>NC_069396.1:51223333-52606666 GCF_027475565.1 Acinonyx jubatus
ACCTGCCGTCTACCCCTCCCCCAGCACTCACCCGCCGCTCGTACAGCGCGTTGAGGTCGTCCGCCATCCGCCGCAGCTGGGCCCCGATCTCCCGGGCCCACTGCTCCTCCTCCCCCCGGACTCCCGGGGCTGCCTGGGTGGGGCCGCCCGCCAGGGCCCCCGGGGCGCTGGGCACCGGCGATTCCAGGTGCTGCTCTGCCGGCGAGAGTGAGGGCTGAGGACCTGGGGAAAGCCGGGGGGGGGGGGGGGGCGTGATCAGCACCCACCACCCCTCTAGGCCCTGAGGTGTTCCCGAGGGACCAATTAGCCAGGGCCCGCTTCTCCCTTTTCCAGCCTCCTGGTTTCCTTTCTACTCCCCGCCTCATTTCTAGCAATTCTGTTTTCCCCTCCTAAAGTCAGGTTTCTCAGCTTCTACTCCCCAGGTACCAGGAAGCAAGAAGAGGCCCGGAGGAGGCCTCTCTGGGGGCCACCTGTCTAGCCAGCTACCACCCCGACTACCCATGTTAGTCTGGAAGTCCTTCCTCTTATCCGACCTAACTCTTCCAAAACGGGACCAAATTTTGCCTGTTCCATTTACCAGACGGGGAAACTAAGGCCCACCCTAAGAAGTGGCCCAAGGTCACATAGGGATAAGGCGACTGACTACACCCAGTCACAAGCCTCAGGTCTCCTGCCCTCTCGTGTCCAACCACAGTGAAGCCACACCCCCCGGATGTGGCAGGGGCATGGAGACCAGAAGGCCAGACTGGCTGCCTCCGAGCTCGGGCCTGGGGGGGCTGGGATTCGGGAGATGCCTTCCTGCCTCACCCCCTTCTGAGCAGCCCCGAAGTCTCTTCCTCCCTCCTTGCCACACCAGGTCCTGGTGTGAGGGATCTCTAAGGCCTGAGATCGGGGCCTCAGTTTCCACACCTGTGACTGTGGGCTTGAAACCGGGTCCCCTCTTGCCCCCGCCGCCGGGGAACTCAGCCGGGGAAGTTTTCTCTCCCCTGACCTCCCTGGGCTTCAGGCACAGGGTGCGGGGGTTGGGGTGGAGAGAGAAACCAGGAGCGTCTTCCCTGCCACCGAGTGTGCTCCCTGGGATGGGGTGAGCAGGGCACCACAGGGTTAACAGCCCATCCGGCAGGGGACCTTTAACCCTTCCCTTCCCAAGACTCACTTTCCCACTCCCGCCTCCCCCACCCCCACTTTCCCCGCACAATGGCCCCTCCCCCTCTCCTCTCTCCACCCGGACTGCGGAGAGGGGCGGCCCTGGCCGGAGATGCAGATGAAGGCAAAAGGCCACCCTCCCCTAAGTCCTGAAGTGACAGTCCTCTCGCTCTGCCCACACTCTCCCCAACCACGGTCCTCTGGGAGGTTAAGGAGACCCAGACTAGGGGGGCGGGGGGGGGGGGGCGGTGCTGGGAAACAGCTGCTGCCCCAGGCCCGGAAAAGGCCGTGGGCTGCAACTCGGGGACTGCAGTCAGATTCCAGGAGGGACTTCCCACTCGGCCTCCCCCCTTCCCCCCCCCACCCCCTGCCTCCCACTCCTTCTTCCTGCTTCTTGCAACACAAAGACCACACTGGCCACACCCTCCCTGTGGCCCGGCCGGCTCGCCGCCTCCCCCCACTCGCTCCCACTTCTCCAGTCCCTCAGTGTCTCTTTCCCGGCTCCCAGCATCCCGGGGCGCCAGTTGTGGGGCGGCACTCACCGTCGGGGCGCGGACCTCGGGGCCGGCTGCGGGGACCCCCAGGCCAGCGGGGGCCCCCCAGGGCGGCGGTGACGGCGGGCGGGGCGGTGGGGGCGCAGAGGTAGGCGGCGGGCAGCAGGGCGGGGGCGGCGGGGGCGGCGGGCAGGCCGGGCTCGCAGAGGCCGCAGGACACGGCCGAGGGCACCAGGCGGCTGAGGGGAAAGGGGCGCGGGCCGTCGCGGGCCAGGCCCTCTACGGGCTCCGGGGAGCTGCCCTCCTGGCGTGCTCGGGCCATGGCGCTCCCTGGGGCCTGCAGGACAGGGGGAGAGGGGTGCGGTCAGCGGGGAAGTGCAGAGGGCACCAGGGCCCCACAATACACACACCCTACCTGGGGGACACGGGACACCCCCTCTCCTGCACGCGGCCATCAGCACACTTGGGGGAGCCAGGGAAGCCCAGGGATGGCTCCCACAGAACACAGGGCCCCGGATGGGGGACTGTAGGTGTGCGTGATGGCCCCACAAGACACACACCCACCGAGGGTCTGATGCAGGGCACCTGGCCGGTGGGGACAGCCTCCCCCGCACATGGTGATGGGCACACATGAGCGACAAGGAGGTACAGGATGGAGGCACAGCAAGTCCAAGGGTTCACGCGGGACCCAGATGGAGGGGTCTGTCAGGTGTGTGTGTGTGTATGAGAGCTGACAGCCTCACAACACAAACTCACCCAGCCTGGGAGTCCCCCGGGGGAGCATGGCCTGGTGGGGCTAACTTCCGGAACACAGTGATGGGCACACACAGGGACTCATGCAGGACCCAAATGGAAGAGACCCCACGGATGGGTGCGAAAGGCCCACGGCACACAGATAAGGACTCACTCAGGACTGGCCAGCCTGACCTCCTCCCCCCTCATCTCCCACTTGCACAGAAACACCGAGATGGTTCCAGTCTCCGACACTGCTACCCAGTGCGGGACGCGCACACGGTGACCACAACGTGGACATACAGACACTCAGACCGTCCGAAGGCGTAGACACACAACGCATACTGGCTGGCGCGACCCGTCCCCTCCATCCCCGTACACACACACACACACACACACACACACAGACCGCCAGAACCTCACATGCTGACCCACTGTTGATATGCCCGTGGACACACACACGCAACGCAGCCATCGCAAACACGGAAACACACTGAATAGGCACTGCCAGACTTTGCAAACACACACGCCCCTCCCCCCGCACACCCAAGAGGTAAGACCTACGCGCCCATCAACACGAAACACATCCACCGCCACATGCAGACCAACAGGACCGAAACACGCCCCCTTGTCACCAACTCTCAGCCCCCAGGACCCATGTACGTCGGGCCCCCACAGGCACAGGTCACCGGACCCAGATGCGTCACCACACATGCCGGGCCACGGCCACGGCCACGACCCACGGATGCAGGCGAGCAGACATCAACTCACCCTCCTCCGCCAACTGTCAGCCCCGGACACACACGCACACACCGCGGCTAACTCTAATCCCACACAGCCCTGGCAACGCACACCTAAAGCACCCACAGAAAACACTGGTCTCACGTGACCGACATAAACACTACACACGCAGCCCACATGACACACATGAGCCAGCCGATCACAGAGAGAAGCCCCTCAGACCCAGCGCGCGCGCGCGCGCGCGCTCACAGACGCACCTGGACAGAACACAGACACCGAGAGAACTCACACACGCGCCTGGACAGCACACAGACGTCGCATTCAGCACGCGCACCGTCACAAACGCTTAGCTGAGACACATGCCCTGGAGATGCACACACACACAGTCACAGACAGTCCACACCGTGGACGCAAGCCCAGCACATGGGGCAAGCCACACACAGACGGACCCACAAACACAGCTCACTCTCGCAGCACACAAACACTCCGTCCACCCGCCGTGGCACGCGCAGGCGACACAGACCCACGGAGTCACCCCCACACAGCGCGCGCGCGCACACACACAACTCTCACCGAGACCCCCCCCCCCCGCCCCAGGTACAGCACACATAAACAACACCCACCCCTCCGGCAGGGCACACACAGACAGAGCCTCGCATACATGAATGCACACGGGGACTCCAGCGCCCACGGCGACGGGCCACAGCCCCAACACTCCCCTGGACTGGCACCGCCACTCCCAGCAGACCCCAGCACAAACTCGGAGACAGGCACACGCACACACCCAGGCGAGACACCTGCAGATCCACAACCCCGCACACGCGCGCTCCCACGGCGGGCCCAGACTCCCCCCTCCGCTGTCACAGCACCCCCCCCCACCCCGCCGCCGCCACGTGCGCCCGCCCCGCCCGCCAGGCGAGCGCGGGGCCAATAACCGGCTGTTGCTGGGGCGCAGCCCCCGCCCGTAGGAGCCGCAGACTCCACGGCCCGCGTGCCGCCCCCTGTCGCCGCCCCCAGCGGGCGCGCGCCTGGGGTGTGGCCGCCCCGACAAGCCGGGCCCCCCCCCCCCGCCCGCCCCTCCCGGACTGCGGGGGCCGGGGCAGTCGGGGTCGACTCACTTCCCCGGGCCCGCACTGGCCGCCAGGGGGCGCTGCCGAGCCCGCACCCCATTGTTTGTAAACAAACCCGCCAGACCGCTGAGGCACCTGCGCTCCTGGACCCTTAGCGCCTCCCGCCCAGCGACCCCAGCCCAGGGTCGCTGGTGGGGTGGAGGGCGGGGAGAGAGGGAGGCACGCTGTGGGGATGCAGCGCGCCCCCACTGCGCTCCCAGCGCACTCCTGCCACCTCCTCCAGGGAGCCCACCCGGCCTGGCCCATCGCGGCCAGCGAGGACTCGGGGTGCGCACACTCACCCCGGGGGCATGAACACGCCGGAGGGGGCGGCGATGGGGGGGGCGGGCGGCTTCCTTCAAGAGGGCGCGCCCGCCGAGCGCCGCTCGCTGCGACGGCTGCTGCTGCTGCTGCTGCTGCTGCGGCCGCTGCTACTGCTGCTCTAACTGCAGTGGCGGCTGCTGTTGCTGTGGCTGCCGCTGCTCCTGCTCCGGCTGCAGGCGCGTCCGCGTCGTGGCCGCCGCTGCCGATTTTGCTGCCGCCGCCGCCGCCGGGCGCCCGCTCGCATGTGGCTCGCGCCGCGTCTCAGGCCGCCCGGCGGATCCCCGGCCCGCTCGGCGGCCGCCCCGCCCCGCCCCGCCCCCGCCCCCGCCCCCGCCCCCGCCCGGCGGGTCCCACGCCCCGCCCCCGCGTGACGCCACGGCCCCGCCCGCCCGCCCGCCCGCCGCGGACAAGTCGGGACTTGCAGGCGCGCGCCGCGCCCCCTACCTCCGCGCGGGGGTTTCCCTGCAGCCGGGGGCGGGGCAGTGCCTGGCCCCGGTGAGAGGGGGACCGAGGCGCGCGGACGGGGCCCCCGCCCAGACAGCGGGACAGCCGGACACCCACGGTGACACACTGACACACTGACTGAGACCCACAGACACACGCGCCCGGAGACGTGTACGCAGGCTGACCGACTGGCGCTCCGGGGTACACAAAGTCACGTGCTGACAGGGCCACGGGGACACGCCGACTCGCAGGCACACGGCCACGCACAGACGCACACCCCGGGCGGGGGCGTGGATGTGCAGACTCCCACACCGGGGCACACACACTCCCACACCCGGGCACAAACGCATAGTCCGGCTGGACGAGAGGGTCACAGGGACACGCAGACCGACACGATGGCGGGGGGTGTGTTGCACAAGCACCCGCGCTGATGAGCGCATCCAGACCCACAAACTGTGTTCACAGACGTCCCCACGGAACAGGCACCCACAACACACACACACACACACACACACACACACACACACTCACAGGCTGAGAGCTTCTCAGGACATACGCACGCTTCCTGATAGGCGCAGCGGGACATACACACACACACCTGTCACAGGGACACCTGGACACACAGCGCGATCTAGGTGACACTCCCACTCCTACAGGGACACACGCAAACACGCCCACACCAATTCACAGCTGGCACGTTAAAACTGTCAGAAATGGACTTTCACAGACAGATCGAGTTAGACATCAACAAAAATTGGCCCCCAATACGGTCACAAAGTCACACCTGTAAAAGGTTCCCGGTAACTGGCCCACTGACAGGACACACTCTGGAGCATGCACACCTAGCCACACTTGCCACAAATCTGACGGGGCACCCAGGGAAGAAGGAAGCCCCAGGCACCTGACGGGGACATGCCCGGGCAGCCCCTGCACTGAGGTACACCCCTGCCTTCTGGCTTTCACTTCCCTTTCTCAGTTTCTCTTTGTCATTCTTGCCCTCTCTTGGACTTGGTGACCCTCTATCCTTCCTCCCCCCCCCCCCCTCCCGCCAAGGGCTCCGGAGCTCGGTCTCCTGTACACCTTCAGTTCCCTCTATGTCCCCCCCACTCAGGGCCAGTGGCCTCTGAGTGCCCAGCACTGGGCTGACTGAGAAGGATGCCAGACCCGAGCAAAGGTGGGCTTCTCCAGGTTCTCAAATGTGGTTCCCCCGGGGGCCAGGTCCCTCCATTTCCCAAGAGAAACAGGAAATGCACATCTCCTGTGAAATCTCCTGACTTGAGATATTGGGGAGTTGGGGGGGCGCCTGGCTGGCTCAGTCCGAAGGCAAGCAACTCTTAAGCTCCAGATCATGAGTTCAGGCCCCACATTGGGTGTAGAGCTTACTCACTAAATAAATAAATACTGGGGACTAATTCAGCCTTCCTTCCCTTCCTTCATTCATTCGTTTCCCTTTTCTGCCTCCCTTCCAGTGTTTTTCAAACTGTGGATCATGAGCAAACCATGGATTGTGAAATCACTTTTGTGGGTCTTGTTTTTACTGAACTTTATTGAGCTGTATTTGTATGTAATTAACTTCACTCTTTTAGGTGTAAGGTTTGGTGAGTTGTGACTAATGCATGCTGTGTGTAAATGTGCGTGCACCACCGCAATCAAGATTCAGAACATTTCTTTTTTTCCATTTTTTAAAGTTTATTTATTTTGAGAGAGGAGAGAGAGCACGAGTAGAGGAGGGGCAGAGACAGAGGAAGAGAGAGAATCCCAAGCGGGCTCTACACATCAGCGCAGAGCCCAATGCCGGGGGTTCAAACTCACAAACTGTCAGATCATGACCAAACCAAGAGTCGGATGTTTAACCCACTGAGCCGCCCAGGCACCCCAAGTTCCGGAACATTTCTATCACCCCAAATACTCCCCTGGTGCCCCTTTATAGCCAATCCCTTGACTTGTGACTTAAGTGGCTCATGACCAGACTTAGAAAGAAAGAAAGAAAGAAAGAAAGAAAGAAAGAAAGAAAGAAAGAAAGAAAGAAAAGAAAAAGAATATCATTTAAAACTATCGTGAAGTCAAAGGAAAATGTTGCTTTGTGAAAAATTTCTTTATACATCCGGAGTACATACCAGGTCACAAAGAGTGTGTGTTTCTGAGCGTAAACCAAGTTTAAAGGTGTTTGAGAAACGCTGCTTTAGACCTTTATGAAATGAGATCATGCATGGGAGTCAAGTGAGTGCAGCGTCTGACACATAGTGAGCACCTCATAAATGTTAGCTCTTATCACTAGTAATACTAATTATTGTCCGTGTTTGCACTGTGCCTGGCAAACCCAGCCCTTGGCTAGCTCACAGTCTATCCTTACTTACAGATCTTTCCCCTCCAGCTGCCTCATCTAAGACTGGACACCAGGAAGCCAGATGTGTTGGAATGTTAGAAAACAAAACAAAACAAAACAAAAAAACCGAGTGTGACGATTGGTGGGGAGAGAGGTGTGAGCCAAGGGTTTACCAGGCCATCAACATGGTCACCTGTTAAGATCCTTCCCATTGTCTAGTCCAGATCCTGTCCCAAATGCTGGCATCCTATCACCCCGGACCAGGGGTCTCAACCTCAAGAGCCATCGTTAGATAAGTGAGAGAAGTGCCTCCAGTGTAAGGCAACAGGGAGTAGTGAGGACTGTGGCTAAGTGGAGCAGGTGTTTTCCTTCTAGAGGCATAACAAACTGCATGGGCAAAGAAAACTAAAGTTTGTGACTGGCTCGGAGGGCTGCCTTTTTGAGAGCCCCCTATCCTAGGGGCCCAGGGAAGGAGAAGGCCCCACCCACCTCCACCTCTACCTGGTCTCCTGAGGGACCAAGGGACTCTGTCTTCTAAGTTCCTGGAAGAGCATTCTGGGCCTCCTTCCAATCCTGCCTCTGGTCCCTGCTCCCCTGGATAGGAGACAAGGGTCTATTTTTTTGGGGGGGGGTGGAGTGGGGGAGAGACAAAGGTCTCTTAAGATGGGAGGAGTCACCCACACCTCTGAGAGAGAAACAGAGATACAGACGGAGAGACATACTGACAGAGAGAGACAGGAAGACTCAGCTCAGGGAAGTGGAGAAAGTCAGAGAGTGAGGGAGGGATCAGAAGGAGAGAATATGAGAGGGCTCAGGGGTGGGGTGGTCAACAGGGGACAGAGCAGGCCAGGCTTGGCACAGACCAGGGTTTCTCCACCTCCTCTCTGTTTGGGGCCAAATAGGATTCCTTATCATGGAGGCTGTCACGTGATTTGTAGGGCCCTCAGCGACCTCCCTGACCCCTACCCACTAGACGCTAGAGCACCCCACCCTTTGTGACAATCACCAGATGTCTTCAAATATTGCCAAATATCGCCTGGGAGGCAAAATCACCCCTGTCTGAGAGCTGCTGGCTCAGGGAAATCAGTCAGGATCCCCAAAGTTTGCCCCCCCCCCCCGGGCCTGCTTGCAGAGCTCACCAAAGAGAATGGACTCTGGGTCTCCATGGCCTGAGTTAGGATCGCCAGCTCTGCCCACCTCTTAGCGGTGTGGCCCTGGGCCTGTGGTCTGGTCTCTGAGCCTCAATTTCCTCATCTTTGAGTTGGGACAGCACAGGCCCCCGCCTCATAGGATTTTGAAGAGTAAGAAGGCCAAAAGAAAAAAAAGGGGGGGGGGCGCCTGGGTGTCTCAGTCGGTTAAGCGTCCGACTTCGGCTCAGGTCATGATCTCACGGTTTGTGAGTTCGAGCCCCGCGTCGGGCTCTGTGCCGTCAGCTCAGAGCCTGGAACCTGCTTCAGATTCTGTGTGTCTCTTTCTCTCTTTCTACCCCTCCCCCCACTTGTGCTCTGTCTCTCTCTCTCTCAAAAATAAATAAATGTAAAAAAATTAAAAAAAAATAAAGCTCTGAGGCCTAGTGGGTGATTAATGATACATGTGACCCATCATTAATACTGCCAGTGTGGGAGTCCATTGACTCTGAGAATCCCAAACAAGGATCTCAAGCTAAGACTCTCAGGTTGGGGCAGGGGTCTCAGACCAGTGGTCCACAGGCCAGCCACTGATGCGCTTTGCTTGACCTGCACGGTTTCTCATCTTGAATATGAATGCCTCAGGACATCTGGCTGGCTCCGTGGGTAGAGCAGGTGACTCTCGGTCCCCGGGGGCCTGAGTTCGAGCCTCACTGTTGGGCATAGAGATTACTTAAAAAATAAAAACGATTAAAAAAAAAAAAAAAAGCTGTGCATAAGAAGGCCTCTCGAAGGGACATTCAGCACAGTGAAGTGATAAAGCCCCCAGACTCTGGAGTCGGGCCGCCTGGGTTCAAATGATGACCTTGAGAAAGTAGCTTCCAATCTCTGATTCCTCCTCTGTGCAAAGAGGGTCACCATGGGACCCAAAATGAAATGTGGGCATTGCATGGGTTTCTGTTTGTAGCGCACTTAGACGGGGCTCCCCCCCAACCCAGCCTCCGCCGTGGTTGCTTCCGTGGGAAATACTGGTTAAAGAAAATAGATAAAATAAATGGCCCCGCTGGTTTACTGCAGACCCACTACCTTCCCCAGGATCTTGTATGCCGTGCTGGGTAAGTAGATTTCTCAGCTCGGGGAGAGGGAGTTGGGAAGGACTTAACTTTTCACTGCAGGGGCTGAGTCCTGGCCTTCCACGGTGGGGAGGAGGGGGGGGCCTCCTGGGTTCCCGGGTGCAGCCGGCCTCCCAGGCCCGGAGGCTGGACCGGAGCCGGGTGGGGGCTGGGCGGGGGCGCCGGTGTCCGCAGGGTCCGAGCGGCCGGCGCATGTGAAGGTTACCGCTCCCCGGCGGAGCGGGGGCCGCGCGCTGTTGCTGGGGTCTGCGGGGCCTGCCTGCGCCCGCGCCCCCCCTCCTTCCCGGCCAGCCAGTGAGCGGTACCCGCCGCCGTTGCCAGGGGAAACTCGCCGCCCCGTTACCCAGCAACAAGCCTGGCCCAACCAGGCGCGAGGACCCCCCAGGCCCCGCCCGCCGCTGCCCACCGCGTGCCCAATGCCAGGCGGGCAGAGCCGGCCCGGCTCCCGGAGACGGCGAGCGAGCTCATTGGCTGCCGCCGCGCCCGCCCGCCCGCCCGGATCCGGGGGAGCCCTGGGCGCGGGGGGCGGGGAGCCGGGCCCCGGGGAGCTGCCGGGCGCACGGCCTGCAAGCCTGCGGCCGGGCTGGGGTGAGGCCCGGGCTGGGCACCGTCCCATCCCCTCCCCCTCGACCCCGCCCCGCACTCTCGGGCGAGGATGGGCACGCGGGATGGGCTGGAAACAGGGGCCGCTCATCCCGTCCCTCCACCCCACCGGGAAGGTACGCAGGAGTTGGCCTTGTGAAAACAGGGACCACGCGTTCCCCTCCCAGAGGAGACCTGGGCGCCCTGACCCCACGAAGGCAGGGGCTGTTTGTCCTCCGCCACCCACCTCCCAAACCGGAGTCAGGCATCTTGAAAAAGAAGCTGAGGATTCCCTGTTCCTCCGAAAAGGACCCAGCGTCCTGACCCCATAAAGACAGGAGTACCCACCCCCCACCGCCTCCGCCCTCTCCAAAGGACCCAGGCATGCCCATGCCCTCTGTGACATCAAAGATATGAGCCCCTTCACCCCAGGGGATGTTAGTTTCCTAGCCCCAGGAAACAAGGGCTGAGAGTGCCCCCGAAAGGGGACTCCAGGCCTGACTGATGCTGTGAAAGTTAGGACACAGCATCCCAGCTCCCCTCCCAAACAGGGACTCAGGCCTTTGGACCTCAGGCCCTGAGATGCCTTAGAGCCCCTGGGCCTCCGGGGCCTCCGTAGTGGTACTGGAAGACCCCTCCCCCCAACAGGCACCAGACCCTCAGGTGTCTAACTCATCCAGATGACCACCTGCTCAGACCCAGGGTGCAGACCGCTCGTTTCCCTCCCCTCTGAGTCCTTTTCCCCCAGGGTCCAGCTTGGTCATCTCCCAAGACCCAGACATCTGACCCCACAGCTGCCCTCTGTACTCCCTGGCACTCACCCCCCCCCAGACCCCCTCCCCCACACCAGGGTACCAGGCCTCACAATGCCAATGACCCGGGAGTCTAAGCCCCAAGTGTCTCAGACACCCTCCTCCCAAACACCTGCCCAGGTGACCCAGGACCTCACAGCGCTGCAGGGGGCCTCTTCCCAGTTCCAGGACCCTGGGATGCCCTGGCCCCCAGGTCTGGAAGTTCCAGCCTTCCAGTGCCTTTAGTTGGCCACCAGGGATCCAGGGCTGGGAGCCTCCGGCTTCAAGGGACCCTGATGTGAGTCCCCAGGCCACTCCAGAGAGGCTGAGATTCCTCAGTCCCCACCCACCCCGGAGAGACCCACGGAGCAAAGCACCTAGCTCCAGACCCTGGTGAGCCCAGGTGCGGCCTGTCCCTACCCCGGTACCTGGAGGGGGGGGGCGGAGTCGAGGATTACTCAGCCTCCAGAATGAGGCGATGACATCATCCTGGGGGGGGTTGACTAATGGCTGCGCTGGGGGGGGGGCGGGGAAGTTTACCCGGTAACAGCGGCTGCCGCATGGCCCCGCCCCCCCCCAGGAAAGGCCGGGAGCGGGAGGCATAAGCGCACACACGCGCACACACACACACACACACACACACAAACCCATCCAGCACACCCGCCCCCTCCAGCATCCCACACTGCACACATCTCACTGGGGCAAGGGCAGGGATGGGGGCAGTGTTTGTGTGACTGTGTGTGCTGGAGGGTTCTCTGGAGGTCCGCGGGGTCAGCGGGCTGTGGGTCAAGGGGTTGACCTAGGAGGATGGTGGCTGTGTCCGGGTGCCTCGCGTGGGTGTGTGTGGCTGTGGGCGCGCTATCACGTGTCGGTCGGTTGTGGGTGTTCATCAGACGATGCTGGTTGTTAGCGCGCTGCGTGTGTCCCACTGGGTGGCTGTGGGTCAGTGTGCTCCCGCAGGACGTCCTGGCGTGCTGTGTACGGGTGTGACGGGTGTATCTGTGCGTTGTTGCGGTCCATGTGTCGTTTGGTGCAATGTGCTCGTGCGCAGGGCTGAGATGGCGTGTGTCCGTGTGACACTGGGGTTGTGTGCGTGTTAGCGGACATGCTTGTGAAAGGGCTGTGTCACTGCGCCCGCGTGTTAGCGGATGCATCGGTGTCACTGGGGTAGCGTGCTGGGCATGTTGTGCCCCTGGGACAGCGTGTGCCACTGGGCTTTGCTCTGTGTGGAGGGCAAGGCGTGCATGCGCGTTACTGTTCCCGTGTGTGTCTGGACAGTGCCGCGTGGGGTGGCACCCTGTGTGCGACACTGTCATTATGCCTGAAATGTTGTGTGTCTGTGGCCCTACCTGGCCCTGAGAGTGTGCACCTCTGGGTGTCACTGCGATGATTATGTGTGTCCTTGCGGTTGTGTTGTCGGGGCGATGTTGTGTGTCCACGGGACTGTATACACGGCCGTGTCTCGGCAGTGTTGTGTGATCGTGTGTCCGTGGGATAAATCGGCTGCGGGATCATGAGGGCGTCGCTGCGATCGTGTGCGCGTGTCACTGACATCGTGTGTTCTAGGGACTCAGTCCCGGGGATGGCATGTGTCTGGGCGACGTGGTCGTGGGTGTGAGGCCAATGCTGTGTGTCGTTGTGATTGTGGGTCTGGGCAGTGCTGTGCGTCCTGGGGCCGGGTCTGCTGCCCGTGTGATGCCGTGCGTCTCGGCGCGTTCCTGGTGCGTGTGTGTGTGTGTGTGTGTGTCGGTGTGCGTGTCACTGGGATGGTGCGTGGGGGGGGTAAGGCTGCGCGTCCCTGGGACAGCGCGCGCGCGCGCGCGCGTGTGTGTGTGTGTGTGTGAGCTGCTGTGATTGTGTGTCAGCGCGCTTCGCTGGGTGTCGGGGGAAGGTGCGCGCGTCTCCGGGCCTCCTGCCCGAGAACAGCGGCGCTGCTTTCTGATTGGCTGCGGCTTCGCCAGTGAGAAGCTCGCGAATCCTGCGGTAACTTGGTAACTCGGTAACTCGGCCGCGCCGCCGCAGCCGCCGCCGCCGCCGCCGCCACCCCGGGGATGGGGGGTGGGGAGGGGGAGGGGCCCGCCCCCGCCGCCCCACGCGCGCAGGCCCCGCCCCCGCGGGCGACCCCGGCCCCGAGTCGCCCCGCCGGCTCGCCCACCGCAGTCTGCGGCTCGGTCCCCTTGACGCCAACTCCCTCCCCTCGGTCTCTGTGCCTCCGCCGTCCGCATCTCTGCCACTCGCTAGGTCTCTGGCTTTCCCATGTCTCTCTCTCCCTACCTCTGAGTCCCTGCCTTCGCTTTCTCCGTCTCCGTCTCCCACATCCCCTCTCTGTCTCTTCCAGTGTCTGTCTCCCTGTCTCTGTCTCCCCCATCTCTCCCTTCCTATCTCTGTCTCTCTCCGTCTCCGTCCCTCCGTCTGACTTGGCCGAGCTGTCCCTCCTCTCCGTCTCTGTGTCCCCTTCCTCTGCCTCAGTCTCCCCGTCTTTGTCTCCCCTTCCCTTATCTCTCCCGCCTCTTGTCTCTGTCTCTCCCTCCCTCCCTCCCCCCCCTCCCCTCTCTCACTCCCACAGCCGTGCTCAAAATCCACTTTTCATTCTGCGGAGACAGCGAGGGGGCTATTCGCTACTTTCATCGTCGCCCCCATCCCCGCAGGCCCAGGCTTCTGGCAGCAGGCCCCACTCAGGGCAGACTTCAGGAAGGACTTCCCGCCCTGGTTCAGCACCGGGGCTTTATCGCTCGGGCCAGGCGGAGGCCAGGCGGCCCCGTGGCTTCCGGAGGCGCCCGGGCGAGATGAGCTCACTGCGAGTTGGCTGGGATTTCATCAGCTTCCTCCGCTGGAGTTGCCCCAGCTCCTTTTCCCCGCGCGCGGGCCGAGCGGGCCAATCCTTCGGGCGCCTGCTGCCCCCGAGCGGCAACATGCGGAAGCGCAGGCGCCCCGCACCGTCCACCTTTGTTAACCAACCGTGTCACCGGTTTCCGAACGCTGCAGCTACGAATCCGTTTAATCTTCACGACGACCCCAAGGGGTAGAGGCTATTTTCAATCCCGTTGACAACGGGTAAACTGAGGCCAGAGAACTGAGGTCGGCCGCTTAAGGTCACATAGCTGGTGGGGAAAGAAGGGAATGCTTGTAACCACCACGATGACTGTGGTCATTCATTCATTCATTCATTTATTCAGCAAAGCTTTACCGAGGGCCTCTTCTGTGCCAGGCACGGTTGTAGGCACCGGGGATACAACAATGAACAGAACAGACAAAAATCCCTGTCCTCATGAGGCTGACACTCTGGATGGGGCGGTGGGGGGTGGATACAGACAATAAAGAACATAAACAATACAAAGTGAGTCTTGGAGTAAAAAAAAAGGAAGCAGGCAAGAGGGCTCAAGAGTGTTGAGGATGGTTTTATTCACTAAGGTGACCAAGGAAGGTCTTCTTGAGAAAGCCAGTTCAGCAAAGGCCCGAAGGAAGGGGGCGGGGGGGGGGGGGCGCAAGGAATGCCCGGACAGAGGGAAGTGCAGGTGCAAAGATCCTGAGGCCAGAGTGGGCGCATCCTGGATGGTGAGAAGGTACTATGAGGCTGGAAGGTCTAGGAGTGAGCGAAAAAGGGGAGAGGGGTGGGAGGTGAGGTCTGAGAGGGGGTTGAATCCGGATGAAGACTTTAGCTTTTCCTCTGATGGGGTGGGAGCCCCTGGAGGGCTCCGAGCCGAGGGAGGCGAGCCGAGTTAGTTCTAACAGGCGCCCTCTGGCGGTCAAGTGGGAAACAGGCTGTGAGCAGACAGCAGGGGAGCCCAGCGAGGAGGCTCCCGTGATAAACTCTGGGTGGGACGGTGGCTGTGGGGTCAGATTGAAGGGGGAGGCGCGGGAGGGGGCTGAGGCATTGGGTGGGGATGTGAGGGAGAGAGGGGAGTTTGGGGAAACTCCAGGTTTGGGCCTGAGCAGCTGGAAGGATAAAGAAAGGGGCTGAAAGAAATAACGATAATTGGGGCGCCTGGGTGGCCCAGTCGGTTAAGCGTCCGACTTCGGCTCAGGTCATGATCTCGCAGTCTGTGGGTTCGAGCCCCGCATCGGGCTCTATGCTGAGCCTGGAGCCTGTTTCAGATTCTGTGTCTCCCTCTCTCTCTGCCCCTCCCCTGCTCATGCTCTGTCTCTCTCTGTGGCAAAAATAAATAAAAGCATTAAAATAATAATAATAAAAGAAATAATGATAATTAACGGCCGTTGTCCCATGCTATGTACCTACCGTGTGCCTGACCTCATTCAATCCTTATGACAATCCTGAGAGGCGGGAGATGGGGCAGGATTCTGGATTTAGTCAGATCTCTGTACCGTAGTTTGCAAGTCGAGCCTACATAATTTGCTCAGTACTGTTGGTGGATTCAACGGATAATGGCAAAAAGGTACAGCGCTGTTCTCGGCACTTTATTATTTCTAAAATTTTTTAAAAATTTATTTTGAGAGAGCGAGCGAGCGAGCGAGAGCCGTGGAGGGGAGAGAGAGAGAGAGAGGAAGGGAGAGAATCCCCAAGCAGGTTCTGCGTTGTCAGCGCACAGCCCGACGTGGGGCTCGATCTCGTGAACCCTGAGATCACGGCCTGGGCCGAAATCGAAAGCGGGACGCTCAACCGACTGAGCCGCGCAGGCGCCCCAGCACCTCACTTACCTTGCTGAATCCTTACAACATGCTGTCCACAAGCACCATTTTCCACGTGGGAAACTGAGGCACAGAAACGTTAAGTACCTTGCCTAGGGCAATACTCATAATTATAATAGATTTATGATAGAGGTGGTGGAGAGAGCTCTGGGAGTCAGAAAGATCCCCGTGGGTTCAAATCCCGGCCGGACGTGTGACCTCGGGCAGCTCACAGCATCTCCGGGCTTTGGTGTCCTGCTTTGTAAAGTGGAGGGTCGAAGAGTACTGTGGGAGCCGAGGCTTTGGGATAGGTTTAGGAGATAATTCACGGAACAAAAGGGAGGCCGCCCTGTAGACAATGAGTGTTAACTCACTGGCATTAAAATAAAAACTGAAAAAAAAAATGTCAGTGTCAGCACGGATCCTCTTTCGGGGTTGGGGATACAGCAGTCGGCAAGCCAGTTGGGCCTTTAAAACGATCATGAGACAACAAATATTCATTCAGTTGTCCGGAGGGCCCTCCACGCTTTGAGTCGCTGGCCACCTCCTCCAGGCAGGACCTGCCGATCGCCTCCCTGCGTCTCCCCAGGGTCAAACGAGTTCATCTGGTCTGTAGCTCAGCCCCGAGGGGCTTTGCCTCAGAAGATGTGTGGCTCTTTGCCTCCTATTGTGTCTGGCTGTCTACCCCAGTCTCCCTTTCCACCTTTCAGCCGGTGGGTGAGGTCCCCATATTTCTTTCCTCCACCTGGGACGCCCCCACAGTCATCTGGCTTGTCCCCCACGTTTCCCTCTAGGCTCTGCTCAAGCGTCCGCTCGTCAGAGAAGCCCTCCCGGACCATCTCTGTCCCCTGGGAGCAGCCTTATCTTGCACCGCAGCCCTCCTTTGAACATCCTTTTGTTTAGCTATTTATGGTCTGTTTCCTCTTGGAGAAAGTGAGCTCCATGGCGACAGGGACAGCCTTCCGGCACAGCTGTACGTTCCAATCTCCATTTCACAGATCCGCAGACGACAACGAGGCCCGGCCCAGCGTAGATTGGCACAGGGCAAGGACGGGTTCGTCGAATGAATGCTCGAGCCGCATCTCAAGCGGCCAGAAGGGCGCCAGGCCGCCCCCTGGTGGCCAGGGCGAACATGGGCCCGCTCGGCGGCCAAATTTCCCACCAGAGCTTCTCGTAGCCTGATAATGACGGACTAATGCGAGAACTTAACTCTGTTTCACATATAACCACAAGGTATTTTTTACGGGTATTTTTTGAGCTTCCAAATTGTATTTGCAAAAAAAAACCAAAACAACAAAACAAAAACACAATTTTTTTTTTTTACGTCTATTCGTTTATTTTTCAGAAAGAGGGAGTGAGAGAACGAGCTGAGGAGGGGCAGAGCATCCAAAGCGGGCTCAGCCCTGACAGCGGAGACCCCCGGATGCGGGGCTCAGACTTCCTAACCGTGAGATCCTGACCCGAGCCGAGACCTGACGCTTAACCCGCCGAGCCACCCGGGCGCCCCTCAAAATCCTTTGAAACGTTGTGGACACGAAGGCACGACGTACCTACTTTTGTAAAACCCACGAACCCCGAGTGCAGAAGCCCTGGGGGGAGAAACCAAACATTACAGGTCCCCCGCCTCCTACCAGGACCCCCTGGGGACCCCCTTCTACTGACTCTCTCCCCGGCAATCATTATCCTCAAGTCTACCAACAGAGATTTAGTTGTGCCTGTTCTAGAACTTCATGCAAATAGAATCAAACCGTATGTGCTCCTTTGCGTCTGTCTGGCTTTTGTCGCTCAGCGTTTCGTTTGCGGGAGGCATGCACGTGCTGGTGCGCCGGTAAGAGAGAGTTCATGTTCACTGCCGTGTGGCATTTCCGCGTGCAAAGGCACCCCAGCGAGAGTATCCATTGTACCGCTGAAGAACATTCTGGTTCTTTCCAATTCGGGGCCGTCTGAGTCTGCTCGGGGCGGCCACCACAAAGTAGCCCAGGCCGGGTGCCTTACACGACAAAACTTTAGGGGGCGCCTGGGTGGCTCAGTCGGTTGCGCGTCCGACTGTGACTCAGGTCATGATCTGACGGTTGGTGAGTTCGAGCCCCGCGTCTGGCGGGCTGAGGTCAGTGCAGACCCCGCTGCGGATCCTCGGTCTCCCTCTCACTGTCCCTCCCCGACTCGCACTCTCTCAAAAATAAAGAAAACATTCAAAAAAATTAAAAACAACTCCCCCCCCCCCCCCATTTTATCTTCTCCTAGTTCTGGAGGCAAGAAGTCCTACCTCAAGGTGTCCCAGGGTTGGTTTCTTCTGAAGCTTCTCTCCTTGGCTTGTGGAATGGCTGTCTTCCCTGTGTCCACACGTGGGGTTCTTCCCTCTGTGCATGGATATTAATCTCCTCTTCTTTTAAGTTCATTTATTTATTTTTGAGGTGGGGAAGGGCAGAGAGAGAGAGGGAGACACAGAATCCGAAGCAGGCTCCGGGCTCTGAGCTGTCAGCACAGAGCCCGACCCCGGGGCTCGAACCCACGAACCGCGAGATTGTGACCTGAGCCGAAGTCGGATACCTAACCGACTGGGCCATCCAGGCGCCCCTAAGCTCTTCTTATGAGGACACCAGTCATGGGAGATTAGGGCCCACCTTAATGACCTCCTTTTCACTTAACTGCCTCTGTTAAAGGCTTATGTCCAAATTAGGTTACATTCTGAGGTGCTGGGGGGTAGGGACTCTGACACACGAATTGGGGAGGGGACAAAATCAGCGCATAAGCGGGGCGATTGTGTCGAAGCTGCCACGGTCGTTCTTGCCCACGACACGTTTGGTGAGCACGTGCACGCGTTTGTTGGGTAAATGCCCCGCAGTGCATTTGCTGGCTCACGGGGTCTGTGTGTGCCTCGGACCGTCGTAGAACTTACTCCACAGCAGTTGGGGCGTTTTGTGTCCCCTCCAGCAGTGGGCGTCAGTCCCGGCTGCCGCACATCCTCACCAGGCCTGTGACCTTGTCGGGCCTTTTCATCTGGGCCATTCTTTTGTCGTTAAGCGCAAAGGATTATTTGCATGGTCTTAGTAGATACTGAAAATCGCCAGGATCTCCACCACTCCTTTCAAGGGAAAATTGTGCTATGTTGTGTTCAGAAATCAACAAGGGCGGGGCGCCTGGGCCGTTCCGTCAGTTAAGCGTCCGACTCCGGTCATGATCTCGTGGTTGGTGCGTTCAAGTCTCCCCCGGGGCCCCCAGAACGAAGAACCCTGCCCACACCTTGCTTTCAGACTTCTGGCCTACCAGAAGGGTCGAGAATACCCTCCTGCTGTTTTCGGTCACACAGCGCGTGGCCATTTGTTACGACAGCTGCTGGAGCCCGTTTTCCTGTCTGTGAAATGGGCGTGAACCAGACCTTTGAGGCCCGTGACACAATTGGAAGGAGACCATCCCTTTAACCAATAAGCGAGCAAACGTCTGTGACGTGTCTCCAGAGGCCACGGGCGAGGCCAGAGGGAGGGGGCGCTCAGGTGATGGTAAGAGTCACGGTTAAGTGCACCTGCTGGGTGGCAGACACTGTTGTAAGTGCCTCTGGCTGACATCAAACAACAGGCATTCATTCACTTGCACCTCTGGGGGGGCGGGCAGAGACACAGAATCAATTTCTTTGGGCCCAGATCAGGATGTTGGCTGGGGCCACATTCCCTGGGGAGGTTCCAGGGGACAATCAGTCCCCTGGCCTTTTGAAGCTTTTTTCCCCAGCTGTATTTTTTTAAATATTTTCGAGAGAGAGAGAGAGAGCGAGAGAGCAGGGGAAGGGCAGAGAGAGAGGGAGACACAGAATCCGAAACAGGCTCCGGGCTCCGAGCCGTCGGCACAGAGCCTGATGTGGAGCTCGAACCAGCGAACCGCAAGATCGTGACCTGAGCTGGAGTCGATGCTCAACCGACTGAACCACCCAGGCGCCCCCATGTCACCCTGTCTTCTGTGTCAAATCTGCCTTTGCTTCTTCCTCTTATCCTTATAAGACCCTTGGGATTGCGGTGAGCCACACCCCCCCCCCCAAAGATTCCAGGACCATCGCCGCATCTCAAGATTCTTAATCACATCTGCCAAGTCCCTTGTGCCACGTAAACGAATATTCACAGGTCCCAGGAATCAGGGTGCTGACATCTCTGGGAGCCAGTGCTCAGCCTAGCGCACCTTCCAGTAGCCCGGTGGGGTACAGGCACTGTTATTATGTTACAGATGGGGACCCAAAAGCTCAGAGGTGTTAAGTAACTCCCCCAGGGTCCCACAGCTCAGGCGGCAGAGCTGGGATCTGAAGTCAGCCGGCCTGGCTCCAGAGGCCACGATCTTACCTGCTCTGCACCTGGCATCCCTGTGGTCAGGCAGCCCTGAGTTCAAATCCGAGGTTGGCTTCTGGGTAGCTGGGTGACTGAGGGCCAGCACTATGGGCTCACTTCCTGGGCTGACTGGGAGGGGCAGGGACATCACAACTGTCAGGGACACTTGGGTGCCTCAGTCGGTTAAGTGGCCGACTTCAGCTCAGGTCATGATCTCACAGTTCGTGGGTTTGAGCCCCATGTCGGGCTCTGTGCTGACAGCTCAGAGCGATAATGGCGAACCCCTTGAGTTGCCCAGAGTTCCGGGTGAAAATGCTCAGTGCCCCAAAGAGGGACTCTCAGAGTCCAGCTCCCTCTGAATCTTATCTTCTGACCTCCGACAGACATTCAGAGAAGGGCTTGCTTTCAAGTTTCACTTTTCTAACGTTATTACAGAGATCCAAGCAAAGACAGAATCTCATCGTACTTTTCCAGCATCCCTCTTTCTCTCCACCCCCACAAGCGATGGGTCTATACATACGCGCGTATATGCGGGTACGAAAAAGCTTCGCTTCTCAGCCGGGGAGAGGCAGCCGAACCCCGCACCATGACACCACCCTTTGGTCATCAGGGTGGCAAAGATTAAGAAGTGATAAAACGCAGCGTCAGTGAGGCTGCGGGAAACGCGCGCCCTGGGCTTGCTTGAGGGAGTGGGAGTTGGCACAGCCTCTTTGCTGAGCTGCTACCTCCGGAGGTGGTTTTACTGTCAGGGAGATGACGTGCAAGCCTCTCGATGCCTCGTCCAACGGAGCCGGGGCTCCGGCCCACACCCCGGGAGGTGCCTTTGACTTACACACTTTTCATTCTCTGATGTAAAAGGGCTTCCAGCTTTGTATGGACTTCAGGCCCTAAGCAACCTGCGTCCGCCTTGGGTCGCTTTTACTGCAACGTGATAATGGGAATGAACTTTCGATCGAGGAATTTGTCTTTGCAGAAGATGTAATAATGGTCTCCATACACGGAGAACTTAAATATTTTAGGTCTTGTGCCGAGCCCTTGGTGTATTAATTCATTAATCCGTTCAATTCTGCACCACAAGCCTAGTAGGGAGGTGCTAGGATACCTATGTCGCAGATGAGGCTACATTCCAGACAAGTTCTGTACAAGCTGAAGGTCACACAGTTGGTAAATGACAGAGCCAAGATTCAAACCCAAGCCTTCTGGCTTCAGAGTCAGTGGTCTTTTATCTTATTTTTTCATGGTTACTTATTTATTCTGAGGGAGACAGAGAGGAAGAGGCAGACAGAGAGGGAAAGAGAGAGAGAGAGAGAGAGAGAGAGAGAGAGAGAGAGAGAGAGAGAATCCCAAGCAGGCTCCATGCTGTCAGCGCAAAGCCCGATGTGGGGCTCGAACTCACGAACTGTGAGATCATGACCGGAGCCAAGATCAAGAGTTGGACGCTTAAATGACTGAGCCACCCAGGCGCCCCCAGAGTCCGTGGTCTTAATCATGACATTAGGAGTCCTTTTTGAGCAAGGTCAAGTACTCACAAAGACGTGTGCCTCAGGAAGTTCAACGCAGCACTACTGGTGATCTCCCCAAATTGGAAACAACTCAACCGTCCATGAGACCAAGTGGGGCAAATTATGGTCCATCTCCAGGATGGAATATCACACAGCAGTTTTAAAGGCTGTCAACTATCCATTGTGAAACCGAAGATATACAGCCACAGAATCGGTGGCTCAGTTGGTTGAGCGTCTGACTCTCGATTTCAGCTCAGGTCACGATCCCAGGGTCGTGGGATCAAGCCCCGCGTCAGGCTGTACCATGGCAGTACATTGCCTGTTGGAGGCACTGGGGACACAGCAAGGTATGACGACAGACAACACAGTGGAGGGGACAGAGAACAAGATAAGTAAGCAAAACATTTGATTATTTATTTATTTATTATTATTTTTTTAATGTTTATTCATTTTTGAGAGAGACAGAGAGAGAGCAGGGGAGGAGTGGAGAGAGAGGGAGGCAGAATCTGAAGCAGGCACAGAGCCTGATGCGGGGCTTGAACCCACGAACTGTGAGATCATGACCTGAGCCGAAGTCGGATGCTTAACCGACTGAGCCACCCAGGCGCCCCAACATTTGGTAGTTTAGAGGGTGAACAATAAAATGGAAAAATAAAGTGGAAAGATTGAAAGGGATGGGGAGTTTTGCAACTTTCAAACAGGCGGTTTCAACGCAGGCCCCTAAGTGCAGGTGACATCTGAATGAAGAAGCAAAGCAGTCGTGCGGTAGGTTTGGCAGGTATTTGGGGAGTTATAAGAGAACTCAGTTGTATGTGTAGAGAAGGTCTCTGAAGGGCTGTTAACTGTAACCTTATAAGGGGCAAGGGATTCGCAGGTACTTCCATTTTCCACACTTTAAATCACAAAATAAAATTACCAGCGACCTCAGGGGATCCGGTCTGCCCACTTCAACGGTCAAATTTTGTATGATGTGTAATGATAGGTTTATCACGTTGGCGTTTTGGTTAATGCATGGAACCTCCTGGAGTCTGCAGCCACATCCGGATCTCTCAGTGAGCGTCTTGCAGTTCCTAGAAGGCGCTAAGCTCACTCACCACAGGGCCTTTGCACAGGCTGTGTGTTCTCTGCCTGGACCCCCCCCCCACCCCCTCACCCTAAGCCCTCTCCTCCTGCCCCTCTGCAAGGAACCTCCCACGCTTCTGTTTGTGGTATCTCACATTTGCTTGTGCCTTCCCTCATGAGGGAAGGGATGGGGTCTGCCTTGTTCATGCCGGAGTCCTCCCCTCCCCAAGCACACCCCCTTCCCCCCACCCTCTGGCCCTGGCACTCAATGCAAATTTAGAGAATGAAAGAAAGATTGAAACTCTAAGGTCTCCTTGGCAGGAGGGTGAGGGATTCCCCACCCACCCAGCACAAGCCTGGTGGGTCAGGCTTGCAGGAATTATTGCCCAGTGCCTAGTACCTATTTACTGGAACCAGAAGAGGCAGCAGGTAGAGACCAGAGAGAGGACGGTGTCTCCTTTCCCTGGAAGAAGGTCATCTAGGCCCAACGAAGTTGAGTAAAGCTTCCAGAACACCCTTGCGTACCACCTAGACACACTCCCGCTTCCACCCACGGAGGGGGGGGGGGGGGGGTGGGGGGGGTGCGGCGCCTTTAAGACTCCCGGAAGCAGGACGGCAGGACCGGAAGTGATCCTCTTTCGTTCCCCTCTTCACGTGGTGCGGACCGGAAGTGACGCGCGCGGCCCGGGAGCTGCGGGCGCGGAGGCCGACGGAGCCGGAGTCGCCGACGCCGCGGGGTCTCCGGGACAGGTGACCGGAGGAGGGGGCCGGGAGCACGCCCGGAGAGGGCGGGGCCTGGCGCCCCACGTGGGGGGAACGGGAGCGGGTGCAGGCGCGGCAGCGAGCCGCCCGCGGAGGCGGGGTCAGAGTACTCCGCGGGGGGCGGGGACTGGACGCCCACATGGAAAGCTTGAGGGGCGCTGGCGGGGCGGGACGTCGGCGGGTGGGCCGGACCCGAGCGGGCCGAGCTGTGGGCGGGGCCGGGGCGTGGGTGGGTAGAAGAGGGTGGGGCTGAAAAGTTGTGCCCGGGCCGGGGGCGGAGCCAAAATATTGCCCGGAGAGCTAGGGGGCGGGACCGGGACGCGGGCCGAACGTGCTGGGGGCGGGGCCAGAAAGTTTTGCCTGAGCTTCCCGCGGGTCCGGATCATCGGCCCGCAAGTCAGGAGCGGATCCAGAGGCTGACGCGAAGGCGGGGCGGGACCAAAAAGTTGTGGGTGGCGGGGGCCGTGGCCAGGATGCTGGCGGGGAATGATGGGAGTGCAACCGGAAAGTTTTGCGGGACCCAGGGGTGCCGTCCGAGCGTTGGCACGCAAGCCGGCCCGGGAGCCAGAACCCTGACTGAGGGCGCAGGGGGCGGGACCGTGTTTCGAAGCGACGAGGCCGGGCTGGGAAGCAGGGGGCGTGACCGGGAGGTTGGCCGGGCGAGTCGGAGGCGGGGCCAGGGTGTTGGCTGGAGGGCCGTGGGCGGGGCCCATGTAATAACGCGAGAAGCAGGGGGGCGGGTTCAGGTTGTTGCCCGGGGATCCGGTGGGGTGGGGTCAGAGGGTTGGCTGGGAAAGTCAGAAGCTGGTCCCGATTAACGACGCGCGGGCGGGCGGGGTCTGAGGCCTAGCGGGTGGGGCGGGGCCAGAAAGTTAGTCCTGGAGGGGGGCGGGGCCGTGGCCGTGGCCTTCGGGACCAGTTTGAGGCTGGAGCTTCCCCCCCCTACCCCCGGAAAGCCGCGCGCGGGCCGGGAAGTTCTGTCTGCGCTGGGCGGGGAAGTATACACTGGGGAGGTTGAACCAGGTATGGGAAACCTCGCCATTGGGTACCAGGCTTGTTTTTGGAATCTGGCGGGGTGTTGGGGAGACAGCGGCACCTTTCTCGGGAAGCTGGAGGCGTGGGCTTAAAATGTTCTCCCAGGGTCAGGGCAGCCTATAGGCGTGGAGATCGGGCTTGTTTTGACTGTGGGGTTATGGGACGATTCTGACACGTCCCTGGGAGAGAGGTGGATTTAGAGTGTTCACAGGGATGAAGCAGCACCAGAATGGACGCAGGAAGGTGGGCCTAGAATTTTCTTGTACTGGTTGGCGGGTGAGAGGATGTATCTAAAGCTCTCTGGAGATGGAGGTCTGGGTTAAAACTCCCAGCACTGGGGTGTGGAGGCTGGATTGGAATCTTCCTTTGGAAGGGAGCATTGTTGGCTGTTTCCTTAAGCGGTGGGGTGGGGCCAGAACTTTTCCCAAAGTGGGTGTGACTCTAGTGTCTAAGAAGCAAGTGGGTGGGCACAAACCATGGGAGGTGGCAGAGTCCAAATTTGTGCAGGTAAGGGGCAGGCTAGCCCTTTAAGACAGAGTGGAAATGAGGGCTAGAATCCCCTCGGGGTGCAGGTGTTGTTAATGCGCATGTGTGTTTGAGAGGAGCCCCCAGTATAGGAGAGGTGGAAGCAGACTGGGGAGTCATTGGCCTTAGTGCTCCGTTCCCTCTGTCCTCAGGAAGCCCTGGTGCTGTGTCCGGATTCTGCAGGGGAAGTTTGCCGGGACCCTGGCCCCAGCTAGCCAGTGGAATGGTGAGATGGAAAGTGGGGAGTCTCTGGAATCTGAGTTTTGGGGCAGGGAGCTTGGGAGGAGGGGACCCACGACTCAGACCCTGGATCGAATGCACTGGGATGGGTGTAGGTTTCCCTTGCTGTCTCTCAGCTGTCTCTCCTTCTTAGTCAGCCACACTGGATCTGAAATCGAAAGAGGAGAAAGATGCCGAGTTGGACAAGAGGATCGAAGCTCTTCGGCGAAAGAACGAGGCCCTCATACGGCGCTACCAGGTGCCCTAGCCCCGCCCTGGGAGACCCCATCCCCTCTCCTCCCCGCAGTGAGTTTCCCTCACCTCTCCCTTCCGTAAAACCTTTTCATGGCTTCCCATCACTCTCAGGATCAAAGCCAAAGGCCTTAGCCGGCCATTCCTTCCTTCATTCCATCCATCCGTCATTCATTCACGAACACCCACCAAGGTCTTTACTGCCAGGCTCTGAGCTGAATGTTGTCAGGGATATGGCTGTGACCGAGACAGCCCTGGGCCTGTCCTTCTGGAGTTCACCATCAAGTAGGGGCACAGGCCTTTCTTTAGGCAGTGATGACCCAGAGTGGGCTGGGCTGGGTAGTTCACGGGTCTGTGAGAGCCCAGAGTGGGGGTCTTCACCCAGTCTGGAGGATATTAGGGAGGGCTTCCTAGAGGAAAGGATGCTGATACCTGAAGGGTGAGTAAGCTAGCTGAAGAGAAGAAGCGAACATGCTTTAAGCAGAGGGATTAGTTTGTGCAGAAACTTGAAACTTAGGGGGCGCCTGGGTGGCTCAGTTGGTTAAACATCCTGCTTCGGCTCAGGTCGTGATTTCACGGTTCGTGGCTTTGAGCCCCCCTGCCCCCCTGTTGGGGCTCTGTGCTGACAGTGTGGAGCCTGCTTGGGATTCTCTCTCTCTCTCTGTCCCTCCCCCTGCTCGCTTCTTCCCCACGCCCACCCCCCCTCCCCCCCAAATAAATAAACTTTAGGGAAAAAAAAGAAACCTGAAACTTCATGTGGGAAGGTCAGTGGAGGGATATTGACCCAGGGAGGTCAGCAGGGGTCACGCCACGCTGAGAATTTGTACGTTTTCTCGAGGGCACTGGGGAACCTTGGAGGGCTTTGAGCAGGAGTGGGGTCAGGTCAGAATAGCTTTTTAGGAAGAGCTCTTTGGCTGCTGTGTGCTGTTGAGCGGGAGGAGGTGATACCGGAGGCCAGAGGCCCAGGAGGAAGCTGAGGCAGGGACTTCCGTGGGGAGAGGAGGGACAGGGCTGTGGGGAGGACTCCGTGACAGGCAGTGGTGGGGGGAGGGGAGGGGAGGTGAAAGGAGGGGCCAGGATGAGGTCCAGGTCCTTACCAGAAGTGACAGAGTAGGTGGTGGGGTTATTCCTGAGGAGGGACTTAGGAGGAGGGGTGGGTTTCATTTGTTCATATTTCGTGCATTCATTCACTTACAAAACAAAAGCATATTGAATTTCTGTTGTATGTCACGAAGCGTTCTGGGCTGGGGGGGTACATCAGTGGACGAAACAGACAGGTACCCCTGTCCTCAGGCCGATTCGGTTGCAGAGGGGAAAGCAGACAATAACCCAGATACGCATGATGCCAGGTAGTTGAGCAGGAGAATGGAAGGGGAGGTGGTTTCTGTTAGTGGGTCAGGGAAGGCCTCTCTGAGGAGGGGACATTTCAGGAGCGGAAACCTGAAGGGGGTGAGAGGCTGAGGGCTCTCTGGGGGCAGAGGGAACAGCTGGTGCAAAGGCCCTGAGGCAGGGTTGAGCCTGGTGTGTTCTAGGAACGTTGAGGGCGGCAGAGTGAGCGAGGGGGAGAGGGAGGGAGGGAGGGTGACAGATGAGGTCAGGATGGTAACGCGGCCAGACCCTGTAGGGCCCCGTAGGCTGTGGCTCTTGCCCAGAGCGGGGTACTGCAGGGGGGTTCTGAGCACGGGAATAGTGTCGTGTGGATTAGGGGAAGATGCCGAAGCGATCAGCTTTCTTGCCTGGAGCTCCGGAGAGAGGCCTAGGTGGGGGCCAGTCTCGGGGGAAGTTCATGGCGGCTGTGGGAATACCGCTGGTGCCAAGACCGCCGACCTCCTCCCGCTGACGTTTGCTCCTAGGAGATCGAGGAGGACCGTAAAAAAGCTGAACTCGAGGGAGTAGCAGTGACAGCGCCCCGGAAGGGCCGCCCGGTGGAGAAGGAGAACGTGGCCGTCGAGGTGGTGAGCTCCACACCGAGCTGGGCGACTCATTGGGCCGGGGGGCGGGCGATGAGAGTTGAGACCTGAGGCCGGAGAGCGCCCCTCTCCGCCCCACCTGCCCCAGCCGCCCCAGCCCTGTGGGCGGCCTCTGCTCCCACAGCTGCCCTCTGGGCTTGGGGGTCCCCGTCTCCTCATCTGAGTGACTGCACTTTTTCTCCCTTCCCTCTTACAGGAGAAGAACTTGGGTCCCTCTCGGAGGTCTCCTGGGACCCCGCGGCCCCCGGGGGCCAGCAAGGGAGGCCGGCCCCTCCCCCAGCAGGGAGGCCGGGCAGGCGTGGGCCGGGTGGCCCGTCACTGGGAGGACAGTTCTGGGGAGCAGCCTCGAGGAGGAGCTGGGGGCCGCGGCCGGAGGGGCCGGGGCCGGGGGTCCCCTCATCTGTCTGGGGCCGGAGATGCCTCAACTGCCGACCGCAAATCCAAGGTGGGGGCCCGGGATGGGCTGGCGTCCTCTGGCTGATGCGCTTCTGGTCTCGTTCGCCTCGTGCCTGCCCGCAAACGGACCGGCTTTCTGCATCTGTCTTCTTCCGCCCCTCCTCCGTCGGCTCGTTCTCTCTCTCCTCCCTCCCCCACCCCTGACCGCGTCCTCTCCCTGTGTTTTTATCTCCCCTTGTTTTGCTCTGTGTCTGCTGCACCCTTGCCACCCGCCGTGTCCTGCCCCATCTCTGTCCTCTCCCTGGCTCCTTCTCTCCAGTGCACGCCCTCTCCTTGGCTCTCTTTTTCTGTCTGTCTCGCTCCCTGGATCTGTTTGTGGGGAGCAGTGATGTTCTTACTGAGACTGCTCTGCCGCCCCGATGCGGAGGTTAGCAGGCCGGGGGGCTGCGGGGCAGAGTGACTCCGCGCACCATGGACTTGGGCTCAACTTGGTTCGATGAGTTCCCTCTCCTTGGGCAGCTCCCTTCCCTGTGGGAGCTTCTTGGGGGAGTCCTAGAATCAGATTTAAAGGTTACTGTGAGCGTTCTGTGAACAGCAGTCCGTTGAAAGCCTCAGAGTAAGCGTCAGAAGAATGTCACTTACGGATGTTCATCTGTCTGTCTACCTGTTTGTTTTAGAGAGAGAGCGCGAGCATGTGAGCGAGGGGCAGAGAGAGAGAATCTCGTGAGGTGCAGAGAGAGGGAGAGAGAGCCCAGGGCTGGGAGCGGGACTTAAGCTCACGAACTGTGAGATGGTGACCTGAGCCGAAATTGGATGCTTAACTGACGGAGCCACCCAGGCGCCCCACGGGTGTTTGTTTACCATTTGTACACGCTAAGCTGCCATCACGTTAAAGACCCCCGAATACCATGGTTTAAACCAAGCGGAAGCTTATTTGTCTCCTGTGTGCCGAGCCCTGGGAATGAGAACGTCCTCTCCGGCAACCTGCGGCCTATCTGAAATTCCGCTACCATGGAAGAAGGGGAGAAGGGATTGTGGGGGGTCACCTCGCCATCTGCCAAGTAATTGCTATTACTGCTGTCATTAGTTCTGTGGCAGCCAGGGTGTGTTGGGGTCCCCGGCTCCTTCCCCAGGTTCAGCGTTTCCCCGGGGAGCTTGACGGGTAAGATTTATTATGGTGCAAGGGCACAGGACAAAACCAGAGGGACAAGGCACGCCGGACGGAGTCTGGAGGGAGCCAGGTGCAGGCCCCCAAGCGTTCTCGTCAGGCCGGGTCACACGGGAGGGGGTCCTCCAGCGCTGAGTCGTGACAACCCACACGACGGGCTGTCTTCTGGGGCCTCCCTAGAGACCAAGAGCCCAAGGATTTTACCGGGCTCTGGTCGTGTGGGGCCCCTCTGCCTTGCGCCTGCCCAACTCCCGGACCTCGGAAGGAAAGCCGGCGTTCAGGGCACAGCTGTCGTTTGCACAGAGAGTCGAGGCACCCTGAGCCCCCTTTCTCAGTTAGCCGTTGGCCGAGAACCTGCTGGGAGCCGAAGTCCCAGACGCCGGCCCAGGCCTTTGAGAGCAGGCCTGTCTAAGGAGGGAGTCTCCGGCCGGCGGCGGCTCCCCTCCTGCCCGGATGCCGGCGAGCCGTGGGCTTGTGCGGGTCTTCCTGACGGCCCGGTGTTCCCGCGTCCGTGTTCGTGCCCCCTAGGAGTGGGAGGAGCGGCGCCGGCACAACATCGAGAAGATGAATGAGGAGATGGAGAAGATTGCAGAGTATGAGCGCAGCCAGCGGGTCAGTGCCCCGGGCGTCCCCGTCCCCGCGGCGCGGCCCTCTGCCACCCCCGCCCCCATGAGCCCGCCAACCCCGTCCCCCACTCCCTGGGCCCGCAGGAAGGCGTGCTGGAGCCCAACCCGGTGCGGAACTTCCTGGACGACCCCCGGCGACGCGGCGGGCCCCTGGAGGAGCCTGAGCGGGACCGCCGGGAGGGCAGCCGCCGGCACGGGCGCAACTGGGGGGGGCCCGACTTCGAGCGGGTGCGCTGCGGCCTGGAGCAGGAGCGGCAGGTGGGTGCCGGGTGCTGGGGCGCCCTGGCCTGGCCGCCGTCCTTCCTGCGGCGTCCGTTTGCGCGGGGCTGACCGAGACAGCAGGGCAGGGGGGGCCAGCCTCCACGCCCGGCCTCTGAGCCCCAAGCCGATGGTCCGTTGCCGTGTGGGCACCGCAGCGCCCTCCCCTCCTGGCTCTCCGGTGTGCTCGGCCCTGTCCTCGATACCGCCAGGAACGTTTACCGGGACCCACTGGGTGCTGGGCATGGCCTTGGGTGCTGGGGCCGAGTCTTTGTTTGCTGTTTTTCTTTTTTTTCCCTCTGGAGAGAGAGGGAGCAAGTGAGCAAGTGGCAGAGAGAGACAGAGAGAATCCCAGGAGGGACAGAAAGAGAGACAGAGAGAGAAGCAGGGCTCCCATGAAGTGGGGCTCGTGCTCACCCGATGTGGGACTTGAGCTCACTGCCTGCGAAATCCTGACCTGAGCTGAAGTCAGGTGCTTAAGGACTGAGCCACTCAGGCGCCCTGGAGCGGAGTCTTAAACGAGGCCCAGACCCCGCCCTAAAGCGGTTGATTCTGGTGGGAGCGCTGTAAACGAGTGAGTCTATAGTAAGCGTGAGCTAGCGTTAGACGTAAAATGCAGGGGAGGGGGCGTAGAGGGTGGAGACGGGGTGCCGCTTGGGGAGAGATCTGGGACGGCCCCTGAGGAGGCGCCACACGAGCAGACCGCGTTCGCATCTCTGCCCCGTCACCTCCTTGCGTGACCTTGAGCACAGCAGGCCTGGGGGGGAGACGGGGGCAGGCTGGCCAGTGCCTCGGGGCCCTGACTGCCCGTCTGCGGGGCGGGACAGGGCCGCCGGGCCGGCCTGGCCGGCGCTGGCGACATGACGCTGTCCATGACGGGCCGGGAGCGGTCGGAGTACCTGCGCTGGAAGCAGGAGAGGGAGAAGATTGACCAGGAGCGGCTGCAGAGACACCGCAAGCCCACCGGCCAGTGGCGGCGCGAGTGGGATGCCGAGAAGACGGATGGGATGTGAGTGTCCTCTCTGGCCCCTCAACCTTGACCCCTGACTTAACGCCTCCGTCGCCCCGCCCCGTGTGTCGGGTCCGAGGTCCCCATCACCAAATCCCCGGCGTGTCAAACCACTTCCTCGTGTCTGTGGGTCAGCTGGGTTCGGCTGATCCACGCCGGGCCCCGTAGGCCGCGGGTCTGGCTGGGCTTGGCTTCTCCATGCGGGCGGAACTCCGTTCTGCTCCGTGGGGGTTCGTGCTGGGGTTCAGGCCGAAGGGGGCAGCTCTCCAGAGAGGTGCTGGTCACGGCGTTGGCAGATGAGCAGGAGGGGAGAGCAGGCACGTCCGTTCCGGTACCAGCAGACCCAGCGTCACTGGGGCCAGAGATCAAGCTGCCCTAGCGGATGGTGCCACGGCCCCTCGGCCACGGGCACGGATGGAAATTCTGCACGGGGAGGGCATGAGAAACTGCTAGCAGTGATGAGACCTTCGCACCCCCCTCCCTCACCAGCCTGTCCCCCACCAACCCAGCCCCTTATCCGGGTGGCACTGGTGTCCTTATGTGACTCCGCGCTCTTTGAGGTCCCCGGAAACATCCAGTTAGCCCAACTTAAAGCGAAGCTATACCCTTGTGTCCCGGACCAGAAGACCAACTTCCATACCAGAGAGCTGGCCAGTAGCAGTCTAAAGACTGCTAGTAAAAACTTAAGCGTTTAATGTTATTTATTTATTTAATCTTTAAATAATCCCTGTCTTTTTGAGACAGAGAGAGTGAGGGTGAGCGGGGGAGGAACAGAGAAAGGGAGACACAGAGTCCGAAGCAGGCCCCAGGCTCTGAGCTGTCAGCACGGAGCCCGATGTGGAGCTCGAACCCACGAATCGCGAGGCCACGACCTGGGCTGAAGTCGGATGCTTAACCGACTGAGCCACCCTGGCGCCCCCGCAGCTGTAGTTTTCCATGCCATCCCGCGCCCTTTGCTGCTCTGCAAGTTTCCGCGCCTGTCGCTTTTGTCGCTGGCACGGGCTGAAGAAAGAGAGTGTTGGCTGTGTGCGTGGGTGGTCTGAGCATTTCTCTGTGGGTCGTGAGCCCAACCGGTGCAAGCGTGAGGAGGTCTCTGCACAGAGGTTGTGGCGAATCCTTCTGAGGTGCGGGCAGCCGGGCTTCTAGCGGGATGTTCTCCGGGTTGGGAACGAGAACGTAATTGTTCTTCCTCGAGCCCCCGAAGCAGCGTGCAGCGCGCCTCGTTAGTGCGTGGGTACGTTGATTTCGGCAGCAAACGTGGATTGAGTCCCTCCTCTGTGTCACGAAGGGTGGTGGGGATTCTAGGGGATGGGGACACGACAGTGAACAAAACCGCTTCTGCCTTCAAGGGACCTAGATTCTAGTTGGAAAGGTGGACGCTGAATAGATCCCAACGGCAGCTCATGAGGAACAACGGAGCCTGGAGAAGGATGGAGACCTTTCTTTTAGACTTGGGTGATGCGCGTGTAATAATATGTGATTATTTTAGACCGGGGTTTAGGAGGGTCTGAGCGGAAGCCTGGCGGAGGTGAGGGTGCCGGCCGCCGAATGGCCTGGGGAGGTGTCCCCAGGAGCAGTGGGTGCAAAGGCCCTGAGGCAGGAGCACGGTGTCGTAGGAGTGCTAGCAAGCGAGGCCTGACTGGAAGCTGGGGATTACGGGCTTTCGAAGTTTTTGTTTTGGGGGTCAAATACTGAATTTTTTCTTTCTGTTAAGCTGCCTGCTCACCCCCTTCTCTCTTCTCCCCAGGTTCAAGGATGGCCCGGCCGCTGCCCTCGAACCATCCCATCGCTATGGTGAGCGGGTGTCCTTGGGTGGGGTGGGGCCGGGCGAGGGGGTTAGTTTGTGCCCTGCCCTCCCCCCCCCCATCCCTGACCCCTCCCGGCTTCTGTTGCAGATGATCAGGCCTGGGCTCGGCCCCCCAAGCCCCCCACTTTCAGGGAGTTCCTGTCCCAGCACAAAGCGGAGGTCAGCCGCAGGAGGAAGAAGGGTAGCCGATCCCAGACCAAGGCGGCCCCTCGTGCCTACAGGTGGGGGCACCCCTTCCCCTGGCGTGTGCAGGCCCCCCCCCCTCGCAGCAGGGCCGTGTGGCTCTAGACCTGGCTGTCCTGACATGTGTATGTGTGGCTTTGTCTTTGCCGTCTCGTCCCTGTCCGTTCTCGGGTACGTGTGTCTCTCTTGTGGGTCAGGCTCTTGCTTCTGGGGAGTTGGGGCCTCTGTCTCTGCTCTACCCCCATCCCTCTCCTCGTCCCCCCTCTTCTTTTCTGCCACCTGGCCCCCCTCCATCTATCTGTGCCTGATAACCTGGGGACACAGACCCGCCGTTTCCTCCTTAGTGCTCCAGCATGCTGGGTCCTCACCCGCAAACCTACAACCCCCTCTCGCCCGGAGTTTGAATTTTGCAGCTCTTCTCTGGAGAGGATCTGGAGGTGGGAAGCCCCTTCCCATCCACCTGGGCCTCACCCCTCTCCTTGGTCCCCTCCAGTGACCATGACGACCGCTGGGAGACGAAGGAGGCAGCATCCCCAGCCCCTGAGGCCCCACAGCCCCCTCCACCCGAGGAGAGGCCCGTGCAGGTGAGGCAGGCTGTCCTCTCCGGGTAGGGGGGTGGGGGTGCTCCGGGTCCACGCCCGCTCCCCCGACCTGCCCTGTGCTCCCCGCAGCCGCTGGAGACCCCAGCTCCTCCTGCCCACCGGCCTCCTGAGGATGACGGGGAGGAGGACGAGGGGGAGGATGAGGAGTGGGAAGATGTGAGTGAGGAGGAGGAGGAGATCGAGGAGGAGGAGGAGGAGGAGGGGGAGGAGGAGGAAGAGGCCATCGAGGAGGAAGAAGAACCAGCCCAAGACCACCAACCCCAAGAGGCTGCGCCCACCGGAAGCCCCACCGGTGAGCAGGCTGACAAAGAGCCTTCCAGGCCAGAGGAGCCCCTGCCACTTCCCCCGGCCCCTGCCACGCCTTCTAGCCCCTTCTCGCCCCTTGGGGGCCACCAGCCCGTGTCTGACTGGGGTGAAGAGGCGGAGCTGAATACTTCCCCCAACGCTGATGCCCTCTCCCTCTCTCCGGGTGAGGCCTGGCCATTTGGAAATGCATGAAGCTGGCTGCTTGTGTGTGTGCTGGAGGGGTGCACTGGCAGGCGGGGAACCGTCGGGGGCTGGGTTCCCCCGCCCCCTTCACTGGGACCCCGTGTACCCGCCACCCCAATGGGTAGGGAGGACGGTCCATGCCTGTCTCTGGAATGCCTCCCCCCCCCCCCCCAGATCCTGCCCGTGCTGTGGGCCACAGAGGCCCCTCCCCAATAAAGAGTTCACGTCCTCGAATGATATTCCCCAGGTGTGTCCTTGAACACCCCCTCCCACTCCCCCAGGGCCTTCTCTCTCACGGTGGGGGGAAATATGGAGGGGTAGGGGCTTGACTGGGCCTCCCCCCTTCCCCAGGAGGTGACCAGCCAGCCCCTGCCTCCCTCGAGAGTGGGCCCTGCCTCCCAGGAACCCAGAAAGCTGAAGAGGAAGGGTCTGAGGCAGCTTCAGGTGGGGGAGTGGACGGGGCCCCAGAAGATGGCCTTCTTCCTCTTTCCCCCCCCCCCCCCCCCCCCCCCCCCCCCCCCGGGGCTGAGGGCAGGGCTTGGGGAGAGGATAGAGTGGAGCTGGGTGTGCGGGGAAGCCGCGGATGGGGGGGGGGAGGGGGGAGGCTACAACGCTTGGGATTGGGTGAGATTGGAGCCCAGGTCAAGGGGGTGGAGCTAAATGGAGGCCCTCTGGGGCCTAGCGCTTGGAAGAATGGTGGGGGAGGGGAGCGAGGGTGGGATTAGGATTTAGAGGCTGACCCCAGGGGTTGGGGGATAAAGTCTAAATATGATGGGGTGGGACTAGGCCCAAGGGGTAGGGCTAAGGGCAGGATTAGGAATTTAAATAGGTCGTCTTCAGCCAGACCACCCTGAGCGCGCCCTATCTCGTCTGATCGCGCAAGCTAAGCAGGGTCGGGCCTGGCTAGTACTTGGATGGGAGGAATTTAAATAGGTCAAAAGTAAGAATGGGGGGGGGGGGGGCGGTCTAAGCGAGTAGAGGAAATCAGAATCGAAATGCATTTCCCGTTAGAATGTTGGGCCCAACCACCTCCATCAGTGCGAGCCGGGTTGGGAACCAGGGACCTCCCCAGGCGTGACATTAAGAGTTTGGGGGGCAGAGCGAAGGAAGATCTGGTTAGAACTCAGGTGGGCAAGGGCAAAGGAGGGCAGGGGCAAGAGGGCGGGCACTCTTGGGGCTAGTTTAGGTCCGTGGGGGACTGGGCGGGAGTGGGGGAGGCTGGAGTCTGAGAGGACAGAGTTTAGGACGGTCGGCGAGGGCAGGGTGTCCAGGCGTTTCTCGTCTTCGTCTCTGGGCCCTTTGCTGGCCAAGTGACTGTGATCTCGCTGTACCAGATAGCTTCCTCGATTGTAAATAGGGTTCTGCTGGGGTGCATGCAGTTTGTGGGGCCCCCTGCGAGGATTAAAGGGAGTCCGAGGCCCATAAACCATTTAGCGCAGGGCGACTGAAGCTAGGCTCAGTTGGGATCTGAGACGGAACTAGACGGGTAGAGGGTGGGGGAAACTGTTCCCTCCGCTGACTGCCCCTTCTCTCCCCCAGAGGCGGGCACTGAGGGTCAGGAGACCGCGGAGATCACCGACTTCCAGAGGGTGCGTTTCTGCAAGGTGGTGGCGGCCGCTCCGCCACCGGGGGCCGCCCGCTGACCGCGCCTGCAGACTGCGGCCTCCGCGTTCTGCACTAACCTCCTGCCGCCTTGTTCCTCTGTCCTCTGCTTCCGTCACGCTCCAGCCAGGAGAGGGTTAAATGTAAGGGGGGCGGAGTCAGGGCCAGTGAACGGGGTGGGACCAGGGCAATAGGCAAGTCTCACGAATGGGGGGCGCCGTGGCACGGGGAGGGTTGAGACGCCCCCGAGTTACCCACCTAATGGCAGCCATGGGGGGCTAGGTGCCGGTCCCCGGATCTAGATTCCCACCTCCTGGAGTTTCCATCTGGGGCATGGCAAATAGCCGGTGACTCTCCCGCAGGACTTGGAATTACTAGGCCACCGGCCTTCTCTTATTAAACGCAGTGCTTCCGCTAACCTTTGAACTGTGTTTCTGGAGGGCAGGCTGGGTTGCTGTGCTTGGCGGGCTTTTCCATGGCGGAAGAGGCGGGAGGAAGGGGTCTTCCTTCCTCCACTCCCCTGATACGTCTTCCCTCCCCCCCCCCCTCTCGCAGGCCTCCCCGAATTCCTGAAGACGCTGCTGGGAGGGGACTGAAGCTTCCCCGCCTTGATGGGGAGGGGGCGGCAGGAGGGGGTTAGTCTGGATTTCCAGGCTGCGCTCTCTCCTCCCCGGAGACTGCTCTGGATCCCATGACTTTAGGGAGAGGGAGAAACTGAGGGTGGTGGGGAGGCGTTGGGGAAGGGGCGTGACCGGCTTATGGGGCAGAGCTGGAGCTTCGGGGCGTTGAATTTAGATCTCTGGACGCGAAGTAAGGATGAGGTGCCGTGAGGGGCGTGGCTAGGGTGCCTGGGCGGGGCCACAACTCTCGTGGGTGAGGTTGGGACGTAGGCGGGCCTTAGATGTGGTATGGGGCCGCGACAGCAGGTTTAGATGCGAGTTCTTAACGCGGCTGTGGGGGGCAGTCCTCGGTGGAGGGCGTGGTCAATGCGGTGCTAGAACCAATGGGCTGAGGCGGCGGAAAGTTGCGGAGCCTGGACTCGAGAGTGTGAATCCAAGGAGAGGAGAGGGTGGCTTCGAGTGCTAGAATCGAGTGTGATTCAGAGAAAGGCAAGTTAGAAGCGGGGAGGACCTGCGGCTAAGGCGGGGCGGGGTTTGTGAGGCTTGAACCTCGTAAGGGCTTGGGGCTCGGAGGCTGGGCTTCGATGCCTGGGAGAAGTCTGTGTCCCGAAAGGGGACGGGGTTGGGGCGCGGGGAGGAGGCCAGAAGGAGGAGGGCGGGGCTAAGTGCTGGGCGAGTTCGCATTGAAGAGGTGTGGGCGTCACACCGAAGCCTGGCAGTAGTTGCCAGCTGCGTTTGCGGGCCTGGGGCGGGGTCAGAGCCAAGTGGGGGTGGGGTCAGGGCGCTAGTTAAGTCTTAGCTTGATAATGGTTGGCTGGAGTCTGGGGAGGGGGTGGGTCCAGGACGCGGAGGAGACCAGCCCGCGCGGGGGCGTGATCATCCTGGCGGGGGCGGGGTTGGATCAAGGAGATGCAGAGCGCGGGGGCGGGCCCAGGGCGCGGGGGCGGGGCCTGTGCGGGCCGCTGCGCCGGGCGGAGTGGGCTGCGGGGATGCGGGGCACGAGCTGCGTGGGCGGCGGCGGCGAGAGCCCGGGTGGCGCCGGGCTGAGCGAGGGCCCGCGGGGCCGCTGGCTGCGCCTGGCCCCCGTCTGCGCCTACTTCCTCTGCGTCTCGTTGGCCGCCGTGCTGCTCGCCGTCTACTACGGTCTCATCTGGGTTCCCACGCGGCCCCCCGCGGGCCCCGCCGGCCCGCCGCCCAGCGCGCCGTCTCCTCCGTGCGCCGCCCGCCCGGGCGCGCCGCCTGCCCCGGCGCCTGCCGCTGCCTCGATCTCCTGCCTCCTGGGAGCCCCCGGCGGGCCGCGACCCCAGCTCGAGCTGCCGCGCAGCCGCCGCCGCCGCCACAGCGACCACAGCCGCCGCCCGAACCACCGCCAGACACCCAGAGAGAGGCCGGAGGCCGCGGGGGGGCGAGGACCCGGGTAGCCGTCCCTTCCACCCCCTGCTGGATCTCCGGCCCTCGAGAGGCCGGCGCCCCCGCGGCGGATGCTCCGTACCCGGTCGGGCCCGGGCTCCGTCTTCACGACATCGCCCAGCGTCTCCGGAGTCGTCATCCTGAAGAATGGGGAGCGAAGGGGAGCTGGCTTGGGGCCTCGCTCCTCTGCCGTCAGGCTTCTCCGCCGTCAGGCTCCTCTGCCATCAGACCGGGGTCCTCCGCCATCTGGCAGACCCTCTCCTGACCTCTGCCTTCTGACCCCCTCCATGGGATTCTGAGCACAGAGCCCACAACCCGCCCTCCTCCTCTCTGAATCTCCGTGTCCGTATGTCCCCCCTGCAATAAACTCCAGCCCCAAGTGCCTGGTGCTGTGTTTGTTGTATTGTTTTCGAGATGTCTCTCTTTTCAAGTTTGTAAGGGGAAGGCCTTCCTGGCGTCGGATCCTCGTGTCTTTTGCCCTGGGTGGGTCGGGTGGGCTCTCCCTTGACCTGGGCGGGCGTGTTTTTCTTTTCCCATCGCCAACACTTAGCCTTTGGGGTGGGGAGAAGAGGCTTATCTGCAACAGAGCAGTTGAAGGTCAGACAGTGTGAAGGACTTCGCAGTTTTGTGTACGCTTGGGGCAGAAGACAAGTGCCTCTGTAGAGAAGCAGACAAGTCCGCACTCCTGTTCCAGCACAGATGAGGGGAGAGGTGGGATGGTTTCTTTCGCACAAGCATCGGGGTCTTCGGGGATTGGGATTAGTGTGATTATAGCGTCAGGCAGAGAGGCTGGGTCCCCCTGAGATGTCAGGATTGCTGCTGGGAGGGAGTGAGGCCTTCTTCCCGGGGTCTGAGAGCTGAGGGTGGACAGGGGTGGTGGTGGGCCTGTGCCTCCCTGGAAATCACAGAGGAAGTTAGCCAGTACTGTGCTGCCTTTAAAGATTCGTACAACCTCTCTGGTCTGCAGTGCTGCTGGTGGACCAAGGCAGAGAAATTCCAGGCCTGCCGAAAGAGTCAGAAGTGGTTGAATCTGTCCCCTCCCCGCAGAGCACTGAGGCCTGGCTCTGGGCAGGGCATTGGACCCTATACGCAGGTAGTGGTTTTCTTGTCTAGCCTCCTCCTTTGAACTGGAGACTTTCCCAGGGGAGTGAAACTGAACCTCCTCCCTCAGGCTGGGACATCAGTGGATATGGACTGGGCTGAGAATGTCAGTCATTCTGTGTCCCTCGTTTCCTCCCTTCTATCCGTCCAGCACCACTTCCCAGAGGGTGTCACCAAACCGAAGGGGAACTCAGGGACCCAGCACCCCTTTATGGTTAGCATAGGGCACTGACCGTGGAGCCAAGATGCCCAGATCCAAGTTCCAGCTCTTCCTCTCCCTAGCTGTGTGACCTTGGGCAGGTTACTCAACCTTCCTGGTCCTGTGAAACGAAGATGATGATAGTACTTCCAGAGTAAATAAACTAGTGATCCAAAGCCTTTCAAACGGCATCACACGTTCCTTCTCTCCACCCGCCTCTGTCCCTCAGGGATTAAAAAAACCACAGCTTGGGTCCCGTGGGATGTCAAGTCGGCCCAGAGCTCTGGACACCAGCAAGTGGTGAGTTGGAGGTGGGGACCCTCTGCATCTCTGAACCCTCTCGGCTCTCTGGCTTCCTGCCCTCTTCTCCCAGCTCCGTTGCTCCCCATTCCTCGGTTTCTCTTCCTGTCTCTGTGTCTCCCTCGCGCCACCCTGCTCTCTCCCCCTTCCGTCCCTGCCTCTCTGTCTCTCCCTGCCATCTCTCAGTGTTGTCTCTGCCTCTGTCCCTCACTCGGTGCTCTCTCTGACTCACTCTCTTGAGTCTCTGTCGCTTTCCGCCCCAGCTCTCTCTCTGTGTCTCCTCCCTCCCTCTCCTTGCTTCCCCCCTCCCCGTCCCCCCTTCTCATTTCTTCCCCAGCTCAGTCCCCCAGTGCCCTATCTCCTCTCCTATCTTTGTTTGTCTTCCTTATCTCTCAGTCTCTCTTTTGGTCACTGTCTCTTAATTTTGCACTTAACAAACACTTACCGAGCATTTACTCTGTGCCAGGCCTTATTCTAGGCACCTGGGTCACAGCGGTGAACAAAACAGGCAAAGCTTCCTGCTTTCGAGGGAGCTGACCTATTGCTGGAGAGACAGACAAGAAGCATGATGAGTGACTTAAATACATGTTATGTCTGTTAACAAGAAGCACAACGGACGAAGATAATCAGGGTGACAGGGAGTAATGGAGTTGCTGGTTCCTGGGCAGATGCCAAAGAGGTAAGGGCCGGGCATACAGATCTCTGGCGGGAAGAGTGTTCCAGGACATGGGAACGACAAGTGTGATAGCCCTGAGGCTCAGGTGCTTGGCCGGTTCAAGGAACCATGAAGAAGCCAGGGAGTGAGCAGAGTGAGTGAAGGAGAGAGCAGGAAGGGAGGCAAGAGTAAGAGAGAGAGACAGAGAGAATGGGGGCAGATTGTACAGAACCTCAAAGACCCACCGTGAGGTCTTTGGCTTTTACTTTGAATGAGGTAGAACCATGGAAAGTTCTTGAGCTGAGGAGGGACAGAGCCCGCTTAGGTGTTAACGGGACCCTCTGATTGCCGCGTGGGAAGAAACTGTAGGGGGTGCGAGGGTGGAAGCTGGGGCCCAGGGAGGAGGCCACGGCCATGGTTCAGGTGAGAGACAGTGGCTAGAACAAGGTAGTGGCCTGGAGGAAACGTGGGTGGTCAAAATCTTAGTGTGTGTGTGAAATACACATAGCATAAAAGTTACCACTTGAGCCATTTTATTTTAAAATTGTGTTGTTGTTTTTTTAATAGCGTGAGCAGGGGAGGGGCGGAGAGAGAGGGAGACACAGAATCCGAAGCAGGCTCCAGGCTCTGAGCTGTCAGCACTGAGCCCTACGCGGGGTTCGAACCCACAGACCGTGAGACCATGACCTGAGCCCAAGTCGGATGCTTCACCGACTGAGCCACCCAGGCGCCCTTCTTTTGTTCAGCTTCTTAGGCAAACCACTGAAATTTCTCTGGTCTACAAGTTTCCTTCCTTCCTTCCTTCCTTCCTTCCTTCCTTCCTTCCTTCTTCTTCCTTCCTTCCGTTCTCTCTCTCTCTTCCTCTTTCTTTCTTTCTTTCTTTCCTTCTGTTGAAAAAATTTTTAATTTATTTTAGAGAGCACGAGCCAAAGGGAGGGGGTGGAGAGAGAGAGAGAATCTTATGCTGGTTCCCGAACTGTCGGTCTAGAGCCTCATATGACGTTCAATCTCACAAACTGTGAGATCATGACCTGAGCCGAAATCAAGTCGGACACCTAACTGACTGAGCTGCCTGGGCCTTCGGAGCATATATTTTTGAAGTTTATTTTTGAGAAAGAGAAAGAGCGGGGAAGGGGCAGAGAGAGAGAGAGAGGGAGCGAGAGAACCCCAGGCAGGTTCCCATACTGTCAGCCCAGAGCCCGACGTGGGGACTCAATCTCAGGAACCACAAGATCATGACCTGAGCCGGAATCAAGAGCGTGGCGCTTAACCAGCTGAGCCACCCAGGCGCCTCTTGAACCGTTTAAAAGTGTAAAGTTCAGGGCATGAAGTCCGGTGCGGTCATTACCACCTCCATTGATCTGATCGCTGTGAAAAAGGAGGGGAGGAGGGACTGGACTAGAGGGAGAAAGTCTGGGGGCGGGGTGGTTTTTGAGGAGGTGGGGGAGGTGCGAGCATGCACGCACATGCGTGGGGAGAGGCAGAGAGAGAAGGGGACTGAGGACCCGAAGCAGGCTCTGCACCGACAGCAGAGAGCCGGATGCAAGGCTCGAACTCCCGAACTGCGAGATCAGGACCTGGGCGGAAGTGGGGCACTCAACCGACTGAGCCACCCAGGCGCCCCCGCAGCAGGGTCTCTTAAAGGGAGAGCCGAGCAGCACCCTTGGGTGGCCCCCACAGGGACCTACAGTGTTTCTAGTTCTTTCGGGGCTTAGGGGCGGCCTCACCCCCAAGGGGCTTTGCAGGGTGCCCACGGACGGAGGCACCTGGGAACTCATTCCCATCCCTGGGAGAGAGGGAGGCCTCGCCCCTCCCGGTGGGCTGAAGGGCTTTCTTTCAACTTGGTGGGATCAGTGCAGGTCACATGACAAACCTGGACCCCCGTGCCTGTGCCAGGGGCCGTCAGGTGCGGTTGGTTGAGGCTTGGGTTCCATCACGCCCTGGCGCGAGACGGCGGGATTACTCTAAACGGTTGGGCCAATCGCGCGCGACCCATCGCTGGGTCAGGCCCAAGGCCGTAGACCTCCCCGCTGCAGCCGAACTGCAAGGGCTGGAACTTCCAGGAGGGGGCGCCAAAGCGTCGCCGTCCTCCCGGAAGCCTACCCTGGCCGGGATCCAAGATTCACAATCACGGCAGAAACATTTGTACGTGCACGTTCCAGGGGCCTGCGAGGAGGGTCCCGTGTCCCGAATTCCAAAAAGCCGTGACAACCAAAACAGTTTCTTTGGGGGGGGCGGGTAGTTTGGGCGCAGTCTCACATGGTGGCAAATCAACTGATAGGAGTCATTTACATTTTTTTTTTTTTTTTTAATTCTGGGCTGGCGCTAATTCGTAAGTTTGTTGAAGGGAAAGATGATCTTTCCACACCGTTTTGGGGTTAAACTTTCAATTATTTACACCCTTTATTTATCTCCGTTGGTGTGAACTTTCACGAGTGTTGCTGCTAATATATTAACATGTCTGGTGGGGAGGGGGCTGCCTCAGACCCCTGGGAGTGTTACATAAAATGTGGCATTTGCTCAGAATCGCCTTTCTAAAATTGGAACACTTCTGAGTTCCGAAAGGCGTCTGTCCCCAAGGACTTCAGCTAAGGGATTGTGGACCTCAAGTCGGGCATGCTGCCCAACCGAGATTCATCTTAATTACTTGTTCAACGTTTATTTAATGGCTTTGGGAAGAAACTCATTTTCCATTACAATTTTTTAAAAATAGAGAACGGCGCTGGTCTACTAAGTCCCCTTTGTTAATCATACGCTGTTTTCAGTGTCGTGTGTGTAAGTGACTGTCCGTGTGTCCGTGTCTCCTTGTTTTTGTTGTTGTTTGTTTCTTTGTTTGTTTGTTTTTCTTAGTAGGCTTTACGCCCAGGGCAGGGCTTGAACTCATGGCCCTCAGATCAAGACCTGAGCTGAAATCAAGAGTCGGGAAGCTTAGCTGACTGAGCCACCCAGGCGCCCCTGTGTCCCTCTGTGTGTGTACCTATGTGGGTCTTTGGGAGAGTTTTTTGTATGTGTGATCGTGTCTGTGTGCGTTTGCAAGGGTCTCGTTGTGTCTGTAATTGTGTGTGCGCGCGTGCGTGTGTGTGAGTGAATGTGCACGACAAGAGGCATAGTTCAGGGTTTAAAGTTGATCTGCTGAAATAAAGTCCTCATATCAGCTGCCTCATCTCTGCCTCCGTCTTCAGAATTGAAAATTCCGGAGAAATTTTGCGCCGCCAACCGATACCCTGTACTCCCACCAGAGGGCGCCCACCTGCTTTGGCCAGAAGAAATGTAAAAACTACATTTTGGGGGGCCATTTCTTTATTTTTATTTAAAAATTTTTTTTAAAATTGTTTATTTCTTAAAATTTGCATCCAAGTTCGTTAGCATATAGTGCAAACAATGATTTCAGGACATAAAATGTGCCATGTCCTATATTTTAGGTGTGCAGTTAGTGGCATGAAATACATTCACCTTGTTGTGGGACCGTCACTGCCACGGGGTTTCCAGAATGTTTTCATTTCCCCAAACTGAAACTTTGTATCAAACAATACTCTCCATTTCCCCACCTCCCCCACTCCAGGCAACCTCTATTCTTTCTGTCTCTGTGAATTTACCTCTTCTCTGTGCCTCATTTAAGTGCAGTCGAACAATATTTGCCCTTCCGTGCCTGTCTCATTTCACTTAGCATCAAGTTGTCAAGTTTCATCCACGTTGTATTGTGTATCAGAATTTCCATCCTTTTTAAGGCCGAGTGATATTCCACTGAATGCACGTTGTGTCACATTTTGTTCATCCATTCGTCTGCTGATGGACATTTGGAAACTCATTGCGTTTTAACATAAATAACATTTTATTGTATTAAAAATTTTTAAGTGTTTATTTTCAAGAGAGAGAGACAGAGCACGAGCCGGGGAGGGGCAGAGAGAGAGGGAGACACAGATTCCGAAGCAGGCTCCAGGCTCCGAGCTGTCAGCACAGAGCCCGATGAGGGGCTCGAACCCACAAGCCATGAGATCATGACCTGAGCCGAAGTCGGACACTTCACCAGCCGAGCCACCCAGGCGCCCCAACATAAATAACATTTCGAATGAAAAATGCTGTATTTTCCAAAATTAAAAAAAAAAAAGTAATGAGAAGAGTGACATCACTTTACATTTCTGAGAATATTTAACGTCTGGCAATAGAAAACAACTGGGTTCTTATAGTTGCTTCTGCATTTGTTCTGTTGCAATGTTACAAGTCAGCTAGCCTCTGGAAAAAGAAAAAAAAAAAGCTTGGTGAACTCCAGCCAAGTCACGGAAAGTCCCGAGCATGAGCCTTTTAAACCCACTCCCCCTCCAGCTACATCATCCTGAAACTTATGTAGTTGTAAAACTGTCTTTAGCCTTCCGGGTCATGTACATTTCAAATATATATATATAGAGAGAGAGAGAGAGAGAGAGAGAGAAAGTGTGAGAGTGTGTGAGTGGGGGGGAGGGGCAGAGAGAGAGAGAGAGAGAGAGGGAGAGAGAATCCCAAGCAGGCTCCACGCTGTCAGTGCAGAGCCCGATGCAAACCTCGAGACGGTGACCTGAAGTCAGACGCTTAACCGCCGGGGCCCCCCAGGCGTCCCCCGGGGCATGTACATTTCACATCTGGTTCTGGGTACAATTCTTTATCACTTAGTCACACTGCAATCATGTAGTGATGACGGACTCACGGCTATACTGCTGCTAATGTATCCGTTTACTCTGGTCCGAGAATAACCCAAATCTGCGTGTGATGTACACATACGGATGTTTATTTAGCGGGTGCATCCGGGGGTCAGCTGATTGTGGCCGGAAGGCTCTGTTGATCCTAGCTGACTTCTGTACGACCGACCGGGGTCCCATGGAGTTGGACTGCCTGGGGCTGCGCATGGTTGGATGGCTTGCTGATCTTGGCTGGGCTCCCTCAGGTGTTTGTGGCTGGGCTGATCCTGGCTGGCCCCGGCAGGTGCATCCAGTGCTTGGGACCAACGGCCTATCCCAGGAATAGCCTTCTCGTAGTAATGGCAGAGGTGTGAGCCCAACTGCAATGGTGCATCTCAAGCCTCTGTGGTCTGTGTGCCTTCATCCCACTGGCCAAGCAAGTTGCACAGCCTCTTGCTATAAAGGGGTGAGAGGCACATTCCTTCCAAGGAGATGAGGCGGACGGAATGAAGGCTTGTGAAGGGTTACTGGATCTGCACGGGTGGTCATGTCCCATGTCCCACGTCGCCATAGGATGAGGGGGTGGATGGGGGGTGGGTGACCTGGGCGCTGGGCTCAAACCTGAAACTGGGAATCAAAGGATGGCCGTGCGGGCAGGGAGGGTATAAAAGGCATAAATGTTCACATTGTGCCCTAGAGGCTGAGGAGTAATTTACAGAGCAAAAAGTGTGCGTGTTGGGGGGGGGGTGCGTAGGTGGGAAGCTGAAAGCCATGGGATCTGACTCTAACCTGCGCCCCATTTCACTGCTGGCTTTGCTTCTCAGCCCAAACCATATGGAGAGCCCGCGCTTAGGCTCTCTGGTTGAAAATCCCAGCTATGCCCCCACTCGACGGCCAACCATGCGAGCAGGTCACCTGGGACGTCCGGCCCGGTTGGGCCTTCAGATGAGCACAGCTCCAGCCGACCTCAAGAGGCTCAAGTGAGAAGTGCCCGGAAGTCCATCCACAGGACCATGAGAGAGGATACCGACTGGAGGCCAATTTTTTGGTTTTTTTGTTTGTTTGTTTTACTTGTGACACTAAAGGACAACTGTGAGCCTATTCTTTTATTAGGATGATGATTATTTAAAAAATTTTGTTTTAATGTTTATTTATTTTTGAGAGACAGAGAGAAAGCGCATGAGTTGGGGAGCGGCGGAGAGAGAGAGGGAGACCCAGAATCCGAAGCAGGTTCCGGGCTCCGAGCCATCAGCACAGAGCCCGACACGGGGCTCGAACCCATGAACCGCGAGCTCATGACCTGAGCTGAAGTCGGACGCTCAACCGACTGAGCTCCCTAGGGGCCCCAACCCCTTCTCTTTCAGAGCAATGCTCAGAGCCTGAGAGAGCTCTTTGTTGCCTGTCCCTGCTGCCCCAGGAGGCCTGGGGCTCAGGACTGTGGGGGACTGAAAAGTGTCCTTGCTGGCAGGGGACAGAAGCAGCGTAGAACACTTAGGAAGTGCTTGCCCTGAGCCTGATAAGGACCGAGAGGAGAGTGTTTCATGTTCTCTGTTTTCTGTTTGATTACGTGCTGACGCCCGCACTTCGCTGTGATAAAAATAAACAAATGTGGTTTTTATCCAGAGAGAAGAGGTGGCTTGTCATTCTGGCAACTCTTAAGGCAGATTGTCAGGCAGGGGGCACGGGCAGGGACGCTGAGAGAGGGAAGCGACAGAGGGGACAGTGAGGGTGGGGGGGGCGGTGGAACCTGAGCCGGCACTGAGACATCTGGGGAAGGAGGTGTGGCAACTTGGGAGTCGGGGGGGGGGGGTTGTCTCTGAGGCCGAATGTGAAAGAGAAACGGAGGCACAAAGAGACGTCAAGAGATGCAGAGATGGAAACATGGAGACAAATGCAGGGAGAGAAGTCCCGAGAGAGAGACAGAACCCTTGGGAGGTTGGGAAGGACGGGGACTGTGAGGTTGGGGGGGGGGGAGGAAAAGAGGGAGAGACAGAGTGAAGAAGAGACAGAGGGAGCCGAACATGCCAAGAGAGAGGAGGAAGGACAGGGACACCTGAGCGGCTCAGTCAGTTGAGTGTCCAACTCTTTTTTTTTTTTTTTTTTTTTAACATTTAATGTTTATTTATTTTTGAGCAAGAAAAGAGAGACAGAACGTGAGCGGGGGAGGGGCAGAGAGAGAAGGAGACACAGAATCCGAAGCAGGCTCCAGGCTCAGAGCTGTCAGCTCAGAGCCCGACACGGGGCTCAAACCCACGAACCGCGAGATTGTGACCTGAGCCGAAGTCGGACGCTCATCCGACTGAGCCACCCAGGTGCCCCTGAGCATCTGACTCTTGATCTCGGCTCAGGTTCTGACGAATCTCATGGTTCATGGGATCGAGCCCCATGTTGGGCTCCACACTGACAGCACGGAGCCTGGTTGGGATTCTCTCTCTCTCTGTCTCTCTCTCTGCCCCTCCCCCACTCTCTAAAAATAGATAAATAAACATTAAAAAAAAATAAGGAGGCAGGACCAATGACCCATCTGAGGAGATGAAGTTGAAGGGCTTGAGTTACCTTGAAAGCATCTCAGAGACACCAAGAGAGAGAAGGACAGAGGGGGTGGAGAGTCCCCCAAAGGCTGGGTGATGGGGGACAGAAAGAGATGGGGAGGAGCCACACTGACAGACCATGGCACCGAGCGGGGAAGACGGGGACACAGTGGACACGGGCCGGGAGAAGAGGGATGGAGAGAAGGAAACGCTGAAGTTCGGGGTGACTGAAGGAGGAGGAAACGCAACAAGAAGAGAGCGGATAAAGATTCTTTGCTTTTTTTAAATTTTAGAGAGAGAGTGAGTGTGAGCAGGGGAAGGGCAGAGGGCAGAGAGAGGGAGAGAGAGAATTCCAAGTGGGCTCCACACTCCGCACAGAGCCTGCCGTGGGGCTCGATCCCACAACCCTGGGATCATGACCTGAGTCAAAATCAAGAGTCGGGTGCTCAACCCAGTGAGCCACCCAGGCACCCCAAGAGGGGACAACGTTTCTGAGAAAGGGACAGGAAGGTGGTGTGCAATTAGGGGGAGAGGCAAACTAAGAACTGGGAAGCATGGAGTGTGGTCATCAAATGGACAGCTGGAGGCGGGTGGTATCTGGGTTTGGGAAGTGGAAAGAAAGCTAAAGATGGAAACCAATGGACACTCTGGAAAATTCCGAGAGGCACGGTTGCTGAGAAGCACCCAGACAGGTGCGTCTGTCGCACGTCCCCAAGACGACTTTCATGTTTGGCGACTCACCAGAAGGGCTCACGGAATCCAGAAGAGCTGTTAGAATCACACTTGTGATTTATCGGAGCGAAAGGAGAGAGATTAATGTCAGCCGAGGGGAAAGGTGGGCACGCGGCCTCCAGGAGAGACCAGGCGTGAGCTTCCGGTTGTCTGTCCCCACGGAGTCGTATGGACAGCGCTCGCTTTTCCTAGCGAGGTCACACGGCCGCCCACCTGGAGCCTTTGCCAACCAGGGAGGCTCCCCTGAGCCTTGGTGTCCAGGGTTTTTGTTGGAGGGGGTCAGTTACAGGGGCATGGAGACCCCGGGGGCATGTTTCTGCCTCTCCCACCGAACAGTGGAATACAGCTTTGCAAGAAAAAGGAATTGGATACGGAACATTACACCACGTGAAAGACACCGGGCGAGAGAAATCACCTCCTACCTTACCCTTCCACTTGCGCGAAATTCTAGGAAATTCAAACCGATCTGTTACGACAGAAGGCAGATCAGTGGTTTCCTGAGGGCAGAGGGTAGAGGGAGGGCTAGATTACAATGAACCGCAAAAAACCTTCTGGGCACTATGGAAATGTTTGTTAACTTGCTTGTGGCGGGGGTGTCACCTTCCTACCTCGTTCTCGATACGTGCTGTGTGTGGCACATCGATTATACTTTATTAAAGTCGTGAAAAATAGCACATAGGAACTCAGTGGTACACGTACTGGATTTAAAAGGAGACTAGGTGTCTTCAGTTTGGCATCCTTAGCTTCACTCAGTTGCCACAAGCATTATAGTCATTTCAAAAGCTTTATTATGGGGGCCCCTGGGCGGCTCAGTCGGTTGAGCGTCCGACTTCGGCTCAGGTCACGGAGCTCATTGCTCGTGAGGTTCGAGCCCCGCGTCGGGCTCTCTGCTCACCGCTCGGAGCCTGGAGCCTGCCTCGGGTTCTGTCTCTATCTCTCTGCCCCTCCCCTGCTCGCTGTCTCTCAAATATAAAATAAAACATAAAAAAAACATTTAAGATTTTCTTTGTCTCCCTCTGCCCTTCGCCCCCACTCACACACTCTCTCTCTTAAAAAAATAAGAATAATAAAAAGCTTTATTCTACTAAGGCGTTTCCCATTCGGTCATGATATTTTGACAATAACCCTGCGCACTAAACATTCTTCCCCTCGTTTTACAGAAGTGGATGGGATGGGGGAGGAGAGGTCAGAAACATGGCCAGTCACATACAAAGGTTTATCTGACGGCAAAGACCTCCATGAATTCTGAATTCTTCAAAAAAATTTTATTATTTTTTTTATTTGGTTTTTAATGTTTCTTTATTTTTGAGAGAGAGAGAGAGAGAGAGAGAGAGACAGAGCAGGAATGGGGGAGGGGCAGAGAGAGAGGGAGACCCAGAATCCAAAGCAGGCTCCAGGCTCCGAGCGGTCAGCCCAGAGCCCGACGCGGGGCTTGAACCCATGAACCATGAGCTCACGACCCGAGCCAAAGTCAGATGCTCAACCGACTGAGCCGGTCAGGTGCCCCTCGAACTGTTACTTATATCCATAGACCTTAATTTTTCCTTAGGGTTTCCCTCTCTGTCCCACATGGAGGCCTTTGGGGACAGTATTTTCAGCTCGCTCACTCATTCTTTAGCTGTATCCATTCGGCCATTCGACTCACCTATTAAGTTCTTTATTTCAGTAATTATATCGTTCATGTCCCTTGTCTCCGGTTAGGTTCTACTTCATAACTTCCTCTTCTTGCTTCAGATTTTCAATATCCTCTCTTGGTTCTCCACGGATATTTAGGATGCTTGTTTTACATGCCTTATTAGCTCCACTTCATTGGGTAGAGTTTCTTCCAAGCCTGACCGACAGGTTGGAGCCTCCTGGGGATGCCGACAATTTTGCGCTTCAGAAAAGGTAACAATTCAGTGCTCTTTAAACTTGACGGTTTTACACTAGTTTTCTTTGAGCATTGATTTAGAGGTGAGGCAGAGAAACTGATTTCTGTTCGTCAGAAAAAAAACCAAAAAAAAAAAACAACCCACAAAAAAAACCGCGGACAGAAAGTGAATTACAGCGTCTGGCCAGAGCAGAGACAATTTCCTGGTTAAAAGAGAAATTGTCAAGGGGCATCCGGGGTTGGGGGGGCGGGGAGGAGACAGCGCAGGTGCCTCTCCCCGCCTGGGTTCACCCGCGGGGACTGACAGTTTCCGGCACCTGGTCAGCCTCTCAGCTCGGCACTGAGGTGTCTCCTTGTGGCTTTTTCTGGCATCGCTGGACTTATTTGGACCCCAGGTGCAGCCCCCGAAGTGGGAGGGGTTGGGGCGACCCCGCCTCAAAGGGGGCAGCGGTGATGACATCAATGCCCACCCCGCCCCCCCTTCGGTGGGAAGATCCCGAGGTCTGTTCTGCCTGGTTCCTCGCAGGGTCCCCAGCAGGATCAAACCCCTGATGCCCCCAACCGGTGGGCGTTAACACACCCTTTAATGGCCTTTCTCCCTTCTCTGGTCTCTGGTCTGTACTTCCTCACTCCTGCTGCCCGTGATCAACCCCCGCATAAACTACCTGTCAAATCACCGCTTTGGGGGAAACTCAGGCAAAATTGCGATCGTCTCCAGATCTTGTCCTATTTTCATTTTCTTCATATATATATTTTTAAATTTTGTATTTTTTTTTTTTTTTTGAGAGAGAGATAAAGAACAAATGGGAGAGGGACAGAGAGAGAGGGAGACAGAGAATCCGAAGCCGGCTCCAGGCTCCGAGGTGTCAGCATGGAGCCCGATGTGGGGCTCGAACCCATGAACCGGGTAATCATGACCTGAGTCGAAGTCGGATGCTTTACCGACTGAGCCACCCAGGCGCCCCTATTTTTTTCCCCTTCTTCAGACTTAGTCCTTTTTTGTGAGGGGTGTGTGTGTGTGGGGGGGAGGGGTGTGTGTGAGTCGAAGTCGGATGCTTAACCGACTGAGCCACCCAGGCTCCCCTATTTTTTTCCCCATTCTTCCAGACTTGGTCTTTTTTTGTGGGGGTGTGTGTGGGGGGGGGGGAGAAAATAGCTCCGCCTTCATATCAGATTTTCAGCTGATTGCAAATGTGTGCCCCCCCCACCCCCCACCTTCCCACAAGGGGCACCTGGCTGGCTGGGTTGGAGGAGTGGGCGATTCTTGATCTCAGGGTTGTGAGATCGAGTCTCATGTCAAGTGGAGAGGTTACTTAAAAATAAATAAACTTGGGGCGCCTGGGTGGCTCAGTCAGTGAAGCGTCCGACTTCGGCTCAGGTCACGATCTCGCGGTCCGTGGGTTCGAGCCCTGCGTTGGGCTCTGGGCTCTGGGCCGGGAGCCTGCCCGAGATTCTCTCTCTCTGCCCCTCCCCAGCGCACACCCTCTCTCGCTCTCTCTCAAAATAAATAAATAAACATTAAAAAAAGACAGGGAGACAAAAGACAGAACAGAGGAGAGGCCAGGTGAAGACAGAGGCCGAGGCTGGACGCGGCCACAAGAGCCAGGAGTATCTGGAGCCGCCAGAAGCTACAGGAGGCAGGGGTGAATCCTCTCCTGCCCCTACAGGAGGCGAGGCCCTGCCCTGCCCTCACCCTGATTTCAGGCTTCTGACCTCCATGCCCGGGAGACAATAAACTGCTGTCGCTTTAAGCCACCCAGTTGGCGGTCGTTCGTGGCAACAGAAAATGAATACAGCGGGTTTCTTATAAAATTGAAACACACAGGGGCGCCTGGGTGGCTCAGTCGGTTGGGCAACCGACTTCGGCTCAGGTCATGATCTCACGGTTTGTGGGTTCGAGCCCCACATCGGGCTCTGTGCCGACAGCTCAGAGCCTGGGGCCTGCTTCGGATTCTGTGTCCCCCCCTCTGTCTACCCCTTCCCTGCTCATGCTGTGTGTCTCTCTGTCTCTCAATAATAAATAAACGTTAAAAAAATTAAAAATAAAATAAAATAAAATAAAAACACACATTAACCACATCACCCAGCGGTCCGGCTCCCCGGACACCCTGCAGCAGTGAAACCTTTTAAAGATTTTATTTGTCCGGAGTCTCTCCGCCCCACGCGGGGCTCGAACTCATCACCCTGAGTCGTGGGAGGATGGAGTGCCACTCAGCAATTAAAGGGGACTTCTGCGACCCACACAGCGACAGGGATGAGTTGTAAACGTATGAGGCTGAGGGGGAGGAGTCAGATTCAGAAAGCTGCGTACGGTATGATTCCGTTTATAGGACATTCTGGAAAAGGCCAATCTGGTGACGGAGACTAGCACGGCGGTTGCCAGGGGTTACAGGTGGGGGAGGGGCTGACTGCAAAGAGGCCCCTGAGGGAATTTTCTGGGGTGGGGGGCGGGGGACGAGACTGTTCCGGGTCTCATTTGCGGCGGTGGTTACCCCACTCGGTGTTTTTGTCAACGCTCGCAGGACGGCACGCCCCCAAAAATGGGTTTTGTCGTATTGGGTTCAAAATAAATTAGTAAACAATTAAAAAAGATCTTAAAACCGGCATTTTAGGATCAGAGATACCCATTCGCTTTGTATCCGTGCATTTTTATGTATTAAAAAATATTTTCTAATGTTTATTGATTTTTGAGAGAGAGAGAGAGAGAGAGAGAGAGAGAGAGAGAGTGTGAGTGGGGGAGGGGCAGAGAGAGAAGGAGACGCAGAATCCGAAGCAGGTTCCAGGCTCTGAGCCGTCAGCACAGGGCCCCACGCGGGGCTCGAACTCGCGAACCGCGAGATCATGACCTGAGCCCCCCCAGGCGCCCCTGTTGTTGTTCTTGCTGGTGTTTTCCACCGAGAAGAGGCCCTCTGCCTGATGTGTCCTCCGGCTTCTTTCTCCCAGCTTCCCCTTGGTACTTCCTGTCACCATCTGGTTTCCAGGTTCAGCCGGGGCTGGAAGTTCCCGAAGTCCGTCTGACCAGGGTTAGAAGGTTGTGTGGGCCCAACCACTGCTGGGGCTGGGCCCACCACATCCTGCCTCAGAAGATCCCGTGGCCACCGCTGAGGAGCCCCAGTACACAAGGCCAGCATCTGTCTGGCTCTGGGCTTCCTGTGACAGCTAGCAGGGTGGTGGCTGGCCACCAGTGGCTGTTGTCCGTGGTGTGGTGGCTGCAGCCCCATGCTCGGCCTGGCCAGCTTCACACGGGTAGTACGAAATGCGGATTCAAAGTAACATGGGACTTAAAAATTGTTTTAAAGATTTTATTTTATTTTTTTATTAACAAAAACAATTTTTTTTTAACATTTCTTTATTTTTGAGAGACAGAGAGCAGGCAGGGGAGGGGCAGAGAGAGAGAGGGAGACACAGAATCCCAAGCAGGCTCCAGGCTCTGAGCCATCAGCACAGAGCCGGACGCGGGGCTCGAACCCACAAACCGTGAGATCGTGACCTGAGCTGAAGTCGGACCCTTAACTGAGTGAGCCACCCAGGCACCCTGGCCCATTTTTCTATTAGGTTGTGTGTTTTTTTGTTTTTTTTTTTTTATTATGTCTGAGGGTGCTCACTGTGGTCTGAACAAAAGCGCCAGAAACCACCTAATCCCAATAGGCAAATGATTAAGTAAACAGATTTCAAGCCAAGAATGGATTTATTAAGCTGTTGAAAGGAGGGAAAATAGGTGCTTTCAAATGTATTCACAAAAACATTATTCAGAAAGCTAAAGTGATGACCTCACAGTCATGGGATCAAGCCCCGCGCTCGGCCTGCTTGGGATTTTCTCTCTCCCTCTCTCTCTGCCCCTCTCCTGCTCACTTTCTCTCAAAATAAATAAAAGAAAAAATTGTGACAAAAGCACCTTATTGGAACAGTTGATGACATTTGAACATGAACTGCAGATTATATCAGTACTATATTTCCTACTCGCTCTGTGGTAAAGAGGCATGGGGTTTCTAGCTCACTCTCTAGTGATTCAGAGAAAAGGGCGAAGATATATATCTATATATATCTATATCTACACACACACACACGCAGAACCTTTGTATCAGGTTCCCATGGCTTGCCAGCTCCCACAATTCCAGGAACCAATTTCTTTTTTATTTTATTTTTTTACATTTTTATTTATTTTTGAGAGACACAGAGAGACAGACAGAACACGTGGGGGAGGGGCAGAGAGAGAAGGAGACACAGAATCCGAAGCAGGCTCCAGGCTCTGAGCTGTCAGCCCAGAGCCTGATGTGGGGCTCGAACCCACAAACCGCGAGCTCGTGACCTGAACGGAAGTCAGATGCTCAACCCACTGAGCCACCCAGGCGCCCCTCCAGGAACCGATTTCTTAAGACAAATATCCCTCTCTTCCTCCTTCCTTGCCTCACTCTCTCTCTCCCTCCCCTCCCCCCTGTTTCTTGCCAGCCAGGCGCCCCCTCTTTGTCCTATTGGTCCTGTTTTTCTAGAGAACCCTGATTGATTACCTGCCGCGTCCCCCCCCACCCCCCCACCCCAGGCATATAGTGGGCGCATATTAAAGAAAGCCCAGCACAGGGGGCAAATGCAACGGTGCGTGAATCTGGGCGAAAGCCACACGGGAGTTACTTGTATTCTCCTTGCCACTTCCACTTAAGTCGGAAATTACATCAAAATCAGCAGTTGCAAAAAAAAAAAAAAAAAAAAAAAAAAAAAAAAAAAATTCTGAGAAGTTCATAACTTCACCAAGGGTCTAGGGCACAGAAAACATTAAGAACCCACGGGTGCGCCTGGGTGGTCCAGTCCGTTGAGCAACCGACTTCCGCTCTGACCCGATCTCCCTGGTTGGTTCCTGGGGTCCAGCCCCGCCTCAGGCTCTGTGCTGACTGTGCAGAGCCTGCTTGGGACTCTCTTGCTCTCTGCCCCTCCCCCGCTCCCTCTCGCTCTCAAAAATAAGCAAATATAAAAAAAAAGAAAAAGACGAGAAAACGTTAAGAACCCGTCCTTTAAGGCAATACGCAGCTTTGGTCCAAAATTCTAAAAAAAAAAAATAAAAATAGGGGGCCTGGCTTTCTGAGTCTCTCCCAGCTCAAGCGCCCCCTTGAGGTCAGGGTCAGTATGACAGCACCTCCTCCCTACCAGCGCCAAATCCTCAGAAAGCGACCGTCCAAGTCCTTGCTGAGAGCGCCCCTGGACCACACCCGTGGCTTCGTGTAGCGGCACTAAAACCCGACATCGTGCACCCTCGTGTGGGTCCCCAAACACAAATACCACACTTGTAACAGCCTGGGGGAACGCACTCCGAACTCTGTAGGGGCTTCGGCAGCATGGCAGTGGAGATGGGTCAAAAAAAATCTTTTTTTTCCGATTTTTCTTTTTGGTAGGGGTGGTGCATTTCTTTTTAACGTGTCTTTAATTTTGAGAGAGAGAGAGAGCGAGTGGGGGAGGGACAGAGAGAGAGGAAGACAGAACCGGAAGCAGGCTCCAGGCTATGACCGGTCAGCACAGAGCCCCACGCGGGGCTCGAACATACGGTTTTGAGAGATCATGACCTGAGCTGAAGTCCCGGCTGCTTAACCGACTGAGCCACCCAGGCGCCCCTCCTTTCTTTTCTAAGTAAACACTGTCTAACGTGGGGCTCGAATTCACAACCCTGAGATCAAAACTCATGGGCTCTCCCCACCGAGCCAGCCAGGCGCCCCCATTTCTGTGGTTCTAAGCCGCTCAGTTTGTGGCATTTTGTTACAGCAGCCACAAGAGACCAACGTAGGGTCCTTCCTCACCCCAGGCTTCCACGTGTCTCCGGGAGAACCCAGAAAGAGGCCAGAAACGATGGCTGTGCTCAGGGGGTGCCAACTTCAAAAGGCCAGGCAGGAGGATTTAACAGCCGGGCCACCTCCACGGACCTCTCTGGGCCTCAAAGCAACCTGGATGGGAGGCTGGGGCTCACTCACGATCCCTGCTCCCCAGGATCCCAGGGGGATTTGATCCAGTTGGATCTCTGAGCTTTTCTGCACCTTCCCTGAGGCCCTAGAAGGTCCCACATGGGGAAACCAAGGCCAAGAGAGGGGCTGAGCCTAGATCTGGGCGGAGGGGGGGGGGTCTCTTCTCTCTGGGTTCCACCCTTGTCAGGCCAGGAATTTCCTCAGTTTTGTGAGCCCAGCCTCCCTACTCTGGCTGGAAGGAGGTGTTCAGAGCTCTCTGGGTAATGCCCCACGGAAGCTGCCCCAGTTGGGGTGCCCAGTGCGCAGACCAATGAGAACCCCAGAGGGGAAAGACTGGTCATTTCCTTTCTGCTGTTTGCACCCTCCCTTGGGGCTTAAAAACCACAATCTGTGGGCAGGACGCACCTTCGATCAGCGGAGAGCCTGGGAGACCTGAATATGGTGAGTCCCCCCCCAGCAGGATCATGGGGTTCAGGAACCATCTCCCTTCTCTGTCTCCTTGCTGGGTCTCTGTCTCCCCACCTCTCCCCTTCTCGCTGCCTCTCCCTCTCTCTGTTCTCCGTCTCCTCCCTTCTCCCCTGACTCGCATCTCAAGACTCTCCAGGGCTGGGAAACAGCTAAAAAGTAAGATCATCAAGGGATTATCCCCAGGTCCTCGGGGCTGGGATCAGAAAGGTCCCTGGGGCAGGAAATCCGAGTGTTGGATCTGGCTAGATGACATCTTCCTCAAGTGGAGAGATCCAGGAGGGGTCTTTCTGGCAGCGGGAAGGACAGGAGCAAACCCTGGGAGGCTGCAAAGAACCAGCTCGGAAGCAAGGTAGTTACTCACCCGGACTTTCAGATGTTCTGAATTGTAGAGACGGGGAAACTGAGGCCCAGGCAGGAGCAGAGATGGCCCGGGTCCTTCATGGGTGGGTGGCAGACCCAGGCTGTCCCGTGGGTTCTGTGAGTGTCAAAGGGAGCCGGTCTCCAGGCTCTGGGAGGGCTCCCGCCTCCCCTGCCCCCCACCCCCCTGTGCCCCCAGGGCTGGGTCTCCAGAGAGGCAGGGCTGTGATTTAGTACCTGCCTTGCTAGAGGTTCTGGTCTTGCTTCATCTGGGTGAAAGAGGAAACGGAAGACACATTAGCTGACCAGGGAGGGGCTTGGCATTGCCTCACCCCACTTTTGAGACCTGGCTGGGGCCAACAGGACTTTGCGAAGCGGACCGACCCTTGGCTCCGGCTTCTTCTTGCCGTAAAAAGGTCCCAAATACCAAAGCGGATTCAGTGAAAAGTCACTCTGCCCGCCCAGCCCAGAGCCTCAGACTCCTTGTCACGCTGTGTTGGATCCTTCCAGAAACAGTCTACAGGTGCTCAAGAACAGAGGTGAAGGGAATAGAGTAGGGGGTAGTTTGACATGGGGGTCGAGTTGAAATAAGCTTCACGTTCTGTCTCTTCTGTGTAATAGACGAGGAGACTCCTCTTTCTTGGGCTTCCTTCTCTTTACCTTGAAGATGGGGAGAACAATCCCACGATCCTCCAGAACTAGAACCTACGTCACAGGATCACTGAGAGAATTAAATGATACACGGAAAGCTCTTACGTGCATGGTATACAGTAGGCGCTCACTGCATGTGGCATGTCTATCGTTCCTTCCCCCTGCAAACAGACGTACGTTCTGCGCGTTGGCCTACAGCTTGCTTTTTTCCCCTAGAGTAGTGTATAGTATTAGTAACCGGTATTTATTGAGCGCTTACTGTATGCCAGGCCCTGAGCTATGCACTTTACATTTACGTCGAGGAGGAAGATACTGTTATCATCCGTGTATATTTCAAGGGGATTCGTCCTTTCTTTTTGTCAGCTGTGTGATAGTCTCCTGGGAGTGTCTCTCCCCTGTCAATAGAGATTTAGGTTGTTTCCCATGTTTTGTCTTTATTTTTTTTTAAATTAAGTTTATTTATTTATTTTGAGAGAGAGAGGGAGAGAGAGAGAGAGAGAGAGAGGCAGGAAAGAGCAGAGAGAAAGGGAGGGAGAGAGAATCCCAAGCAGGCTCCACACTGTCAGCACAGAGCCCGATGTGGGGCTTGAACTCATGAACCGTGAGACAATGACCCGAGCCCAGATCAAGAGTCGGCCGCTTAACTGACTGAGTCACCCAGGCACCCGTGTCTTTATTTTTTAAATTCAATGTTATTAAAAAAAATTATTTAGGGGCGCCTGGGTGGCTCGGTCGGTTGAGCGTCTGACTTGGCTCAGGTCATGATCTCATGGTTCGTGGGTTCGAGCCCCGCGGGGGGCTCTGTGCTGACTGCTCGGAGCCTGCTTCGGCTTCTGGGGTCCCCCTCTCTCTCTGCCCCTCCCCTGCTCACACTCTGTGTCTCTCTGTCTCTCAAAAATGAATACACGTTAATAATTTTTTAAAAATATATTAAAAAAAATTTTTCTTTGCAATCTCCACCCCCAACGCGGGGCTTGAACTCACGACCCCGTGATCAAGAGTCGCACACCCTACCGACTGAGCCAGCCAGACACCCCCACTATGTTTTGTCTTTGAAACCAAAGTTACATCTTTGGACCCAAGTCTGGGTGTCCAGACTGCAGATGCTAAGTCCGTGGGCAATTTCTCTTTTAACGGACATTGCCAAAAGGCACACCAACCTAGACTTTCCCTCTGCCGTGCATCAGAGCGTCTTTCTTCCTGCCCCAGCACCCTCTGCCCCCCCATCTGCACAGTTGCATCAGACTTTCTTTTGTGTGTGCGTGTGTTCCACATTTAAAAATTTTTTTTAATTTTATTTTTAATTAAAAAAAATTTACATCCAAATTAGTTAGCATAGAGTGCAACATTGATTTCGGGAGTAGGTTCCTTAATGCCCCTCCCCCATTTAGCCCACCCCCCCTCCCCCAACCCCTCCCGGAACCCTCAGTTTGTTCTCCAGATTTATGAGTCTCTTCTGTTTGGTCTGCCTCCCTGTTTTTATATTATTTTTGCTTCCCTTCCCTTATGTTCATCTGTTTTGTCTCTTAAAGTCCTCATAGGAGTGAAGTCATGATATTTGTCTCTCTCTGGCTAATTTCACTTAGCATAACACCCTCCAGTTCCATCCACGTAGTTGCAAATGGCAAGATTTCATTCTTTTTGATTGCCGAGTAATACTCCATTGCATATATATTCCGCATCTTCTTTATCCGTTCACCCATCGAGGGACATCTGGGCTCTTTCCAGACTTTGGCTCTTGTCGATAGTGCTGCTATAAACATGGGGGTGCGTGTGTCCCTTGGAAACGGCACCCCTGTATCCCTTGGATAAATGCCTAGTAGTGCAATGGCTGGCTCGTAGGGTCGTTCTATTTTTAGTTTTTTGAGGAGCCTCCGTGCTGTTTTCCAGAGTGGCTGCACCAGCTTGCATTCCCAGAGAAGATTTTTGTATTTTTTTTTTAATTTTGTTTTTAATGTTTACTTATTTTTGAGAGAGAAAGAGAGAAAGCCAGAGCACGAGCAGGGAGGGGCAGAGAGAGAGGGAGGCCCAGAATCCGAAGCAGCTTCCAGGCTCTGAGCTGTCAGCACAGGGCCCGACGCGGGGCTCGAACCCACGAACCACGCGGGATCATGACCTGAGCCGAAGTCGGACGCTTAACCGACCGAGCCACCCAGGCACCCCCATATTTTTAAGCAGTCTCTACACCCAACGTGGGGCTTGAACCCACGACCCCGAGATCGAGAGATGCAGGCTCCACCAACTGAGCCAGCCAGGCGCCTCCGGTCCTGGGTTTTACACATCACCCTAGCTCTTGGAGCGCCTTCCACATCAGAGCATAAACTCCTCATTCTTTGGGCGAGTGGCCCAGATGTGTTCTGTGGGCCGGGATGCGCCATCGTTAACCCAGCCCCTCCCCTCTTGCTGGACCCTCTGGTTACTTCCCATCTTTGTAGGGGTGCTGCAGGGGCAAAGCTTTTCCCAGCCACTGGTCCTGGCAGGGTCCTGGAAGCCACAGGGTGTTCGAATCAGCACTTTCTTTTTTTTTCCCTGGCCTTATGAAATCAGCAAAAGGAAAAGGGCCCCCGGTGAGCTCACTGTCTGTCATGTCCATCCGGAAGGCACTTTGTCAGCTGAGGAGTGTGAGAGCAGGGGAGTGGGGGCGCGTGGGGACGCTCCCTTTTCGGAGTCTGAGTCACTCTGTAGCCAAGGAGGCCTGGTTGCTGTGGAACCTGAAGCGCAAAAGCTACTAGCTTTGAACGCTGCATCCAAAGGGAACACTCACAACGAGTTTAACCACCTGCTAAAGGTGCGGGAGGCCCTACAGCCTCCTGCTGGGCCTGGCATTAACCCTTTCGTTAAACTGGAGCTTGGGGATGGGGTGGGGGAGTGGAGGGAGGAGGGGGCTGGGTGGGTCCCAGAAGGAAATGGGAAGAAGGGGTGTGGGAGGGGGGGATGGTAAGGGGAAGGCTCCCGCAGGGGCTATTTACCAATAGAAATATATTGCAACAAGTTGAGCTTTCTATTTTGAAATGTTTTCACGCTTAGGGAAAAATGGTAAGAGCGATACAAAGAACTCCCATGATGCTCTTCACCCAGATTCTCCGAATTTGCTTTATCAGTCAATCATCTGTCTATCTATCATCTTTTTTCCCCCCCGAACATTTGAGAGTAAGTTGTTGGCATCACACCCTTTGGCTCTTAAATACCTCGGTGTTTATTTCTTATTCTTCTTTTTATTATTATTATTATTATTATTTTCTTAATGTTTTTATTTATATTTGAGAGAGAGACAGAGCGCAGCGAGCAGGGGAGGGGCAGAGAGAGAGGGAAACACAGAATCCGCAGGCTCCAGGCTCCGAGCTGTCGGCACAGAGCCCGACTCGGGGCTCGAACTCACAGACAGTGAGATCATGACCTGAGCCCAAGTCGGATGCTCAACTGACGCAGCCACCCAGGCGCCCCTCCCCCTCGGTTTTTAAAAACATAAACACAATACCACATCACCCTCAACAAAATTAGCACCGATTCCTTACTATCGTCAAACACTCCATTTTTACATTTCCCATATTACCTTAAAAATGTCTGATTTTTCCGCTTGATTATTCCACTCCAAATCCAAACAATGTCTCCATATTACCTTTGCTTGAGATGCCTCTAAATCTCCTTTAATCCATGACATTTCTTCGTCTTCTGTCTCTGTCTCTCTTTTTTTGTCTTTTTTACAGTGTCATTTATTTGTGGGAGAAAGCAGACCATACCATTTGTCCTGTAGAGTTTTCTGCGGTCTGCTTGGGCTGATCTTGTCCCTGTGGCGTTATCATGTTCCTCTGTCCCCTGCTTTTCCTGTGGACTGGTCGTTCTTGATCTAGAACCTTGATTGGAGCCCCATTCATTTATTGGGCCACAATCACTTCACAGGCGGTGCTGTGTCCTTTCTAATGCGTCACATCAGATAGAACAGGATGTCCAATTGTCTGTCTTCTCTGGATGAGCCACCCAGGCGCCCCTCTTAGATTTTTTTTCCTAAAGGAAGACTTTCCTACATCAACTCTTTATTTCCCTGAAATATATATACCCTGTGCAGAAATGGCAGGATAAATGCTTGATTTGTTTCTTTTCCAGAATAAAAAGGTGACCAATGGGTTTGCTTGGGTTTTTTTTTTTTTAATGTTTATTTATTTATTTTGAGAGAGAGGGAGGGAGAGAGTGCATGAGCAGGGGAGGGGCAGAGAAAGAGAGGAGGACAGAGGATTTGCCGTGGGCTCTTCGCCAACAGCAGAGAGGCCGATGTGGGGCTTGAACTCACAAACCTTGAGCTCATGACCTGAGTGGAAGTTGGACGCTTAACTGACTGAGCCCCCTGGGGCGCCCCAAGCCTGGGCCCTTTGAACGGCAGAGGGTCATTAGAGACCATAATCTGGGTGCTAAGGCGCTCTTTGTTCTTGGACACCTGTATCTTTCTGTGTTCCTTTCATCCCTTCTGTCCTTCCTCTTGCGAGGCAAAAATCTGTATCTTATTCCTATTTTTTATGCTTCATCTTGCCACCCCCCTCCCCCAATATTTTCTCTCTGCTCTGACCCTGAGGTTTTGAAACGACTTAAGCTAATGGTGATAGAAGAGTACGGGTCAACCAGGAAAGAAACCGAGGCACGGGGCAGTAAGGGAACTTCCAAGGGCCCAGGCAGGCTTCAAGCAGGACAGTCGGGCTCTGGCCCCTAAGTGCCGTGCTGAGCTATCCGGGAACCCGGAGCGAAAGGACACATGTGTGGCCCTCTACCCTTCGCAAAATATCCTCCCGTAGTTTGAACCGAGTAGAACAAATAAATAAAGCTCTGCTCAAATCCCCCCGCCCCCGCCCCACAACAGAAACCACCTCATAAGCCCCAGCAGCGTGACTGTCCATAAAACCCCGGAATTGCCTGATACGTTTACACACCAGTGTCCATTTGCAGACACCCCCCTGTCTGGGAAAGCAAACTGTGGTCTGATTGGACGGTTCCCAAGGCACAATCGTGCAAGGGCAGAAAACAAACAAAGATGGCCGCCTGTCTTTATTCACAGTTTGGATGTTTTGCCCCCCCCACCCCCCATGGATTTGGGGGGGAGGGGCGGGCATTGATTTTGATTCTTTTTTTTTTTTTTTTTAATTTTTTTTTCAACGTTTATTTATTTTTGGGACAGAGAGAGACAGAGCATGAACGGGGGAGGGGCAGAGAGAGAGGGAGACACAGAATCGGAAACAGGCTCCAGGCTCTGAGCCGTCAGCCCAGAGCCTGACGCGGGGCTCGAACTCACGGACCGCGAGATCCTGACCTGGCTGAAGTCGGATGCTTAACCGACTGCGCCATCCAGGCGCCCCTGATTTTGATTCTTTAAAACATCGCATCAACATATTTACCTGGATGACTGTGCGTTGTTTTTTTGTTTGTTTGTTTGTTTTTTTGATTCCCCCTTTCTGCTTACTTAAATACCAGGCCGAATCCCTGCCTTCTCGGGGGGAGCCACTCGGAGACAGAGCACGGAGCTGTCTTAGTGGGCGCGAGGCAGCAAAAGGGGGTGATGGGCGGCAGTGGGGTAGCCACCTGGGGGTATCATCTCAGTTTGTTGACGGCGTTAAAAAGAGCTAACGAGCCGCGGGGCCCCCCGGGAGGGCTCGGTCGGTTGAGCTTCCGACTTCGGCTCAGGTCACGATCTCGCGGTCCGTGAGTTCGAGCCCCGCGTCGGGCTCTGTGCCGACGGCTTGGAGCCTGGAGCCCGTTTCGGATTCTGCGCCTCCCTCCCTCGCTCTGACCCTCCCCCCGTTCATGCTCTGTCTCTCTCTGTCCCCAAAATAAATAAACATTAAAAAAAATAATAAAAAAAAAATTCAAGAAAGAGCGAACAAGCTGTGTGTCATGGGGTACAGTCCCGTCAGAACGGACAGTGACCACAACGTTGGCAGCAGGACTAGGTTTTGCCCGCTCGGTTGCCGGATCCTGGGGATGTCCAAGGATTTTAGCAGGAGGTGGCAGGGCGGCAGGTGTAACCCCGTAGCTGGGTCTGGCCCTCCGCATCCCCGTTTCCCTGGGGAGAAACCTGGGGCTCCAAGAAGAGGTGTGATGGGCTCCTGGCCGCATAGCTCTGATGGGCCCTTCTTGCCTCTCTCATCCCACCCAGGACTCCCTGAATTACAGCACCCCTGACTATGCTGATTATGGCTGGACCGTGGACCCGTACATGCCAGTGGACAAGTCTTCTAGAACCCCCGCCCTGTCTGCCCCGAATGTGACTGCCCTGGTAATCTTAGCGGTGGTCTTCCTGGTGGGCGTCCCGGGCAACAGCCTGGTGGTGTGGGTGACGGGCTTCGAGGTCCGGCGAAACATCAACGCCATCTGGTTTCTCAACCTGGCGGTGGCCGACCTCCTCTCCTGCCTGGCGCTGCCCATCTTGTTCACATCCATCGTCCAGCACGGCCACTGGCCCTATGGCGAGGTGGCCTGCCGCGTCCTGCCCTCCCTCATCCTGCTCAACATGTACGCCAGCATCTTGCTCCTGGCCACCATCAGCGCCGACCGCTTCCTGCTGGTGTTTAACCCCGTCTGGTGCCAGAACTACCGAGGGGCCCACTTGGCCTGGGCGGCCTGCAGCGTGGCCTGGGGCTTGGCCCTGTTGCTGACCATCCCGTCCTTCATGTATCGCGTGGTGCGCGTGGAGGCCTTTCCGTTCAAGATGGAGTGCGGCGTGAGCTACGGGAGAGACGGTTTCGTCACCGAGAGGGTCGTGGCCAGCCTGCGGCTGGTGGTGGGCTTCCTGTGGCCGCTGGTCACGCTCGGAATCTGTTACACGTTCCTCCTGATTCGGACGTGGAGCCGCAGCGCCACGCGCTCCGCCAAGACGGTCAAGGTGGTGGCGGCGGTGGTGACCAGCTTCTTTGTGTTCTGGCTGCCCTACCAGGTGACGGGGATGATGCTGGCCCTGTCCGACCCGCGCTCGAGAATCTTCAAGAGCGTGTCGGCTCTGGACGCCCTGTGCGTCGCCTTCGCTTACGTCAACTGCTGCATAAATCCCGTCATCTACGTGGCGGCGGCTCGGGGCTTCCACGCCCGCTTCCTCAAGTCCCTCCCCGCCAGGCTCCGGAACGTGTTGACCGAGGAGTCCGTGTCCCGGGACAGCAAGTCCTACACCCTCTCCACGGCGGACACCCCAGCCCAGAAGAGCCAGGCGGTGTGAGGGGCGCGCTCCCGGCCGCCCTCTGCTCGGCGCCCCCACCTTCCCACCCGTGCGGTTTCCCTGGGCTCATGGTAACCGTGACCTTGGTGAAACCCAAGTACCGGGAGCAACCCTGCCCCCCTCCCCGCGCCAAACAGCTCTCTGTCTGCGCGTGCGCGTGCGCGTGCGCGTGCAGCTTGTGACTAGGACACATTCGATACACAGACGACAGATGGGAAGGTCGTAACCTTTGCAGAAGAGTGAAGGGCGCCTGCGCGGCTCAGTCGCTTGAGCGTCCGACTTCGGCTCAGGTTCACGAGCTCCCGGTTCGTGAGTTCGAGCCCCACGTCGGGCTCCGTGTTGACGGCTGGGAGCCTGGAGGCCGCTTCTCTCTCTCCGCCCCTCTACCTGCTCATGCTCTGTGTGTGTGTGTCTCTCTCTCTCTCAAAAATAAATAAACATGAAAAAAAAAACTTAAAAAAAATAGTCAGGTATTTATATCACTGGAGAGCTGGAACAAAATGTAACAAGCGTCTCAAAAGGCATTCTTGCTCGTAGATACGCGGGCGAAGCTTTTCTAAGCGGGTGGATCTAGGGGCGCCTGAGCGGCCTTGGGTTGAGCACTGACTTCCGGCTCAGGTCACAATCTCCTGGTTCGTGAGTTCGAGCCCCGAGTCGGGCTCTGGGCGGACAGCTCGGCGGAACCTGGAGCCTGCTTCGGATTCGGTGTCTCCCTCTCTCCCTGCCCCTCCCCTGCTCACGCTCTTCCCCGCCCCCCCCCCAATAAAATAAACATAAAAAAAAAAGCCCAACTAAGTGTGTCGATTTAAAGTACAGTAGGTTAGGGGCGCCTGGGTGGCTCAGTCGGTTGAGCGGCCGACTTCGGCTCAGGTCATGATCTCGTGGTCCGTGGGTTCGAGCCCCACGTCGGGCTCTGTGCTGACAGCTCGGAGCCTGGAGCCTGTTTCAGATTCTGTGTCTCCCTCTCTCTGACCCTCCCCTGTTCGTGCTCTGTCTCTCTCTGTCTCAAAAATAAATAAACGTTAAAAAAAATTAAAAAAAAATAAAGTACAGTAGGTTAAAATGTTACTCAATTGGGGTTTAAAAAAAAAATGCCTTAAGTAAAAAAGAGGTTAGATGGTCCCGGTCAGAAGCAAGTGTGAGGGAAGCTTGCTGTGAGGGGAGGTTAAGAAACATTGGTTGAGCACCTCCAGGGGGGGAAGGAGGTCACGCGGGAACTTGACGTTTTACTTTGTAAACTGCTGTTTTGTTTGCATTTCTCAAAATAAATAAAGAAAAGAAAAAGAAAAAAAAAACCCAAGAAACTTTAAATTTTGGTTATCACTGCGGACTCACACGTAGCTGGCTGTGAGTGATAATACAGAGGGATCTTCTGTGCCCTTGACCTATTTCGCTATGGGAACACCTTGCAAAACGACATTACAAGATCACGACCAGGATGTGGACACCGATATACTCGAGGTGCAGGATATTTTCGTCACCACCTGGATCCCTCATGATGCCCTTTTGCAGCCCCCACCCCCCACCGACTGCCCTCCACCCTCCCAGCCTGGTCTGGGGCCCCTGGCCACCACGGTTTCACTCTCATCTTCAATTCGGTCCTTTCCAGGAACGTTATGTCAATGGACTCATTCAGCGTGTAACCTTTTGACTTTTGAAAAAACTAGTCTGCTGCGCTTGAATGATGAACACAGGGGCGCCTGGGTGGCTCAGTGGGTTAAGCGTCTGACTTCGGCTCAGGTCATGATCTCGCGGTCCGTGAGTTCAAGCCCCGCGTCGGGCTCTGTGCTGACAGCTGGGAGCCTGGAACTTGCTTTGGATTCTGTGCCTCCCTCTCTCTGTGCCCCTCCCCCGCTCATGCTCTGTCTTTCTCTCTCTAAAAAATAAACATTAAAAAATTTTTTCTTTGAATAATGAAAATAAAAAACAATAAATGTTGAAATGCTGTGCTACTTATAATCGACTGCAAAACAGTTCTGTTTAGTGTTGTGTGTGTGTGTGCGTGTGTGCAGATGGGCTAGAAATATCGTATAGACCAGCGTCATTCAACAGAAACATGCTGTGAATCTCACAGGTAGTTTCCAGTTTTCTGGTTGCCACACTAAAAAATTGAGAAGAAACGGGGGCACCTGGCTGGCTCAGCTGGGAGGGTGTGTGGCTCTTGATCTCAGAGTCGTGAATTTGCACCCCATGTTGGGGGTAGAACTTACATAAATAAATACACACACTTAAAAAATAAAAAAGAAATGGATGCAATAATAGTAATATATTTTATAATTATATTAACAACGACATGAGTAGCATAGTAATGATGAATATAATATATTCATGAACATTATACAATTATGTATTATATGAATATCAATATGTTATATAGTAATTGTGTGTATATATATATTTCAAAGATTTTATTTTATTTATTTATTTTAATGTTTATTTATTTATTTTTGAGGGGAGGGGCAGAGAGATGCCCAAGCAGACTCTGTGCTGTCAGCTCGAACTCATGAACCCATGAGATCATGACTGTAGCGGAAGTCAAGAGCCCGATGCTAACCGACTGAGCCACCCAGACGCCCCAAAGATTTTATTTTTAAGCAATCTCTACACCCAGTGTGGGGCTTGAGCTCACAACTCTGAGATCCTGACTGAGACAGCCAGGTGCCCCTATTAATAATTACATTTATAATCAAATAAAATCAAAATGTATAACTACGTCACATAATGTAGAACATATATAACATATTTTAACATTATATGAATGTATATAATTGACATCAATGTATTATAGTGATAGTAATACTATCAATATATTTATTACATTGTTATATACAATGATATTTCATATATAAAACATATTCATGCAGTCAATACTATATTTCGCCTAACAATATATCCAAGATATTGCTTTTATAATTTTTTTCCCCATTTCCCTCCTGTAACTGAGTGTTTAATTTGAGAGACAGAACGAGCAAGAGTAGAGGAGGAGCAAGAGTGGAGAGAGAGAGAGAGAGAGAGAGAGAGAGAGAGAGAGAGAATCTTAAGCAGGTTGCACGCTCAGTGTGGAACCTCACGTGGGGCTTAATCCCACGACTCTGGGATCACGACCTGAGTCCAAATCAAGAGTCGGACACTCAACTCACTGAGCCACCCAGGCGCTCCCAACATATTTCTTTTTATTAATTTTTAAAAAATGTTTATTTATCCTTGAGACAATGCGAGAGGCAGAGTGCAAGCCTCGGAGGGGCAGACAGAGGGGAGACACAGAATCTGAAGCAGGTTCCAGGCTCTGAGCTGTCAGCACAGAGCCCGACGCGGGGCTCGAACTCACGGACCGCGAGATCATGACCTGAGCCGAAGTCAGATGCTTAACCTGCGGAGCCACCCAGGCGCCCCAACCGGCCTGTTTTTAAAAGATCGTTCCGTTTGGCACCTGGGTGGTTCGGTCGATTGAGCACCGGACTCTGGATTTGGGCTCGGATCATGAGCGCGGCCAACCTTCCCCGGGGGTGGGGAGTCGGCTGCAGACGGCGAGGTCTTTCCCTCACTCTGATCTGGGAGGGAGACGTTGTCCCAAGAGCTGGCGCCCCGCAATGGTCTTCTGGAAACACTCGGAGGTCAACGCGTGGGATCCAGGTGGCTTCTCTGAGGTGGTGAGCCGCCCCGCCCGGGGAGAAGGAAGTGGGCTGAAGGGCCCGGCCGTTGCCACATCTGGGGTTTGGGGGGATCTGCTGGCTCAACAAGTTCTGAGGAGGAAGTGGGGGAGAAAGAAAGTGGATGATTGGGTTTGGCTGAGCTGGCTGTGTCCGTCCCCCGCCCCCTGCCTACCACCGCCACCAAGTGCCCCGACACCCACCCACCTATTCCTCAGACCTGGCTCCCCCAGGCCCCCGGGGCAAAGCCTCCTCCCTGCACCTGTGCCGTGTGACCTCCCCGAACACCACACCTCTAACCCCCAGGTAGGTACCGTTCCAGATCAGCACGGTCTCATAGGAACACAATGCGAGCCATGCGTGAAATCGTCTGTTTTCCAGCGGCCGGGCAAGAGGCAAGCAAAGTGAAGCAGAGGGAATCAGATACAATTAATTTGGGTGTTATTTATACTTTTAAACGTTTGTTTATGTGTTTTGAGAGAAAGACACAGAGAGAGAGAGCGCGCGTGCGCTTGTGTGTGAGCGGGGGAGGGGTGGAGAGAGGGGGGGAGAGAGAATTCCGAGCAGGCTCTGTGCTGACAGCAAACTCGGGGCTCGATCCGGTGAACCGTGGGGTCGTGACCTGAGCCGAAATCAAGAGTCAGACACTTACCCGACTGAGCCACCCAGGCTCTGTACTTCTGGAGCTCTATGTGTCTAACGCGCCCAGGTTCTAGGGTGACATTCTACAATCCTGTGATTCAAATAGTCTGTGACTAACACTGTAAGATCCCTTGGGTCAAATAGCCATTCACCCTTTCAGGCTTCTAGAATTTTGTTAGGGTGGGGGCACCTGGCCGGCTCAGTCGGTAGGGCGTGCGACTCTTGATCTCGGGGTTGCGGGTTCGAGCCCCAGGTTGGGGATAGAAATTACTTAAAAAATAGAATCTTTAAAGAAAATAAGTGAATCTACAAAATGACGTTCGGGTGAACCCTGTGAAATTGCCAAACTTCATCCCATTGTGGGGTGAGGAGGTATAATGGCTTATTGTTTATTATTTAAAAAAATTGTAAAATACAAGTCACGCAAAAAGTCACCATTAATGGCATTTAGTACATTCCCAGTGGGGTGCAGCTGTCACCACGATCTGGTTCCGGAACATTCCCATCACCCCAAAAGACACCCCTCCCTGCCCCCCAGCTCCTGGCAACCACTTACCTGCTTTCTCATCAGATATTTGTCGGAATGCGACCTATTTGCACCCACAACATGGCAATTTCCTATGTCAACTTCACCTTTTTTTTTTTAAGTTTATTTATTTATTTAAAAAAATTTTTTTTCAACGTTTTTTATTTATTTTTGGGACAGAGAGAGACAGAGCATGAACGGGGGAGGGGCAGAGAGAGAGGGAGACACAGAATCGGAAACAGGCTCCAGGCTCCGAGCCATCAGCCCAGAGCCTGACGCGGGGCTCGAACCCACGGACCGTGAGATCGTGACCTGGCTGAAGTCGGACGCTTAACCGACTGCGCCACCCAGGCGCCCCAAGTTTATTTATTTTTGAGAGAGAGAGAGGCAGAAAGAGTGGGAGAGAGAGAGAATCCCAAGCAGGATCCATGGCAGAGCTCGATGTGGGGCTCGGACTCCCAAACCGTGAGATCATGACCTGAGCTGAAATCAAGAGTCTGACGCTTCACCGACGGAGCCCCCCAGGAGCCCCTCTCAACTGAACCTTCTAAAGTGTTCTCCTTCGGGGCGCCTGGGGGGCTCCGTCGGTTAAGCGTCCGACTTCGGCTCAGGTCATGATCTTGCAGTCTGTGAGTTCGAGCCCCGCGTCGGGCTCTGTGCTGATGGCTCGGAGCCTGGAGCCTGTTTCGGATTCTGTGTCTCCCTCTCTCTGACCCTCCCCCGTTCGTGCTCTGTCTCTCTCTCTGTCAAAAATAAATAAAAACATTAAAAAAACTTTAAAGTGTTCTCCCTCTAGATTCCCTGTGTTGAGGGGCTGGGACTTGGCATCTCGTGGGATGGCTGTAAAAGAATCCCACCCCCTGATTGGCCCCTCACTTTTTATAAATCTGTCGTCCCCACCCCCTCATCCCTCGCCCCTGGCCTCTGCAGCCTGTAGAGACACTGTCCTCAACCCACAGCATCCCCCAGGCCCCCAGCGCCAGGGACACCGGAAAACCTCGGCCTCCCAGAATCCGAGAAACGTGCACCCTGAGACTCAGGGGCTGAGTTTTATGAAGATCTAACGATTTGAGCAGTTTTAGCCCAATCTGTAAACTCCGGATGAGACTGAGGACGGACAGTCCCCGGGTCTTTTCGGACCGGGACGGGTTCCCATAGGGTGTGGGAGATGAAGGGGTCTCCCGGAGCAAGGCAGGGACGGAGGGGACAATTGTCTCCTCGGGAAGGTCTGGGGCCATGACAAGGTTTAGCCAAGACGCGGTCACCCAGGGAGGGGCCGGGAGATGCCCCAAGTCACTCGCGCAGTGAGTTCCATCCAGTTTGTTGACTCAGAACAACTTCCTCTAACAACATGATTTTACTCTACACAACAGCAAAAGAAACATTGTAAATACGTCCCCTCAGCCCCTGAAGCACACACAGAGAGAAGTACAAACACAGAAAGCTGCTGAATAGGGGCTCTGGGATCGGAGAGTCACTTCCTCTTGCTAAGCCTGCGTCCTTTTTTTTTTTTTTTGGTCATGTTTACTTATTTTTGAGAGAGAGAGAGAGAGAGAGAGACAGAGCGTGAGGGGTGTTCGAACAGAGAGAGAAGGAGACGCAGAATCCGAAGCAGGCTCCAGGCTCCAAGCTGTCAGCCCAGAGCCCGACGCGGGGCTCGAACCCACGAACCGTGAGATCATGACCTGAGCCCAAGTCGGACGCTTAACCGACGGAGCCACCTGGGCACCCCAAAGCCTGCGTTCTTAAAATGTAAATTTTAAGAGTTTCTGTTACAGTCTTTCTGCTGTGGATTTAGCACAGGTGAAGCCACCTCCGATGTGCCGGGCACTGTCGTATTTGTATCTGTGTTTTAAATCTCTTTACCCTTTTTTTTTTTTTTTTTCCTGCTTGCTGCAGAAAGTCCACTGCACAGGAGAGGAAACTGAGGCTCAGAGAGGCGGAGACCCCCCCCCCAAACTCCTCAGCAGGGGACCTGAAATATGAGTCCTTCTGGTTCTCACGCCCACGTTCTCAGCCTTTGTGGCTGTGCTGGGAGGGAGGTTAAGGACCGTGCGGTCAACATCTTCCCATTCTAAAGATGGAAAACTGAGGCTCACAGGAGGGATAGGATTTGTTTGCGTTTTGTCGGCTCTGAGGCCTCAGGCCCTGTGTTTGGTGGCCTTGGGCTTTTTGTGGGGACCGTGACCCTGAGCCGTCTCCCTCAGCGCGCACGGAAGGCGGGAGGCGTGTTTATCTGCCCTTGGGGCTCTGCGGAGGGAAGAGAGAGAGGGGCTGGGCACGCGGTTGGAGGCTGGGAGGCAGGGAGAGGGCAGCGAGTGCTTGGTGAGGGTGACCTCAGAAGGTCCCATGGGAGAGTGAGTCTAGGCCCAGATTCCCACCCCCCCCATCCCGCCCCCCCAGGTCTTGAAGGTCAAACCGCACACAGGTGTGGCTTCCAGGAATCGGTGACTGGTGACATTGATCCTGGGGTTGGTGACACGGGGTCAGCCCTCCACCCACCCGAGCCCTCTCCGGCTTCATGCGCTGCCCGGTAATTTTGGGATATGTGAGTCATGGGAAGAGTACAAGACAAACACACCCCGGGGAGTAGGTCAAGGCCACTCCTGTTTTTCCTGGCTGTGGAGATCTGCTGGGGCCCGTGATTCGGCGGTGCCCAGCGGCATCCCGTGGGAGCCCTCGGCCAAGGGGACGGGCTTCCAGGAATCCCCCCGGCTGCCAGACGCCCGGAGAGACCTCAGACCTCCCGGGTCCCGGCTGTGAGCCCCGCTCGTGCTTCAAGTGGCATTGGGTCAAGATGAGGGTCCTCTTACAAGAGACGGTAAGGATGGAGGGAAGGGAGGAAGGGAGGCGTCGCACCAGCTTGCCTTTCAGACGAATGATTGTCAGAAGCTGGGAATCAGTCCTGGGACTGGAGAGATGGAACCCTCTCACCATTCCGTTGTGAATCCAGACCCTTGGAATTTACGCAGGCAGCCAGGCAGAAAAGCTTGGGGCAAAGGACCCACGTAGCCCTCCCACCCAGGTGGAGGTCAGTCTTCAACCTCCAGGATCTCGGGCAGTTTCTGGAGACCCCAGCAAATGGCAACGCATCCCGTGACCTAGCCCTTCGACTCAGTCATCCCACTTCTTAAGACTTTGACTTTATTTTCATGTGTAACATACACACACAAAAGTGGGCACGTCAGAACCAGGAAACTCAGCGTATCTCCACGAGCCGAGCTTGCACAGGCAGTGAGCACCCCGGTCAAGAAATAGCACAATCCACGGGGCGCCTGGGTGGCGCCGACTTCGGCTCAGCTCATGATCTCGCGGTCTGTGAGTTCGAGCCCTGCGTCGGGCTCTGTGCTGACAGCTCAGAGCCTGGAGCCTGTTTCGGATGCTGTGTCTCCCTCTCACTGACCCTTCCCCGTTCATGCTCTGTCTCTCTCTGTCTCAAAAATAAATAAACGTTAAAAAAAAAATTTAAGAAATAGCACAGTCCAGGGGCGCCTGGGTGGCTCAGTCGGTTGAGCGTCAGGCTCTCCATCTCGACTCAGGCGGTGATCTCCCCGTTTGTGAGATCGAGCCCCGCGTTGGGCTCCTCGCCGAGCGTGAAGCCTGCTTAAGATTCTCTCTCCCTCTCTCTCTCTACCTCTCCCCGCTCTCAAGGTTAAAAAAAAATTTTTTTTAAGGTTTATTTATTTATTTGGAGAGAGACAGAGACAACGTGAGCGGGAAAGCGGCAGAGGGAGAAGGAGACAAAGAATCCCAAGCAGGTTCCGCGCGGTCAGCACAGAGCCCGATACGGGGCTCGAACTCACGAAAACGCAAGATCGTGACCTGAGCCGACACCAAGAGTCAGACGCTTCACCGACTGAGCTACCCAGACGCCCCTCAACATACATAAATATTAAAAATAAAAAAAAGAAATAGCCCAACCCTGGTCCCAAAGTGCCCTCCCGTTCCCCCAGTCACTAACCCCCCCAGATAATTCTTCTGCTCGTTTTTTTTTCTTTTTTCTTTTTTTAAAATTTTTTAATGTTTATTTACTTTTGAGACAGAGAGAGACAGAGCATGAACGGGGGAGGGTCAGAGAGAGAGAGGGAGACACAGAATCTGAAACAGGCTCCAGGCTCTGAGCTGTCAGCACAGAGCCCGACGCGGGGCTCGAACTCATGAACCACGAGATCATGACCTGAGCCGAAGTTGGACGCTTAACCGACTGACTGAGCCACCCAGGCGCCCCTCTTCTGCTCGTTTTTGAACTTGATGAGAATGATACTACTCAGTCAACCCTCCTGCATGTCTGTCTGGATCTCTCCCTTCAGCAGTGTATATATGAGATCTATCCACCTTCGCGTGTGTGGTTTGCTTATTCTCATTGTTGTGGAACATTCCACCGCAGGAATATATCCTGCTCTGTTTATTCGTTCCCCTGTGGGTGATTATTTGGGTGGTTTCCCAACATGGGCTGCTGTGAACGTGACTCTTCTGGCAAAGGTCTTTTGATGAGCATATGTATGCTTCTCTGGGAGGTGGCGGTGAGGTATCCCATGTTGGGTTCAAGTCCATTCTGCTCCACGGTTCCCCCGGGCCCCAGGGGTTCCAACACGACAGGCTGATTTACAGACACACGTGTGCCAAGAGCACTCACACAGGTGCTTGGGATCTCAAGGAACCGAAAGAAGCCGAAGTCACCCGTTTGTTTCTTGGTGCCTCAGTTTCTGTCTTCATTCTTTTACTCGCCAAACATCCCCTAAGCACCCGCTGCGGGCCGGGTGCTCTTCTAGATGCCGGGGACATAGTGGAGCCAGAAGTAGCCAACAGTTTGGGAAATGGGGCATAACAATGGCACGTACCTCATAGCGTTGTCTTAAGGGTTATGCCTGGTACATAGTAGGTGCTCAATAAATGTCATCTGCTCTCTTCATTGTTATAAAGTAATAATAATAGTTATTTTGGTAATTATGTTTTACATGTAGATATAGTTATATGAATATAGTTTATTGCACAAAAGGTGATAAAATAATTAAGCTGCTCGTGACCATCATTAAAACTGTCCTTTATTGGGGCGCCTGGGTGGCTCCATCGGTGAAGCGTCCGACTCTTGGTTTCAGCTCAGGTCATGATCTCGCGGCTTTGCTGGTAGCGCAGAGCCCGCTTTTGATTCTCTCTCTCTCTGCCCCTCCCCTGCTCACGCTGTCTCTCTCTCTCAAATAAATAAACTTTAAAAAAAAATTTTTTTTCAACGTCCTTTATTTAGTCTAAGGCTGGTTAATGAGCACGACCCGTCCAGCCAGGGGGCCGATTCTGAACCGTAAGAAAAGGGTGGATGTGTGTGCAGATAGGGAAACAGATCGAAAACACGTTGCGTGGAAAGGGCTAAGAGATGACCCAGGGGGTGCTGGAATGTTCCATCCCTGTCTGACATCTGAAAAGGGAAATACCACAGACTGGTTGAGCTGCCAACACGCGGAATGCTTTCCAGACTTTAACCAGTAAAAGCTGGGCAGGGCGGGGGTCTTAGGGTGGGAGAGAGGGTGCGTGTAGCAGCAGCTGACGTGTCACATGCTCACTGTGGACCGGGCATGGGGTTCGGCTTGTCGCCCCGATTCACTTACTGAATCCTCGTGACACTAAGGGAAGAATATCATTATCCTCGTCTCACAGACGGGGAAGCTGAGGAACAGAGAGGTTCAGTGACCCGCCCAAGGTCACACGGCTGGTGAGGGTTTGAATTTAAAATTTTTTTTAATTTTTTTTTTTTTTGAGACAGAGAGAGACAGAGCATGAGCGGGGGAGGGGCAGAGAGAGAGGGAGACACAGAATCGGAAGCAGGCTCCAGGCTCCGAGCCATCAGCACAGACCCCGACGCGGGGCTCGAATCCACGGACAGCGAGATCATAACCTGAGCTGAGGTCGGATGCTTAACCGACTGAGCCACCCAGGCGCCCCTGAATTTTTAAAGCCTGCACACACACACACACACACACACACACACACACACACACAAAGTGGCCGGGCCTCTTAGCAGCTAGTTGGCAGCTAGTTGGCGGGGTGGAGGGGGCAGAAGGTGTCCCAACTTCCCTTTTGCTCTTCCTGTTGTGTCAATGCCAGATAGGGCTCTGGGTAGGGCCAGCCAGCCCATGAAGAGTCAGCAGACAGCCACAGGGTCAGGTCTGACATTATGGGGGATCGTCTACGGTCTACCTGAGCCCTTTGTCTGTGCCACGTGATTTACACACACCAACTCCTCAAGGCCTCCTTCCCCTCCGCCCCAAACCGATGAGGTAGGTCCACCTCCGTGACTCATTTCTCAGATGAGGAAACCGAGAGAGAGCCAACTGAAACTCAGTTACAGAACCCAGGTCTGCTCCAGGCCACGGGCTGTCCTGCCTTCTGAATCTAAGATTTCGGGGTGAATATATTCCAGGGCCCGGAGGTCCGGGGTGGGGCCAACCCAGTTCAAAACTTGGCTCTGTTACTTGCTTAGCTGGATGGTCTTAGGGAAGTTATTTCTCTGTGCCTGTTTTCTCGTCTGCAGAATGGGTGCAATAACAGTGTTAGAATCAGAGGGTTGTTATAGGGATCGAATCATTCACTGTTCCTTGAACGTGACCGGCCATGTTCTCACCTCAGGGCCTTTGCACTGGCTGTTCCCTCTGCCTGGAACTCTCTTCTCTCAGATCCCCACACGGCTCATCCCTCTCGCCTCCTTTATGGCTTTGTTCAAACGTCACCTTCTCAGGGAGGCCGTCTTTGACCACTTATTTAAAATTCCCTGTGTGATTTTTTTTTTTTTTTTTGCCATAGCATTTATCACCTTCTAAGATACTGTATTTTGCTTCTTTATTCCTTGTGTGACATTCCTTCCTCGTCTGCCTCCATCCACCTAGAATGTCACCCCGTTGTGTATTCAGTGCCTGGAACAGACAGGGTAGTCAGGTGCTAACTTGAATGAATGAATGAATGAATGAATCTCCTAACGGAGAATTCGAGATTTTATTTTTCCTGTTTTCCTGACACTATCATGACTTTACAAAATTGCTCTTAGTAGGGGGCGCCTGGGTGGCTCAGTCGGTTGATCGTCTGACTTCGGCTCAGGTCACGGTCTCGCAGTTCGTGAGTTCGAGCCCCGCGTCGGGCTCACTGCTGTCAGCACGGAGCCCGCTTTGGATCCTCTGTCCCCCTCTCTCTCTGCCCCTCCCCTGCTTCCTCTCTCCCTCAAAAAATAAATAAGACACATTTTTTTAAAATTTTATTTATTTTTGAGACAGAGAGAGACAGAGCATGAGTGGGGGAAGGGCAGAGAGAGAGGGAGACACCGAATCTGAAGCAGGCTCCAGGCTCTGAGCTGTCAGCACAGAACCTGACGCGGGGCTTGAACCCATGAACCGCGAGATCATGACCTGAGCTGATGTTGGACACTCAACCGACTGAGCCCCCCCCAGGAGCCCCCATAGAGGACATTTCCATGAACACACAGCTCTGCTCTGGAAATTCCAAATAATAATTGGCTAGGGTCCTACTATAATATTTGGGGATTCCAAAAATTTTTTTATCACGATCATTTTTTTTATATAAAAATATTTTTTTAATGTTTATTTATTTTGAGAGACAGAGGCAGAGCACGAGCGGGGGAGGGGCGGAGAGAGAGAAAGAGAGGGAGACACAGAATGTGAAGCAGGCTCCAGGCTCCCAGCTGTCCGCACGCAGCCCCACGCTGGGCTCGAACTCACCAACCATGAGATCACGACCTGAGCTGAGATCAGGAGTCTGTCGCTGCACCCCCTAGGCCACCCAGGCGCCCCGATCGTGATCATGTCGTGACACTGTAGTGTTCCGGAATTCCCAAATGCTAAGAAGCCTGGGTTGTAACACTGGGACATTCTAGAATTCCCGCATGCTCTGGAACTAGTTCTGGAATTCCAGGATTCCAACGGGGGGAGGGGAGGGGGGCGGGCGTGCTGACGTGGCATCGTCCTCGAAGTCCAAGTCGCTCCCCAGCTAGTTGCAAGACCGGAACGCGCTGCGGTTTGGAGGCCGTCACAGCGTCTAGTCTCCAAGCCGCTAATGGGGCTCCCACCCCCTAGGATTCCGGGGACCCGGCGGGGGGGGGTTTCCTCCTCACTTTCCACGCCTTTCTCCCCGGTTCAGGTGTCTGGGGCCTGGATGGAGAACACGTCGGTCAGCTACGAGTATGGGGATTACGACGGGATTCCGGACCTCCCCGTGGACTGCATGGACGGCACCTGCGTCTCCAGCGACCCGCTGGGCGCCGCCCCGTTCCTGCTCTACGGGGCGGTCTTCCTGCTGGGCGTGCCGGGCAATGCCGTGGTGGCCTGGGTGTCCGGGAAAGAGGCCCGCCACCGGGTCGGTGCCAGCTGGTTCCTCCACCTGGCCGTGGCGGATCTGCTCTGCTGTTTGTCGCTCCCCATGCTGGCGGTGCCCCTCGCCCGCGGGGGCCACTGGCCGTACGGGGCGGTGGGCTGTCGGGCCCTGTCCTCGGCCATCCTGCTGTCTATGTACGCCAGTGTGCTCCTCCTGGCCGCTCTCAGCGCGGACCTCTGCCTGCTGGCCCTCAGGCCCGGCTGGGGGGCCGCGGCGGGGCGGGCTCGTAGGGTGCAGGCAGCCCGCGCGGTCGCCTGGACGGTGGCCCTGTTGCTCACCGTGCCTTCGGCGATCTATCGCCGGCTGCACCAGGAGCATTTCCCTCAACGCCTGGAATGTGTAGTGGACTATGGTGGGTCCGCCGCGGTCGAGAACACCGTGACCGCCACCCGCTTCGTCTTCGGCTTCCTGGGCCCCCTGGCGGTCGTGGCCGGCTGCCACGGTGCCCTCCTGTGCCGCGCGGCCCGACGCCGCTGGCCACTGGGCACGGCTGTCGTGGTGGGCTTCTTTGTGTGCTGGGCCCCCTACCACGTGCTGGGGCTGGTGCTCGCCGTGGCCGCCCCGCACTCCGCGCTCCTGGCCCGGGCCCTGCGGGCCGAACCCCTGGTCACCGGCCTGGCTCTGGCTCACAGCTGCCTCAACCCCATGCTCTTCCTGTATTTCGGGAGGACGCAACTGCGCAGGTCACTGCCGGCTGCGTGTCACTGGGCCCTGAAGGAGTCGCAGAGCAAGGATGAAAGCGTGGTCAGCAAGAAATCCACCAGCCACGACCTCGTGTCGGAGATGGAGGTGTAGGCTAGAAGGAAACTTGGTTTGTGTTCTTCTGTCTGATTTCGCAAACTGGCTTCAGGCACGGCTGGATCCAGGGGCTCAATGATATCATCACTGATTTCTCTATCCATTCAACATCCATTCGTTATGCACCTGCTGTGTGTAAGGCCCTATTATAGGCACTGAGGAAGTGGCAGTGACCAAAACAGACACAGACCCCTCCCCTCGGGGAGCTGGCATTCTAGTGGACGAAGACTGACAGAAAGCAAAGGAAAAGTGAATATGGAATACATCAAGTGGTGATAAGTGTTAAGAAATCTAAAGGGGACGAAAAGGGCTGAGTGAGGCAGGGATATAGATCAGTCAGGCAAGGCTCATCGGGTAAGGTGATATTTTAGCCAAGACCCGAGGAAGGGAGGGAGAGGTCATGCTTAAAGTATGTTAAACACGGGGCTCAGCAAGTACAAAGGCCCTGAGGCACAATGTGCTTGGCATATTCCAGGAAGAGTGAAAAGGCCAGTGTGGAGGGAGCAAGAGGGAAAGTGGGGTGAGAAAGGGAGAGAGATGGTGGGGGGCCAGATTTGAAAGCCTCTCAGGCCATAGCAAGTGTCTGGAGATCCATGGGAGTGTTCTGAGCTACTCTTATCAGTTAAAATACACAAGACCCAGTAAATTTGAGTTTCAGGTAAATAACAAGGAAAAGGTTTAAAAATTTTTTTATTTTAATATTTTATTTATTCTTGAGAGAGAGAGAGAGAGAGAGAGAATGAGTGAAGGAGGGGCAGAGCAAGAGAGGGACACAGAATCCAAAGCAGGCTCCAAGCTCTGAGCTGTCAGCACAGAGCCCGACATGGGGCTCGAACTCACGGACCGCGAGATCATGACCTGAGCCGAAACCAAGAGCCAGATCCTCGACCGACTGGGCCACCCAGGCATCCCTGTAATTTTTTTTTTTTTCTAATCTACATCAGGCGACCCTTTTCTGAGCACAAAGAGGTCTTGATCTGACTTAGATTTTAATAGGGTCCTTCTAGTTGCTGGTGGAGACGAGTCTATGGGGGTGGGGGGAAGGGACACGAGAAGCCATTGCAACAGCAAAGAGACTACTGCAAAAGTCTGAGCAAAAAGTGACGGTGACTCGAGTCAGGGTAAGAGCAGAGGTAGTGAGAAGGTGACAGATTACGGGTGTATTTTGAAGGAAAGCCTACGTCCTCGCTCCTTAGCTTGGTATTTGAGGCTTCTCTCCACTACTGGACACGTTTATATTCTAGTATATTCTTGTAGCAGACAGAATAATGGCCCCTAATGAGGTCCATATCCTAATCCCCTGAGCCTGTGACTATGTGACCTACCGTGGCAAAGGGAACTTTGCAGATGTGATTAAGGATCTTGGGGGTGGGGAGAGTATCTTAGATGATCTGCATGGGCCCAAGGGAATCACAAGGGTCCTTATCAGTCAGAGTCAGTAGCAGATGTAACAACAGAAGCAGATGTCAGCGACTGGAGACAGAATGCGGCCCCAGAAGGGGCTTACCGACACCTTGATTTGAGACTTCCGACCCCCAAAATTTACAGAATAAATTTGCATTGTTTTAGTCACTACGTTTGTGGTTACTTCTTAATTGGCAGCCACAGGAAACTCACACGGATCCTCTGAGCTGGATTAGTTCATGCTTCTGGGCCGTTTCCCCAAGCTGCTGCCGTTGCCCAGAATGCCCTTTGGATCTGTGCTGCCCAATCTTACTCAAATTCAAATGAATTCAAATGCAACATTTAGTTTCTCAGTTGCACTAGCTTCGATAGCCACGTATCGCTGGTGGCTACCATATCGGGTCGTGCAGATATAGAACCTTTCCACCACTGCAGAAAGTTCTATTGGGAAGGGCCCCTGGAGAAGCTCACCTGCTCACATCTTTTAAGTCACATAGTAGTGGCACCTGGATATGGAGTCTTTACTCCAGGACAGCATCTTACACATAGTTTCTCCTTTAGGGTAATTCCATCAACAACACAGGGAAGGAATGAGAGATGCTTCATTTTATAAGATGAGGCTCAGGGAGCAGAGGTCGTTTGCCTAACGTCACACGGCAAGGAAATTACAGAGCTGAGATTTGACCCCACGTTCCCTTGACTCCAGTGCCCATGCTCAGAAATTTTCCTTCAAATGACACTCTCTCTGGGGAACCCTCTCTGATCCATTCCCCTCCAAAGGAGGGCGTAGTGTTCTCTTCTCTGACTTGAGTTTCTAGAACACAAGTTCTCAGGTAAACCGTCAATCCCCCACAGGCAACCAGTGCGCTATTTTTATTCCTGTCTCTCCTCCCCCCATCTCAGGTCTTAGAAACATCAAAACAATCTTTGTCTACACCCTGTTTTCCAACTAGACCGTGAGCTCCTCAATGCGATTAGTTTCTCTTTCTTGCTATCTTTTTTCTCTATCTGCTACAGGGATACATAGTAGGTCCTCAACAATACATATTTTATTCCTGGCATTTCATTCAGAATTGACATGCATGAGTTATTAAGACCAATATTCCCTCGTAGAATGAATTATGCCCTGAGACAATTTATAGAGCGTCATGAAAAGTCAGGGGAAACCCTGCTGTCAGTCCACTGGGGCCAGGTGCCATTAAGGAAAGCTTTTCTTTGGTATGTTTATCAAAAGACTTTAGTGGCTTTTGAAATTTATTGTCATTTATCACTGAATCAGCCTTACTTTTTTTTGAAAGAAGAATAAACTTCATGTAAGCCTTCAAAGGTATTTCTGTGAAACCGGGTCGTTAAAAGTAATCTTGCTTTTTGTTTGTTGTAACTTCCCCTTTTCTGTTCTTAATTTTGTTCGTTCTTGGAACGTGTTGATTTCCTTGTTTCTGATGAGCCGGGTCCCAATAGAACTAGTTTCAAGTTTTCTACTCATTCCTCATGTTGGTAGTTTGTGACTTACATCTTGACTTTGTATTTTTACTCCCTCCCATTTTTCTTTAAAAATAAATTGTTTGCTTTTGCAAATTTCAAGAAGTGCTTAGTCAGTTTCTTCCCCTTCTTTTGATAATGACAGATGAATGGGCCTCTCTGTGTTCACATTGTTTTCCGAAGGTTTGTATTTGTAATGACATCCACCTTGGTGTCCAACCCGTAACTGGCTAATTCACTCACAGTGAAACTCTGGGGTTTTCTCTCTGAGCCCTCCCCTCCTATTTTCCTGATCTCAGTTGATGGCAACTCCGTATTTGCAGGCACTCAAGCCAAAAACGTTGGAGTCATCCTTGACGCCTTGTTCTACCTTAAGATATCCACAGAACGCGATTACTTCTTGCCACCTTCTCTGCCATCATCCTGGTCCGCAATCTCTCCCTTGAGAGTGGCCTGCCCAGTCCTCTTTCCTCATCTGGGTACCCTGTAGTCTGTTTCTCACACACTGAGCCAGAGGATTCAATTAAAATCTAAGTCAGATCATGCCTCAGGTCCCTCCTCTGCTCAAACTCCTCCCATGGCTCCCATCTCACTCCGATGAGAAGCCAAAATCCTCACCATAGTGTATCTGATCTATCTGCCTTCTCTCCTCACCTCGTTCCCTGCTATTTCCCCCTCCACCCAGGCCTGCTTGCTGACCTTGGAACGACCAGTTTTGTTGCCATGGAAGTCTGCGGTTTCTATTTCCTTTACCTCCAGGGGGCTCCGTGGCTTGCTGCCTCACATATTTCGACTCTGCTCAAATGCTGCTTCCTTGGAGCTGTCCTCTTTGATCATGCTACTTAAAATGATAACACTGCTTGCTCCTTTTCTGCTTTGTTTTTCTCCAAAGAGCGTGACAGTGCTTCTTGGCAATTCTTTTCACTTATGTGTCTGTTTCCCCTACTAAAACCAGAGTTCCGGCGGAGGAGGGACTTGATCTGTCTCGTCCGCTGCTGTATGCTCAGTGCCTAGAACTGGGTCTAGAACTGAAGGCCGTAGCTTCTCAATGGCAATATCATCTTAAGGAAAAACGGGAATGGTAGCAGAATACAATAAAAATGAAAGCTCTAACATTTATTGAATGCCTACTATGTACAGTAGGAAAAAAAATAATGTATTACCTTATGTATACACTTTCGCTTGCTTTCCCCAACGGTCTTGAAAAGGAGATATTATCCTCATGCTATAAATAGGGAAACTGAGGCTCAGACCCGCAATGACTGGGGCACCTAGGACTAGTCAACAAACATTTACCGACTCTCTGATCCTTGTGGTGGACGCTGGAGGACATGGGACCTCCACGGCTGGAACGGCCCTTGCCTTCAAGAGGCTGGGGAGTGGAGCTGAATTATTTATTAGTGAATTGCTAGGGTGAATTTTGCGTTAACAGAATCTTGCATTAATAATTATGAATCGTAGTGACTAAATCCCGGGAGCGGTTTCATAGCGTCTGGGCTCCTGCTAGCATTCTCCCCGGGCGTCGGGGCGTCCCGGGGCCGCAAGTGACAGTCAGGGGGAGGGTAGCGTGCGCCAGTGCGCCGGGGAGAAGGCGCTTCCGAGTTTCCACCGCAGTGCTGCCCCCCGTCCCTAGAGGGCGCAGCGTCACTCCCGGCTCCACTTGCAGAGAGGCGGAGCCCGCGCGTGCTGTGCGCAGGCGCAGAGTGGGTTTTCGGCCGCTCCCGGGGGCGCGCTGGCTCCACGGCCCGCGGCGGTGGGGCCGGGCCGCGAGGGGTGGTGGCGTGCGCAGGCGCAGAGCCGGCTTTGGGCGCGTGTGGGGCGCTGGAGACCGGAAGTTGGAGCGGCTGCGGCGGTTGTGAGGTGAGGGGGGTGGGGCGGCGGCGGTGGCGCGGGTCGGAGCAGGTTGGGGAGCTGGGGAGCGAGCCGAGGGGTCGGGAGGGAAATCCCAAGATGAGGAAGTGTGTTGGAGGAGCCAGAGAGGCCGGGAGAAGCGGACGGAGATGGAGCCTGCGCGCCCCGGCAGTGCCTGGGCCCCGGAGAGGCGCGAGACTGGAAGAAATGGGAGTCGCGAAAAGAAGCTTGGAGAAGCTGAGGGACCGAGAGACGGGGAGGTTGAGAGAGGACGGAAGCCGGAAACTGGAGAAATGGCGGCGGGGGGGGGGGGCGCGAGGAGCTGATGGGGTCCCCCAGAGCGCCTCGCGGAGACTGCAGAGAAGATGTGGTGGCACCGTGAACTTGGGGGGGGGTGGGGGAAGAGTAGGAAGGTGGGCGTGGAAATTGGCGAACGGAGGCTCAGGAGGCGGGCAGTTCCCACGGAGGAGCAAGACACTTGTTGGCCTTCAAAATAAAAGTTATCTTAGCAGCCAAGGTGGGTTTTACTTGGGGATAACGGAGAGTTGCAATTTGGGACAGGCCGGCTATAGCAAAAACCATGGAGAAGAGGGGCGAAGTGGGGAGGGGTGGCTTTGAATGAAAGTCCTTTGCTTTGGAGAAAGCAAGAATTCAGGGCGATGATGGTTTCTCGTTGAGTTGCTGTGGTGGTGGATTTCTTTTTAAAAAAGTTTTAAAGCATTAAAAAAATTCGAGAGAGAGCGGAAGCGGGGAGGGGACAGAGGGGGAGAGAGACTCACGGGGCTCTATCCCTTGACCCTGCGATCATGACCTGAGTGGAAATCAAGAGTCGGTCGCTGAACCCTCTGAGCCACCCAGGTGCCGGTGCGGCGGTGGATTTCTTGAAGGAGATGCCACTGACCCTGAACCTCCTCCCCCGTGGCGGCCGGTATTTGATGATTCTTTGCTGTCAACCATTCTCTCGGAGCCTCTACTTGACAATTCTTCCAAGTGATTGACCTCGCGTGGTACCACCGGAGAGCTCCCCCGTTCTTGGGGCCTCCCAGCTCCATCGCAGTGAGATGTCTCTTCGTTAATTCACAAGACTGAGTCATGGGGAGAGATGGAAGCAGTGGAAATAGAAACTGGCAAGAGCTGGCAGAGGCACTGAGAGAGGGGAAGAGCCAGCTGAGGGAAAGAGCCGGAGGTGGGAAGTGAGTGAGACGGCCGCCCTCATGAGGGCAGACCCTCAAAGGGAGCCATGGGGGGGGGGGGTGGAGAAATGGGACGCGATGGGGAACTGGTTCCACTGGAAGACTAGAGTGCGAACAGAACTGGAAAGACCGCGTCATGGTTAAAAATGGAGACATAAAGCCAGATGACGGAGAATCACACCGAGGAGATGAAGAGGAGTAAATGGGAGCCTGACTCCCTAGATTTGAATTCCCCGTCGCACCACGTATTTAACCATCTTTGGTTCAGTACAACAGGGAGTGGCAATGGCACCTTCTTAACGTTGTGAGGGAAGTGTAGGTGCGCGGATGCTTGTCGTTGCACGTGTACGTATACGCAGGTGATTTAGAATGGTACCTGATACGGGAGCGAGTGCTAACTTGTTGAAGTGCCAGACAACTGGGAGGCAAAATATTAGGTGGAGAAATGGAGATGAAGAGATAGTCGTGATGGAGGGAGAGACATGATGGGAACCGGAGAGAGACAAAAACGGAGCATCAGAGCTGACGACAAGGAGGAAACGAGAAAGGCAGATGGAGGAATGGAGAGGGTCAAGTGGAGAAAGACGGTTGGGGAGAATGTCAGACCAGAAAATCAGAGAAACGAGAGACGGGACCAGACTTTGAAACAGAGGAAGAGGGTGCCTGGGTGGCTCAGTCGGTTAAGCGTCCGACTTCGGCTCACGTCATGATCTCACAGTTCGCGAGTTCAAGCCCCACATCGGGCTCTGTGCTGACAGCTTGGAGCCTGGAACCTGCTTTGGATTCTGTGTCTCCCTCTCTCTGCCCTTCCCCCATTCGCACTCTGTCTTTCAAAAATAAATAAAACTTTAAAGAATTATTATTTTTTATTATTAAAAAAAATTTTTTTAACGTTTATTTTTTTTTGAGACAGAGAGAGACAGAGCATGAACGGGGGAGGGGCAGAGAGAGAGAGGGAGACACAGAATCTGAAACAGGCTCCAGGCTCTGAGCTGTCAGCACAGAGCCTGACGCGGGGCTTGAACTCATGAACCGCGAGATCATGACCTGAGCCGAAGTCGGACGCTTAACCGACTGAGCCACCCAGGCGCCCCTAAAAAATTATTTAAAAAAAAAAAAAAAAAGAAACGGAGGAAGAGGGCTGAGCATGGTGAGCTGGAAGAGACAGGCTGAGACATGAGGATGGACAGCCAGAGAGGGGAGAACGAGGGGAGCAGAGAAGGCCCCTGAAAGCCATCGTCAAGAGGCCCAGAGATGGTCAGAGACACAGTTAAGAGCAGCCAGAGGATCCGAGAAATCTACAAGCTAGCCTAAGATTCCTTTGTTTTTTTTAAGATACTATTTTTAAGCAATCTCTCCACCCAATGTGGGGCTTGAACTCACAACCCCGAAATCAAGAGTCACCTGCTCCATCGGCTGAGAAGAGACGGGCAGTGGATTTCTTGAGAAGAGACTGCTTGAGAGCCATGGTTTGTGCTCTGTTGGGCCCATGTGCACGCTGGCAGTTTGCAGCCTCGGGGGAACGCGCTCCATTTCATTCCCTGTCCTTTTCTGAGGATCACGGGCTCAGTGTCAACAGCCTTCCAAGGCCTTTTCCTCTGACTACCTCCTCTACAACTTGCATTCCCACTCTAGCACCACCCAGCCCAGGTGTTTACCAGAAAACAGGGTGCACAGGCTCCTGTTCCCGCGGGAAACCGCTCTGCCAGCTCACAAGTGCTTCCTCAGTGGAAACCCCTTTCTGGCTCTAATAACTCCCATGGGACCTAAGTGCCCCAGGAGACTGCAGAGGTGGAATCTGTTCCACGATGGCCCCAAAAGACTGAAGAGTAGGTGAAGGCATTGCTGATTCCATACGAAGGTGGGATGTGGCCTCGAGGGTAGTTTTCCAGGTTATAGGCCCCTGGTTGTTGCCGTTTTACCCTTGTTAGTCATCACGGGGAGAAAGACTGGACTCGAATTCTAGTTACTATTTCGCTCCTCCGTGCCTGGCTGGGCAATCAGTGCTACGATGTTGGGAAGACGCCATTATCCTCATTTTATAGACGAAGAAAACAGCCTCGCAAGTTAATTTGCCAGTGGTCACACATCTAATGATGCAGCAGAGATTCAGACCCGGATCTGCCTGACTCCAAAGCCTGTACCCAGGAGGCTTCAGAGCCTCTGAATCCATTGAAGGTCATAAACGATAAGAATCTGAGGGATGGACTTCAGAATATCGTACATACGAGGATATGCTGTGTATTATTAGGACTTAGGCAGCTGAGAGTCAGAAAACCAACTTGGAGCGAAGACATTTTCTTGTGTCGCTGGGAACTAGGTCTCCAGCACTAAATGATGCTGCCAACCTTCTCCCCTCTCCCTCTTCCACCTCTGTTTTGGTAGTTGCTCAGTGGCCATCCTGGTGCGTGCTTTGCCCACGTGCAGGCTTTTCTCTAGGATGGGTTTCTGGGAAAGCAGATAGATAACATGAGGGCTTTTCTCTCCTGGCAACCTAGTGTAAATTCCAGAGAAAGGCTGTGATTGGCTCTCCCCGGACTACATGTCCACACCTCGCACCAATCAACGGGTAAAGGATGAGTAGGCGCCCATGATTGGCCAGACCTTTGTTGCTTGCGCAATCAGTAGGGGTTCTCAGAGCTCTTGCCTAGGGGCGCCTGGGTGGCTCAGTCAGTTGAGCTTCCGACTTCAGCTCAGGTCATGATCTCATGGTTGGTGAGTTCGAGCCCCACATCAGGCTGGCTGCTGTCAGCACAGAGCCTCCTTCAGATCCTCTCTGTCCCCCTCTTTTTCTTCCCCTCCCCCCTTAGGCTCACACTCTCTCCTTCTCGCCCCCCACAAAATAAATATTAAGAAAAGAAGTCTTGTCATACTGTTTCCATTATACCCCAGCTTTCTTGTGTTCCTGCCTCTCGTGACGGTCCCATGGCCTACAGTCCTTCAGGTTTCAGGTCAGACGTCTCTGGGGACCCTTCCCTGACTCCCAGGCATGGTCAGGCAGCTCCTTTGGGCTCCCACAGCCCAGTCACTGGATTGTCTGGTGAAATGTCTGCCGTATGTGACCATGGCCACATGTGAGGGCTCAGGGTGACCTTACTCCTTACCACCCATCCTCCTCGTCCCGTGCTTACAAAACCGCAGCCTTTCAGGAATTGCTTCGAAAGGCAAATGAGTGTCTTCTGTTCTCTCCTCCAGGTGCGCAGGGCCTGGAAGACCCAGGATGGACTTGTGTCTGTCGCGCAGATCGCCGCAGGAGTCGTGAGGTGCCCTGTGTGTCACCAGTTGGACCCGGGGCCCATTGCCTGTCATCGTCCTGTGCCACAGTGAGGAGCAAAATTGGCTTTTTGAAGAGAAGGTGGTTCCTCCTCGCGGGCACCGGGCTCTCACTGCAGCTCCGAGACCGCGTCGCGACTGCCCACCGCATGCCTCCTCCCAGAACGAAGGAGGGAGGGGACGACCGAGGCCGACACTGGGATCCCAGTGAGGAGGACTCCCCTGGGAAATGGGACTGGAATTGTCCGGAGACCCGTCGCCTCTTCGAGGATGCCTTTTTCCGTGATGAGGGTTATATACCCCAGGGTTCTGAGGAGCGCACGAAGTTCTGGACCTTCTTTGAACGCTTACAGAGATTCCAGAACCTCAAGAGCACCAGGAAGGGGGACAAGGACCCCGGGCGTCCCAAGCACAGCATCCCGGCGCTGGCCGACCTGCCTCGCGCTTACGACCCCCGTTACCGCATCAACCTCTCGGTCCGGGGCCCCGACGCCTGGGGCTCTCGGGGGCTGGACAGACAGCCCCCGGAGAAGGTGTCCGAGTTCCGCCGAGCCCTTCTGCACTACCTGGACTTTGGCCAGAAGCAGGCGTTTGGACGACTGGCCAGACTGCAGAGGGAACGGGCGGCCCTCCCCATCGCCCAGTACGGGGCCCGCATCCTGCAGACACTGAAGGAACACCAGGTGGTGGTGGTGGCGGGTGACACGGGCTGTGGCAAGTCCACCCAGGTGCCCCAGTACCTGCTGGCCGCCGGCTTCAGTCACGTGGCATGCACCCAGCCCCGGCGTATCGCCTGCATCTCCTTGGCTAAGCGCGTCAGCTTCGAGAGCCTCAGTCAGTATGGCTCACGGGTGAGTGGGACTTAAGCAGCTCTCAGGCCTTTCCAGTGTGACCCCGAGGCGCAGGGTGTTGCCCTTAGGGCAGTAGCGATAAAAGTTCCCAGAGCACTTAGCAATGATACCCTCTGGCTTAGCGGTGATCCTTCTAGAAATTGATTCTTGTAGAAATTGATTATTAGCACAGAGCCTAACGTGGGGTTTGAACCGATAGGCTGCAAGATCACGACCTGATCCGAAACCAAATCAAACGCTCAACTGACTGAGCCACCTAGGCGTCTCTGTCATTTTTATTTTTATTTTTTAAGTAGGCCCCACACACCCAGCCTGGGGCTTGAACTCACAGCCCCAAGGTCAAGAGTCACATTCTCTATCAACTGAGCCAGCCAGGCACCCCTGTCCTTTTCTTTTTGCGGTTGGCACTCTTTGGGTTCTGTTTCAGGAATATTACTACTTCAAGGCCAGAAAGACATCCTATATTTTTACTTAAAGATGTTTACATTTAAAACCGTAACGTATCAGAAATTGATTGTGTGTGTGTATGCACACGCACGTGCAGGTGTGTGATGTGAGGTAGGGGTTAAGATCATTTCCTCTTACGGGGCCCCTGGGTGGCTCAGTGGTTAAGCGTCTGACTTTGGCTCAGGTCATGATCTCACAGTTCGTGGGTTCGAGCCCAGAGTTGGGCTCGTTGCTGACAGCTCTGAGCCTGGAGCCCGTTTTGGATTCTGTGTCTCCCCTCCCCCCCCCGCCCCTCCCCTGCTCACACTGTCTCTCAAAAAAAATAAAATATTAACACACACACATACACACAAAGATCATTTCTCCTCAGTACCGCTTTTAAACTGTGTTTTGCCTTGGATGCGTGACCTCAGTTTCCCCATCGGTGAGGGGAGAAGAGTGGGTCTTGCTGCTTGTGGTGGCTGTGTGAAACACGTCCGGCGTTTCAAGTAGTTCCGGGCAGAGTGAGGACTCCTTGAAAGGTGAACTGTCACCATTACAGTCGACCAGTTAGTTGCGCGCCCGGCCATGTGCCAAATATGTGCACAGCACATACTGTTCTCGCAGCATCTCGGGGACAAAATGTCTCTGAGGGACGGAACTGTGCCCTCAAGATCGGTGGCGCTAAGTGGCAGAGGTGGGATCCAAACACCAGCGTGTTGGGCTCCAGGGTCGGATCGGGGGCGGGTGTAAGCCGGCGAGGGGCTGGTCCCCAGGTCTGGGCTCCTCTCCTGATCACCGCTCCCGCCCCCAGGTCGGCTACCAGATCCGCTTTGAGAGCACACGGACGGCAGCCACCAAGATCGTGTTCCTGACGGTGGGGTTGCTCCTGAGGCAGATCCAGCGGGAGCCCCGCCTGCCCCAGTACCAGGTCCTGATCGTGGACGAAGTCCACGAACGCCACCTGCACAACGACTTCCTCCTGGGCGTTCTCCGGCGCCTGCTGCCCGAGCGGCCTGACCTCAAGGTCATCCTCATGTCGGCCACCATCAACATCTCGCTCTTCTCCAGCTACTTCGGCGGGGCCCCCGTGGTGCAGGTGCCCGGGAGGCTGTTCCCCATCACGGTCAGTGCTGCCCCCACACCCCCCCCCGGGCCTCCCACCTGGTCTCTGGCCAAGCCGGACACGTCCCTTCTCCCCTGGCCTGCGCAGACTCCCATCTCTCAGATAAGGACGGTCTTGCTCGCCCTCTCTCCCTTAAAGCTCCTATTTTCTGAGCACTTCCAATGTGCTGTGTAGGTGCTCAGGGCTTTGCTGCAGGAGACCGGAAGTGTAAAGATCAGTGTTCATTCCTCTCCTGTGACAGTCCTGCTGGTCCAGGCCGACGGGCAGCTGTGTTCCATGCGGTCATGCGGGGACCCGGGCTCCTCTCTCCTCCTACTCTGCCATCTCACGGCCGGATTTTCTCCATCTCCCAGCGGCATCTTCCGCCCTGAACTTTGACCCCTTGGCTCGGCCTGTTGGCTGGGGCTCGCGGACGGGTGTCGTGGGCAGTCACAGGGAAGATGGTCACAGCTGACGTGGGTTGAGTGTGGGTCGTCCCCGCGGCCCCAGGGGCCCCTAACCACAGCCCCGGGTGTCCTGCGCCAGGGGCTTCTGCCCGCGAGGGTAGAACCGAGGCTCAGAGACGGGGAGCGTGCTCACAGACGCAGACAGCCTCTGTTAGCTCTTCCAGATCCCTTTTCCCTTCCCGCCTTTCTGTCTTGCCCAGAAGGGGCCCCGTGTGGGTGGCACTCACGGAACGCCTCCCTTCTGGCATCCGGCTTCCCGTCGGCCCTTCAAGATGGTCTGCACCCGCTGTCTGTTTTTTGCTTTGGTAGTCACTCCTTCCTCTTGCACCGTTGGCCAAGAATTAGCGAGAGCTCTAGAGTTCTTAGCACAAGGACACTGTGCTTTCGGGTTCTAAATGCCCATCTGTCTGTCTTCCCAGCAACCATAAAAATAGAGCGAGGATGCTTTCCAGGAAGTGATTTTTCTGTTTTTTTTTTTTCATTTTTTAGTGTTTATTTTTTGAGAGAGAGAGAGAGAGAGAGCACAAGGGGGAGGGGGCAGAGAGAGGGAGATGCACAGAATCGGAAGCAGGCTCCAGGCTCTGAGCTGTCAGCACAGAGCCCAACCCGGGGCTCGAACCCGCAGACCATGAGATCATGACCTGAGCTGAAGTTGGATGCTTCACCGACTGAGCCACCCAGGCGCCCCCATCTAGGGTTTTGATCCTGGCTCCACCCTTTGAAATTCTGATGCTGTTGAAGTTGCTCTCCAGACACAGTACATACACACCATGCGTAAAGCTCAGTTGATTTTCCCAAATCAGGTAACGTGGATGTCATGACCAGCACCCGGAAGCTTTCCGGTTACCTTGGTACTTCGTCCTTTTATGGCATCCTCAAACTGACCCGTTTGGGGGTGCGGCCTGCCCCCTGACCGATCCACGCCTTCCCCGGTGGCCCACGGTCGGCCCTTGCCGTGCGGGTGACCGGGTGCCCCCCTGCCCCGGGGCCGTCTCCCTGCAGGTCGTGTACCAGCCACAGGAGGCCGAGCCGCCGGCGTCCAAGTCGGAGAAGCTGGACCCTCGGCCTTTCCTGAGGGTGCTGGAGGCCATCGACAATAAGTACCCGCCGGAGGAGCGGGGCGACCTCCTCGTCTTCCTGAGCGGCATGGCAGAGATCAGCGCGGTGCTCGAGGCGGCCCAGGCCTATGCCAGCCGCACCCAGCGCTGGGTGGTTCTGCCGCTGCACAGCGCCCTCTCCGTGGCCGACCAGGACAAGGTACCCCGTGTGGCCGGGCCGGGTGGGGTCTGACTCTGGCGGGGGGCGGGGGGGGGCGAGGAGGAGGGTGTCGGGGATGTGATTTCCACCATTGCAGGGCTGCGGGCCGCAGAGGGCGCTGCTCGCGTCTTTCGTGGGGGCGGGCGGGGAGTATGTGCCAGGGTGAGCTTCCGCGGGAGGCACCGGAGCTGAGCTTTGGAAGACCGGGAGGATTTGGGGTAGAAGAGGGAGGAAGACAGTCTGGGGCGGGGGCGGGGGCGGGGGTGGACCAGGGCGTAGAGTTTCATCTCTGGCACAGACACTCAGTTCCACCACTAGAGAAGGAAAGCAGCCGTAGACTGCAGGCGAGGCTGTGCTGTGTTAACACTTGACTTACAAAAACAGGCAGGAGGCTGGATCTGGCCCCCAGGCCTACCTAGTTGCTGACCTCTCTTGACTACTGTGCTTGACTGTCCCTTGGGCCCAAGAGAAGGGCTTGTTGTGCAAAGGGCCTGTGGTGGGTGAGAGAAAGGGCTGCTGCGAGACCACCTGCAGGGTGGCGGGGGTCCAGGCTGTGATGGGGAAGGCAGGCTGATTGGGACTGAGATGCGGGCAGGCCTAGACCCCAGGGCCCGGAAGACCCAGCGTGGTGCCTGGGCTTTGCCCTGAGTGCACCCGGGAGCCATGGGAGGGTTCTGAGCAAGGTGGGGAGCAACGCCCGTTTGCTTTAGCAGATCCCTCTGCTCTGTATGATCAGAACCGGGAGGAGGCCGGAGCAGGACCTGGGTGGGAAAGAAGGGCCTGGGCCAGGGCAGTGCTGCGGGTTTGGGGAGAGGGGATTGGATTTCAGAAATGTTGGCGATGTGCAGGTATGGCTGGACGGGGATAGGAGAAGGGGAGCCAGGACAGCCTCGGTCTCTGACCCACGTGGGCGGTGGGGACTCGGGGAGGAGGGAGGCCTTCCCTGCTTCCGAGGCTACTTTAGATGTTGTAGGTGGGTGTGAAGTGCCCGTGGGCCCAACCAGGAGGTGTCAAGAGGCCCCTGGACACACGGGTCAGGAAGGGCTGAGCTGGTCTCGGATGTCACCTCCTCGCCTTTCCCGCAGGTGTTCGATGTGGCCCCCCCTGGGGTTCGGAAATGCATCCTCTCCACCAACATCGCTGAGACCTCAGTCACCATTGATGGGATCCGCTTCGTAGTAGATTCTGGTAAGGGCTGCTCCCTGCCACCGTCCCTGGGCCCTAGAGAGAAGTGTGGGGTTTGGAGACGTGCAAAGGTGGCGAGGGACCTCCAGACCAAAGCAGGGAGTGGGCTGTGGGGCAGTGGTAACATCGTAATCTTCTCAGACGTTCCAAACTTGTCCCTGCCTCGGGGCCTTTGCACTTACTGTCGTCTCTGCCGAGAGCCATCTTTCTCCACATATCTGCAAGGCTCACTTCCTCCTCATTGCAGGGCCTGCGTGAATATCTCCCCATCAGAGAGGCGCACCTTGTCCACTTCTGTGATCTCCCTTTCCTCCTGCCGCTGTTGCTTCCCCTGCAAGGCCTTGATTTTCTTCAGAGTATGGGCATTCTATTTTATGCCTGTTGATCTATTTGTTTTCTGTCTTCCCAACTGGACTGTTCTCCCGGAAGTCAGAGTAGCATAGCAGTGAGGAGACACTGAAGCCAGCCTGGCTGTGTGACCAAGGTCGTGTCACTGACACTAAGTTAGTCAGTTTGCTTGTTTGTAAAATATGCAATAATAGCAGAGCCTCCTTTGGGTTGTAAGGATTAGAATTTAAACATTTAAAAACATTTTTCAACGTTTATTTATTCTTGAGAAAGACTGCTCGAGTGCGAGCAGGGGAGGGGCAGAGAGAGAGAGAGGGAGAGAGAATCCCAAGCGGGCTCTGTGCCGTCAGCACAGAGCCCAGCGCTGGGCCTGAACCCACGAACTGTGAGATCATGACCTGAGCCGAAATCAAGAGTCGGACGCTCAACTGGCTGAGCCACCCAGGCGCCCCTAAAAACGTTGTTCGCTAAACATTGACATGCCATCGCTTTTAAGGTGCGTCCCACTTTCAGAGACAGAGAAAGTGGGAAAAGTCAGTCTTCGAATTGATGAACTGTGTCCTGTTCGGCCCCGTGAGCCCAGGGACTTTGTTCACAGCTGCGCCCAGTACAGTGCCCGGCTCGTAGCAGGAGCTTAATACTAACGGTTGGATGGCCGGGCTCCCGAGCACACAGAGGCTGCGAAAGTAAGAGATGTGTGAATGAGGACACGAAAGAATAGATCAACAACATGTCAGGGTCAAGGCCAGAATGAGCTCCTGGTTGGCGTTAATGGAATAAAGGAGGAAGCCGGGGTGTCCGGGAGTGAGCGGCGAGGTGGCGGGCCCACGTGGCCGCTGCCCACGGTGTCCCGTCTGTCCCCGCCCAGGGAAGGTGAAGGAGATGGGCTATGACCCACAGGCCAAGTTGCAGCGGCTGCAGGAATTCTGGATCAGCCAGGCCAGTGCCGAGCAGCGGAAGGGCCGGGCGGGCCGCACGGGCCCCGGCGTCTGCTTCCGCCTCTACGCTGAATCGGACTACGACGCCTTCGCCCCCTACCCCGTCCCGGAGATTCGGAGGGTGGCCCTCGACGCGCTGGTGCTGCAGGTGAGGCATGGTGCCGGGAGGAGCCCGGGAGGACCTGGGACAGGACCAGTCCCAGGGTTTCAGGGCCAGGAAGGGCAGAGCAGGGCAGGGCCGGCCTGGCCGGGCCACGGAGGGAAGCTCATCCTTCCCAAGTGTCAGATCCCATGTCGGGGGGACGGTTGTTCCCCAGATCCACAGGCTCGTGGGAGAGACCTCATGACTCCATCAGAATGCTTTCAGCTGTAACAGAAAACCCATCAAGAGGTGGCTTTTAAAACTGGGGTTTCTCTGCATATTTTGTCCAGACTCTTACCTCATCAGTTAGCTTTGATTGGATTAGGCTGCTGGGCCCAACAGGCCCACTCACATAGCGGCCAGTGCCGTAGAGCCGGCGAGGGAGCGCGGGAGGGTTTGAGGGCCAGGTCCCTTCACCCGTCTTGCCCTGGTTAGCGCTCTGTCCTGTGGCTACACCTCCCCCCAGCGGAGCCTGGCCAGTGTGGGTTCTGTGGTCCGGCAGAAGAGGAAAAGCGGAGCGAGCTGGGGAGGGCGGATGGCTTCCCCAGCAGGTCCCCCTGGGCGGGAGTGGCCAGTGGCACAGACCAGCCCCTCTTCCTATGCGTAATGCACTCTGATAGTCTCTTTTTGATTTCATTTTTAAAATTTTATCATTTATTTTTGAGAAAGACAGAGAGGGTGTGAGCAGGGGAGGGGCAGAGAGAGAGAGGGAGAATCTCAAACAGGATCCACACTGTCAACACAGAGCCCGACGCGGGGCTCAAACCCATGGAACTGTGAGACCGTGACCTGAGCCGAAGTCGGAAGCTTAACCAACTGAGCCACCTAAGCACACTGTGGGTCTCATTTAAACAAAAGAAGAAAAAAATTTTTTTTTTAACATTTATTCATTTTTGAGAGGGAGAGAGACAGGGCACGAGCAGGGGAGGGGCCAAGAGAGAAGGAGACACAGAATCCGAAGCAGGTTCCAAGCTCCGAGCTGTCAGCACAGACCCCGACGTGGGGCTCGAACCCACGAGCCGTGAGATCATGACCTGAGCTGAAGTCAGACACTTAGCCGGCTGAGCCCCCCAGGCACCCCTGATTTAGGGGACTTTTAAATGAGCATTGGGTGTTCGTTCTCCCAGGCATGATCAAGGTTTCAAGAGCAGGGAGGGAGGGGGGCCCAAGCTTGTGCCTCCCCCCGGAAGAGGCCTAGGAGAGTAGGTCACCTCTCGGCGAGGCTGGCCGAGCCCCCGGGCCCTCTGAGCTTTCCCCGTGCTCTCTCGCGGCCACGTGAGCCCCCCACACCAGCCTTTCCTTCATCTGCTCCAGGGAGTAGCTGATTGTTTACACCTCGCCAGACCCGGCGACGGGTGGGTGTTGTGCTTCAGTCTCTGGGCCACTGAATTAATCAGGGTTCTTTGGTCCAAAGTGAGAGAAACCCAGCTCAAACTAGCAGAGCAGGAAAGGGGATTTCACGAGGTGGTGTGTCCATCGTGGGGCGCGGTCTGGCTTAGGAACGATTAAGGACTCCTCTACCCGCTGTCTCGGGCTCGTCTCCAGGGAAAAATGGTCCAGTAGCTCTGGGCTTCCACACCGACCCCTCACAACCAGAGAGGATATCCCGACTTCTGTCTCCCAGCGTCGGATGGCAGAATCCCAGGAAGGATCCTGATAGGGCCTGCTCAGATCACGTCCTCCTTCCTTCGTTGGTTGCTATGTCGAGGGGCTGAGAAACCAAGAAGGGCCTAGCTTAGGTCATGTGGCTTGCTCCGTGGCCGGGGTCTGGGAGAAGAGGTGCTGGGTAGATAGACAGACAGACAGACAGTGGTCCTTCTCCCCTGCTTCTGTGTGATGGGCCTTGACATTAGGAGTTTTAAGGCATTAGGAGCCGGTGCTCCATAGCAGCTCCTGAGTTCCCCATTCCTGGGGGACTCGATTGTCATTCCAGATGAAAAGCATGTGCGTGGGGGACCCGCGAACCTTCCCCTTCATCGAGCCTCCACCACCAGCCAGCCTGGAAACGGCCATCCTCTACCTCCGGGACCAGGGGGCCCTGGACAGCTCAGAGGCCCTCACCCCTATCGGCTCTCTGCTGGCCCAGCTTCCGGTGGACGTGGTGATCGGTGAGGACTTCCTTTAGGGGTGATCACACGGGGCCCCGGGAGTGGCTGCAGGGACCATTCACTCTCTGGGTGACTCATAGGCAAATCCGTTCTCTCACTGGGCCCCGTCCATTCATTCACAAGTCTCCCTGCCGGGGACCGTTCTGGGCGCTGGGGGTACAGCAGTCAACAGACAGGCACCTCTCCTCTGCACAGCCTGTCCCCAGCTCCACCCTGGCGCCCCCCCTCCCCCTCGGTGTCGTAAGGATGTCAAAACCTTCTGCCTCTTCTTGCTCATTCCTGAGTCATCCCTGCCCTTTCTGAGAAGCTCGCTGACCGAGGTGCGTTCTGGTCTGATTCTCCTGACTCGAGACTTTCTAGATGATCCGTGTGGCCCACAGAATATTCCCAGCTGAGCACGACTGTTTGTGGCACCATTTCCAGGCCCGATGCCCAACAGAACTCTCTGCCTGTGTTAATGTCGTTAAAACCCCCACCAGTTCCACACCCTGGAGCCGTGGTGGGGATGGCAGGCTGCGTGCCACCCACCCCGAGGACCCCTTGTGGTTGGGAAGGTGGTTCTTTTTATTTGTTGTAGAAGGAGACAGGGTGAGAGCAGGGAGAATCAGATCTGAGAAGAAAAAGAACATTCTGTGAGCATTGGCTGTATGTCAGTGAAAGGGTTTACGGGCCTTCTGTCATTTCATGCTCACCTGGTGAAGGGAGGGCCTCCGGTCACCCCCTCTGTACAGAGGAGGAAGTTGACGCTTGGCCAGGGACAGAGATAGATGTTCCGGGGCCCGGAACAGGCAAATGATAGAGCCTGGATTTGATCACTCGCTCACCCAGGGTCACGCAGTTGGCAGAGCTGGGAGGCGCTCCCCAGCCAAGCTGACACTGTCGGTCCCCAAGCCCTGTGGGGCAGGAGGCGCCAATGACCCAGTGCTGGGCGGTCCCGGCCCCGACGGCTCAGTCACTGTTGTCACTCTGTGCCGGTCGGAGCTCCGCGTGTTTCACAGGAAAAGCACATTACATCTTCCCAGCAGGCAGGTGGGCTAGGCCCATTTCCCAGACAGGGAAACGGAGGCACAGAGAAGTAGAGGGACTCATCTGAGGGACAGAGCTACAGGGTTCTGGGACAGCCTCGTCCTATTGCCCAACTTCAGTTTACGAGGCTAGACGTACAACAGGAACTTTCCAGAAAGGCAGCCAAGGAGAATGGTGAGGATGAGTCAGACGCATGATACGCAGGCTGCTGACCGTGGGGCCAGACCGGGGAAGGGCTCGGTTCCTGTTGAGGAGCGCTGGCCGATAGGAATGGTTTTTCACCTTGTTAGAGTCACGTTCTAGAGAGAGGAGAGGGATACCGTGGCGGGGCGTGGGGAGTGCCGGGAAGGGGGGTGGGGAGTCCGTTGTAGGGAGGAGAGCCGGGCAGGCGGTGGCACTAACAGCAGCCACCCCTTTGTGCCCGCCTAGTGCCCCAGGAGGCGGGAATTGGGTTACCTCCAACCTACAGATGGGGAAACTGAGGCCTTGCCCAAGCTCATGTGACCGTGGAGTGCATGCAGCGTGTGGACTTGATTCTGTCTGTCTGGCTCCCAAGGCCCTTTGTGGGCAAGGTGGAGGGAAGCTGGGGCAGGGTGTCCCGGGGCCCAGGAGGCTCAGCTCAGGGTCCCTCCCATCTCCCACCCCCGGCCCCCCAGGGAAGATGCTGATCCTTGGTTCCATGTTCCACCTGGCGGAGCCCGTGCTCACCATCGCGGCTGCCCTCAGTGTCCAGTCGCCCTTTACCCGCAGCGCCCAGAGCAACCCCGAGGGTGCGGCCGCACGGCGGCCCCTGGACAGTGACCACGGTGACCCCTTCACGCTCTTCAATGTCTTCAACACCTGGGTGCAGGTGAGGCCGGGGGTGGGGTCACCCCTGTCTGTGTCATTCTTCACGGAGTCGGGGGAGGCCCTCCACGCCAGGGAGGGCCACGGAGCCCTCTGCAGACTGGACGGGTCCCCGTGTCCACCATTCATTGCCGTGGGTGTGGGGCCCAGCCTTGAGGGGAGGCTGGGGTTTCTAAAACACTGAACAGACCCACTGCTGACTGGAGAAAGTCCACACCCTTGGGTGGCACCTGTATATCCAGCACGTGCTCCCCGAGCCACTGTTCTGGGCCTGGCCCTGGCCCTGTGCTGGGCAGTGCTGGGGACCCAGCGGTGGCTAAAACCGCCTGGCCCTGCTCTCCTGGGTCTCACAGGTCAGCACAGGGAGGCAGACCTGGCCCCAGACAGTGACCACTTAGAATGGGCTGTGATGGGGAGTCCAAAGGGCCGAGAGAGCCCAGAGGGGATGTCTGACCCAGTGTGGTCTGGGAGGGCTTCCTGTAGGAGGGGCCAGGGGGGGCTGAGAGCCGGAAGAAGGAGGAGAGCAGGTGTCCTTGAGGGAGGCCTGACAGATTTCCACCTGCCTCATACTCTCCCAGCGGGCTGGTGTCTGGGCCCGTGCTGGGGGCGTCTGGGCGGTGGGTCAGCCCCTGCACCCTCCCCCAGCTGGATAGGCCCAGACGCCCTGGTTTCTGACCTGCACCAGGTGAAATCCGAACGGAGCAGGAGCTCACGCAAGTGGTGCCGCCACCGGTGCATAGAGGAGCATCGGCTGTACGAGATGGCCAACGTACGGCGCCAGTTCAAGGTGAGGCTCAGGACCGGGGGAGGGTTGGGTGGGGGCCAGCAACAAACCTGGCGGGGCAGGGGGAAGGGTGCAGAGTGAGCACGTGTGAGCATGCTCCGCGGCACAGCCTCTCTTCTCTGATGGAGCGGAGTCCCTCCCTGCACCCCGCCCCCACCTCCCCCGCCATCAGACACTCAGATGTGGGGTGGCCTGGGTGGGTCTAAGGGGTAGAAATCCAGGAGGGCTTCCTGGAGGAGTGGCCAGGGTCGGCGGTCACACGCTCCCTCCTCGTGTGGAACTTGGCCATTTAGAGCGGGGGGGGGGGGAGGGGGGCCCAGCTTGCCACGTAGGCTGAGCTCTGGGAGGCCGCGTGGGGGGATGGGCGGGGCACCAGCTCCGGCGTGGATGTCCCGGCGGCAGATCCCAGTGCCACGCGGCTCAGGGCCTCCACTGTCATGAGGAAAGGGGGACAATGACAGCCGTCCTGTGAGGATTAAGTGGGTTAAGACATGTAGAGCGTTTAGAACAGGGCCTGGCGCACAGGTGCCACGTGAGCCTTTGCCACGTTTACTCCGTGGTCCCGCAGCCTGCCTGTGTCGCGACTGTTCCACGGGCACCTCGCCGTGCCTTTCGGTGGGCGTGCAGGTGCCGCGGGGGAAAGTCAAGTAAGACTCGCCGGCGTGACGCGCTCCTTGTGGTTGAACTTGGGCACGTCGAGGCCCGGAGCGGGTGGTCACCCGACCGGGGCCTGCCATGCAATTTCAGGAGTCCCCCTGTTGGGGACCGCTGACGTTCTGACCATTCTCAGCACCTGCCAGCATCACTGGCTTTCCAGAGCAGCGGTTCCGCTTTTGTGGGCACGCAGACCCCGAGAGAGTAGCAGAGGGCGGGGGTCCTCGTCCCTCTCTGTCCCACGTGCCCACGACGTCCGCGTCCTCCGACACAGAGGGGCCGGCGAGCGGCGGGCCCCGGGCCGGAGCCCGCGTCTGGGTCCAGCGCCCACCGGCCCGCCCCGCGTCACTCACCCGGGCCCCGCCGCCCCCAGGAGCTGCTGGAGGACCACGGGCTGCTGGCCAGGGCCCGGGCCCCGAAGCCGGGCGACAGCTACAGCCGGCTGCGGCAGCGCCGGGAGCGCCGGGCACTGTACCAGCTGAAGCGCCGGCACGAGGAGGGCGGGGGACACAGGCGCAAGGTGCTGCGGCTGCAGGAGGACCCGGGCGGCTGCTCCAGCGAAGAGGACCCGGGGGCCGGCGACAGCGTGGACATCCAGGTGGGCGCCGGGGGCCTGTTCTGGAGCCTGGGGCGGCAGGCAGGGCGGACTCGAGCAGAGGGGGGCCCTGTCCTCCCCTCCGTAGCCAGGGTCTCGCGGACGGGAGCGGGCCACCGCCATCCGCGGGACCCTCGGGTCCACGTAGCCTTGTACAAGCCGCGTGGGTATCGGGACGGGGCCCCCAGGAACCCGCCTTCCCCCGTGTTCCCGCCAGGATGTGAAGTTTAAGCTGCGGCACAGCCTGGATCAGCTGCAGGCGGCCACCACCTCGGCCCAGGACCTGACGCGGGACCAGGTGGCCCTGCTCAAGCTGGTGCTGGGCCGGGGCCTCTACCCCCAGCTTGCAGTCCCGGACCCGTTCAACAGCAGCCGCAAGGACTCGGACCAGGTGGGCCTCCACTTGCTCGCCGGCCCCACGTGGGTTTTGTCATTCAGCAGGCCCTCCCTGCCCCGCTCCGTGCCGGGGACTCAGAGATATGGAAACAGTCCTGGCCCTGCCCTCGTGGCCTCCAGGCCAGCGTGTGCTTGCAGATCTGTGCCTGGTCGCGTGACCCAGGGGACATGGCGGGGTATCTGGCCAGCCTGGGCTGCAGTCAGGGAAAGCTTCCTGGAGGAGGGGACTTCGAGGGGAGACACGGATGGGGGAATCTGGCAAAGAGCTGGAGGGAGAAGGGTTCTGGGTGGTGGAGAGTAGGTCCGAGGGCCTCTGTCACCTGGCGTCTGCCTTTGGCCCCTCCAGATTTTCCACACCCAGTCCAAGCAGGGCACCGTGCCGCACCCCACTTCCATCTTTGCCAGCAGCCCGGAGGTTCTGCACACGCAGGAGCAAGAGGCCGGGGGCGGTGAAGGGAGCCGAGGTACCGTGAGTCTGGGTGGTGAGGGGGAAACCCTTTGGGATGCGAGGAGCGGAGATGGTGACGTCAGGGTGCCCCTCACTATCTGGGGTTACCCCCTTTCTCCCCCGACATTCTGCCTTCGCTGGGGCTGTTGTCACAGGACCTGCAGGCATGGAGGTCCCAAGAGCCAGACCTCGCTGGGTGACCTTGGCCAGTCTGCTGCCACACTGAGCCCCGCCCTCCCCACGGAGGGGTGGGGTGGGGTGGGGAGGGGGTGGCCGATGGGGGTCTGAGGCCACTCCCCAGGCCAGAGCTTTTAGCGAGTAGGCGGCACCTGTTCTCTGAGCTCTGTGTTCTCCCGGCTCAGTCCTGCCCAGGGGTTTCCCTCAGGCCCTGTGGGCACAGGGGCAGCATTCTGGCATTCAGCCCCAGGAGCCGCCTCAGCGAGGCTTCAGCCAGGCCGGGCGGGGACCCTCCAGAACGTTCGGTGTGGAACGTGTGCTCTCCCGATGGCCGTGGTATAGCCGTGTGCTCTGTGTGAACTCTGGGGCACAACCCATCTCTCTCCTTGTCTGTGAAGAAAGTACCATACGGTATCACAACATGCTAACCTGGAAAGGTCAGGGTTAGAACGGGACGCATCTAAGGTAGAATTTGCAACTTGTCTCTTAAGCCTTTAACTGCTTGTAAATCCCTGGTCCCTTAACCCTCTTCCTGCTCCATTGTTGTTCTCCTTTGATTTTTAATTTTGAAAATCCAGATGTCACACAGGTAGAGTAGGACGAGCCCTCAGTACCTTCATCCAGCCTCTGTAGCCGCCGTCTGGCCACCTGTGTCTACATCACCTCACTTTTTTCTTTTCTTTTTAAAAAATTTTTAAAAATGTTTATTTATTTTTGAGACAGAGAGAGACAGAGCCTGAGCAGGGGAGGGGCAGAGAGAGAGGGAGACACAGAATCTGAAACAGGCTCCAGGCTCTGAGCTGTCAGCGCAGAGCCCGATGCGGGGCTCGAACCCACGGACCGTGAGATCAGGACCTGAGCTGAAGTCGGACACTTAACCGACTGAGCCACCCAGGTGCCCCTCACTTTTTTCTTTTTGCTGGAGCATTGTACAGCAAATCCCAGACATCATATCATTTAGAAATGATTAAAATAATGACTGATTTTTTGCAGTATTACGATGTCACTGTCACTCCTAATGAAATTAACGGTATTTCTTTAAAAAACAAAAACAAAAAAACCCTAGTATTTCTTAACATCGAATAACGCATAGTGAAAGTCGTATTCATTATGACAAAGTATTTGCCAATAAGTCACAGACACTTTATACACATGAGCATATATATTTTTTTAAAGATTTTATTTTTGGGTCTCCTGGGTGGCTCAGTCAGTTAAGCGTCCAACCCTTGGTTTTGGCTCAGGTCATGAGCTCACGGTTCATGGGTTCAAGTCCCGCACTGGGCTCTGCGCTAACGGCACGGAGCCTGCTTGGGATTCTCTCTCCCCTCTTGTCTCTGCCCCTCCCCACTCGGGCTCTCTTTCTCTCCTTCTCTAAATAAATAAATAAACTTTTTTTTTTTTTTTTAAAGTTTGTTTATTTTTGAGAGACAGAGCAGGAGAGGGGAGAGAAACAGGGAGACAGAGAATCCCAAGCGGGCTCCACACTGTCACCACAGGGCCCGACGCGGGGCTCGATCCCACGAACCGTGCGATCATGACTGAGCCAAGGTCCAGAGTCAGACGCTTAACTGGCTGAGCCCCCCAGGCGCCCTGCGTGAATGTGTGTTTTATACGGGTGTGTAAATGCCCCGGTGGGACCGGCAGCCCCTGGGGAACGGGCCAGTGCAGGGGTGGGGGGCTGTGGGTGGGACATGTGGTGGCAGGGGCGCCCTGAGCTGTCGTCCTGACCGTTTCAGACGACAAGGACAAGCTGAGCAGCAGGCACCAGCTCCTCACCTTCGTCTCCCTGCTGGAGACCAACAAGGCCTACCTGGTGAACTGTGTCCGCATCCCCGCGCTCCAGGTGCGTCCCGGCCCCACGCGCCCCAGCTCCCGGGTTCGGTGACCGTGTCCCCAGGGCAGGAGGCTGGGATGGGCCTGCAGAGCCGCCTTCCCCCAGCCGGCTCTGCATTCCTGTGCTGGATAAATACTTGCCGAGCGCCTGCTGTGTGTCGGGAGCCGTCGAAGGCACTGGCATGACGGCGGTGAACAAGACGAGCCCAGTCCTTGCTCTCCCAGAGCGCACATCCAGCAGGGCAGGGTGGCAGTAAGGACTGTAAAGCATTGCGTGCTGTTAGCGAGTGAGAAGTACTTGGGGAAAATGAGAAGAATGGGGTAAGGGGATTGGGGAGGGGCGGGGTGAGGGTGGGGGACAGGCTGTTGTACGAAGAAAGGTGAGCAGGGTGGGCCTCGCTGAGAAGGTGCTATTGCACCAAGACCTGGAAGAAGGGAGGGAAGGAGCCACGGGATGCTTCGGGAGAAGAGTGTCTTACAGGGAACAGCGAGTGCAAAGGCCCTGAGGCCCACACATACCCGCCAGGCCCAGGGGAACAGCTGGACCAGCGTTGGTGAAGGGGAGAATGGCTGGAGATGGGATCAGAGAGAGGAGGTCAGAGAAGTAGGGGAGACTGGAGCCCCCACCCCGGGGGAAGGTTCAAACAGAGCTGGATCAGAGTCTGCCAGGCAGAAGCGGGGAGCCCAGCAGGGAAGTGACTGCAGTCATCCAGGCGGGAGGGGGTGGCCACGGAGGACATGCTTAGGTTGCAGATAGGTTCGTGTGTGTGTGTGCGTCTGCAGCCAGGAAGTGAGAGTCCTGCCAGCCTTAGCGGCCACGCCTCGTGAGTTCTGCGTGCCACCTGTGGTTCTAGGCCAGCCGTTATTCTCACTTTATGGGGGAGATGAGGCTCAGGGGGCGAGGGGGGCATGTCGCTTGCCTGAGCCACACAGCGAGCAGGCAGCCGAGCCAGAGCTCCAGGGCCGCGCGACGATGCCTCCCGTGCCCCCCAGATGGGCGTCCCCGTTCCCAGGATCCCTCGCTTCGATCCCAGGGAATGTAGAGGGAAGAGAGAAACCCTTCAGGCTCCCCGAGCCTCAGGGGATTTTGTGGGCACTGCGATTTCCACCCACCCCGTGAGAGCTGACTCTGACCTGCCCAGTTGTGTATTCGCTCAGACGTTTCTTGAGCGAGTGCCTCGCACCAGGTGCCGATTACTGTTCTAGGTGCTGGGGGTTCAGTCGTGATCAGAATCCGCAAAACTGCCTGTGTCCATGGGGCGCCTGTATGAGTGGGGGAGGCAGGCAACAAACAGAAACACAAATAAATAGAAACCATAACACCAGATTCTCTTATCCGCGCCAGAAAGAAAGAACAAAGCGGTAAGGGGACAGAGTGGTGGCAGTTAGCGGACTTCTGGGAGGAAGCAAACATTTACTGGCTGCGGTGCTGCCTGGCCATTGTCTCTCCTCTGTACGATTGGTTTCTTTCTTTCTTCGTTTTTTTCTTTCTTTCTTTCTTTCTTTCTTTCTTTCTTTCTTTCTTTCTTCTTTCCTTCCTTCCTTCCTTCCTTCCTTCCTTCCTTCCTTCCTTCCTTCCTTCCTTCCTTAATGCTAATTTATTTTTGAGAGAGTGAGCATGAGTAGGGGAGGGGCAGAGAGATTGGGGTCAGAGGATCCAAAACAGGCTCTGTGCTGACAGCAGAGAGCCCGACACGGGGCTCGAACTCAGAGACTGCGAGATCATGACCTGAGCCAAAGTCGAGCGCTTAACCGACTGAGCCACCCAGCCGCCCCTGTTTGTATGTTTTGAGGATAAAGCTCGTGTAGGATGACATGTGCACACGGCAGGTACGCTGATGAGTGTGGACAGAGGCATCCACGCGTGTAAGCTCAGCCCAGCGGAGACGCGCTTTCCCTCAGCCGTCTGCCTCCGACGCGTGATGGCAGTCCTGACTCCTTAGAACGAATGGCAGTTTCCTCTTTGGTCTTGGGGCCGCGGTTTTCCAAGCAGACCGTCTGCTCCGTGGGGGCGGGGACTCTTGTCTCATTCACAGCCGAACCTGGAAGGGGGCCTGGCACAGAGTAGGCGAGCAGTATGTGTTTGCTGCGAGGGTGGACGCCCACTGTCTGTCTTCCGGTCCTCTCGCTTCCAGTCTCTCTTGCTGTTCAGCCGGTCCCTGGACACCAACGGTGACTGCTCGCGCCTGGTGGCTGACGGCTGGCTGGAGCTCCAGCTTGCGGACAGTGAGAGTGCCGTCCGGCTTCTGGCGGCTTCCGTGCGGCTCCGTGCCCGCTGGGAAAGTGCCCTGGACCGGCAGCTGGCGCGTCAGGCCCAGCAGCGGCGGCTGGAGGTGGACCAAGAAGAGGAGGAGGAGGATCCGGTCGTCCGCAAGGAGGTGGCCGACCTGAGCAGGGAGCTGCTGAAATTCACCGCCTCCAAGGTACCTGCCCCGCCCACCCCCGGGTGGCCACGCCCCACCTTGGCCAGAGGGATGCCCACCGTAGGGATCCGGAGTCCAGAAGGCCTGGCTTCTAGCTCGCTAAGGGGTCGCACATTTGCGGGTTTCCAAACCAGACAAGTTGAGGACGAGCCCAAGGTCACACAGCTGGTAAGGGGTGGGGCCCGGATTTGACCCCAGGAGCCTGGCTCCGCTGTTCACCCCTGCAGGTCCCTCCCTCCCAATTCATCAACACAAGCTTACGCTCTGTGTGTTGCCCCTGGTTAGCGGTTAAGGGTGTGCAGGACGTGCAGGTTAAGGGTGTGCAGGGAAGCTGTCTGTAGCTGTCCGTCCTCAGAGGAGCGTGGGAAGAATCGGGCAGAGCGGATTTGGGTTCAGTTCCCCACCCCTTAAGCCGGGAGTTGTGAATCGCTCCTGAGTCTACCCTGTGTGGATGGGGTGGAGACGACGGTGTGAACCAGGGTGACTTCCTGGAGGCGCCGCAGGCCCAGTGAGCCAGGGTGAGGGGAACAGACCGACGTGCCGGCAAGGACAGGCAAGGTGGCCGGATGGAAGGTCTGGCTGTGGTCCCACAAGTGACAGGGAGCACAGGAGGGGCCCGGGGCATCGGGGCATGTTTTAGACAAGCCCCTGATCCAGAGTGTCTGAGACCCTGTTGTGATTAGGCTAAGCAGTTGGCCCCGTAACTGAACCGTCCAGGGTCAGATTTCAGGTACGGCTGGATCCAGGTGCCCTAACAACGTCTCCCTGGGTCTGTCACCCCTCTTTCCTGTCTTTCCTTCCCCAGGTCCCCTACAGCCTGCGGCGGCTCACGGGGCTGGAAGTCCAGAACCTCTATGTGGGACCCCAGACCATCACAGCCATGCCTAGTCTTCCTGGCCTCTTTGGTAGCTCTGCCTTGTCCCCTCACCCCACCAAAGGGGGCTACGCAGTCACTGACTTCCTCACCTACAACTGCCTCACGGTAAGCGTGGACCCCACCTTGGCCCCTCACCGCCCCACCCCCCCAGCCCCCGAAGATGGGATTCAAGGGAGTCCCTGCCTCCCCCCCAGCCACGCCCCCACTTGGTGCAAGGATGTGCTTTCAGGACGAGGCCTGCCAACCCCGGGGTGGGGGCAACCCCGGGACGGGTCCCAGGCTGGTGGCGGCCAGCTGGGCAAGGGGCCGAGTCCCGACGCAGCCTTCCTGCCTCAGAGTGACACGGACCTGTACAGTGACTGTCTCCGCACCTTCTGGACCTGCCCCCACTGCGGCCTGCACGTGCCCCTGACGCCCTTGGAGCGCATTGCGCACGAGAACACTTGCCCCGAGGCCCCACAGGACGGTCCCGCAGGTGAGGATGGGGGGGCGGGCCGGGACACCCATCCACCCGCCCCACGGCCGTTTCCCGTGAGCCCAGGCGTTCGTTCACTGGACATCTGGGGACCGGTGACTGTAGTCCTGGTTGGTGCCCCATACAGGCTTTGTCCCAGAGACCCCGAGCCCGGGACGGGGAGGGTCTGGAACGCTCTTCCTCATTTCTTTGTGTCCGTCTCTTTTCAGTCCCTGTGGTGCCGACCCTGGTCTGCCTCTTTCTGTTCCTCTGTCCCTCGCCACTGTCTCTCTTGCTCTTTTCTCTGTCCAGCTGTCTCTGTCTCGGCCACACCCGCCCTGTTGTCACCCCAGGGGATGCCACAGCGGGCGGACCCTGACGCCGTGTCTGCCGCATGCACCACACACGGGGCTGGTCGGGGAGACGGCGGAGGGGCCCCATGGTCACCACCCCAGGGCTCTGTCTGTCTGTCTCAGTCACTCACCCCGTGGGACACAGGCTTGCCTGTGTGTGTATTAATTGAGGAAGGCTTCCCGCAGGAGGCAGAGCCAGATTCCCCAGAGGCTGGGATGGCGGTGGGGGGGGAAGCCTGAGCCCTGCGGGTGCCTGGGATTTGGGTGGGGAGCGCTCGGCAGAGCAACCCCCCCACAGCCTCCCTCCCCCTCTCTCTCAGGGGCTGAGGAGGCCGCCCCCGAGCCCCTCCAGAAGGCGTCCGTCCTGCAGAAGCCCTACCACTGCGCAGCCTGCCAGAAGGACTTCCTGTTCACACCCACGGAGGTTCTGCGGCACCGGCGGCAGCACGTGTGAGCCAGGGACCCCAGGGACCCTGGGACTCCCGCCCAAACCCGCGGCCTCAGCTCCCCTCAGCTCCGAGCCGCAGGGTCTGGCCCAGCCCGGCCAGGAGGGGTGCGCATACGTGAATAAAGTCTCCTGTGCTGACTCTGACCTTGGGGCCTGCTCCCGCCCGCCCGTCTGGAAAGTGGCAGATGCCCCCGGTCGTCCCCTGGGTCGCTCTGGCTCCCCCCCCACCTCCCCCGCTGCCTCGGGCCCCCTGAGGCATCCTGGGGCAGGTGCGGGCGGGTAAGACCCAGCAGGGCCTCCGGATCCCAGGTAGAGGACCTTGGCCTCCCCACGGCTGCTGCTCTCCCCTGGCCCCACGGCCCGGCTTTTTCTCAGACCAGGGAGGCCTGCGTGTCCGTCCGCACGTCCGTCGTTTTGAGAGCTGGGCCGGGGGTGGCGGTGTCGGTGTTGAGGTGGGCCTGCGCGTCCCGCACGGTCACCGGGGCCATTCCCGCTGCGGGGTCCGTGGCCGTTCTCCCTTGTCCCCTGGGGCCCCCAGCCCGACCCCGCCACACACATGAGAACGATTGGGAAATGCGGTGAACCACTTGATGCTGCTAAATCCTGCGGCTCCGTTGAAAGGGAGAAACGTCTAGAAGGGCGCAGACTGCCGGGGTGCCTGGGGGCTCAGCCGGTTGAGCATCCGACTTTGGCTCAGGTCGTGGTCTTGCGGTCCTTGAGTTCGGGCCCTGCATCAGGCTCTGTGCTGACAGCTCAGAGCCTGGAGCCTGCTTCAGACTCTTGTGTCTCCTTCTCTGCCCCCAACACCTCTCTCTCTCTCTCTCTCTCTCTCTCTCTCTCTCTCTCTCTCTCTCAAAAATAAATAGACAGTAAAAAAAATTTTTAAAAAGAAAAGCAAACTAGGGTATCCTGTACAAACACAGCCACCAAATCCTCGGTAAAAGTTTAGCGACTCCTACGCAGCGGTTTATAGAAAGCACAGTAAAGCACATCCTGGCCAAGTGGGGTTTGTTCTAGGAATGCAGCGTCGATTTAACACTTGAAAAACAATCAGTGTGATTCACCACGGTAAAAAACAAGTGCACGGGACAAATTTCAGCACCCTGTGCCCTCGGCCCGCCCCGGAGTGTAAGAGCAATGCACGAGCAATGCACGCTTGTGGGGGGCAGGGGTCAGAGCCTAAATAGAAGCCGCTGCAGGTGTTTTAAGCAGGAAGAGATTTAACACAGTGGTGGGGATGATCGGGTATTTATAACACCGTGGGAGGCTGGAGCCGCGGATCTGGGCCGCGTGCTCCGGAGTGACACCCAGGACGACAGCACAGACCCCAACGAGGCCGAGGATGCCCCGTCCTGGCCGTGACCCCGGGGGTCTCCTCTGCCGCCCACGGGTCTGGAGGGAGTCCACCCGCGGGAGCCTGCTCTCTCCAGAAGGCGGCTGCGGGGGCGGCCGGGAGACCAGTCGCTGCCTCCAGCCTCTGCTGCCAGGGGTGCAGAGGTCGGTCGGGCCCACCCGGTGTCCCCTGCAGTGAGGAGCCCGGGAGGACCCGGAGAAGGTACAGAAAAGCGATGTAGGGAAGGAGGGAAGAATCCACCGTGGTTCACCTTCAGGGGCACAATCTCCACGCGCCTTTCTCTGTGCATGTGTCTCCAGACGTTTTCAAACTGGTCGAGGTGCTACTGTGCCCTTGGCCCATTTGACAGTTCTGAGACGGATCATCAGTATTTCCCCAGCTCATTAAAAATTTGTCCAAAAGCTGCCTCTTTAAAGATGGCGGTGAAACCTCCCAAGTGTAGACACACTGCTTGTAAAAACCTGGATGATTTCTGCGTCCCTTCTTAATCAAGCAGAGCCAACAGCACACAGCTTCCTACATATGGAGGATTCTTTGTCCGCATCTGAATTCCTTTTTTGCTTTTGCTTTTAAGTAGGCTTCATATCCAGGGCGGAGCCCAGGGCAGGGCCTGAACTCCCAACCCTAGGATCAAAACCGGAGCCAAGATCCAGAGTGGACGCTTAATCAATCGAGGAAACCGCTCTGGGGCCTCATGAATTCCTATTTTTAAAAAGGCTTTCTCCACGATAGAAGATTCGGGGAGGCTGGAAAAAGGGAGTAGCAAGGAGAGAGCACCCCCCGGAGTCCCCGCGCCCGCGGGACCGGGCGCTGGGGCGGGGACGGCGGCAGATCCCGTTCGCGTCTTTGCACAAAGCGTCTGACGTAAACACGTCCCGGTCGTTACTCGTGCGCCCGACCCCTCGGGTAGCGGCCGCGGAGGCTTCCTCCCGGAGCGGCCGGGCCTGCCCACGTCCATTACCGCATTTCCGTCCATTCTGCACAGCACTCGGGCCGACCTGCCTCGGCATCGGGCCTCCCCCCAGACTTCCGGCCTTTGCTTAGGGCACGTTCCCAGGAGTGCGATCAGGGGTCAGAAGGGAAAGAGCATCTGCGAGGGGTCTCTGGCCCAGACTGCAAGGTTCCACTCCTTTGTACCCATCTACATTTCTGTCCATTTCTGTCATCTTTCCAGAGAAAGTGCATGCATTGTGCCAGAGTAGCAAACGCTCAATGGTCCCTACTATGTGCCAGGCACTGTTTTAGGAGATGGTTTTGTGTTGATACAGAGCCGGCTGACTTGTTTTGCCTGGCTGTCTACTGGCCCGTTACATGGATGTGCCAAACATTTATCTAGCCAGGCCTATATGGAGAGACATTTAAGCTGTTCTCAATCTTTTGCTCCTATAAAAAAGCTGTCATGAATATTCTTGTATGTGTGTCATTTCCAGATACATGTGCATCTGTAGGATACATTCCTAGAGGTAGAATCACTGGTCCAAGAGAAGGTACAGTTTTTAAATGATTTATTTTTATTTTTATTTTAGAGTATAAGCGGGAGGGAGGGGCAGAGGGAGAGACAGAGAGAGAGAATCTTAAGCAGACTCCGTACTTAGCACAGAGCCCAATGCGGGACTCGATCCCACGACCCTGGGATCATGTCCTGAGCTGAAATCAAGAGTCAGGTGTTCAGTTGACTGAGCCACCCAGGTTCCCCCAGAAAGTACGTTTTTAATTTTTTTTTTTAACATTTATTTATTTTTGAGACAGAGAGAGACTGAGCATGAACGGGGGAGGGTCAGAGAGAGGGAGACACAGAATCGGAAACAGGCTCCAGGTTCTGAGCCATCAGCCCAGAGCCCGACGCGGGGCTCGAACTCACGGACCGCGAGATCGTGACCTGGCTGAAGTCGGCCGCTCAACCGACTGAGCCACCCAGGCGCCCCAGAAAGTACGTTTTTATAGGTCATTTGATAGATTGTCCTACCTGTCCTTCCATACATGCTGTACTGGCTTACATTATTTTTATTCCCCCGATTGCCAGTGAGCCCAAGCATCTGAGCCATTTGTATTTTCTCTTCTGTGCTGGTTCAAACCCTAAACTCTTTGTCATTTTGTTATTGGTTTGTTGTAGCTCTTTATATATGCTGGGTCTTAAGCATTATTGACGTTACAAACATTTCTCTCAGTCTGCTGCTTGTCTTTTGGCTTTATCTATGGTGACTTTACTGAACTTTTTTTCAGTTTTTGGTGGTCAAAGCTCTCTTCTGTTATGGCCCCTGAGAATACCTTCCCTGACGCAAGGTATTAAAATAGGAAGATAAATGGTTTATGAGAGAAACTAACATCAGAGCTTTTCCCACCCACTGGACAGCCAAATGTCCCCAGAACATTACAGCTTGTCAGGATTGTTCCTGCTTTTCCTCCTTGTTTCATATTAAAACATAAAATTAATGTCCTATTGGCAAGAAACAGAGTTCTTTTTATGTGTGTGTGTGTGTGTGTGTGTGTGTGTGTGTGTAGTGGGGGGGGGGTGCGTTGCTAAAAATGGAAGCCACCCAATGTCTGCCAAAAAGACTTAAGCATCCCCTGGGCTCTGACCCAATAAAACCGTTCTACGGGGTGAGTCTGAGGGAACCTGCTGGAAGAAGGGAAAAGACTGTTAATGCCCAGATATGGCCACCAGGGCATTTGTCTGAATTGAAGAGCCAGGGGTCACAGCCCCTTAAGGGTGAATTTGATGGCCTTGAACAGAAGTTCTTATCACCCGTTAATCTGGGGCGTTAGGTCTGTTCCAAAATGCGCACAAAAACTCCGGGGGGGGGGGGGCTGTGGCTTGGACATTCTCAAAACCGCAGGAAATAAAGCTCACGGAGACACCGCTTTGCACCCACCAGATTGGCCCAGATTAAAAAGATCGACGATGCTCACTGCTGGCTAGGATGTGCGCAAACAGGAACTTGCAGCTGCCTTGAGGGGAATTCATACAACCTTGATCTTGCAGCATCTTTCAAAATGCAAGGTGGGTGTGCACTCAATGACCTTTTAAAACTTTCCTTGAAGCATAACATACAGAAAAGTGCTCAAGTCGTAAGTGAACAGCTTGGTGAAATTCCCCAGGAAGCGAAACATGTCTGTGTCACCATCCAGAGAACCAGACTGTGACCAGCAGCCCCCTCCCCCCCGCCCCCCCCCCCCCCCGCCGGCAGCTGGCTTGCACTCCCCGCCCCAGCGCAGGCCCCTGGGGTGACCAGCGCTCTGACCTCTAACATCATCACCTAGTGTTGCCCGTTCTAGAACCTCATAACAATGGACCCTCCTGTGTCTGGCTTCTTTGGCTGACATTATGTTGTGTGGGGCTGTGGTGTATTCATTCTGTTGTATGAATTCATCACGCTTTGTTTAATTTATTCTTTTGTTGATGGCCAGTTGGCCGGGGTCCAGTTACAGCTAATGCTGCTACGACCACACGGTCCGTGTGGCTTTTGGTGAACACACGTGTGCAGTTCTGTGCAGTACGCGCCCAGGAGTGGAGTCACTGGGTCCCGGGACGCACGTGGGTCCCGTTTTAGTAGGTTCTTTGTAGTTGTCTTCCAAAGCTGTCTTGCCAACCTGTGCGCCTCCCGGCCATGTATGAGAGCTTTCATCAGCCAGGCTAATGGTAACTATTGCAATATTTATTGCGATTGTGATTACAGTTCCATGATGGCTGACGATGTTGAGTATCTTTTCGCGGGCTTAGGAGCCGTTTGTTGGTCTACTTTTTGTAATGTATATTCAGTATTTTGACTCTTTTTAAAAAATGTATATTGGGGCGCCTGGGTGGCACAGTCGGTTAAGCGTCCGACTTCAGCCAGGTCACGATCTCGCGGTCCGTGAGTTCGAGCCCCGCGTCGGGCTCTGGGCTGATGGCTCGGAGCCTGGAGCCTGTTTCCGATTCTGTGTCTCTCTCTCTCTCTGCCCCTCCCCCGTGCATGCTCTGTCTCTCTCTGTCCCCAAAATAAATAAACGTTGAAAAAAAAATTTAAAAAAAATGTATATTTATGTATTTTGAGAGAGCGAGAGAGAGCTCAAGCAGGGGAGGGACATAGAGAGAGGGAGACAGAGAATTCCAAGCAGGCTCTCCACTGCCAGCGCAGAGCCCAGTGCGGGGCTCGAACCCATGAACCGTGAGATCAAGACCTGAGCCGAAACCGAGAGTCTGATGCTTAACTGACTGAGCCACCCAGGAGCTCCCGGTATATGGACTCTTAAAAAGGAATCATCTTCTTGACTTGAAAGTTATTTATATTATGTATATAGTTTATAGGGGTGCCTGGCTGCCTCAGTTGGTAGAGCGTGTGGCTTTTGATCTGGGGGTTGTGAGTTCGAGCCCCACATGGGGTGGTTTACTTAATAAAAAATTTGTTTTAATATATGGTTGATATATATAGTCCTTTATATATGTCACATATATATTTGTCACAATATTTCCCCCAAGTCAAGCCTTTTCATTTTCTCCCACCCTATGACTTCTTAACTGGGTCATATCTGCCAAGACCCTGTTTCCAAATACGGTCACATTCACAGGTCCTGGAATTAAGACTTCACTGTATCTTTTCCGGGGGACTCGACCCAACTCTTATCACCCCCCACCCCCCATAATCCACCCTCTGCGTGGCAGCCCAGGCAAAGCACAAACCCGATTCTGTCCTTTCTGTGCTCAAAATCCTTCCAAGACAGGGGCGCCTGGGTGGCTCAGTCAGTTAAGCGCCAGGCTCTTGACTTCAGCTCAGGTCATGATCTCATGGTTTGTGGGCTCGAGTCCCACATCGGCCTCCGTGTTGACAGTGTGGAGCCTGCTTGGGATTCTTTCTCCCTCCCTCTCCCCCTCTGCCCACTCATGTGCTCTGTTTCTCTCTCTCTCTCTCAAAATAAATAAACTTAAAAAATAGGTTAATAACCTCATTTCAATTTAAAAAAAAAATCCTTCCAAGACAATGGAATAATATTCAGCCATAAAAAGGAACAAAGCACTGACTCACGCTACAACATAGATGAGCCCGAAAACACGATTTCGAACGAAAGAAGCCAGACACAAAAGACCATATACTGTATGATTTCATTTCTCTGAAATGCCCGGAACCGACAAACCCATCGAGCCGAAAGTGGCTTGGGAGTTAGGGCGGAGGGGTGCGGCTGGTAAGGGGTAGAAAGTTTCTTTTGGGGATTAATGCAAATGTTGCCCAGTTGATTACAGTGATGGCTGCACAACTCTGTGAATTTAGGAAAGCCATCGAACCGCACGCTTTAAATGGAAGGGTTTTATGGCACTGAATTTTATTCCAATAAAGCGGTTGCAAACAAACAGCTTTCCGTGGCTCCCCGGCGCCCTCTGGAGGGAGCCCAGGCTCACTGCCTGCCCCACATTCACGGGGACCCGAGCGGGATGACCCAGAGTCCTGCTGTCCCGGACACACAGCTCACAAGACGCTACAAAGCCACACACACGGAGACACCGCCACGGACTCCTACGAAGCGGCCCCCGGTTGTAAAGAAGACCCGCTTTGCCACACAATCCCGCCGAGACTCGGGTAGCGACGCCCAGCGTCTCGTAATCCCGATCGCGCGACGGCTACCGAGGCCCAGCGTGACAGACACAGCCAGGGACCCAGCCGTTCCTCAGGGACACGCGCGCGCCGCGCGGTGACAGGCTCAGCCGCGGACGCGCGCCGTGCCGACCGCCCTCCCCCAGCCGCACGCGCCCGAGCCCCGCCACCCGGCGGCACGCGGGGTCCCCACCTCCCGGGCCCGTCCCACTCCTGACGACCGCCCGGCCCCAACCCCCCCCCCCCCCCCCCCCCGCCCCGGCGGTCGCTGCCTCCTCGCCCCAGGAAACGGGGGAGGTATTTTTAGTTACAATTAACCTCCCGCCCAGTTTCCCTCGTCCCCGGTGGCACATCCAATTGGTTTAATTAGAGAGGATTCAGCGAGAGGCATTTCCAGTCGCCCAGCAGGTGGAGGAGGGGGAGGAGGGCTGCCCCTCCCCCCACCCGCCTGCGTCCCCAGTTCCCCCATCGCCCCCCGAAGGCCTCCCCCTTGCAGCCGACCTCAGGCCTTGGCCCGGCCCCGCCGCCTCCCCCCACTGCCCTCAAAGGAGGGCCGGGAAGTCCTTCCTGCTCTCTGTCCCTCACCCGTCCCACTTCAGTCCCGGGGAGTTTGGGGAGGATAAACACTCATCTTAATGGCCCAAATAATATCTAACAAAGAGTATAGTTCATATTAGCCCCTTTAAAAATCATAGAATCTTAGAATTATATATGTATGTGTGTGTGTGTGTGTGTATACACACACATATATATTTTAAGTTTATTTATTTTGAGAGAGAGAGAAAGAACGCAAGCAGGGAAGGAGCAGAGAGAGTGAGGCAGAGAGAGAAAACCCCAAGCGGGCCATACATAGTCAGCGCTTGACGTCATGGGGCTCAAACCCCTGAACCCTGAGACCGTGACCCGAGCGGAAATCAAGAGCGGGACGTTCGACCCACTGAGCCACCCAGGTGCCCCCTGAGATTTTTCAAAATGAGAGGCGGTGGGGGCGTAGGTAGAGCACAGGCTTCAGAGCTTCTAGGCCTCCGGTTGGAACGGAGATCCACAGTCCCCTGCCGTGTGACCTCACCTCTCTGGGCCTCACTTTCCTCATCTGGGAAATGGGGGAAGTGATTGCACTTCCTTCACGGTGAGGGTCTGCCAGGTTGGCAGGCATGAAGCTTCTAGAACAGAGCCTGGCACCCGGTTCGCAGCAGGTAACTCCCCACCCCCACCCTGCTCTACTGTTTCCAACCTCCTGTCATGTGCTCACTTGCTCAACCCTTTGGGGGTCTCCCACCCCAGGACACCAGCCCCTGAAGACGGCGGTCCCGCTGATGGGCCTGCTGATGGGCCCGGAGAGCAGGGCCGTGCACCCAGGAGACCACGGTGGCCTGAGTCCATGAGGGTGGAGGCAGCTGAGTCTCCAAGGCACTGCTGGTTCTCCCCACCTGTTCCCCGGGCACTCGCTGTGAGGTGGCACCAGGTGAACGGGCGAGTGATGGGGAGAATTCCAGGGAGGGGACAGTAGGAGGAAACAAAATGGGGCAGTGATGGGGCTGCAATCAGGAGGGGGGTGCTTTGGTTTGGCCTCTCCTGCATCTTTGCCCAGGTGACTCAGCCTGAGAAGGTGGAGAAGGTGGAGAAGGGGATCCGGGGCAAAGGGAGGAGCCAGGACAGAGGCCCGGAAGGGGCACTGAGCTATTTTCCACAAACAAGGGTCCAAACCCAAGCAACTTACAATTTGCAACTGAGCCCCATGGCGTCTTGGGAACAGATCAGCGGGATCGTCAGATCCTGGAGTTGACGGCAGCTGAGATTCCCATGAGGGATATTTGATCCCTTGAGCACCTGGTCGGGGCTCAAGGCCTCTGTGGGTCAAAGCCTAACACGGCCTGAGACAGAACAGGCTTGGGGGCCCTGGGCCTCAGTTTCCCTGCTTGCATCGCGAGGGTCCAGAGGCTGCTGCATCGTAGAAGATGAGTATTGATGGGGCGCCTGGGTAGCTCAGTTGGTGAAGCGTCTGACTCTTGGTTTCCGCTCAGGTCATGATCTCCCGGTTGGTGAGTTCGAGCCCTGCATGGGGCTCTGCGCTGACAGCGGGGAGCCTGCCTGGGATTCTCTGTCTCCCTCTGTCTCTCTCTGTCCCACCCCTGCTCACACACGTGAGTGCGCGCGTGCACACACACACACACGCACACTCTGTCTCTCTCAAAATAAATAAATAAGGGGGCGCCTGAGTGGCTTAGTCAGTTAAGTGTCCAACTTCTGCTCAGGTCATGATCTCACGGACCATGAGTTCAAGCCCCGCGTCAGGCTCTGTGCTGACAGCTCGGAGCCTGGAGCCTGCTTCAGACTCTGTGTCTCTCTCTCTCTGCCCCTCCCCTGCTCTCACTCTGTCTCTCTGTCTCTCAAAACTCAATAAAAATATTTTTAAAAATTAAAAAAAAAATAAACTTAAGAAAAAAAAAAGATGAGTATTGAGTGAGTGGTGGTTTAAGATGGCCTCTGAGGGCCTCATGTTTCCAAGCTCAGGTCTGCGTGTTCCAAGTGAGTATCATGGGGCTGGTAAGGGGCAGAGCCGGGATTTGAACCCAGGCACGTTGGGCTGGAGTCTGGTCTGTTGGCCACACATACATGTTTCCAAGGACCGCTCTGGGTAACTGCATTTATCTCCTATGGGACAGACGAAGAAAAGTCATCTGTGAGCCACAGTGTGGGAGAGGGATGCAAAAGCGGCCATAATTCTTCATTCCTCCCCATCGCTTGTGCTGTGAGTTCGCAGCCCCGCTTCCCAGCCCTGTAAGGGGTGGAATCTGCTTCTCCTCCCTTGAATCCGGGCCGGTCTTGAGACTTGTGGCCAAGATAACCAGGTGTCAGACACAAGCCAGGGCGTCAGGAGGCCTTGGGCCCTTCTGTTCTCTTTTGGGGTCCAGTTAACCAGACCGCCTTCACATTAATGTCATCGTGAGGTCCAGTCACTCCTGTGGCCTCGCTGCCAGCCAGCGGAGCCCCCTTGCTGACCTGTCGCCAGCCATGCTACACAGGAGAGCCCTGTTTTGAAATGCCAAGAACCGCCTGTAGTATACCAACCTATAGAATAATGAGCTAAAAAAGAAGTTGGCGTTTTAAACCACAAAGCCATGGGTGGGAGCGTCGGAGGAGAGCGTGGAGAGAGAGGGAGGGGGCGGGGAGGGAGAGAGAGTATCAATTATTATTATAGTCATTCAGGTGCTTCAAATTGATGAGTATTTGAATCTCAAAAGAGACACAAGAACTCAGATCGGTGGCTTTTTGTTTTTAAGACTTTATCATTAAAAAAAAAAAAAGTAGAAGACATCAGTGAAGGGAGGTAGGGGAGAGAAGGGGAGGGAGTGGGCTGGAGGGTGAGGGGGCCTCTCCCAAATGTCGGATCCAGCTGACCCTCCTTCCCTGACAGCCCCAGCCCACCTCCAGTCCCTTCTCTAGCCTGGAGGCAGGGGGATCCCCAACCACCACCTTCTGAAGACCCAGGCCCAGGATCTCAGCTTGGGTTCGAGGCAGAGGTGAGGGCAGATGTGGGGCGCAGGGCCTGGAGGCCTTGTCTTTGTCCTTGAGAGCCCCTCGAGTGGGCGCTCAGGCCCCCATGTCCCGGCGGGGCCCCAGGGAGGTAGGCATTGCGTTGGGGGCCTTAGGAGGTGGGTTCCTGAAGTCAGGGGGCCAGGCAGGGACCGGGACCAGGTGTGAGCCTGGCGGTCACAGTCCGGAGGCTGGGGTCTGTGAACAGGGGACAAGAGGCCAAGTCAGGAAGTGGGGAGGGGTCTAGCTCCACATCAGCCCCTCTCTGCAGCCCCCATCAGCCCCATAGCAAGAGAAATGCAGAGGGAGGGAGGGAAGGAAGCAGAACAGAAATGGAAAAGGGAGACATAGAGACAGAGATGGAAAAAGAGACAAGACAATTAAGACCAAGAAAGAGAAAGGAAGACAGGGAGAGAGACAGACCAAGACCCCTCACCTCTCTCCTGACATTCAGACCAGGCCACACCTGTCCTCGGTGGTCAGGGTAGAGCTGAGACCCCCACTGACCTCCCACTGCCAGTCCCTGAACAAACCTGTCCCTCTTTCCTTCCCAGGCTCCAGTCCCCATGCCCCTCCATGCCTAAGTCCTCCTAGGTCTCCACTCCCATCTCCCAGCCTTTCTGTTGGACCTGAGTTCATTACTCATCCACCCAGCTTGCCAGTGCAAGCCTAGCCCAGTCCTCCCTTCCCCTCATGGCTGTGACTGGGTGGGGGGAGCAGGGTGCTTTCTCATAGCTGTGAGGCTTCTAAGTGCACTGGGCCTTTGCATATGCTGTTCTCTCCTTTCCTGCCTCGCTCCTTCCATTCTCCTGGTCTCAGCTCCAAGTCCCCTCTTCCAGGAAGTCTTCCCTGAACCCCCCAGCCTGGGTCTGATGCCCCCTCTGGGCTCCTTCAGTTCTTGGGTTCTGTCACTCCAGCTCTGCCCACTCTGGGACATCACTGTCTGAAGACAGGTCTGTCTCCCCCACTGGACAGTGAGACCTATGGGGGCAGGGTACAGAAATGCTCAGAGAATGTGCATTAAATGAATGAGTGAATGAGTGAATGAATGAATGAATGAAGCAGTGCTAAAGTAAAGACTTTGGCTTTCAGAGTCTTAATACAGAGAGGGTCAAGATCTGATTTGTGTTTTAGAAATTCCAGGAAGCCTCTCAACCCTGGGGCTTTGCACATGCTGTTCCCTTTGCTTTTCTGAGCCAAGTGAACCTGCCCAAGTGACCTCTTCTTAGCATCACTTTTCTCCTCTGTAACATGGAAATAAGAATAATTTCCCCCCCCCCCCAAATTTGGGGTTTTTATGAAGACTAAGTGGGAAGATGCTCTAAAGTCTTAAGACCTGGGAGCATAAAAGAATGCACCCTACTACCTTGCCCCCCTTGTCTCCCCATTGGATCCCTATTCATCCTTCAATACCCTACCCACAAGTCACTTCCTCTATAAAATATTTCCTAATATCTCAGGGATGAGTGATGTCTCCCTCCTCTGGGGAAGCTGTGTTAAATTGTTTTCGCTGTTGTTCTGGACTGTCATTTATTTCTGATGTCCACTTCCTCACAAGCCCAGAATCTTCTCAAGAGCAGGATCCTACCGGAGGCTGGTCAGGATGTGGAACGAGGGTTTAACATATGTTGGAGGTGTATGAATGGATAGGTGGGCAGATGAATGGGTGAGAAGGTAGGTGGGTGAGTGCATTCTAGGTGGATATGCGAGTGGGTGGACCAATGGGGAGGTGGGTGGATGAGTGGGTAGATGTATTTTCTGATGAAGACAGGTAGTAGTTGCCTGCGTAGATGGATCACGGGGAGGTAGGTAGCTGAGCGAATGCATGGATAAGTGGGCGCATGTGTGGTTGGATGGATAGGGAGTGGATATATTTTGGATGGGTAGTGTGTAGGTGGGTGATTGATGGATGGATAAATACAGAGACGGGTGAATGAGTTGATGGATGGATGGATGGACAGATGAATCATCTTCCCACTAAGCCTTGGGGAACCCTCAGTTCAGGGACCCCTGCTGACCCTGCTCTGGGTTGGAGGAATATTGGAATCTGGAGTTCTTACCAAGGTTTGAGAGCCACACAACCCCCAACCCAGTGCCCCTGGCATTGGACACTTACACTTGTCCTGAATCTATAGATAATGCCACTCTCCTTCTAAGTTCAAACTCATCCCCATCGGCCCTGGAAGACAAAAGAGGAGGGTTAGTGGTTCTTCACCAGACATCCCCATATGCCCCTAAATCCCTCCTGCCTGTTCCTTCCCCAGGGGATCCGTCTATCGGGACCGACTGAGTCATCATTTAAGAAAGGACTGGTCCTTTGAGGAAAAGTAGAGCCTTCCAATGGATGGGCAGAGCCTGGAAGAAGCGAATTCGGCTAAGAAAAGGTGGGCATCTGGAAATCTACAATTGTCTCTCCAGCTCCACTGTTATGCGAATGAAGTACTATTCCTGAAGTTAATCCCAAGAGGTGGGGCATCATCATTTAGAGGAGGGGCCTGGTGTGTTGGAGGCGTGGCCTAGTTAAGGGGCGGGGCCTTACCTGGAGGCCTGACTGTCATGTGTGGCTGAGCTTCCGTATAGCTCCCCATGGGCTGGCCCTCTGGGCTGAAGGCTGCACTCTGCCCTGCGAGGGAGGTTGAGGGGTGCAGGCTGAGCCCCAGGGTGTGCGGGTCCCAGCCTTGACACTCCCCGGGGAACACTAGACCCTCTCTCCCCGCCTTCTCCCTGTACCTGTGCGGTTGGATTGATCTATCATTGGCTGCACGATGCGTCTCCGGGCGTTAATGAACCTGGGAGGGGGTCACGGAAACAGAGGGAGGTGTAAAGAGGGAATAGGAGAGAGGCAGCAATGAACACCCGAGACAGAGCTGGAAAAGAGGACGGGGACAGGGGAGGGGAGAAGAGAGGCTCCCAGGGGCTTCGCGGCCTCCGTCAGCACCGCGGACAGCGCCCGGCCTCCCACCCCGGGCGGGCCCACGGACCGCGCAGGCCTCCTAGGTCACTCACCAGTTGTTGACTTGCAGGATGGTGAGCCCCGTGTCCTGCGCCAGCTGTTTCTTCTGCTCCTCCGAGGGGTACGGGTGCTGTGGCCACCAGCAAGAGTCACCCTGCCTGCCCAGCTGCCATCTGACCCCCCAAGGCCTGGCCCCATGGGGATGGGGAGCCCAGGCTGGGGCAGGGCCAGGAGAAAGCTCGTCTGAGCTGTTCCACGCTCCCCCAAGGCCCAATGGAAGGAAGCGGAGAAGCCAAGCTTCGGGCAATTATGCCCGTGAGCGCTCCCGCCTCTTCCAGCAATTACAGGCTAATTGGCCAGCTCTCATTAGGGAGACCGAAGCTGGGGGTTCCAGCACCGGAAAGGAGGCAGAGCCCAGCACCAGCCCTCTCGGAGTTTCTGTCACGGGTTCCTGTGTGTGTCCTTCCCTGTCCCAATCCCTCTCCCTCTCTCAGTCCCCCTGTGACTCTCTCCCTGTGTCTACCCTGCTCTGATCCAGTCCACCCCACATCTCTCCATTTCTCTCTTTGTTTCAGCCTCTCCCTGACTCTCTTCCTGTCTCTATTCCTCCCGCCCCCCCCAAGCTCTCCCCACGAGGCAGTGCGGCGCACTGGTTAAGGCCAAACCGCCTGCTTCCGAACCCACTTCTGGCTAGAAGACCTTTGCACAATGGAGCCACCCACAGCCCTATCCTCACAGGCTTTGTTTTGGCCGGACGGTGATGACCGATGGGGGGAGGGGAGTGGGGGGAACAAACGGGTGGGGGGTTGAGGTCAGGACTGAATGAGTTCAGAACCCTTAGCAGCAAGCACCTGGCATACAGGGAGCGCTCATGGATGCTTGATCCTGCCAGTCCCCCTCCCCTTGAGGTTCGCCCTCAACATTTCCCCTGTGCCTGGATCTCCCATCTCGGGGTCTCTCCCGGGGCCTCAGTCTCCACAAGGCCATTCGCCTTCCCTCTCTACGCCCACGCTGCCCCTGGGCCCGGGGCTCTCACCGAGAGGTGCTGAAACAACCAGGCCCTCATGATGTTGGTGGCCACCTTGGGGAAGATTCCCCTCTTCTTGTGCCGCCGCTCCTGGTCCAGCTCCTCGTCCTCTCCCCCAGAACTTGGAGAGGCCATGCTTGTGTCTAGTCCGTCTCCTGGGGGAGGACAGGCATGCCGTGCTTGTGGGCAGTAGGGGGGGGGTACCAGAGAGACCCAGAACCCTCACCCACGAGACTGCTCCACACCCCAGTCGTCCTTGCGCCTGTGGAAGTCCTACTTGCTGTCTAACTCCAATCCTCAGACTGACTCCCACACTTGTCCTCCACCTCCCAGGCTTCTTACCTTGGTCACTGGAGTTGTCCCCACTCTGGGAGGCCAGGCCCCCACTGGAGGGACCCGGGGTCCCCAAATGTACGGACCCGCTGTCCTCATGGTCTCTAATCCAAGTATTATTCTGGAAAACAAGAGTTGGAGGTCAGCGCCAATGTAGCACAGTGGCTGAGACCAGGGGCTCTGGAGCTGGGACCCCTGAGTATAAATAGAGCCTGTTCCTGCCTCTTTCTTGGCTGTGTGACCTTGGGCAAGTCGCTTCACCTCTCTGTGCCTCTGTGTCTTCAATGGAAGACAACAAACTCTCCCCACCTCGCAGAGCAGGGTGAGGACTCAAGGAGTTAATTTACATAAAGACACATAGCAATCACCCGGTGAAGAGGCGTTTATACAGATCTAGGGCACCTTATCTGAAATCCTTGGGGGCCGGCAGTGTTTCAGAATTCAGAGTGTTTCACATTTTTATTTATTTTTATAATTTTTTTTAATGTTTATTTTTGAGAGAGACGGAGACAGAGCGTGAGCGGGGGAGGGGCAGAGAGAGAGGGCAGCACAGAATCTGAAGTGGGCTCCAGGCTCTGAGCCATCAGCACAGAGCCCGACGCGGGGCTCGAACCCACAGACAGCGAGATCATAACCTGAGCCGAGGTCGGACGCTCAACCAATTGAGCCACCCAGGCGCCCCTTATTTATTCATTTTTAAAAGTAATCTCGAACCCACCACCCCAAGATCGAGAGTCGCGTATACTGTACCGACTGAACCAGCCAGGCGCCCCAGAACTCTTCACGTTTTTAGACAGTAAATCCGTGCACACACTGCGTATTTCATAACACCCCTAGGGTCTGGGACTTCACCTCGTCATCAAACTCATTAACATTTCTGCAGCAAAACGGATGAATATTTAACGAAGTGGAATAAATAAAGGCTATAAATAGCCCCTCGTTAGTTCAGGTCAGATTTTGCTGTGAAATGAGTTTGCGCTAAACTTACGGGGGATAAAAAACCCCAAAAAACCAACTTCCAGTTTTCAGAGATTGAGGGGGGTGGTTCTCTGAGTTGCCCATCAGGGAAATTCTGGGTTGTGCTTCCTCTATCCAAACTCCAACACACTAGGAGGCACTTGAGAATGCCTTGGATGTACCCTCACCACCCCCACCCCCACTCTGCCTCCCAGGAGGCGGACCCACCCACACAGACCGAATCAAGACCTCTTTGGCATTTTGTTTGAGGGATCAGTTCAATTGTTGGGAGGCAGATTGGGTGGGTTCAGCTCTTGTTGAACCCCCAGGGTACCCCCACCTGCCCCACTGATTGCCCTTGACCCCGCTCGCTGCTTTGTAAACAGTCCCTCCCCAAACGGCCCAGTGTGGGTGCGTCCTCTGTGTCCTGCGGGGGCTGAGCTGGGGACGCCGCCGCTCAGAGAAGGTTTCTGAGGGTTTGGTATGTCTGCATGGAATTGTGCGTTCGAGCGCACTGCGGGCGGGCGTGCAAACTGGAGAATCATCAGTCTGAAGGCTTTTGAGCGTGGCTCCAGGGGTAGCCCCAGATCGGATGGGATGCTGGGGTGAGCACCCACATCGGTGTGCCTGAAGCGGTCCTGAAACTGTGGTGTGGCACGCGTCAGTGTGCTCGCGTCTCTGCCTGAGATGAGATGGTTGACCCTGGAGAGGGGGCGGCTGTGGCGTGGCTGTGAGCTACATGGGCACAGCTGGGACACGCGACAGGATTGGAGCATGGCTGCATCACTCTTTGAGGCGGCCAGCTGGCTGTGTGTGACTATCACAGGGCCCCAGTTTTCTAAGTTGGTGGCTGTTGTTCGAGCGGCCGGTTGTCCCGTTTGTGAGACAGCGTGTGTGGATTACGACACGGGCAGCTTTGCGACTCTGTGGGGACGGATGATCGGCTTGGGTGTGCATCGGAGGCTGTGCGAAGACGCGGGACACGGCTGGGCCTCTGAGTGGGTTGTAACCGGCCCCACTGTGGGGCTCTCGCTCAGCAGGTGCAGATGAGGAGTTGTGGGGCAGAGGGTCCTCGGGGCCCGTCTGTGTCTGCTGCGTGCGGCACGCCCGGGTCTGTGTCATTGTGCTGTGGCCGGGTGCCTGTATCCGGGTGCAGGTATCACGTGGTATCACCGTCGCGGGTGTCGGTAGGGTGTGTGGGTGTAGCCGAGTCTACGGGTGGTCTGTTGGCGCGAGTGTGTGCCTGTGCGTGTGTGCGCGCGCATGCACCGTCGTCCGGCCGTGTCCCGGTCTGTGTAGCCGCCGCGCCAGGAGGCACGAGCCCTGTGGTCCCGCGTGTCTGACTGTGGCTGAGTCTGGGTGGTGTGCACACCCCCACGCTGTAGCCCAGCTGTGCCTGCTCACGGCTTTGGTCGCGGGGTGACGCCTGGTGCCCCATCCCCGGCCCACCTGATCTGGGAGGCTGGAGCAGGAGGCTGGGTAGTCCTCGAGATCTTCCCTGCAGCCGCCATCCCGATCCTCGATGACCAAGTCGATGGGCATCTTTCCCTTGAGGCAGGTGATGTAGCGGTGACAGAAGTTGTCGCACAGGTCGTGGACCTGGGGGGGCACCGGGGTACTGGGGGGGCCACCCGGGGGCCAGGGCTGGGGTGTACAGGGACGGGGGCAGCATTCGGCTCCAACTCCAGGGGGCAGAGAGCCTGAAGGAGGGATGGAGGGGGCGAGAAGAGCAGGGATGGTGGGGGGACAAGCGAGGGTGTGAGGGGAGTGGGAAGCACTCACCTTCTCCAGCTCCAGCAGGTGGAACCGGAGCACCTGAATGGCCTGTATCATCTGCAGAAGGAGACAGGAAGGGACGGGGAGGGGGGAGAGGGAGGGAAGGAGCGGGGGAAGAAAGAGAGAGAAGGAGGGAGAAGGACGAGAGGAGGAGGAGGAGGAGAAAGGAGAGAAAAGGAGACGGAGGAACGGGAAGAATGAGATAGAATGACAGAGACAGAGGACAGGGAGACAGAGGGAGACAGAACCACAGGAGCAGAGAGCAACAGAGACAGAGACCCAGAATTACGGGAAGATGGAATGTTAGAGAGTCAGAGACGAAGAGAAGCAAGAGGGGCAGAGACAGGAAAGGATCCATCACAAGAGGAGAGAAGGAACGTACGCTATAATGGAAATACCCCATCTCGTCCCCTGCTCCACTTCCCACCCTTTGCCTGCGAACTACATTTCCCAGACTCCTTTGCCAAAGGGTTCGGCCAATAGGAAGCCCCGGCGGGAGCTGGACCCCAAAAGGAAGAGAGAGGCCAGGGTATTTCTCCTTCCCTCTCCTTCTCCTTTCTCTCCTCTCTCCTCTCCCCTTTGCAGCCAAGTCCCTGCCCTCATTTTGGGGTAGGCTCTCATCCTGACTGATAGAACAGCCAATGCCTATTGAGTCTCTGTTCGGTGCCAGGCACTGATCTAAGTGCTTGACTCTTTTTAGCTCATTATATCCTCACAACAGCCCTACAAGATAGAAATTGCTACTAGCTAGGAAACTGAGGCACAAGGAGACGCAGCTACTTGCCCTGGTTCACAGAACTAGTGAGTGGCAGAGCTTGGACTTGAACCCAGGCCATCGGTCCCCGTTCTCAAACTCTTGGCTATAGTCATTGCGAACGGGCAAGAACGATCACTATTTGAGAAAGGGGGTCAGGTGATCTCCTCTCCGCTCCCACAACGAACCCCAGGGCTGTGGAGGGCAGGACAGGAGACCCCTGCGGAGGAGGGAGCGTTGGGGAGGGCCCAGATCTCACCAGATTGTCCAGCTCCGGGTTGGAGGAGAAGAGGGGCCTCTCGGAGCGGACCTGGAAGGAAGAGAGAAGCCAGAGAGGGCGCGTCCTGTCTCCAGCCCTCCTCTCCTCACTGGCTCTCCTGGCTCAGAGCAGACGGGGGTGCCTACCTGCTTAGCAAAGGCAGCAATGTCCTCGTTGAAGGAGTCAGAGGAGCAGACGTCACCGCCTGGAGGTGTGCCCAGCCCAGCCCCAGCCCCGTCTCGGGGCGAGCACGTGGCCAATTCACATTTCTCAAAGACCAGGGCCAGCAGTGGGAAGAGCGGGTGTCTAGGGGAAGCAGGAGAGAAGGCTCATGAGGGGAGGCCAGGGGCCTGGGGAGGACGGAGCACCTGGGAGAAGGACAGGAGACCCAGGGGAAGAGATGGAGAGATCAAGACAGCGCGAGAGAGTCAGAGACACGGAAGAGGGGGCCCGCATCCCGAGAGCTGTCCCCACTCACCCATAGATCTCGTCCTTCTCCCTCCTCAGGCCATCACTGTCCAAGCCCGGGGGCTGGGGTTGGGGAGGCCGGTGTGGGCCATAGGGCCCGGGGGCTCTCGGTGCCGCGGCCACTGCCTCCGAGAAGCCAGCCAGGGTTGCAGTGCCGTCCACGATGCCTGGGTAGTGAGGCAGCTCATCGTACTGGGGGGGAGGCGAGAGGGAGAGAGCCCCAGGGAGGCGTCAGGAAACCTCCCTACCCTGGCACCCAGGAGATGCTCTCCCTGCCCTCAGGAACCAGCCCTTTCTTTCCCTGTGTCTGAGCCCAGACGCCTTGGACCCCGGATTTCCCACGGGGCTGTCTCTTTGGGACTGAGAGCCCTGTCCCAGGGTCTTCCCTTATACCCCTGGTCTGTGAAAATGTCCCGTCAGAGATTCTTGGTGTGTGGGCAGGAGGGTCCAGAGGAGAGAGACTGACCCAGGTCTCAGGTCTGAGGGTGAGGGTGGGGGTCAGGGATCAGCTGGCTGGTAACTGTCAGCTCCTCCCAGAGCAGGGACAGGAGGGAGGAGGGGAGAGAGCCGTGGAGAGATCCCGAGAGAGAGTCTGGGGGCAGGATGCAAGACAGAGACAGAGGTGAGGAAAGAGAGGGATGGAGGGGAGGAGATACAGGAGGGGGAGAGAGAGAGAGAGAGAGAGAGAGAGAGAGAGAGAGAGAGACAGAGAGACTCACTCCGGGACCCTTCCCATAAAAGCAGCACATCATTTATGCATATATGTGTGTGTGCACTGTCCCCTCCCTACTTCAGTTTCATCTCACAGTTGTCAAATATGCACATCTGAGTGTCCCTTAACAACGTGTCACACCCCACCCCGCCTATGAACCTACCCCCTCCCGCCAAGGCCCAGGACTGAGTGGGTGAGCGAATGAATGAGCGACCGAGACATTCCGCGCATGCGTGCATGAACGACGGAGGCACGGAGCACAGCGCCAGGCACACGTTCCGTAAACACTTGTTGAACCGAGTGTAACCCCGCGCAACCGCGGCAAACCCACCGGTGCCACCCGCCGCAAGGAGAACGACTGTCATTACAGAAGCGCGCGCGCGCGCACACACACACACACACACGCGCGCGCGCGGCGGGGGCCAGAGGGACCTTAAGCCACTCAGGCCAAACCCTCTCCTTGGGCAGGAGGAGACTGAGGCTCAAAGAGGCCAAGAGACTCAAGAGGCGCGCGAGCCTTCCTGCCGTGGGGCGCCCTGGCCCCTGCGGGATGCCAGGCTCCGCGTGCTTGGGTCCCTCTCTCCGTCTTTCTCTTCGTCGTCCTCTCCTAACTTCTCCTGAGCCCCAAAGTTGAATCCCGACTGTTCCCCGCGGTTCCTCGCGCATCCTAAGATGTGCAGTAAGGGTCTTCCGTCCTGCGTGTTCCCACCCCCTCCGCCCCCAAAGGTGCGTACTCACCTCCTCGCCCGTCTCCTCTGATCTCCCCATCCCCAGGACCACGGACCATGGAAGCCCGGCCTGGCCAGACCCCCCCAGCCCCCTTCTCCCAGCACTGTCGCCACCCCGACCCCTCAGGAGGACTTGGAACAAAAGTAGACCGCGGGGAAGGATTGGGGAGGGCAGAAGAGGAAGGAAGGGGTAGGATAAAGGACCTGAGATAGAGCGGGAGACCCGGGGGCGGAGAGAGGGGAGCGCCGGGGCAGACAGGAGACAGGAGGAGACCCGGGGCACAGGCAGGAGAGGCAGAGAAAGAGGTGGAGGAGAGGGCGGAATGGGCCGACGGGGGCCGGAGCGCCGGGGCGGGGGCGGTGCAGGGCTGGGGTGCGCCGCGGGGCTGGGGCGCCGGGCGCCCGCCCTCAGACCTACCCTCCGGGCCATGGGCTGACGCCGGCGGCAGCTCCCGGGTCCCTCCAGGGCCTGGCCGGCGGGGCGGGCGCAGCCCGGGGCAGCGGCCCCCGACGGGCCGCGGTGCCGACGCCAGGGGGTGGGGCAGGAGGCTGGGGGCCCGGCCCCCCCACCCCCACCGTCGTCAGTGGCCGGCGCCGGGCAGCGCGGAGGCTGCGAGCATGGACCCCGGGCGCCCTCCCCACCGCGGGGGTCACGGCGAGGGGCTCATGCCGGCGAGGGAAGGGGTGAGTGGGGCGGGGGGGCGGTCGCCCGAGGCCCCCTCCCCGGGCCCCCAGTTCCCTCCCCCGGGGCCCGGGAGGATCGGCAGGGCTGGCGGAGGGGGTGGGGGGATGCCGAGGGGGGAGCGGGGGTGGGGGGCGCGCGGGGGGTGGGGCGGGGAGGGGGCCCCGGGCGGGGGAGGGGGCGGCGGGCCGGGGGAGGGGAGGGTGATGCTGGCGGCGGGGCCGCTCGGTCTCTCCCCGTCTCCCGGTCTCTCCCGGTCTCTCCCTCTCTCTGCGGTCACATCCGGAAGTTCCACATCGAGATGCTTAACCCGCTGTCCGCCGGTGGCTGGGCCGCGGGCGGGGCGGGCGGGGCGGGCGGGGGCGGCCGGGCCCCTCCCCCCGCGCCGCCGCCGCCGCTCCCGGGGCCGCCTTTGTGTCGGGGTCTCCCCGGGTCGCCGGTCCCCCGGCCCCCACCCCGGCCCGCCCCACTCCGCGGCGCCCTCTCCCCCCCCCCACCCCTGCCCGGGCCTCCTCCGCCTCCCGCCCGGCGGCCGCCACAGGTCTCTGTCCCTCGGCCGGTTCCCTGCGCTCCCCGCCCTTCCCTGCTCCTGCTCCGGCCCGGGGGGGGGGGGGGGGGGGGGGGGGACCCGGCGCCGCGCTCCCCCGCGTCCGCCCGCCGCTCTCGCTTTCTCCCCATGTCCTTCCCTCTTTGTCTCTCTGTCTCTTTGTCTCTCCCTCTCTTTGTCTCTGTCCGTCTGCCTGCCTCTCCCCCCCCCCCCCTGTCTCTCTAGCAGACAGATCAGACCGAGGAGAAGACCCCATAATTTAGTTTCTCTTCTTGCTCTGGGCCCCCTAACTTCCCTCCCCTGGGAGACAGGGATGCTCATGTGCCCGGGTGCGAGGCCATCTGCGTGTGTGTGTGTGTGTGTGTGTGCGCTTGCGTGTGTCCCCGGCTGTGTCTGTGTGTCTGGTTGTGGGCCCATGCCTGGGGATGCGGGTGTGTTTAAGATTTCCAAGTGCTGTTTCTGTCTCTGAATATGGTGAGTCTCCGGGTTGTGGGTCCACGGGACTTTGTACACACCGAGGCTGGGCCTTGGACCATCCGAGGGTCAGCCCAGGCACCGGGTGTGCGCAGGCCCGGGGGTATCCCTCTGTCCCCCCCCACCCCGCCCATTTTCGACCCCTGCCTTTTACAGGACGGCCCCCCCCCCCACCCCACTCTCAGTTTGTGGATTCTCCAGAGTTAAGGGTAAATCATGTGCTGCTCACATATCTCGGAGAGCAGGCCCGCAGTTTTTATCGGATTCCTGGAGGATCCGGGACCCCGACAGCCTTTGCGACTAGTGTTCTAATGAGATATAGCAGGTTTCTGCGACCGAAATTAATACCGAGCCCCCACTGTGTGCTGGGTGGTGTTCTGGAGACATAACAGGGGGAAGAGACAAACTTCCTGGCTTCCTGGAGCTCCCGTTCTATCAGCGATGGCGAGGGAGAGAGAGAACAGACCAGTAAGTAGATGCGTAAGTGTAGAATAATGCCCGGAGGTGACAAGTGTTCTGAGAGAAAGCAGGACAGAGGAGATGGTGTAAGCTGGACGGGGAGGGCCTCAGAGGGGGTGACATCTGGGCAGAGACCTGAAGAAGGTGATGGAGGGAGCCGTGTGCACCTCGGAGGGAAGATCACCCCAAGGAGAGGAACAGCAGGTGCAAAGGGCCTGGGGCAGGAATGTGCCTGGTGTGGCGGAGGAAGTGAGGAGGCCAGGGAGGGCAGGAGAGAGACACCTGGGATTCATTGTCTCGCTGGCTTGGTGTCCTCAGAGTCCCCGGGGGATGAACGAATGGGTGTCAGGAGGCCCGTGAACTCCCTGAAACTGTCAACGGTGGGCTCGGGGCCTGTGTGCTCCTTTCCCAGGGAAACGGCCCCGTTGTTTTTCTCCTATTGTCACAAAGGGGGATACCAGACCCCCAAAAGTTACCAACCGTCACTCCCGAGAGACAGCACGAGGGAGAAAGGAGATGACATGAGATCCAGGCAGAAGGGGGCAGAAACTTGGGGGCAGGGGACAGAGATCCAGGGAGGGGGGGGGCCCTGGGAGAGGGTTGGAGGCAGCACCCCCGCTGGGCTCGCTAAGGATATTTTTATGACCCTCATAAACAGCTCTGCTCTGCCGCAGTCCGCTTCTCCGTCCTCCGGGCTGGTGGAAATGAAACCAAACCACCCAGGCCGCGGGCAGGGGCGAGACAGCTGGAGCTACAGCAGGAGAAATCGGGGCAGAACTTCCCAGCCCGAGGGCTTTGAGGAGGGCGAGGACCATGGCCCTGGCCCCCTCACCCCTGGGAAGGTCCCCTCCTCTCCCCCCACTGCCCCAGGGCCCAGCTGCAACCCAGAACCCTCCAGTCACTCTCTCTGGAGCCCTCACTCTCTCTGTCCTACACAGGATCTCTGACCCTGTCTGTCTCTGGGTCCCTGACTTGTCCTTGGACCCCTCTCGGCACGCCACGGCCCTCCCGCCTGGCCACCTCTGGGTCTCCTCCAGGAAACCTGGGGTCCAGAGCCACCTCCGACCCTTCTCTCTAGAAGCCTCAGTCTCCCCATCTACTGGGTGGGCAACGGGCTGGGGGGGAAAGGATGCAAGCAAAATGGTTAAACCAGGGAGAGCCGGGCCCCCCCGGGGGCCTTGGCTGAACCTGGGGTCCGTGCCAGGGGGCGCTCACTGCCCTTGAAGCTGCCCCTCGCAACTTTCCCTGGGGTGACGCTGGCCCTTTAAGGGAGGCGGAAGCGAAGGGGGCCCAAAGGCTTTTAATCACTGCCACACACCCCGCCCCCCAGATAGGGGTTTTGGAGCAGAAAATTAATTTAAATCACTTTTTAATTAAAGATGCCAAAGCTCTTCTGTCTGTCCCCCTCCCTCCCCTGCCTTCAGCTGAGGTTCAGGGGTCTGGGCTCCCAGCCTCGCCTTGCTCCTGGGGAGGTGGGGAGGCCGAGGTCTCCTCCCTGGGCTGATCCTGAAAACAAAAAGAGTGACCTGATGTGACAGCCCCAGTGGGGAGTGTGTCCTAACTGGGGCGGGGTGTCCCTGTGAGGCCAGTGAGGGGGTGTGACTTGGAGACGGGGCCCGAAAGGGCCCCGGAAAGAGACAGGAGGGAGTGGGGGGGGGGTGTGCCCGGACTGAGCTACAGACAGGGGTGGGGGTCCCAGGCGGGGACAGAGATGGAGAGGGGACAGAGACAAGAGCCATTTTTTCCATTGCTCTGGGCTCAGGGGACGCTCCAGTCCCACAAACGAGGAAGAGGGTCTTTGGCTCTTGGGCAAAAATCTTTTTAATTAAAGAGAGGGGGGAGATGTTGGCAGGGAGGAGAGAGGAGTGTCTGCCGTTATCTCACTGCCCTGCCCCCGGCCTGTCTGTCTCTCTCCCTCTCACACACACACACACTCCAGTCCCATTGCCCTCTGACCTCAGGCCCCGTGGGGCTGCACCTCCGACGGTGACATATGGACCCCCAGGGAGCGTGCAGCTCTGGGTGCGTGTGTCTCAGGGCGGGCATGGACCCCCCACGTGAGCCCCGAGCCCTGGGAGGACCCTCCCCCTCGGCTCGGTCCTCTCTGGCGGCTTTGCCCACAGGCGGCTGGGATCCCCAGGGGCCCCCAGCCATCCCCACGGTCAGCTCCGAATCGAGGGAGGGGCCCCTCTGTCTTCTGTTGCGGTCCTACAAGCTCTCTGCCTCAGTTTCCCCTCCGGCAACAGCTCAGCGTCGGTCTCTCCCGCTCTCTCCCTCCTTCCTCGCTCTTGGACCCTCTGCAAGGATCTGTGTCCTTGCTCAGGGGCGGGGTTGAAGGGATCCTACAAGAAGGTTCTCTGGGTCTCTGCTTCGGTCTTGGGCGTGGGTCAGGTGTCTCTCCCTCCATCTTTTCGGCTCTGCGGCTCCCTGTCTCTGGATGGTCTGTCTCCCCCTGTGCCCTCTCTCTCTCTGTCTCTGGGGACTGCTGTCTCTCGGCCTTTGTGTCCTCACCTCTCTCTTTTCCTGTCCTCCTGCGCCCCCCCCCCCGCCCCCGCCCCCGCGGCCCTGGGTTTCTGCCTTCCTCTGTGTCTCCCTCACCCCACCCCCCCTCCCGGGCCCTTCACGGATGCATCGCCCGAATCCCCAGCGCCTCCCCTGCGTGGCTCTGGGAGAGGGAAACATTTATCTTGGCTGCAGGCCCCCCTCCCCGCGCCCACCCCTCCGCCCGCCTCCCGGGCCCATCCATCACTGGAGCTGGCGACTCGGGCGGCTCATTTGTCACTGACGCCTGCCGCCCCACCAAGCAATCATACCATTAGCCATGGCTGACCCGGGCGGGGGAGGGGCGCTGGCCACGACTCCCGACCCCCCCCCCCCCACTCCTGTCTTTCCGTCCCTTCCCCTTCCCTCCTTTTCCTTCCAATCGGCTTTTCTCTGCCAGCTTCTCTCCGTGTCTAAGTGTCCGCTTTCTGGGTCTCGTCCCTGCCCTCCTCCTCTCCCTCTGGTCCCCCGCCTCCCTCTCTTTCACCACACGCCTCCCTGTCTTGAGTGTGTGTGTGTGTCTGTCTGTCTGTCCGTTTGGCCGTCTCGGGTGTCTCTCTCTCCAGCTTTTCCTTTCTCTCTCTGTCTCTCTTTGTCCGGACGATCTCTCTGTCTCCCTGTCTCCATCTCTCTCTGTCTCTCATCCTTACTCTCCCTCTCAGTCTCTCCCCCGTCTCTGTCTCTGTGTCTCCCTCACCCCGACCTGCCCCCCCACCACCTCCCTCAGCTCTGCATTTTAAAGTCTCTGGGATCCCCCCTCTCCCAGCCCACTTTCCTGTCGCCTTCCGTCTTTGTCTCCGCTTTGTCCGTGGCCCCCTCCTCTTTTCCGTTCCCCTTCCCTTCCAGCCCTGTGGTCCCTCTTCTACGGACCTCACCTGCCCCTTTCAATCCATCATCCTTGACATTGCTTTTCCTCTGCCTCCTGGGGAGAAGGCAGCACAGAAGGGGGGCCAGCAGTGGGGGGGCGGGGGGAGCAGGGGAGAAGGTGCCTTGGGAGACAGTGAGGCCCGGGAAGGCCACCCCTTCTCTCCCCCCAGCCTTGAGTGCCCGGAAGGTCTCCCCGACTTCAGTCCTCAGGGGGACAGCAGAGGCCGAGGAGGGGGCCTGGAGGGATGGTCATGTCTCCCCTCTGGGTGCCCATGCACTTCCCCACTGGACGATGGAAGGCGGAAGGCCCCGTGGGCTGTGCTGTGACCCAGCAGCCGTCCCCACGCTGCCACCTGCAGCCCACAATGAGTGCGGTCTCTGGCCAAGGCAAGAGGTGCCGGGGGCCAAGTCCCGGAAGAAGCCCAGAGTTAGGAGATAAACACCCCACTTTCCTCACCCTGAGGCTGGGCACCCCAGAGAGCATTCCACACCCTCCCTGAGTGGTCCCAGCAGGATTAAGACCCTGTGTGCCCGCAGGGGGAGACGTGCCCATCAACCCACCCTTCACGATTTCCTTCCCTCCAGCGTCTCCTGGAATCACCTCCCGGATAAGCCCCTCGCCTCTCCCTCTTGACTTGGGCCGGCTTCTGTGGAGCCCAGCCTCAGACAGCGGCCAGGCAGGGACGTGGGCGGGGGGGGGGGGGTGGGCCCAGAGGGTGGGCGAGGGGAAGAGAGAGATCCCCTGTGAATTATATCTGCCCACTTGGCCAGGCTGTGGTGCCTGAGCCGTTTGGTCCAAACACCGGCTGCGAAGGTGTTTTTCCGATGAGAGTAGCATTTAAGTCAGTTGACTTGAAGTAAAGCAGAGTGTCCGCCATAATGTGGGTGGGCCTCGCCCCATCAGTTGAAGGCCTTACAAGAGAAAGACCGAAGTCCCCCCCGGAGGAGGTGGGAAATCTGCTTCCAGACTGCCCTCCAGCTTGAGCTGCAATGTCACTGCTTCCCTGGGTCTCCAGCCTGCTGACCTGCCCTGCAGACTTTGGACTTGCCACCCCTCCCAATCACATGGGCCAATTCTTTTCTTTTTTATGTTTATTTTTTAATTTTTTTTTTACTTTTCATTTAATTAATTATTTATTTATTTTTATTTTTTCAGTTCACATATATACATGTGACTTTAACTTGTTTTATTTTATTTTATTTTTTAATTTACACCCAAGTTCGTTAGCATATAGAGCAACAGTGATTTCGGAAGTAGGTTCCTTCATGCCCCTTCCCCCGTTAGCCCATCCCCACCCCCCCACAACCCCGCCAATTCTTTCAAATAAACCCATCAGGGCGCCTGGCTGGCTCCGGCTGGTGCAGTGTGTGACTCTTGCTCCCCGGGGGTTGTGAGTTCGAGCCCCACGTTGGGTGTAGAGATTCCTTAAAAAGGAAATCTTTAAAACAAGCCTATCTCTGTGTCTACACATAGATGGTTCCGTTTGGAACCTGTTGGTCCCATTTCTCGGGAGGACCCCCGCGAGGAGACCTCCCCAGCCTCCAGCGCTGCGAGCGTGGGAGCCATGGCCAAGAAACAAACAACAACAAAAAAAGAGTTCAAGACGTGGCACCCATCAGCTGATGAACGGATAACCACAATGCCGTGTGTTCGTGCCACGGAAGAGTATTTACCCGTAAAAACGAATGAAGTTCTACTGGCGCCTGTTACTACGTGGATGGACCCCGAAAACCCCGTGCCGTTTATACGAAATCTCCGGAAGAGCCAAATCCATAGAGACAGGAAGTGGATTCGAGTTGACGGCGCCTGGGTCGCTCGGTGGGTTGAGCGTCCGACTTCGGCTCAGGCCACGATCTTGCGGTTCACGAGTTCGAGCCCCACATCAAGCGCAGAGCCCGCTTTGGATCCTCTGTCCCCCTCTCTCTGCCCCTCCCCCACCCGCTGGCGCGCGCGCGCGCGCGCTCTCTCTCTCTCTCTCTCTCAAAAATAAATAAACGTTTAAAAAAGAGAGAGAGTTGATTAGCGGTTGCCAGGGCTGGGGAAAGGGGAAAATGGGGAGTGACTGATAAATGGGTATGGGGTGTCCTTTTGGGGTGACGGAAAAGTTCTGGAAGCAGGTAGTGGTGAATGCACCAAGTGTCGCTGAATTGTGCGCTTGCAAATGGTTCAGACGGTAAAATGTTAGTGCGTTTTTATCGCAATCCAAAAGCAATGCGTTCGAGGTGTAGAGATACACAGACCATAAGGGACAAGGGGCGCCGGTGAATTGGCTGGAGAGATGGCCCGTCAGTTTCCTGCAGTGGCTGTCACCAATTAGCACCCCCTGGGGGCTTACACCAGCACGGCTTTGTCCTCTCACAGTTCTGGAAGCCGAGAAATTCCCAGATGGGTCTCTGAGCCAAAACCAAGGGGGCGGCGGGACCGTGTCCCCGCCAGAGGCTCGAGGGGAGGAGAATCCGTTCCTTGCCTCTTCCGGCTTCTGGAGGCTTCCGGGGTTCTTTGGTTTGTGGCCCCATCACCCCGATCTTGAAGGCTGGCATCGGCAAATCTCTCCGCCCCCCCCCGGTCTCCGCTTGCCCACCTCCTCCGTGTGTTGTCTAAGCTCCCTCTGCTTGTCTCTTACAAGGAGGTCGTGACTGCATTTAGGGTTCACTTGGATCATCCAGGGTGATCTCCCCGTCTCAAGACCCTTTGTTTGTTTGTTTATCTATTTTTGGGAGAGTGCAAGCAGGGGAGGGACAGAGAGAGGGGGAGACAGAGAACCCCAAGCAGGCTCTGCACCGTCAGCATGGAGCCCGACGTGGGGCTCAACCTCGCGATCCCGCAAGATCATGACCCGAGCCGAAGTCAGATGCTTAACCGGCTGAGCCCCTCCAGGCGGCCTCCCTGCCTCCCAGACCTTTTACTGGGTCACACGGGCAAAATCCTTCTCTGTCCTATAAGGTGACATTCACGGAGTGGGGACGCAGCTCTCTTTGGGGGGCAGTATTCAGCCTACCAGGAATGGCCACCAACCATCCCTCGACTCTCTTTATGCCCACGCCCCACGGACCAAGAGGCGGCATCCGCTTGCGTTCCCCCGCGGCAATCTTGTGACCGGCTTTGACCGACAGAAGGTAGTCGAAAGTGATGCGAGCCATTGTGGTGGCTTCTACAGTGGCTCCCTTGCAACTTGGCCGCCGCCACGCCGGAGAGAGGTCGGTCTGGGCCACCCCGGGGAGGAGGGGGGCCGCTGGAAGAGAGACGGAGACCTTTGGAGACAGAGAGACGGGGAGAGACAGCAGCGCAGGGACACGAGGCCAAGGAATCGTCAAGAAAGTCACGGGCTCCCGGCCACAGGCCCGGTGAGGCTTTGAGCCACAGGCGTCGGTTACCTCAGACGCCAGCCCCGCGGGGCCTGCAGATAACTGGGACCCCAGCTGACACCCGGCCGCCGTCCGGGGACAGGCCCCGAGCCAAGACCACCCAGGTCAAGCCACAGAGCCCACGAGAACTCACCCGTTGCTTCAAGCCAGTAAGTTTTGGGAGTGGCTTGTTAAGCAGCAAGAGTCGAGCAGGGCAGGGGGCTTGGAGCCTCAGGGAACCGCGGGTGAGGAGTAGGACACGGGGCAGTTGGGGTGGGGTCTTAGGCGGAAGGTCTTTTGGGGGAAAACAGGCTAGAACGTTCGGGAGAAACAGGCCAAGCACTCGGGCGGGGGGGCCGTTTGGAAAGATGAGGGCGAGGACGAGTGGGTGTCGAGTTCGGGTTCTGCTGAGGGCCTCGATCTCAGAACAGCGGGTGTCACGGGTCCAGGACCCTCGGGCGTTAATTTCGGGGTCGGTTTCATCCCCCACCACTGTTCTGATTGGCCAGAGTTTCCCGGCAGCCGCTGGGCAGGCTTCCTCCAAGGTTTCTGCCTTAGACTTTGCTCACGGTGCCTCGACATCCGCTCTCCCACTTTTCCCCGAAACATCCCCTGAGATTTTAAGCGTGACGACTCCGTCCTTCCGGTTGGAATGATGTCACGGAGGTGAGCCATCCTGAGCCAAGGGGATGAGGGCCATCCTGCGGGCACTATTCACTTCACACGTACTTCCTTCTCTAGGCAATTAGCAGCTCTGTTTTGCAAAGAGACAAGCCCAGAGAGGTTAAGTAACTCGCTCGAGGTGGCCCAGCTTGCGAGTGGGAGAGCCGGGATGTGAACCCATGTCGTCTGACTCCAGGACCAACATCTTTGAGTCTCTTGAGTCCTTAACCATTCCGAAAGTCTGGATTGGTTACAAGCCCCGTCCTGGGAAAACGCATGTGCTGTTTGTAGGCAAGCACAGAGAGTTCCCAAAACCTGTCCGCTGGTCTCAGTACCTGCAGACTCCAGCTTGAGAATCCTCATGTAGTCTGTTCCCTGAGCACCTGTCTGTGGTCTTGGGTGCACACGGCCGAGCGTGACTGGTTCCACAGAAGCCGAGTGTACACGTCAGCTTAGACCGTGTGATGCTGCCGTAACAAACATCCCCCAAATCTCTCAGCCGACAGAAATAAGCATTTCTTTCTTTCTTTCTTTCTTTCTTTCTTTCTTTCTTTCTTTCTTCTTCTTTCTTTTTCTTTTCTTTCTTTCTTTCTTTCTTTCTTTCATTCCTTCCTTTTTCTTTCTTTTCTTTCTTTCCTTTCTTTTTGTCTCTTTCTTTCCTTCCTTTCCTTCCTTTTTCTTTCTTTTCTTTTCACTTTCTTTCCTTCCTTCCTTTTTCTTTCTTTTCTTTTCACTCGTTTCTTTCTTTCCTTCCTTTTTTTCTCTTTTCTTTCCTTCTTTCTTTCTCTTTTATTTCTTCCTTCCTTCCTTCCTTCTTTCCTTTTTCCTCTCATTCTTTTCTTTCTTTCATTTTCTCTCTTTCTTTCCTTCCTTCCTTTCTCTCCCTTTTCTTTTCACTTTTTTTCTTTCTTTCTCTTTTCTTTTTGAGAGAGAGAGAGCACGTTTGAGCAGGGAAGAGGGGCAGAGGGAGGGAGAGAGAGAGAGAATCTTAAGCAGGCTCCACATTCAGAGCAGAGCCCAACTCAGGGCTCAATCCCATGACTCTGGGATCCTGACCTGAGCTGAAACCAAGAGGCAGATGCTCAACCGACTGAGCCACCCAGGCGCTCCCCCTTCTCTTTCTTAGTAATCTCTCTGTCCAACGTGGGGCTCAAACTCATGACCCCGAGATCAAGAGTCGCATGCATGCTCTGCTGACTGAGCCAGCCAGGTGCCCCAGATTTATTTCCCGATCAGGCTACAAGCCCACGGCAAGCTGGCTGCACGACACCCTCACTCTAGGACCCCGGGCTGTTAGTGTCTACGTTACTCCGTCACCATGGCTGAGGAGAAAGAGGCATGGCTGAGCACGCACTGGCTTTAAAAGCTTCTACCCAGGAGGGTCACACATCACCTCGGCCCTCTTTCTTTAGCTGAGGAAAGTCACTTGGCCACTACTGAATTCAAAGGGGCAGGAAGGTACAATTTTCCCACCGGGAAAGCAAATCAAATTTCCTAATGCTTAATACAATTTACCATATGGAATTTATGGGGGGGGGGAAGGATACGAGTGGCTCACGGGAGCATGGAGTGGCCTGCAGAACCAGGCATGAGGCTGTTTCCAGAAAGAGAGCCCCAAACCACGCCCAGAAGTGACCTGACAAGGAAGCTGCTTCCATAACCCCTGAAAACCTCCGTCTTAGATGCACCCCCCCGCCGGCCTTTGCACCTGCTCCTGGGACCGTGAGGTAACTGCACCCGCCCGTGCCCCTGCCCCGCAGTGCTGATGTCGCCTCTGTGTCTGTGCTCCTTACAGCCGGTGAGCCCTCCCAAAGTCACAGGGTGCCTGTGTCACACTGTCCTCACCAGCTACGTGGAACCCATTAGGAGCCCCCTTTGCAAGGTGCTCCTCTGGAATTCAGGACTCCTGCTGGTGAGTCAGTTTGGGGAATCCAACTCACATGTCTGTGCCCTGGATGTAAAGGAGGCTGGGAAAGTGGGTTCCGAGGCTTCTTTCTAGAGGATGCAAACTCTCGAGCCTGGAAACACCGCCAAAACGTAGTGAGTGTGTTTAGTAGCCGACTTGGGCCGAGGTCCTGCGTGATCTCGCGGTTCCTGGGTTCGAGCCCCGCGTCGGGCTCCGTGCAGACAGCTCGGAGCCCGGAGCCTGCTTCGGGTTCTGTGTCTCCCTCTCTCTCTCTGCCCCTCCCCCGCTCACGCCCTGTCTGTCTCAAAACTAAACAAACATAAAAAGAAAAGAAATTTCCACCACATGCTCATGTGCCTGAGGTCCGGAGAGATGGGAGGTGGCAGCAGAAGGCTTCGGCGGGTCTCTGTGTTCGGTTCCCGTTGCGGCTGTTAACGCATTACCACCAGCCCAGGGGCTTCAAACGACACGCATTTATTCTCTCACAATCCTGGAGGCCAGAGGTCTCAAGTCAAGGCGACCGCAGCTCATTCCGGAGGCTCGAGGGGAGAGGCCAGGGGCGCCCGGGGTCCCTCGGCTGGTGGCACTGCCCGGTGACTCCAACCTCCGCTTCCCTTGTCCATGTCCTACGGTGATCACCGCCCCCCCCCCCCTCTTCGGAGGACCCTTGCGGTTGCACTGAGAGCCCACGCACATCGTCAAGGGCAGGTCCGCTCCATAAGATGTTGCGGTTAATCACATCTGTAAAGTCCCTCTTGCGGTGTAAGGGAACACAGTGTCCACGCGGTCTCAGGAGTAGCGTGCAGACGTGTGCGTGCGTGTGAGTGTGCGTTGGGGGGCATTATCCAGTCTACCCCAGCGTGGCTTAATGGAACGCGTCCAAGGCTTCTCCGTCCTATGGACTCCTGTAGAGCCCAGCCAGTGGAGGGGCTGGAGCGAGGTCAGGGTTTCACCCCACCCCCCCACCCCCCCAGCGGCAGCTCCCACCGGCTCCGCCCCACCCCACGGGTGTGGGTCGGTCGCACGCCTATACCGGAGCCACAGCTCCGGGGGGGGGCATCCCTCTCCATATGGCCCTCCTCTCCGGCTTCTGGAAGTCACTCAACCCCCGCCTCACCCCCCTACCCCCCGCCTTGCCCCTCCGGCTTTCGCCTCGGCTAGCCCCAGAGTTCTGCGCCACCCCTCGGCCATTTCCCTACACCCTGCACGCCTTCAGCCCCCCAGATCGGTGCCGTCTGTGTCCTGCTCCAAAGCCCTTCCACTCACGGGTCCCCGACCTGACCGCCACCTTTTCCACCCGGCTCGGCCTGTGTCCCCCACTGCTCTGTGAGCCGGCCGAGAGCAGGGTCCAGGGACATTTCTGGTCCCTGCAGTGGCCCCAGCAGAGCACCAGGCGCAGAGTGGGCAGGTGCTGGGTGAAGTGAATCAGAGAATTGGGGGGCTAGAGGGAGAGGAGGGGATATCCCTCATTCGTCTCCCCTGCGTTTGGGTTTTAGCAACGGAGACTCAGAGGGCACAGCCGGTTTGCAGGGAGTCTGCGTCGCTCTGTCCTGAGGCTTTTCTGGGATGGGGATTGTGGTCCGCGAGTTGGGGAGGGGGGAGGAGAAAGGAGGCCGGGGGTGTGGGGAAAGAATATGAACTAAGAAAGTGAGCAAGCTGGAAATATCCAGAAAGTACAACGTTTCCATCTACTGAGTTCTTACTGTGTGCTGGGTATTATTCTAAAAAATATAGATAAGTTAATACAACCCTGTACCATCAGCCCCATTATTATTATTATTATCCCCATTTTCCAGATGCGGGAACTGAGGCACCGAGAGAGGAAATCTTTGCGCTCTTGCTGGCTTCCGTGACAGTTCATGTAGATCCCTCGCGAGCTGACTCCCGTGGGACTCGCAGCATCATCACGTCCCTCGTCACATCCACATCCCAAGCCCTGGATGTGCCGCTCTTTGAAGCTGAGATCTTAACTTCCTGCCGCCAGGCTCGCCCATTTCCTTGCCGGGTAAGATAGGTATCCTGGTCCTCTGTGGCGCTCTGGGCCTCAGCCACCTCAGTCCCCGCCCTTTCTAGACATGACACTTCGGGCAAGTTGCTTCCCCTCTCCGAGCCTGTTTCCTGCGCCGGTAGAAGGGGGGGCGATCTGCAGGAGGACCCGACACAGTGCCTGGCATCGTTGCTGTGGGCCTCGGGAACGTGAGATGCTCTTATGCCCCTGCATTCAATGCCCTCCTGCTCCACAGCCCTTCCCACCTTGGAGGGGAAAGTCCGCTCACTCCCGTATCTTCCTCCAGCACCCCCCTCTTTCTCTACAAGGTTGTCCAAAGCGTGGTCTACATGCTCTGCCTCAGTTTCCCCGACTTCCACTCCCTCCTCCTCACTCTAGATCAGCCCGCCTGCTGCCCCACACCCTCCACCAAACTGCTCCCGTCCAGTCCTAAATCCCAAGGTCGCTTTCTACTGCTCATCTTTTCCCACCTTTCACTCCGTCAACCACGCCCTCATTCTGGAAACGCTCTCGGCTTCAGGTGGAGCCAGTCCGCCGGTTTCCCACCTCTCTGGCGGGTCCTCCCCCCCCCCCCCCCCCCGCCCCTCCACGCGGGTCTCCCGCGTTCCATGTGCCCCACCCCCTCCGTGGCTTGGTGATGCCTCACTGCCCACAAATCCCAAGCCCCTGTCAAGCACACACACCCCCCTCCCCTGAGCTCCAGGACGCCCCCCCCCCACTTCCCCGATGTCTCTGGATGTTCCCCTAGGCATCACCCTCAGCATGTACTCACCTGTACCCAGCGAGTTCTCCAGACCTGTTCCCCAGATTATCCCCACCTTCATTCCCCAAACCCAGGAGAAACCTCACTGCCTCTGTGGCAAATTCTCCACCATGGCTCCCTCCCCACCCCCCACCCCCCAATTCCCGGACCCACTCTCCACCTTTCTCTCGCCCGCTCTGTGTCCCAAGAGGCTGACCTCTATGCACCACCTGTTGACCTCTGGCTTCTGGTGGAGTTCAGCCAATGGAAGGCACCAGCCGGAGACTGGTGGGCGGGAGGAGGGTCAGGTTGGGGTGCTCACTCTCCAGCTCCCCCCACCCCGTCTCTTGGGTGTGGGTTGTCCGTGCCCATACCCCGGGCCTCCGCTCTAGCCACCCCTTCAAGTCTCAGTAGCTTCAGCTCACACTTCAGCCTTCAAGCTGGGGTGGTGGAACTGCTCCCTCTACTGCTGGCCCCGGGTACTGCACCTTCCCCGAGCTTGTTTTCCTTGACCTTAGCCCCCTCCCCTCCCCCCGCCTTAATCCCCTAAAATAGCCCTTTCGTTAAACTCTAGCTGGCTATTCCGTTTGGGTGCACTCTCTCTTTCCTGCCAGGGCCCTGTCTGTGCGCTCTCTCCGAACCCTCCCATCCAGCCTGACCCATTATCTCGAGCCACCATCCCCTTTCACCTCCCCCCCCTCCCCCCCACTCCAGGACCCTTCCTTGGCCGCCCCAGCCTCCTCGCTGATCTCGCAGCCTCGGGGCTCACAGGCAGCCAGAAGGCAAGTTGGAAAATGTAAATCAGACCACATCAACTGCCTGCCCTCCCTTCCCCGTCCCCCTTAAATCCCTTCCAAAGCTCCCCTTTGCTTTCGGGATACATTCGAAGCTCCTGAGAGTGGCTGATAAGGTCTCTTGGGCTCTCTCCACTCCCCACCCTCATGCACCCCATACTCCATTCGTGCAACCCTCTTGCAGGAGTATGAAAAAGCCGGTAACTCACAAGTCCGCACACCTTTACATAGGCTGTGCCCTTCACCTGGACACACACACACCCCTCCTCCTATATCAGGATTCTGAGAAAATGACTTGCTTTATTCGGGAAACTCCCATCAACCCCAGCTCCTCTGATCAGGCAAATCTGGGTCCTCCTCTTTTGTGTTCCCAAGATGCTCAGTGAAAGGGAATAGTTGGTGGCTGCTGGAATGGGGGCGTGGCTAGGAAAGCTCCCGGGGCGGAGGCGTGGCGGGCGTGGCTAGGCAAACTGGGTGGCGAATGGGGGCGTGGCTACGGGAAGCTGGTGTGAACTTTTGGGAGTGGCTGGTGCCCGTGGGTGTCCTGCATGGAAAGACCCAGAGTACCTGGTCTATTTCACAGTTGCCCAAATCTCAGTCAGAGACCTCATGAGCTCCCTCCTCTAGAATCCCAACTCCTCGCAAGAAGGCTGTTTTGTTTTGTTCTGTTTTGTTTCAGGCAGAATTTCAAAGTTTTATGGCAACTTGTACAGAAATCACAGAGAAGAGACAACGACCGGTGCTGATGAGCTAGGAGTAGAGAAAGGGGAGTGGGTAACAGGTCTGGGATGTTGGGGTGATGCACAACAGGACGATAGGACGCTAAAAACCTGTGGGAAGCAGGGTGTTATGGGGGTTGCAGGGTGATCCTCAGGGTCCCAAGAAGTGGGCAGCACTCCGCACACCCCAAGTGTGTCCTTTGGGCAGGAAACAACGGTAAGAAAATGCAGATGGCCTACCAACAGATGGGTGGCCTCCAAGGTTAAAAATGCCCACCCAGACCCCCTGGCCCCAGTCCCACCCTCCCACCCACCCACCCCTGCTCCCCATCAGGCAGAGATGTGGCAGCATTTGCTGGCTTGTAGCATTGGTCCTCTGGGACCCTCGGTCTCCTCTTCGAGGGTCCTGCCCGGATTGGCTGGCACTGAGGGCAAAATGAGCCTTCTAGATTGTCAGGGGAGATCGCTGGACTCCCTTCGATTCCCGGCCTCCTCCCCAAAGCCAGTTCTCACGGCGGGGGGAGTCTGCTGCCCTCGCAAAAGGAAAGTCTGTCACCCCCTTTCCCCAAGACATGCACCCTCCCGTGCCCCCCCTCCCCCAAACACACTATATATACACACAGCCCCCCCCCCCTCCAAGGTGTGGCTGGGCTCTAGGAGGTAGTGGAGGCGAGTGGGGGCGCTGGAATGTGAGAAGTTGCAGGTTCAAACGCGCCTCCTCCAGCTCTGAAACCCCACACTTCTCCAAGCCTCGAGAATTAGTGTCCTCCCAAGGGCCTGAGTGGAGAAATCAGGGAAGGCGTGGCCCCCTTTCGCACGCACCTACCTGTTCCTCCGCCCCACCCTCGGGGGCTGAACAGAGCTCCCTGAGGGTTGGGGAGAAGGGCCGAGATCAGGGACATCCTGGGATGGGTCAGCCTCCTTCAAAGGTCCCCCAGGGAGGGCTGGGTTCTGAGGCTCTGGGGCACAGGTCCCTGGCGGTGGTGGCGGTGGGAGGGGGGGCGTCCTCTAGAGGAAGGGGGCCTTAAGGGATAGGGCAAGGCTGGGTGTGGAGGGAGACAGATGTTATAGATTCTCTAGAAGGTCGCGGGGTAGGGGGCGGTTCTCTGGGGAGGGGCCTCGAGGTGGCAATGTCCCCGGGGGGGGGGGGGGTGCGGACAGTGGCTACCAGGGCTGGGCGGCAGTTGTGGGTATCTCGGGGAGACCCCCGAGGGGAAGGGACGAGGATGTTAGTGGGGACGGAGGGCAGGGATATTAATTCCCAGGAGGAAGGGAGCCTGAGTCCCAGGAGAGAGGAGGCCGAATCTCTCTGGAGGACAAAAGGAGACGCGGGTCCGAAGCAGGGGCAGCCGAGTCTCTGGGGAGGAGGAGGGGGGCCTAGAAGCCCCGGATGTGGCAGTAAGCCTCGAGGCTGGCGAAGAGGATGTACAGGAACCAGAGGCCCAGGAAGAGCGCCGTGGTGGCGAGCTTGGGGCCCCGCGGGCCGCCCAGCTCGCCGCCGATGTGCGGCCGGCGCCGGTACAGCAGCACGGCGATGCCCACGAAGGCGAAGACGGTGAAGAGAGTGACGGAGAAGGCCAGCGTGCCGGTGCGCACCTCGAACGGGCGGCCCTGCACCGCCCAGTACACGGCGGCCACCGACCAGGCCACGCCCAGGCCCAGGAACACGTTCACCGCGTTGGAGCCCGTCACGTTGCCGATGGACGCGTCCGCGCACTGGTCCTGCAGCGCCGCCACCTTGCTGGCGAACGTGTCTGCGTGGGCAGAGACACGGCGGTCACAGGGGCCCAGCCTGTCCCCCACGCCAGCTTTCCAGGAGACCCCGACACCGTCCCCGGTGCCCCCCCCTCCCCCCGGGCAGACCCCGCCTCCCGCGGCCGCAGCTCCCCGCCCAAGGCCCTTGACCCCAAGCAAGCCACAAAGTGGGTCATCATGCCGGTGCCGGGCGCTCTGCAAGACCCGCCGCCTGCTTTCTCTGGAACTCGCTGCCTGCTTTCTATGGGACTTGTCTGCATCCAGTGGTATCCACTGCCTACTTTCTATGGCACCCCCTGCCTGCTTCCGGTGGAACCACTGTCGGATCGCAGTCTCTGCATTCAGTGGGGTCTGCTGCCTGCTTTCTATGGGACTCGCCGCCCGCTTTCCATAGGAATCGCTGTCTGCATTGCATGAACCCGCTGCTTATTTTCTACTGGCCCCATCACCCCATCGCCAGCTGGTGGGACAAAACAAGTGTTTGGTTCCACCCACACGCAACCCCCTTCCCGTCAACTCCCCACCTGGTCTCTGTCCAGCACGCAGCCCCGTTTCTGCGGCCTCCACCCATTTCTCAACATCTCGCTAAAAAGTCAAGTCTCCGGTATAGAGCGCAGGCATCGGAGAGCCAGTCACAATAGCTGCTTTCTGGGGCGCCTGGGTGGCTCAGCGGGTTTAGGTGGCTGACTTTTGCTTTCGGCTCAGGTCGTGGTCTCACGGCGGTGAGACGGGGGCCCCCCCGAGTCAGGCTCCACACTCAGGGCGGGCTTGGAGCCTGCTTGGGATTCTCTCTCTCCCTCTCTCTCTCTCTCTCTGCCCCTCCCCCGCTGTTCTCTCTCTCTTTCTCTTTCTCCAAAAATAAACATGAAAAAAAAAAGTTGCTTTCTACAGGCCCCGCCCCCTGCTTTCTATGGAACCCACTGTCTGGGTTCTACATTTCCCAATACCTTAGTTCTACGGGACATCCCAACGGTTGCTTTTGGGGAGGATTCCGTTTACCTACTGAATCTACAGGACCTCCCCGCCTGGTTTCTCTCATGCTCCCTCATTGGTTTCTGTGGGGCCCACCATCCAGGTTCTGTGGGATTCCACCACCTTATTTCTGCACAACCTTCCTCTCGGGCTCTACTGCTGGGCTTCTCTGAGACTCTCCCCGGACAAGCGGTTTCCCAGGGGGGTTACCAGGGATGGAAGTGCCCAGGGCCACGAAGACTACGGCGTTCACAGAGTCCTTGAGGCCGACGGTGCAGCCAAAGTGCGAGGCAAGGTCCCCGATGAGGGCGGTGAGCAGGCCGATGACCAGGATGCAGACGCCGAAGCAGGCCCAGCCGTGGCAGTACTCCGTGGGGGGCACGCAGGCAAAGAGCACCTTCCAGAACACCGTCAGGAAGTGCATGACGTAGTCAAAGCAGGAAGGCAGCCGTTCCTCCCGGGACCCGTCCTCCTCCTCCTCCTCGTCCCCTGTGGGCACACGACCCAGCTGGGGCACACACCCAGGCCACCTTCTTCCTGGCCTACAGAGGCCCCCCCCCCCCCGTTTTGTTCAGTAAAATTCTGCTCTATAACATGCCTTGCCTTCCCAGAATTCCTTGCGGCTAGGAGCCCAGATACCAATATTCGCTTTTCCAGAATCCCTCGGTGCCGGAGGCCATGTGCTTGGCTAAAAACATCTGGCTTGCCAGGATCCCTTGCCGCTAGGGGTGGCCACATCCCTAGCCAAAAAAAACCAGTCCTTTTCCCAGACGCCTTGATAGCTGCCATTTGCAGAAAGCCATTTCTACAGCTGGAAATATTGACTTCCTCTGACTCATTGTAGCTAACAGTAGCCACATACTCAGCTAAAGGTACTTGTTTTCCCAGAACCCCTTGCAACAGCAGCCATGTGACCCAGCCCGGCCAGGAGACCTAAGTGGAGGGCTTCTGGAAAGCTCTGGCTTTCCTGACACGGGCACTGTGTCACAGAGGTGTTTTCTCTACGCTGTAAAGGATGCCTCACTGGCCCTTCCTGGTGCTCGTATCACCTGCTGTGACTGAATGTGACCTGTCCTTGACCTGCCACTTGGGACGTGTGTCAGGGGAAAGCCCACATGGAATGTGTCGTCTACCTTGCCCTAAACTGAGAAGCACAAAGCAATGAATGAGAAGCAGGAAACGAATTGAATGGGCGCTACGCCTGGAAGGACGCCGATGAGGAAGAGGGTAGTCCTCGATCAGTCGCGCAGAGCAAGTCCAATGTGAAGCAAAATGCAGGGAGCCACGGCGACGACGACCACCCAAGCTCCTCTGAATTGTCAGCCAGCAGAGGACACACTGACGGATTCGGGAATTCGGGTCATCTGTCCCTCTCCCACTTTTCCAGCTCACTTAGTCTCTTGTCTTGTTTTTTTTTTTTTTTTAAGTTTGCAAATGCTTAACTGAGTGGTTTCTTCATTCTTCGCGCCATCTTTCAAAGAAGGAGACTCCTGCGGCGACCCCAGGAAAAGTGGAATTGGACGCTCCAAAGCAGCAGGCACGCTGCCCCTTCTTGCTACCCTACTTCCTCTTCCTCCCCGCCTGGAATGCGAGCTTGACGCCTGGGGATGCGGCAGCGATTTTGCCACCATGTGGGCAAAGGTTGAGAGTGGGAAAGAGAAATGAAGAGGGAGCCTGGGCATTTAATGATGTTACCGAGCTGCTGACTCTTTGTTGCCTCCTACGGATTCCTTTGTTCTGTGGCAAAAGTAACCTCCAGGGTGCTTCAGCTGCCTGTGGTTGTGTTTTCTGTTGCTCGCCGCTGAATGCGTTCCTCACTGGCCACGGTGAGACGTGGCCGAAGTCAGAGTGGGGAGAACGCGCTCTTGGCAGGGAAGGGCTGCTATCACTGCCTCTCCCGGGGGCTTTTCCCTGCCCTGCTTCAAATCCTGCCTTGGTTTCCCACTGCCCTTAGACCGAGGCCCACATTCCTGTGCTTGGCATTCAAGGCTCCGGTCTCTGCAGACTCCTCCAGCCTTTCCCATAGAGGGAGCCTCATGGTTACGCCTGTGGCTCCGGAGCCACGTCTCTGGTTCCAAACTCCGGATCTGCTGCGTGATCCTGAATCCGTGTCCTAACTAACCTCTCTGAGCCTCCGCATGCCTATCTGAGAAATGGGAGTAAAAACTGGACCTGCCTCAAGAGGGGGCTGTAACGACTGCATGAGGCGGGCCACGTAAAGTACTCTCTGCGCAGCCCGGGGGCGAATCTCCAGCCTGATGGCTGTTATTGAAAGGCCCCTTCTAGTGCCTGGGGAGATTCACGCGTCATCCAAGGGGGTGAGACCCGCCCCTCTCCGTCAGCCCCTCAAGCAGTTTCATGCTCCCGGCAAGGAGGCAGGCGCACGTGTTGAACAAAGTGCTCAGAATGATCAAGGACCGAGCTGGAAACTTGGGGAGCATTAGCTGACTCAGGCCAGACAGGAAATGGACTTCAAAGGCTGCCTGGCGGTCCACGGTCCCCATCATGACGTCATCATCAGGATTCTTACCACTGGTAGGGTTTTACCCTCCCCCACTCCACTACTTCCTCTGATCTAATGGGTTGCTTCCTACCGACCCACCAGCTGAGTCACCTCCACGACCACCACCGACCACCGTCTCGCACCCCGCAGCCTCAGTTTTGTGCTACCCTCTCTTCTCTGCTGAGCCCGGAGGGAGTGCTGTCTCCCCATGGTCCCTCCCGTCCCTCGTCACCTCCTCCTGGCCCACCTCCTGCCAGCTGGACAGCTTCAACTCCCCCCCCCAACCCCCCATCCCAGCTTCTCCTTCCTTCCACAAGCTCCCTCCGGCGCCTGGAGCTTCCCCCATTCAAAATGCTCCGTGGTCCCCCCGCCCTTGCACCGAAATGACACCCCAGCTCCCTGCGGTGGCCTACGCGGACCTGCGCGGTCTGGGCTCTGCCCACCTCCAGCTCCTGAGGCTGTTTCTTCACGCCCGAACCTAGTCACCCTCCCCAAACGCGCCACGACCTAGGGTACTTGCAAACTCTGTACTTGGTTTCCCCCTCTGCCCGCAACACCTCCCCGTCTTCTTCCTCCTCCTGGCTAACGCTTATCCCAATGTGAAGACGCAGCTCAGAAGCCTCCTCCTCCAGGGAGCCCTCCTGGACCTTCAGGCTGGGTCAACCTCCTGTCTGGGTTCCCGCAGCAACCTGAGGTCCCCTGGCCCAGCCCTGCCTGCTCTGGGTTGTCACTGTGTTGTGGCACGTGTGTCTCCCCCCACTGGACTATGAGCACTGTGAGAATAGGCTTCATGCCGTCATAATCATCTCTTTGTCCCCAGCAATGTCGTGCACAGGGCTGAGTCCAGAGGATCCCCCAGAAACAGATATTGGAGGGTGCCTGGGTGGCTCAGGCAGCTGAGCCTCTGACTTTGGCTCAGATCATGATCTCACAGTTCATGGGTTTGAGCCCTGCGTCAGGCTCCGTGCTGACAGCTCGGAGCCTGGAGCCGGCTTCGGATTCTGGGTCTCCCTCTCTCTCTCTCTGCCCCTTCCCTGCTCCCTCCCTCTCTCAAAAATAAAGATGAAAATAATAATAATAATAATAATAATAATAATAAAGAAATAGATATTGAAAGAATGTGGCTTCAGAGAGAGACATCACTTCGCTTCCTGGTATATTTCCATTCCCAAAGCCTGGTTTGTTTCTATCTCCCTGTTCAACCACAATTCCTAGTGTATTTTCAGTTCCTACAGTTAGGCCTCTCTGAAGGAGGCCTGATGTTGTATAAGGGACAGAAGCCTTGAGCTCCAGCTCATTCCCTGTGGGACTTCAGGCCAGTCCCTCGTCTGCTGCTGGGCCTCAGTTTCCCCAATCTGTATCACAAAAGGGCCAATGTTGGTCTCCCAAGACTGAACCTGTGAATCCAAGTGCCACGGTGTCTCTGGCCACAGGGGGGCAGTGTGGGCCCATCTGAGACCCAAGGAAGGCGAAACCCGCACAGGTGGGAGAGAGCTGGGATGCACCTCCGACCCTGACTGTCTCCGTGGCAACGGAGGCACCCAGGCTGTCTGAGGAGGCCATGACATTTAACCTGTTCCCACCCTCCAGCCATCTGACGCCAGGAGAAAGCCCAGCTGGGACCTCTCCTCCCCTCAGCTCTCTGCCTCCACCCCTCCGGCTGCCTTTCTCTCTGTGTATCCCTCTCTCGCTCTTTCTCGGTCTCTCTCTGGCCCTCTGCAGTTTACTGACTTCATTCTCTACACCTCTCATGTTCTCTCCATGTCTCTGTCTCTCTCCGTGATTCTCTGCACCTCTCTCCTTGTGTGTGTCCATCTCTCCTGTTTGTATCTGTTCCCTATCTTTCCCTGTTTCTTTCTTTTTCTTTGTGTCCTTGTTCTCTTTCTCTTCTCTATCGTTCTCTGTCCTCTTCTTCTTGCCCCTCTTTCTCTCTTTCTATTCATTTCTCTCTTTTCCTCCCCAGCACTCTGTCTCCCCATCCCTCCCTCTCTCTCCTCTCTCCTCCCTCCCCACTTACCTGCGCTCACTGTAACTGCCTCTAAAAACTGTTCCCTCCATGAATGGGTCCCAATCACCAAGGCCAAGTTGGTTTTCTTGATGAGCTTATCCACCGTGTTCTGAGGATGAAAGGGAGGGGAAGAGACCATTGCCTGTGACCACCTCAGCGCGTCCCTGAGGCTCCCTGAGGAACATTGGGGTTGGGGCTCACAGCCCAGGGGTCCTCAACCTCCCCACACCCCAGTTCAGAGGCAAGAAGGGAAAAGGTGGTGTTGCTGTCCATGGTGCTGGCGGAGGAATGGGCTCGGACCCTAGATCACCCTCCTAGTTGACTCTTACCAGACCTTCCCCAAGACTCCAGGAAGCTGGGGTCCCCAGAAAGTCACCTTAAAATCATATGACTCCTCGATGATGACCTCCAGTCGGCGGTTTTCCCCAAGAACTGGTTTGCCCATCTCTGCTATCCTCCGAGCCTCCTCCTCCTCGGCTGTCAGCTTCCTGTCCCCATCCCCTGCAGCATGAAGGATGGGAGTTAGGCTCACTGGGCCTGTGATGCCCTCACTATCTGTTCCCACTGAGAAAGAAAACTCTGTCAGCTGTCCCTTAGGAAGCCTCTGCGGTGGCACGCCCCCAGCCTGCCCCCGTGTCCCCATATGACCACCATCTTCCTCAACCTAAGACCCAGCTGGTCCATGAAGTTCAGCTGGTAGGCTCTGGGCTTCAAATGGAGGGAGCTTCAAATGGTGTGACCCCAGGCAATGCCTTAGCCTCTCTGTGCCTCCGTGCTCATATCTGTGAACAACAACAGTAGCCACCTATGGGTGGTTGTGAGGGTTTAAAGGAGTTACTTCATGTGTGGTGCTTAGGGCTTAGTGCCCGGCACACATAAATAGTCTAAAATGTTATTTCCTTTGTTAAAATCGCCAACACCGTCATCACCGTCCCACCCTCGTGGGAGGAGGCCTTGTCTCTATATCTAAGCTCTGAAAAACATCTTCGAGTGTGTTTGAGGTGGTGCGGAAAGAGGGGATAGCCAATGTTGGTACAGATCTTGGACCCAGACCCACCTATAGCTGGCCCTCAGCTCACCTGTCTCCCCAAAGCATGGTGGTCCTTTGTTCCAAGCCCAGCACCAACTTAACCCTAACTCTTAGAGGAATGCCACCCCAACCAGGAACACTCTCAGAAAACTCTGCCAGCAATGACTTTTATTGTGGTTAAGCTTCTGGGATTTGGGGGCCTATTTGTTACAGCAGCTCCTATCACTTACCCTGACTAATGCAATCTTTAGTCTGACCCTAATCCTAACTCCAAATCCAGATTCTGATCTCAACTCCCAAACTACTCTGTCCCTTATGTTCAAGCAGCTGCCCCCACCCCTACCCCAATCTCTGACCCTGGCCTCAATTCTAACCATAACCGCCCCCCCCAAACTCACCTCAAACCCCAGCTTAGGCTTTGATCTAAATCTGACCCCAATTCTAATCTGACCCCACCACAAACCCAGATGGGATCCTGACCTACCATTCCCCCAACGTGCACTACAAACAAAACATGATCTTGGCCTCCTAACCCCCAGCTGTAGCCCCAAACTCAATGGACCCCACCAACTCTGAGATCAACTCCAACCCTCACCCAGCTCCGAGTCTGCCTTTATCTCACCTCCAACCTGCCTCAAATGTGACCTCAACGGGTAGCTTGAGGCCATGACCCTCCTCCCGAGACCCCCCTGCAGTCAAAGCCCGGCGGTGACTCCACTCACCTTGATTGAGCAGCAGAGCTGGGGAGAGACAGAGACAGAGAGAAGGTGAGATTGCTTCCCTGGGAAGCTCGGATCTACGAGCCTGAAGGAGCAGCCACTAATGGAGCCTCTGAGGGTCCCCCCCACACACACACACACCCTGGACCCCTTACCTCTCCCACAGCATACCTGTCACCCCTCACCTGAAATCCCTCGCTTAAGCCACTGTGGCTGGCCCAGCTCGATGAAGAAATTATCCTTTTTCTCATATTCCTCGTCATCAACTATCTTCACCTGAAGAGTTTTCCTGAGCGGAGAGGAAAAGCACCCAGCATGAGGCCCCAGCCCGAATCGCCAGGTAACTCGCCACTTGCCCAATTTCTGGAGCGCCCCTCCATCCCAGGCCCTGCAATTTCCCCCAGGCTCATTCCCTCCGTTCCTCTGGATCTCTGTTCAAACCTCTTTCTTAATGAAGCTCACTTCCCCCACCTTCTTTAATATTGCAATCCATCCCTGTCCCGACCTCAGCACGCCTGGCCCCCTTCCCCTGCTCTACGTGCGCTTTGTTCCATATCACTTTCTAACAAACCATCTAATATGTTTATTTTGTTTACGGTTTGCCATTTGTCTCTTCACATTAAAATGTAAGTTCTCAAAAAAAAAAAAAAAAAAGTAAGTTCTGGGCGCCTGGGTGGCTCAGTCAGTTAAGCGTCAGACTGACTGCAGCTCAGGTCATGATCTCGTGGTCCGTGAGTTCAAGCCCCGCATCAGGCTCTGTGCTGACAGCTCAGACCCTGGATTCTGCTTCAGATTCTGTGTCTCCCTCTCTCTCTGCCCTTCTCCTGCTCACGCTTTGTCTCTCTCTCTCTCTCTCTCTCAAAAATAAATAAATATTTTAAAAATGTAAAAAAAAAAAAAAAAGTAAGTTCCACCAGGGCAGCGATCTTTGTTCATTTATGTACTTTGCTGCACCACCCCCGCAATGCCTAGAGCGGTGCCTGTTCCACAAACATTTGTGAACTCTGATCCTTCAGTTCAGGAGGCCCTCTGCTTCCTGCCCTCTGTCCTGACCACATTCTGAGGATTAACTGAGCGCTGATTGATTTTCTCAGCATCCGCACTGCTATGGTAACCAGGGGGTGCCGGCGGTGGGGGGTGGGGGGAAGAGCCAGGAGTTATCCATGCCCTCCAGGCACACAGCCCACCCCCCCTCACTCACAAAGACCCAGAAAACCCACAGCCCTGCCGCTAGCAGCCCTTTCAGCTGTAGGAACCTTGAGGCCCGGCCCCAGAACCCAGAAACACAAACAGCCAGCCCACACAGTCACCCAGCAGAAGCCAATCAACACCGCCCACACCCACACACCATCACACCCCGCAGCCATTCCCTATGCAGTGGCAAAATCACACAGACCAGATGCCTGTTAGCACAACACCCCCACCGCAGCCTCGGCGACTTCGCCAACCTGCAGAGCCCCACTGTGGTTCCATGTAGACTCTTCCTTTCTTACATCTCGCCCGTTATGGCTCTCGGGTGTCTGTTTATTTTTATCCCCTTCAGTCTCTCTCTCTCTCTCTGTCTCCATCTCTGACCCTGTCCGTCTCAGTCTCTTCCCAGCTCTCTGCCTTCCTTTATCTGTGGTCCCCTCTCCCTGTCTCAGCGTCTGCAGAATGGAACCACCAGTCACCACAATTCAAGCAAAACGCTCTCCATCAGAGAGTCACTCAATGGACCCATCTCAACACACAAACGCACAGGATACAGCGACACCCATGTAGAGACAGATGCACACAAGATGGCCATGTGGGGACATATGCCCACTTCCACCCTCACCCCCTTCTGGTCTCAGGATATTTTAATTTTCTGTGGGCAGAAAGAAATGGCCACCCCCAGCCTCAGAAGTGGACTGGGAGCTGTCCAAGGTTCTGGAACACCGTGGCGGGAAGCAGGGTCTCCTGAGACATTCTACTCACACACCCTGACATGTGCAGACAGCTGTCGAGCCCGCGACACGCTGACAGGGTGATACACACACACCTCCGACGCTCACTCTCTCGCAGACACGCCGGGATCCACTGACGCCCGGTGACTGACACGCAGTGACACCCATGCCAACTGGCATCCTGACGGGCGCGCCCTCGTGGAACCCAGGGAGGAGAAACCCACCTGGCAGGGGACAGCGAGAGGGACTCGGGCTAGACTAAAGCAGGGCTTCCCGAGATCAAAGGAAGCAGCCGTGCTCCCCAGGCTGACCTTCTGTCACCCTCACGTGTGCCCTCCTTGCATCCTGGAAACCCCACTCTCCAGCCCTTCCCAGCCTCTGAACTCGGACCGGTCTCCTTCGCAACCCTGTCTTTTGTCCCTCTCTCTGACCCAAACTCTCTGAAGCATCAAGAAGACCTCTCCTCCCCCGAGTTCCCCTCAGTTTCTCTCAGTAAGAAGGTCTCTGCCTCTTCCCTTCGGGCTTCCTGGATCATAGCCTCTCAATCCCTCTCCTCTCTCTCCACGTACTTCTGTGTCAATTTCCTTCCCCCTTTGTGTCAACGTTCCTGTCTTTCCGTCTCTTTCTTTCTCTGCTTCTGTTACTCTGTCTCTGTGTCTCCAGCTCTCTCTAGGTCTTCTCTGTCTCTGAGCGCCTCTCTCTCTCTCTTTCGCTCTGCATTCTCTCCCCGCCACCCCATCTCTGGGCGTCTCTCCTCCCCTTCCGTGTTGATCCTCCCTGGGGCCACCCCTCTGGCCCGGCCCCGGGCTGCTTCCAGGCACCTCTAATTAGCGCCTGCCCGGGAAAGGAAGGATGTGTTTCCCTAAATGCTAATTAGCCTCCTGTTCTCTGTCTTCTGAAGCCACAGCTGGAAGACTGGGTGGGGGCAGGGGTAGGGGCGGGGGCAGAGGGTGTCCCAGCCTGGGGAAGCCGTGTGGGGGAGGAGAGGGCCTGTGGGGTCGCAGCAGCAGGAGGGAAGCCGGTTAGACTACAGGGAGGACCAGGATAAGCAGAAAGACAACTCTCTCCATTCCCCCTGCCTCTAGAATGTGACAAGTGGGGTCCGGGATGGTGCCCTCAGCCCTCAACCCGAGTTCTCAGCCCAACGCAGGCAGAGAGGCAGATGGAAAGGTACGGAGAGGCCTCACTGAAATATAACCCGGGTCAGCGAGATACTGGGGACCGAGATCCGGAGATTAACGGAGCCCCAGAGAGGGCCTGCCAACAGCGAGACACGCGGAGACACGAAGGGAGGGATGGAGAGGCGGGGAGAGCAGCGAGGAGCTGAGCGGAGGCCAAGGCCCAGAGGCTGGGAGGGGGAGGGGGCAGGGAGCGCGGCGGGGGCTCTGCTCGGTGGGAGGAGCGTGGGCGGCAGAAGGAGGGAGACAGACGGGCGTGCGGGGGCGGAAGAGAGCAGGCAAAGGGGGGGGGGGAGAGGTGGGGGAGGCGCCGAGTGCACGCCAGGCATGCGGCGGGGGATGTGAGGCTGCAGGCACACAGAGGGGACTCGGGCATCTGTGCAAGGGGGTGGCCGCGTGTCTGAGCGTGAGACCACCCCTGACTGTGCTCTAACGCGCGTGTCTGTAGCTTTGTGATTCTGTGTGTGCCGGTGTGTGCGTTGGTGTGACTGTTATCCAGGCCACTTGCCCCGACCCCACCCGCCTTCCCCAAATCCCAGTCTTCCAGTGTCTTCAGGGTCTCTTCAGGCCCTGCCCCCACCTTCCCAGGCCCTACCATTCCTACTCGGTCTTTTTTTTCCCCAAAGCCTCGCTCACATTTCCCTTAAGTCTCCAGCTATTTCCCCAGAGCCTTCCTCCTACCCACAAGCCCCACCCCTCCCCTAGGCCTGCCCCAAGACCCGCCCCTTCATCTTGGCCCCGCCCCGGCACTCCTGTCTCCTCCCTCCCCGCCTCTGTCCCGCCCCCTCCCTAGGCCTTGCCCCGCCTCTCACCAGCCCCCGCCCACTATATGGACACGCCCCACCCACTTCTCAAGGCCCGGCCCCAATTCCGTGGCCCCGCCCCTCCCGCGCCCCGCCCACCTCGTCCGCCGTGCCCGCGACCTCGGCCCCGCCCCATCTTCCCGCCGCGGTGCCCCGGGGCTGCCGGCCGACGCGCTCACATGGTCTCGTCGTCGCCGAACTCGAGCTCGCCGCACGCGTCCTCGTAGTGCACGCCGCCGCCGCGCGCCGTGCCGTCCACGGTGCGGTACGGAAGGCGCACGGTGCCCCGCGCGCCCGAGCTGCGCACGACGCGCACGTCCACGGTGCCCATGCACTCGCTCACGTGCAGCAGGCGGTCCTGGAAGGAGAAGATGCCCGCGTGGTCGTCGTCCAGGATGGTGACGGTGGCCAGCAGTGGCGCCACCAGCCGTCCCTTCGGCCGCCCGCCGCCGTCGGGCTCGAACATGCCCTGCGCGTCGCCCACGCGCAGGTTCAGCAGCCGCACGAAGAAGTGTTCGTCCTCCTCGAAGATGTCGTCGTCGATGATGCCGATGCGCAGCTCCTTCTGTGTCTCGCCCGGCTTGAACACCAGCGTGCCCTCGCTGCGGCGGGAGGGGAGGGGACAAAACAGGGGTGAAGGTTGGTCAAAGGCTCTTTGCGAGGGAGGGGAGTCAGGGTAGGCTTCCTGGAGGAGGGAAAGGCGCCACCGAAAACTCACAAGTACGAGACTGGCCCGGTGTTAAACACATAGTACTGAGGGTGAGTCAGGGGTGCAGAAGGGGAACAACGTAAGGGTTGGTCTCTCCCACCATGGAATCCGTGAGGATTAGGAGCGCCAGCATTAAATAGATAACTCCACTGTTTAACTTGGCTCATTCATTCAACAAATACTCCCTTGAGCACCTGCTCTGGGCCCTGTGCTGGGCAGTGCTGGGAACACAGTGGGGAAGAGGCCCTTCCTTCACGGGGCTCGGAGGCCTGTGGGAGAGCCACATCACAGTGACAGTTGCACATGTAATAAGTTATTTACAGTTCATTCATTCCACAGGTATTTGTTAAGCACCCACTGTGTGCCAGGCACTGTTCTTAGTGTTTCTTGGGGGAAACAGCAGCAAAACCAGATCAGAGCAACATCCCTGCCCTGGTGGAGCTTCTATTCTAGTACAGGAGGCAAATAAACAGCCAACATTATATAGAATGGCAGGTGGTGATGGCGCTATGGAGAAAAATAGAGGAAAACAGAGGAGAGGGTAGGGCGCGGGAAGGCGTTGTGTTAGGATGTCAGCGAAAACTTTTCTGAATGGTGACATTTGAGTAGAGACTTGAGGGAGGTGAGGGTGGGAGCCGTGTGGAAGAGATCTGGGGAAAAGTATCCCTGGCAAAGGGAACAGCCAGTGCAAATGTCCTGAGGCAGGAGTCGCTTGGAGTATCTGAGGGATGTATCTGAGTATCTGAGAGGCGGCCAGTGTGGCTCCAGTGGAGGGAGTAAGGGGAAGAGGGAGATGAGATCACAAAGGGAACAACAGGGCAGATGTCACGGCTTTGGTGGGCTACACTAAGGACTTTGGTGCTTATGCCGAGTGGGATGGGAAACATGAGAGGCCTCTGAGGAGGGGAAGGATGTGAGCTGGCTTAGATCTACAAGGGCATCGGTTGTGTCTCTGAAGCACATTCGAGATACCCTATAATGGGGCAGGGGAGGGGATGAGCGACGTCGGAGTGGTCCGAGTGAAATTTTGAGGGGACAGGAAATGATTGGGCTCCTGGCAGGGCTGTAGGCATCAAAATGACTCTGGGCTGTAAATGCACCTTGACCACCTATAATTTCCCCTCCCGGTCCTCCCCACCACGCGCCACAGGCACCGGTGCCAGGGCTATGTGATCCAGAAGTGTCCTCTATCATTACTGTGGTCACTTTCGTGAGAAAGAGGTCCCGGGCTCTAATTCTCCAGAAGAAGCCGGCTCTGTGGGAGGCGCAGAGGGACCCCAAGGTTCTGGCAAAGAGGGAGAACCAGATGATAAGCCTGGAGTGGACAGAGAAGGGACTCCCTGTCGTGGCCGCCTTCAGCTCGGGAGACGCTGTCCATGGTGGCCAAGGCATCCAGCCCCGTGAGCTAACCTGCTCCAAGCCGGGTTCCGCTGCTGTGCCAGCTGCGGGATCTCGGGCAGTTAGGATGTGCAGCCCCTCTGAGACTCAGTTTCCCGATCTGTAAAGTGGAGCTAATAACCGTGCCTACCTCCTGGTGGTGTGATAAGGACTGAGTTATTATGCAAGGGAAGCACTCAACCAAACTTAGCTAGTGATATGTGTATATGAAGATTAGAATCTTAGAGGGGCGCCTGGGCGGCTCCGTTGGTTAAGCGTCCGACTTCGGCTCAGGTCATGATCTTGGGGTTTGTGGGTCTGAGCCCTGCTGATGGTGCAGAGCCAGCGTGGGATCCTCTTTCTCTCCCTCTCTCTGTGTCCCTCTCGCTTCTCTCTGTCCCTCTGCCCCTATCCTGCTCCTGTGTGTGCTTTCTCTCTCTCTCTCTCTCTCAAAATAAAGAAACTTTAAAAAAATCTTAGAATTCTAACGTTATGGGATGTCAGAAACATGACCTGAAGGGATAGTAGAAGGTGGGGATGTTAGGACCATCTTCGCCAAATGATTAAAGTGGCATCAGAAGCAGTGGGGCAGGCGGGCGTCATGGGCCTCCTGATATCATGCACTGAGGAGGACACAGCATCACTTACGTGAATTCCTGCCAAAAAGTGCGCCCCCTGAACTGAATCATGAGGAAACATCGGACAAAGGCCGACTGTGGGCTGTGCTAACTGGCCTGTCTTCAAAAGCGTCAGGGTCATGAAAGGCAGAGAAAAGCCAAGGGATCGATATCCCGACTGAAGAACTCTAAAGAGACCCGACAGGGACGCCTGGGTAGCTCCATCAGTTAAGCGTGCGACTTCAGCTCCGGTCATGACCTTGCTATTCACGAGTTCGAGCCCCGCATCGGGCTCTGTGCTGACAGCTCGGAGCCCGGAGCCTGCTTCGGATTCTGTGTCTCCCTCTTTCTCTGCCCCTCCCCCGCTCACGCTCCGTCTGTCTGTCTCTCTCTCAAAAATAAATAAACATTAAAAAAATCTTTTTTTTGTTAAAGAGACATGACAACCAAATGCAACGTTGGGTTCTGGATTGGACGGGCAAGGAGGGAGTGTGTGCAAATAATGTCACAAAGGATGCTACGGGGACAGCAGGAAGATGCAAACAGGGACCGTAGATTGGGTAGTAATATGGATTCGGTGTTTACGTGTCCTGAGCGGGACGACCGGACTGTGACTGTGGTGGTGGGGCGGGGGTGTCATACATCTTAGCAGATGCACGTGCGAGTATTCATGGGCGAATGGCCCTGCTGTCTGCAACTCACTGCCATATAGTGGCACAACTATTAATACTCTTACATATTAACTGGAAGGGGTGTGTGAATGAGCACAGGACGAAATCTGCACAACTGGTGAATCTGGGCGAGGGCTATAAGAGGGTTCCCGGAACCATTTTTGCAGCCCTTGTGTAGGTGTGAATTCTTTTTTTTTTTTTTTTTCCAAAACGGAAGGTTGGGAAGAAAAAGGACACGGGGATTTTAGAAACCAGGCGTGATGGAAATATAGAAGATGGGCTTCCGTTTCAACACTGGATGCGCAAACCCTAAGAAGACGAAAGGCTTTGGACCATCGCATCTGAGACTGGTTGGGGGCACGGATTAGACTATCCAAATGTGGGGGCTGAGCCTGGGGGGCTCAGTTGGTTGAGTGTCCGACTTCTGGTTTCGGCCCAGATCATGATCTCATGGTTTGTGAGTCTGAGCCCCGCACCGGGCTCCGCGTTGAGCCTGGAGCCTGCTTGGGATTCTCTCTCCCTCTCTCTCTGCCCCTCCCCTGCTCATGCTCTCTCCCTCTCTCTCAATATAAATAAATAAACTTAAAAATATATATATCCAAATGTGAGATTCTTGGAATCTGAGAACTTTAGACCCTTGGCATGTGAGGATTACGGGGGCTTCAATCTCAGAATCTTGGGACAGCTGTGCCGTTTTGGTGCCTCGGAGATCATCTTTAATTTGGAGAAACTGGGGCGCCTGGCTGGCTCACGCAGTAGAGCATGGGACTCTTGATCTCGGGGTTGTGAGTTTGAGCCCCACATTGGGTTTAGAGATAAATAAGTAAACGTTTTAAAAACTGGGAGAAACTGAGGCCCATCGACCACCCTAATCTCTATGATCCCTGTGGGCAAATCAGACAAAGGCATCCCTTCTTTAGGACACTTGGTTTCCATGAATCAGGACATTAGCACAACAGACATACAGGTCTGCAATGTCCGCTCTGTGAACAGAGCTTTCTTAGATGGGGTGCTCTTATGCAGTGCACAACCTCAATAACTGTGCGTGACAGCCCTGATTGCCCACACTGAGGCAGGAACTTGCCTGACGAACAGGGTCCAGGGCTAATCTTGGAACCCAGGTGCCCTCCCTCCCAGTCCCGGACCTAAGCAGCCTTTGAATGGTGATGCCAGGTCTGTGAATGTCACCTGGGATGGGAGAGCAGGGGCCGAAGGAAGATGTCACCCTTTCCTCGCTCTTTGGTTCCACCACCGAGCAGCATTTACTGTTGCACTTCAAACATCTCAGTACTGAGGTCATTTGCAGTTGAGAAAGCGGGCTCTGATTCCGGCAGGTGATACCCGCACTCGCTTCCTTCTGCAAAACCTTTGGCGGGGGGGGGGGGGGGCGGGCAGTGCAGACCAGGGGTGGGGGTACGAGTGCAAGAGTGAAGAGGCCGGCTAACGGCAGACACCTCAATCTGGCGAATGCCCTTTCTTCCCTCGAAGGAGGCTGGGAGGCGGGGAATGGTAGCGGGAGGTTGGAGGGAGCAGGTTGCGGGTGGCCAAAGGGATCCCGTGCTCCAGGATGACGGAAGGAGATCCTGAGCCCCACTCGGGAGAAGGCAGGGGGTGGGCTGAAGGGCAGGGGAAGTGAATGGGGACGGGCCCGATACGAGGGTCCTGGACTGCCCTAGGTGGGGGGAAGTGACCCACAAACGCCCAAAGCAGTGGAAAGACGCGAAGGCGTGACAGCGGCACGCAGGGGAGACTGGGCTATCCGAGGTGGCGGAGGGAAAGATTGGCGAAACACAGCACTCAGCCCTAGGACGAGAAGCGTTAAAGGGAGGCGGGATGGGCAGGGCAGCGGCAGGAGGTCGGAACCAAAGATCCTCCAAGAGTTCGGCCTCAGCTCTACTCCCGGAAGGGAGTGAAAGGGAGGCGTGGCCGACTACGTGGCCAAGGGGACCCTGTCAACAGCGCGGCCACCAGCACTGCCTCCCAGTCTCTGCTCTGCTTTCCTCACAGCCCTCGCCACTGACATTGTACGTATTCGGTGTCTGCTTCCCAATGGTCTGTCTCTCCCGCGAGAGCGTCAGCTGCCTTTGGGCAGGGCCCGGACGTGTTGCATTCACGGCCGGTCCCCACTGCCCAGGTCCGTTCCTGGCGGGTGGGAGACCCGTGAGAAGTGTCGTCATTACCGTAGGAAACTATGAGACACCTACGCGTCAGCCAACAGAATATACCGTAAAGCTATCATTCTATAACCCACGGTCCGTGGGTTCGAGCCCCGCGTCGGGCTCTGCGCTGCCGGCTCGGAGCCTGGCGCCTGCTTCGGAGTCTGTGTCTCCGTCTCTCTCTGCCCCTCCCCTGCTCACGCTCTGTCTCTCTCAAAAATAAGCCAACGTTAAAAAATATAGGGGGCGCCTGGGTGGCTCAGTCGGTTAAGGGTCCGACTTCAGCTCAGGTCACGATCTCGCGGTCCGTGACTTTGAGCCCCGCGTCGGGCTCTGGGCTGATGGCTCAGAGCCTGGAGCCTGCTTCCGATTCTGTGTCTCCCTCTCTCTCTGCCCCTCCCCCGTTCATGCTCTGTCTCTCTCTGTCTCAAAAATAAATAAACATTTAAAAAATTAAAAAAAATATATAGTCCCTGACACATGGTAGGTGTTCAGCAGGAATTGCCGAATGGGGGAAGATCACAGGTCTGCTCAAAAAGAGGGCAGGGAGCCGGGCAGCGAGACTCAGGAGGGTGCAAAGGGTGTGTTTCTCCGCGGCAGAAACCAAGGACCTGGGGCTCATTTGGGCACTGCCTCTCTCCTCTTATCTCATTTAGTTCTCCCACACGGCGCTTACCAGCCCCCTGATGTTTTTATGTATTTAATGGCTTATAACCTTATTGCAACTTGAGGGTAGGGACCTTAGCTGTCTTGTTCTCCATGGTGTATACCCCGCAGGCATATGGTAGGTGCTCAGTAAACCTTTTTACTTTAGTAATGGTGTGTGTGCGTGTGTGTGTGTGTGGAGGGGAACCTGTTCCAGCAGGTGACAGTACATGTCATGGAGCTATAATCATTAACCCAGGGTGATGTCAACCCCCGAAACCCACAGGTAGATAATAAACATGGGAAGGCAGCCTGTGGGCGGGCGGCGGCCACGCTATGTGGCTTGTCTAGCAGCGTGTGGCAAATGTCTACAAGAGTGTCCCAGAATCGGCCACCTGGCAGGGGGAGGGGGTGGGGAGGGCGAGAGACTCTCCATGTCGGCTCAGGCCATGATCTCGCGGTTCGTGGGTTCGAGCCCCGCGTCGGGCTCTGTGCTGACAGCTGGGAGCCTGGAGCCCGCCTCGGATCCTCTGTCTCCCTCTCTCTCTGCCCCTCCCCCGCTCACACTCTGTCTCTCTCTCTCTCTCAAATAAAAAGCATTACAAAAAAAAAAAGCAACAGCAAGAGCGAACGGATGAGCGAGCGAATGAGCGAATGGTGCAGGCCTGCGCGCGCAGCAAGGGGAGCGTGGGCGCCGGAGGTCGCCGGGAGACCGCTGGGCCCGGGGCCGCGAACTGCCGACCCACCTGTACTCGTAGTCGGAGCCGGCCTTGGCGGAGCCGTCCTCGGTGCGGTAGTCCACGTAGAAGGTGCTGTTGCCCTCCCCGCCCTGGCAGGTGACGGACAGCAGCACGGAGCCACAGTTCTCCAGGCAGTGGTAGAGGCTGGGCTCGAAGAAGATGCGGCTGGCGCCGTCGTCCTCGTCCTCGCCGGGGCCGTCGGCCGGGGAGGCGCGGCGCGAGGCGTCCGCCGCGTGTCGCCGCAGCACGTTGCCGGCGCCCGTCATCAGCCGCGTGGCCTGGATGCGGTAGAAGGCGCGGCTCTTCTGCTGGTGCAGCAGCGCGTAGTAGTTGGCGATGCCCACCAGCTGCTCCAGGTCCTTGTCCGGGTGCTTCTGCTTCAGGTCCTTGAGGATCTGGATGACCTCGCGGCGGCTGGCGTCCAGCTCGCGGGCCTCGGCGGGGCCGGGGCCCAGGCCGCCCGGCTCGCCCGGCACCTCGGCGCCCACGAACGTGCCGTCCAGCTCGATGCTCTTGGGGGGGTCGCCCTCGGCGCCGATGATGATGCCGCTGCGCGGGTCGGTGCGGTAGCGCTTGTACACGTACTTGTAGAAGAGCAGCCGCTTGTCGGCCATCCAGGCGAACACCACGCACACCGGGAAGAAGACGAGGGTCAGCAGCGCCTCCCACACCTGCGGGCGGCCGCGCGGGTCAGGACCGCCGCGCCGCCAGGGGGCGCGCTCGCCGCCCGCCGTCGGGCCGCCCCCCGCGGCTCCCTCCGCCCGGCGCCGGCGGGGGAGGGCGGGGGGCGTGGTCGCCGGGCGCCCCCTCTCCGCCCCCACCCCCACCCCCGCCCCCCCGTCCCGCGTCCGTCCCCATCTCGGTCCCCGCCCCGCCTCGCCCCTCTCTGCTGCGCTCTCCGGTCGGCTCGTCTCCGCCTCGCCCCGTCTCCCTGTGCCGCTCTGTCCAGGCCGTCGTCTCCTTCTCTCCCTGCCTCCGTCTCGTTCGGTGTCGGCTGGTGTGTGCCTCTTCCCAGGGGGCGGAGCCTGTGTCCCTTCCTGCCTGTCTCTCCCTCCGGCCTTTTCGCCCCGCTCGGTTTCCCCTGCACCCCTCCTCACCTGGGACGCCCGGACTCGTCCAAACCCCACCCGCCACCCGGGGCCGCTCACCTCTTCCCCAGGCTCCCCGATTCCGCCCCCCCCCCCCCGCCCCGCCCGCCAATGCAGCCTTTGCCGGACTCTCCTTCCTTAGAATCCGTTTGGCCCTTAGGGACGGGACTCTGACTCTCAAAGAGGCACAAGTCTGGCTCCTATCACAGCCCCATAAAACAAGCTCCTCCTGTGTTTACATGCTGTATCTCCCCAGAGAGACAAGGCAATGCAGAGTTCAGATCCTGCTTCTAGAAGCGGCAAGTGTGGCTCAGCCTCTTGCCTGTAAAAATGGGACCGGCCCCAAGACTGGATGAGCTTATGTACCCCTAGCGCTTAGCACTGTCGGTTCCGGACACATGGAAAAGAGCTCAAAATTAACATGACCATTATTCTACCTATGCAGGTCCAGGACTCCTCCGCCCATGGTCACCCTCCTCATTAAAGATAAGGAGGAAGAGGTGAAAGTTTACCATCAGCTGGCCCCCGGAGGGATCTTTAACCCGGGCCCAGAAGGGAAACTATCTTGGAAGATCCAACCAATCCTCACACCCCCACCCTGGTCGCTGGGTTTCCTGATGGCTCAGAGAGAAGGCAGGAGCCTCACAAAGCCAGCAGGAAGGTTTGTGAAAGGCAGCTGAATTTTCTACACAAGGTGTAACGTGAACTCTGGCCTCGGAACTGGCCACTGTGTGTAGGGCAGGGGAATGCTCCCGTAATCAGAAGACCATCTCAAACCTCGAAGATGTGCTTTCCTCCCTGCAGGTAAAGAAAAGGTGGATTCTAGGAGGCTCACATCCTTTTTTCCAGGGCACCCACTGCGGATGGGCCCACGGACCTGCCTACCCTGCGGGAGAAGTGAGACAGGTTCAGTGCACAAGGACACCCCCAAGAGGGGGGGCTCTCACCAATCTAGGGGTGCTTGTGGGTTGCCACCGTGACCGGAGAGGGGGATGCGGTCCCAGATGGCGACATCCAGCGACTCATGGGGTGGTCCCACACAATACAGAATTGTCCCACGTCCTGCCTCACTTCGGAACCTCCTGCTGGAGGGGCGCCTGGGTGGCTTGGTCGGTTAAGCGGCTGACTCTTGATCTCAGCTCAGGTCATGATCTCACGTTTCGTGAGTTCGAGCCCGGGCATCGGGCTCTGCATCGACAGCACAGGACCTTGCTTGGGATTCTCTCTCTCCCTCTCTCTCTCTCTGCCCCTCCCCAACTGGTGCGCATGAGCTCGCTCTCTCGCTCTCTCAGGTGAAAAATCTTCTAATCGTCGGAGCCTAGAACTCACCTCTGTTATATATATATATATATATATACAAAGTATTTTCCTGTAGGGTTTAATCTATGCTGAATACGCTTATTTTTAATCTTGTAGCTGTCCACTCCTCTGCTCAACTCCTTGCATGGCTTGTTTCCTGATCTTTTTCTTCCTCTTGAGCCCAAACTTGTTCAGGATAAGTAGGTGCCAGCAGCTGGCTCCCCCATCACGACTTTTAAAGTGGCCATGCCGAAGCGCTTACATGTGGAAACGCGCATTGTTCTATTAGAGATTCCTTTGGCCAACGGCACAGGCAAGTTCAGTGATGGGAGGGATAGCTCGCATTGACTCTGTGCTAGGCCTGCTGTCCCGAGCTCTTCCACGTGTGGTTTATTCGATCCCCACACGGCCCTCTGACGTCAGTACTATGACGACACCCAGGTGACCGGTGGGGAAACTGAGGCACAAAGCAGGTGAGGAGCTCGCCCAAGGGACAGCTGGGAAGCAGCAGAAGTGGGGTTTGACTCGAGCGTGTCTGGCTCTGGGCTCCACGCACCAAACCGCGAGACTCTCGAAGACCTCTCTCTTACTACGTAAGTATTTCACATCAGCAAAGGGATATTCCTATCCCTCCTCCGGCCGGCTCATGGTGTCTAAAATCCTTGTCCTAGTTCTGCTCTAGATCCTCATCAGAGACCACTCTGAAAACCCGAGTCAGGACGCCGTCCTCTTGAATCGTGCTTGAGAACTGTGTGATGTCTCCTTCTGTACTTTTCACCTCGGCAGCCAGGAAACTCACCATCACAGCCGTGAGTCGACTGCAGCCAACTGTCTCTCTCCCTCTCTCATCCCTGTCTTCTGGTGCTACTATCTCTCCCTCAGCTCTCTGCGGTTGCTGGTCCCTCGGTTCTGTTTCTATAACACCTGCGAGGAATTTTTATGCTTCTAGCACTCAGCTCCTTCCTGGACATGCCCCTATAATTGGCAAAACCTGACAGATCTGCATGACTAGACTGTGCACATGTGTGAAGGAATTCTGGGTAGCCTCAAATAAATTATGCATGTGTGTGAACGAACTGGGCCAGACCCATAAATAAATTATGCAGATGTAGGTGGCAGTCTTGGGGTTGTGGGAAATGAATTAGGCAAACGTCTTCCAGGGAGACTTAGCGGAGCGCGGTTAAGACGCTGGACAGACGAGAGGCGACTGGTTATGTGAATGGGGGGGGGGTGTAAGTTACGGAGCGGTGGGGCCAGCTTGTGTCTCACTGTTGGAATGAATCGTGCAAAGTGGTCTTTGCAGCGGACTCGGTTCATGCCTGCGTTGGACCGGAGTGAGTGTAAATTTCAGCGATGCGGCATAAGTTATCCTAACATCAGAGATCGATTATGAATGATGAGTGAATTTTGCGAGCCACGGCTCCATAGCTGGCAAATACCTAGCTAGGCTGTGACCGGTGGTAGCCATTGCAGAGATCACGAGGACTCTGTCAACACGTATGGCACTGTTAGAAGAGCTCAAGCCATTCCTTCTGGACGGGTTAGAAGAGCTCAAGCCATTCCTTCTGGACGGGTATATTGCAAAATGCCGCCCCCTCTGGGCAGATGAGCCCTTTCCAGGTGCTGCGGGAGCCCTCCAGACATGGCGTGGGCGCACTCGATGGACTCCGGCCCCAAACTGCCTTCCCCGGCCCACCGCCCTTGTGCACAACCTGCACAACCATACCTGGTGGCCCTCCCCGATGTGAGCATGCATTGCTGCGAACGCATGAACCAAGTCTCCGGGCCCAGGGAGCCACCCCTCTGGATTCTGCCGACGTACGTGCCCCGAGCAGGTGCCGATGGGTCCTTGCTCACCTGGACCACGCCGGGGGAAAAGACGGCAAGGATGAGATAAAGCCAGACGTAGGCGAAGATACTCCAAGAGGCAGTGACGAAGAAGACTCTCAAGTGCTTGATCTTGCGGCTCTCGCCGGCTGGGATGACGTAGATGCACACGGCAATGACCACAAACATGTTGAAGGCGGCGCTGCCCACGATGGTGCCTGGGCCCAGCTCGCCCGCCTGGAAATTGTGGCCACAGACCTCGATGACAGACAGCAGGATCTCGGGGGCTGAGGAGCCTAGGGCCATGAGCGTGAGGTTGGACACGGTCTCGTTCCAGATGCGGACGGTGCCCACGCTGGTCTCGCCGTTGGCCTTGGTGATGGTGATCTCCTTCTCCTTGGACGTGATGACCTCGATGGACGCCATGAAGCGGTCGGCGATGATGGACACGCCCAGGAACATGTACACCATGGCCACGAAGTAGACCACGGCCCGCGCCGCTTTGTCACCCAGCGACGGGTCATCAGGCTCCCAAACGGGCAGCAGGACCCCCGGCTGGCAACGGTTGGAGCCCTGGCAGCCCCCTGTGCTGGCATCGCTGTCATTGGCCGGGGGAGGTGGCAGGGAGGGGGTGGGGGTGGCCGCCCCCGAGCACAGGGCTGTCCCCAGGAGGAGTGCAAACCCCACTAAGGCCAGGGGAGCCATGGAGGGTGTCGGGTCCTGTGGGGGAGGAGGAAGAAGTGTGGGGGAGGGGCACACACCCCGCCCATTCACACGGGGACCCCCGAGGCTTGCTGGGGGCTGGGAGGGGGAGGGTGGGGACAGAGGGAGCCACAGAGGGACAGGGACGCAACGAGACAGAGAGCGCCAGACAGAGACCGGGAGAGGAGGATAAAGACAGACGGGTGTCACAGGCTGCTGGCGGAGTGGACGTTGCTCTCGCCACTTCGGGGAATTGTGGCTGGGCGTCCTGCACCCTACTGGCCGGCAGTTTCCGCCCCCAGGTACCTGGGCACCCAGGAGCCCTAGGACGCGTGTCTGCCCGAAAGCCACGCACACGACAATGTCCGCGGCTGCCGCTTTGTTTCTAACAGCGTCCCTCCGGAACCCGCCCGGATGGGATGCCTGTCAGCAGCAGACGGAGAAGTACAGCTCGGGGGGGGGCGGGGTGGGGGGCAGCGGAACGTTATGTGGCCCTGAAAAGAGAACGGGCTGCGGACCCGCCCGGCCACACAGACGAATCCCACAGACGGACGATGGATGGATGAAGCCAGGCCCCAAGTGACACAGACCGGATGATTTAGTGGGTGAGGCCAGGGGCTGGAGGCCCTAAGTTCGTGAGCGGAGTCTGGTGGCCTCAGAGGGCTCCTGTGCAGGGCCTGGGCTTTGGCGGGTGCTGGGATGTCCGTCTGCCTGTCTGTCTGTCTGTCTGTCTTGTCTGTCTGAGGTGGGGCTGCAGAGAGACTGCTGGAGGGTCTCTGGCTCACATCTTTCCCTGCGATGCTGGCAGGTGTCTCTCCCAACTGAGTCTCAGAATACTGCGGCCCTCGCCCTGGACAAGGTCTCGTGTGGCCTGGCCTCCTCATTCCCTCTCTGGCTTCATCTCTCTCCCCTGTCCCCCTTACTCGGTGGCCCCGGCCACCTCCGGGTTCCTCACATGCTAGACAAGTTCTTGCCTCAGGGCCTTTGCGCCTGCTGTTTCCCCCTTCCTGAGACCCTGTTCACTACATATTCACCCTCTCTTCTCCAATTCTCTGCTCAGACATCACCCTCCCTGAGCTCTCTATTCAAAATGACACCACCCCACTTTGGCGAGGCCCTAGGGGTCTCCTAGATGAGAGGGCCAAGGCTCAGAGAGGTTAAAAACTCATTCAAAGCCCCCAGCACCAACGCTGGCTTCATTTCTCTCTCTGGGAGTCGCCCCAACTCCCAGCTCCTGGGCCTCACTCTTATGTTGCCATGGTAACCCAGTAGCCTGTCTTGAAAAAGGGTGGGGGGTACTGAGACTAGAAGGAGAGGTCTGACCCCTGCTTTGGCCACCAATCTCAGTTCTCCCAGTAACTTCCACTTCTGTCTGGAAGTTCTTCTCCGAGTCTAACCCACAGCCTGCCCCCAAAACACGCCCACGTACTCAAGGGCTGGGAGCCCGCTCCTCTGGGGGAGGGAGGCAGAATGTTGGCAGAACATCCCTGAGGAGTGTGTGTGGGGGGGGGGGGCGGGGAGAGGGGGGATTCTTAAAGGGCCACCGCACAATTAGCCCCCTCAGCAAGGCCCCTAAGGATACATCTAATTAGCAGCCCCCTAATTAGCAACAACTTAGGCATAATGACAAACCCACCAGGATCCAAAGCAAAGACTCACGCTCTCTTCTCTCTCCCTTCTCTCCGGCTTCCAGGAGAAACGAGGGCCACCTGGGAGTCAGGAATTCATCTCAAGCATCTAACTCCCTCTCTCATGGGAGGGCCAAGGCCTGGAAAGTGCCCCCTCACATCTAACCACCTGTCCCTCCTGCTGAGGTCCTCAAGGGAGGCCAGAGTCAGCCAACGAGGGGGGGGGGGGTTCTCATGCCTGCCCTCCTTCCCAGGGGATGGGCAAAGCATCCTGGCTCAATCCCTTTTCCTGCAAAACCTGAGGCCTTAGGGGAGTGGGGGGGGGGCGGTCAGGAAGAGAAAGCACGAGATAAATATTTGTGAAATGAATGACCAAGAGGTCTGAGCCCTGTCGCTGGGGACAGCTGGACTTTCTCTGCTAAAGGCGCCTGTCTCTGCCTCTCTTCGTCCACCAGCAGCCCTGAAACCTAATCTGGGTTTAGAATCCGGGGGCAAAAGGATCAGGTTGAGGCCAGGGTAGGAGTCCGGAGGGCAGATGATAGCATCTCCCGATGTCCCCCCACCCTCGTGGGCAGGTGCCCAGCTGGGCCAGTGGTGAGCACCCTGGTTCTGCCTCACATGCCTCTCGGGGTCTCAGACACCTCCTGTTTAGGGCGGGATTGTAAGCGTAAGGGAAGGGGGTCCAGTCTGGCCTTGCCGGGTGGGACCCCCTCCCTCCCTCCCTCACGTTGGCGAGCGGGGTCATGGTTCCTGGTTGTGCTTGGTGGGGCCAGGGCTTGCCTGCTGCGCTCCTCGGAGAGACTTCAGAGGTGGGGACCCGAGCTTCTAAACACACCCACTTCCTGCTCCTGGGTGAACCGTGTCCCAGCCTGGGGGTCACACATAGTCTCAGTGCTCAGGGCTACCATGCACGGATGGGTAAACCGAGGTCCGGAGGGAGAAGAGAGCTTGGCCAGGTCAGGCAGCTTCCACTCCGGGGCAGCGGAGGATGGAAAGTCAAGCCATGGGACTCCGAACGAGGTGCTCCTTTGAACCCATCGGGCCCCACGTGGGTACTCGAGGACCTCACCCCGTCACAGCGGGGGCTACTGCGGCTGGGCTCACACCTCTCCCCTGTCACTCACTCTCGCCCACCTTTCTGGTCCCCTTCCCCCCCAGGAAAGAGGAGGATGTATTGGCCAGGGACTTCCAGACTCAGAGGGGCCCTCCGGGAGCCCCCGGGGGATGGGGATCCACCCCCACGAGGGATGGGTCTGAGGCTGGTCTGCCCTGAGGAGCGATGGAGGTAAGGCTGCAGAAAGGACCGGCCTGATCCGCCCCAGGACGTAGTGCTGTGCCTGGCGGAGGAAAAGCACTCAGCAACTGTCAAAAGGATGGATGAGGCAAGCGATGAACTGGACAACCAGCAGACAAGGTATAGAAGTCAGACTGCAGGAAGGACCGTCCAGTCTACCAGAAGAGGGAGGAGAGGAGCTCTGTCCTCAGGGGAGGGATGGGCACAAGCCTGCCGAGAGGATGGGCGGGAGCTGGGCAGAAGGGAGAGGAGTTTGGGGGACTCCTTGGCTTCTGGGGGAGCCCACTCTGCAGGGGGTGGGGATCTTCTTCCTCCAGGTCTCCCCCTTGCCAGGGGCGGGGACAGAGGTGTGTAGGAGGAGAGTGAACCCGCTACCAGGGAAGAGAGAGAGAGACAGAGAAACAGAGACCGCATACCTACAGACAGAGATGGAGAGAAGGAGAGGGGCAGGGGAGAGAGAGAGAGAATGAAAGAGAGTGTATGTGTGTGTGTGTGAGAGAGAGAGAGAGACCCACAGAGACAGGAGAGTCGGAGACACCGGGGAGCAGAGACAGGAGGGAGGGAGAGACACAGATGGCGAAAGAGGAAGGCAGAGAGAAAGAAACCAAGGACTTAAGAGACAGAGCCCCCGAAAGACACAGAACAGACCCAGGCACAGAGGGACACAGAGGGACAGAGGCGGGAGTGAGGGACTGACAGACAGAGACACAGGGGAAGGGACTCAGAGAGGCAGCCAGACTCTGCAGGACAGGACCCCCGAGAGATGTGGAAAGACAGACGAGACCCAGACGCAGGAAGGCGGGGGCGGAGGGAGAGAACACGAAGGGGGGGCTGCCCCAGACGGGCTGGGGTGTTCTCGCTCCCTCAGTACCCAGGAGGCACCCCCTCCCCAGCCGGCCAGGCTCCCTGGGACCCAGGAGGGGCTGAGGATGTTGGCTGCTGGCGGTGCCTCCACCCCACAGAGGGGACCCGGTATCCCCGCCCGGAATATGCAGCCCCCCACCCCCCATAAATGAGCTCAGGGAAGAGCGGCTCCTGGCTCCTCACATGTCCCCCTCCACCCGCCTGGGGCAATACCGTCCTTCCTCCACGCTCCCCCCCTCCCAGAACTGGGGGTCTCTTACCTGCAGCTACAGCCTGGACTAGGTCCCCCTAGCACTGGGCTGGCGGTGGTGGGCGCCTCCGCCCGACAGAGAGGGAAAGAGAGAGACAGAGAGAGAGAGAGAGAGAGAGAGAGAGAGAGAGAGAGAAGCTGGAGACTGAGAGGGAGAGCCGGGGAGGAGGGGAGGGAGAGGGGATAGAAGGAGGAGAGGAAGAGGGGGGAGGGACACGGGGGAGGGGGAGTCAGGAGAGAGGGAGGAGGAGGGACGGGGGAGAGTGCTGGGAGGGAGGAGGAGCCGGAGAGGGAGGGGAGGAGGAGGAGGCGGGGAGAAGGGAGGCAGGCGACAGGCGGGGGAGGCTTGGGGAGGGGCCTGGAGAAGAGGAGGTTGGGGGGAGCCCAAGCCTCCCACCCACCCTGCAGGTTCAGCACTACAGGCAGGGGACAGCGGCAGACGCGTGCGTGCGTGCGTGTGTGTGTGTGTGTGTGTGTGTGTGTGTGTCTGTGAGTGTGTGCGGTAGGTGGGGTGCCGAGGGTCATTCACAAGCATCCTCGCCCTCCCCAACACACACTGATCCGTACAAGGGCCGAAGAAGCAAAAAAACAGCTACAAATAGTTACAGGCTCACAGAACCGGGGAGGGGGGGGAGGGCAAGAATGTTTAGCCAGAGTTAGATCCAAATTCACATGCCGCGCCTGCTGACATAGAACCTCGCAAAGCAAGCCGGCAACAACCACAAAGGCACACCCATCAATAATAGTAACAGCAGCTGCCATTCAAAGTGCCCCTTCCACGGGCCGCGCGGTGTTGCAAATTTTCTCGTTAAGTGATTGCCCTGCCTTGACACCGCTAGTCCTCCTAACAGCCCTGCGAAGTCGCTGCGGCCGGCCTCGGTTTGCAGATGGGGAAACTGAGGCACAGAGCGGCCAAGCATGGCTCCAGGCTCCAACACCCTTAAGCCACCACACTGCGCGCTGCCCCGCGCTGAGGAGCAAGTAAGAAGTCAGAAAGGAAACCGCAAAGGACCAGGCGAGCGTCCCAGGCTCCTGCAGGCACAAAATCGCGAGTGCTGAAGGGGACACACAGGGGCGCACACGCCTCACAGACCCCTGCCATCACGAACTACGCTCCCTTCGATTCCATGCCGCGGTCCACTCCTGCCTAGGACGGGAGGGGATGGCAGCTCTCCGCCTCGGCAGGCGGGCAGCAGGAGGGAGGAGACCTCGCTCCTGCCAGCGATCGGTGCCCACCGCCAGTCCAGGCTGGACACCCCTTGGGCAGGCTGCCAGGGGACGAGGGAGCCAACGCAGCTCTGGGCCGTTTCCCACGCTTGGGCCTGGGTTCTGGGAGACGGCGAGAGCGGCCAAGAGCCGGTGGGGCTCCTGCCTCCTAAAAACCCACCCGGTGGCTTGGGTCTTCACGGCCGGCGTGGGTGGTCAGACTGTTGGGTGGGCTTCCGTGGTAGGAGGTGGTACGGATGGCCGGGACTGTGGTGCCTGCCCCTGGGGCCCCAGGAAGCGGGAGTCCCACCCAAACCCTGCCACGGGGAGGAAAGGGCCCACCCTCCCCACCAGCCCGGATCCCCCTCAGGAATCATTCCCCAACCGTCCTGCCCCAGAGTCTATTCCTGGCCTGCAGTGGGGGAGGGCAAGAGCTCTTCCGGTCCGGCCCTCTGCTGGTCCCCGAGATCCAGGTCCCTGATTCCCCCACCTTGCTGTAGAAGGGGACACAGCCGGCAGAGCAGTGGCCAGGGAAGTCAGCACCCCTCCGCCTCAAACTCCCTGGTCCCTGGATCTCCGGGGCTTTTCAATCGTGTCTAACCTTTGTCCTTTCCAACATGGCAAGCCCCAGGTCTTTGCCTCCTGGGTCTCATCTCAGGGGATCTAAACTCACTTGCGTTCTGCTGGGGAGGTCTAACCACAGTCATTTGTGAGGGTCCAACCTCAGCATTATTCATCCGGGGGCGGGGGGCGTCTAGCCTCAAACCCTCTGCTGCAATGTGACCATAGCTTCCCCACAATAGTCCTTCCCCCCATATCCTTTCTTCTGAGCCTTAAGCTCTGTATTTTCCCACCAGGGTCTAACCTGACCCAGAGCTCTCCACTTGGGTCTAACCTCAGACCCGGGGCTCTCCCCTGGGGTCCAACCTCAGTCCTTTCTGTTGGATTCTAGTCTTTTCCACGTTGGTTTCACTCCAGCCTTTATGACGGGGCCTCGTTTCTAACCTCCTACTCCGTTCTCTGAGGTCTACAGCGTGATCTCCCTTCGGGCCCACTTCTAGGTCTAACCTTGGCCTTTTCTCTCCCCATGTTCCCCTCCCTCCATTCCTCCAGCACCCAGCGCAGAGCCTGGCACACAGCAGGCACTCACCAACCGCTTCCCAGAACAAAAGAAAGAGAATGAAGGCAACTCAAAAGTCTGGTTCTTCCGGACATATAAATAATCATTGGCTCACCAACCCTCATTAGGGGCGGAAGAGGGGCAGGAGTTGGGGGGGGGGATCACCCCGTTTCCAAATGGGGACACTGAGGCACAGAGAAGGAGTGTGTCAGCCGGGCTCACAGGGCACAACAGGGCACAGCCAGAGCAGGAACCCACAGCTCTACCACTGGAGGGTGTGGGGAGACCATCCTCTCCTTCAGGATGCTTCCCTACCACGAATGGCTGGAGGTGACGGCCCCAGTGAACCACACCAGCGTCTGGGGCGGGCAGTGGGTAGGAGCTCAGGAGCCTGGGGTCTCAGCAGGCTCTGGACCCACCCCGTCCCCAGGCCTCTGTGACTGACGTCGTCTCCTCTGCTGCACTTGATGCCGAAGCCGGGTCAGGACCAGCTCCGAGGCCTGGACCAGGCTGTGCTGTGGGGGACAAGAGGAGGGCAGGGCTGAGACCGGGCAGCCAGGGTGCAGGTTAGATCACTCGGGATGGTGTGGAGGAGACAATCCCACAGGCCCGGAGCTCGGCTGCAGCGGGAGGCCGGAGCGCAGACCAGCCGGTGGGGTGGGGGGACAGGTCCCTGTGAAGGGGTGAAGGTCAGACCCAGGGGGACGGCCTTCAGTGAATTCCCAGTGGGAAGAACAAAGACGGCACCCAATCGTACGGGTCTGAGGTTAGGACTCGGAAAGGACAGGGGAGGACCAAAACATGGGAGACAGACTGCCCTGAATGGGAGGTGAGGCCGAGGTTAGACCACAGTGGGGGAGACTGAGGCGAGACCTTGCCAACAAAGAGTAGGCCAACGGGACAGAGAAAGAACCAACCAAAGTGAAAAAGGCAGCAATGTGGCATCACCTGAGGGACAGAGTGCGACCCTGGCTGGAGCGTCTGAGGCTAGACCCTGGCAGAAAGGGCAGAAGAGATTACAGTGAGATGGCCTGAATGAGGGATGAGGCCTTGGTGAAGGGATGGTCAGACCACAGGGAAGGAAGTCCTTTCTCCCACAGTCGGACCACAGCCTCTTCCACTGGGATCAAACCTACGCCCTTTCCATTAGGGTCTAACCTGCGACCTCTCTGCCGGGGTCCAACGGTTCCCCTTTCTTCCGAGGTCAAACCTAGACCATTCCATTGAGGCACAGACGGTAGGAAAAGACCCAAGCAAAGAGCAGAGGAGGCGGTATGGTTAGCTTCCGGGAGAAAGAACCCAGGCTAGACCATACAGAGACGGTCTTGGAGGCAGACCGGAGATACGGCCAAGGCAAACACCACACTGGAAGCCAAAGGTGGACCGCAGCCTGAGAGGTGGCGGGGGGGGAGCCACAGGGAAAAGGCTGGAGGGGAGACTGCATTAGTTGGAGTGAAACGGAATGGGGGGGTTCCGGGTTGGACCTCGGACCATTGAACGGTTGGCGACTAGACCCCAACAGGGGTTACAGCAGTTAGGCCGCCATGGCGGGGGTCAAAGTACAGCCCAAGGCCGGACAACAGACCAAAGCTCAAGGGCCTGACCACAACAGAAAGTTCTGAGGTTAGGCCAAAGTGGAAAGGTCCAAGGTTAGACGTTGGTGGAAAGCCGGAGGCTGGCTGCGGGAGGCCCGGAGGGGAGGCTACAGGACAAGGGTAGGAAAAACGTCGTTCGGGAGTCAGAACGCGACAGCAAGGGGGAGGTCAGACCACAGCCGGAGCGCAGCCGGCTGCACACAGAGGAGAGGGTGAGGCAGTGAGGAGAGCGGGCCCTGCGGGAGGGCAGAGGTTAGATCACTGGGCGGGGGTGGAGGCAGATCTGGGTGAGGCCACAGCGAAGGGACAGAGTCAGACAAAGCACGAGGAACCAAGGGCTGAAGTCAGGAGGCTGAGGGCGGGCTGGGGCTGACAGATGCCACGTCGGAACCCCCTTTGCCATGATGGTGCCCCCCCCCAACCAGCGGCCTCTGCTCCTGGGACTGTCCTTGGCCAGCGAGAACCTCCTCCCAGAAACAGGCCACTCCCTCCTCCAAGAGGGGGCCTGCAGCCAACGATCCCTTTGTGCGAACGATGGGCTCAGGCTGCAGGGCTCCCGTGGGGTCGGGCCTTTGAGGCCACCTCCTCGCGTGGCTACTCCCCGTGGCCTCTGACGTGTTTCCCGCGGGAGCGCGCCCTCAAGAAGGCGGCTGAGCGAACACCCCCACCCCAGGCGCCGCTGCAAGGGGCCCCCCCCCCCCCCCCGACCTGAGGAGCCCAGCTACCTGCAGGATGTGCACGCCCTTCAGGGAGACCACGGCGAGCTCCCGCAGCCCGTCCCCGGTCAGGTCCACGTGTGCCAGCGCCAGCAGTGGGCTGGAGAAGTCTCTCTGCCACAGCAAGCAGAATCCCCGCTCGGCCTCGGGGAGCCCGGGCTCCGGGCCGAAGTACTTGTAACAGAGGAGCTCCTGTGCAGGGGGGCGAGGGGTTAGGACCGCGCGGGGACGCGGGGCGGCGGGAGGGGGCCGGGGGTGGCAGCCCCACCCCTCTGGTCCCACCTGTCCGTAGGTGGCCACCAGGACTTCGGGCCGCCCGTCCAGATCTACATCGGTGACCAGGCCACAGAGGACGCTGTCAAACTGGTCACTGCCGGGCAGGAGAAGCTGGTCCTCAAGGCCCCGGCTCAGCAGGTCCCTGAGGGTCACGGAGGCGGTGGGGGGGACCGCGGTCGCACCACGGCGCCCGCCGCCCTTGGCCCACGCCGCTCCCCTGCTCAGGTCTGGACACACCGCTCCTCCTCGGCACCCTCGTCTCCGACCCGGACGTCTTCACGTCCGTCAGACTGCTCACGCAGACTGTCAACCGATATGGACGCCCATCTCTGTCCCCTGGAGGCGGGGCCATCTCCCTCCCGAACGGAAACCCACTTTATTCCTTCTGGTGACACCCTGGCCTCCGGTCCGGACACCCACATCGCCTCCCTGGAGCCTGGGAGCTGGGTTCCAGCTCGGACATCAGGTGAGCCACCGCGGGCTAGCACTGCGTCGGCGGCTCAAAATCCGCCATAGCGGGAGTAAGTTACACCCCAGAAGCTGGCAAACGCTACAAGTCAGGGCTTCCTCACCCAACGAGCCCGCGGTTAAACGTTTGCCAACACGCTCGTCCAGGGGGAGCAGACATCTGTGTTCCCGTCCCAAGGCTTCGATGGATCCGCTACGAGTTCTAGACCCAAACACTCGCACTCCCCCTCCCTGGGGCACGATCACCTTTACCTGCCCAGCCCTGGACAACCTCACCCGAGGGGGCTTCCTCCTGAGAACGACCCGGTGCGGGAGCAGGAGGTCAGGCCGCCCCTGTGAGTCCGCCGTGCGGGCCGCTCACCGATATACCACGGCTGGTTCCAACATGCTGGCCACGAGCACGCTGTACTCTTCCCGCTGTGGCCGGTCCTGGGTCTCTGGAGACGGGACACGCGTGGGGCGGGGCCTGAGGGGACAGGCTCCAGGCTCCTCCTCGCCATCCCTCCTCCCCTGCCCCACCGCTCTAAAAGAGGAGGGAGACCCCACCTTCGCCGTGCTATGAAGGGAAGCTTCGCGGTAGACAAGATGATGGGAGGAACAGGTGTGAGACCAGAGAGGGAGGGAGACGAGTAAGGAACGACCCGAGGGGCGGAAGGCAGCCTGCAGGGGTCAGGCGAACGGAGCCGTCAGAGAAGGGCAGGCCACAGCAAGAGGAACAGAGCAACAGGCAGGAGAGGGGAGCCTGGGTTGGGGGGGCAGCGCTGAGTCCCCAGGAAAAGCTTGGGGGCAGACAGCAGCAAGAGACAGAGTGAGGAGGCCAGAGAGGGGGATCAGAGGAAGTCACAATGTGAGGGCTGACGGTTAGACGAAGGAAAAGCAGAAGGTCAACTCCAGGGTAAAGGACGCAGATTAGAATCCAGGGGCAAGTGGCTGAAATGAATGTGAGGGCACAGAGGGGAGGGAGGGAGCATGGGAGGGATGGGCAGGGGCTGGACGCTCCGGGAGAGGGGTGTGAATCTGGGAGTGGGGAGCTGAGTCTGCAGGGTCACCCCCCACCCCAGAGCTCACCCTCGGGGGCTGAGAGGCTGAACACGATCACTCGGGAGATGGGGCCGTCCTGCAGGATGGTCCATGTCTGCAGAACCTCTGTGTGGGGGGTGAGGAGTCAGGGCCCCGCCCGCCCACCCACCCCGCCCCCTGCCCGGCCCCCATCCTGCCCATCACCTTGACTTCGCTGGTCCACGTGGGCAACTCGGACATAACCGCTCTGACAACCCAGAGCGGAGAGTCGCCGGGATGTGCCGGGGAGATTGTGGACATCAAGCCAGAGGACGCTGGTGGGTGGGCAGGTGGACGGAGGGGTCGGAGGGCATCATCAGATACTGGCCCCACATTCTGCCTCCCCAGGAGCCTCCGCCCCCTTCCTGTCGCCCTGGGGCCCCGCTGGGCCTGATTTCTCTCTGGGATCACCACTCGCCATCGACTTCGTGTGTATGGCCGGAGTTTTCTGAACTCACCTCCCCTGCCCAGTTTCTCTGAGGTCATCTCTGTCTCTACCGTCCCTGAGGGCTTTGCCACCACTTGATTTCTCGGAGGCCGCCTCCCTGGGGCCCCGCTGGCCTCTTTCGGGGGCTCTCTTACCTACTGGTCAGATTTGTGAGCTCCGGGAAGAGGTTTTCCACGGGATGTTCTTCAAACTGATGCAGCCCCTCGTTCTGGGGGAACGAAGACCGACCCCCCTGACTTGAAACGTGTTGGTGGCCAGTCTCACGCGCAGACCCCGCACCAGCCCATGGCAGCCCGAGAGAGCAGGGCTCTGCCCGCCACACCTCCCTCTGCCTCACCTCCTTGTAGAGATGAATGGCCGGGTCATTCCCACTCAGGAGAAACACTGTGTCCAGCTGGTTCCCAACCTGGACCCTGAAAGCAAAGAAGTCTAGAATGCCTGTGAGGTAGAGTCCACGTATAGAATTTTCCAACCTTAGAATCATAGAAACGTTCTGTTTCTAGAGCCCTTCCTTGCCTGCTGGAGTCCTCATTCTGGACGTGGGTTCAGGAATGGAACGTGGAGAGCTCTAGAAAGGGTCGCAGAAACCCAGAACGCTAGAAACTCTTTAATCTAGAACTCCACTGTTCCTCAAGTTCTGTTTCCTGTCTCCTTTGAAATACCAGAACTTTTAGAAATTGCCACGGTGGATGTTCCAACTCGTAAAATGGCGCAACATCCAAATCCTAGAATCCAGAACATCAGTGTCTAGAATTCTCACCTGTTAAGACCAGAAGTTGGCAAACTATGACCTTCTGACCAAATCCAACTTACCGATTTTTGTCAATAAAGTTATACTAGAGCACAGCCACACCGTTCATTGACATAGTGTCGATGGCTGCCTTCTTCCTACAATGGCGGACTTGAGTTGTTATGATAAAGACCGGCCCTTAGCAGAAAAACTTTGCCAAGGGCTGTGCTAGACCACCGATGTCCTAGAATGGAATCTGGAGCTCTAGACTGGAATTCTCATATTTTGGGGTTCTAGAACCTCATATCCCAGATGGTCTGTATTCCACCTACTTGAAATACGAGACTATGAAACAGAAGAACGACTTTATCATCACGAAATCTCTGAATTACCAAACAGCAGAGCTTTCAGATCTTGGAATCTCAGAGCTTACGACTCCAGAAAACTTCGCCCCTCTGGGTCCTTGAGAGTCCAAGTCGAGAACCCCAGAACCTGAGCGTTCTAGATGTCTAGGACACAGGTGCTCAGTTATCGCTCAGAGGATCTAAATAGCGACCTTAAAAGCACCGTGCTCTAAAGAACAAAACAAGAGGGGCGCCTGGGTGGCTCAGTCAGTTGAGCGTCCGACTTTGGCTCAGGTCAGGATCTCACAGTTTGTGAGTTCGAGCCCCGTGTCGGGCTCTGTGCTGACAGCTCAGAGCCTGGAGCCTGTTTCAGATTCTGCGTCTCTCTCTCCGCCCCTTCCCCGCTCATGCTGTGTCTCTCAAAAATGAATAAACATTAAAAAAATTGTAAAAAAAAAAAAAAAAAAAAGAACAAAACGGGAGTCTGACACTCTTCTGGTAGGTTTGCTGCCTCATTTGCTGCAGCCTCCCCCCCTACACACACACACACACACACACACACACACACACACACACTATTGTAATACACCTGTGGCTTACATACTCTGCATGGCACAGCTGGAAAGGAGTGAACTGGAGTTCCAGGTTCAGGCAGCTCTCTGTAAGGGGAGCACACGCAAATAGACACCGGGGACCTGACAGGTCCCCCCTCCCATCTTCCCCATCCCTCCTTCCCCGGAGCCCACACTTACGGGCAATGGAGTCAAGATTGTACTCAGAGCCAGGCTCATAGTCGCAGTAAATGTTAAGGAACGGGCTGCCCTTGTCCCCTGAATCCTGGGATGGGAAACTGGCCTCAGGAAAGAGGGGCGGCACCAAGGGGCATCTGGGTGAGACTCAGGGGGATGCGCTGTGCGTGTGAGGAGAAGGGAATGGGTAGGTGGAGGGAGGCTGGATACCTTGATGAACGTGATCCCCACAACCAGGCCCCGCTTTGGGGGCGACTTGTTGAAGGTGTCGATGGAGACGATCTCCGCGTCCACTGGGAGGGGACAGTTCAAAGTTCGCGTTTCAGGCAGACTTCTGACCCCTCTATCCCCCATCATGGCGACCCCTGACCTCTAGTAATCGCTAATCTCCGACCATCTCTGCAATTATCATTACTTCTGGCTCCATGTGAGTCCTGATCATCATAACCACGGTACGAGGAATCCTGAACCCTAACCACTGACACCAATGCCTCCTGATCATCAGCCTTCACCCCTTTCAATCACCCGGATCCCATTCTCCCATCACGGGGACCCAGCTCAGGGCCTCAGAAGCCTTCTCAACACCACGTTCCAGGCCCCCCCGACCCCCTGGCGCCACGCACCGGGAATATAGTTGAACTGCAGCTCCTTGGCCACGGGCCGGATTTTCTGTCGGAGGTCCTGGTAGCGGAAGCCCAGCACCTTGCCTTTAAGGGTGGCGGCCAGCAGCTCCCCGCGCCCGCCCGCGCCGCCCGCCAGCCCGTACACGTTGCTCTGCGACGAGAAGCGCGTGAAGCTATCCTCGCGCAGCGGGCAAGGCCCTGCAGCCACGGCCGCCTCCCCCATCACGCCCCTCCACCACTCGCCCCGGCAGCGCCCGCCGCCGCCCGCCCTACCCCACCCCACCGCTCCCGAAACGACCCGGACGGCCGGGTGCTCGCCCGTCGCGCAGACTGATGACGTAGAGCAGCTGGCGTCGTTGCCCTTTACCAAGATGGCCACCCGTCGGGCTGCCAGGGCTTCCCTGAAGACCCCCACCCCCATCCCCCCATCGCGCCTGCGTGCTCCTCCCCGCTCCTTTTCGGAGCCCCGGAGAGGGGCCTGCTGGCTGATTGTGGCCTGAAGCTGGGAGGTGGTGGCCCTCGCTGTGGGTTGTGTGGCAGGTAGAACAATAAGAATCATACAACTCAATATAGTCCGTACGTGCCAGGAACTGTTCTAAGCGCTTTGGCTCTGTCGATTGATTTAAAACCCACGAGCAGGCTGGAATCCAGACGCAGGAGGTCATTTTGTCTAAGATCACACAGCTTCGCTAAGAAGTAGAGTCCAAACAAGACTGTCCCAGAGTTCTTTTAATCACGTTACCTTTAAAATGGTGAAATGCATGCTTAGCCAAGGAAAAAGGATCTGGCCTTTTGTCCTGGCACCTCCTTTATTGAATACCTTTCTGCTAGTCATGCTGGCCCAGATGATCTCTGAATGCTGACAACCACCCCGCTATGGTTAACCCGCGTTCATCGACTCAGCGTTTATGTACTGGGACACAGTAAGTGCGCGATAACGCTTAACTGAGCATAGTAAGTGCTCATTTATCTCAATGAATCCTTGCAACCCCGCTAAGAAGTTGCTTCTCCCAGTGTGTAGAGGATGAAATTGTGGCCCTGAGATGCTAGAAAATGGTGGAGACTGGACCTTAACCAGGTGTTTCTGACTGTGGGGTCTTCAAGGGGTTCCTATGTGGGGTTTTTTTGGTCCCTAGAAGGGCATCAGGGGTTTGGGCACTCTGTATACACCAGAAAATCACTTCCAGTAGACATGAGTTGTCCAACTGTTGTGGCCACATTGAGTAAACTTGTCACCACCACCCCACCCTGCAGAAACGTGCCTGCGTGTGCGCCGATGCACGCGGACTGCAAGATCCGTGAAGGCGGTGACTGGATCTCCCTTCATGTCAGCTCCAGACTTTGGGATGTGGGGAGCTGGGGAGTAAAACCTCCAGGAGGGCAGGGTCTGGATATGTGGCTAATGCTGTATTCCCAGGGTTTAGACCAGGCATGGCATACAGTAGGTGCTTAGTAAATACTTGCTGAGTAGAATGTGGGGTCTAATTCTGCTTCTGAACAATGTTTTCTTCAGGCCTCCGTCTCCCGTGGTAACCTCTAAACTACATTCACTCAATATCTGTTGAGTGAATAATGGAAGCTATAGGTTTGAAAGGAAAGAATTGTCCTGTTTAATGGTTTCCACTTCTAGCGGCGAATTTGAATCAGCTGTGGAATTTTCAGGAAAAGACAAAAACCCCCAGAAGAGTGGAGAACTTCAACCAAATCCCAGTCTATTGTGCTGTGCCCCAAGCCTGTGTACTTTTAATGATTTTCAGCACAGCCAGGGTTGAGACTCTCTGTTTAGGTCACTGACGGCAGAAACAGATTCAGGCACCACTTACCTTCAGCCTGTGCCCACAGCAGACATCAGCAATCGATCTCAGCTCTCAGGAATCTTAGAACTGAGTTCTAGGCAGCCATCATCAGTCCCCTGGAGCTGTGGGAGGAGCTGAAGGGGACAGGAGCAGGGCAGGGTGTCATGGTCCACACTCTCTTGACACCATGAACCTGAACCTTTCTTGAAAATTCTTCCAGGCTGTTGTCTGGAGCACCTCTTTGAGGGTGGGTCTCCACCTGGGTCTCCCGGGCGGGCCTGCCTCTGCATCCTGTCCCCCGACCCCCCACTCACTTCCTGACATCCCATGGTATAGTGACTCTGTGTGTCGTAAGCCTTCTCCAGCTTCGTGTCCCCCTCCCCGCCCCCCAGCCAGGAGGGCCCAGCCCCATGCTTGGGGCAGTGCAAGCACATCAGACTGCTCACCAACACACATGCCTACGTCGTGGGCTGTGGACGAGGCAGGTGGTCCTGACCAAGCTTTCCGAGGCCACTCCTGTGGTTCCTTCCGATACCCACTTGGTCGTCCTCATGCCCTGCCCACCTAAGTCGTCTCCTTCCTTTTCTTGTGAGCTTAGCGGGCCCCAACAGAAGCCACCGGGGCTTTCAACCCTCCTTTCAGGGCAACATGGGCACGAGGGGAGGCCGAGAGGTTCGGTGGGCCTCTCCCACCCTTATTGCTGCTCTCGTTGCCTTCCATCCCTCCAGCCGGCTGAGGCTGACGCGGCCCCCCACTGTCCCAGGGGAGGAAACCGAGGCCCACAGAACCCGGAGAACGTGGATTTGAGGCAGGTGCGCCCAGAATGCCAAGCCCGCGGCTCCTCCCTGAGCCCAGGATCCCGGTCACACTCACCCTCTTCTTCCCCACAGAGTGTGCCCAGAGCCCAGGGTGGGGACCAGGCGGGAAGGGAGACAGGACACCAGCCCCGGAGACACAACGGGGCAGCAGAGGTGAGGAGGAAGAGAGACTCATGCGAAGTGTTCTTTTTTATTTTTCTTTCTCAGGCCAGCTGCAGCTTCCGACCACAAAACCTCAAAGCACTAGGGAAGGAGCAGATGTCAGGGTGGGCGCGGGGACAGCCCTCTGAGCTCCAGGGCCTGCGGTCTATCCTGAGAGGTCAGGGCTGCAGGATGCCGTGGGGGTTCCCGGCACCGGAGGGGAAGGAGCCCGCCCCCACGGGGAGAGCAAATCTCAGCGGCTACGTGTGCTCAGGGCTCGGCTGGAGGACAGGTGGGAGAGACCGAAGCCAGTCTTGCGACTCAGCCGGTCAGGAGGCGGGGGACCAGATGCTGACCCCCCACCCCTGGCGGCACCCACAGCAAACAGGTCTGTGTCAGAGATTCTGTGTTTGGGGTAGAGAAGGGCACCTCTGGGGGGAGGGGGGGATTAAATAAACGGGCAGGAGGCGAGGGGGTGCAGCGAGAACAGAGGGGGACTGTCCGGCCGGCAGGCCCAGCCTCGGGGGCCCCGCGGCAGTGCTGAGCCCGCACCGCGGCTTGGGGAGACTCCTCTGCGGGAAGGGAGGGGAGGTCTCGCAGCCAAGGTCTCGGCCCCACGTCTCTGGGTTCACGCGCTGGAGGGGCGCGGGGGTAGAGAAGATGGGGCAGGAGGATGGGTGCCAGGGGGCTGGGGGTGCTTAGCGCAAGTCTTCCTCGTCACCCTGGATCGTCTTCTTGATGCGAAGCAGCATGGTGGTGAGCCACTGGTCCAGCCGGGAGATGGAGTCGTACTCCTTCACCTGCGACACAGGGGGGTCGGTGGCAGAGGGCGCCGGTCCCACAGCCGGCCCTGACGCCCTCCTTGTCCCCAGTCCCAGGTTCTCTGGGTGTTTCCCGGCCAGTCTCCCTGAGGAGGAGCGAGGGGAGGGGGGCTCCCTCTAAGGCTGCCTTGGGGAAAAGAAAGGATTTTTGCGGCATAGAACGGTCCAGCTTCCTTGTTTTCTGGGTGGGAAACAGGCCTGGCCGCGTGAGGGCGGCCTGTTCCGGACGCCATGGGGATGGGGGCCTGTCGCCCTGCCATGGCCCTGCTTCTCCCTTCTCTGTGGCTGATCCTCCTCGCGTCCCACCCACCGCCCGGGGCAGGATGGACCGGAGGGACTCTGGTCTCTGTCATCGGTAGCGGTGTAGGATTCCTGAAGGGCCCCCAGGAAACGTGATTGACAGATGCAGTCCAGATGACTGGAACAGGACCTGACCTGGGCCCAACAGAGTTCCAGAATGTTCACAACAGAGTATGGAAAGGAAGAAACACCTCCGTGGGGTGGTTCTGTCATGGAGCTTGGTGCTGGAAGAGGGAGCCCTTCCACGACGCGTCCCCCTCCCTCCCTGCTCCTCCCAGCTGCTCACCTGGGGCACCGAGTGCCGCAAAGACCTTGGCCTTCAGGGGCAGACACACACGGGTCTGCATCCCAGCTCTGCCCCCAAGGGGCCGAGGACGAGTCCCCGCACCTCACTGCCATCATCTCTAATGTGGGGAGAACACCTCCCTGTACCTCTGGGGCTCCTTGGGAGGATTCTGGGGTGACTGGACAAAGGAATTCACAGCCGGGGCCGGGGCCGGGGCCAGAGAAAGGGTGGGTGGGATTCCCAGGAGAGTGTGTCTGAGGAGGGCGGGCCCCGCCACGGCCACTCACCGCTTCGGTGTAGCTGTCAATGTTCTGCTCCTCGTGGGCGTCTAACAATTTCTGCAAGAAAACAGCAGGCAGACGGGTCAGGGGCCAAGGCCGGCCGTGTGCCTGACCTGGACTGGATCCACCCGTTAGATCCACGCCTGACCCGGCGGTGCAGGTCAGGGGGCTCCCGTGCCAGGAGGAAGGGGTAGTTTCCAGTCCTGCCCTGTGCGTGTGCATGCAGGCGTGTGCGTGCGTGCGTGAGATCACGCGGCCTCCCAGCTCCGCCGTCTCCGTCGCCACCCGAGCCTTACTTTTCCCAGCTAGAAAACGGAGGCCCACACGCACAGGAGGGAAAACAAAACAAAGACGGAAGACCCTTAAGAACCACCGCACAGGGGCGCCTGGGTGGCGCAGTCGGTTAAGCGTCCGACTTCAGCCAGGTCACGATCTCGCGGTCTGTGAGTTCGAGCCCCGCGTCGGGCTCTGGGCGGATGGCTCGGAGCCTGGAGCCTGTTTCCGATTCTGTGTCTCCCTCTCTCTCTGCCCCTCCCCTGTTCATGCTCTGTCTCTCTCTGTCCCAAAAATAAATAAACGTTGAAAAAAAAAAAAAAAAGAACCACCGCACAGATCTCGGCAGTTACGGCGACGAGCCCGCGGCTGCCCTCCCCCGCTGCCCCCAGCCCACCCAGCACTCACTTTCATTAGCGTGCACTCCCGGGAGCCAGAGAACGCAGGGAACAGCTCCTCATACTTCTGGACGGCGAGCTAAACGTCACAAGGGTGGAAAGAGGGGACAAGCTCATGAAGAGGGGCCATCGGAGCCACCGGCCTGGCAGCCAAGGGGACCTGGAGACACCTGGCCCCTGAGTCCTTCTCTGTGCCCCTCCCCCAGCGTCACCTGGCTCTGTGCCTGGCGGCACCTCCGTGGGGCTGTGCTGGGCCAAGCGTGGCTGCAGTGACAGCTTGTGGGGAGGAAGCGGAAGGGTTTCCCAGGCTGGTGCCCAGGGCAGGGGGCAAACACCAACTGTCTCGCAGGAGTACCTCCTACGTGCCAGGGCTGGTGCTGGGCACTTCTCAGTTAACCACCATGACGCCCCGGGGAGGGCCACGTGATGGGGACCCCCGTTTTGAAAGCGGGGAAACGCAATGACCTGCTTGGGGCACAGGGGACGTGGGGGCGGGAATGTGGACCGGCCCGACAGCAAAGCCTGAGCTCTCGCCCACAGCGGGAGCGGGGGCTGGCGGCCGTGCTCAGACACACCCTGAGGCTGAGGGCGGGGTGGCCGGAGACCCCAGGAAATGCCAAACCCGGACCCCGAGGACTCCAGCTCCTCCTCCGGCTAGGCCATTCCCTGCCCCCTCAGCCAGCACTGGCTCCGCTCTTGCCGAGAAGCCCTGAAAATGGGTGGTGTGGGCACGCGTGCTACAGTATAAATCATGACTCTGGGAGTCAAAGATCTGGAATCCAGCCCTGTGGCCTTGAATAAGGGGCTCCGGCCTCAGCATCCTCAGCTGCAGAACGGGGTAACAGTGGTGCCGACCTCAAGGGACGCGGTAAGGACCCAAAACATGCTCTCACGGAAGAAAAAGCCTGGCACCAAATGAGCCAGGAGCCGGGCAAACTCAAAAGCTACGGAGACCGGGCGCGTGACAACAGGAACAGAAACACGCCAGTGAGAACGAGTGTGTCCTGCCCACAGCTGACTGCAGGCACCAGACGTGAGGGAGGGGCTCACCCCTTGCCAAGAGGGGCCTTGGCCTAATGACAGACCCAGGGCTCCAGGGTGGCCACTGGGAGGAGGGGGAGGCCCTGGGTGGGCCCACGGGGCCGCGCTCACCTTGGCATTGAGCATGTCGATGCAGAAGTGACAGAGGGCCGCCTTGAAGAAGTAGTCCTTGGCGCTGTACTTGAGGAGGGGGCTGTCCATGGCATTGGTTCCCACCTGTGCGCATGTGCAGGTGGCACCATAAGCTCGGGGCTGGCAGCCGGGGGGGGGGGGGGGGGGGGGGACCGGGGTCAGTGCGTCTGTGTCCAGGCTGAAGCCCGGTTAACCCGAGATACCAAGGGCAGGGAGGCCGAGGACCAGCCCAGAGAAGTCAGCCAACGGTGTGCGGGCGGCCACAGAGCAGTGTGTGACAGGGGGGTGGGCTGCCACAGGGCTGAAGCCAGGTGTCCGTACCCCCCCCCCGCCCTGCCGAGGCAGCCGAGATGACAGGGAGGCGGCGGCCCCACTGTCAGGCCCGAAGGAGGCAGACACACTGGTGGGCAGAGGGCGGCAGGAGGCGGGAACTTGAGAGCCGGCGCCCGTCCCCCTCTCCTTCAAGGCCAGCTACCTGCCTTTCTCTTGGCCACGCTGAACCTACCGGGACAGCCTCGCCTGCCCCGCCCGCCCCGCCCAGCCCAGGGGAGCCTGCACACCCGTGGGTCGCTCCCTTCCCGTCCCCCCAAGCATGCCTCCTGGGGGCTGCTCAGCCACCTCCGGCCACCCCAGGCCTCCGCGACCCTTCCCGTTCCCTGGGCCTCCCAGGAAGCTCTCCCTGAGACGCACACAGGGGAGAGGGCACAGAGGAGAGGGCGGTGACACCACGGGGAGTGGTGGGTGGAGAGGTTTTGCCAGGGAGGACAGGATGAGCGCCGGGGAGGTAACAGAGGGAGCACCATGCAGGGACGACGGGCCACACCTGTCCCCACCTGCTCATAGATGTCAATGGCCTTCTGATACTGCTCCAGCTGAGCCGCATAACCAGCCACCTTCAGCAGGCACTTGTTGGCTGAGCTGTGTGGGGTGGGGACAGAGGCAGAAGTCGGTGGCGGTGGCGGTGGCAGTGTTGGAGGGGGAGCTTCCAGGGGGCTGGGGAGGGCGGGGGGAGCCCGCTGCCCGGTACCTGTTGGACTCCTCCCCTTTGTAGTAGTCTGCAGACTGCTCGTAGTGGGCGATGGCCTGAGGAGACACAGGGAAGCGATGCAACCTTTGTCCGCCAGGGGCCCGGGCCTGCCTGGGGCACAGCAGGAGCCCCTGACCCGTGCTCGGCCAACGCCCCATGCCCCCTTCCGGGCGCCTCCCCCAGTGGACGCGAGCCCCGGCCCAAGGGGCCCCAGCCGCCACAGCGCTCCCCCGGCAGCCAGGCAGGGCCTCCCGACTCCCCCTCACCTTCTCGATGTCCACCAGTTCCGTCTCGTAGATCTCAGCGATGGAGATGTGGTGCTTGGCCGCGATCGTGAATCGGCCCTGGGTGGGATGTGGGCAGAGGCCATCTGTGACGAGGGACGTCCCCAGCACCCCAGCCCAGCCCTTCCTCGCCCCTCCAGGCCCCCGGAGCCGGGGATTTCCTGCCCCTCAGACACCGGTGAGGTGTGCATGAGAAGGCACCGAGGGGCCCTAAACAGGAGGCTCCAGGGAGAGGCCTGGTCTCTGCGCCGGCCCGATGCGGTGACCCTGGGCAAGCCCCCCACACGCAGCCTCCGTGTCCATCCCGTCCACAGGGGCACAGGTGGGCGGGGCAACGCCAGAGATAATGTGGGTGCACAGGTACCTGGCAGAGGCCCCGGCCTGAGGAAGCGCTGGACAGGGGGCCCAGATTAGGGGAACGACCAGCCCACAGTCACCCAGTGAAAGCCCTGGAGAAAGTGGGTCCGAGCATCCACACTGCACGGGAATTTCTTGGCCTCCATTCCCCCCGTGTGGCCGTGGAGACGGCCCCCTCACAGGCCAACAACCCCCAGCTTCCCCCGCAGACATGCACGGCTCTCCCCAGGGACGGCCCTAGCTTCCAGAGGAGCTAAGCACAGGCTACCAGCTTCTACCTGGGGTAGGGGGCAGAGGGGCCCGCAGAACTTGGCTCCCGGCCGGCCGTTTGGCACACAGGGCTGGTCTACGGACACCCGCTTGCCCAGGGACATCGGGAAAGGGCAAAGCCCCGGGCTCGGCGAGGCCTAGTTTTGGGTCTCAGCAACTGCTGTTCGCAGGCACATGTCCCTGGGCAAGTCACGTTGCTTGTCTGGGCCCCCCATCCCCGTCAAATGGGGTAACACTTTCCACCTCACAGGGCCGTTGCAGGGGAGGATTGACCCACTCAGCGGAGGGAATCTGGCAGCCGCTGTCGCCGCTCTAACTACAACACTCCAGTATGGTACTGGACCTGATAGGAGGCAGGACCCGGTTCCGGCCTGGGAAGGGGTCTGGCGAGACAGAGGCAGAGTGTGGAGCGGCAAAACGCAGAGCGGATGGGAGCCGGAGCCCAGTTTTGGTCTCTGGTCCTGGCTCCCTGGTGGAGCTGCCTCTGGGCCTCATCTGTCGTGGGGATGCTCCCCGGGGACAGGGCGGGGGCTGAGCCAGCTCTGGGCCCCACCTCCCCTCTGGCCTGCTAATCAAATGGGGTGCAGGAGGGGAAGGACCAGCAAGGGGAAAGGCCCCCGATAGCTGTAACTTCTACAAACGTAACTTCCCCTGTGCTGTGGCGGGAGCTGTCGGGAGCCAGTCCGGTGCAGGTGACCAACCCCCCCCCCCCCCCCCACCTGCTCCTAAAGCTGGCGCCAGGGAGGGCAGGCTGGAGCAAGGTGGTAGAGCCGGAGGGACGAGACAGGCAGTGGCCCTTACCATGTCCGTGTAGATCTCGATCGCTCTCATCAAACAGTTAATGGCCTCTGCGGAGAGAAAAAGGGAAGCAGGGAGAAATGAGAAAGAGAAGTTATTTCAGCAGAAGCCAGAAGGAGGAGGAGGAAGAGGAGAAAGCAGGGCAGGTGTTCCGCTGTGCCCTCGTGGCCATGGCCGTGGCGGGAGGGGAGGTGAAGGGACACCTGAGCCCCAAGTAACGCTCTTAGACTAACGTACCGTGCCGCGGACTGCTACCTGCTGAGGGCTGCCCTCTCCCTCAGGCTGCCACACTGCCACCACCTTCCCAGCAGCCCCAGGGACCGGACACGGTCAGGCTGACAGCCAGACTCCCATGGGTGTTTTGAGCCAGGCCCGCCGAGGCCCTGCCCTCCAGGACAAGGGGTCCTGGCCAGGGACGGCCAAGCCCGACACCCGAGGGACGCCCAGGTTCCACCCGGACTCTGGTACCCCGTCACTGCGGGACCCCGAGTCTGCCACCGTCCCCTGCACCTGCCTGGCCCCCATCTCTGGCAGGAGGGGGCTGGACACCGGGACCCGACCCCGAGGCCCCTCTGGCTGGAATCCCCATCATTTTCTCAGCATTCAGCACAGCCCTCTGTTCTCCCCGCCCGCCTTCACCCGCCGCGTGCCAGCTCCCCACACCACAGGTGTCCCCAGCGAAGCAAACACCAGGGTGGCCCGTGAGAGACAGAATTCGGCTACCTTTGTTGCACCACCTGTTCCAAGACCTTAAATTCGGCTATTGCTTTTTTTTTTTTTTCTCTTTTGACACGTTATTTGGAGGAGAGAGAGCGGCATGAGTGGGAGGCACTTTCTAGCAGACAGAGATGAGCTCTCGGGCTGGATCTCTTTTAATGCATCTCAGAAGAAAGGGTGCTGGGGGAGGTGCGGGGGGAAGGAAGAGAGCCCGGACAGACACGGGATGTGGGCTCCGTGCTGGGGTGCGCCTGGAAGGTCCCCCTGCCATCCAGCACACCCACAAGGCTCCTGGTCCACCCCCAAGGTCCCCCACGGTGAGCCGGGCCCGCTGGGCTGAGGGGCCACAGAGGAGCCACAGAGGAGCCAAGCCTGGCCTGCTCTCAGGGCCCCAAAGGTCTCATGGCCCAGGGAGACAGGTGAGCACAGGCTCTTAGCCTCAGACTGGGGCTGGGCCTTCAGGGAGTCCACAAGCTCCCCGCCCCCTAAGTTTACAGGCAAAAAGTGGGCGTGTGTCAGCCCTACTCTGGGGGAAGGGGTGTCTGCAGGTTTGATCCAATTCTGAAAGGCCTCTGGGGGCGCCGGAAGGATTCAGAGAACCATTCTGGTCAAGGATGGGAAGCAGCTGAAAGCTCAAGGCGCGAGAGAAGAAGAAAAGGAAGCAAAAAGGAAGCAGAAGAAGAGAAAAGGGAGAGAACGCAGAGGGAAAGGGAGAAAAAATACAGCCGGAAATAGTCTCACTTTAACACAGGTGCATATTTCGAAACAGAGCGTTTCTGGATCTGACGAGCCAGCACCGGGCCGCGACACAATGATGAAAATAAGGACGACAAGGAGCCGGCTCCACACCTCCCACCCCTGCTTCATCCTCCACCCCAGGGGGTGCCGGTGGCTCCCCCGTCTGGAACACCAGGGAGCCCAGCCTGGCACCTGGCCCAGGGGGCAAAGGTTGCTCCCGGTGAGAGACGAGCAGCCCAGGAGGGGGACCGGAGGCCCCCAGCTGTCCCCACGGGCCTGCTGGCACCAGGCCCGAGTGCTGTCGCCAAGGCTCGGTCCCTGCAGTGGCAGTGGGGGCAGAAGGCTCACCCCCCCCCCCCCCCCCGGCGGCAACACGGACTCACGGGGTTAAGCCCCCTTCACGCCTGCTCCCGGCTCAGGAACAGCTGTCCCTGAAAGCAGCGGGCTGCCCGCTGACGCCCCGGGGAGAGCGCTGGCAGGCAGGACACCGACAAACTAGATACAACCAGCTTATCTCCAGTCACCAGGACCCCACCGATGAGCGGCCGGCGCACCCCTGGACGGGAGCCAGCCCGGGACGGGGGTGGCGGGTGCCGTGGCCCAGAGGGGAAGGCCTGGCTGAGGCATACTGGGAGTCATGCGGCCCGGAGCCCCGGGCCCACCTCCTGTGCTGCAGCGGCCCCGCCGTCCGGCTGCACTTGCCCGTATCAGGCCTGGGACTCAGCCCGTCCCAGTGAAACGGGGGCAGACCGCAGAATCCCACGGGGAAGTGGAATGGGTTAAAAAGAGACGCTACCACGTCTAACCACGCAGTAGGCACCCCCGGGCCTGGCTGTCAGGTGGCTATAGGAAATCGGGGAGCCGCTGACAGCTATGGGCATCACTTCCCCGCACCCCCAGCCACCAAGGGGGTGGGCAGGCTGCCCCCGGCCCGCACTCTGGGCAGACTCGCAGAGGGAGAGGGCGGTGACAGGCACCGAATCCTTTCCTTCCACCCTGGCTGGCTCTGGCAGGCCTCCTGAGCGGTCCCAGCCGCCTCTCCGGGGGAGGGCCCTCCGGGACTCCCGTAGGAGGTGATGACACAGGACACAGGCCTTCGAGGCAGGCGCAGTGGTCAGCAAGGCCCCAGGGAGCTGGCCACCTGCTCGGGGACACCTGGCAGGGTTCCAAGTGGGCCCTCCAGCTCTGTTTCACAAGGCACAGTGCCAAGAGGAGGAGGCTGGGGGAGGCCGGGCCTCTGTCTGATGGGAGCCAAGGGCCACCCCTTCCTAGATACTTATCACACACCAGGTGCCGCACTGGGCAGGTCCGCACGTTCTTTCACACTCGGTCTCTGCTTCACCAGACCAGGAAACAGACGCCCAGAGGATTAAGTGACTGCCCAAGGCTACAGGGGCACAGGCTCCGTTCACACGAGGGAGACCACACTTAGCCACGCACTCTGTGAGCCACTGCGGGGGCGGACGACAGCGAGGCAGCGGTGCTGGGACTCAGCCCCACGCCCCTCCCTGATTAGCACCAAGAACCTGGCACTCCAGCCAAGGAACTCAGTCCTGGCTCTGCCCAAATCAGGGTCCCCTCCTCACCATTGCCCCTCTCATTCCCTGAAAGGTCCTTCCCACCCCAAATCCACCCCCTCCCTGCCTCAGCTCCCAGGGCAGCAAACCATGTCTGCTGATCCCTGGAGAAACCAAAGTGGCCTCTGGGCTCCACGATGGCCATGTCGGCTGCTTTCCCACTGAGGCAGGGACGCCTCGGCCACCCTCTGCACTTACTAAGGCCAGGCAGGGGGCCACAGCCCCCGGCCCAGAACCTAGCACCCAACGCACCCCCTGCCGTGCTGAGCCTCAGCTGAAAAAGCTCAGATCGAAAGCCAGGTGACGAAGGACGCGGCGTTAGGTGGGGGCCCGTCCAAGGGAAGGGCCGAGGTTTGTTTAAAGAGCAAATAGCACTGTGCACGTGTCACAGAGCCTGGCGCTCAACTCCTGCCCAAGAAACGAGTCCTTCCAGTCACCCAGGGGCAGCAGGTGAAGGCCCAGAAGCTAAGGCAGCTTCTCCAGGTAGACCGGTTTCCCCCGGGGGCAGAGGGAAGGCTGAGGTGGGGAGTTCCCGGGGGGATGCGGGCGGGGAACGGACACAGACGTCCTTGGGTCGTCGTCACACTGTCCATGCAGCCTGTGGTGGCCCACCCCATCACAAGGCCTCTGCTCTGGTTCTGGCCAGGCCTCAGCCCACCACATGACCCCTCAGGCCAACACCTGTGACATACCCAGCTACGGAGCAGTGACCGGTCAAGCCTGGGGACACAGAAAAGCCACTTGGTCTACACTGATCAAATCCCTGACTGGGAATTAAATATCCCCGGGTACGGGTAACGGATCCGCCAACAATTCCCCAGCGCTCGGGTGTGGCCCGCGCTCACCGATCCGTGCAAACACCTCTCTGACTCTCTTGGGAAGGACAGGTCTTTACTCCAAGGTGCGGCATCTCCTTTTCTTTCTTTCCTTTTCCTTGAAACATTCACATGTTCCCTATTCTCTTCTGAGAGCACAGCGACAACGAGGGGTCACTTGAAGAAAACGTCTTCACGCTTGCTAAAATGAAAAAGTTAGCCACCTGTGTCTGGCACCAGGATGAAAAAAATGAACTAAAATTCCAGCTCCACAAAACCCCAGAGCCTGGTCCCCGCTGGGCTGTGGGACAAACGGTCTTCTCACCATGAGTCAGTCCCAAACCGGGCTCCTATCCCCAAACACTCCCGCATTTTAAGTAACTTGTTCTCTGGCAACCGCATCTCGGGCTCCGTTCTGATCCCCCCCCCCCCCCCCCCAGCGTGTTGGGAAGCCAGGTCGGGATAATTTCCGCTCCTTTTTCGGCATCAACTCCTACCTGGCCGGTCTTAGAACCCCTCCCACCCCCTTCTGCATGTTAATTCTGACAACAGAACAGATTTTCCTCTCTCCTTGGCATGCGGCGGGTCTGCAATGTAACTCCCACTCCCAAATGCTCCCGGCTTCGGGAGGGAAGCGATCGGCTGCGCACACCGAGCAGCAGGGGGAGGCGGAGGCTTGGAGCGGGATGCAAATGCCAACCGGAAGGGAGCCAATTCTGAGGTTCAAGCCCAAGCGTCTGCCTGCCAGCCTCCTGCCAGCCTCCTGCCAGCCTCCGGCGTGTGTTGGCCCCTGGAAAAAACCGGAGCCTCGCGGACACCGGAGGGCTTCTCCGGGGAGCGCTCGGCTGGTGCGCGGGTGGCCGGGCCCAGCGTCGCACAGAGGCTCACCTTGGGGGTCAGCTTTCTTGAACGCGTTGCCGGCGTCCACGAAGCAGGTGGCCGCGTCGTGTTTGCTCTGGAGCTGCAGGTGCAGCTGGGCAGCCTGGCAGAAAGCGTTTCCGGCAGCTGGAACAGAAAAGAGTGAGCTCAGCCTTAGCGGGGCTCCACTTATCAGATGCCGCTCAGACACTGCCCTGGGGAGGTGGCTCTCTTGAGAATGCAGAGGGGCCCCGGTGTGGGGGGGGGGGGGGGGGAGACAGGCCTGGGTTGAGCTGAGGTGGAGGCCTTGACTTCGGGCCTCCTGACCCTGGGGCCGAGGCTCCGGAAAGTCCGTGAGGTGGACTTGTAGGAAGAGGGAGGCCCCTGAGCCCTGGGCGTGCGAAGAGACGGCCAGGCCGAGGCCAGCTAAAATCCCACAGCCCTGGTCCCAGCCTTTGCCGAAATTTCCAGGGCCACCATTTCTAAAAAACCACAGAGAAGGCAGGCAGGGCCGAGAGCTATGAAGGATATACAAACTATCGCCAACTAAGCCCAGCAGTGGCCCCATGGGACAGCAGGAACTCAGGGACAAGTGCCCATGGGCAGAGGGTAGCAGTGACCACATGGGAAGCCCAGTCTGTCCCGTCCTTAGTTGCACCAGTTGGAAACCATTCTGGTTACACGTCTGTCTCCTAAACCGCCTTGTGGCGTGCAGGAGACCACGGGATCTCTCCTCCTCCAGGGCTGGAGAGTGGGGGTGCGGCTATGCTAACCAGGGAGCTCCAACCCCCACCTTCAGCTCAGCCAGCCTCCGCCTGACCCCATGCTTCCCTTCATCCTCCTCCAGCAGGATCCGAATCACAGAATTCCTGAGCCGGAAGGGGACCAGAGGGCCTGACTCCATCCCGCAACTTCAGAGCAGCAGGAAAGACAAAGCAGCCCAGGTTCTCAGTAGGCAGGATTTATCATTTCGCAGGGCTTGAGTGCAAACTGTCCAGGAGAGTAGCATCATTGGAGAAAAATGAAAAACAGCCCAAGGCTTTTTTATTTGAACAGCTGGAGGAATAGGGCGGGAGTAACAAATTTGAGGGGCAAAGTACCATCTATGTGACTGAAAAATAAATATCCTGGGGTGCCTGGGTGGCTCAGTCGGTTCAATGTCCAACTTCGGCTCAGGTCACGATCTCACAGGTTCGTGGGATCGAGCCCCGGGTCAGGCTCTGTGCTGGCAGTGCGGAACCTGCTTGGGATTCTCTCTCTCCTTCTCCCTCTCTCTCCCTGCCCCTCCCTGATTCCGGCTTTCTCTCTTTCTCAAAATAAACAAACTCTAAGACAAACAAACATTTCTTTCTCTGATGGCACCCGATCAGTTCAGGAGCGTAAAATTATCCCTGGCACGTGGCTTTACGCACAACGTATTTTGTGATAGTTCAGGAAGAACTCTTGCCATTTCCAGGAAACCAAAAGCATCCTCAGAAAGCGAGGAGATCCGTCCTGCCCGGGGCCCTCCCCACTGCTTCCAGGGGTCCGTTTCAGGTTTCGTCTCCTTCTGGTCAGCAAGTTCCTCCCTGGGTCCCAAACCTGAACCTGTCTTCACTCAATTCCCTCTACCCCGTCTTGCTGACGCTCCAAGCTGGAGCCCTCTGGCAGTTCCCAACCAGACTTTCCGCCTTTCTGGCCTCTAGGGGCCCCTCCCTGCCTGCCAGCCTCTCTTTGGGGGAGCCAGCCACACTCCAGCCTCGCCGGGAGTCTGACCACAACCTCATGGCCAAAGCCAGAGCGGCCACGACTCCGATCACACTCCACCCACCAAGCGGAGGTGCACGACCTGGGACGCTCTCTTCGAGCGGATGCCCTCCTCCAGCATTAAGCGACCTGACATCGTCAACCTGCGCCCTCCCCTAGTCAGAGCGAGAACACAGAGAGGGCCGTGGGGGGCACCTCCTCGCTGCTCCTGAAGTTTGCTAATCTGCTGCCCAGAGTCCTCTGTGAGCTTTCCCTCCACTCCGAGGTGGGAGGCAGTGCAGCTAGCAGGAAGGACATACGCAGCACTCCCGGCCACCACGTCTCCGGGAGTCCACACGACGGCCCCATGGGGGTCGGGACCATCGTCCCTGTGGTCCTGCTGAGGAGGAATCACATTCGGAGACGTCGAGTAACTTCCCCAGGGGCACACGGCCAGTCTGCGACCCAGACCTAGGTCACACTGGCTTCAAAGGTCACAGAGCCAGCACGGGGGCAGGTTAAGCGCTCCACTCCCGAGTCGGAGCTCTGCCTTCCAAATTCTCACTCCGTCACTTGTTAGGCGTGGGGCTGGGCGAAGCCTCCGTTTCCAGCCACGGGAACACGGACGGTACTGACCCTCACAGGGCTGCTGTGCCGATTCATTCGATCACAGAATGCACGCCTGGCGCTTAGGAGCGCGCTCCACAAACGGTTAACAATTACTGTTAACTGAACCACTGGAATGGACCCCCGGGCCTAGAATTCAGAAACCCCTCAGAGAGCAATCTGGATCCGCTAATCTATCTATCCTTAGCCTTAGAGACCTCTCTCCAAGGTCTTGTGACCCAAGTAAAATAACCCAGTGGGCTCAAAAGGAGCCAATGGCAGGCCGATGGGCTTCTGAGGCCAAAGATGGCGAAGAAAGGTGGCGGGGTTGGGGCAGGGGGGTGGCGCTGCAAGGCTAACCCCTGGGTCAGGCCTTCGGGACTGGAAGCAGAGGGAAAACCGGAGACTCGACCACGAAGGAGTTGTAGCAAAGATCACATACCGCTCCAGTTTTTGGCCATTTTGAACATGTTTGCTGCTCGGGTGTAGATCTCACAGGCTTCCTCTATTTTGGATGAGCCTCTGGGGAAAGAAGGGGCAAGATGAGACAAACCCGTCTGGTGTTGAAGAGCAAGCAAGCATCCCGCCCCGGGGCCAGTGCAGACGCGGCCCCGCCCCCATCACTTCCCCGGGAAGCCCGCTGCAGCCCAGGCCTCCTCTGGGGGCTCAGGGGAGACCGCGTCCGTGGCCTCCACTCCCTGGAACAGAGACACGGTCGCTGCCGGGGCCCTCCCGGGGGAGGCGTGGGCCACCCTCACTCGGGGAGGGGGGCCTTCCAACCTCCCCGTGAGCCCTGCCTCTGACAGTCTCTTCCACTTCCGCTCGGTGACCACGGGTTCCCAGGCTCTCTGCAAATCCTTACCCCCACCCCACCTCTGCCAAGAGACTGCAAAGCATTCTGGGGGAGGAGCCCAGCTCTGGATGCCTTGGCCATTTCCCAATGCCTTAATCCCATGGCTCGCACGCTGCGGTTGTTCAGTGTAGACCTCTTGACCCTGCACGTGTGTCATTACTACTGCAGGACTGAGCAGATGTACGCAAAAAACTAGCCACAGCATTCTTCTCGAAGGTGGGGTCTACGGGAACCCTACAGAAGGGGGGGGGCAGGCGTGGCAGACAGGTTTAATCACCACACACGCCTCACTGGTACTGTCTGAATTCTTTATCATCTGCATACTTTATCTACTCAAATGTACAGGGAAGAATGCAAACAAAGTACTTCTCTTTTTAAATGCCAAGATTTACATTTGGTTCTGTGGTCCAGCAATGAATTACACTTCTGCCAATTTATCCCAAGAAACTAAATCAGAAAAGTTGTAAGGATGTTCAGTACAGAATTATTTAAAATGGCAAAACCACCTTCAACGAACTTATTGTGTAAGAGTAGGGGCCTGAGGGGCACCTGGATGGCTCACTAGATTGAGAATCCGCCTTCAGCTCAGGTCATGATCTCACGGTTCACGAGTTTGAGCCCTGCGTCGGGCTCTGTGGTGACAGCTCGGAGGCTGGAGCCTGCTTCAGATTCTGTGTCTCCCTCTCTCTCTGCCCCTCCCCTCCTTGTGCTCTGTCTCTCTCTCTCCCTCAAAAATAAATAAAAACAAAAAAAAGAGTAGAGGCCAGAGACATACAAAGGAGTACATTGAGGGGGAAAAAAAGAGCGCTCTGTTTGGGCAGTTTCACCCTAACTTCCTGATCTCCCACACAGGCGGTGCATATGAAGCTCTTCCTGAATTGGGGGACCCTTCATTAGAACCTCGTCTGAGTCCCCACCACGTTTCTGTCCTTCCGCCTCCAATACTGCAACCAGGCTCAGCCCACGAGGTCAAGCTCCCACCGCCCACATCAGCAGTAGAAAAAAATCCCACACGCTCAGTTCTACCAAATGGATTTCAGATTCTCTCTTCGCTGACATCAACCAGTATTTTGTCTTGAAGAAGAGAAGACGGGTATTTTCCAGCAACAAAGCCACACAGATCATTTTCCCTGTTGCCCCTCTCCCGTGTCCGCTGGCCCTGGAAACTCGCCGGCCCCAGCTGTGGCTGTTGGGGGGGGCCTCCCCTGGAATCTGGGGGCACGCCTCCATTCTGCACCGCTAAGGCAGAAGGTCCTTTCCTTCGGGTCACCGGAGCTGGTCACGGTAATCAAACCAGAGCCTCCCAGCCACCCTCCCCTGAAGATTTCCCTCAGGGCTGGGTGCGGCCTGGAATCTGGCTTTTCAAACAATGGTCCTAGGTGATTCAGAAAGATCAGGTGCGTTCGGGAGGGGAAAAAGCTGACCTGGACCCATCGCTTTAGGTGACCTAGGTGACCTGTTCCGAGTCAGGCTGTGTCAGCTGGTAGACACCCCTGGTCAGGCTAGCTAGGGCTGGACTCCAGGGCCCGGGATTCCGAATCACAGCAGGTAAGGTTCTTCTTTAGATGAAAAGTCTCTGCCTGCCGGGGCTGTGCCGATGCCGGTCCCCCACCCTCCGCTGCTCCACAGGAAGCGCCCCGAGGACTGCCCTCCCACACTCACTCTGCACGGTTCCACGGTCTTCCCTGGCCAACCTCACCCCAGCTGGCCCAACACACCTTGGGCTTGGGGCCCCTGCTTGGAGTGACTTCTTTAGAACCCACTCTGGGCCTTGGAGAGGCGAAGAACCTTCCCGGGCATAGGGTCCTTTGAGGCCTAGCTACAAAATCCTCTGGGGGACCTTCTCGGGAATATTCTCTTACTGAAAGGGGATGGACGTGTTCACCGACCGAAACCCTAGGTCTCCTCATCCCATGGATCCCCTGGCTCATCCTTCCCTTCTTTCTGGCAACAGTTAGGTTCTATCCAGATTCAGACGTGCTCTGAAAAAAACCTCGGGCTCCTGGATAAGCAGAAATGGCCCGACCCACCGAGAGGCCCAGAGCCGGGTGATCAACAATGAACAGTCGGCCCCAGCTGGTTTGTTTCAGCTCAGCGGGACAGAGTGAACACAGAACACAAAGCCTGTCAGCTGCCGGCCTGAAATTCTGTGATTCCACGCCAGGCCTGCTCTGGGTCAACCATTCTAACCGCGGACTGGGAAAGCCAGAGGGATTAAGGTCTGCTCAGGCCTGCCTCCTCCCAGTAACTTGGGGCCTGCGATGACAGGGGGATGCCCTGGAGTCCCATCCCCTCCGTTCAGAAATGGAAATGGAGCTCTCAGAGGGGGCAAGTGACTTGCCTAGGGTCACTGGCAGGCCCTGACGGAGGAGCCATTCGCACAGCTGCTTATTCACCTGGGGAACAAACACGAGCCATTCATTCCACTTATTCCGTGCCAGACGCTGCAGATGACAGCAGTAAACAAAGGAGAAGGACCTGGCCCTCAGTAAACAGGAAGTCAGCGAGGCGATGTGAGGACTAAGCAAGCACAAGGAGGACTGGGGGAGGAGGGGGTTCCCTGGTCAGGCACATCAGGGCAAGCCACTGGGAGGACGTGAGATTTCAGCTCGGTCCTCGAAGGGGACTAAGGAGCCACCCACGGAAAGAGGGAAGAGCATTCCGGACAGCAGTCACACAGCACGTGCAAAGGCCTCAGGACAGGAACAAGCTCGGCCAGGTCAGGAACAGCAGTGGGCCAGGATGGCTGCGGTGCAGGGAGCAGTAGGAAATGAGGCCGAACGGGCAGCTAGGGGATCCCCGTGCTGGAGGCCAGGAGAAAGGTCTGGGCCCTGTTCTAACGCAACAGGGAGGTTTGTGGCACAGAGTGACCAGGACGAAGCAGCCCCCAGCTCCAGCGCTCTAGCAAGCTGTCTCCTGGCAGGGAAACCTGCGGTTTACTCCAGGGCCTCTCGCTGAGGTCAGGTGGGCTCAGATCCCTCACGGGAGCCTGGCAAACTCTCGGCCGGAAGAGCCCAGGCCTTCTCCCGTGCCTCCTGCAGGACATCCAGAAAAGCTAGTTGGGCAGGCCTCTCCTGAAGAGCCCAGCGGCAGCACAGGCGACAGCTGACTGTCCCTCCCCCACCGACCTCCCCCAAGCTGCCTCTGCTTCGCTCTCCCCATCGGGCGGCTCGGCTCCGAGCCACGAGCCACGCCACGAGCCACGCCGGGAATAGAGGGAACTGGTTTGGACCGGCCTGGTGGAGGGCTGTCTATAATTACCCACTCGGCTCTGCTCTCTGCCCCCTCCCCAGGCAGAGGAAGCAGTCTCCGGGCTCCCAGGCGCAGCCACCAACCTCCAGCGACTGCCATATGGAGAGGGGAGCACCGTGCCAGCAACGCACAGAAGGCCCGGTGGGCCGCGGGCCGGGGGGGTCCGCGGGGCAGAGCCTCCCGGCTCCTTCCTCTGTCCCCTGGGCACTTCCTGCCTCCCAGCATCGGGCCACCCGCCCCACCTGTGCTTTGCTCCAAGCCTCACGAGGCAGGGCAGGTGGATCCCCTTCTAGGTCCTCCTCACTCCCCGCAGTGCCACAGCCACTGGCCCTCCGTCGGCGCCTCAGTTTCCCAGATCCTCCGTTGTCCCGAGTGGGGACGAATGGACCCCAAAGGCCCGTCCCCACCCTGACCTTCTCTGCCGTTCTATGTATCTTCTCTACGTTACTATGATGACCTAGAGCACCCTGCCTGAACCAGCGCTGAGTTCCTCACAGTAAGGCTTTGGGTATTTTACTCCTGCTTCACTGAGGAGGGAGCTGAGGCTCGGACAGGTCAAGGGGCTTGCCCAAGCTCACGCTGCCAGATGGCGGCAGGGACCAGAAAACAGGACTCGGGTCCTGGAGATCCGGTCCTGCCTTGCTTCTCACTCACTCACGAGATCTGGGAGGCTTCCTTCCCTCTATCTTCTGGAAAGTAAGAAAGGGGGGTGGGAGGGGGCAGCTGGGTGAGTCGGCGGGTTGAGCGTCCAACTGAGGCTCGGGTCGTGATCTCGCGGTTCGTGAGTTCGAGCACGGAGCTGGCTTCAGCTCCTCTGTCCCCTGCTCTCTGCCCCTCCCCCTCTCGCTCTCTCAAAAATAAACATAAAAAAAAGAGAGAGAGAGAAGGTGGACAAGGTCCCTGCCTGCTCTTGCTTCTCCGCCAGACTGAACAGCCAACGCCGCCGTGCGGATTTCCCTCACCCACAAGCAGACTCTGCTCTCTGCTGCAGCCACGCCGAGCTGCCGCTGGGCAAGGGAGGGAGTCATTAAACCAGCCCCCCACGGAGCAACCCCCCCCCCCCCCCGTCAGTGCCACAGGCAGAAGGAACACTGGAAAACAGGGCCAGAGCTGTGGGATCCCTGGGCAGCTCCTCCCATGCCACCTGCAAAGCTGAGCCGCTCGCTGCCTCCCCCGCTCTGCGGGCACCACCTCCTCCGGGCCTCGTGTGTCTGAGCTCCTGGGGACAGAGCTCCCCCCCCCCCCAACACGGGCCCCAGGAACGACAAAAGAATAAAGTGTCACACACACTGACTGCCCGGTTCTGACACCATTGCAGGACACTCTTGTGACATGCCCGTAACAGACGGAGAGCAGAAATAGAATGGACCCGGGGGTCGAGAGACCCGGGCTGAAATCAGTTTCGGGCACTTTTCATAACTGTGGGACCTTGGGCTAGCGATCCCAGAGCCTCAGTCTGTTGACCTGTAAAATGGAGGCAACGAAACCGAACCGGGAAGAGCCTCTAAGGGGAGGAGGGACGACGCGTGCTCAGTACCTGGCACCGAGGCCAGAACAGAGCAGGTGCTCAAACGGCTGCTATTACAAGGAGGAGGAGAAATCCAGTCCGAGGGCTGCCGGCCACCTGGCAACGGGAATTCTAGAGTCACCTGGGGTGCTGGAAAAGCCGGGGGCTGTGATGAGGCCTGGACTCAAAAGCGGACTCCCGGCTCGAGAGCCCCGGTTCCCTCTGTGTCTGGGGGGGAAGACTCCGGACCTGGCGGGGCTGCTGGAAGCACGCGGGCACCTGGGAGAGCGCCCACCACACAGCAGGTGCTCGGCCGGGCGCTTATCAGGCTGGCAGGGAGAGCACGTTCTAGAAACGTTTACCTAGCTCCAATCTCGGCGTGGGTTTCACCTCCCCCGCGACCCCCAGGTTAGCCGGGGGGCACCACCTTCTGGTTTCCACAGAGCCCGGGGCCTCCGACCCGCCCCACTCCTTCCTACGTCCTGCCGAAGGTGCGTATTTACGGGCCACTGCTTTCCTGTGAGCTCACAGGCAGGGGCCGACGTGGCCCGGCAGGTCCCCCTCTGGTTCTCGGACCGACGCCCCTCTGCGCCCCAACATGACTTCGCTGTAGCCCCAGAAGCGAACGTGTTTCCTTTTCTTAAAAAATGTTTCTCAAAGGGCTTTGTCTCTCAGCCGTCCCGTCCCACCCAGGAACACTGGAAGTTCTGCACGAAAGCAGCAGTCCCCTCCGTCAATAAAGGCAGAACCCCAGGGGTGCAGCCGAACAATGGCCGGGTAGCCCTGAAACCTCGCATCCCCTCGGGAAAGACGTGTGCTCTGGGTCTGGGCAAGGGACACCGAGTTTTCAGCCGTGGATCCTGACAGCGGGCAGGGCTCCTGGGGGTGGCTGATGCCTACAGGCGGTTTAAACGGGAACTGATTTGTCAACATTTAATCTGTACAAATGCGCTCTTTGTATACCAACCCCCCTGACATCTGTACGTTTCCAGCACTTCTAGCTCAACTTCCAATAAGATACTTAATAATAGTAAGTACTCAAAACACAGAGATCAGGCTCATCGCTTCACATGCAACCCTATGAGGTAGGTATCGCTATGGTTTTCATTTCACAGACGCAAAAACTTCCTACCAATGGTAGCATCCAAGTGGAAAGAAGTTTTTCTCTTGGATTTTGGTCAGCAGGGGATGGGGGCAAGGGAGGAGGCGTCAGGGCCAAGGAAAAGCCCCAGGGAACGGAACCACCATTTGGAAGTTGTACAGTTCCAAACAGGGCACAGCAGGGAAGTTTCTGGATCCATCTGAAGCCCTGGGGCAGGAAGAGGGAAAAAGTGTATCTACCCCATCCCCGATCCTTTTCCGCAATTTGTGTTTTGCTCAGGAAATCTCCATCTTTTTGCTTCCAGAGTAGAAGTTTGGGCTGCTCCCCCATTCCCTACAGCTCCCCTCCCCAGGTCTTTGTGCACTGGCTGGGTCGAGGCGGGGAGGAAAGAGCCAGAGGAAGATATACAAGGAGCTCTGATCTACTAACTGGCTGGTACTGCCTCCCTCTCGGGCTGCTGGTGCACAGAAGCCCTCTAGCGTCTGGGAGCCCAGAAACAGTGAAGAACAAAGAAGGCCCTCACGTCTAAGGATGCGAGGTTGTCTCAGATCCCAGGTGGGGGCTATCCTACTTGGCCCGCTGACATGAGCAGAGACGTCTCAATGTGGAATGCCGTCACTCCTGATGGTTCTAAAAGGGGAGGGAAACGCATGAGGGATGGGCTGAGCCCCAACGCTCCCTTCTCCGGTCCCTGAAGCCACTGGGGGGCCTGGAGAAAAGGCAGCTGTGAAATGCTGAACACACGGAAGCCTGGCTCCAGAGGGGCGGGGGGGCCAGGAGAGAGGGCTGGCCAGGAGGAGTCCTCCCGGCTGACCTCTTGCCATGCTCCCAGCTCTTAGGCTCTGTCCGCGCCTCTGCCTTCGCCTTGCCCACTCCTCTCTCAGCACCGTCTCAACTGCTCTTGGCGCTCGAAGGGTCTGGGATGCATTCATTAAACAGCGGGAGAAAACTGCCATGTGGGGCAGGGAGGAAGGAGGAGTTCTGGGGTGGGAGTTCCCTAACTTAGAAATTCCTCTTAAGTTGGCCCCCATCTTTCTTAAGTGTAGCGTCCAGAAACGGGCACCAGCCTCGGGGAGAAACCAGTGTGGCAGCAAGATAGTTTTGGGATCAAACAGACCAGGTCTCCTACTTACCGGGGAACCGGGCAAAGTAATCTGTCCAGCCCCCCAGGGATGTTGTGAGGGTTCAATGCAAGGACGCAGGTGAAGCGCCTGGCCCAGGTCTGACTCAGAATCCGAGTACGTAATAATAAATATTACCTGGTGTCATTACCGTCATTGCCTGCACTCCCCGACCCAACTTCTCCCCCACACCAGCTGCCGCGGTCCTTTCTAAAAGGCAAATGGGAACCGTCCAAGATCGGCCCCGTTATGGACTGTGCCCCCCCGCAAATTTCATGTGCCGAGATCCTAACCTCCATGATGACATGAGGAGATGGGAGCTTTTGGGGGGTGATTTGGTCACCTCCCAAAGGGGGAAGTGCCTTTAGAAAAGAGACTCCAACACGCTAGTTCACCCCTTCCACAACGTGAGGACGTGGTGACGGGGTGGCTGTCTACAAGGCAGCAGGCCTTCACCGGACATCATATCTGCCAACATCCTGATCTTGGACTTCTAGCCTCCAAAACTCTGAACAGTTAAATTTCTGTTCGTAAGCCACCCGTTCTAGGCTATTTTGTTATAGCGGCTCACACGGACTAAGACAGGCCCCCGAAAAGTCCTCAATGCTCTCCAGCACCTCAAGTCCAGGTTCTTTCTCCGGTTCATGCAGCTTTCTCTCAAGCGCCCTCAGACGTCCCAGACTTGGGCGCCCCATCACTCCCAGGATCACCTTGGCCCCGACCCTCTCACCATCACCCGGAGCTCCTGCAAATCCGCTGCTGCGCGCTTTGGAGAAAGGTCAATCCCTCGGGCAGGTGTCCTCAGTCCCGGGCCCACTATGCCCGTCAGGTATCCTTCGAATACGTTCTCTAGAGCTCCAAAAGACTTCTTGACCCGGCTGCTCTCCCAAACCGATCCCCTTCAAGGCCTCAGGTCATGTTCCCTCGGCCCAGGTTCGCTCCGGCCTCTTGGCCCATCTTCAGCCTGGGTCCTCTTACAGCCTCAAGACGGTGTTGCCCGTTTGGCTGTCCTCAGCCTACGGCCCTCCCACCATCTCGGGAGGTCTCTCCTCAAACCGAGCTACCACAGCCCGGGCCCCCTGGCCCTTGGCCGGTGTCCCCTCTGCCACTTTAGACCGTGGCTCCTCCTCCCGGAATCCCCTCCGTTCTCTAGGCTCGGGCCCTGCGACTCTACTCCGCCGCTTCGGGCCATGACTCCTTCGTCCTCTCAGCGTAGGTCCCCGCCGACCCCTCGGCGCGGTTCTTACCCAAACAGGCCCGAGAAGAAGGACTGCGAGTTCTTCACTTTGCGCTCCGCCTCGGCCAGCAGCGCCATCGCCTCCGCTTCTTTCCCGGAGTTGTCCATGGTGGCCGCAACGGTACTCAGCAAACGGCCGGACCCGGGCCCACGGGGTACTCAGCCGAGGCCCGGCCGCGGTAGTCAGGTCGGGGGAAGCTTAGCGGGCGGCGTTGACGTCGCACCGGCGCGCGCCGCCTGCTGCCCGGCACCATGTGATCTGCGCCGGCCAACCAGCGGTCTGGTAGCGAGGTGCGCCCCTGCCGGCCACGCCCCCACCGGCAGGGGCACACCGCCCCGTGACTCACCGTCTCCAATCGGCGAGCCGCCGCTTCAACGCTTGCGCAAACAGCCGCGTAGGACACCGCACTCTTCCTGGTGCGCCCTACGATATCCCACGTGACTCGCATAAGCCAATCGTAGTCCCCGCCGTCAAAGACCCGCCCCGAAGTGCCCCCCTCTGGCTCCTGCCCCACCAATCAGCAGCATCCTCCGTCTCGGCCGGTACCTCCCCGCGGAACTTGCGCCCCAGTCAGCTGACCACCGACCCTCACGTGACAGCTCCGGATCCAGGCCGCAAGATACGCCCCGCCCCTGTACGGGTTTGACAGATCTCTTGCGCACCTCCTAGGCCCCGCCTCCGCGCCTTATCTCGCGTGGTTCTTCACTGGGAGACGCGTAAGCGGTGATGCATCCGCACTAGCATTTTTTTGGTTTTGTTTTGCGCCCTCTGCCGACGGATACTGAAACTGGTTTGGGAAGGCAGTAAAGTACTTAGACGGGGAAACAAAACTAAGCAGGGGCTGTCTCTGTCTCTGGTTTAAAAAAAAAAAAAAAAAAAGCTGTAGCAAGCGTATCACAAATTCAGACACCCAGAGCCCAGATCGTTGTTGTTGTTGTTTTTTTTTAATGTTTATTTATTTTGGAGACAGAGAGAGACAGAGCATGAACGGGGGAGGGGCAGAGAGAGAGGGAGACACAGAATCGGAAGCAGGCTCCAGGCTCCAAGCCATCAGCCCAGAGCCTGACGCGGGGCTCGAACTCACGAACCGCGAGATCGTGACCTGAGCTGAAGTCGACGCTCAACCGACTGAGCCACCCAGGCGCCCCAGATCGTTGTTTTTAATACCATTGTCCAGTAAAAGGAACCAGGGCTCCTTGATAAACGGCTGCTGTGAGGCTTGGGCAGGAAATTACACAGGATGAGCCTGGAGCATCTCGTAGTGCCAAAAGGGAAATTTCGTGTGTCATACACACACACAAATGGTAAGGTATGTCAAAGAGACAAAGGAGCCAGCTGGAAGAGCTGCCCGTGGCCAAAGCTGGAACAATTCGAGCGATACAACGAACTAGGAAGAGATTATAATCCAATGTATAAAATATCCCCGAGCCCATGTTGGTTTAAGTGAACGGTCGAACACATAAAATGGGGAGAACAGACAAATATTTCATGCAGAAGAGCTCCAAATAATTTATGTAGATACTCCTTCCTCGAGAAGGTGAAGCGAAACTCCTCACTCCTTAGGGGACTGTTCGCAGTGATTTGCCTCCAGAGTGCAGTGTGGGGAAGGAATGGGGAGACCAAGTTTCCAGTGGAGAAACCTGCATTGTCAGCCAGGTGCTTGAGGTGAACACCTACGGTGGGGAGTCACGGTGACATAGTGTACTTTCAGTAATGAGAAGCCGGTGGCACTTCACCTCTGTGGTCTCTCTCCCCATCTATCCCCGTCAGACAAATCCCAGTTGAGGCACAGTCTTGGAAATACTTGACCAGGGTTTTCAACACTGTCAAATCACTAAGAACAAGGAAAGTCGAGAAACTGTCTCAGCCAGAGGAGCCTACGGAGACATGACTGTTAAATGTAATGTGGTATCCTGGGTGGGATCCTGAAGCAGAAGATGAATATTAGGTAAGAACTAAGGAAAGGTGAATAAAAGTATGGACCTTAGTTCATAACAATGTGTCAATATTGGTTCGGTAATTGTAACAAATGTGCCACAGTCATCTAGGATCTTAGTAACAGGGGGAACTGCCTATGGGGTATATGGGAATTCTCTGTATCGTTTTCAGCCTTTCTGAAAATCTAAACTCCACTCTACTAAGATTCTTTTTTAAAAAATCTAAGTTCTTGGGGGCCTGGGGGGCTCAGTTGGCTGAGCATCTGACTTTTTAAAGTTTTTTATTTACTTATTTTTGAGAGAGACTGAGACAGCATGAGTGGGGGAGGGGCAGCTAGAGAATCCCAAGCAGGCTCCGCGCTGCCAGCGCAGAGCCCGATTCGGGGCTCGAACCCACGAGACTGTGAGATCATGACCTGAGCCGAAACCGAGAGTCGGACGCTCAACGGACTGAGCCACCCAGGCGCCCCTAAGCGTCCGACTCGATTTCGGCTCAGGTCATGATCTCATGGTTGTGAGATTGAGCCCCGAGTCGGGCTCTGTGCTGACAGTGTGGAGGCTGCTTGTGATTCTCGCTCCCTCTCTCTGCCTCTCCCCTGCTCCTGTGTGTGCACGTACGCGCTCTCTCTCAAATAAACTTAAAAAAAAAAAAAATCAAGTTCCAGGGCCCTGAATGACTCCAATTATGAATGTCTGTGTCAGAATACAGGAACATGCATTTTCTTACAGGACTTCCAGCTGATTAGGATGCAGACGATTCAAGGCCCGCCTGGTGAGCAAACGCTGTTACCTGGAGGTGGGGCTGGGGCTTAGCTGGGGGAGGGTGGCAATTCACAAGAAACATTTGCTCTCTTCTTACATTCGGAGGCTCTCTTGGGCCACCCACTTGTGGTTGCTGCTGTATTCTGACCGCATGGCAGGTGGAGGTGAGTCTGGATTACCACAAGCCGTTTCGGTTCCGTGTCTGGCCAAGCAGCCCTATCGTAAACGCTTCTGTTTGTTTCAAGCTGTTAAATTTCAGGGTGATCTGTTATGCAGCAATGGATAGCTAATATACCACGCCACTGTTAGGCCAGCGTTTTTCATTTCCAGAAGGTTAGCTTGGTATTTAGGGTGGGACCCAAACCATGATAGCGACGGCGGGAGGACACATTAAATAGCAGCTGCTCAGTTCCCACGGTGCACCCTGCCAGATGCTTCATTTCCATTTTCTCACTTAACAGATACGTGGCGGGAGGAGGCGCTCTGCATCCCATTTCACAGAATGAGAAAACCAAGGCTGAAACAGGGAAAGTGACTTTCCCAAGGTCACAGAGAAAGGAGTCAGGGGGGCACCTGGGTGGCTTGGCCGGTTAAGCGTCGGACTCGTGATTTGGGCTCAGGTCGCGATCTCATGGTTCATGAGTTCTGCGCACCTCCCCCCCCCCCCCCCCCCCCCCCCCCCGTGTAGGTCTCTGCACTGACAGTGCAGAACCTTGCTTGGGATTCGCTCTCTCTCCCTCTGTCTGCCCCTCTCCTGTTCTCTCCAACTAAATAAACTTAAAAAAAAAAAAAAAAGTCAGTACGTAAATTCCGGCTGGTAGGATGCCTGAGCCCCTTCCCTTAGTCACAATGCCGAAAGGGCTTCACACTCATCTTGCTCCTTGGCTCCCCCTCCCGGCCCATCTTTAAGACTTACTTCGCCGCAAGCTGGCCCCTCTGTGGAGGCTCCTGACACCACCCTCTACACAGCTCCCTGCAGCCCCTCAGAACACAGCACACGGTGTAACAGGCACGAACACACCTCTGACGTGTCCCTCTTGTCCCCATCTGACTTCATGGCATCTAAGCGGGTGCCACGCCCCGGAGCCACCATGGCAGCCTTGACCGGTCCTTTCCCTCGCCGCCTCTCCCTGTGACGGGAACCCATCACCAAGCCGGAGTCTCCCCCCCCTCCCCCCAGACGCTTGCCGTCCGCTGCAGCCCCGACCACCCCCTTCCCTCACCACCACGTCTGCTGCTCAGACTCGCCACCCGGCCTCCTGCCAGCTCCGCAGAGTCGCCGGAGGGCCTTTGGAACACTCGCCACCAGCTCCCGCGGCAGGGTGCGCTCCTCCGTGCCGCCCGCCGCCTGGAATCCAGATCTTGGCCCCAGCGGCCGTCCGTGTGGCCTTCCCTGGCCACCCGCCTGCCACAACACCGTGGTCGCTCCCTAGGACCCGGCCCCCTGCTTCATTTTCTTCATGTCACTCTGTGGACACAAGGTCCACCTGCCCGGTAGCCGTCTCTGCTTCCTCTTCCCTTCCTGGCAGACAGAATCCCCGTTCGGATCCAGTGGCAACAAGCTCAAGGGATCCCCTGGTCCTGGTGACAAACCCTGAGGGTCCAGGAAAACTGGGGACATTTTCCTTCCAACCGCCAGGGCTCAGCTGAGGAAGAGCTTGGGGGCATTCTGTCTGGGGGCTGCTATGAGCTTTCCTGGCTCTTCAAACGGGACACAAGGTGGGGGGGGTGTCTGGGAGGGCTCAGTCAGTTAAACGTCTGACTTCGGGTCGGGTCATGATCTTGCGGTTTGTGAGTTCGAGCCCTGCGTCAGGCTCTGTGCTGACAGCTCAGAGCCTGGAGCCTGCTTTGGATTCTGTGTCTCCCTCTCCCTCTGTGCCACCCCCACTTGTGCGAGTGCGCACACGCTCTCTCAAAATCAATAAACATTAAAGAAAAAAATTTTTAAAAAAAGGGACACAAGGGTGGGCTGTGCTCTCTTCCCCGCCCCCTCCAAAGGTCTGCCACGCCGAGGCTGGCTGCCGCTGGCCGTCCTGGATCTCCCGGCTGAGCCACCCCACCACTGTATGCCCCGATTGCTGAACCCTATGGTGACCTTCCTGCTCCTGTGGCCGCGAGCATAGCCACGGCCAGTGTCTGCAATCGCCTTTTCATTTATTTATCACCGCTGCCTTCCCACTCCTAGAATGCAAGCTCCACGGGGAGAGGGACCTTGTTCCTTGCATCACGGTGGCCCCGTTGCACGGACCGGGCGCTGTCTGGCTCATTAGGTGCCTAACAGGTGCTGGCTGAACGCGTGTATGAGGCCCCCAGCTCCTCCTGGGCAGGAACTCCGCTTACGCATCTTCGTGGCTCCAGTGAGAAGCCGGGGCTCGAAACTCTGTTGGATCAGCAGACCAGGGAAGCCAGAAGACAGCCGCTCAAGAACCCAATTTAATAAGACTTACAAGTCGACACGTACAAAAAAAACCTAACCATGTACAAGTCCTTGCCAGACTAGGCACTGAATCTGGAAAGCAGAGAGACTCCGCTGGGGAGGGGCCCCAACAGGCCGGAGATCTGAAGGTATCTTCCCACTGATTCTCTACATCTCGGCCTTATCTAACAAATGTAACCAAACCCCAAAACTGAGGCTAAGATTTAAGAGCTACCCAGGTCTGCCTCGCTCCCTCCCCACACCTCCCTGCTCCGGGACAGAGTAGAACTGAAAGAAGGGGAGACACTATCAAGCTAAAGAGCGTGGAGCCTCTGGCACTGGCCGACAGGGACGTCACCGCGGTCTGGCGACTGGGTGCTTCTCCTGCCTATTTATGGCCAAACGCCCATCATGTTTCCAAGCCGGGCTGGCCACTGCGGGACGGTGAGGGTGGGGAGGAGGCAGAGGGGGGCCCCAGACACCCCGGAGAGGTCGAGGGGAAGGGCTGCGGGGCTGCCTCGCCGCCTGGCCCCAGCTCTCCACCCAGGCGTCACCACTGCAGGGGCCCGATGTCGGCCCCCATCTCCTCCTCCTCGTCCTCCTTCAGCTGGAAAGGCTTCACAGGCCACTTCACCCGGACGACGGGCTCCACGTGGTCCTGAAGCCGGTGTCGCTTCATGTGGGCGTTTCGACTCTTGATTTTGTCGAACACCCTGAGGAGCCACCAGAGGGCGTGGGTCAGAGCAGGCGGCAGGGGGGTCACCCGAGGGCAGGGGGTGCGGGCACAGGGCACATCCGGGGGAAGGGCTGGTACCTCTCACACTCCCTGCAGGGGAAAACGCCCCGGCCCTCCGCACTCCCCGGCGGCTCGGGGGTCCGCTTGGGGCCGGCGTTTGGGCTAGAGTTGAGAATGGACTCCCTCCTGTAACTCTTGGTCTTTATCTTGAACTCGGGAGTGGGGCGGTGGCTGGGTCTCTCCCAAGGGCTGCAAGTGACCTGCAAGAACAGAGATACGGCTATAAGGGTGCCGGCCCTCCACCCTTCTAAGGGAGGCGCTTTCCTCCGCAGGGAAACCCTTCCCTCCGGGCGCCCTTCCCTGTTCCTTGAGCTGGATGGGCCGGGGCCTCTGGATCAGGGCTGACCTCCAGCCCCCACCTTCCCCCAGACCTTCTACCTTTGCTTCTGTCCTGTCTGCCTCCTCTGGCTCTCTCTTGACCCTCTTCTCCAGCCCTGGGGCTCGGCCACAGTCAAACTTGATCATTTTTTTCCAGATGTAATAGTACTCAACACACTGGGCTACAGTCTTTGTCTGAATCTAGTGAAAGAAAACAGGAGCCGGCTACGGGAGACACCTCACAAGCGAGCGAGGGGCGTCCCGTGTGGCGGCGAAGCCCCAAGTCCCCTCCCCCGGGGCCAGTCACTGTCTGAAAGCCCTCCTGAGATGCCTCTGCTTCAGCCTGGGGCCCCGTTTGCTGCAAGGGGCGGAGAATCACAAAGCCCTCGCGGCTGAGGGGGGTTTCGGAGCGAAGCCCCCATAGCCAACACCGGCTAAGCTCTGCGCCCTGAGTGGCAAATCCATCCCGGGGATGCTTCCCTGCGGGAAGGCGCCCTAGAAGGCGTGCCACGAGCATGCTCACTGTGGCATCACGCCCAGTAGCCGCCTGCTTCCCCACCGGGACTAATGCGAGCAGAAGGCCCTCAGGGGGAGCCTCCCGGCCTTCGTGACCCGTCGTGGGGCCCCCGAGGGACAGGGGAGAGTGGCCCACGAGAGGAGGAAGAGGTTCTGAGGGCACGGTTTGATCCTGGGCAATCAGACCCCACTTTGCTCCTCCCTCCACTGAGAAGTAATGCCGCGAACGGTACCTTCTATAAAAACAAAACGCGAGGGAAAAGTTTAACGGCTCTGGAAAGAAAATGGCTCAGGTAAATCAGATTGGCCATTTAATATCTGGAGCTCACTTCAGGAGATATCTCCTCCTCCGTGTGAATTTTTCTCAGCTTTGTGTGTCTTCACAAACTAAGAGTCAAAATAGTACATCCCTGCCCGTCTAGGAACTGTCACTAAGTTAAAAACCAAAACCAAAACACGTTGAACTTCTGCTTCCAAACAAGACAGAGCAACAGGGGCTAGAGCTCTCTCCCATCCAGAACAGTGAAAAGACAACAGGTAGACTACATGAAAGGACAGTCGGTAAGACATCAGGCGTCCATCAAAGAAGTCTTGCTGAGAGAAAGAAAAATAAACTACCACCTTGGGAGAGCTTCCAGGCCACAGCTGGGCGAGGGGGGCGGCCCAGGCAGAGCCCGGCAGACTCCCTGAGTTGGAAGGGAGCCGAGTGCCTGGGGCCAAGGTGGCAAGAGTCCACAGGACAAAGTACAGCAGAGGAGACGGCGGCGCAGGGGAAAACGCCAGAGATCCGGACAGCGTTGCCCTCGAGGATTCCGCGAAGTGCGTGTGAAGAGACCACACGAAGCTCGGTAAAGACTCATCCAAAATGGTCAGAGGGAAAGGTGCCTGTGGCTCTCGTGGGGACGGGAATGGTGTGTGTCCCCACCAGCTGGGGTGGAAGACCTCATAATTCACAGGGCACCAGTAGAGTTAAGAGGAGGGTTTTGCCTCAGAAATGAGGAATAATTAATTAGCCTTAGATGAAAGCTGTTCTGGTTCCAGGTTAAAAAACCTAAAGGCAATACCCCAAAGGAACAAGCTGTGGGGCGCCTGGGTGGCTCGGTTGGTTAAACTCTTGGTTTGGCCCAGGTCATCATCCCAGGGTCATGGGACTGAGCCCCGCGTCGGGCTCCAACAGCCTGCTTGAGATCCTTATTCTCCCTCTCTCTGCCCCTCCCCAACTCGCACACATATGCTCGCTCGCTCTCTTTCTGTCTCAAAATAAATAAAACTTCAAAAAAAGGGAAAAAGTTGTTTTCAAGTAACTGTGCCAGAACAAAGTTCAAGGATATTTATAAGAATGAAAAAATATCCAGCACCCAATAAGCCGAAATTCACAACGCCTGGAATCTAATGAAAAATTACCAGGCAAGCAAAGAGCCAGGAAAATCTAAAATGTGGAGAAAAGTCAATCTGTCAAAATCAACCCAGAGCACACACAGATGTTAGAATTGGCACCAAAGTGGGGCGCCTGGGTGGCTCAGTCAGTTAAGCGGCCGACTTCGGTTCAGGTCATGGTCTTGCTGTCTGTTGAGTTCGAGCCCCACATCGGGCTCTGGGCTGACAACTCGGAGCCTGGAGCCTGCTTCCGATTCTGTGTCTCCCTCTCTCTCTGACCCTCCCCCATTCATGCTCTGTCTCTCTCTGTCTCAAAAATAAATAAACGTTAAAAAAAAAAAAGAATTGGCACCAAAGGACATTAATATTATGATATCTGCATAATATATGATCAAAAAGTTAGGTAGAGACATGGAAGATATAAAAGAGACCCAAAGGGGGCGCCTGGGTGTCTCAGTCGGTTAAGTGTCCGACCTCAGCTCAAGTCATGATCTTGTGGTCCGTGAGTTGGTACCCCCCATCGGGCTCTGTGCTGGCAGCCCCGAGCCTGGACCCTGCTTCGGATTCTGTCCTCTCTCTGCCCCCACCCCGCCCCCCGCTCGCACTGTCTCTCTCTCTCTCTCTCAAAAATAAATAAGCATTCAAAAAAATAATAAAAATTAAAAAAGAGACCCAAAGAGAACTTTTAAGGACAGAAAAAAATCTAAGATGAACACTACACTGCATGGGATTAATGACAGATTCAGGGCCGCAGGAGGAAAGATGAGTGAACTTGAAGATGCAGCGACAGAAACCATCCAAAATGAACCACACAGAGGGAAGACAGTCAGATAGATGAAAAAGAGAGTCAGTGAGCTGTGGGGCAAGTGCAGGAAGCCACACACACACACACACACACACACACACACACACACACACATCAGTGGGGTCCTTGAAGGAAAAGGGAGGGACACAAGACATATTTGAAGAAGGAAGGCTGAATATCCCCCAATTGAATAAAAACTCCAAACCCACAGATCTAAGAAGCTCAACAAACCCCAATCATAAGGGGGGGGCGGGGGGGAGAAGAAAACGATGCCAACGCACACCGTAATAAAACTGCTCAAAATCAGGAGTAGAGAGAAATTCATCCAAACAGCCAGCCACAAAACAAACAGAAGACATGTTTTATACATAGGAGCAAAGACAAGGAAACCAGGAGATTTCGTGCTGGGAAACAGTAAAAGCAAGAAGAAAATAGAGCAACATCTTTAAATTACTTCAAGACTTCAAAAAAAACCCGTCAAACTAGAATGCCACGCTTAGCAAAGATAGCTTTCGGAAATGAAGGCAAAATAGAGACTTTTCAAAAAAAGTTTATTTATTTATTTATTTGGAGAGAGAGAGAGAGAGAAAGAGAGAGCGAGCACAAGTGGGGAAGGGGCAGAGAAAGAGAGACAGAGAGGGAGAGAGAGAATCCCAAGCAGGCTCCGTGCCACCAGTGCACAGCCTGATGTGGGGCTCGATCTCATGAACCGTGAGACCACGACCTGAGCCAAAGTCCAATGATTAACCCACTGAGCCACCCAGGTGCCCCCCGAATAAAGACTTTTTTAGATACACAAAAGCTGGAAAAATCCATTACTAGCAAACCTACACCACAAGAAATGTGAAAGGATTTACATTGATCTAGTTCTTTCTGGAAAATGATACCTGATGGAAACATGGATCTACACAGAGGGATGCATAGCCATGAAATGAGGGACTATGTGGGTAAAAATATAAGACTTTGTATTACTGAAATCTCTCTAAAAATAACTGGCTGTTCGAACGAAAATAATAACAAGGCATTCGGGGGTTTATAACATATGGAAAATAAGATGCATAACGATGATAATATAAGGGCCAGGAGGAGAGACAGAGGTGCACTAATTCTGCATGCAAAGTGTTATCCAATTACTTGAAGGTTCGACTGTGGTGAGTTAAAGATGAGTAGTTAAAAACCCATGGGGCGCCTGGGTGGCTCAGTCGGTTAAGCGTCCGACTTCAGCTCAGGTCACGATCTCGCGGTCCGTGAGTTCGAGCCCCGCGTCGGGCTCTGGGCTGACGGCTCGGAGCCTGGAGCCTGCTTCGGATTCTGTGTCTCCCTTTCTCTCTGCCCCTCCCCCGTTCATGCTCTGTCTCTCTCTGTCCCAAAAATAAATAAACATTAAAAAAAAACAACAACAACAACAAAACCTTAAAGCCACTACCAGTGTAATAATGAGTTACAGCCAATAAGCCAACAAAGGAGATAAAACAGAATCCTAAAATTTACTACTCCAATAATCTAAAACAAGGCAGAAAAAGCAGAAAGGGGAAACAAAGATCAGGTGAGACATTCAGGAAACAAACAGTGAGATAATGGACTTGAAGCTAACCGTCTCGACAATCACGTTCAATGTGAATGGTCTAAACACCCTAACTAAAATACCGAATGTTAAAAAAAAAAAAAAAGCATACAATGGAATATTACTCAACCATAAAGAAGAATGAAATCTTGCCATTTGCAACATGGGTGGAGCTAGAGAGTATAATGCTAAGTGAAATAAGTGGGAGAAAGACAGATACCACATGATTTCACTCACATATGGAATTTAAAAACAGTTGAAAAACAAACAAAAAAAGAGCAAAAGAGACAAGTAAAAAAACAGATTCTTTTTTTAAATGTGTATTTATTTATTTTGGGATTGGGGGAGGGGCAGAGAGAAAAGAGAGAGAGAATCCTGAGCAGGCTCTGCACTGTTAGTGCAGAGCCCAAGACGGGGCTCGAACTCAAATTGTGAGATCATGACCCGAGCTGAAACCAGGAGGTGGACACCTAACCGAATGAGCCAACCAGGCGCCCCAAGGAAACAGATTCTTAACTACAGAGGACAAACTGGTGGTTACCAGGGGGGAAATGGGGGGGGGGGGAGGGATGAAACAGGTGAAAGGGATTAAGAGTATACTTATCTTTTTTTATTTTAAGTTTGTTTTAGTGTTTATTTATTTTTGAGAGAGAGAGAGAGAGAGAGAGAGAGCGAGCAGGGGAGGCGCAGAGAGAGAAGGAGACACAGAATCCGAAACAGGCTCCAGGCTCTGAGCCATCCACACAGAGCCCGACGCGGGGCTCGAACCCACGAACCGCAAGATAGTGATCTGAGCCGGAGTCGGATGTCAGATCCAATATGCCAACCAGGCGACCCAAGAGTACACTTATCTTGATGAGCACTGAGCAAAGTACAGAATTGCTGAATCATTATATTGGACACCTGAAACTAATGTAACACTTCGTTAATTAGACTTCAATTAAAACAAATTTTAAAAAAGCAACATCCAACGCATGCTACTTATAAGGACACACCGTAAATGTGAAAACACAAATATGTTAAAAGTAAGAGGTTGAATAAAGATATACCACGCAAACACCCATCACCTTCTGAGAAAGCTGGAATGGTTGGCTATACTGGTCTCAGAAAAACAGATTTCAGAGCAAAAAAATAATAGGGATAAAGGAAATCATTTCATGGTGATAAAAAGGTCCATTTAATGAAGGAAACATAAGAATCCTCAGTGTTTATGCAGCTAAATCAGAGCTTCAAAATATGTGAAGCAAAACCTGATAGAACTACAGGGAAAAATAGATCCACAGCTATAGGCAAGTATTTTATTATCCCATTCTCAATAATTGCTAGAGCGCGTAGACAATAAAGGTATGGAAAACCCAAACCATACAATCAACCGTCTTGAACTGGTATTTATTTGTTTATAATGTTTGTTAATGCTTATTTTTGAGAGCAAGAGACAGAATGTGAGCGGGGGAGGGGCAGAGACAGAAGGAGACACAGAATGTGAAGCAGGTTCCAGGCTCTGAGCGGTCAGCACAGAGCCCTACCCGGGACTCGAACCCACGGACCGTGAGGTCATAGCCTGAGCTGAAGTCAGACATGCTTAACCGACTGAGCCACCCAGGCGCCCCTGTGTGCTTTTTTTTTTTTTAAGGTTTTTTGTTGTTGTTGTTGTTGTTTTTTTTTTTTTTTTTTTTTTTGAGAGCGAGAACAAGAACGATAGCAAGCAGGGGAGGGGCAGAGAAAGGAGGAGACGGAATCTGAAGCAGGCTCCACGTTGTCAGCACAGAGCCCAACACGGGGCTCGAAGTCAAAAACCATGAGATCATCACCTGAGCCGAAGTCGGGATGCTTAACCGACTGAGCCACCCAGACGCCCCACGAGCGTGGCTTTTTAAATTAAAAACTGTTTATGATACAAGCACAGTGGCACCCCCGAGGGGCCCTTCAGCTCTAGCCCAGCTCAGCTACACGAGGCGGGGCCTTGTCTACACCGGCGCGCCCACATTCACCTTACCGTCTTGTGGATCAAGTAAAAGTCCTTCTTGTGGGTGCAGAACGCCTTCTTGAAAAGCCTCTTCTCCATGGGGGTCCAGATGTCTGAACCTATTCGAGAAATAGCCAAGACGAGGAAGGACATGGCTGAAGGGCAGACCCCCCTCCTTTTTACAGCCGCCATTACCAAGCACAATTATGCGTCGAGCCTTCTGCTAAGCCCCTTCCTTGCTTAATCTCATACAACTCTCACAAAAGCCTTAGCAAGTAGGGACCATTACAATCTCCTCCTTACAGATGCAGCAACTGAGGCTTCCGTTGGTTGGGAGACTCGCCGAGGCCAGGGCCCCGGCCTGCCTGACTCCAGGGCTGGCGTGCTCACCGCTGCGCCCCAGCCTGCCTCCACCTCTCCCTGGTGGCCGAGCAGAGCGTGCGAGGGAACCCTGGGAAAGGGGGAGGGTGGGGTGCAACCAGCAGAAAACCCACCCACGGAGTCACTTCCCGAGAGGACAGGCCCTTCTGGAAAGGCAGGTGAAGGCCCCAAGAGAACTTGCTGTTGGGAACTGGCTGTTCACAAGGTCCCGGCCAGGCAAAAACCACACCCGCCGCCTTGTTCCAGTCACCTGTATAGCGGTAGTCGGCCAGTGGGTGAGTCTGCGGCTTCTGGGGTCCTCTGAGTAAGAGGGTCTCCAGGGCAGCCTGAAACAAGAGGAGCGTGGCAGGCGATTTTTTCTTTCATGCATTCGAAAAACACTTAGGGGCCACCTGGGTGGCTCAGCCGGTTAAGCGTCCGACTTCGGCTGCGGTCATGATCTCGCGGTTCGTGGGTTCGAGCCCCGCGCCGGGCTCTGTGCTGGCAGCTCGGGGCCTGGAGCCTGCTTCCAATTCTGTGTCTCCTTCTCTCTCTGCCCCTCCCCTTGCTCATGCTCTGTCTCTCTCTCAAAAATAAACAAACGGTAAAAAATTAAAAAAAAAACAAACACTTCGTGCCCTCCCTCAGACCTTCTCCGGCCCTACTGCTCGGAGCGTGCATGCCCCACAGACTGGCCACCACCCGTGAACCATTTGCGGATGCGGGGACTGCATCGCTAAGCATACTGGTGAGTGCGGCTGACAGATTTCTTGTGGCAACATTTTCCTGATGTGGGAAACGGTGTGGGGATTTATTCTGGCGTGAGCACCTTCCTTCATCAAGGACCCCCATTTGGAATCGCACTGCCCTCGACCACTACCCCCCTTCATGTTCTTCATGGCGCTAACCACCAACAATTTTTTAAAAACTTATTTCCTATTTTAGGGGCGCCTGGGTGGCTCAGTTGGTTGAGTGTCCGACTTGCGCTCAGGTCCTAAATCTCAGTTCGCGAGTTCAAGCCCCGCATCGGGCTCTCTGCTGTCAGCACGGAGCTTGCTTCGGATCCCCTGTCTCCCTCTCTCTCTGCCCCTTCCCTGCTCACGCTCTCTCATAGGTAAATAAAAACATTAAAAAAAAATTAAAAATATATTTCCTGTTTCGACTCTTCTAAAATGTAAGCCTGCAAATAGAGGGATTTTGTCCTGCTCACCAGAGTAACCCCCATCAGGTCCAGCCATGTAATGTGGGGAACCCAGTGCAAAATAAAAACACCAGCCCCCTGCTCAAAAATTATCTTAATTTTCATTAAGAATTTCAAGATGGTGGCGGCAGCATGAAACCAAGACCGGGGCCCCCGAGCCGGCCCTGGACCCCGTGCCACGACATTACCAAGCGCTTGAGACAACTCTTATCAATATGTGTTGACTCTGCCAAGCACCTCCTACGTGCCAGCTGCTGCCTCTGAGCTTGAGAAAAAGCCATGACTGTGGCACCAGACTCTTGGGGACCTAGCTCGAGTGATGACACTTTTCCTCTCATTACTCAGAGTTGGTTTCTTTTCTAAATGTCAAGAATGTGAGGAGGGTCCTTGGAGTAGGCAGAGGCATTTCTGTTGCATCAGGGGTTTTCACATGTGGGTTTTTAATCGAGGAGATAGAGCTTGGTAAATAAACCCAATCAGGGGCGCTTGGGTAGCTCAGTCGGTTGAGCATCCGACTTCGGCTCAGGTCGTGATGTCGCAGTCTGTGGGTTCAAGCCCCGCATCGGGCTCCGTGCCGACAGCTTGGAGCCTGGAGCCTGCTTCGGATTCTGCATTTCCCTCTCTCTCTGCCCCTCCCCTGTTTGCACTCGGTCTCTCAAAAAATAAAATAAGAAATGTAAAAATAAATACATAAATAAACCCAATCAGTGCAGGACCCGAGACGGGTGCACTGGGCTGTGGCTCCCCAGTGCCCCTGAGCTGTCTCCAAGGGACACCGGCACTGTTGTTGCTCCCGAGAGACAACTGGTTCACTGAGCCCATATCTGCAGCTCACAAGCACCACACCGATCCCAAAGCCACGGGAGAAGGACGCTTGGCCTTCCTTCACTCTCCACGGGCCGCACACCCCGGAGCAGACAGCACGATGTGCACACCTGCAGCCTCCGGCCCCGGAAGAGCAGGGAGCTCCCTCAGACTCCCCCTCGCCCTGCCCCTGCCTCCACCTCACCTGAACGCTGCCCTGGGCTTCGTGCAGGCAGTGCAGGGCGAGCTCCAGATTGGTGCCCCCTCCCGGCATCACGCTGGAGCAGGCCACGTTGCAGAGCTCGGTCACTGTTTCCAGCCAGCGGTCCCAGCGGAGGGTGAGAGAGAAGAGACACGCGGAGTCAGCAAGTGCCAGGGCGGACACTTCCCTGATGGCACAGAGAGGGGCTCCTTGAAAGCGGGATGAGGGAAGGGAGGCACGAGCACTTGCTCTGAACGGCCTGGCCCGAATCGTGTGAGAAGGGAGGTGGGTGCAGGAGATGACAGCTCAGGAGAAGCAAGAGTGCGCCAAGCATGATCCCGTGCTTCTTGGCCAAGGTGAGAACTGTGGGGGAGAAATCCTCAGACGGCGGGGGTGGGGGGGGGGGGGGGGGGGGCAGGGCCCTTGGGAATTTGGCCGCAGAGTCTCAGCCACCTCTGTCCTGCGTTTCCAGGTTGGTCATCACATCTCCCCACGGCTTCCAGACCAGAGAAGCTACGTGCTCATCCATTCCGGCCAGCGACCTCTCCTGGAGCTCTGGGATCTCAGCCTGAAACCGGCTTCCTATGTTGATGTGTCTGAAATGAGGCCACGCACACAGACGCGCGAGGCGTACACGCGTGACCAAGACGGGAAACGCAACAGAGACGCGCAGCGCGCCCTGCTCTCGGGCCACAGCCCTGCCCTGGGGAAACCCTCTGCCATTCTGTCGCGTGTGTTGAGTGTCCCGACATCCCTGACAGACACGTGCGGGCATCCCAGAAACCTCTCCAGGGATACTTCCTTCCTTTCTCTGATTTGTCCTATTGCCATATCTCTGGCTTCCGGTGTCTCTTCGGGTCTAGGATAGGGGAGGTATATGCTGATACCTGGCACGTGTCTACATCCATGGCCATTTTGATCTAGCCATGTGCCACAGACACTCAAGGGTCTTGCACTGGACCATCACCAATTCCACCCAGAACTCCAGGGTCCTAGACATTCTGTCCCCCTGACCCGGCTATGGTACATCTGGACAGAAGGAATATTGGGGGGACCTTCCACATCCACCCACAGAAATGCACCCCTTCTCTTTTAGGGAGACTCTGGAGCTAGACAGGATCCCCTATGATGCTTTTCCTTGGGAAAAACAGACACTGGCTCACAAGGAGGGTAAAACCACCCCCACTTTGGAAGGACCCACCCTCCGGTGCCAGGTCTGTTCCAACTCACGGTTCAATGCTGATCTTGGCGTCATCCTTTACCATGCAGATGCCAAAAGAGCCATCCACTTGATCTAGAAAACACACAACAAAAAGCCTCAAGAAGGTGGACCACGAGTGATCTCGGGGGGCGCAGGCTCTTTAAGATCGCGTGATAAGGTGGCTCCTCACGAAATTAAAAATAGAACTACCACATGATCCGGCAATCCCACTTCTGGGTATTTAACCAAAAGAGCTGAGATCAGCATCTCAAAAGGAATATCTACACTCCCACGTTTACTCGACACTACTCACGTCAGCGGAAACGACGTAATGTCCACCGACAGAGGAGCGGGTAAGGAAAATGTGGTATTCACATACAACGGAATACCGTTCAACCTGTTTTGGTTTGTTTTTAAGGATCTTTTCAGATGCAACAACACGGATGAGACTTGCGGACGTTATGCCAAGTGAAACAAGTCACAGAGAAGGAAATACTGCATGACTCCGCTTCTAGAAGTACCTAAAATCGTCACTTGCACATAATCGGAGCGGCATGGTAGTTGTCAGGGGCTGGGGGTGCTGGGGAAGTGGGTACCGAGAACTCAGTGAGCATTAGGTCTCAGTGAAGCCAGATGAATAAGCTCCAGGTCTCTCACGCTACTCTCCTGTTAACTGTTTTTATCACAATAAAACAGTTTTTTTTAAAGTACGCTTCACATCCAGCGTGGAGTCCAACGTGGGACCCAAACTCACGACCCCAAGTTCAAGCCCGGAGTTGAGATCAAGAGTCAGATGCTTAACTGACTGAGCCACCCAGGTGCCCCCACAATCAAACACAATTTTATTTTATTTTTTTTTTCAACGTTTATTTATTTTTGGGACAGAGAGAGACAGAGCATGAACGGGCGAGGGGCAGAGAGACAGGGAGACACAGAATCGGAAACAGGCTCCAGGCTCCGAGCCGTCGGCCCAGAGCCCGACGCGGGGCTCGAACCCACGGACCGCGAGATCGTGACCTGGCTGAAGTCGGACGCTCAACCGACTGCGCCACCCAGGCGCCCCAAACACAATTTTAAAAAAGATCGCACGAAGGGGCATTGGACTTCCAAAAAGCAGAGTAAGGGACTCAGCCGAACAACAAATTCACTGATAAAAATTATTTTAAAGAACAGTAAGTGAAAGTCCCTGGAAGCTGTCCTAAAGGCATACAGCATTTTACAAAATACCCATTCAAGAAAGCGACTAAATATTGGTAAGAACGGTGAGAGTCTGTGGCATCCGCCCATCACTTACCCACCCACCCCCGCCAGCTCTGTGTAACAGGGGCCCTGCCCAGAGTGCCCTACTCCAGGCAGGTGCAGCCAAGGAGACAGGTTTCCTCTGCCCACAGTTCCCACGCTTAAATAACTAAAGGAAGGTATGATAAAGATTTCTAACAAAGACAGGATACCATTAAGAGACAGAATATGTAAGAAAGGACCAAATGGAAGTCCTGGGGTTAAAAAAGTACGATAGGGGCACCTGGGTGGCTCAGTCGGTCGAGGGTCCGACTTGTGCTCAGGTCATGATCTCGCAGTTCATGAATTCGAGCCCCACATCCCGCTCGCGGCTGTTAGCCTGTCAGCACAGAGCCCACTTCAGATCCTCTGTCCCCCTCTCTCTGCCCCTCCCCCACTCGCACTCTCTCAAAAAAATATTTAAAAGATAAAAAAAATACAATAACCAAAATGAGGTCAACGGTAGATGTGCGCTGGCAGAAGAAATGATCAGCAAACTGCAAGGTCAATGGAAATTATGTAATCTGAAGAACAGAGAGAAAAAAAGAATGGAGGAAAATGGAGTGAGCCTCAGAGAAATGTGGGACATCATTAAACGCAGCAAAATACTCGTAATGAGAGTACCAGAAAAAGAGGAGGAGGGGCAGAAAAACACGAATCATGGCTTTGATGCAACAGCTGAAAACTTCCCACATTTGGTAACAGGATAGGATAGGATAGGATAGGATAGGATAGGATAGGATAGGGAAGGGAGGGGAGGGGAGGGGAGGGGAGGGGAGGGGAGGGGAGGGGAGGGGAGGGGAGGGGAGGGGAGGAAAGGAAAGGAAAGGAAAGGAAAGGAAAAGATCTAGAAATCCAAGAAACTACAAACTCTAAATAGAATAAACACAAAGAGGTGTACATCCAGACACATCTTTGGCAAAATGTTGAAAGCCAAAGATAAAGATCTTGAAAGTACAAAGAGAAAACCAACTTATTCCGTGCAAGAACACCCCAGTCAGATTAACGGCAGACTTCTCGTCAGAAACAATGGCAGTCAGAAGGCAGTGGGATAACATACCCAAACTGCTGGAAGTAAAAAAAACTATCAACCAAGAATCACATCCAGCAAGCTCCTTTTCAAAAATAAAGGTGAAAAAAAGTGACTCTCAGACAAATAAAAATTGCGAAGATTTGTCGCGAGACCTGTCTTACGAGACACGGTAAAGGTGGAATATCACTCAGTCATAAAAAGGAACAGAATGCTGACATAAACTGCAACCGAGGCGAAGCCTGAAAACATCACGCTAAGGGAAAGGAGGTGGTCACGAAAGACCACATATGATAGGATTCCACATATGTGTAATGTCCAGATTATACTAGCAGTTACCTGGGGAGGGGGGGGTACACCTGGGGTTGGGGGGCAGGGACAGGAGTGGCTGCTAATGAGTGTGGGGCTTCTTTCGTGGGTGATGACAATGCCTGAAAGTTGATGGTAGTAATGGATGCAGTTCTGTGAACAGAACTAAAACCACCGCTGGGAAGGCAAATTGGTGCAGCCACTCTGGAAAACAGTACGGAGGTTCCTCAAAAAATTAAAAATAGATCTACCTTACGACCCAGCCATTGCACTACTAGGCATTTATCCATGGGATACAGGGGTGCTGTTTCGAAGGGACACATGCAGCCCCATGTTTATAGCAGCACTATCCACAATAGCCAAAGTCTGGAAAGAGCCCAAACGTCCGTCGATGGATGAACGGATAAAGAAGATGTGGTCTATATATACAGTGGAGTATTACTTGGCAATCAGAGAGAATGAAATCTTGCCATTTGCAGCTACGTGGATGGAACTGGAGGGTATTATGCTATGCGAGATTAGTCGGTCAGAGAAAGACAAATATCATATGACCTCACTCATATGAGGACTTTAAGAGACAAAACAGATGAACATAAGGGAAGGGAAGCAAAGATAATATAAAAACAGGGAGGGGGACCAAACAGAAGAGACTCATAAATATGGAGAACAAACAGAGGGTTACTGGAGGGGGTGTGCGAGGGGGGAGGGGCTAAATGGGGAAGGGGCACTAAGGAATCTACTCCTGAAATCATTGTTGCCCTATATGCTAACTACTTTGGATGTAAATTAAAAAAAATAAAATTAAATAAAAAAACCTCACTGCATTACATGCTTTAAAGGGATAAACCGTATGTAAATTATATCTCCATAACGATAATAAACACCAAAGAAAGTTCTTTAGACTGAAAGCAAATGACACCAGATAGTAATGTCAATCACAACAAAAAAACAAAGGGTGCTGATAAAGGTAATAATATGGTAATTATAAAAGTATAATCACATATTTCTTCTCTTAATTGACTTAAAAAGCAATGACATAAAACAATATGTATTGTGGGCCTATAGTATAGAAAAATGCACTATATGTGACAATAATAGGACAAAGGAGTTGCATTGGAAAAAAGAAATAATACCCAGATGGTAACCTGAATCCACAGGAATAAATGAAGTTATTTGTAATGGTAAATAAGAAGGTTGATATAACAAACTCTATAAATAATGCCTGTTTTCCTCTATTATCTTTTTTCACATAACAAAATTATATAAAGTGATAATGATGAAAATATATTTCTGGGTTTCTTTTTTCCTAATGTTTATTTTGAGAGAGCATGTGAGCATGAGTGAGGGAGGGACAGAGAAAGAGAGAGAGGGAGAGAGAGAGAGAGAGAGAGAGAGAGAGAGAGAATCCCCAGCAGGCTCCATGCCACCAGTGCAGAACCCAATGTGGGGCTTGAATTCATGAACCATGAGATCATGACCTGAGATGAAACCAAGTCGGACACTTAGCCGACTGAGCCACCCAGGCGCCCCTATTTCTGGGTTTCTAATATATAGATAGATACATATAATACATACATGTGAAATATATATATATATACATATACATATATACGTGTATATGTATACACAAAACAACAATAGCAAAAGAGTTAAAAGGAACGGAACTAGATAGCAATGTTTCTATATTTTATTAATATATTAATAAATTATTACACAACTAAACACACTCTGACAGATTAAGATGTATGTTTTAAATCCTAGAGCAACTCCTAAAAAATGACTAAGAAAAAGTGAAAAATTAATTAAAGGAATTGACAGGTTATACAAGAAAATATTCATTTAGTACAAAAGAAAGCAGATAAGGAACAGAAGGAGAAAATGACATGAGACAAATAGAAAATAAAAAGCAAAACGGCATATGCAAATCCAACCGTATCAATATAACATTAAACGAGAACGCTTAAACAAACCAAACAAAAGGTGGTTTGTCAGACTGGATTAAAAAAAATACATCATCCAACCAATGCTGTCTGTAGGAGACACGCTTTATTTTCAAAGACACAAACAGGCTGAAAGTAAAAGAACAGGAAGGAATATACCAAGCAAACAACAACCATAAAAGAGATGGAATGGCTACACTAATGTCAGGCAAATTAGACTTTAAAAGAAAAAATATTACTAGAGATAATGATAACATTATCACAACGATGGTAAATGATATAATAAAAGTTCAAGCCATCAGGAAAATACGGCAATTATATAAACATAAATGCACCTAAAAACAGAGTCCATAAATACAGAAAGCAACAATTGACAGAATTGAAGGATAAAATAGACAATTAAAAAATAATACTTGGAGATTTCAATGCTTTCAATAATGGATAGGACAACTGGGCACAAGATAACAGGAAGTAGAATACTTAGAGTAACTAGACATTGCAGACATCTACAATGCATTCCACCTGCCATCAAGAGAATATACTCTTCTTAAGTACACATGGAACATTCTCCAGGGGAGAACACATTCTAGCCCATAAAAACGCCTCAAAAAACTTAAAAAGCACTGAATACAAAATATGTTGTTTGATCACAACAGAATTAAATTCAAAATCAGTTTAAAACAGGCAATTTGGAAAATTCACAAATATGTGGAAATTAACCAATGCGCGCCTTGATCAGTGTTATCAAAAAAAATTAATAAAAGAAAAACTAGAAAATACTTTTGAGATACATGAAAATCAGAATAAAACATACTAAAACTTATGAAATGTACCTACAACAGTGCTCTGAGGGAAGTTTATAGCTATAAATGTCTGTATTAAAAAAGAAGAAAAATCTCAAAACATTTTTGGCCAATTGGTTTTCCACAGGGTGCCATGCTAATTCAACAGGAAAAGAATAGTCTTTTCAACAAATGGTGTTAGAACAAGTGATACCCAAATGCAAAAGAATGAATTTGAACTTCCACCTTATACGATATATAAAAGTTAACTTAAAATGGGTCACAAACAAATTTAAGACTTAAAATAATAAAACTCACAAGAAAACACAGAAGTAAATCTTTGTGACCTTTGGTTAGGCAAAACCTTAGCTACAACATCAAAAGCACAAGGGACAAAGAACAAATTGGACTTCATCAAAATTTAAAACTTTAGTACTGCAAACAAGACCACAAATAAAGAGATGGCACACAATAGGAGAGAATTTGCAAACTGCGTATCTGATAAAGGGGTTAATTCCAGAATACAGAAGAAACTTTTACGAGTCAGTAATAAAAAGATAACAACGCAATTCAAAAACTGGGCAGAGGATCTGAAAAGATTACAAATGGACAGTAAGCACATGGAAAGGTGCTCAGTCTCATTGGCCATCAGGGAAATGCAGATCAAAACCACTTTACACACACACTAGGATGGTTACGTAAGAAAAAAAAGGTTGCAAGGGTTGACAAGGATGTGGAGAAACCGGAACTTTCATACAATGCTGGCGGAAATTTAAAATGGTTCTGTCATTTTGGAAAACAGTCCAGTAGCTCCTTAAATGGTTACACGTAGAGCTAACTCTATGACCCACAACTGCACTCCTAGGCATACACCCAAGAGAGATGAAAACACAGGTCCAACAATAACCTGTACATGAATGTTCATGAGCAACGTTATTCACAGAAGCCAAAAGACAGAAACAACCCAAGTGCCCGTCAACTGACGAATGGATAAATAAAATGGAGTGTGTCCAGACAATGGGATTATTTGGCCATAAAAAGGGATGAAGCACTGATACGTATGATAACATGGGTGCACATGGATGCCAAGTGAATGAACTAGACACAGAATGTCACCTACTGTATGATTCCAATTACACAAAATATCCAGACCGGGTAGATCCGTAGAGAGAAAAAGTAGGTTAGCGGAGGCTCAGGGCTGGGGAGGTGGGGGCTATCGGGGGCGGGGGGTGACTGCATGGATATAGTGCTTCTGGGGGTGTTAAAAAACGCTCTAAAATTAGATCGTGTGATGGGCACACAACCCTGTGAATAAACTAAAAAATACCGTATACTCTAAGTGGGTGATTCATGTGGTACATGAATTAGATCTTAGTAAAACTGTCAAAAATCACTCAAAGGGCAGGCAGAATGGTGGTCAGCCTAAACGGACTCTCTATTTTCTTTCTGGCTGTAAAATTCTAAGCACCTACAAGGCTGCTGGTCCCAGATGGTCCCGGGACGCTTCTGGACAGCCATGGGACTCGCAGACCAGACACGGCCACAGGCCGGAGAGAATCTCTGGGCGAAATGCGACAAGAGAAGAGGGTTTGGCCCGCTGCGTGCTGAGCAGAGATCACGGCGCCCAGCCTCACTCACCAAGCATGCTGCTGATGAGTTTGTCGGGCCCGGCGTGAGCAGAGGTGGAGCAGAGGGTGTTGAAATAGAGCCCAGAGCCCTCCCGGATGGGGCTGAGCATTGGGGGCGGCGTATACGGAGAGCACTGGAACAGTCCCTTCAGGAGGCGGTCCACCAGGAACACCGGAGACCGCAGGCAGCTCTGGTGGCATCCTCCCAGGCCCGGCTCTCCCGGCGACGAGGGTGGAGGCGGCACGAACAAGGCCTTGGGCTGGGGGCGCTTCTTCCGCTTCCTGTGTTGGCTGCTCTCCTTGCTGTCTCTGTCTTCCCCGTCTTTCTCTTGTCCCTGGGGAAGAAGAGAGCTCACAATCACAGGGGCTCACACGAGGCCACCTGCTGCACAGCTCCGTCTTCGGGAGCGCGGGAGATGGGACGAGAATACGGGCCCCGGAGCCAGAGGGGAGTATGACCCGTGACCCCGAGCCCCCAGAAAAGGGAGGCGAGCAGGGCTACCACGCCCGAGCCAGGGCCCAGATCCTAACCGAGCCTGGAGCCCTCAAGGAGAGGCCCTGACTCAGAGGAATTTGGAACCAGGTGAGGCCAGCTCCAGTTGTTCCAATGCCTGGCTCTTACAGTGGGGGCCGGGGGGGGAGGGGGGGGCGGAGACAGTGCAACGGCACGACAAAGTGACAAAATGGCAGTGGCAACGGCTCCCGGGGGGTGAGCAGTGGCACCCACGCACCTCGTCCCTGAGCCCAGCAGGGACTTCTCCAGTGGGTCTTCCAGGTCAGGCTGAAGAGACGGGTCACCCAGACTTGCGATGCTCTCTCCCACCTTCCTCACTCTCCCCTCCCCTCTGCCAGTCTTCTGCCCCCTCCCCGCCGGAGCTCAGCTCCAACACCCCCTGACCTCCTCAGCAGGAGTCTCTGGTGCCCCCTCAGGACGCCCTCAGCTCCCTTTGCTCCCCACCCCCCCCCCCCCCCCAGCCCACTGCGGGTCGTCACTGTCCGGGGACAGCCCTGCTCCTTCACCAGGCTGGGAGCCTGTCCTGGTCACCGCAGTGTGCAGCCGTGCCGGCGCGGGCTGGCACAGAGGAGGCTCGGGGGATGTGCACGGCCGAACGACCGTGCAAAGCGAGCTCCCCTCGACCCAGGTTTCTCTTGACGTTTGCTTGGGGCTTTCCCCGCGGCCCCCACCGGCAAGGGGGGAAGCAGCGGGAAGGAAGTGGGCGGACTGACCGGCACCCACCTTGGCGGTGCTCCCGGCGGGTGGGTTCACTGGAGCTGCGGGCAGCGACGCAGGGACCGCCAAAGGGGCCGCGGCGGGGCTGTCCGGGGACTTCTTGGCTCCTGGGGGACTCTGCCCGTCGCCCTCCGGCCTTGGCACCTGTCTCAGCGGTTGCCAAAACTCCGCGCCAAACTCCTGGATGCGGACAATACGCGGCTCTTCAAGACGACGGTCGGCAGGAGGGAACGAGCAGCTCGGCCCGGCTCCTGCCCTCCCCCCGTGCCCAGACTCCACTCTGCGGTGCGTCTGCATCCCGGAGTAGGTGACATCCAGTCGCCCACGACGGAGCGCCCGCCCGAAACCCCGAAGGCACGGTGCGCGCCCTTCACCTGCTGCTCCTGCTGCCCTCGAGGTGACGGCCACTGGTCGCTGCGGAAACACACGTGGCTGCTCAGCCCCTTCTCTGCATAAAACACCTGGCTGCAGTTCTTGCAGACGCGAGTGCTCCTTGGCTCTGCCCAGTCCGCAGGGCCCCCGTTTTGCTGGCTACTGTGGGGAAACACGGCGGGACGGGAGAACGCGAGAACGGGGCTCCGTCCCCATCGTAAATGCTTTTCTTTTTTTTGGTCTTAAATCTGATCCACTGGTACAACTCTCGATGAACCCTAAGAACTGGAGAGAGGACACCACACCGCAGCGCCTCACGGCCGGGTGTGTACCTCTTCGGGCCTGACGCTTCCAGAACTGGGTGACCCGGGGCCAGCACACAAAGGCCACCAGAGGAATCTGAGGGGCTGAGCGCCCCCCCAGGCACGGCGGAGGAGTGGCTTCTGAGCTTACCATCCATCTGCCACGCTCTCCTCCTTCATCGGATGGGGGAGCCGGTAGATATTTCCACCCTGAAGAGGAAAACACATCTGAGCCACCATAACAGGAAGGAGGCATGGAGACGGGACAGCGGTAAGACTTTTAGAAGAAAGCATGGGTGGCGGGGGGCGGTGGGGCGCCTGGCTGGCTCGGTCAGTGGAGCGTGCGGCTCCTGATCTTGGGGTTGTGGGTTCGAGCCCCACACGGGGTGTAGAGATTACCTGATGCTAAAATCTTTTCTTTTTTTTAAAGGAAAGCATAGGTGTGATTCTTTGAGACAGTGGAGGAGGCACACGTCTTGGGGGACACCAAAACGAAAGCCAGCCATCGACACATCAGATTTCATCAAGACTTAGAACGCCCGTGCTTCACAGGACCATCAAGACAGAGAAAAAAACCACCCGGAGGATGGGACAAGTATCACTGCAGGTCGCGTACCTGACAAGAGACCCGTACTCATAATGCACGAGGAACTCTTGTACAGCCCGATGACGAAAAGGCGAATGGCCCAATTTAAAAACGGATAAAGGGGCTGAAAGACCCTTCACCAAAGGGGATTTACAAATGGCCAATAAGCACGTGAAAAGGTGCGCACCAAAGCATGATAAGAGACCACTTCACGCCCACTAGCACGGCCACGATTAAAAACAACAACAAACGACAGCAAAGTGTTGGTGAGGACGTGGGGACGTCGTGGGTGGGGAGGCTGAATGGCGCGGCTGCTTGGGAAAAGTCTGGCAGCTCCTCAGATGGTTAGACACAGAGTTACCACTTGACCCAGTAATTCCAAGCGGACCGACGTATCTCCCAAGGGCAGCGAAAACCTACGTTCACCCAGAAACTTGCACACAAATGCTCACGGCAGCACTATTCACAGTGGCCAGGAAGCAGAAACAACCCGAAGGCCCCTCAGCTGCTGAACGGATAAACACAACGTGACACATCCGTTCAGTGGAGCATTATTCGGCCATAAAAAGGAATACGGATGCACCGTAACACCCAAGAACCTTGAAACCTCGTACTGAGCGTAAGAAGTCAGACACAGAAGGCCACGTAGTGTACGAGACGTCCAGAACGGGCAAATCCAGAGAGACACAAGGCAGATTCATACCTGCCAGGGGCCGTGAGGGATGGAGATTGGGGGTGACAACTGAGAGTGGGGGGGATTTGGGGATGATGAAAGGGTTCTGGCAAAGAGTGGTAACGGACGCACAACCTGGAGAATATACTGAAAACTACTGGAAGGTGTATTTTAAAATGGTGAATTGGGGGCGCCTGGGCGGCTCGGTCTGTTGAGCATCTGTCCCTTGATTTCGGCCCAGGTCATGACCTCACGGGTTCATGAGTTTGAGCCCCGCGTCGGGCTCTGTGCTGATGGTGCGGAGCCTGCATGGGATTCTCTCTCTCCCCCTCTCTCTGCCTTCTCCTGCTTTCCCGGCCTCTCCACGCCCAGACCTGGTGGGTGCCACCTGCAAGGACTGTCTGCTCTGCAGGTGCTGGTCGGCGTGGGGACCGTGACTCCCACCAGGGAAGACCCGGCATTAGGCGCAGAAATACTGACGGGGGTGGGAACTCTACCTTTACATCCTCTGAACAATTTAAGGAGGCAGATCCAAAAGGAAGTGAAAGGCAGAAAGGGAGCCAGGAGAGAAAGCCTAGGAAAGAAAGCATCTCGGACAACCCTGAAGACTGAACGGGGGTGGGGGTTGACAGGAGGACCCACAGTCTCTCCGAACCTTCATTTCCGCCTCTGCGCAACTGCGGCTGAGGGCTCCCTGAGACTAAACACAACGGCTGGCCAACCAGTAGACGCAGAAACGAGGAACCAACGAGACTCTCGTCTCAAGCGTGGTCACGCCCCGTGAGGGAGGGCCCAGGTACCTGGATTCTGTTGAAAATTGTCAGCTTGGACTTCGAGTCCTGGGGGGGGTCTGCCAGAGGTCCGGCTGACGAGAAGGAGGCCATGGCTACCTGGCTCGGGGAAGCCGCACAGCACATATCCGTTTTCAGCTTCTCCTTCCGGAAGCCGGAGAAACGCTGGGACCTGGGGTTGCCCGAGAAGAGCCTGCAGCCCCCGCCCCGGGCGCAGGCCTGGCTCTTTTCACCTTTCGCGGCCCCCAGCGCCGCGCCATTCTCCGCCTGGGCCTGCTTCCCTGGGAGCGGGGCTCCGAGGGGCCCGTCCCCACCTGACTGGGTCTGCCGTGGGCCCCCCGGGGAGATGATGTCCCCCAGGTCCAAGGTCCCTTTCGTGGATCTCAGCTGCTTGGCCAGAGAGGAGATGTCTGGGTTCCTGGGAGGGTCCAGTGACGACGCTGGGAGGGACGGCGGAGCAGCGGCGGTCTTCAGACCTCCCTTCGCCTCCCGCCTGGTGCCGCCTGGGGAGGCCTCTCTGGGGAACGCAGGCGTGGCTTTCCTCCTGCGGGCTGGGGACCCCTCTGGCTCCGGGTTTCCGGGGCCAGCGTGCAGAGAGTCAACAGGGGCTGCCAGCGGCGGGGGCTGCTGCGGCCAGGGCCCCGGCAGCGGCTTCAGGGCGGCCTGCTTGCCCTCGGGCCCGGGGAGCTGTGAGAAGATCCGCTGGGACTTGGCAATCATCTGGAACACCTGCATCTGCTCGTGGCTCACCAGGGACTCCTGGGACTTGAGGAAGAGCTGCCGGAAGAGCGGCGTGGCGTCCGACGGGAGGCCGCTGGGCTTTTGGGCCTCCTGGAGGCCGGGCTCCCCGGGGTTCTGCCACAGGAAGGAGTCACAGTCACACTTGCTTTTCTTGGAACCCCAGGAGTCGTCTTCCCCGCCAGCATATCTGGGGTCGCCCGAGGCCTCCCCGGGAGCCTTCAGGAACGTGGCAGGGTAGGGCGACGACGCGTCCTCCCGACCGGTGCCCACCCCAGGCGAGGGCTCCCCCACGGGGGAGGTGCTGCTGGGCCCAGGGCCAGACTCGCAGCCCTCCCGGGACGGCACCGAAGGGGGCTTGTGGACGACAAACACGTTGTTCCCTTTGCTCTTGGGGCAGCCGGGCAGGTTCCGCAGCCACTGGAAGTTGTGGCTCGACGGCTGGGAGCCGGCGGGGACCGTCTGGCCTCGGAACAGAGGCAGGCGGGCCGGCCGCGGGCCGCCCTCGGGCCAGCCCTCCAGGGCGGGCGGGCGCTGGAGCAGAGGCGGCTCTGGCCCGGCCGGGTCAGTGCCCCCGTTCTCCACCGCTCTCCGGTGGATGACCGTGAACATGGCGGCGGCAGGCTCCTTCCGTGGGGGACGAGGCTCCTCAGGAACCTCGGTGCCCAGGTTTCCGGGGGCCCCCGGCATGCCGGCAGGGGTGCACGAGGAGGGCCCGGAGGAGGGCGCGCGGGGACGGGCCGCAGTCCTCTCCTCCCCGCCGTCTGGAGGCCCCGCCGGGCCGGGAGAGGGGACCTTCCGGTGGACGATGCTGCTCACGATGCAGCGCAGGAGGTCCTGGTTGGGCAGGAGGGAGCCGGGGGACCGGGCTTCAGGGGGTCCGGGGGCTCGCGAGCCACCGGGGGCCAGCCGGCCGGCGGCCTCGCAGGCGTGAGGGGAGTCCCCGCAGGCTTCCTCCTCCGGGGGGGCCTCCTTTAGGATGCACAGGCCGTGCTGGACCTCGTAGTGGCGCCGCAGCGAGCGGTAGTCACAGTAGCTCTTGCTGCAGCCCTGCTCGATGCACACGAACGGCTTGGTCTTCTGGTGGGTGAGCATGTGCCCGGTCCTGGAGTCACACGGAGACGCGGGTCAGCGGGCGCCCTGGCTGCCCTTCACCACGGGACCCCGAGTGTGTCCCCGGGGGGGGGGGGAGGCAAGGGTGCACGGGAGCCCACGCTCGGCGCCCGGGAGGGAGGCCCCAGGCGGCCACCCTTCCGGGCGAAGCGACGGAAGGGGTGCTCCCCTCCCTCACCTGTGAACAAACCCCTTCTCTGAGAGGGAAAAAAAACAAATCAATGAAAGTCAGACTGGAGTTCCCCAAAGTGAGTTCCCAAGGGACAGCGGTCCTCCAGGGCGGCTCCCGGAGGACACGGGCTCAGCTGGCAAGGAAGTTTTGAAAAACCACGATTTGCTCCTTGGAGGTTCGGAGCAGCAAATTTAAAAGCCACGCAGTACGCAGACCGCTTCTTACCCTCCCGTGTCCCTCCAAGCCATCTGCCCACAGAGTCACTTACTCGCACGGCCCCTCTGAGCATCCCTGAGGACCGAAGGTCTGCAGGATACGCTTGAGGAGGTGCTAAGCTGGGGGTGACCCTTCCCCCAGAAGTCCAGCCAGAGTCTTTGCCTGACCGTGACAGTCCTCTAGGGAGACAGCTACCTGGAAGCCACCCCCAGCGAACAAACGAACAAACAAAATGACAGACGTCCCATCAGTAAAAAGTTGCTAGAAAGCAGCCACATGTGCCTCCTGTACTTTCCGCAAATATAAATAAATACAAGCATGTGCTGCATTTATGGCACGCTTCTAACCACACTGATGTATCGTAAGCATAAACCAGGGGGGGAATCCTGCTCCAGGCTCCCGACAGCCCGACCCTGGACAGTCTGATCCACGTGGTACATGGGGTATCTCCGGTCAATGATACCCGCCCTTCGCCAAGTGCTGACCCTTGGCCTCCGGCACAGGGAAGCTGCATAGGAGGAATCAGGAGACCCAATTTCTAGCCCCAACTGTAGGTAAGGAGCATCAATACAAATGCAAGGGCTTGTCATCACCCACTGGCAAGTCTCTCTGTTTGAAAAAAAAAAAGTCTGTCAGGGGCACCTGGGGGGCTCAGTCAGTTGAGCGTCCGACTTCGGCTCAGGTCACGATCTCATGGTTCTGGGTTCAAGCCCCGCGTCGGGCTCTGTGCTGACCGCTCAGAGCCTGGAGCCTGCTTCGGATTCCGTGTCTCCCTCTCTCTCTCTGCCCCTCCCTCTCTTGTGCTCCGTCTCACTCTCTCTCAAAAATAAATAAAAATTTAAAAAAAAAAAAGAAAAAAAGTCTCTCTTTCCTGCCTCACTAGCAAGAAAAGCTCATCACTTCCAAGATATTAAGAACAAAGGGAATTCTGGCTAAGTCTTACAATGGGCTTTATTATTATTTTTTAATCAGGAGTTTGTTTTTTTTAAAAAAGGAGTTTAAAAAAAGCATTAATGCTCCCCTGCCATATTCTGGAAACAGGCATTTCAGAATCTCTCACTCCCCCGTCATTCTAATGCACGCTCCTCATGAGACACGGATCTGTTCTCCTCGGATGCCCATGAGGGACTCCCAACATTTCTCTATAAAAGTGAGCCCAATTTCCTACGTGACAAAATTGCCTTGGGAGCGAGCCGTTACAGGTCTGGAAACCACGAGGGTCCCGTCTGCAAACTGTGGCAGCGATTTCCTCACTGGTGTGACCCTGGGGGCTGGGAGGAGCCACCCGTCCTGGGTGGAGCTGGCCCCATGTGAGAAGGGGAGGCGCGCCCCTGTGTCCCTGTGCAGGTCGCAGACATCTATCCGGGCATCAGGAGGGGAAGCCCACCCAGGGCAGGTGTGAAGGCCACCCAGGAGCCCGCCCGCTGCCCCCGCCCCCAGCCCCCCCGACCACACTCCCACATACAGGTGGTCCTGGCGCTTAAAGGCCTTGCCGCAGATTTTGCAGACGTGTTTCCTCTCCTGGCTGTGCGTCAGGTAGTGCTTGCTAAGGGAGCTGGCGCTGCTGAACACCTTCCCGCAGAGGCTGCAGTCCAGAAGCGGGTTCTGAGGGGAAGCGTGCTGCCGCTTTCCTTTCCTCGCGCTCCCCGAGGCGGCCCTGCCTCCTTCGTCAGCCTCTTTAGGCACCTTAAGAGCGCCTGGCCCCAGGTCTAAACAGAGGGAGAGAGCACAGGTTATAGACATCTGGGGAAATCAAAGAGCAGGGCGAAATCAGCACTCAGTGAGCGTCAGGGCCACGGCGGACTTGGACAGAGGCTCCAGGACCGCGCCCTCCAACTTCAGCGGCTTTGTGCGCCGAGAAAACCATGAGAGAGAGAAAAGGGGCCCTGGCAGGGCCACCCCTGCAGGATGGCACTCGGTTCCGGCACCACACTCAGAGGGGCGGCGGTGGTCGGAAGCACTTCTAGGACAAGGTGACCAACACGGGTCGGGCTTCGTGTCTAGGCCATCCACGGCACCCTTGGAAGGACAAGCAGAAAGACATAATCCGAAACCTCAGAGAAGTATAAACGCTTTCTTCCAGTCAATTCCGCTTCGGGGATTTTAAAAGTCATTTTTTTAAAAATTTTTTTTAACGTTTATTTATTTATTTATTTTTATTTAAAAAAATTTTTTTTTCAACGTTTATTTATTTTGGGGACAGAGAGAGACAGAGCATGAACGGGGGAGGGGCAGAGAGAGAGGGAGACACAGAATCGGAAACAGGCTCCAGGCTCTGAGCGGTCAGCACAGAGCCCGACGCGGGGCTCGAACTCACGGACCGCGAGATCATGACCTGAGCCGAAGTCGGACGCTCAACCGACCAAGCCACCCAGGCGCCCCCGCTTTGGGGATTTTAAAGAAAGAAATATAGGAACGCCTGGGTGGCTCGGTGGCTAAGCATCTGACTTCGGCTCAGGTCATGCCTGCTTTGGGTTAAGCCCCCCTTCTCTCTCCGCCCCCCCCCCCCCCCGCCTCTCCTGGGATGCTTTCTCTCTGCCCCTCACTCACTCGCGCCCTCTCTTTCTCTCTCTCTCTCTCTCTCTCAAAAAGAAAGAAAGAAAGAAATCTAGATTTGTACAAAGAGGCAGCCACAAAGCAGTTAAGGGCAGCGCTGTCTTTCCTGTTAGAAACAACCTACTATCTGGTAAAAGGGCGTGCAAGTGATCGCATTATGGTGTAAAGGATCTAAGACACAGCATTTTAAGGTAAGACTTTACAGTTTTATAAGTAAATATCTGATGAAGTGACTACTCAGTGTGAAAACAGCAGCCCGTTACAAAACAGAGAAAGACCAATAAATCTGAACAGAAAACTGACAGAGAGAACAGGCCAGACTGGTAGGTTGCGGGCTTTTACTTTCCTCTTCTTGGGCCTCTGAGTATGCTTCTGTGTTTTCTGCATTCCTTGGGTACAATGATGACAGGTACGTTTGCAACTCATTCGCCTGAGGAGCCGGAGGAGAGACTGGAAATGTTCATCCGGGAGAGGGGCAAGTCGTCCAGTATCCCAAGGGCCGGCATGTGGGGAGGGAACTCGCTGCCTCTGTCTCGCTCCGACAGACAGAGATAGGTTTGGCTGACTAAAGAGAAGCTGGTTTCAAGTCACTGGAAACGCAGGGGCCGTGGCCGCAAGGACCCCGCGGGCTCCTGCCGTGTCCCGGCTCCCAGAACCCCCTGGCTGGCACTCGTGGACGCTCCACCATCGTCTGACTGTGGAAGATTTTCCTGCTGTTCACACTGGTCTTCAACATGGCTCAGACCACCTCGGGAGACGGGAGCTTTGAAATCACCACTTCTCTAGTGTGCTGCAGAGCCGGGACCCCGGGCACCCAACAGCCCAGGGCAGCGGGCCCGCCTGGAGGACCCAGATGGCTGACCACGGCCAGCTGAGCCGCAGCGTGACAGACACGGCAGGAGGGAGCCTGGACTGGCATCTCCCAGCTCTGTCCTGCCATAGACCGTTTGTCCCTCAACATGCCTGGTCTCCTCCTCCTCGCGTAAGAAGTTACCGTGACAGGTGTTTGAATGATCCCAGCAGTTTAAATGTGGAGTAAGAGGACTCCCGTCAGAAAAGCCCTCCACCTTGCTAAGTTACCTTAAAAATGCTCAGTACGGGGAACCTGGGTGGCTCAGTCGGTTGACCATCCGACTCTTGGTTTTGGCTCAGGTCACCGTCTCGTGGTTTGTGGTTCGAGCTCTGCGTCAGGCTCTGGGCTGACAGCGCGGAGCCTGCTTGGGGTTCTGTCTCCCTCTGTCTCTGCCCCACCCCGCTCACTCTCTCTCTCTCAAAATAAATAAATAAGCTGAAAAAAATTTTTAAGTAAAATAAAATAAAAATGCTCATTAAAGCCAACTATTAAACTAGCACTGATTCAAAAACAATCGGCAATGACACTGAAAATCGGGCAGAGTCACCGGCCCCGGGAAGCTGCCCCATCTTCTCAGAAGGTGGTGTAGCCAAGTGGGTTATCAAACGGTGTGTATTCCCTGATGGGCAAACCTACTTGGAGGGGTATGTCCAAAGAACTCACCTAAAAGGAAGCTCCTCATGTAAAAAGCTGTTCCCAGAAACACGAACAGCCTAACAAGCAAGACTGTGGTCAAACATCACGGTGGAGTAAGTCAGGACAAGGGACTACCTTCTTGTGAAAAAGCAAATACGCTCAGTTTGAAAAACCTCAAATAGCCTCGTACACTTCACACACCTGCGCCAAACCATGTTTTTCTGAATGACTTCACTCGGGTTTTTAAAACTCAACGTGTGAGAGCCAGGCTGGGGGATTCTTCCTGCTGTCAATTTTCGCTATTTCCCGTTGAAGAACCGTGTACTATTTTTCTAGCTGAGAAGACAAACACCAGCGTATGAGTTTAGAGCGGCCTGAATTTCAGTCACAGAAGCATAAGGAGTTAGAATTTAACATTCAGGGGACTCCTTTTTTTCACAAGTAAAAAGAAAAAACTCAAGCTTAAGGAAAATTAGAAAGAGTTGAACTGGAGTAATGACTTGTGACGTATTTTGCAGAGAGGGACACAGCCCCCCTCCTGCTCCCCCCATGAAAATGTGGTGACAGCTCCAGCTCCTCTGCCCAGTGAAATGCACACATATTCGTGCTACCAGTGTTGTTCTGGTAGTTTCTGTGGCCAGGTTGAGAACCCTCCTTACCGGGCCCCCACCCCCACCCCAGGCGTGGCCCAATGCCCTCAACGAGGTACACGTCTCAGGATTCTGGGATTTGCCCTCTGGCCTTCCCACGTGGTGACAAGGCGGGCCCCTTGTCTGCTGCATCTTGTGTGGAGAGGAGGGGGGGGCTTCACAAGTTTTTCATTTTACCAAGTCTTCGGGATATTTCTTGCAATGCTTATCCCGACTGACATGAACCCCTGTTCTGCAGGGCCATCTCAGAGGGGCCTTCTATGCATGAGGTGTGATGATAAATATCAAAGGCCGCCGGGGCGCCTGGATGCCTCAGTCGGTCGAGCGTCTGACTTCCGCTCAGGTCATGATCTCCTGGTCTGTGAGTTCGAGCCCCGTGTCGGGCTCTGTGCTGAAAGCTCCGAGCCTGGAGCCTGCTTCCGATTCTGTGTCTCCCTCTCTCTCTGCCCCTCCCCCGTGCGCGCGCGCGCGCGCTCTCTCTCTCTCTCTCTCTCTCTCTGTCAAAAATAAACATTAAAAAAAAATTTTTTTTCTAAATATCAAAGACTGTTAGCTCAGACAGCTAGCTCATCTAAGCGAGTTACCCAAGAACCCTTGACAAGAATTAACAAACACCAAATTTATCTTGTAGTGGAAGCCTCAAGGGAAGTCAAAAAGCCAAAAGAAAATTGCACCACGGCTTCTAACTGTGCCATCAGTTACCCTTTCACTCCCCCCCCCCCGCCCCCCGCAGAAGAGAGAGACTTAGAAATGCATCAGTGGGCTGCCTGGGATGAATTCTACCGATATTGATAAAAGTAACAACGATCTGTCCCACGCTCTGCAGCCTATGCGATGCTTTTGCATTCATTTCCTCCCTTGCGTCTTAGTGCTGTTAGTCTGGCGGGGGGGTGGGGAGCAGAGCGGGCCTTCTGCTGCCCTCCCGCTTCACGAATGAAGACACCGAGTCCGGGGAAGGTTAGACAACCACGTGGTGGACGGACAGGATCCCAGGTCATCCTGGGAACGTGAAAAGCGCCCCCGGGATGTAATGGGTGGGATGTCTGCCCACACCACACACAAGATTAGGACATCCGCGAACAGCCAAGTTTCTCGACATTATTCCTCAGGATCAGCGTTCGGTTTCCTTGACTAGGAAGTTGGGAACAATTCCCAAGTTAAAAAAAAAAAAAGTGATTGTCCCCTGTTCACTATTCACCCGCGGAAGATAAAAGTTTTCTTATCTAATCCGTGCAGAATCAACCCTTAGCTGGCCACAGGAACTTTCAAACAGTCTTCCAGGCCCTCGGGCCCAGAGGGATAGCCTTACCTTGTAGGGACGCCTGAGTTTCTGGGTCTGCATACTCCTCCAGCAGCTTCACAGAGTCACTGTCCTTCCCCGAGTACAGGGACAGGGTGTCTAAGTTGTCCTCCAGTGCCTCGCTGGGCATGTCAGGGGCTGGGAGGCTGGGGTCCAGGTCCAAACCACTCAGGCCGGCATAGAGCAGGTCTCGTGCACTGGGACCCAGATCCCGGTTGAGGGTGTCGCTGCAATTGAGTCCCTGGCTCTCGGAAAACGAAGGGAGGTGCACCTCTGGAGGAAGGGCGTCCTCGTCCCCAAGGCCATACCGGTCCATGGCTCGTGACTGCCAGGTCTTGGCCAAGAGCTACTCTCCAGACAAGCAAGGCCGTGTAAGGAGTCACGGAGAGCTCTTGGTGATGTCTAATTCCTGAAAATGAACGAGGAGGAATCAAAATTATGAGATGGCAATACAGCATGGCGGATAGAGCAATGACTCGGAATTCAACAGACCTGTCTTTGGGTCTGTTCTCTGCCACTTGACAGCCATGTGAACTTGGGCAAGTCATTTAAGCTCCACGAGCCCCAGTTTCCTCATTGGTAAACTGGGCATAAGAGCACCTCCGTCATAAGGTTGTTGTAAGGAATAAATGAAAGGATTTCCGGCAACATGGAGGACTGAACTGACCTCTTTCTCCAGCTATAAACACGAGAAATATGACAAAAGACCATTTTGAATACACAGCCAGGCACAAGAGACAGGTAAAACCCCATGTGCCAGCAACAATGAGAAAACGCAAAGAAAACTCGTGTAAGTTCAGGTTGGCCTGAGGGGAAAATCAGACTCAGATACCAAATCTGTTGTCCAACGTGGTGGCAACTAGTCATACATGGCTGTGAAGACTTGCAATGTGACTGGCCCAGACTAAGACACGCTGTGAGTCTAACACACACACTGGATTTGGATGACTTAGTACAAAAAAAAAAAAAAAAAATGTAAGTTTAGTATGTTTCTAAATTACTACACGTTGAAATGATAATATTTTGGATACAGTGGGTCAAGCATGTTATTAAAATTACTGTCACCTGCTTCTTCTTAGCTCCTCAATGTGGCTACCAGAAAACTTGAAATTCTATATATGGCTCATATTTATATTCCTATTAAAGTGCATTACCCTGGAGGCTGGGACCTGGGGTCGTAACAGACACATGAGAAAAGAAAACAGGGCCCTGAGCTTACGGGCAGTGGAAACCTGGGCCCCTGGAAGAGCCAGGCCATCCACGGGAAAACTAAACAAAGAAAAAGAAAAAACTCTTGCCCCCAAGCCTTAGAGAAGAACCCCAAGAATTGGGAAGAAAACGGAGCAGTGAGAGACAACAGAACCTAGCCTGAGAAAAGCATAAGTCAGCGTGGGACGGAACAACCAGTTTTAAAAAGAAACAAATGAAACGTCCATGAAAGACATTGAAGTTAAAAGCTCACGGGAAGGGCTAACAGATGAGACAGTGCTGAAGACAGACATAATGAACTGGCAGAGAACAATCTGGGGAAATCCCCCCAGGATTCAGCACAGAGAGATATAGAAATGGAAACTATGAACAGGAAACTGAGAGAGCACAGATGGAGAAGCAAATGCAAAAACCTAACGAAGTCCAATAGGAATCCCAAAAGGGAAGAGGAGAGAATACGGGAAATGAGTATCTTTTTTAAGGATTTTACTTTTAAATAATCTCTACACCCAATGTGGGACTTGAACTCATAACCCCAAGATCAAGAGTCCCACATTCTTCCAACTGAGCCAGCCAGCCAGGCTCCCCGCGAGACACGCATCTTGAAGAGATAATGGTAGAGGAGCTTCCAGAATCACAGGGACACAGGATCCCAGACTTCAAGATCCTAATTCTTTTTTTTTTTAATTTTTTAATGTTTTACTTATTTTTGAGAGACAGAGCTTGAGCAGGGGAGGGGCAGAGAGAGAGGGAGACACAGAATCTGAAGCAGGCTCCAGGCTCCGAGCTGTCAGCACAGAGCCCGACGCGGGGCTCGAACTCACGGGCCGTGAGATCCTGACCTGAGCCGAAGGTGGACACTCAACTGACCGAGCCACCCAGGCGCCCCTAAAGATCACAGTTCTTGAGGATACATGGTTAATGACCAAGCACTGCCAGGCGGAGCAGGAAGAGTAAAAATGAATTTACTCCCCAACACACAGCAGCAGAACCGCAGACCACTGAAGACAGAGAGAAAATGCTAAAAACTACCAGAAGGGAGGCAGACAGTCTACAAAGGGGGATGATGACTAGCCTGGTGGAAGACTTCTCAGAGGAGGCTAGGAGACAAGGAATGACACCGCCAGCAGACGAAGGAAGGGTGAGAGCCGGCACAGAACTCAACACCCAGGAAAACTAGCTTTCAAGCGGGAGCAACACAGACTTTTCCCGACAAGGCACTGCTCATAGACCTTGGCTCAACGACGAATACAGGCTTTGAAACGTTTGGAAAAGACAACGATTTACTTTGTACTTTAAGTACGCACACTAAGAAAAAAAAAATCTAAGCATAACTACCAAAAGAAAAACAATAAACTATGTAACATCTCAACAACTGGAATTTACCCCACTCAAAAAGAGACAAAAAAGTAAAAAAGACTCAAGTTACTAACATTAGAATTCAGAACAAAAATAGAAAGGATTATAAAAGATTACTATGTCAACAAATTAGGTAAATTAGAGAAAAGTGGACAAGTTCCTAGAAAGACACAAATTACCAAACTGAGTCAAGAGGAAACAGACTATCTGCATAGCCCTGTGACAAATAAAAAGACTGGGTTAGCAATTTAAAAACTTCCCACCCATACTACCACAGAAACAATGAAAAAGTCAACTTTACTGGAACTCTGGAAACTAGTCAAAAGTTTACAGCAACCAAAGGAACCCTTAGCAAGTCAAAGGCGAATGAAACCTGGTAGGAGGGCCCTGTGGCATTTGAACCGACTCCTGTCCTATCCCCCATTCCCCGGCTCAGCAGTGATTTTGAAGGCACGTTCTGGTGTGGGCTCCTGGTGCAGAAGGGGGCAGAGATGACCTTGTTCTCAAACAGCTGAGGTTGTCTGTCTTGACCTGTCGGATGGCTCCTGAAGGGCTAACACAAAGGTCTCGCCTTGATTTTGCCTAACTTGGAACTTTCTGAGAGCAGAGAACAGCCACGGGGATGGCATTTGTTAAAAACATCAAAGGCAATATGGTATGGAAACTGATGTAACAGTGTGTGTTAACGATACTTCAATAAAAAGATACCCAACAATAGAAAAATTAGGGGCGCCTGGGTGGCTCAGTCAGTTAAGCGTCTAATCTCGGCTCCGGTCATGATGTCACGGTTCGTGGGTTCAAGCCCATGTCGGGCTCTGTGCTGACAGCTCGGAGCCTGGAGCCTGGAGCCTGGAGCCTGCTTTGGAGCCTATGTCTGCCTCTCGCTCTCTCTGCCCCTCCCCCGCTCGTGCACACACTCTCTCTCTCAAAAAAAACCCTAAACCTTAAAAAAATAAAAATAAAAATACAAAACAAAGGCAATGAACCAGGTGCTACAACCCCAGAGCAAAGGATATTAATTGGGGACAACAGACATGTCACTGAAAGCCGGGGAAGAAGAGCTGGACAGTGAGAGCGAGAGGCTTTGGAGAGAGTAAGGGCTTTGAAAAGCTTCCATGCTGGCAGTTCCTTACAAAGCTAAACATCATCTCACCATCCAATCCAGCCATCATGCTCCTTGGTATCTATCCCCAGTGAGCTGGAAATTTATGTCCACACAAATGTTTATAGCAGCTTTATTCATAACTGCCAACAACTAGAAGCAACCACAACGTCCCTCAATGGGAGAATGGATAACCAAACTACGGTACATGCGTACAATGGAATGTTATCCGGCGATAAAAAGCGAGGAGCTATCAAGCCACAAGAGGACATGGAGGAAACTTACATGTGTGTTGCTAAGTGAAAAAAGTTGGCCTGAAAACACTACAGATTTTGATTCCAACCATACGTCATTCTGGAAAAGGAAAAACTATAGAGACGCTACAAGGTTGGAGGCTGCCAGGGCTCCAGGGGAGGGAGGAGGGATGAATAGGTAACGCACAGGAGGGACTTGGAGGGGACTGAAACTATTCTGCATGATGCTGTCATGGTAGGCACATGACATTTTGCCTTAGCCAAAACCCACAAAACTACACAGCACAAAGAATGAATCCTAATGTAAACTGTGGACTCTAGGAAACCAACACTGAAATAAAATTTTAAAAATGAAAACCTTCCACGTATTTGAAGGAATCCAGAAGACCACGTGCCCAGGGCAGGCACCTGCTCAGAAAACACTCGTGAAGGCTCTAAGCTCTCACCTCTGGCTGACCTTCGGTCTGTGAAAGCAGGAAGAAGGGGAAGGCAGAGATGTAAACTCCTGCTGAGAACCAACAGGGTATCCCAACACCCACCCAGAGCCCAACTGCCAAGACGAGGAGATATGTTGGGGTTCCAGGCATTTAAGGAAATGCCTGCCGAATCACTAGCTGACCGCAAGCTTAACAGAACAGAGATTTCCCCTGACTGCACACGACAAAGAATACAGTCTACAAACAGAGTCTGCAAAAGTCACTATCCAAACATTACAACCCACAAGCAGAAACCACACACTCTGGGGTAGGGGAAGGAGAACCGGATTCCGAGAATCGCTTCATTATAATATGCAAAAATGTCCATTTTCTCAACAAAAAATGACAAGGCAGGCAAACAAAGTATGGCTCAACGAGAGGGCCGGCCGTCTCGTACAAACGATGGAATCAAACCACATGAGGCCTTTTATGGCCGCCGCTTTCACTAAGAACGGTGTTTTCAAGGTTAATCCACGCCGCAGCACGCACCATTACTTCATTACTTTTTATGGACAAATAACATTTCGCCGTCTGCCTATCGCACATCTTCGTCATCCATTCATCTGTTGGTGGTGGGCATTTGGCTTGTGTCCGGTTTGGGCTATTATGAGTAATTCTGCCCTCACCTGGACATTTAATAAACGCTTGATGACTCACTGACAACGTACCTGGTGGATCCTAGAGTAACCGGAGTTTGGGCCTAGATTCCTAGGCTACTGGTTGCTACGGTTTTTAACCTTTCCACGTCGAAAGGGAACAGAACAGCTCTGCCCACAACATCTGCATTTCCCATTTCGCATCTACCTGTGTGTCTGTGTGTCTGTAGCCAGCCTCCTGGGGGGGACTCAGAAGTCGAACACAGGCCCACAATCCTGTACTACAACTCTGAGGCCCAAGTGAGTCCCAGGGTTCAGAATTCGGGGTAAATCAACGCAAATGCCGTATTTTAAGTAACCTTCAGTGGGTCTGGGGCAGCACCTGGTAACCAAGTCATTGTTTCTGCACTGACACCTCTGACTATTCAGAGTAAACGGAATAAATACCGTGAGTTCAGGCTCGCCCATTAAATGAGGTCCACGACACCGTGGCACCGTTAGAGCTTTTCAGGTTTCTAAACCGCAAAGCAGGCAGTGTGGACCATAGAGACTTATGTTCTGAGGCACAATGAATTTCTCTGCCAGTTCTAAAGTTTCTCGTATGGTGCTGCGATAAACTGTCTGTGGTACTCCGAGGGGGAAAGAAGCCATCGCTTTTTTTCATATTCTGATAATAAAAACCAGCTAATTCAATAGAAAGCGTCGTTTGAAAGGAATATGAAACAATATTTAATGAAATGAGATATTAAGCCCTTTCTCCTTCTCAGGTATCACACCGAGAGCTTCCTGTGCGTCCATTCACTCACTTCTCTCTACAACCCAGAGGTTGGTGCTCTATCATTTCCATTTTACGAAGAAGGAAATGGACTCTGAGACACTAAGTGAGTTGTCACAAGGCACATGCCTGACAAGGAGTTGGGCCAGACCTTAAACCCAGGTATTCAGACTTTAGGGCTCGTGTTTTTACCCGGTACACAATACTAACTTGCCATCAATTAAACCATAGACTGCGCTCAACCGATCAATCTAGAAAGCACAAAAGGTGCTGGATGGGGGCAGAATTCCCCACATGCCAAATCACCTGCTTTCCAACACACGCCCGTGGTCCACAGAAAAAACTGGTCTCACTACCACTTCGGCCAGGCAAGCCCTGAGTCCACAAGCCACGTTTTCACATTTACAACCTTTTCCAGTTAGTAAAGCAAACCCCCCTCCCCTCAGCCAATGTTGAACTTGTTCTTGTTCTGCCAACAGATAAATTTGATTCGACAAGTTTTAGCACCTTCTACGTACAGAGCTGCCTGCTAATCCCCGTGGGGAGGGCTTGTGGTCCCCTGGAACCTTGCAGGCATTCCCCATTCTTTCCAAGAATTTTATAATTTTGTGTTTTCATTTGGAGAATGACCCAAAAGAAGAAAACCAGTCTATGCGGATTACTGGTTTACTGCCTTATAATACAGTACCAGCGTTTGGTTTCAATGCCCGGGGTATGATTATAATTGCACTGACGCCCAAAAGGACGATTTTAATTGCCACAGGCTAACGAGAAGAGGATAGACGTGGATTCCGCTCGTATTTATGCCTTTGGGGTCATCTCAAAGCCAACACACATCGTGGTGCAGACGGAGGCCTGGCTGCAGGTCAAACTGAGGAAAAGGGACAGGAGAGCTGAGCCGTCTCAGGGTCTGCTAAACCCACAGGGGCCCAGGGCAACCGTTGGTTTCAAGGAAGCTATTAGGTTTGAGCAAAATGGCACCTCTCCCATTAAACTAACATTTGTAATTGGAATTACATCGGTTTGGTCGCATTTGTTTACGTTTACTTTGCAAACTGATTTTGGCTTTACGGCGGCACAAAAACCGTAAGCTTTAGAAATATACGCCTTGCTTATTTGATCATCATCGGTGCCTTGTTCAATGGTTTGAAACACAATTTAAGCCGGCAGTAGGGATCCAAAGCAAGTTTCATGTTTTTCTTTTCCTAAAAAGGCGTGTCATTCCACGACGGGTAGGAGCAGGAGGAGACAGGGAGTCTCCTGTGAAATGCTACAGCCTCTTGGGAAATTAATCTGCCACAGGTTCTCGCCTGCAGCAACACGGACACCATCGGGTAAATAACATCTACTGCGGCACTGTTTGGATGGCAAGGAGGGAACAATCTAAACACTTATTGGTTCCCCAAAAGGTTTCTTTAGCCTGTAGTTAATCTGAGTATTTTCTATTGGTTATCAAGTCGGAAAATCTGTCCGACTTCTTTTGGCTAGGGCATCGCTGTCCAAAAGAATTTTCTGTGCTGAGGGAAATGTTCTAAGTCTGCACTGTCCAACGACAGCCCGTAGCCACAAAGCGGCCAATGAGCGCCTAGAGAATGCAGGATGAGCAACTGAGGCACGAAATTATTTATTTTACTTCCATTTCGTTAAATTGAAATGAGCATAGTTACAAGTGCCTAGCAGCTACCAACCACACTGGAACTCACTGCAGATCTCGAGATTTCTCAATGAAGTGAGGCTTTCTCTCAACTTCTATTGAAAAATCTCAAGGGGCGCCTGGGTGGCTCAGCAGGTTAAGTGCCGACATCGGCTCAGGTCACGATGTCACGGTTTGTGCGTTCGAGCCCTGGGTCGGGCTCTGCTCTGATGGCACAGCCTGCTTCAGATTCTCCCTCTCTCTCTGCCCCTCCCCTGCTCGCACTCTCTTTGTCTCTCTCTCAAGAAACAACATCGCTCACATCCTCCCACCTCACTCGTTTATATCCCCTGGTCTATATGCCCTGGAGACCTCTTTCTTTGTGACCCTGATTTATGCAACTTCTCTTTGCTCCGCTTTACCAAATGAAACCGTTCAAAAGCCTAACCGGCTCCTCCCAGCATGACGAGTCTGAGATGATTTCTCCCTCCTTCCGAACTCCATGAGCGCTTGTCTGGCATTCCACTTAATACTTACCCCAGATGGCCCCGGAATTTAATTATCTTTCAAGTTCTTCTATTTTCCCCAGACTGCAAGCCCTGGGATGGCTGTGCCTCTGCCTTCTGTGTGAACACTTCTCACAGCACCTTGCGTGGCACAGAACTAACTCTGATCAAAGAAAGCTCTCAGCATCCCTTTCACTGGTGAGTGACAAGATTCCACTGCGGGCCTTTTTTTCTTTTCTCCCCCCCCCCCCCCCCCAAGCACCACGTTCTCCTTTCCCTCTCTGCATGAATGCTAGCGGGGAGAGAGTGATCACGTCTGAGTTAAGATCAGACCGTTGGAAGCCCGGAAATAAGAGAGACTGAGACCCAGCTATGCAAATTCTTTCCTCGTTTCCCCACTCCAGACGTTATCTGAACTGTAGGCCTGTTGTGTTTGGCCTGCACGGTGTTTTTCAAAATTGGGTCAGTCACCGGGGCGCCTGGGTGGCTCAGTCGGTTGAGCGACCGACCTCCGCTCAGGTCACGATCTCGCAGTTTTTGGGTTCAGGTCCCGCGTTTGGCTCCGTGCTGACAGCTCAGAGCCTGAAGCCTGCTTCGGATTCTGTGTCGCTCTCTGTCCCTCCCTGGCTCCTGCTCTCTGTCCCTCTCTCAAAAATAAATAAATAAGCATAAAAAAAAAATTGGGTCACCAACATTTTTCTTAATGGGGAGATTTCAACCAAGTATATTAATTTCTGGCTTCTCTTGAAAATTATTAAGATTTTGCATTTCCTGATGGCTATCAAAAGAGAGAGGTGAGGGACGACTGCCGTCTCTGGAGAGAGCCATGGCCCTCCAGCTCCTAGGCCTCACTTTCTTCCTGCCTCACCCCTGTGATAATTATCATTATAGTAACAACAGCAGCAAACACTTACAGAAGCGCTATCATATGCCAGGGACAATTGGAATCACTTATAGATCATACAATTCCCACAACAGCAACTTGCCCAAAATCAGGGTTAGAATTCAACCCTGGGGGTAGTCTGACCTCAAAGCCCTCACCTACGACCACACTGGAGACGGGATTCCTGGTCTCTCGCTCATTAAAAGAGTAGATTTAAAGCTTACATACGATACGGAAGAGAACGAAAACGTGGAAGAATCAAGACGGCTAGGACTATGCTTTCCAGGAAATTTTCTTACATAGAATTAACTAAGGGAGGAAAAGAGACATTAAAGTTTCTCATTCCAAAAGCCGATCCCAGCGTAAAAATGCAAATGAGCATTAACATCTACAACAGCGGGGGCGCCTGGGTGGCTCAGTCCGTTAAGTGTTTGACTTTGGTTCAGGTCATGATCTCACGGGTTCATGGTTCTGTGCTGACAGGTCAGAGCCTAGAACCTGCTTTGGATTCTGTGTTTCCCTCTCTGCCCCTCCCCCACGCACCCTCTGTCTCTCTCCCTGTCTCTCAAAAATAAACATTAAAAAAAATGTAAAAAAACCACATCTACAACAGCCTTTTTCAAAGTGAGGTGGATGGGGGTGGGGAACCCTGGGGTCCTCAGGAATCTTTCAGGGAGTCTTTGAGGTCCAAACTATCTTCATAATAATATTCAGACATTATCTGCCTTTTTAATTCTCGGTGAAACCCTCCGGAAGCTACAGGATATATCTGCAGAGGCTGAATGCAGAAGCAGATATATGAGATTCCAGATGACTCGAAAAAGGTAAAACAATGCCTACTATCCTCACTAAATCTTGTTTTCTGAAATGCAGTCTTCAAAAAGTCAATTTTGGTAATATATAATGAGTTTACTACTGTTACTTTTAAATGAGTATCTTTAAAGTTTATTTGACTTCTTTTTTTTTAACTTTTTAATGTTTATCTACTTTGGGGAGAGAGAGAGAGAGACAGAGCACGAATGGGGGAAGGGCAGAGAGAGAAGGAGACACAGAACCCGAAGCAGGCTCCAGGCTCTGAGCTGTCAGCACAGAGCCCGATGTGGGGCTCGAACTCACAAACTGTGAGATCATGACCTGAGCCAAAGTCGGCCGCTTAATTGACCGAGCCACCCAGGCGCCACTGAGGCTTATTTGACTTACAATACAGCAAATGACAGCATATATAGTTCACACGCACCAACTCTTGAGTCTTCAATGATTTTACAAGATCAAAAAGTCTGAGAACTGTGGCTCTCAGGAGGAAGAAAAGCCTTGCAAGTACACACATACCCACGCGGGTGTGCATCTGTGCATGTGTGTCTAACACAGGAAGGAACCCTGAATCAAATAGTCCAAACTGGTGGCCAGCCACCATGTTTTATAAGCGCTCCATGCTGTCTTTGAATACCGATTAAATTCACTGTCACCATTTTTTTTTTTAATTTTTTTTTTTAACGTTTATTTATTTTTGGGACAGAGAGAGACAGAGCATGAACGGGGGAGGGGCAGAGAGAGAGGGAGACACAGAATCGGAAACAGGCTCCAGGCTCCAAGCCATCAGCCCAGAGCCCGACGCGGGGCTCGAACTCACGGACCGCGAGATCGTGACCTGAGCTGAAGTCAGACGCTTAACCGACTGCGCCACCCAGGCGCCCCTCACTGTCACCATTTAAAGATCAAAAAGTTTCACACAGGTCAGTGTTCTGGTCTCATCTCAAAAAACAAACAAACTTCCACTTGGTCATTTCCACTGGCGGGGATCACTCAGAGGGGGCCCACGATCTTTGGTTCACCTGCAGGCCTTTACCTGCCTGTTCCCTGGAGGTATCTGAGTTGCCACCCTGAACCAGAAGGAGGGAAAAAGCATTTTTGCAATAAACAATGAAACATAGATCAATCTAATAAATGTCTGCCTTCCTCCAGAGACGTCAACAGGCACAACAAATGACCTTTTCCTCATCTGACTTCCCAAAGCAGCAACTTGTAATGGTTTCCGTGGGTACAGAGACTCTTGGATCAATTCGAAACCCTTCTGAGAAAGAAGGGAATCCATCTGACAAAGTAGGTATCTTTGGAACAAGGGCAAAAGGGAAAAGACTCACCAGAGCAAAGGAGTGACTCTCCAGGGAACAGAAGGGCCCGGTTCAGGCCCCACAGGGAGGGGATTCAGATGACCGTCAGACCACTGGATATTTCCTCCTGGAACTCTGAGTAGTAAATTCAGGACACTCATCCAACTTCTTTTGCCCTAGAAGCAGGGGGTGGAAAGGAAGGGCCATTCAGATGTTGGGTCCCCAAAGAAGCAAGCACACAGGTGTAGAGTTGGGCAAGATGGGCAATTTTTGGAAGGAGGAAGAAAGCAATACTAAACCGGGGAGATCTAGATGGGAAAGGGGCTTTTGTTTTAAGGGAAAGTTAATTTGTCTTCCTTGCCTTATTTTCTTTCCTCGGGAAGGGACCTGGAAGGTTTTGCTGGGAAAAGCCTAACTGGGGTAGAACGGGATGAAAAGGGATTTTTGCCGGAGAGTTGGGAAAGAGGGTTGGAAAAACAAATTATTAGGTGAAAGAGAAACTGGCAGAACTGAGTTGGTTTGTTATCAGTGGAAAGATACTACAAAAGGGGGGGGGGGGCTCTTGGTGGGAAGAAACAATTTTTGCTGGAAAGTTACCCTGGATGGAGGAAAAACTGGGGAAAGATATACAATATATGTATTTTATAATACATATATATAGGTAGATTTTCTTGCTAGAGGAAGTTCCTAAAAGGACGGCGAGGGGTATAAATCAAAGAAGAGAGGAAAGATTTTTGGGTTTTGCTGGGAGATCCTAAAAAAAAAACAAACCGCCAATCTGGGTCCCCTATTCCAGAGGCAAGGGGATTTTTAGCAGGAGGCCTGGAAGCGAGGGCGAATGCAAGGCCGCGGTGCAGAAAGCGCGGAGAGATCGGGTAGGGCCCGAGGCACGAGCTGGGGAGCTGCCAGGGGGCAGTTGGGGCCTGGGGGGCGGGGGAGGAAAAAACAAGGGGATGCAGCGGGCCGGGGGCCCCTGAGGAGAGTATTCTCCAAGGGGGAAGCGGTGGCGGGGGTGCAGCGGGGCCGGGAGCTGTTGGGATGCAGAAGGTGCGTGCGTGATGCGGGGTGAGGGGCGCCCGCCGCGCCTGCTGCGGGCCCTCGAAAGGGAGAGGGGCCCCCTAAAAAACAAACATATACACAAATTAGATATGAAAAGGGGGGAGGGGTTGAAAAGTGAGGAGGGGCAGGGAGGGGGGGGTAGGGAGGAAAGGGAGGGGGCAGGGGCAGCAGCAACCGGGTTTTACCCGCCCCCGGGGGCTCGCGCGCCGGCCTCGCGCCTCGCGGGCCTCCCAGCGGCCCCCTGCCTCCCTCGCGCCGCCCGCCGGCCCGGCGCGCACGCGCAGCCGGGACCGCCCCCCGGAGCGGCCCGCTGACCCGCGGCGCGGGCGCGCGGGCGTGGCTGCGGGTCGCTTCACGACGCCCAGGGCCGCCTCGCGCGCGCCTGGCGCGCGCCTCGCGCCGCCCGGGCTCCCGGCGCGTGCCGCCCGGCGGCGAAGTCGCTGCGGCTATTCGGCCTCCGCTGAGGGGCGGGGCCACGCACGGGGGGGCGGGGCCTGGCGCGGTCTTGGGACCCGAGGCGGGCGGGAAAGGAGGCGGGCGGGAAAGGAGGCGGTTGGTCGCCATTTTGCGAGGAGGGCCGTTGAGGGCGGGAGGGCGTGAAGGCGGAGCCCGGGAAGGGGCCGCGGGGGGAGGGGCCGGCCCCCCAGTAGCCGCTTACTGAGGCCGAGAGCCCCGCGGCCCCGGGCCATTGTCCCCGGAGGGCGGCGTTAGAATGCGGCGGCGGGGGACTCCCGGCTCCCTGGGGCCGCTCCGAGCTTCGGTGTCCCGCGATGGGTGCTGCGAGAGCGGGGCTTGCCCTGGCAGGGTCGTGGGGCCCAGCGAGGCAGCCCCGCGTGTCCCCGAGGCCGCCGAGGCGCGCGCGGAAGCCACGGAGACCTGCCCCTCCCGGGCTTCGGAAGGTGCGGGGCTGCCCTTCCTTGTGTTGGCGCCGAGCCGTCTGTGGGTCTGGCTCCGTGCTGAGCCGCGTGGATGGAGGAACGGAGACGGGAGGAGAGCGGCGGTCCAGGGTGCTGACTGTTCAAGGCGTTTGGACCCCGGAACGACGGAGCCGGGGAGGTCTTATCTTAGAAAGTGAGCACTGAACGTCTATGGAGACAGAGAGTAGCTGCGCGGTGCCTGGGGGTGGGGAGGGGGCACGACTGTGCATGAGCATGAGCGGGGTGTGATTGGGGTGATGGAAGGATTCAGCAAGTCGAGTTACAGCGATGGTTGCGCAAGGTGGCGAATTCACTAAAAATCTTTGGCTTGAACGCTTAGGGCGAGTGACTTCCGTGTAAATTATCCCAGTAAAGCTTTGTTGATTTTAGAAATTGATCCCTGGGGTAGACAGAACAGAGAGGAGGAGAAAAAGACTGGCATTCTATTTCTGGATTCCTTCATGCAGCCAGTATTTATTGAGCCTCTGTTGTGTTCTGAGATTACCGCGGTGTCCGAGTCCAACATCCCCGCCGTAACTTACCTCCTGCAGGAGCGCTGTCCAAATGACCCAGGATACAAAAATGCGAAATGAATTTTGATAATACAAGTTAGCCCCAAATGTTGTTTCAACGTGGAGTGAATACAAAAATACAAAGATTTTAGTGGTGAGATATGTTGCTTTTTTGGGGTGGGGTGGGGGGGACTCTTGAAAGAAGTCTGGACCCCTCAATCCACATCAGCCATGTTTCAAGGGCAGCCACAGGCAGCTAGAGGTCCCAGTACTGAACAGCATACCTCCAGTGGGGGACAGGCAAATCCGTTTAGAATGCAACGTGGTTATACTTGAAGGAAAAAATTAAGGAAAGAGGATAGAAGCGTCAGAGGATACTAGCCCATACCGGCCGGTGAAGGTGTCGCTGGTGAACTTACCCTGAGCAAAGACCAGAAGGAAATGAGGAAGGGATCTATAAGAATTATCTGGGGGAAGAGCCAAGTGCAAGGGCCCTGAGACAGGAAAGATGTAGATCCATTTGAAGAAAAGCAGAGACTGGTGTGGACGGATCTGGGTGAATAAAGGGAAATGTAAACTAGGGCCAGATCATGCAGAACCGTGTAAGTTATGCAAAGACAGGAATTAAACACCTGCTTTCAAATTAAAAGAGATTTTTTTTTCATCTATTTAGCAAACATTAAACAATACTGAGTTTCAGCAGTGTGATCTCTCCCCTTGATGGGGGAGATAAGAACCCCGGCCACAGGGTGCGTGAGAGTTTAAACAACAGGATTTAAACTCCAGAATACGTTGCTATCTTCCCGCCCTTTGACAAACACCGAACACTTCACGGACAAAGAAGAGACTTGTAACGTATAACCCAAAGAATTAGCATTCACAAATTATTTTCAAGGACTGCAAATTAAAGCAGCGGCCCGGTTAAAAAATGAATAAAAGATATGAAGAGACGCGTCACCCCAGAGGAAACCTATGTAAACAGGCCTAACCACAATAACAAGGGAATGCAAATTACAACCACAGATGTCGTGTCCTGTCAACCAGCAGGGCAAAGTTTTTAATTTTTCTATCCGGTGGAGCAAGGGGAACCCCTACAATCCCGGTGAGTGGTGCACTCACATTGGAGAACACATTTGACTTCTTGAATACAATTGAAGATGTAATGTATCCCCTGTCCCGGCAAAGCCAGGGATTCACCGTAGAGAAACTTACTCGTTTACACAAGATGTGTACGGGAATAGTCCTGAGCAGCGATGCCTTCACAGCCCTCCATAAGCCTGGATTAGACGATCCTAGAACAGAAAAAGGACGCCAGTGGAGAAACTACAGAAATGCCAACAAAGACTGGGATTTAGTTAGTAGTAGTAGTGGTTAGTTAGTAGTAGTGGGATTTAGTGGGATTTAGTTAGTAGTAGCGTATCAATGTTGATTTCACGGTTTTGACAAAGGTGCTGTGATGATGTAAGATGCTGACGTCAGAGAAAACTGGGTGGGGGGTATATGGAGGTTGTATATCCTTCCAACTCTCCCGTAAATCTAGGATCATCATCTACAGGATACTGGATAAATTACGATCTATTTGCTCGGTGGAATATTCTACAGCTGGAAAAATCAGTCAATTTCAGTTGCAATAGTACAGATGTGTTTTCATTTACTTCAAGACAGGCAGAACGAAACAATATACAGTTGGGGGACACAAATATATTGTAGATTTTTTTTTTAATGAGGGCAAGGTAAACACAAAGTTCAGCCAAGTAGGATGGGAGGGAACGAGAAGGAGAAGGGTCCGCAAGGAAACCGTAGAGGAAATGGAAGTTTTTCTTTCTTAAGTTGGGTGGTGGAACCACAGCTGCTCATTTTGTTCCTATTCTATGTATGTATATTTTTAAAAAAAAATTTTTTTTAACATGTATTTACTATTGAGAGACAGGGAGACATGGAATCTGAAGCAGGCTCCAGGCTCTGAGCTGTCAGCGCAGGGCTCGAACTCACAAACCGCAAGATCATGACCTGAGCCGAAGTCGGACGCTCCACCGACGGAGCCACCCAGGCGCCCCTGTATATGTTTATAGAGACATATGTTATAAATGTGTGTATTTGATTTTTAAGCATCTACTCCATATTAAAAACAAAAATTTTAAGAAAAATAAGAGTATAATTGGAGAAGCAAGCCCATAGGACTCTGAAACAATTCAGGTACTTCCGTCCCATCTCAAACCTTGAAAGCCTCCTGAGTGCTGTTCTCTGAGGGAGATACAAAAAAAGAAGGAGGAGGAGGAGGAGGAGGAGGAGGAGGAGAAGGAGAAGAAGTGGCGGGGTGCCTGGGTGGCTCGGTTGGTTGAGATTCCAACTTCGGCATAGGTCAGGATCTCATGGTTCGGGAGTTCGAGCCCTGCATCAGGCTTGCTGCTGTCATCGTGGAGCCTACTTGGGGTCCTCTGTCCCCATCACTCTCTGCCCCGCCCCCACTTGCGCTATCTCAAAAAAACAAACATTAAAAAAAAAAAGGAAAATGAGACACTGGTCTCAGGAAATGGCGGTCCAGTCAAAGAGGGAGATTTAAACCCTAGGAACAGCGGTGCCTGTGTAGCTCAGTCAGTTAAGCGTCCAACGTCAGCTCAGGTCATGATCTCACGGTCAGAGCCTGGAGCCTGTGTCCCCCTCTCTCTCTGCCCCGCTCCTGCTAACTCTACTCTCTCTCTCCCTCTCTCTCTCTCTCGCAAAAATAAAATAAGCATTAAAAAAACGTTAAACCCTAGGAACCGTTTTAAAAGCATTCGTTCTTTTCATTAGTTGGGAAATAGTAAGAAACACTGAGGCCGTCGCTGTGTCCCTCACCTGAGCCAGGCAGACAAGCAGATCAGGAGACAGGGCCCTGGCCGCTGGGAATCTGCTTACAGGAAGTAGGACTTAATTGCTAAAATGATTCGAGAACAAGCCATTCCTACTTCCCTTAAGCAGCACTGAGCATCCGCTTTATGCTCAACCCAGCGATAAGCTTTTCCGTGAATGGTCCAAGAGATTTGGGAAGGAGGGGGCGCTGGACAAGGGAGACGACAGCTCACTTAGCCGACCGAGCCCCCCCAGGCGCCCTGAGAATTTGCATGTTTTAAAAATGTGTATTCATTTTTGAGAGACAGAAAGAGCGCGCGAGCAGGGGAGGGGCAGAGACAGAGAGGGAGACACAGAATCGGAAGCAGGCTCCAGGCTCCGAGCTGTCAGCCCAGAGCCCGACACGGGGCTTGAACCCACGAACCGTGAGATCATGACCTGAGCTGAAGTCAGATGCTCAGCTGACTGAGCCAGCCAGGCGCCCAGAGAATTTGCATTTCTAATGAGCTCTCCGGTGATGTGGCCGCTAGCAGACTGGCAAACGCACTTGGAGGATTACTATTTTTGATTTTTGAACCAATAATCTACTCAGGTTTGGGGGTGCTCCGTTAGACCCTTCCAAGAGCAGGGTGCCAGTCCCCCCATCGACTCAGCCCTGCACTCTGAACCCAGCACACATTCACTCTTATGGAATGAATGAATCAGCGGGGTGACCGTTGCCTGATAAAGACGACTGGCTTTCCCTTACCCTGAAATACAGGATCTGGAGACAGTGGCGAAATGTTTCTGGGTGAAATTCGGACTTGAACAACCCTGATACCAAGAAAAAAACCAAACGAACAAACAAAAGCAAGCAAGCAGCCTGCTTCTTAATATTTAGCCACGGAAATCCAAATCTACGGAAATGGAACGCTATGTCTCTGGCTCAAAAAAAAAAAAAAAAAGGAAATAGAACAGCTTCTCTGACTGGATAAATACTGAGCCCTTCTGCAGCATTCTTCTATTTGTGCTTCATCATCTTGCAAATCATTCAACAAATGCCTTTTGACTGTCTGCTTAAGCAAAAACATTCTTTGGGGGCACCTCCTAGGATATGTATTTATAGTTAGAGTCACCTAACTGTATCATGGGTTATTTTAAAAAATTTTTTTAATGTTTATTTTTGAGAGCGAAAGAGACAGAGCATGAGTGGGAAAGGGGCAGAGAGAGAGAGAGGGAGACGCAGAATCCGAAACAGGCTCCGGGCTCCGAGCCGTCAGCACGGAGCCCGACGCGGGGCCCGAACCCACGAACCGGGAGATCATGACCTGAGCCGAAGTTGGACTGTTAACCGACTGAGTCGCCCAGGCGCCTCCCTGTATCAAGTGTTATTAAATATCTTTTGTTATTTTTGTAATTCTTTTGTGTCTATTCCCAGACTATCTGCTCCTTGAAAGCATGATCTGGCCTCAGCAACCTATTCCCCATAGTACTTTGTAAGACATTATCATCTATTAACAATAAATACTATTATTGATCATATATTGCTCACATATAATTATATCAGGATGACCAACTCATCCCAATGTGCCCAGAACTTTCCCGATTTTAGCATTGAAAAACCCCACGTTCCTGGAAACTCCTTAAGGCCAAGCAAATTGGGACAGCTGGTCACCCTAGTTATAATGTATAATATAAATAGAAAAGATTTACCCAGCTGGACTTGTATTAACTCACTCCTCACAGCATTCTGATGAGACGGGGATTTATTACTATCCCTATTTTCCGGATGAGGAAACCGGCTCAGAGAGGTTAAGGAATTTCCTCAAGTCTACACAGCTAGGAAGAGACAACGTGGGAATAAACCCAACCTTTTTACCACCAAGGGTGTTCAGTAAATATTTGTGGACTGGGGCGCCTGGGGGGCTCAGTCATAAGCGCCTGACTTCGGCTCAGTTTCGTTGACTTTGAGCCCCACATCAGGCTCTGTGCTGACAGCTCAGAGCCTGGAGTCTGCTTGGGATTCTCTCTCCCTCTCCCTCTGCCCCTCCCCTGCTTGCACGCATGCTTGGGCTCTCTCTCAAAATAAATAAAGTTTAAAAACTTTTAATATTAAAATATCTTATAATATTAAACATATTTTAAAATATTAAAACAATATTAAGAAAATATTTTAAAAATTAAAAAATATTTTGGGGGCATCTGGGCGGCTCGGTTGTGTCTGACTTCAGTTCAGGTCATGATCTCACGGTTCGTGGGTTCGAGCCCCGCGTCGGGCTCTGGGCTGATGGCTCGGAGCCCGGAGCCTGCTCCGGATTCTGTGTCTCCCTCTCTCTCTGCCCGTCTCCCACTCCTTCTCTGTCTCTCATAAGTAAATGTTAAAAAAGTAATAAATAAGAATCAGGGTTGAATCCTGAATGTAAATGCGTTTGTGTACCTTTATCCTCCTCCCTTGGGGTAGGGGAAATGAGAGATTCCAGAAGGTACTGGGCTTTCTCATACGGCACGGAGATGGGGAGGGGGGGGGCAGGCAGGCATGCCTGGGGAGGGATGCCACGACATGTTAAGCACTGGACTGAACTTCGGGGGTCCCCAGTTAAAGCAACCAGGTTTAATGATTTGCTGGAAGGATGCCCAGAACTCGGCAAGGCTCTCGTACCCATGGTTACCATCTGTTCGGAGAAAGGAGAGAGTTAACATCAGCCAAGGTAAAAGGTGCACAGAGAGACACCAGGCGTGAGCTTCTAATTGTCTCTCCCAGCGGAGGGGCCAGTGCGTATGTCCACGAGCGGGTGCCAACCAGGGAAGTTCATCTGAGCCTTAGCACCCAGGGTTTTTATTTTGTGCCTGTGTCTCCAGCCCCTCCGGAGGTCACGCTGCTACTGAGTGGGCCGAGGCCCCAGGTAAACAAAAACAGTCTTGTTCAGGCCAGATAGACTGAGGGCTTAAAGGTTTTACTTCCTAGGGACCAAGGACGGGAGCTAAACCTTCCTTTGCAATGCGCAGGGTGGACACCCCAGGCCTACTGAGTTAAGCCTGAGCTGCCCAAGAACAGAGCTAGGTTTAGAAGCCAGTTTTCGGGGACGCCTGGGTGGCTCAGTCAGCTAAGCGTCCAACTTTGGCTCAGGTCCTGATCTCCCGGTTCGTGGGTTCGAGCCCCGCGTCGGGCTCTGTGCCGACAGCTCAGGGCCTGGAGCCTGCTTCGGATTCTGGGTCTCCCTCTCTCTGTCTCTCTGTCTCTCTCCCCCTCCCCTGCTCAAGTTCTGTCTCTCTCTCTCTCTCTCTCTCTCTCTCTCAAAAATAATAAACATGAAAAAAATAGGAAAAAAAAAAGCACCCAGTTTTCTGCTCTTCTAACTCAGGCCCATTCCTCTCCAGCCCCCTGCCTGTGCAAACAGAAGTGATTTCCAAAGTCAAATTCGAACCCACGCCAACACCTCAAACATCCTTTTCCTTGTCCACGGCTGTGGTGGCCCCGGATTCACTCGGCAGTCCCCGGGGCAGCCTGTGAGATGCTCGGCTCCCACAAGGAGTTCCGATACGTGAATATTCCGAGGTTAAGTCATTTATAGGCTCATGCACCCCTTTCTGGACTTCACCGCCCTCAGCCGTCATATCCTGAGTATCTCCAGTCACCGCTGTGCCGGGCCCTGGAATTTCAAAGACGACTACGTAGGGTGCCCACCAGCGAACATTCTATCAAGGTCTATCGTCTCCTCTCATCCAAGAACAGGGCCTGCTGTTGTCACTCTCGTCTGTTTAACCCCCCCCCCCCCCCGGTGAAGTTCTGATACGAGGCTCCAACACCGATGAATCTTCAAACCCGTGGGTTGTTTCTACCCTTCCCGCCGGGATGAATAACCTGTGAACATTCACGCGCAAGTTTTTGTTCCCATACCTGTGCTTGTCCTTTTGGGCGTGTGCCTAGGAGTGGAATCACTGGGTCCTGTGGTAGTTCCGTGTGTAACTTCTTGGGGGAGGATGGGCTTTGAAGGCAGAGGCTTTGCCGAGAAGAGAAAATGTGATGAATCAAAGCCGATTCCAGAACTTTCGAGCCAAGCCATTGGGTGAATGCGCGACAGCGCCTGCCACAGAGATGGGCACACTGCTGGCAGGACGTGGGGAACAGATGGCAGACTTTGGGACACGTTTGGAACCAACGAGCCAGGTCCCGGAGTTGCGTATAACTGGGTCTGTCGGCCTCCGCCCACGCGGTCCACGGGGGAGACAGACATTAAACAAACAAATCATTACACAGCAGAGCAGGATGGTGACAAGTGCTACGAAGGGGAAACTGAGGGCCCATGACAGGGTGTGCCTGGAGAATCTGGTCGGGCCTGAAGGTTAAGAAAGCTTTTTTTGGGGCGCCCGGGGGGCTCAGTCGGTTGAGCGTCCAACTTCGGCTCAGAGCATGGTCTCACAGTCCGTGAGTTCGAGCCCCGCGTCGGGCTCTGTGCTCACAGCTCGGAGCCTGGGACCTGCTTCGGATTCTGTGTCTCCCTCTTGCTCTCTGCCCCCCCCCCCCCCCCACTGCTCATGCTGTGTCTCTCTGTGTCTCTCAAAAAATAAGATGTCAAGAAAAAGAAACAAAGGTTTGCTCAGCGAGGGGTATTTGAGTTGAGGTGTAAAAGGCCAAGGGAGTTCACTCGTGTTCCGATTATTTACTGCTGCCAAACAAAACTGCCCTCCAACAGGGGCCTGAAGGTTGACAGTCATTCCCTTTGTTCATAAGGCTGGGGGGCGGGCGGGGTTGAGTGGATTCAGGCTCAGGACCTCTCAGTGCCATCAAGGTCAGATGGGGGTTGGCCTGGAGTCGGGTCAACGGCGTGGTCACTTGCTCTCTGGTGGCTGATGGGGGGCTGGCCAGGACCTCGCACCTCCTCTCCAGGCCATCTCGCTTCTTCCCAAGCTGGCGGCCTCAGGGCACCGAGGTCCCTTACATGGTGGCTCAGAGCTCCAAAGACCAAGTGCCGAGAGAGCTAAACAAATATCATATTGCCCCCTCTGTGACCGTTCCTCAAAAGTCACACGGAGCCACGCATTAGTTTGCTGGGCTTAAGCTTACAAAGTGTGGCCTAAACTGCGAACATTGATTTATTGTCTCCCCTTATAAATTCTGGAGGGTGGAAGCCCAAGATCAAGGTTTTGATAGGGTAGATCGAGGTGTTGGTAGGGGAACCCTCAGGAGGAAGGGATAATCGGTCCCTGTTTCTCTCCCAGCTTCTGCTGGTTTCCTGGACATTTCCGGTGTTCTTTGCTTCGGTTCCATCACCCTGAGCTCTGCCCTAATCGTCACAGAATATTCTCCCTTTGTGCGTGTTTGTGTCCAAATACCTGCCTTTCATAAGGACACCCATCATGTTGGATTGAAGGCCCACCCTGCTCCAAAATAACCTCATCTTAACTCACTTAACCACAACGACTTGATTCCAAGTAAGGTTATGTTCTGAGGGGTTGAGGGTTGAGGTGTCAACATAGAAATGTGGGTGGGGAGACGTGATTCAATGAATAACAAATCGCTTCTGCTATAGTCCCCAACCTTCCCAGATTCACAGGGAAAGAACATGGAAACCCAACTCTTTTTTTGTTTTTGTGTTTGAAGTTTATTTATGTATCTTAAGAGAGACAGAGACGGCGCGAGCCGGGGGAGGGGCAGAGAGAGAGAATCCCAGTGAGGGGCTCGAACTCGTGAAACTGTGAGATCATGACCTGAGCTGAAACCAAGAGTCAGACACTTAACCTACTGAGCCACTCAGGTGCCCCATAAGCCCAACTCCTTCTTTTAAAAAATTTTTTTTAAGTTTATTTATTTTTGAGAGAGAGAGAACAAGCAGGGAAGGGCAGACAGAGGGAGACACAGGATCCGAAGCAGGCTCCAGGCTCCGAGCCGTCAGCCCAGAGCCCGACGCGGGGCTCGAATTCACGGACCGAGAGATCGTGACCTGAGCTGAAGTCGGACGCTTAACCGACCGGGCCACCCAGGCGCCCCCTAAGTTTTTAGATTTTAAGTAAAATGGGGGCGCCTGGGTGGCTCGGTCGGTTAAGCGTCCGACTTCAGCTCAGGTCACGATCTCACGGTTTGTGAGTTCGAACCCTGCGTCGGGCTCTGTGCTGACCGCTCGGAGCCTAGAGCCTGCTTCGGATCCTGTGTCTCCCTCTGTCTCTGCCTCTCCCCGGCTCGCACTCTGTCTGTCTCTCTGGAATAAATAAAACATTAAAAAAATTTCTTAAATAAATTTCAATACAGTGTACTAATTAAATGAAAATGTATTAATTAAAGTGTATTACTTATGATTCAAACTTATTAACTACAATTACACGAAAACCGTATTAAGTGAAAACCTATTAACAAATGAAACTTATTAATTAAAATGACATTAGGTTGTACTCTCAAAATTAAATTCACCTGTATTAATTTACGTGCATTGATTACATTTCAATTGAAATTATTGATTGAAATGAAATGAAACCGTGCCAGTTAAATTGAACCTAACATTTAGCAATTGGATTAAGCTTTGTTACTACTGAAATTAAAATTGAGTAAATAAAAATAAAATCTAAGTTAAAATTAACTTTTTTTTTTAAGTTTATTTATTTCTTTTGAGAGAGACAGAGACAGTGTGAGTAGGGGACGGGCAGAGAGAGAGGGAGACTGAGAATCTGCAGTCAGTGCAGAACCCGATGCAAGGTTCGAACTCATGAAACCATGAGATCATGACCTGAGCTGAAACCAAGAGTCGGACGCTTAACCGACTGAGCCACCCAGGCGCCCCACTTTTTTCTTTTTTAAGATTTTATTTTGTAAGTAATCTCTACATCCGAGGTAGGGCTTGAACTCACAACCCTGAGCTCAAGAATTGCCTGTTCTACTGACTGAGTCAGCTAGGCACTCCAGCTTTTAAAGTATTAAATGAAATAATATTTTCCATAGATCGTATCACACAATTACAACTCTACAATTCGAGGAATTAGGGGCGCCTGGGTGGCTCAGTCGGTTAAGCATCTGACTTGGCCCCAGGTCATGATCTCACAGTGTGTGAGTTCGAGCCCCACGTCGGGCTCTGTGCTGACCGTGTGGAGCCTGGAGCCCGCTTCGGATTCTGTATCTCCCTCTCTCTCTGCCTCTCCCCTGCTCACACTCTGTCTCTCTCCCTTTCTCAAAAAATAAATAAACGTTAAAAAAAATTTTTTTAGGGGCGCCTGGGTGGCTCAGTCGTTAAGCGTCCGACTTCAGCTCAGGTCACAATCTCACGGTCCATGAGTTCGAGCCCCGCGTCGGGCTCTGGGCTGATGGCTCAGAGCCTGGAGCCTGCTTCCGATTCTGTGCCTCCCTCTCTCTCTGCCCCTCCCCCGTTCATGCTCTGTCTCTCTCTGTCTCAAAAATAAATAAACGTTAAAAAAGTTGTTTTTAATTTTTTTAAATAAATAAACATTACAAAAATTAAAAAAAGAAAATAGAATTCACGCAACGTGTATGTGAAGATAACACACGCAGTGCCTGGTGCACGGGACTTGCTCAGATGGGTGAGCTAGGAGGTCGGACTGAGCTCAGGCTCAGAGGGTAGGCCGGGACCAACCCCCTCCCCGGAGACCGCACACCCTGGAGGGAAGAGCATGAGATCTCCGGTCACCCCTGCTCTGTGCCAGGCGCTGTTTGAAGCGCTTTACATGGATTAACTCATTGGATCCTTTTAAAGACCCTCTGAGGCCGTTACCGCGATCGTGCCCATTTTCCGGAGGAGTAAACCGAGGCCCAGAAAGACGAACCTAGTAAAACGGAGGAGTCGAGATCCGAAGCTCTGGATGTGAACCCGGGCCCTGACCCCCCAAGCTACAGGGCCTCAGGCAAGCGTCAGTTTCTGCACCAGAGGGAGGACAGCGACGCATCCGAGTGGGTGGTCTCAGGGATAACGGGAAGGCTGTGCAGAAAGCCCTCCCTGAATCGTGAACGGCGAAGCGTTATGTCAATGATGAAACCGGGTGGGGAGTGGAAGCCCCACATTGGGCTTTGGGATTTTCTCCCTCTCTCTCTGCCCCCGCCCTGCATGCTCAATCTCTCTCTCTCTCTCTCAAAATAAATAAATAAAAATGAGTAAATAAAAAATAACCCATTTCGGGACGCCTGGCTGGTTCAGCAATAGAACATGGGAACTCTTGATCTCGGGGGTGTGAGTTTGAGACCCACGTTGGATGGAGAGATTACTTACCAAAAAAAGGGGGACCCTCTCTCTTTATCTCTGAGTCTCCTCCAGCCAGCCACTTAACGAGCACGGAGCGCCTGCTCTGTGCCCGGATGCTGCGCCCAACAAGCAGACCCGGTCCCTGGCCTCACGGGTTTAAGTCCTTGTGTCCTGGGCGCAGACCAACAAGAAAAGAAGTAAGTTAACAAAACACAGACCCTCAGGTCCCACCCAGGCCTCCCGAATTCGGAGGTCTTGCATTTTGTTTCAGCGGGGTCCCCGTGGGATTCGTATGCACCCTGAAGGTGGAGAAACACTACCTGGGACCGCGTGACCCGCGAAGGCTTCTCGGAGGAGGAGGCGTGTGATTGAGACTTAAAGTTTGAGACGGTCGCGCGGTCGCGCAGTCACGCAGGACGCGAATTCCAGGCGCAGAGAGGTTCAAGCCCAAAGGTCATGACCCCAAGTAGAGGTCTGAGCTCGGGGAGGATTGGGGTGATTCCGGCAGCCTGTCGGTGACGGGAATACTGGCTGAGGTTAGGGAGACAGGTGACGGCCCCTGGTGGCCCTGGGAAGGGGTTTGGATAGCTTATGGGAACCATGGAAAGGCCACATGGGGAGGGGGGACACGAGCTGATTGATATTTACAAATATGTCCCTCTGAGGGGTGTGAGGGGCGCCTGGGTGTCTCAGTCGGTTCAGCTTCCAACTTTGGCTCAGGTCATGATGTCACAGCTCGTGAGTTCGAGTCCCGCGTCCGGCTCTGGGCTGATGGCCTGGAACCTGCTTCGGATTCTGTGTCTCCCTCTCTCTCTGCCCCTCCCCTGCTCATCCTCTGTCTCTCTCTCTCTCTCTCTCTCTCTCTCTCTCAAAAACAAATAAACATTAAAGAAATAATAATAATAATAATAATAATAATAATAATAATAATAATATGCTGGGTGATGACGGGAGCTATCCCAAGGTTGATTATACGTAATTGGAGAGAAGGAGACTCTGGAGCAGGGGCTCAAAATCACCACCTTCCAACAGCTTCTCCCCTGGTGTGACCAAACTTTGCACGAACGACCCCACACGGAATGGCACAGTGGCAAGTGCACGGTCCGAGTCTCGTGCCCGGAGATGGTGAATTAACTGAGCAGGCACTGACCTGGGCGTTGGTTTGTTTTAAAGCTCCCCCCAGGTGACCCGAGCAAGCGTGAAGCTCAGGGGTCAAACCTGCAACGAGCAGAGTCTCTCTCTGGGGGATGGGTGGCCCGCTGCTCGGCCTCCTACCTGCCACCGCTTGCCACCCGCGTGCAGACCACCTGCTCTTTCCGACAGGCTGGGACCGTGCTCCTCACGCTGGGATCAAGGTTATCTGTGGTCACCGAACCCTCGGAGAAGGCACCGTACAAGGGGAGGCCGACCCGCCCTTGGGAGAGCAGGTCAGATGTTGCAAGAGGAGTCAATCCGTGAGGACACTGAAAAGGGGGCACCGGAGAAGCGGAAGGAAAACCGTGCCAGGGGAAGCCCCCGGGGAAGCCACACGGCAGGATGCGCTCCAGAAGGAGGGAAGGGGTCCACTCTGACCACCGGTGTCTCTTCCCCACCACCCTTTCTTCCCCCATCTTCGCTTGGCTACTCTCCGCGTCTCACTTTTGAATCGCTTCCTTCAAGCACCCTCAGACCCCTCTGGAATGCACACCTGGCCTAACCCCAGCCATCTGCCTTCTCGGGAAGAACCCACACAGCCAGCCCAACAGGTTCGACCTGAACCAGAGAAATCACAGACCTCACCCAGGCACAGGGCTTTCTCTAGGTGGCTCTGGTGCCCGCTGGGCTCAAAGGAGGACTGTTGCCTCCCGCACTGCCCCCCCCACCTGCCCGCCACCTGTCGACCCTCCCCATACTTCCCTGCGCAAACTGTCAGTCGGGCGGGATGTCCTTGCAGCTCATTCCCAGAGCACCAGCCTGGCATTTTCTCCCCCTTCTGTGCCCACACCCTTCCAACCCCGGCTTCCAGCCACCCCGTTCTCCTTCCCTCCCCTTCCCTCCTTTTGAGATTCCCGCTTCATCTTTCTCCCCATCTTTCTCCCTCTCCCTCACCCCCTGGACAACATGGTCCCACACCAGCCGCCGCAGCCCTTTCAAAAAGGCAAACGGGACGGGGCTCCCCGGGGGGCTCAGTCGGTTAAGCGTCCGACCTCGGCTCAGGTCGTGATCTCAGGGTTTGTGGGTTCGAGCCCCACGCTGGGCTCTGTGCTGACAGCTCGGAGCCTGGAGCCTGCTTCGGATTCTGTCTCTCTCTCTCTTCCTCTCTGCCCCTCTCCTGCTTGCAACTGGCCATATAGGAGGTGACAGTGGCCTGGACTCCATTAGTAGGGACAGAGATGGGGAAGGGTCTGAATAGTAGTCAAATCACTTGCTGTGTAACTAATTCCTCAATATGCATCTCTGATTGTTCCGTGGGGCCGGGGGCCAGGCTTATCCTGGTCCCTGTGCCTCCTACCTAACAGGGCTTTCGGGAACAATGATACAAAAGTTCCAGGTACCGTTCAGAGCCCCCTCACATCCACTCCCTCCTGAGAGGCGGATTGTTACGGATGAGGAAACTGAGGCACAGAGAGGAAACTGACTTGCCCGAAGCACACAGCCAGTAGGTGGCAGAGGCGGGATACAAACCCAGACAGAGGCCTCATTCCAGAGCCCCGCCCTCTGCAACACCAGACTGGCCACGCAAAGAAGCCGCCATAAATATCTTTTATTAAGGTGGCAGGGGGAGGGCTGTTGTGGGTCATTTGAGCTCCCTCTCCTTACACCCTTTTGGGGGGTGGGGCGCGGATTTTGTTCCGTTTGCTGTTTTGTTCGATGATGGTGAGTGGCCAGCACTTGCAGAATGATCTTTCCTAAGCACGTGCAGCACCAGCCCAGATCTGACAGCTGGGCCCGGGCTCCGACACACCACTTCCGTTCACCTCCGGCTGGACAGCCCCAAAGTACAGCTCCTCGAAATCCAAGTGGGTGCCGTCTCCGAGCACACCCAGGACGTTCCTTTTCCAGGTGGAAGGATCCAGGTTCACAGAGACCCTCCCCTCCTTGCCAAAGTCCTTGCGGTTTCCCGGAGAGCCTTCCAGAAAAGAAGAAAGATGCAACCAGGGACACGTGGGTCAAAGCCACCTTAGTGCAGGCGACACGGGCTACTGAGGTCAGTGCTTCCCTCCCTTCCATCAGTACCTATCATCTCTTTTCCCAAAATTCAACGAGATCATCAATCCCTTTAAAACTAAGCCCATCATGGGGCACCTGGGTGGCTCAGTGGTTTAAGCGTTTGACTTCAGCTCAGGTTATGATCTCGCAGCACATGGGTTTGAGTCCTGCATCGGGCTCTGTGCTGATAGCTCAGAGCCTGGAGCCTGCTTCGGATTCTGTGTCCCTCTTTCTCTCTGCCACCCCCCCTCCCCCCATTCGCACTCTGTCTCTCTCAAAAATAAACATTAAAACAAATTGTTTTGATTAAAATTAAGACCATTGTGATCTCACGGTTTATGGGTTCGAGCCCCACATTGGGCTCCCTGCTGATGGCACGGAGCCTGCTTTGGATGCTCTCTCTCCCTCTCCCCCCCTCTCTCTCTCTCAAAGTAAATAAATGAACTTAAAAAATAAAATTAAATTAAGACCATTGTTTCTTTACTTAATTGGTGATAGCTCCCAGCTAATAGATAGCACAAACTCCAAAGCTGTCATTCTTTGACCATTGTCTCTTTAAAAAATGTTTATTTATTTATTTTTGAGAGAGGGAGCGAGGGAGGGGCAGAGACAGAGGGAGAGAGAGGATCTGAGGCAGGTTCTGCACTCTCAGCACAGAGAGCAGGGTTCGAACTGACAAACTGTGAGATCGTGATCTGAGCCAAAGTCAGACACATAACCGACTGAGCCACCCAGGTGCCCCAAACATTGTTTCTTTCTTAAGGGGCTAATCCAGCATCCCTAGAAGGGGGATGTATATTGTACTACTAGAAGCAAGATGAGATCCGGATATAGGAGTAAAAGTTTGAAGGGGAAATTAGAAGGAAAGAGAGAATTCTGGATTGCCTTGGTCATTCAACAAATCCGAAAGTACTAGGTGGTGGGGACGCCCACACATTTATCTCAGTTCTTAGTCTGTCCTTTGCATCGGTCAGCTACAGCTGCGTAACAAGCCGTCTCAAAATGTGGTGGCTGAAAACAACAGCCATGTTGTTTCCCCACGTGTATTTGGGTCATCTGGACGGTTTCTGCTAATCTGGACCAGGCTCGGCTGACCTTGGCTGGGCTCACTCATGGGTCTGTCATCCTCTGGCAGGGTAGCTAGAGGCTGGCTGGTCTGGAGTGACTTCAGCTGGGATGACTCAGTTCTTCTCTACCTCTCCCTCACATCCGTCGGCAAGCTAGCCCAGGCATGTTCTCATGGCGAAGGCAGAGAGTCAGGAGAGGGAGGAGAAACACTCAGACTTCGTAAGGCCTGTGAGAGTGATGCTTGCCCTTTTGTTTTTTAAGTGTATTTATTTATTTTGAGAGACAAAAAGAGAGGGAGAGAAAAGCAGGGGAGGGGCAGAGGGAGCGAATCCCAAGCAGGCTCGGCATTATCAGCACAGAGCCCAGTACAGGGCTCCGGCTCACAAACCGAGAGACCGTGAGCGGAGCCGAGATCAAGAGTGGGACGCTTAACTGACTGAGCCACCCAGGCGCCCCTACCCTGGGGTTCTAGAAGAGGATGTCTTTGTTCTGTAGCTCTGTGCCGCAGCGTTTGTGGGGATCGAGGGACACAGTGTCTTTCCCTGCCTCTCCCACGTTCAGAAAGGCGTGACAGAAGACACATGTGGCAAAACGAGGCTGACAGCAAGCCCTTGGATGAGCGCGGATCGCCTTTGGGCTCAGCCCCCAAATCCATGCTATACCCCCAAAGCTGCCCAGTTCCTCCGGACATGCCAGCAGCCCCGGTTGCCTTCTTGCCCCGCCGCGGCTGCCTCCGGGCCTTTGCCCCTGCTCTTCCCGTCCTCCCTTGTCGCGCAAACTCTATTCATCTTCGAGTTTTAGCTTACAACCAGCTTCCCTCAGGGAGTTCACCCCCCAGTCCCCCAAAACCAGGCCAGAGGCCCCCAAAGTAGCATTTGAGATCATTTCCAGGTGACTTATTTTCATGATCAGGCCTTTATTTTAATGCAGGTTAGGGAAAAAAAAAAAAAAAGTAACAAGCCTGTCACACCTGTGATGTCAGGACGCTTTGTGCTTCCGAGGAGCCTCAGCGAGCCCCACGGGAACCCATTTAAGGAATTAAGAAGAAAAAAAAAACCCACGTTGGTTGAAAGAACAAATTAAAAATATAAACAGTAGAGGCAGTATTCTGCAAAAATCGCGAAATGGCCCTTTGGGAATCCCAGACGCTGAGAAGCCCCTGGGGGCTGGGTTAACCCTGCCTGGCCTCAGGTGCTAGGAGCTAATAGCTATCACTTGGGCAATGATTTGGTTTATGTCTGTCTCCCCCACTGGGGTGGGGCAGGGCTGGGCCTGTCCCCGTCACCAGTGTCCCCTGCATCACCGGCACAGGGTGGGGCACAGAGCAGGTGCTCAGGGAATGTGTGCAGGGAACGAACAGATGCTAAGCTGCTCGAGGGTGTGGCCTTCCCCCCCCCCCCCCCCCCCCCGCTGGAAGGCATCAGGGAGTCTGGGCAGGGTTTCAATCAGCAATGTCAAGGTTCATCTCCGCTTTAGAAACTCTGGGCTCTCTCTTCCTCCTCTGGGCCCAGAAAACCAATGCCCCCCTCCCACACTGCCTGTTCCCTTTTCCTATCACACTGTTCTTTATCGTTCTCCTCCTCCTCCAGGAAGCCTTTCTGAACCCCAGGCTGGGTTGGGTAGCTGTTCCCGGCTCCTACAGCCCCCTGCCTTCCCCATCCCGGCCCTGAGTACCCTGGAGGTGAGTCTGTATCCTCCAGTGGCCTGGGAGAGCTTCACGAGGTCCCCCCTGGGCTCTCTGTAACCACTCCAGAGCAGGTGAACTGTCTGGACCTCACTCCCCAGATATCTCCATTCTTTCCCTCCACCTGGCCCCGCGCCTTGTATACATTGCCCTATGTACTACCTTTAAAGTCGTCTTCAGGGGCACCTGGGTGGTGCAGTCGGTTAAGCGTCCGACTTCAGCTCAGGTCACGATCTCGCGGTCCGTGGGTTCGAGCCCCACGTCGGGCTCTGGGCTGATGGCTCGGAGCCTGGAGCCTGTTTCCGATTCTGTGTCTCCCTCTCTCTCTGCCCCTCCCCCGTTCATGCTGTGTCTCTCTCTGTCCCAAAAATAAATAAACGTTGAAAAAAAAAATTTTTAAAGTCGTCTTCGCTCAACACCACTGCTTTCTTTCTCACCCCCATTTAAAAATTTTTAATCTTTCGGGGCGCCTGGGTGGCTCAGTCAGTCAGGCATCTGATTCTTGATTTCAGCTCAGGTCGTGATCTCGAGGTTCCCTGGGATGGAGCCCCGAATCAGGCTCCGTGCTGATGGCTCAGAGCCTGCTTGGGATTCTCTCTCTCTCTCTCTCTCTCTCTCAAAAGAAACTTAAAAAAAAATCTTTTTAATCTTTTAATTTTAAACAATTTGTAAGACTTACCATTTTCACTATTTTAAAGTGTACAATTCAGTACAAGTAGATTCATAATTTTGCACAGCCTTCCCCACGAATTCCAGAACATTTTCAAGACCCCACACAGGAAACCCCATACCCACTCTCCCTCCCTTCCTGCTCCCCCCAGCCCCTGGCAACCTACTGTCTCTATGGATTTGCCTTTTCTGAACATTTCATATAAACGGAATTCTACAACACGTGGCCTTCTGCCTCTGGCTTCTTACACGTAGCATGATGTTTCCAACGTTCATCCGTGTTTGTGGCACGCGTCAGTGCTTTTGCTCCTTTTGGTGGCCGAATAATAGTCCATTGTATGGATACACCGCATTTTGTTTATTCATTTGTCAGTCGATGGATATATGGGTTGTTTTTCCACTTTTGGCGATTGGGAATGATGCTACCAGGAACATTCCTGCACAAGTTACTTTATTTTCATTTTCTTAAATTTAAAAAAAAAATTTTTTTTTTAGATTTATTTACTTTTGATAGAGAGAGACAGAGCACGAGTGGGGGAGGGGCTGAGAGAGAAGGAGACGCAGAATCCGAAGCGGGCTCCAGGCTCTGAGCCGGCAGCACAGAGCCCGACGCGGGGCTCGAACCCACGAACCGCGAGATCATGACCTGAGCCGAAGTCGACCGCTTAACCAACCGAGCCACCCAGGCGCCCCTTTGCACAAGTTATTTTTGAATTCCTGTTTTCACTTTTTTGGGGGGTATATACGTAGGAGTCGGTGCATGGCAATTCTTTGTGCAACTTGACTGCGGAAACTCGAAACTGGTTTCCATTTTGGCTACACCAGTTTGCCCACCAGCGGTGTATGAGGGTTCTGATTTCACCACATCCGTGCCAACCCCTGTTCTTGTCCCCTTTTATCATTGCGGCCATTCCCGTGAGTGTGAATCTGCGTCTCGCTGTGGTTTTGATTTGCATCTCCCTGATGACTTTCGAGAACCTTTTCGTGCACTTGTTGGCCATTTCCCACTACCTTTTGCAAGCTGCCCACAGCCCCCCACTGCACCCCAATAAAGCCATTTTCTCCACGTTCACAGCCCGGTGGTTTATCTTACCTCCCATTCTTTCCTCCCTCTCTAGAAATTTTGGACACCTTCCTCTTGCTCCAGCCATGACCTGCCCATTCTTGGTGTCCCTTTTCTTTTTTCTGGAGGGAGATGTGGGACGGTGGGCCAGTTACTTAACTCCTCTGTTCTTCAGTTTCTTCATCTGTGAAATGAGAGTGGTAACAATTTTGACTTCTGGGTTGTTGCAATGCTTCAATGAGCTGATGTACATAAAATGTTTAAAAATGTGCCCGATACACGGGAAGCATTAAGTAAGTGTTTAATGGAGGGCGGGGGTGGGTAAAAGGGTCAAGGGCAAATCATTTCCTCTGTGAATGTACTTAAAAAAAATTTAGAAGTTTGCCTCCGTGTAGAATTTTAGAAAGAACCACCTAAAATTTTTTTATTACAAACAAAACAAAACAAAAACCTCTCTACTGTGGAAGGTCGATACAAAATAGTTTACCTCTGTGAAGACACAAGTTTTTAGGGGCAGGTGTAATATAACAGTTACAAGTATGAACTTTGGGGTGGGGCTGCCTGGGTTCCAGGTCCCGCGGGGCCTGACTTTGGCAGTTCTGGAAGCTCTCTGTGACTCTGTTTCCACATCTGCAAACCAGGGATAAATATTAGAACCTCCCACCTGCTAGGGATGTTTGTTGGTACCTTCGCTGAGGTTATTTCTATGGACCAGGGCTGAGAGTGCCAGCTTGGTTAAGCAGTTACTCACAATTCGCAGATGGGCAAATTTTCACTCCAGGCTTGACTTTCATGCCAAATTAACAGTGTATCACAAACCCTCCCCCCACGGGATCTAGACAGAGGAAGTAAGAACCCTAACAGTTCAAACCTCATTAGCTGCAGGAAGTCGTTCTTTTCCTCTCTAGATCTCCCAGAACACACGAGTATTAATAAAAGTCAAAACCCAGGACGACTGTCCCGTCTGCCCAGGCGCTCAGCTTGCCTCACAGCCTCACATCATTTTTCTGGAGGAGGCAAGTTTCCCTTCTTAAAGGGGCCTCTCCTAGATTTGATTTTTGCTTCTTTCCTTTGGGGCTTCCTTAGGCTTTTTTTCTCTTCATCCTCCCCCAAGGCAGGAGGGTGCAGGGGGAGAGTCCTCAGAACTCAGTCCTGTATTTTTATTTACATGGCGTGCCTTTCTTTGAATGGGTGATACAGGGCTCTAACTTGAAGGCAGTACCAAAACATCTATCCTCTACCCGCCCTGTCTTCCTCCCCACAGACAACTGCTGTTACCGGGTTGTTGCTGCTTTCAAAGACATTCTGTGCATTTAACAAGCAAAAGCTTGTATTTTTTTCACCCACTTTTAAATCGGTACACTCTCTGCTCCCCTCTTCGCTTTTGTTTCTTGACTGGATACATAACTTGTTGTGTGTCGGTTCGTGTCTTCCTCATTTTACGGCTACTTCGTGTGTCACTACGGGTCAGGCCACAGCTTATTTAAATGAGTCCCCCATCCGTGGGCAGCAAGGTTGTTTCCGGGTTTGTGTTCCCTGCAGCGTGTTTATGAAAACACAAACAAGGCTCCGCACCCTGGCCTTTGATTAGTATTTGTGGAGAAACGAGAGCGGAAGCCTCCACCTGTCCACCCCCGCTGGCCGCATCCGCCGAGGGTACCCCCGTCTGCCGGGTCCCGGCGCTCGGGCTGCGGGCCCTTCCTCCCCAAGCTGTCAGGCGCGGGCCCGGGCCCTCTGGAGCCCCGCCCCGCGGCCGGCCCGCAGTCGGGCCGATTCAAATCCAGCCAATGGCAGGGTGTAAACAAACCCAGGCCCCGCCCTCCGATGAATAATTCCCCGGGCAGGCGCGAGGCCCAATTAACCCGGTAGGGGTTGGGGGCGGGTCGGAGCAGTGGGCCCGCCCCTAGGCGTGAGCCAATGGGCGGTCAGGCCCCGCCCCCCGCACTTGCCGCGCTGAGGACCCGAGGCCGGGCTGGGCTCGCAGCTGCCTGATTTCGTTGCGGCTCTTGGCTTCTGCCCTCCGAGCGGGCCAGTAGGGCCCGTGAGCTGGGGCAGCGCAGTCGCGCCGTACGAGCCATATTTAAAGGGCGCGGTCAGACGGCAGAAGCGGGATCGGAGCCAGTGCCCTCCGGTTCCCTTTTCTTTCCTCGCCTGGCGGCTCTATCCCGGATCCTGGAGAGGTCTTTGATGGAAACTCTCTTCCCTCAAATCCCGTTGAACGAAACCCGAAGGGACCGCAAGGGTGTTTTAGGATTGGGCAAGCCTCCTTGTTTTGTTCCCTCTCGTTTATTGAAGTGTTGCGTATCCACAGAGAAGCGCATGGGCCGTAAGTGTGCCGCTGGACTGAAAAACCAAAAACTCCCGTAGCACCAGCATCCTCCCAGATCAAGAAGGAGAACTCGAGTCGGCAAAGTTTTCAACTTTGCAGCTGCGAGTGCGAGGGAGGGGCCGCGGCGGACACTGTTTTGACCCTCGGAGGGACAAAGCACTTGTTTAGAAAGAAGTAAAGGAAAAGAGAAACCACTCCTCTCAGTTGGGAGATGGAGATCACGCCAGATACTGGTCAGGGTCCTGCAAGGGAGGAGCTGGACGGCAGGGCGGATAGGAGGTTAGAGAGGTAAAGGGGTTTAGGGTCTGGTTGGCAGAGCCGAGGATGGGGTGGGGAAGGACTAGCAGCGCGAAAGGATGGGACAGAAAATGCCGTGGTACTTGCGGGGGGGGGGGGAGCTTTCCAAGCGGGAGGGTTGGGATCGAAAGGGGCCGTGGAGTCAGTGGCGTGAACGTGGGAAAAAGCATCAAGACCCTGGGACAGGGCAGATTAGTTCTCCAATGTCCTGGACCCTTCCACAGCCAATCGTGGGTTTCCTGCTGTGGCTTTTCAGCTGCCAGGTTGTGATTAAAACAGTTCCATTAAGCGTTGAGATGAAGGGCAGAAATCCAAGTTCATGTTGAGGCCGTGGGTTGTTTTGTTTTGTTTTGTTTTGAGAGAGAGAGAAAGTGCGCGCAAGGGAGGGTGGGGGGAGAGGGGCAGAGGGAGAGAGAGAATCTTAAGCAGGCTCCACGCGGATCTTGATCCCACTACCCGGGATTCATGACCTGAGCCGAAATCAGGAACTGGATGCTCCATGGACTGAGCCACCCAGGCGCCCCTCCGGTGGGGTGTCGATAATCCCAGGTCCAATGTCTGGGGCTATGCTTGCTTGTGGAGTGGCTACAAGGACCTACAGAAGCCATTTTCCTCACAGCAAACGTTTTTGGGCCCTTTGGCAGGTGTGTGTCACCTGCTCAGCCTTATGTTAACAAACAGGAGATACTGTGACCCATATGGGATTAAGTCCCGGACTGGGAAGAAGCAAGGACCCAGTGCCACGAGCCCAGCCGAACCCAGAGATAACAGCGTATCTGCTGGTTGAGGAAAACGTAGGTGCACCTTCTCTGGTCCTAATTTTTCACATCTGTGCACCGCTGTGTCACTGCCCTCAAAGACCTTCAATATCCATTCATTGTCTCATTTCTTCCTCTCTGTACTCCTTATAAAGTCTGGACCCAGGGGACCCAGAGCTGGGTTTGAATCCCAGGCTGTGTGACCTTGATCTGGTTTCTTATCCTCTCTGAATCTGTTTCTCCTTCACGGAGAAAAAAAATAAATAAAAAAAAAAGGAGAGAATTGGGGCGCCTGGGTGGCTCAGTCGGTTAAGCGTCCAACTTCAGCTCAGGTCACGATCTCGCGGTCCGTGAGTTCGAGCCCCGCGTCGGACTCTGGGCTGATGGCTCAGAGCCTGGAGCCTGCTTCCGATTCTGTGTCTCCCTCTCTCTCTGACCCTCCCCCGTTCATGCTCTGTCTCTCTCTGTCTCAAAAATAAATAAAAAACATTAAAAAAAAAAAAAAAGGAGAGAATTGCAGTTTAAAAGAGAGCCAGCACCTGGCCCCGAGGGTTATACTACAGTCATTAGAGCATTTATCAGAGTGGGGAGCTAGGATTACCTGGTTAATGACATCAAGGGAGAGGTAAACAGATCTCTGCAACACAGCAAAAAATAAGACGGATTTGATGGATGGGTAGATGCACAGATGTGTAAGAAAGCAAGTAAAGGAACATGCTGATGGTCGAATCCAAGCGGTGGGTTTTTAGGTGTTCACTGTATTTCCACTTTTCCACGTTTGAAATTTCTCATCATAAAGTGGCGGGGGGAGGGGGAGATTTGGGGATCTTGACTCTACACTCCCATGGGACCGATGAGAAAATGGAGGTGCTGGAAGTGACTCACCCCAAGTTCATCTGATGACTCAGACACAGTTGGTGATGGAACACCTGGGTATACTGGATTGGTCCCCATCCTGGCTCAGTAGCCCTGGGACAAGTCGCTGAACCTGTCTGGGTCTCACCACCACCCACTCAATTCTTAACCTAGAACTCACACCTTGCATGGGATTCTCAAAGGGAAGATGTGTGTCATCCCCAAAAGACGGCAAGTCTCTTTTCACTTGGGCCCATAATGTCCCCTACGCTGACCTTGGACATTTGATTTCCCAGGGCTTTGGCATTGACCTGTTGTCGCCTTCCTTCACACCCAGCCAGGCCCATTCCAAGTAGCATGGCCCCAGACCATCTTCCTGAGAGGTCAGGTGTATCTGTGGGAGGGTGGCTATTACCTCTTGGTTCAAAAGACCTTTTTTGAGCACCAAGTACCGGGCAGCGTTCTAGGGGTGGGGGTGGGGGGGGATACCAGTGCACCAAAGAAACTTGGGACCTGCCATGCATGGAAGGCAGGGGGGAAACTGTCGCTAAGTCTTACTTGCACGTTGTCTGCGTTCCCTAACACATTGTGGACTGTGTGTGTACGGTGTGGGGGTAGGCGGTGGGGTGAGAACCTGAGTGGTCTTGACCACTACTAAAATTCTGGAACATACTAGATAACTTAAAAAATACTTCCTGCAGTGGCACCTGGGTGGCTCAGTCAGTTAAGCGGTTAAGCCACCTGGTTCCGGCCCTGGTCAGGATCTCACGGACTGGGAGTACGATCCCCTCGTCTGGCTCTGCACTGAACAGCGTGGACCCTGCTTGGGCTTCTCTGCCCCTCCCCCGTTTCTCTCTCTCAAAATCAATAAACTTTACAAAGCAAGAAAGGAAGAAAAAGAGAGAAAGAAAGAAGGAAAGAAAGAGGGAGAAAGAAAGAAAGAAAGAAAGGGAGGGAGAAAGAAAGAAAGAAAAGAAAGAAGAGAAAGAAAGAAAGAAGAGAAAAAGAAAGAAAGAGAAAGAAAGAAAGAAGAGAAAGAAAGAAATAAGAGAAAGAAAAAAGAAAGAAAGAAAAAGAAAGAAAGTAAAGAAAGAGAAAGAAAGAAAAGAAAGAAATATACACCCTGCCGGAATGAATACGTGTGGACAATCACCCCTCCTAATGCCTCAAATCTGCTTTTAACCAGTCTTCAAGTGCTGAGTGCCCCTGGGGCTTGCAGCTTTGACACAGACACCAAGTGTCACCCAGCTCCAATCACTTCCTGGTTGTGGGACTTTGAGCAAAATACTTCCCCTCCTCGGAGCCAATTTAGTTTCCTACACTGTGAAATGGGATTGAAGGTTTTCTAGATGGGAGGTGCTAGAGGCATCTTCCTGCTGGGCAGTACTGAGGTTTCAATATATTGTGTTTGGCACTAATGAATACTCAAGGTGTAGCTTAATCGGGCTCAGTCATAGCAAATAGAGGGCGAGCTGCACAAAAATAAAGTCTAAGCGTATATATTTGCTGTTTTCCAAAGAGGCACATTCCTCCAAGTGAGCTGAGGATGACCACTGCGTAAGTTACGGATCCACCACTGTCTTATGTTTGGGGCAACGCATGCGTTCACTTCTGAAATGGACAGTTTTACTTTTTGTATAATCATCAAGAACAGTCAGCGTTTCTCTGGCACTTCCGGTCAGGTGCCGATCTCCCTGACAAGCTTATTTGGTCCTAATGACCCTGCAAAGTGAGGCCTATTATTGAGACGAGGAAATGAAGGCACAGAGAGGTGAAGTGATTGGCCCAAGGTCACAAAGCAAGGACGTGGCAAAGGCAGGATGTGAGCCAGAGCCACCGGTTTGAGTCAGGGCCCTTAACCTCAGTGATCTCTTAAATACCACGAACAGTAGGCCCAAGATGCTAGAATAAATACTAAAGTTTAAAGCACAGATACGTCTCAGTCACTCATTCATTCAACGCATTTATTAAGCCGCTTCTGTATGCATGGAGCTTTTTGGGGCACTGGGAAGACAGAAGGTAGTAAGAGACCAAAAGAGAGGTCCCCCTGGTCTGTGCATCCCGGAGAGGCAGGCAGGTCCGGGCCATCTGGGTCCCCTCTGGGCCCCCAGCACGGAGCAGGACATAACAGCAGGCGCCCACCTAGCGTTCCCGACACGAACGCGGGAATCTAAGTGTCCCACCCGCAAGGCGTTCCTGGGCTGGTGGGGCGGAAACGGACCCAGCACCACCGAGGCGTTCTGGGGCTTCTGGGAATCCCATCAGCGCGGCCCGAGAGGCCTCGAGGTGGCTCTGAAGTTGGATCCCGCGTCCCTGGCGCCCTCCCCGGGGCCGTCGCATGTGAGCAAAGACCGACTGAGGTGAGCGATCAAGCCACGCCCGGGGTCCCGGCCAGTCGCCCCCAACCCCGCGCCGTCTTCCACCCTATTCGTTCCCACTCCCGGCTCCTTCGCGGTTCCACTGGCGAGGTGCCCCCTCTTTTCCATCCCCTACTCCCGCTACCTTTTCGAGCCTTCGGCGCTCGCCCTGGGCGCCTCCTCTCGCCCGGCGACTGTCCCCCGCGTCGGGCGCGCGCCCGGGGCCCCTTCCCCAGCCGGCAGGGCGCCCGGGGTCTGGGAGCGCGAACCCCTTTAGCCTTTCCCCGCAGCCCGGAGCCCGGCTCGAGGAAGTCGGCCGACTCCACCAGAACCTGGCAAGGCGCGACCCCAAACCCCCGGGACTGGGGCTGGGGAGGGGGCGGCGCCGGCGCGGGAGGCACCCTCCCGGGGCGCCCGCGGCCTCCCATTCGCTCGCGGGCCCGCCGCTCGGCGTCCGGAGCCGGAGCTGGTGCGCGGAGCGCGGGGCGGGGCCTCCCCCAAGCCCGTCCCCCGGCGAGGGCGGAGGGAGGAGGAGGAGGAGGAGGAGGAGGAGGAGGAGGAAGGGGGGGGCGGACACAAAACCTGCAAGGTTTTTTTTTTTTTTCTTTTGCATTTAATTAAAAAAATTTTTTTTTTCTTTTTTTTTTTTTTTTCTTTTTTTTTCTTTTTTTTTTTTTTTGCAAACCCGAGGGGTCCTCCCCGGAGCGCGCGCGGGTCCGGGGCGCCCGGGCCGCGGCGCGGGGCGGCGGCAGGGGCCTGGCGGAGGCTGCCGGGCGGCCGCCATGCGATCAGGCAGTGCGCTGACCGGCCCGGCCGGTCGGCCCCTTCTGGGTCCTCCCTTTGCAGCCCGTGCGGGGCCGTCTCGGAGACCCCGCGCCGACGGCTGCTCAAACATCAGGGTGAGTTTCTCACAATGTAGCAATTTCTCTTTAAATCTCTTAACTCTCTCTACCTGCGAGTCGGGGCTGTGACAGGGCGCAAAAGCGAGGGGGGAGTGGGGGTTGGCGGCGAGGGTGTGTGTGGGGGGAGCCGGAGCCGGGGCCGAACCCACCCCCCCGACACTCACACACTCAGCCCCCCAACCGGGGCGCAGCGCCCGCTGCCTCTTTTTTTGCTCGGCGCCCACCACCCCCGGCAGCCCCCCCATCCCCCGCGTCTCTCCCACCATCACCGCCGCCCCGATCCTGCGGGGACCCCCCCCCCCCGCTGCTCCCCTGCCCAAACCCGGCGCCCGGTGCCTCCCCGGCCCTCCCGCCGGCTGCCGGGGATACAATGGAGCGGCGGAAAAACGAGACCTAACGTTCCACGGGGGGAGGGGCGGGGAGACCCCCTCCCCCGGCCCGGGCCCCCCCCTTCCCCTCACCCCGCTCCCCGCCTTTCAGAGAAGAAGAGGGCAATGGGGCAGTGGATGGTGATCGCCTGGCCGGAGGTGGCGAGCCTTCATCTCCCCCTCTCGCCCGTCCCCTGCGCCCCCTCCCCAAATCCCGGTCGGGGGTGCCGGGGAGAAACGGGGCATCCGGCAGCCTGGGGAGGGATGGATGTGGAAGGAGGCCATTGGGTCTCCCCCTCCCCACCGCCCCTAAACAATGAAAGGAGTTGACTTGGTCCCCCACCCCTCCAGCGATGAAGGGAGTTGACCCCCTCCCCCGCTAGCTGGCTCGTCCCGGAGGGGGCCGTTGCGGGGAGGGGGAGGGGAGGGAAGGGAGCCTTACCCCTGTCACCTCCCGAGATTCGGGGCGGCCCCCCATCTCCACCCCCTCGGCCTGGGAATGGGAGGCACCAGGCCCAGCCCGGGCACCGCGCTCGGGTGGTGACCTTTAGACAAAGGCAACCCTTTCCCTGGGGTGAGCCCGGACGAGCCGGGCCCGCGGCCTCCCCGGGCCCCTGCGGAGGGCGGCCAGGCCGCGGGCACCCGGAGGGAGGGATGGAGGAGGAGGGAGGAGGGAGGAGGGATGGAGCCATCTGGTTTTCCCATCCCTAGCTGCCCCTCGGCTGCTTCCCCGGCTCCTGTCACGGGCGGCCGCGGGGAGACAAGGGACCGGGGGGCTGCCCAGGCCTTGGGCCGCGGCCAGCGGAGAAGCGGGCGAGGAGCCGCGCCGGGGCTCCTGCTCGGGCTCCGGCTGGGGGCTCGGGACTCGGGGGCCAGCGGTGATCGGAAGGTACCGTGGCTCCTTCCTCTCCGCGCCCCTTTGTTTTGCTTTGTGGTTCTGAGCTGCTGAACTTCCTGGGAGGTGGGGTCAGAGGCCGCCGTGTCCGCTCTCCCCGGGAGGCCGGGGTGACAGGTTCCAGCCCTCTGGCGTTGCCAGACCGCGGGCTGCTGTCGTGCCCAGCCTCAGGTCCGGACCGTCAGCCCCTTTTGTCACACGGCCCTCCGATAGAATAATCACCGTCTGGGGACGCGCGCGGAGTGTTTCCGTCTCTCTCACACCTCCTTTCTGCCGGCGCCTTTTGGGGGGCGGGAGGGGGGGGGGACAGTGTGATCGCTCTCTCTGTGTGCTTTCACCCGAGGTGGGGGGGGGGGGGTCAAGGGCTCAGTCTGACCTGTGGGGTGGTGGGAGAACAGGGGAATTGGACAGTTTGGGAACCCTCCCCTTCCCTTGCGCTGACGTCTGGTGGGACTCAAGGGGGGTTATGTTTACTTACCCCACCCTCCCTGATGACTCCCCCCCTCCCCCCGCAGAACCCAGAAATAACATCTCTCTACCCAGGGAGCATTATGGATTGCCTTCTGCAATCCGCCCCAGGAGGATTAGTGACAGTTAGCATTCCCATTTTGCAGCCGGGCTAATGGAGGCTCAGGGAGAGGTTATGTGACTTGCCGAGGGTCACCAAGCCCCCCCCCCCCCCCCCCCCCCCCGTGGGCAACCATTCCCGGCTCCTCCCACGTCCCACTCAGCTCAAGACTGTTAAGTTCTCCTGTATCCCTCTTTGGCACTTTGTCATGTTGATTCCAGTTGACCTGGGTCTCGTGTATAATAATACCTGGAAGGAGCTGTTGTGTCTTTCCCCCCCCCTCCCCCCCCCCCCCCCCCGCCCCCATGCCGGTTTTGGGAAGGGGTAAAGACATCTGGAAGCGAGGCTGGGAGCAGAATCATCTCAGCTGTGGCTGGAGCACAGCGTTTGCCTGTAAGAGCTGAGTTGGAGGTGCGTGGGCCGGGAAGGGGGACCGCAGGCCGGCCTGGTGGGGGGGCCTGGGGGGCACCTGGGAGCCGGCCCCATGGTCCTCCTCCTCCTCCTCCTCCTCCTCTTCCTCCTGAGCTGGGACTTGGCCCAGCTTTCTGCGACTCAGCCCTGCCAGGAGGGCAGCCGAGCTTTCGGGGACCTTCGTGGTCACTCTGGCCGGCCACCCTTCAAGGCACCCTGACGCATCTGACAGGGAACCTTTCTCCCCTTGGCCGGTGTCAGACTCCCTGTCCCCACTCTGTGGGCTTAGGCAGGTCATTTAAGGCCCTAGTCCTCAGTTTCCTCATCTGCAGGTGGCCATAATTATAGTTCCCTTAACTGACCTTGAGGTGGGTGAAAGTCGTATCTAAACGTGTTATTTTGTTTGTCGTTCATCGGACTGGATGTGGCGTGCCAATTCCCCAGCGCTGGGGAGGGATGTTGAGTGCTGGACATTGAAAGGAGTAGTAAAAGTCCTGGGGGATGTCCCCACGGTGGGTGGGCAAGGGCCAACCGTGAATCAGTGACCTCCCCCTCCCCCCCAGCCCACTGTCTGAACTGGGGCCCTTCCCCTTTGGCACTTACTGGTGCCGATTCAACATTTGGGGGCGGTGGACTGAGGGAGAGGGACTGGGAGGGCCCAGCTCGCCCAGTGAAGAGGGTAATACGGGTGATCTTCCCATTTTACAGATGAGAAAACTGAGCCCGGGGAAAGCCTGGTCTCTGGCAGTGAGGGGACCCCAAGCCCAGACTGCAGGGGGTAGGAGTGAGTGGGAGAGGGGCTCCGTGTGTGTTTTGTGCAAAAGACACTGTGTTTTGCCCCTGATCTACTGTCCTGACCTTGATGTGTAAAGATCTTCCTTCCTGAGAGCATAGGCCTAAGTCATAATAATTCCTTTCGGGGGGCAGGAGGAGAGGGGCTGTGGGGAACCCATAGGTCTCTCAAGCCTGAGTGTTTCCTGAAAATAGGAACTGATTTTTTTTTTTTTTTTTGAGCGGAGAAGCATGAGTAAGGCCCAAAGGGACAGGCCTGTGCTCCGCCCCCCTCCCTGCTGACTTCCTTCCCAGAGGCCTCTGGGGCCTTCCCCAGCCTTCCCTCGGGTGGGGGGTCTTCTCCCCCACCCTAGAGTTATGGAAGGGGGTCAGTGCCAAGCCCTGGGGCCTGGTGGGAGGGCCCTGGGATGGGGGGTGGGGTTCCCCAGGTTCCTGGGGGCTGCCTTTTAGCCCCGGGGCTAGCCACCAATGGGGTTCCAGCCAGCCCTCCCAGCTCTCCCCTGTGGCTGTCTTGACTCCTGGTCTCAAGAATGCAGAGGGCTGCTGGGGGGGGGGGCGGGCAGTTATCTTGCTCTGGTCTCCTTTGGGTCTTCCCCTACCGGGCACCCTCTCAATGGAAACAAGTTACCTGACCTCGATCTGTGACCTAAACCTCTTCCCCTGCCCCCACCGCCTCCCCATCAGAATGATTTGCTCCCCACTTACTCCCACAGCCTGTCTGAGGATTGTCCCCCGGAGTTGGCTCCCTGGAGTAGGATGCTTCACTCCACAGGCGCATGGGAAATGTCTGGTTGAACTGTCCCCAAGGATTCCCTCCTCATTCCTTCTGAATCCTCCCCTGCCTGGGGGGGTACCACCGTTAAGAGTTTCGTCCCCATTGACTGGAAGCCTTTGTGTCTCTCCTCGGTGACACGCAGGATCCCCCGACGACGGAGAGTTTTCTGAGACATTTCTAGCCTGGTGGCATTTAGCTTCGTGGAAGAGGCTGTGTGTTGCCGGTGGCTTGGGATCCGTCCGGCCGGAGAGAGTGCTTTTGTTGCTTTAACTGTTCCCAGTGACACTTCCTGAGGGCCTACTGTGTGCCAGGGATCCGGTCCAGGAGGAGGCTGGAGGCAAGCGGGGTCCCCAGGGCTGGGCTCACTGCGGGCGATGTGAGTAATTCCGACTGGGTGGTCTGTGAAGGCTCCAAGGAGGAAGCGACTGCCTTTCTTTCTGTCTTTTTTATTTTATTGTTTTCCTCAGTGCTACATGCACACGGGGGCAAGTTCAGAATTACCAAACGTCGTTAAGTCTTTCTCTCCTCCCTCCCCGGCACCCTTAGTCCCTCGCTCCCCGATCCTGATGTTCCGTGCACGCGCGTTTCTTATCCGTGTGGGCGCGTCTTTGAAGATATTGATTTCTACCTGCCGTCCCGTTGACCTGCACGGTGCTTCATTTCCCTGGGGGACCCTTCCTGCGCAGGAGAGGGAGGGTTCCCTCCGTCTTTTTCTGGGCCCAGTGGTGTTGTGTGGTGTGGGTGAACCCTCGTTTCCTTGACACGGGTGTGGGAGCGGTTTTCAGCTCATAGGGCTGGACAGCACGTGTCCTCACCTCTTCCCGGCAACTGGGTCCGGCTGTGGGGTAAACTTCTGGAAGCGGGCTCGCTGGACCAGGAGTCTGCCGTTTGTCACTTAGGGGCTCCCCGGAGGTACCGTGGCGGCTGCCCTTGGAAGAAGTCGTTCCTTCCTGTCCCGTGCAGTTCATCCAACCAGCCTGCTCTGGTGTCTTTGCCTCTTGTGGCCTCCTTGCGTCTTCCTGTCTGCCCGTGGCCTGCGGACCGTGCTTGCCCCCTGGTGTGGAGGTCAAGAGCATGGGCTCTAGAAGCCAGTCTGTTGGCCGGAGTCCTGGCTCCACACCTCTTGCTGGTTGAATGGCTGTAGACCGGGAGCTCGCTGGTTGGGCCTCTGTTTTCCCCTCTGCTAAATGGGTTCATCTCAGTCTCAACTTGGGGAGGGTTGTTGTGAGGGCCTACCCTGTACAGGAAGCCTCGTCGGTCCTTGGCGATGTTATCTGCCCTTTTTGGCAGTTTTTTTTTTTTCCTGGGGCCGGGACTAGCCAGATTCTTGGCTGTGAGCCCCCTGATTGGCAGGCACAGGGCGGGGGGGGGGGGGTGCCTTCTTTTCCACTTGATGATAGTGTGACCCGGGCCAAATGATCCCTTTTTCTGGGTCTCAGTTTCCTTATCTGTAAGGTGGGACCCCGATGGCCCCCTCGTAGGGACGGCTGGGAGGGCTAAATGAGGCAGCGCCCTCCCGCGCCGGGCGTCCCAGAGGCTTTCAGGAACCAGCCCCTGATGTGGCTGTTACTTCCACTGTCACCGCTGCTGTGCCGTGGGGCCCTTGCTGACTTCTGCACTCTGAAAGGTCGTCCTTGTCTTCCCCAAAGGCACATGGGGAACAATGTTGGCATTCTGAGCCGCGTCGGCAGCAGGGGGCGCATGGCAGGGCCGCTCTGGCATGAGGCCCGGCGGCGTCGACCCCGGGAGCGGGCCGGGCTTCCGCGCCCCGTGCCTCAGTTTCCCCAACGGAAAGGCTGGGAACAACGGGAGAGTCGCCCGCGGCCTGCTCCTGGGTGTTCGATGCTGAACACAATGCGTGACGCCTGGCGAGTGCTCAGAAAGTGTTAGACGTGGGGCCTCTGGCGGAGCGAGCGACTCTTGATCTCGGGGCCCTGAGTTCAAGCCCCACACTGGGCACGGAGCCTACTTAAAAAAAATGTTAGTGGCTGTGACGGTGACGGTGATGAAGAGTGGTAGGGCGCCCCGGGAGGCTCAATCGGTTGAGTGTCCGACTCCTGATTTCGGCTCAGGCCATGATCCCCAGGTGGTGGGATTTGAGCCCCGTGTCGGGCTCTGAGCTGCGTGTGGAGCCTTCTTAAGATTCTCTCCCTGTCCCCCTCGCTTTGCCCCTCTTCCTCACTCGCGATCTCTCTCTAAAATTAAAAACAACAACAACAACAAAAGTAGCAAAGTGTCCCATGAGATTGGATACCCAAGTCCATACTGCTTCTCCCCCCAAATCCTGGGCAATCAACTTTGGCATTTTATGATTTTATTTTATTTTTTTAATACTGATTTATTTTGAGAGAGAGAGAGAGAGAGCACGTGCGCTGGGGAGGATCAGAGAGTGACGGGGACAGAGGATCCGAAGGGGGCTCTGTGATGAACTCACGAGATCATGAGATCATGACCTGAGCCAAAGTCGAATGCTTAACCGACTGAGCCCCCCCCCCGTCCCCCCGTGTGCCCCAACGTTGCCATTTTATAAAATTTTTTTTTTAACGTTTATTTATTTTTGAGATAGAGAGAGACAGAGCATGAATGGGGGAGGGGCAGAGAGAGAGGGAGACACAGAATCCGAAACAGGCTCCAGGCTCTGAGCTGTCAGCACAGAGCCTGATGCGGGGCTCGAACTCATGAGCCGTGACATCATGACCTGAGCCAAAGTCGGACGCTTAACCGACCGAGCCACCCAGGCGCCCCTAACGTTGCCATTTTAAATGGAAGGTCCTAGGCGGTCAAATACTGTTTGGGCCTCAGTTTCCTCATCTGCAACAGAACTTCGTGGGGTCTTTTGTGAGGCTTGAGTGAGTGAAATTGCGGAAAGGTTTTAAGACTGGTCCTGGCTTGAAGGCGTGCACAGCAAAGGTTCACTTGGCTTATTATTATGATTTAAAAACATTTTTTTTTAATGTTTATTTATTTGTGAGAGAAACAGAGACAGAGCGTGAGCCGGGGAGGGGCAGAGAGAGAGAGAGGGAGACACAGAATCCGAAGGAGGCTCCGGGCTCCGAGCTGTCCGCATGGAGCCCGACGTGGGGCTGGAACCCATGAACCGTGAGATCATGACCTGAGCCCGAGCTGGGCGACTGAGCCACCCAGGCGCCCCTATCGTGGGGATTTTAAAGCATCCGCCCAGAGTGGAGAGAATATCGTACTGGACCCCCGTGTACCCGTCACCCCTCAACAGATCTCGGCCCCTCTCTTTTCTGTCTGTTACCCCACCCCCCCCTCTGCACTTTTTGCTTTCTCTTTCGCTGGATCGGTTTAAGCAAATTCCAGACGTTGTATCATTTCAATGATATCACTACTGTTACTAACCGGTATGAGTATCTCTGGGGTCCAGGATCTGTTTCACCACCTGCAGGATCTGTCCTGTTCTGTGAGAGACGAGCCGTGAAGCCCATTGCACAGAGTGGGGAAACTGAGGCGGCAGGGAGTAGGCTTTGGCCGGGTTGGCTTTTCTCTGGTTTCCCTTCTTTGGGACTTCGGTGAGGTCCCTGTCTTGGCCTCCCCAGGCCCTGGACCCCGGGGGCTGTTTCCGATTATACAGGCTTGGGATTTACACAGGTGTGGGCCTAGGGTCTGCTGTTCTGTGCGGAAATTGTCGCCGTAAAGGGCGAGTCGGAGAAGTTGAACCAGTTGGCTGGGGGGGGAGGGGGGGGTGGATGGACAGGATGACCCCAGAGGTGAGGGTAACTGGGTGGCTATGTGGGTTTGCATCCTCTCATTGCCCCTGCTAACATTTTTTTTTCTTTTTAATGTGTATTCATTTTTGAGAGAGAGAGCGAGCGAGTGCCTGCTCATACACGCGCACCAGTAGGGGAGGGCCAGAGAGAGGGGGACAGAAGATCTGAAGCAGGCTCTGCGCCGACAGCACAGAGCCCCGTGTGGGGCCCGAACTCACGAACCATGAGATCGTGACCCGAGCCGAAGTCGGACCCTTCCCCGACTGAGCCACCCAGGCGCCCCAGCCCCTTCCAACCTTGTGACCTGGGGGCAGGTTACTTCCCCTCCGTAATCCCAGGCTGGAGGAGCAGGGGCGCAGCGTTAATAAGACATGCTTCTTCCGAGAGCCTCTGCATCAGTTCTGTGAGTCCTGCATGGAAGAGTGTCTTACAAGTGCCTGGCTCAGCATAAGCGCTCGTTGTTACCGTTGCTGTTAAGTGTTTCTGTGTGTAGTCGGAGAGGGGTGGCACCCAAAGCTCTTTCTAGGGTTAGGGGGTCAGAGGAAGGGTCCCTGGAGCCCCCAGCCAGGCTCAGCTGCCTCTGTCTCCTCCTCTTGCCCATTCCGTCCCTCTAGACTTGCCGCTTCCTAGTGCTTCTTGTACTTGGAGGGGCTGGAGGGGACGGCTGCTGACTTCTCGGTGACCGCCCCCTTCCCAGCCTATGTCCCCCGTGCCCCGGCTGGCAGCCTGGGAAGCAGGGTGAGAGGGGAGGGTCTGTCTGCGGCTGCCGGATCCTCATGAATGACCCTTGGGGCCCTGCAGGGAGCCCTTCCTAGTGCTTTGCGACCTGGAGGCAAAGGGTGGCCCAGCTTCCCCAGGACACCTGCAGCTCCTGTCCAGAGTATGGGTGCTGCCTCTTACCCACCGTGATACTGGCAGGCAGATACCCACAGCTCCTGCCCCACGGGGCGGTTGTGATGTTTCACTGGACCGAAACGTCCTTCCGGTCTTCCGTAGGCCCTCACCCATTCTTGAAAAATAACCCCCGACCCAGGCTGGGTGACGGGTGTGCTCAACCCTCTTACCCTCCTCTTCCAGGCTCTCGCCACACTGCCCTTACTCCTCCCCAGAATGTGCCCAGCGACCTGCCTCCCCACCGACGACACAACGCAGAGAGGGTCAGTGTGCCTCTTGATGAGGTCTTTGGCACATGTGACCACCTGGGTCGCCCCGTCAAGATCCAGAATGTTCTCATGACTGGGCAGAAAGTTCCCTCGTCCCCCTTCCCCGTCAACACCTGCTGGTCCTCGTCGGTTGAGGTCGAGCCGTGTTGCCTCTTCTCGAGTTTTACAGACGAGATGTGGTCCTGGGGGTCGAACATCTCTGGCTTTGAGATTCAGCTGTGTGGTGCTATCAGGGAGGCCTTTCTTTGTCTCACCGAGCAGGAGTCCATGGGAAGGTTTTACCTCCTTTCTGTCAGCGGAGACAGACCCCTTCGCCCGTGAAGTCCTCGCCTCCTAACACCCCTCCCCTGGGCCCCCAGTGCCCTAGTCTAAGGACACCCCCCAGCGCGCTGGCTGACCCCATGTCGTCGCCCCTTTGCCACGTATCAGGTCTCCTGTGAGCCCTTCTTGAGGCCTGGCTTTATCACTAGACTCTAAACCGCAGAAGGAGAGAGACAATGGCTCCGTGTTTTCCTGGCACACCGTTGAGCCCTGATGTTTGTTGAGTGGCCGGATGAACGGTGGGCATATCCCAGGGCGGGGAGCAAGGGGGGGTCCAGAGCCCATGTTTGAAATCCCTGCGCTGGTTCACAAACGGCGACCCACCTGCTTCCAGATCACCAGAAGTGTTTGTGAAAAATGCCATTCCCGGGGCGCCTGGGTGGCTCCGTCGGTTAAGCGCCAACCTCGGCTCAGGTCGTGACCTTGCGGTTCGTGGGCTCGAGCCCCGCATCGGACCCTGTGCTGACAGATCAGAGCCTGGAGCCTGCTTCGGATTCTGTGTCTCCCACTCCCTCTGCCACTCCCCCACTCACGCTCTGTGTGTGTGTGTGTGTGTGTGTGTGTGTGTGTGTGTGTGTCTTTCTCTCTCAAAAGTAAATAAACATTAAACTTTTTTTTACAAATGCCACTCCCAGGGTCCCAGCCCCGAGCAGTTGGTTTGCTCGGGAGACCCACCTCAGAGGTGTGGGGCCCAGCCTGCAGGCCCTCACCCACGACAGGGAGCCATGGGTCTTCCAGCCACACTTGACCCTCATTCCATGAACATGGTCTATCCTGCCCTTGCTGCCTCCCCAGTACCCAGTCTGCTGGTCCCGCATGCTCTCCAGAGGGAGTGAATCCGGGCCTGTGGGCCAAGTCAGGACGCTGGCCGGGCCTTTGTCCCTTCCATGGCCCTGTTTTTTTCATGTAGACCTTTCGGAAGCAGGGGGTGGCATCTCCCTTTGTCACGGGGGCACACTGAGCTGACTTCTGGGCCTAAAGAGCCCCTCCCCGCCGGCCAGACTCTAGCAGAATTGGAGGTTTCATTTAACCCAGTTCATGATATAAGTCTGTTTTAAAATAAATGAGTAGGGGCGCCTGGGTGGCTCAGTCAGTTGAGCGTCTGACTTCAGCTCAGGTCATGATCTCGCAGTCCGTGAGTTCGAGCCCCGCGTCGGGCTCTGTGCTGACAGCTCAGAGCCTGGAGCCTGTTTCAGATTCTGTGTCTCCCTCTCTCTGACCCTCCCCTGTTCGTGCTCTGTCTCTCCCTGTCTCAAAAATAAATAAAACGTTAAAAAGAATTAAAAAAATAAATAAATAAATGAGTAGGAAAATAAAAATACGTATACATGCACGTATGACCATATATGTTATGTGGTCATTTAATTTTAAAGTTAATATAATAGAAATAGAACAAGCGTTTATGTTATATATAAACATGCACAATACATATTTGCATATGGATATAAAATTCTTGCTCCCCCACTCCCCAGGCAACCTCCTCATGTATTTCCCACAGATCTTTTTTTTTTTTTTTTTTTTTTAATGTTTATTTACTTTTGAGAGAGACAGAGACAGTGGGTTAGGGGCAGAGAGAGAGGGAGACACAGCATCCGAAGCAGGCTCCAGGCTCTAAGCTGTCAGCAGAGCCCGACCGCGGGGCTCGAACCCACGAACTGTGAGATCGCGACCTGAGCCGGTCAGACGCTTAAGGGACGGAGCCACCCAGGCGCCTTTCCTGAGGATCTTTTGTGCTCTCCTGTGCCCTGGCAAACTGCTTTGGGTGGTGGGTTTTTACTTCGTGCAGGGGATCCTGATGTATTTCTCCTCGTGTTTCTTTTTCGCCCAGCTCCCTGCGTTCGGGCGCCCCTCTCATGTCGCTATTTGTCCATCAGTCCTGTTGCTTCTCCTGCTGCGGTGCCTCCATCCGGGGCAGTCATAGTAGTTTTTAAGAAAAAAAAACAAAAAAGAAAACCCAGGACCAGACCCCCAAGTGGTCACCACCTTCCTCTCCCAGGAGTGAAGTGACTTGTGCAAGGTCACCAAGCTCGCTGCTGGCCGAGCAGAGGTCTGAATCCAGGTACATCCCACTGGTTAATTCAAACCCACGCAGTGGGCCTCCTGTGCACCCGGCCTCAGAGCTCTGCCCTCGGGGACAGGCGAGGGAAGGAAGCCAGAAACACACTCATCCTCCCTGCCTGGTGAGATCCTTATCTCAGGGGTACCCGGTGAGCTGGTGGAGGTCTGGAGGAGGTATTGCCTCTGGAGTCTGTTGGGGCATCAGGCCAGGCTTCCCGGGGGAGGGGGCTTCTGGGGGCAGGCTTTGGGCTCAAGGCCATTCCCGGCAGAGAAGGCACAGTGGTTGGTACATGTGTGGATGTGTTGTGCCAGGGTCATCAGCCTGAGCAACTGGGTATGTGCCGGTCCCCTCTCGAGACGGGTAGGGCGTCCTTCGGGGATGGTGGATGGATGCCGAGGGGAGAGAGATGTAGGGTGGGTGGCTGAACTGTCGGGGTCACGAGTGATACTGAGCGGTAACTGACACCGAGCGCTGAGCCCCAGGGGTGAGGACAGTTCCCCAGGGACAGGACAGGCCCCGACATCAGGCATGGTCAGCATCTCAGGAGCAAAGGGAGGGAGTTTCCAGAAAGGTCTTAGCTTCAATGGACTTGAAGGGGGACTTGGCGGGTTTGATGGGTAGGTAGGGCTGGGAGCCCCACTGGAATGTGTGAGGTGGCATCATGGAAGGAAGGAAGGAAGGGAGGGAGGAAGGAAGGAAGGAAGGGAGGGAGGGAGGGAGGGAGGGAGGGGGGGGAAGAAGGAAGACAGCTCTTGGCAGCCAGAGGTTAAAAAAAATAATAAGCTCTTACTCTTTGGCTCCCTAGTGCCTGCCTACAGGTAGGTCTGCCGTCACCTCCTCCGACAAAACCCGACCGTCCCTGACCTTTCGCCTTGCCTTCTCTGTTCCTGCCTCCCCACCTTTACCCTACAGCTCCTTCCTGTCTCCGGCAGGCCTCCGCTTGAATACCCCCTCCTCCAGGAAGCCTTCCCCGACAACCCTGTCCTACTTCCTTCACTCCACCGGGCTTGTGTCCTTGTTAGGATTTACCCCCAGGACCTGACTTACGAGGAGGCTGTAATCGGTATTTCTCGAACCAGCAAGGGCTGCGTGACCTTTTCGAGGATTGCGACACAAACGCTACAGCGGTTCGGTTTTTTAGGATCTGAGCAGGCTGGGGGGGCCCAGGAGAGAAGAGGAAAGGAGCGAAGGAAGATTCTAGAAGAGCAGGAGGGGTTGGTACCGGGTTGGGCTCAGGAGTGAGGTTTCCTCGCAGGTTGGGAGGCGGGTGTGAGGGCAGAAGAAAGGTGTCCGTGAGGTTGGGAAGGAGTTTGGCGGGGACCGCGTGGGGCTGCTCGGGGACAGGAGGAGAGGGAGGCCTGGGGCGGGGCACAGGGTGGCTGTCGTGTTGCCAGCTGGTGGGGGAGGGCGAGCTTTGGCAGCCCCGTCCAGCCTGCCTGGAGAGGTCGCCTTTTATTTCTTTGGGGCTGAGGTCTTAAGCGCATGTGGGAGAAAAAGGTTTACTTTAGGTCCTTTTGGGAACCTGCTCAGAGGCCACAGACCTTGCCCCAGAGAACCATATGCCGGGCTCTGCGTCCCAGCATTTGGCGAGGGATTTCTGGGGCGGTCGTGGGTCCTGTTACGAGCTTTACGCAGACTGTGACTGTAGTGACAGCCGACACGGTCCCCGGTGCCCGTCTAGGCTCTTTACAAGCTCGTTCTGCAGAAAGCATTTCGGAGGTGGATGCCTGAGCATCCCCGTTTTACAGATGAGGAAACAGGAGGCACAGAGCGGTCACGTCACTTGCCCAGAGTCACACAGCCGCTAAATGGCAGAGTGGGGATTCTCCCCGCACCGCCCCCCCCGCCATGGTCTGGCTCCCACGGCCCAGGTTTTCAGCCGTGAATCCTGCTGCTTCCTGCTTACGGGGTCCAAGACGAGCAAGCCCACGGTCCCGGAAGCAGCCCTCCACCCCCACACCCCTACTCCCTTACCCCGGTTTGCCCTGGGATCCAGCTTGGGCCTTCGCTGAGCGATTGGAGGCTCCTGCTCGGCTCAGCAGGGCACCGTACCTCCCTCCCTCTTTCCCTTTTTACCCAATGTTGTGTCTTCATTAACATAACCGAGGAGGCCGCCCCAGCTTCCTCCAGACGGCGGCGGATGTGTTTGCGAGCCGAGAGCTGAAATGAGTCAGCCTGCGAGGGGTGGGGGGGTCAGGACTCCAGACAGGCGGAGCTGGCTCGGAGCCACCTGTGGGGCCCAGAGCCAGGGACCCCCCCCCACGCCCCGCACCCGCTGCAGCCCTCTCAGCCTCAGTTTCCCCATCCGTGAATAAGGGGGAGGCCTTCGCCTTGGAGGCTAGGTGACGTCACATGTCAACTGAAGCGCCTTGGAGGTGTCTGGAAATTCAGAACGCGAACACCCCCGGCCAGGCGGCCGGCTCCCCGTCCCCCCTCCCCGCACAGGCTGAAGTTTCTGGAAGCAGACATTTCTGCTGCTGCACAGATCTGCGGCTGTTGACGCGGAAGAGAGGGACCCTGAAGGACAGTCACTGCGTGCGGGCCGGCTGTGGCCCTGAGTGCAGTCAGTCAGGGAAAAAGGAGGAGGATGGGTTTTAGAGCCCTTTGGAGGTTGGAATTGTAGACACGGGGTCATAGGTCTAAAATACCCTCCTGGTGGGACGGAGTCTCGTTGAGATCACACGTTGTCAGGCGGCGCATAATAAGTGCGTTGTGAATGCTAGGTGCTCTTACTGTGTCTGTGGTTACTATTTTTTTTTTAATTGTTTAATGTTTATTTATTTTTGAGGCGGGGGGAAGGGGCAGAAAGAGAGAGAGGGCAGGCTCCGAAGCAGGCTCCAGGCTCCGAGCTGTCAGCACAGAGCCCGCCGCGGGGCTTGAACTCACAAACCCGGGAGATGGTGACCTGAGCCGGTGTCGGACTGAGCCCCGCCCCCCCCCCCCCAGGCGCCTCTCTTGTTCTTATTATCGCTAACCAGCCTTTAGCCTGTACCTACCGGTGCAGACGGGTTGGGCTGTGCTATATAGATCAACAGTTTCTCAAACCTGAATGGCGAGTTCAAAGTCGGGAGGCCCGGGGCAGGTGCATTTGTGACAGTCTGCCCCGGGTGAGGCCGCTGCTGCTTTTGGGTGGGGGTGGGGGGCACGCACTTGAGTAACACGCTGTAGAGTGGGTGTCAAACTGTTTCTGGGTTATGTCCAGGGCCCTGCGAGTGGAATGGAGACTTGGGGCGCCGAGGCTAGAACAAGATTCCTTAACCTCTTTGCTTTGGGGGTGACCCATTGGAGGGCAGGTGGGTACGAATTATTACACGAGGAAGAAGGAAGAAAGGCTTGTAACACTGGGGTCGCCTTTGCACTGCCCCCCACCCTGCCTTAATTCCCTCGCCACAAGGGACCCGATGAGGACTTGGGGGGGCTCATTCAGCGGCTCTTTTCCACGTGTACGTTTTCTCCGTTTGGTCGCACGTACTATGTGGGTTCTTCTGTACCTTACTTTTATCTACTTACCCAGACCTTTTTTTTTTTCCAATTGAGATGCGGTCGACATACGATGTCATACGAATGTCAACATACACGAGTCCGACTCGGTGATTTGACGTTCTGTGCGTTGCAAGATGTCCATCGCGGGAAGGGTAGTCCCTGTACGAAGTTACTGTAATATTATTCACCGGATTCCCTGTGTCATACTTTTCATCCCTGTGACTTTTTAATTTTATTTAAAAAATTTTTTCTTTCCTTTGGTTTATGTATTTTTTTTTTTTGTATTAAAAATTTTTTTTTCAACGTTTATTTATTTTTGGGACAGAGAGAGACAGAGCATGAACGGGGGAGGGACAGAGAGAGAGGGAGACACAGCATCGGAAACAGGCTCCAGGCTCGGAGCCATCAGCCCAGAGCCCGACGCGGGGCTCGAACTCACGGACTGCGAGATCGTGACCTGAGCTGAAGTCGGACGCTCAACCGACTGCGCCACCCAGGCGCCCCTGGTTTATGTATTTTTGAGAGATGGAGAGAGAGAGCACAAGCAGGGGAGGGGCAGAGAGAGAGAGGGAGACACAGAATCTGAAACAGGCTCCAGGCTCCGAGCCATTAGCACAGAGCCCGATGCGGGGCTCAAACTCACGAACCGCGAGATCATGACCTGAGCTGAAGTCGGACGCTTAACCGACTGAGCCACCCAGGCGCCCCTATTTTTATTTTTAAAAAATGTTTATTGAGAGAGAGAGAGAGAGAGAGCATGCGTGCAAGAGTGGGGGAGGGGCAGAGCAGGGCGGGGGGGGGGGGGGGCAAGGGGAGGGGAGAGAATCCCAAGCAGGCACTGAGCTGTCAGCGCAGAGCCTGATGCGGAGCCCAATCTAACAAACCGTGAGATCGTGACCTGAGCCAAAACCAAGAGTCTGATGCCCAACCGATGCCACCCAGGCGCTGCTAGATTAAATGAGTATTTTAGCATCTCCCCTTCTCTCCATTATTCACTGAATCACACCATCTCTTGGTTGCTCTGGAGTTTCCGTCCCGCATCTTTGGGGTTTGGGCTTTGGTTCTTAATAAGGTGGGAGCCATGGGAGGCTTTTGAGCTGGGGAGTGACCCGACCTAACATTTTTGTATCCACACCTCCCGTCACTTGTGTAAGAGTGTTTCTAGCGGCCAGATTCCTAGAAGAGGAATTGCTAAGGCAGGAGGAAGCGTGCATTTAGATTTGGGTGAGCCCTGCCAGATTGCATTCCAGAAAGGCTTTACCACTCTCACCCCTTGCAGACAGCTGCCAGGATTGAGTGGCTTGCTCGGTGCCAGGCCCATGACGGACCCTGGGGACACTGGTGACAAACGGCCCCGGTCCTGCTGCTTACGTGATTCTCGGTCCTCGAGTCCCAGGGCAAGCTTCTGGAGCTGCCTCTGCGCGCCAAGGAAGGAGAAGCTTTCACAGGAACCAAAAAAGGAGAGGGGAGAGGATATTCTAGATCGGGGAGGGGGTCTGGCACGTCCCGGGTGGCGTTAGGGCTAGCTGGATCAGGAGACCCACGGTATCGGTCTGGGGACCCCCGTGTGGGGCACTTTGGGGTGCACCTGAGGAGTAAAATAATAGTACCTCCCTTATGGGGCTTTGTCGGGAGAATTTCACAGGAAGGCAGAGAGCACACGGATTATTGTTACTACATTTTCACCACGGTAAGCCGGGGGGAATCAGCGTCAGAACGGGGAGACCCGAGGGGCTTGACCCAAGCTTTGGGCAACGTTTAAGGCCCGGGGCTCGAACCCACGAACCGCGAGCTCATGACCTGAGCCCAAGTCGGACGCTTAACTGACTGAGCCACCCAGCAGGAAAGCTGCATTTTGGAGCACGCCCTCCCCCCTGCCGCCCCTTCCAAGGGCTTTGAAGGAAGGATCGAGACCTGTGCGTCTCACACCCCGTTTGGCATCTTCCAGCACACTGCTGGATTCCACTTGCTACTTACGTTCTCTGTTCGTTGCTAGACGGCTCTGAGGAACCGCCGGGTCAGGCCTCGACGGGGTCTGCGGGCGAGGAAGCCGCCGGGTAGGGGGCGGCACGAGTGGGCGGCGAGGCTTCTGGAAACCGGCTCTCCGAAAGCCGCGAGCCTGAAGTCTGTGTTGGGGCCAGCTGCAGAGTGGTGGGAGCGGGGAGCGGGAGAGAGGCCAGGCCCCAAAATTGTCAGGTAGAGGGAGGAAGGGCGGGCACGCGGGGCAGGGGTGCGGGAGCGTCTTCCCTCTCCCCCTTGGTCTCTGGCACTTTGTGAACTCCCCACCGCCTTGCCTGCCGGGCACCCCGGATTTCACGTGTCCACCGCCGAGCTCCCCACACCCAAACCAAGCCCCTGTCATCTTTTTTTTTTTTTAAAGTTTATTTATTTTTGAGAGAGAGAGAGAGAGCGCACAAGCAGGTGAAGGGCAGAGAGAAGGAGAGACGGAACCCCAGGCGGGCTCCACACTGTCAGCACAGAGCCCCATGTGGGGCTCGAACTCACGAACTGTGAGATCATGACCCGAGCCCAGATCAAGAGTCCGATGCTGAACTGACTGAGCCCCCAGGCGCCCGACACATACGGCTTTTACAACAGTGCCTGATCCGTCAAGCACAACGCGAGTGTAGCATCAGCTGTGCGCGTAAATGATGATAAAATTGGCCATTTTCACCTTTTTTTAAGTGTACACTTCGGTGGGACCAAGTACCTTCACAGCGTTGTGCGATTATCACCTCGGTCTGTTTCTAGAACGTTCTCATCTTTCCAAACAGAAACTCCGTGCCCATCCAATGGTCCGTTTCCAGAACATTCTCATCATTCCAAACAGAAAGTCCATGCCCATTCAACGTCCGTTTCTAGAACATTCTCATCATTCCAAACAGAAACAGAAACTCTGTGCCCATCCACTGTTCCGTTTCCAGAACATTCTCATCATTCCAAACAGAAAGTCTGTGCCCATCCAATGGTCCGTTTCTAGAACGTTCCCATCATTCCAAAGAGAAAGTCTGTGCCCATTCAACAGTCCGTTTCTAGAACATTCCCATCATTCCAAACAGAAAGTCCGTGCCCATTCAACGGTCCGTTTCTAGAACGTTCCCATCATTCCAAACAGAAAGTCTGTGCCCATCCAATGGTCCGTTTCTAGAACGTTCCCATCATTCCAAACAGAAACTCTGTGCCCATTCAACGGTCCGTTTCTAGAACGTTCCCATCATTCCAAACAGAAACTCCGTGCCCATGCAACAGTCACTCCCTGCTCCTGGTAACCTCTGATCTACTTCTCTGTCTCTACCAACTTACCTATTGTAGGTGCCTCATATGAGTGAAATCGTACAATCTTTGTCCTTTCGTTGTCTGGGGTATTTCACTGCGCGTGATGTTTTCAAGGTTCGTCAGTACTGTAGCGTGGATCAGAATTTCATGGTCTCCTAAGGCTGAGTAATGCTCCATAGCGCGGGCAGAGCACATTTTGTTTATCCTTTCTTCTCTTGATGGGCACTCGGCTTGTTTCTACCTTTTGGTGGTTATTATATACTATCGGGTCCCTGACTTTCCATCTAGCCACTGACTACTCACCATCACTCCCTGTGCTTCAGCCGCACTGGCTTCCTTCCTCAAATCAGATACGTGGTCACCTCAGGACCTTTGTACTTGCTTGTCCTCCTGCTCTATGGCTCCCCCCCTCCTCTCCCACGCCTGCCTTTATCACTCTATTTGTTTTTGTTTCTTTTTTTGGTGCCGAAACCCGGGAGCGAACCAGGGATTATCACCCTACTTAAAATCGGACAAAACCCGTTGTCCTCTCTCTCTCTGCTTTTCCTCCATATCACTTAGCAACTTCTGACGTCCCATCTATGTTACATTTATATCGAGTTTTTTTTATATATCCATATTTTATATTTGCAAATGTCTTCAATATTCATGAATAACGCTATGCATAATAGCATTTCTAATTGGACGTGTCTGAATACAATTTATAATGCATGTTAGGTTTTTCCCTAATAGAAATTAAATACAGGGAAGTTAAATATTTGCAGAGATTTGGTATAATACATCACATTGCTGTTCTTTCTGCCTCCATCCCTATCGTCGTCCAAAGGGTACGCTTTGGGGCACTTGGGTGGCTTAGTCGGGTAGGCATCTGACTCTTGATCCCAGCTCAGGTCTTGATCTCAGGGTCATGAAGTTCAAGCTCTGCATGGAGCCTACTTAAAAAAAAAAAAAAAAAAAGAGCGTAAGCTTTGAGCAAACAAGGATCTTCGTTTTGTTCATGGCTGTCCCTCCAGCTTCTAGAACAGAGTCCCGCGTGCACGGGTCTCAGTCCTTAATTCCTGAATGGATGAACACTTCGTGAACCGGGAACTTGGGAGGGTGGGAATGAGCTGAAAGAAAGTGTCCTGGGTGGGGATGGGGGGGGGGCGGGGAGGGACTAGAGGACCTGGCTGTCAGAGTAAGTGGGGACAGTGCTCGGGGGTTGGATCTGGACCTCAAACCTGGTACCCTCACGCATTTGCGGGACGACCTCAGGCCAGTGATGCGCCCTCTCTGAGCCTCCTTGCCTCTTGTGTGAAAGGGGAGAGTAGTAGCCGGTCGTCCATTTATCAGCAGGTGTTTCCTATGTACCTACCATGTACCAGGTACTGTCCTTGCCCTCACTGAGTTTCTGTGCGAGGCTCCCATTTCTAGGGGCTCATGTACAAATTGAGCATTTAAACGCCCACCCGGCAGGCGTGCGGTGACCCGCGGTTCCCGCCGTCAGGCTAGCGGCTCTGGGTTTCGGCTCTGCGTGGCGTCGTCGGGAAAGCCAGTACGTTGCATGCGGTAATGGTGATGTGTAAGCTGAGGCCCTCCTCCTGGGTGGGGTATTGGGCTGGGGCTGCAGGCTGAGCCTCGATCACGTTGCTGGCCTTTCTTTTCACGATACGAACTTGACAACGGCTGAGGCCGTTTTGTGGGCGCTAAATCTCTGGCCCTGCCTGCCGGCCCTGATGCTTCGAGGTGGGCCGTTCTGAGTTGGGCACACGCCTCTTGTGCCCCCCTCCTCTCTTCCCTTCCTGGAACTTCTGCGAAAGGTCCTTCATTCGAGCCGGCTGCCCAGTGGACCAGTTTGGTGGGCATGCGGGTCAGCGCGGGTCGGGCCAGCTGCTGCGACAAATAAGTCCTTTCTTCTCAGTGGCTCTATAGGATAAAAGTTTTTTTTTTCTTGCCCGTGTTATAGACCAGTGAGGGTGTTTCTGGTGGGGCAGCCTCGTGGGAGGGATTGAGGAACCAGACTCCTCCCCTCTTTTGGCTCTGTCCTCCCCTAAGCTGCAAGGCATGCTGGGAAATGTAGTCCCACGCTGTGCCTACGGGGAAAAGAGAATGGCTCAGGGAGAACACAAGACAGCCTTTGCCACAGTGGACATGTATTCATAGATGCCGGCACGGCTGGTGGACTGGATGGGAGGGACTCCGTGCTAGGGGCCACAGTGTGTGGATTAGCTCTTTTACTTGAACTGTTTAGGCAGTTTCTAGACTCCTGAGAAGACCACCTCAACGCCCCACGGATCCCAACCGCAGTTTGAGAAGGTTAATACGCTTAGAGCAAAGTCCACAGGCTGCCCTTGCGTCTTCCCCACCCCACTATCTCTCCGACATGATTTCTAACGCCCTGTGCCCACCAAACAATGATCTGGTTGTTCCTTGGGGCCAATCAGGCACTTTCCCGCCTCAGGGCCTTTGCACCCACTGTTCCCTCAGCCTGGGATGCTTTTTACCCCCCCCCCCCCCGATGTATTTGCATGGCTCTCTCCTTACTTCATTCCAACCTCTGCTTCAGTGTCACCCCTACCAAGTGCCCTATTTTATTTGTTTTTTAAAGTGTATTCTGAGAGGCAGAGCGCAAGCGAGGGGTGGGCAGAGAGAAGGGGACGGAGGATGTGAAGCGGGGCTCGAACGCATGAACCGTGTGATCGTGACCTGAGCCGAAGCTGGACGGTTAACTGCCTGAGCCACCCAGGCGCCCCTCGAGTACCCTATTTGAAAATCGAAACCTCTCTCCTTTATTATGATCTCTTCCTAGCGTTTTACCACTAGGTGATACCACATTATGGAGTAACTTGTTCACTAATTAATGTATGATGGGCGTCTTTACTGAGGGGTCTCCCAGGGCCTGGGGCACAGTAGGTACTCACTAAATATAGTTTTGGGTTTTTTTCTCTCTGCCCAGTGGGAAAGCACGGGGTGTTGTATCGGAAGGGCAAGGCGGGGCTCCACCAGGAGGCAGAAAAACTGGCGCCTGGAGGGGCGCCTTGGTGGCTCGGTCCGTTGACCATCCGACTCTTGGTTTCAGCTCAGGTCGTGATCTCGCGGTTTGTGAGCTCGAGCCCCGTGTCAAGCTCTGTGCTGACAGCATGGAGCCTGCTTGGGATTCTGTCTCTGCCGCTTTCTCTCTCTCTCTCTCTCTCTCTCTCTCAAAATAAACATTAAAAAATAATAATAATAAACCCCAAATTAAACTGGAGCCTGGAAAGCGCTTCCCAGGAGCTCTGTGGAAAAAGAATTGCTTGTGAACAATGTGGTTATTCCTGCCTTCCTCCTTAATACCGGACCCAGACCTCACCTCTTACGAACTCAACCTCCTGAGGCACCGCAGAGAGCAGGTGGTGATGGATGGGGGCGGGGGGTCTCCTGGGGGGGGATGGGGTGTCCTCTGGTCCCATCCCTCAAGGGGGCTGGTTTTGGTTTTTTTTTTAATTTTAATTTTTATTTTGAGAGAGAGAGCAGGGGAGGGGCAGAGAGAGAGGGAGAGAAAGAATCCCAACCAGGCTCTGTGCTGTCACTGCAGAGCCCGATGTGGGGCTAGATCTCATGAGCCATGAGATCACGGCCCGAGCTGAAATCAAGAGTCGGAAGCTTCACCGACGGAGCCACCCCGGCGCCCCGAAGTAGAAATGTTTCTGTGTTTTGTTTCGTTGAACTCCACAGGTATTTACGCTTCCGAAATTGGCATCGTGCGCTTAGGAAATGCTACAAACCTAGCACATTTCACATTCCTCGGTGGTTTCTGTGTCTTCTTGCCCATTTTTGGCTTGGCCGGGTCGGAGGGAGAAATTGAGGCCAGAACGTCGCGTCCACCCGCGTGGCTCCCCTGCCCAGCCCAGGATGGTCCGGGGGGACCCACTGCATCATGCGGGGGTCCCTGGGAACACAGCCAGGACGGGGGGCGGGGGTCCTGGTCGTGTCATTCTTCGTCAGGCCTGTGTGTTTGTGAGGTTCGGGGGGGCCGTGCTGAGAGAAAATGCCCTGAACGTACAGGTTGGGATGGAGAGTCAGGTGGGGGGGTGGGGGGCGCGAGGCCGGGCCGCGTGACCCGTTTCCTTTTCGTGTTTTGGGTTTTTTTTCTCGCTTAAAATTTTAAACAGCCTCTATTGACACATAATTCGCATACCGTAGAGTTCATCCACTTTAACGTGTACAATCCAGGGGCGCCTGGCTGGCTCAGTCGGCGGAGCACCCGACTCTAGGTCTCAGGGTCGCGAGTTCAAGTCCCACGATGGGTGTGGAGGGGAATAAAAAAATTTTTTTAATGTTTATTTATTTTGAGCGAGAGACAGGGTGCGAGCGGGGGAGGGGCAGAGAGAGAGGGAGACACAGAATCCGAAGCAGGCCCCAGGCTCCCAGCTGTCAGCACAGAGCCCGACCCGGGGCTCGAACCCACGAATCGCGAGATCATGGGCTGAGCCTAAGTCACATGCTTAACTGACAGAGCCCCCCCAGGCGCCCCATATATTGTTTTATTTATTTATTTATTTGTTTATTTATTTATTTATTTATATCTTTATTTTTGAGAGAGAGAGAGAGAGAGAGAGAGAGAGAGAGAGAGAGTGTGAGCGGGGGAGGGGCAGACAGAGAGGGAGACACAGAATCCGAAGCAGGCCCCAGGCTCCCAGCTGTCAGCACAGAGCCCGACCCGGGGCTCGAACCCACGAACTGTGAGATCATGACCTGAGCCGAAGTCGGACGCCTGACTGCCTGAGCCACCCAGGTGCCCCCATTAAAAAAAAAAAAAAAAAAGATGAAGTATTCAATCCAGTGGTTTCTAGGATATTTACCGCTATCCAGTCCCAGAACGTTTTCATCACCCCAGTATGAGAAACACCATCCCCATTAAGCGGTGACCGACTCCCCATTCCCCCAGCTCTCAGCTTCTGGCGAACCACTAATCTGCTTTCTGTCTCTGTGGATTTGCCTCTTTTGGATATTCTGTATAAATCCTGCATTTCATGGAATGCTACGGTAGGTGGCTTTCTGCGTCTGGCTTCTTTCGCTCACTGTGATTTTTTTTTTTTTTAAGTTTATTTATTTTCAGAGAGAGAGTGTATGTGTGCATGTGCATGTGTGGGGGAAGGGCAGAGAGAGAGAGAGAGAGAGAGAGAGAGAGAGAGAATCCCAAGCAGGCTCTGCACTGTCAGCTCAGAACCCAACGCGGGGCTCGAACTCATGAACTGTGAGATCGTGACCTGAGCCGAAATCAGGAGTCAGACGCCCAACCGACTGAGCCACCCAGGCGCCCCCACCGTGATGGTTTTAAGCTCCGTCCATACGGTCGTATCTTATCACTCGTTCCATTCCTGTTGTGTGCGGGTTTTCTCTTTTTCCGTTTTCTCTTTAAGATTTGAGATATTTACATGCCGCGAACGTCTCCTTTTTTAAAGGGTACAATTCAGTGGTTTTTTAATATATTCACAGAGTTGTGCAACTGTGACCACAGTCTAGTTCTAGAACATTTTCATCACCCAGAAGGAAACGCTGTACCTAGTTCCCGCCCCCGCCCCCAGCCCCTGGCAGCTGCTCATCTGCTCTCCATTTCTGTGGGCCTGCCTCTTCTGGAAGTTTCCTACCCACGGAGTCCTGCGCGCTGTGCCTGGCTGCTTTCCCTCAGCGTGATGTTTTCAAGGTTCACCCGCGCTGTGGGGCACGTCTCAGCACCGCACCCCTTTTTATGGCCGAATAACATTCCGTTGTAGGATTCTACTGTATTTTGTCTGTCCCTTCGTCAGTTGATGGGCATTTGGGTTCGTTTCCAGCGTTGGTCGCTTAGGAATAAGGCTCCTTGGTGGCCATTTCTTCTGTCGAGGTGGGGGCTGGCCTTTCCAGCGGGTTCCTGCCCAGGCCTGTCTTGCTTTGTTCCACAGGCCTCCCCCTTCCCCTCCTCCCTGGCTCCCTCCTCCCCCTCACTCTCCCTCCTCCCCCTTCGCTTTTCTCTTCCTCCAGTTCCTTCTGTATTGTATCTCCCTCTCCCCAGCCTCAGCCAAGGGCGTATGAGTCTGGAAATCATTCCCAGGGAGCCCCGGGCAGGCCCCTGGGTCGTTTCTGTCCTCCCAGCAGGAAGGCCCTGGCCTGAGCTCGGTGCAGGTTGGGAAACAGCTTTTCTTTGGGGCTTAAAAAAATTATGTATAGGGGAGCCTGGGTGGCTTGGTCAGTTAAGCATCCGACTTCAGCTCAGGTCATGATCTCACGGTTCGTGGGTTCGAGCCCCGCGTCGGGCTCTGTGCTGACGGCTCGGAGCTCGGAGCCTGCTTCGGATTCTGTGTCTCCCTCTCTCTCTGCCCCTCCCCTGTTGACGCTCTGTCTCTGTCTCAAGAATAAATAAATATTAAAAAAAAAATTAAAAAAAAACCTCAAATGGTATCAGAGATTTCTAGTGAAAAGTCTCCCTCTGTCCCCCAGCTCCCAGCTCCCCTCTTTCTAGAGGTAAAATGGTTATAGTTTTAGGTTTCTTTCCAAAGAGATGTTCTGTGCATGTGTAGGCCTTAACACACCGGTGCACGCACATGTGCACCTTTTTTTTTTTTTTTTTTTTAGTGTTTATTTATTTTTGAGAGGGACAGTGCATGAACAGGGGAAGGGCAGGGACAGAGGCCGGCAGACACAGAATCCAAAGCAAGTTCCAGGCTCTGAGCCGTCAGCACAGAGCCCGACACGGGGCTCGAACTCACCAGCTGTGAGATCACGACCTGCGCCAAAGTCAGATGCTTAACTGACTGAGCCGCCCAGGCGCCCCGACATGCACCTTTTTTTTAAGGCACTAATAACAGGTTATTCTAACACTGTTCTACTCTTTGCGCTTTTTTTTTTAAGTTTATTTATTTTGAGAGAGAGAGTGGGAGAGGGGCAGAGAGAGAGAGAGAGAGAGAGAGAGAGAGAGAATCCCAAGCAGGCTCCACGCTGACAGTGCAGAGCCTGATGCGGGGCTTGAACTCACAAACCGTGAGATCATGGCCTGAGTCGAAATCAAGAGTCGGACGCTCAAATGACTGAGCCATTCAGGCACCCCCACCCTTTGTTTTTTGTTTTTTTGTTTTTTTTAATGTTTATTTATTTTTGACAGAGAGACAGAGCACGAGTCGGGGAGAGGGCAGGCAGAGAGAGAGGGAGACACAGAATCCGAAGCGGGCTCCAGGCTCCGAGCCATCAGCACAGAGCCCGACGCAGGGCTCGAACCCACACACTGTGAGATCATGACCTGAGCCGAAGTCGGGCGCTCAACCGACTGAGCCACCCAGGCATCCCCCGCCTTCTTTTTTTTAATAACATATCCTGGAGGCTCCAACTTATCGACCGCAGAGCCTTTCACAGCTGCATGGTGTTCCATCGGAGGGCCCTAACTTAGTGAACCAGTGCCCTTTCCCTGGACACCTAGGTTAGCTCTGGTCTCTTACAAACAAGGCTCCAATGAGTGACGGTACAGTTGTTGATCTGTGTGGGTGAGTAGAGCTCTAAGTTAAAATGCCGGAGCTAGACTTGCTGGGATGAAGGCGTGTGTGTTAAAAAAAAAAAAAAAATTACGAAGATTTCCAAATGCACCTTAAAGTGGGAGACAAACAGTATAGCGAACTCCTGTTACTTGTATCCACAGTTCCCCCTACATCCAAGATCTGGCCACACTTGCTTTATTGATCTCTGTTTTGTTGTTGTTGTTGAAGGATTTTTAAAGCAAATCCCCGGTCTCCTGTCCTTTAAACTCTACACGCTTAAGTATGTGTGTAAAGAACAAAAATTAGCGTTTTCCTGCGTGAGCGCAATGACATTATCATACCTAAGAAAATTTAGAGTCATTGGGTATCATCAAGGGATGTGCGTTTGAAATTTGTTCTTCTTCTTTTTTGTTGTTGTTTTTTTTTTAATGTTTATTTTTGAGAGAGAGACAGAGACAGAGCGTGAGCAGGGGAGGGGCAGAGAGAGGGGAGACACAGAATCTGAAGCAGGTTCCAGGCTCCGAGCAGTCAGCACAGAGCCCCACGCGGGGCTCGAACTCACAGACGGCGAGATCGTGACCTGAGCCCAAGTCGGACGCTTAACCGACCGAGCCACCCAGGCGCCCCTGTTCATTTGTTCTTTAAGTAATCTCTACCCCACCACGTGGGGCTTGAACTCATGACCTTGAGATCAAGAGTTGCATGCTTTACTGACTGAGGCAGCCAGGTGCCCTGCTGGATGTGGGTTTTTTATTCATTTTTTTGTTTTTTAGGTTTTTTTTTTTTTTTGGTTACATTTTTAACAGACGGAGATGTAATTCACATGCCCTAAAATTCGCATGCAGTTCAGTGGGTTTTAGTACAGGCAGTCACAGGGTTGTGCGGCCATCACCACTGTCGGATTCCGGAACATTTGCTCGCCCCAGAAAGAAACCCGTACTCGTTGGCAGTGTCCCCGTTTCCCCAAGTCCTGTCTTCTCCACTGTGAGCTCCTGGACGTGCTGGATCTGCCGTTTCTGTAGATTTGTCTCTATTCTGGAGATTTCGTATAAACGGATTCCTGCCCCGTGCGGTCTGTTTCATCTGGCCTCCTCCGCGGAGCGTGGTGTTTTCGAGGTTCATTCACGTGGTAGCATGGATCCGGGCTGCGTTCCTTTCTTTTTCTTTTTCTTTTTTTTTTTTTTAATTTAATTTTTGTATTTATTTAGGGAGAGGGTGTGCCTGCGTGCCAGCGGGGGAGGGGCAGGGAGCGAGAGAGAAAGAGAGAGAATCTTAAGCAGGCTCCACGCTAGTAGCGTGGAGCTCACCGCGGGCGGGGCTCGATCTCATGACCCTGGGATCGTGACCTGAGCCGCAATCCAGACTTGGACGCTCCCCGGGCTGAGCCACCCAGGCGCCCCCTTTTTACGGCCGAATAATATTCCACCATAACCGATCTGCACTTTGGTTTCCGCGCGCATCAGCTGGCGAGCGTTTGTGGAGTTTCTGCTTTCCGGCCGCTGTGCCTCCGTGAATGTTGACGTACAATTGACGTTTGTGCGGACACACAGTTTCAATTCACATTCGTGTGGACACACAGTTTCGTTTTGCTGGGTCACCCGCTAACTCTCTTGTTGCCTTCCCGAGGAACCAACGGCCAGATGTTTTCTCCAGCGGCTGCAGCGTTTGGCATTCCCACCACCAAGCCGCGAGGACCCTGGTTTTTCTACCTTTTTTATTATAATCATCCCAGTGGGTGTGAACTGGCATCTCATTATGGTTTTGCTTTGCACCGGCCCCGATGTCTGATGCGTTGAGGGTCTTGTCATGGGGGAGGACGGGAGCTGGCGCCGCCCTTGTAAATTGCGATCTGTTTCCAATCCGATCTGTTTCCAATCCGGGCCCAGGGTTTCTTAGCGCACGGTGCTTGGTCTCCACGGAGTCGTCGTCCTGCACAGAACGCCCCAATCCTGCTTGCCCCCCCCCCCCCCGTGATTCAGGGGGTGAAGTCTGGGTTTCCTGGAGGGCCTCAGTCATGCCGTCACCCCACGGACTGTCCCGAGTGGTCATGAAGTGTGTTTCTTTCCATCTGCTCTTGGGGGTTTCTCCTTCTGTCCTTTTTTGTTTAATTATTTTTTTTTTAAATGATTATTTACTTTTGAGAGAGACAGAGCCCGAGCAGGGGAGGGGCGGAGAGAGAGGGAGACACAGACTAGGAAGCAGGCTCCAGGCTCCGAGCTGTCGGCACGGAGCCGGCCGCGGGGCTCGAACCCACGAACCGCGAGATCGTGACCGGAGCCGAAGTCAGACGCTTCATCGACGGAGCCACCCAGGCGCCCCTCTCCTTCTGTCCTTCATCAGACATTTGCCGAGTGTCTTTACCGCTCACAGCCCCAAATGGGGGTAATGTGTATCCCTCTGTTTACTTATTCAGCAGTTATTTCGAGTGCCCTCCGTGTGCCGGGCAGTATTCTAGGAGGGGGCTGTGCCATGAACACGACAAAGCCCTCTGTCCTGGGGGACCCGGCCTGCTGGTGGGCGGGGACCCATGATAGGACCCCTCAGAAGGAACTGAGGGCTGTGCGGAAAAGGAGATAGGGAGAGTGGGAGGAGAGGGCTGGTGGTGTGCGAGGTCCTTTTAACCAGCCCTCCCTGAAAAGGTGACACTGGAGCAAAGACCTGAAAGTGAGGGGGCAAGCCCTGTTGCTGTCTGCAGGAAGGGTTTTCCCAGCAACAGATAGAGCACGTGCAAAGGCCCTGAGGCAGGGAAGTGGAGACACTTACCCCAAGTCACAGCCAGCAAGCAGTGATGCCGGGATTAGAAGGAGACAGACCGGTCAGAGTCTGGTGGTGGTGTTGTTGTTGTTGTTAACGAACTTTATTGAGACACAATCTCTATGCAGTGTGATACATCCATTTTAAGAGTACTGCTGGATGCATTTTGACAAATAGTGCCGTTCCCAGTCGGGACACAAAATCTGTGTCACCGCAAGGGTCCCTCCTGCCTTCTTGCCGTCGATCCTCCCTGCCTCCTGGGCTCAGGTGGCAACATCTGCCTTCTGTAACAGCAGATTCGATATGCCTTTTCCAGAAGTTGACGTACATAGAATCGCCTGGCACGTCACCCTCTCGCGTCTGGTTTGCGCATCGTGACCTGGAGATTCATCTAGGGTGTGGGTTCGTCCACCGTTCCGTCTCTGTGCCTCGCTGAGCCAGGGTCCCGTTGCCCAGGCGGAGCGCAATGTGTCTGTCCGTTCCCTCGCTGGTGGACCTTTGGGTTGTTTGCAGCATTTGGCCGCGACCGAGGAAGCTGCTGGGAACGTTGTTCGTGTACTGACCTCTGTGTGGCCCCACGCTCTTCTCTCGGCTAGATACTTAGGGGTGCCACGGCCAAGGCAGGGAAGAATGTGTTTCCCTTCAGTTGAAACTGCCAGACCGCTTTTTTCCAAGAGGCCGTGACCGTTCACATCACCCCCTCGGCAGGGAGGAGCATCCCCGTGGCTCCAGACAGAGCCTCGTCACCGCTTGTCATTGTCAGTCTTTTCTAGACATTCTGATGGGTATGTTGTGGTACAGAGAGAGGATGCTGGGGAGGGGCAGAAAGAGAGAGAGAGAGAGAGAGAGAGAGAGAGAGAGAGAATTCCAAGCGGGCTCCACGCCGTCAGCTCAGGGCCCGACGCGGGGCTCGAACCCGTGGACTGTGAGCCCGTGACCCGAGCCGAAGTCAAGAGTCGGGTGCTCGACCGGCTGAGCCACCCAGGCGCCCCCTCGTTGCGGTCTCAGTTGAAATGTCCCTGATGGCCGCAGACAGGCGTTGAGAATCTCGGCTGGCTTGCGTGTCCCCTGCGGCTTTCATTTCGCTTGAAGTTGGGTGGTCTGCCCTCTTGTCCCGGGGTCGTGGGTTTCTTGTTCCTGGATTCTGCATCCAGAAGGCTCAGGTGCTTGCTCGCTTCTTCTTATGGGATCGATGGTCCAGTTTTTCCAGGAAGGCGGGGAACCCGGAACCTTTTAAAGAACGGCTCTCTGGCTTTCTAGAATTTGGCCCATGAAAGTAACTGTATAAACCAGATGTATCTTGGGGCTTCCGGTGTGCAGCTGTCAATGTGACACATTTGAATGAGGCTCTTTCTGTGCCCCAGGGGCTCAGTCCAGGCCCTGGAGGGGCGCCCTCTTCCTAGGGCACAGGGTCCCGTCTCACTGTCCCTGGGTCCGCTCACAGTGCGGTCGCCAAGGTCCCCAGCATCAGACGGGGACCAGCCACCCCCCCGCCCCCCCGCCTCACCCCGGTAGGTGTCCACGGGCAGACAGACAAGGGAGAAGCTGTATTCTCTCGTTTTGTGCGGCCTGTACATTAACTGGGAGAACGAGGCATACATTTTCACGGTCTCGGTTCTTTTGCGTGTGGACTCGTTAAATCCTGAACCAGCCCCCTAAGCGCGGGTAACGTTGAGAATATTTAAGACCTTTTGGCACGCAGCTTGGCCGTGAAACACCCCCGCGCGTGTTCAGCAGGGACGCCACTGGCCTGGGAGGGCGTTACTCTTATTCCCACGTCTGTGTCGTACGAGCAGAAAACGAGGCACAGAGAGGGGGCGTCACTCCCTCCAGGTTGCACAGCCAAGAGGGACAGAGCTCGGGGCAGATCCAGGCAGCGTGGGCGCAGAGCCAGCTGGACTTTGCTCTTTTGAAAACATTTCGGGTTTCTAGAGAAGTGGCAAAAATAGAAATCTTTATCCAGATTCACCAATTTTTTTTTTTTTTTAATATTTAGAGAGAGAGAGAGTGTGCACGTGTGTGCATGCAAATGGGGGAGGGGGGCAAAGGGAGGAGAGAGAGAATCCCAAGCAGGCTCCACGCCCAAAGCAGAGCCCGACAACTCATGACCCTAAGGTCGAGACATGAGCTGAGACCAAGAGTCAGACGCTTAACCGACTGAGCCACCCAGGCGCTCCCCCGACTCACTAACTTTTAACCCTTGACCACGTTTCCTCCTTCATCCTCCTTTTCTCTCTCTGTGGGCCGGTGGAGCAAAAGGTTTCCTTGTCTGTGAGTCTCAGTGCCCTCATCTGGAAAGTGGGCCAAGTTGTTCCTGAAGCCTGCACCCACGCCTTTCTTTGTTGTTCTTAAGCCGCTGGAGACGTTAAGCCGCACACGTTGCCGTGTGCTTCCTTGGCCCTTGACACTCGGATGGGTGTTTCCGAAGAACGAGGATGTTCTCTTACGTAACCCCAGGATAGTCACCAAGCGCTCCTGGGTGAATGTTGACCCAGTCCTGTTATCTTCTCTATTCTTTGTGTTCTCGTTTTGTCCTTTGTCCTAGTGGTGTTCCATATGGCTGGATCCCCTCTTCCCCCCACCGGGTCCCGTTTGGAATCACGTACAGCCTTTGGCCGTCTTACCTCTTTAACCTTCCTTCGGTTGGGAGTCTTTTCTGGGGTTTTCTTTGTGTTTCGTGACATTCGTTGCCATTTATTTATTATCATTATTATTACTAATTATTATTTTTGAGAGAGAGAGCGATAGAGAGTGAGCAGGGGAGGGGCAGAGAGAGAAGGAGACAGAGAATCCCAAGCAGGCTCCCTGCGATCAGCGAAGAGCCCGATGTGGGGCTCGAACCCACGCACCGGGAGATCGTGACCTGAGCCGAAATCAAGAGTCAGACGCTCCACCAACTGAACCACTCAGGGGCCCCTGTGCCATTGCCTTCCAGAAGGGTCCAGACCGGTCGTCTTGTAGACCATCCCTCAGTGGGGGCTTGACGTCTGTTGCCTCCTAGCCACATTCAGCTTCCCAGTCCCTGCTTGGGAGGTTCAGAACCTGTTCTCTTGACCCCGCCCCGAGGCTCTTCCCTTCAAAGGCGCACTTGACCGGCTGCTCGTCTTGTCCCTGTCCCTGCGGCTGGCAGGTTCAGTTTTCTCCCAATCTGTTGCGCTTATAATGTGCGCGTTTGGGGGGCGTGCAGTTCTCGGTACCAAGCAAAAGCAAAACACAGGTTTCTCAACAGAAAAAAAGTAATCTGGGATCATCAGAAGGAACCAAAGAAGAAATGGGGAGGGGGGGTGGGTGGCGACATTGGAAGATACAATGTTCTAGAAATGCCGAGAACACAGAAGTGACTCGTAATTCTGTCACCCCCGGGGGGTAGCACAGCCTCGTTAGTGTTTCGGCAGTATTTCGTCCCAGTCCATCTGCTTTTCCCCTTGCCCTCAGGGCGCTCATTTTTGTGACAAGAGTGACGTATTTTGAGAGCTAAAGACAGGAGGAAAATTCGGGGGCTCGGGCTCAGTCCAGGAGCGTTTGGGGAACCGGCCAGGCAGGTGGTGCATCAGGGGTTATAGATGCCCGCAGAGAGGTTGTGCCCCCGGAGCTGGAGTTTCTGCCCCGCCGTGTGGACACCCGTGTCCCCCCGCTGTCCCTGGGAGGAGAGCACAAGCCCCGTGAGCAGGGCCGGGTCCCCGTTGGAGCTCTCCCTAGGTCCCCAGAGCCCCTCACGGTGGCTCTGAACCCAAAGCCCGAGGGGATGGCTCAGCCCAGCACAAAGCGGGCTAGAACGGATAAGTAAGATCAGTTTCCCCCCAGTTGTATTTCTCGAAGCCGAGCCTGGGGATTTGGGAACAATAGCTACTATGATAATGGTGCACGTTTCTCCAGCACGTCCCCCGAGCCTCGGGTCATGTACTCTGTACATATTGACTCATTTAAGCCTCATGCCCCTATCGTGGGGAGGGTAGAACCTAGGCGCAGAGAGAAACAACCTGCCCAAGGACAGACAAGTGCTTAGTATCGGAATGGGATCTGAACCTACGTCCGCAGCCTGGGTGTGTGTGCTTTTTGGCTCCTCTGAAGAGGCTGTTTGCCTGTTTCTTTAACTCAGGGCTACGTGAGCCCGCGCGGTACCTTTGTGGAGCTAGAAACAGATGCCCCTTTCTCGTGACCCTTTTCTGCCATCTGCCAGAACGCCGTGGTCATATGTATACACAAATCTACGGTGTCCTAAGACGGGACTGCCCCCTCCCGGCGGCGGGGCTGTGGTTGTGCAGTGCACAACCTCCACGACCGTCCACAGTTACCCAATAGTTAGCAAATATTTCCCAAGTGTCTGCTTCAGAGACCAACAATAAACAAGATAAGCCAGTAAAATATTTACTATGTCAGATGTCAGCAAATGTTCCTAACAAAGATAAAGCAGGATAAGAGAGATCAGGGTGCAGGGGGTTGGGCCACGCTTTTAAATAGATTGGCCAGGGAAGGTGAGGTCACAGAGGTTGACATTTGCATAGAGACCTGAGGGAGATCAGGGGCCAGGCTGTGTGGGTATTGGGGGAAGAGCGGTCCAGGCAGAGGGAAGAGCCAGTGCAAAGGCCCTGAGGCAGGTCGCTGACTGCTGTGTTTGAAGAATGTTGAGGAGACCCACGTAGCTGGAGCTGAGCAAGCAGGGGGAGAGGGCCGGGGGTGAGGGCAGAGGTCACAGTGGCGGACCTTCAGGGGCCTCGTGGGCCCCAGTGAGGACTTGAGTGAGACAGCAACCTGAGGGTTCTCAGCAGAGGTGGGGCATGAGCTGACTCAGGTTCTCGCTGGATCCCGGGGGGTGGGGGGCGAGGGCAGAGAGACCAGCGGGTAGACTGCTGAAGAAATTCAGGCATAATAATGTGGGTCCGGGAAATCCATATTAATTTTGAGTGAAAGAACGAATGACTCAGTGAAGCAGAAGGAGGCATTGGCCGTAGCAGAGACGCAAGGGTGAGGGTCAGAGGTCTGTCCCAGGCACCCCCATGTTGGTTCCTCCTGCGTCCCCCTGGGAGCAGAGCGGGGTCTTGGGTGGACCCAGCTGTGTGAGAGCTGAGAGCCCACCTTCCGGGCAGACCTGTTCTGTGACCCTGGGGTGTGCTCAGTTTTCACCGAATAAAATGGTCTAGACAAGAACCTCGACACAGTCAGCACGGATTCACTACTTTTCCTTTCTTTTTTTTTTAAATTTTTTTATGTTTATTTGTTTTGAGAGGGAGAGACAGAGTATCAGTGGGGGAAGGGCAGAGAGAGAGAGAGAGAGAGAGAGAGAGAGAGAGAGAGAGACGCAGAACCCGAAGCAGGCTCCCGGCTCGGAGCCGTCTGCACAGAGCCCGACGCGGGGCTCGAACTCACGGACCGCGGGATCGTGACCTGAGCTGAAGTCAGATGCTTGACCGACTGAGCCAGCCGGGCCCCCCTCCTTTTCCTTGTTTTGATTGTGAAATAGAAGTTCCACAAATGCTCTCACACTCGGTTACTTTTTCTTTTTTTATATTGAGGTATATTTCACTAGTTTTCAGTGTACAATGTAACGATTCAGTATCTGTCCGCGCTGAGAAATGATCACCTGTCTATGTGTAGTCAGTGTTCCTCACCAGACATATAGAAGTTTGTCCTCTTGCTCTGAGAACTTTTAAGATTTGCCGTCCTAGCAACTTTCAGATATGCAACACAGTATCATTAATTATAGTCACCGCGCTCTCTATGGTATCCCTATGACTTACTTATTTTGTAACGGGAGATTTGTACCTCTTGCTTGACCCTTTTGCCCACACCTGCCCCATAGATACTTTTACAAAACAGCTTTGTTGGGGAGCCTGGCGGAGGGGGGGAGGGGGGACTCCGTCGGTTGAGTGTCCGACTGTTGATCTCAGCTCAGGTCATGATCCCAGGGTCATGGGATCGAGCCCCGCGTCGGGCTCCGCACCCATCATGGAGCCTGCTTGAGATTCCTCCTCTTTCCTCTTGCCCCTCTGCCCCCCACTCTGCACGCTCTCTATGACATGAAATAAAATAATAACAAAGAGAACAGAACAGCTTGCTTGAGCTAAAATCCGCACGCCATGAAACTCACGCAGTCCTGTGGCTTACAGTCCATTTGCCGATCTGTGTGACCGTTACCAGCATCAACTTGAGAACATTCTCATCACCCGAAAAAGAAGCCCTAAACCCCTTAGCCATCTTCCTGTTCCTCGCGACTGCCCAGCGCCTGGCAACCGCTGATCTAGTTTCTGTCTCCATGGATGTATCTATTCTGGACGTGGCATAGAAGCGGAAGCATGAAACAGGTGGCCTCGCGAGTCTGGCTTCTCCCACGTGGCTGGATGTTTTCTCAGTTTCACGCGTGTTGTCGCGCGGGGCGGTCGTGGGTCCCGTTTTACCGCTAAGTAATAATCCCCCGTGGGGATGCACCACGTCTCGTTTCTCCCCTTCATCAGTTGGTGAGCACTTGGGCGTTAACCACCACCCTCGGGGCTGGGACGAAGGATGCTGCCTCGGACGTTTGCGTTCAGGTTTTTACGCGGATGTGTGCTCTCATTTGCCCCGAGCACCTGCCAGGAGTGGAATCGTAGGGTGGCCCTACGTTTGACGTTTTGACGAACTGCTGGGCAGCGTCGCACCGTTTTACGTTCTGGGGCGGGGGGGGGGGGTGTAGGTGAGGGCGTGAGGGTGTTGTCTTCCCCTTTGGGGGATCTTTTTGTTGCAGTGTACAGAAAAGCGCGCACAGCTGAAGCTGGATGGATTTGCGCACGTTGGACCCCCTCGCGTAACCAGCTGCCCTCCCAGATGAGAAACGACGTGTCTTCCTTCCCGAGGATGCTCATGCCCTTCCCAACCTCTCTGTATCCCCCACCCCCACCGGGAGCCGCCAGCCCGATTATAACTCCGCAGATTACCCTTGCCCGGGTTTGTACCTCACGTAGGAAATCCCGCGACGGTGTTTTCTTTCACTTTGCGTCACGTTTCTGAGATTCTTCCACGGGGCGATTGGTCGCGGGTTCCCTTTGCACTGCTGTGTCATATTCCATCGTGTGGCTGTACCCCAGGCGTATTCGCGCGTTCTCCCGTTGATGGGGCATCTGGGTTGTTTCCAGTTCGGGGGCGCTGTGAACATTCTAGAACGTGCCCTTTGGTCCACATCTGCCCGTTATTCATAAGGCTGGAATGACACGGGGAGTAAGCCCAGGCTCCCTGTGATGCCAGGTGGAAGTTATCCGCAGGCTCCCCTCCCTTCTCGATGCGTGTGTGTCCCACATCACATGTTCTAGAATCCTGCCTGGATGAGGAGTAAAAAGCCATCATTCTGGTCCTTCCTGCCGGCTTTAGCTCTTTAACGCTCGCTCTGTAGGCTTGAGAAATGTTCTCTGCCGTGATGCCCGGGCACCGGACGTCCATGTGGTCAGTACAGATGTGGAGGCAGTCCTGTCCTCGCCGTGTGAGGCTGTCCTGTTGGGCTTGGCAGGGTTCACATGGGTGGTGTTGCCCCCTAGGGGGTGTTTTGCACATTCACGCAGTTGAGGCCGCCTTCCTCCCTGTGCTGAGTGGGCAGGGACCACGGGTGTAGACCGACTGGGCTAATCTGCCTCCGGGGTCCGTTCGCGAGGTGTCCTGCAATGGCCTGTGGAGATGCGCCCACCTTCTGTCCCTCTTCGTGTCGCCTGCCCTCCCGCATCTCCGCCCCACCTCACTCCTGCCCCCGCCCCCCACCCCCCCTCCGCTGACCGGCTTTGTGTGCTCAGTCCCCACGGGTCTCTGGCCAGGCTGGGCGCGGGTCCCCACCATTCCCTCCCCCGGCCCCGGTCAGTGGTGGGTCAGGCGCCTACGCTGTTCAGCACCTGCCGTGGCCGCTGAGAATGGCCCCCCTCGGCCATTCACCCATTGTTTACAGGAAGCGAACAAAACAGACCTGGTGCTCACCTCCTCCTGGCGGAGACAGGCGGTAGATAAGATAAATCACGTTTACGGCATGGGCATGTCCGATGGGAATCAACAGGGTGAAAGGAAACAAAGCAAGGAGGTGGACGTGCCGGGGGTGGGGGTGGGGGGTGGGTAGGGGTTGCGGTTGTAGACCGATTCTGGTGGAGTCCCCCCGACCTGGCGACAGTAGAGACGAGGAGGTACGGGCAAAGGCAGGCCCGACAGGGAGCAGCTTGTGCAAAGGTCCTGAGGGAGACGTGTGCCTGGTGTGTTAGAGCCGTCTTGAGGAGGCTGGTGTGGCCGGAGGGCAGTGGATGAGGGACAGAGGGTGGGAGACAGCGACAGAGAGGAACCAGCGGCTAGATGCTGCAGGGCCTGCTGGGCTGGGCTGGGCTGAGGTCTCGGGGCTTTTGCCGAGGGAGGCACGAGCCACAGGAGGGCTCTGAGCTGAGGAGGGACGCCGGCTGGCTGGGTTTCCACTGCTGTGTGGGGGGTGAGGTTGTGGGAGAACAAGGGCGGGATCGGGGACAGAGGGGACAGAAGCTGGGAAGGCCACACAGGAAGGGTTGCCCGGCCTTGCTTGGGAACTTTATGGGACAGGCAGATCCCCATGTGACTGTGCCTTCAAGCAGACCCTCAGAGGGCCGGCTCGGGCACGCGGCCAGAGCTGTGCCTACAGCGCTCGTAGGTTCATGGAAGACCGTTGAGGATTTTTGGTTTTAGAATGAACTTTTTTATTTTATTAAAAAAAAAATTTTTTTTTAAACATTTATTCATTTTAGAGAGAGCTTGAGCAGGGGAGGGGCAGAGAGAGAGGGAGACACAGAATCCGAAGCAGGGTCCAGATTCCACGCGGTCAGCACAGAGCCCGACGCGGGGCTCGATCCCAACAAACCGCGAGCTCGTGACCTGAGACGAAGTCGGACGCTTAACCGACGGAGCCACCCAGGCGCCCGTGAACTTTTTTAGCTGCGAAGAATTTTAGATTTGCAGAAGAGTTGCAAAACTCGAACAGCGTTTTCGTATACCCACACCTGATTTTCACTGGTTTTCCCTGATGTTAACTTCTGACATCACCACAGGATATTTGCACAACCAAGAAACAGACACGCTGCCTTGCCGTCAGCCGACTACAGAATTTGTTCAGACGTCCCTAGTTTTTCCCTAACGTCCACTTTCTGTTCCAGGATCGGAACAGGATCCCGTGAATGTAATGAAACTACGTTACGTCCGTTATGTCTTCTTAGGCTCCCATTGGCCGTGATAGTGTCTCAGACTTTCCGTACTTTGGATGACCTTGTTGGTTTTGAGGAGTACCAGTTGAGGAGTGTTTTAGAGAATGTGCCTCCCTTGGGGGGTTTGTCTGCTGCTTTTCTCATGACTAGACTGGCAGTCAGGGTTCGGGGAAGGAAGACTACCGTGGTCAAGTACCCTGCTCGCCACGTCATATTAAAGGTACAGACGGTCAACTTGATTTATTACTGGTGAGGTTGACCTTGATCGTGTGGCTGAGGACACGAGACTTCTGATTCTATAGTCCTGGCTCTAAAACCCGGAAGCATGTGACTACATGTAGACCAGCTCATTTCAATGCTCAAAACTCTGTGGGGTGGACGCAACTTGTAATCCAATTTTACAGAGAAGGAAACTGAGGCACGAGGAGATTGTCGTGATTGCCCCGAGGTGATACATCAACTAAGCGGCAGAGGTGAGATTTGAATACGGGAGGTGTGGTTCCAAAGTCCATGCCCCCCCGCTTTTTTTTATTTTTATTTTTATTTTTTAATTTTGTTCATGTTTGTTTATTTTTTGAGAGAGAGAGAGCCCGCGTGCATGCGAGGGAGCGAGGGAGGGGCAGAGAGAGAGGGAGTCACAGAATCCAAAGCAGGCTCCAGGCTCTGAGCTGTCAGCACAGAGCCCGACGCGGGGCTTGAACCCACGAACCGTGAGCTCATGACCTGAGCCGAAGTCAGACACTTAACCGACCGAGCCACCCAGGCGGCCCCCCCCATCCCCCCCCGCTTTTTTTTAAAGTTTATTTTTATTTGTTTTGAGAGAGAGAGAGAGAGAGAGGGAGACGGAGAATCCCAAGCAGTCACTGCCCCGTCAGCACAGAGCCCGACGCGGGGCTCGATCTCACACACTTCGAGATCACGACCCGAGCTGAGATCCGGAGTCGGATGCTTAACCGGCTGAGCCATCCAAGCACCCCCGCCAAAGTCCATGTTCTTCGCTGCCATCCGTTTATTATAAAGTACATATGTACACGTTCTGCGACCATCACATCATCTAATTTAGTATAAATGGAAATATCCCATATGTGAGCTTTTGTGTCTGTACTTTATTTCTTTAATCTTTTGCTTTCTTTTTGAGCCCCTTTTTGTGCCCTCCGTCTCTATTATGAGGATCGGTCTAGTTAAAAGTCGACAGTGTGATATATAAGCCAACTTACTCGGGAACGTGTCATCAGACTAAGGAACATCATGCTTTCTGCTTTGGGGAACCCGTGCCCGTCCCTGAGACACCTCGCTTCCCTGGGTGCCCGTCACCTTCGCCAAGCATTAATCTATGTATTGGTGACCTATCCAGCTGAATCTGATCTCTGAGGTCAGAGAATAAACAGAAATTGATTCTGTACCAACAGAACAGAACAGAGAGCCCAGAACGAGAGCCAGGCGTGTATGGACATGTATGTCGTATGTGACTGTGGTGGCCACTGGTTGGATCTGTGGGGAAAGGAGAGACTCAGTAAATGGAGCTGGGGTCAAAAAAAAAAAAAAAAAGTCATCCATATGGGAAAGAGATGAATTTGGATCCCTGCCTCACACCATATACCCCAGGATAGTTAACAGATTCAAAGTCAGATAGCAACTTAGAAACTGTAGATTGTGGGGGATAAGGACAGATTCTGAACCAAGATACAGAAGGCATTTCTGGAAGAGGAAGGCTTGGAGATACGGCACATCTCTGGCCTCGATGCCCTGCTTCAGCCCTTCTCTTTCTCTCTGAGGCTCCGAGCAGCCCTCCCTGCCTTGCCCTGGGTCGGGTGTGTTAATCCAGTAATTAGTAGCTTTGGGGCCATCAGAACACCTTAGAGGAAATGCCTTCACGGAAGAAGGTGCTAGATCAAAGAAGAGAGCTTGTAGAACGGTGTGTTTGCGCATCGTGCCTGGCTGCCCTCTGTTAGCCGCTGTGCCCTCCTGTCCCTCTCAGGTTCTGGGGGGCCCTTGATCCCGCTCTTTCCCAGCCACCCCCTGAGCAGTCGATCAGTAGACCTGCCGCTCTGCCACCCTATCCAGAATCCAACCAGGTTTCGTTTCTTCCCCTGCCACTGACGCCTCCTCTCTGGGCTCCCTGCCCCAGTCCTCGCCTCCTGCAATCCACTCGGCAGCCAGGAAGATCCTGTGAAAACCCATTAGAGCACAGCCCACTCTGTTGAGATCCTTCCCATCTCTCAGGCTCCTTCAGAATAAAAGCCCAGGACCTCGTCTCGCCACCCCCAGACGCCGCGTCACCTGGCCCTTGACCTTGCCTCTTCGACCCCTTTTCGCCTCCTTACTGTTGCTCAAGCACCTCCAGCACGTTTCCACCCCAGGGCCTTTGCACCTGCTGTACCTTCTGCCTCGGATGCCTTTCCCCCTGTATCCACATCGCTCCTATTCTTATCTCCTGCACGTCTGCTCAGACTCCTCTCATCCGTGAGGCCATCCTGACCACTTCAGCTAAAAATGCCTCCCCCGTCCTTCCCACCCCCTTGCCTCACCACCTTTCTCCTCTGTCCTTGCCATTGTCCATTCTGCAATGTGTTCTGTGTCCCTGTGGTTTACTGCTGCCCAGCAGCACGTTACTTCCCAGAGATCAGGGATGTCTGTTGTCTTCGTCACTGCCTCCCCAGCGCGGCTGAGAACGACACAACCTTAAATAAAACGGAATCACTTTTGGCCACTGAGTGGCCACTGAGTGGGGAACCGAGCTTTGAAGGAACCAGAGAGGAAGCGGGAAGGCAGTTAGCGACTCCCCCACAGCCCTCCAGGCAGTGCTCATGGACGGGTTTAGAGGACAATGCTGGTTGCAAAACCCAGAAAAGGGTGGGGGGTTTACTAAAAACACAGGCAGAGGGAGTGCCTGGGTGGCTCATTCGGTTGAGCGTCTGACTTCGGCTCAGGTCATGATGTCGCGGTTCGTGGGTTCGAGTCCCCATCGGGCTCCGTGCTGACGGCTCGGAGCCTGGAGCCGGCTTTGGATTCTGTGTCTCCCTCTCTCTTTGCCCCTCCCTTGTGCACGCTCTGTCTCTGTCTCTCTCTCAAAAATAAACATTAAAAAAAAATTTTTTTTTAAAGAAACGGGGAAGCGTGGTATCTTGGAGCCATCAGAATTAGCTAGTTCCGGAAGACACCCCCACTCGAATGAGAAATTGCAAAGGCGGCCCTTGAATCCAGGAAGAAAAGCATTTCGCTGGGGGAAACAGATGCTCAGTTTTCCTGGACATGAGAAATGAGGCAGTGGGGCGTCTTGGAAAGCCGTCCAAGGCTTTGGTGTCCACGAAATCTGAGTTCAATGCCCAGAGCTTCCTTTTACCACGGAGTAACCTTTGGTCTGTGAGCATTTGGTTACACATCACATTACCTGACCAGTGATGGCTTAAATAATATTCATATTTTTTCCGACACAATTTTTTTTTTTTATAAACAAATGTCTTCCCGGGGCACCTGGGTGGCTCAGTCGGTTGAGCATCTGACTTGGGCTCGGGTCGTGATCTCACGGTTTGTGGGTTCAAGCCCCAAGTCGGGCTCTGTGCCGACAGCTCAGAGCCCGGAGCCTGCTTCGGATTCTGTGTCTCCCTCTTCCTCTGCGCCTCCCCAGCCCATGCTCTCTCTCTCTCTCTCAAAAGTAAATTAAAAAAAAAAATTGTTTTAATGGAAACAAACGTCTTGCCCTGTTTAGGTGGACGGTAATTTGTTCAGCCTATTTTCTACCGATGGCCAGTGGCCTGTTTCCAGTATCTTCCTGTGATAAGCACACATCGCCCCCACGTATGTAACTTGGCGGGTTCAAGCGGTACCTCTAGGATACTTCCGTGAAATTGACACAGAAGTGAAATGGCCATAAGTGAAACTGTCAGTAAAGAGGAAAGGTTGTAATCTCGAGAGAGACTGCCCCATACAGTCGATCCTCATGATGTACAGATGCCATATTTCTGAGTTCCTCTATTTGCTAATACAAAGCAAGGAGATCCTTGGAACCCCCCAGTCTGTGGTCCCCACACGCACCGTCAAGTTCATTTGCAGACCTGCGCAGAGCAGGTGGGGGGGGAGTGGAATTCGAGTCTCGCTGTGTGCCCGTCCCTAGCTGAGATCGAAAAAGCAAATACTCTGCCTCCTTGTTTCAGCTCCCGTACTCCAAACAAGTGCCCTTTTCCTGGTCTCATATTTACTGCTACGTTTTTCACATCAGTGTGCCGGTCGGCGGTGAGGTCACCGTTTAAAAACGCCCCCCAAGGCTTGTGTTTAAAGGGCTGCCCCCGGGCTCCCGACTGTCAGCGGCGAGTTTATCGTGGACGAATCGGCAAGATACACTACGAAACACACACCAAACAAGGTTATGTATTGACGAGTTGGTGAAAATGTGACCAGAGGCTCACAGGGACCTAACCCTGTATTTCCCCCCCAAGAGCAATAGTTTGGGATTCCCCAGTTCAGCGGATCGGGGTGACTTTACAGAACGGAACTACCGTGAGTGACAAGAATCGATTGTACGGGCGTTTTTTTGTTTTGTTTTTGTTTTTTTTTTCCACGCTAGCTGTACTCTACTGGGATATAATTTACGTACCACAAAATGCACCAATCCGAAGGGCACGCAGCCTGATGAGTTTTGACAAAGATCACCCGTATGACCGTTACCCAGATCCAGAACATTCCACCCGTCGCAGGAGATTCCCCTCTTAGGGCGCCTGGGTGGCTCAGTCGGTTAAGCGTCTGGCTTCAGCCGGGTCAGGGTCTCCTGGTTCGTGAGTTCGAGCCCTGTGTCAGGCTCTGTGCTGTGGGTCAGGTTCTGTGTCTCCCTCTCTCTCTGCCCCTCCCCTGCTCGTGCTCTGTCTCTCTTTCTCTCTCTCAAAAAGAAACATTAAAAAAAGGTTTAAAACAAACCAAGAGTCCCCTCCTTCTGTCCCTCTGCCTGCCCCCTTGAGACAACCCCACCTCTGATTTCTTCCCACTGGTTTCACTTGTAAAAAAGGGGATCGCGCTGTAGTGGGTGTAGCCTTCTGTGTCTGGCTTCCTTAGCTCACCATGATGCATTTGAAATGTATCTGTATTGTTGCAAGAGTCAGTAGTGCATTCCCTTTACTCTTTTTTATTATTTAGTTTTTTAATGTTTAGTTTTGAGAGAGAGACAGAGCGCGAGCAGGGGAGGGGCAGAGAGAGAGAGGGAGACCCAGAATCCGAAGCAGGCTCCGGGCTCCAAGCTGTCGCGGGGCTCGAACCCATGAACCGGGAGATCGTGACCTGAGCCAGAGTCGGACATTTAACCGGCTGAGCTGCCCAGGCGCCCCGTCCCTTTTATTTTTAGGGTTTTGTTTGTTTGTTTGTTTGTTTGCAGAGACAGAGAGCACACAAGCAGGCAAGAGGGGCAGAGGAAGAGAGAAAATCTTACACAGGCTCCACACTCAACACAGAACCCAAGGCAGGGCTCGATCCCGCGACCCTGGGATCATGACCTCAGCCGAAATCAACAGTCGGACGCTCAGCCGACTGAGCCACCCGGGCGCCCCAGTATTCCCTGTTATTGTTGAGCTGTAGCGCACTGTGTGGCTGTAACACAGTTTATCCATTTACCAGTCAGGATACATCTGTGCTGTTTCCAGCCTGGGGCTTCTGTGCATAAGGCTGCTGTGAAAATTTTTGCCAGAGTGTTTTTGTACACAGTCTTTTCACTTTGAGCGGAATGGCGGGGCCGTAGAGTAGGTCTGTGTTTAACTTAAGTTTCCTTGGGCTTTTCATCTTCTTCTGGGGTAAGCTGTCTAATAGAAGGTTACAGGGATTTGGGCCAACTCAATATTACCAGGCCACTGCGTTCTGATTCTTTGGACCTTCCCCCTCGGGTGGACAAAATAGCTGCTGCAGCACCGGCCATTGTCATCCCGCTTCACATCAGTTTTTCAAGCAGGAAGCAGGAGCAGGGAGAAGTAATCTTCCCAGCGTGGGGCTCTTTGTAACCAAATGCAAAAATCTTTCCCGGGCCCACAAGTTAACCGCCAAGGAGGCCGAGGAAAGAAGTTTCTGACCCAGGGGCAAAGGCCTACACTCATTATGACTCATCCTCTTGGGTGGGTACGTTGTTGAATGAAACCAAATGCAGGTTCTGTTGACCAAGAAGTCAGGCTGGGAGTAGCTTTGGATAATGGGCGACTTCTTTAGCCCTGTTGACCTGTGAGGCCACCTCGTCACTGCCTAGGAACTGGTGGCTTGTGTTCAGTATGAGGGCAAAAGCCCTGGAAGGAGAACTTAAGACACAGAAACCCCTAGAGTGGTGGTTCTCCAAGCCTGGTCCCTGGGAGCTGATTGGAAATGCACATTCCCAGGCCCCACCCCAGACCTTCGGACTGTGAAATCCAGGCCTTACTTTAAAAGCCCTTCATGTGACTCTGCGGTGCGTGTTCAAGTTGAGGAACCAGGGGTCTAAAGCATGTGCCGTGTCGTCGGACCTTGTTTCCCCTTTGCTTCTTCGCGCTTGGTCCTGACCTTGAAGCCTTCTCTGTTGCCCGATGCTGTGGGAGGTCCTGTGTCCCCTCGACATCGCCATTCCTTCGGTTCCTTCCCCCCCACCCCTTTGCCATTTTCACTCCTTGGAGTTTCCTCCGCGTTTTATAAACCAGCTGTAAGGAAAAATGTGAGGGGCGCCTGGGTGGCTCGGTCGGTTGAACCTCCGACTTCGGCTCAGATCCTGATCTCACGGTCCGTGGGTTCGACCCCGTGTCGGGCTCTGTGCTGACGGCTCGGAGCCTGGAGCCTGCTTCGGATGCTGTGTCTCCCTCTCTCTCTCTCTGCCCTTCCCCCTCTCGCACTCTATCTCTCAAAAATAAATAAACATGAAAGAAAAGTTTTTAAAAGAAAAAATGTGAAACCTTGTCAAACGTGCAGCTTTACAGCTGCATTTATAGGACGGTGGTGAACGGCAGAAAGTTTTGGGGCGGGGTGGGGGATGCACAAAACATAGACACCAGTTGCTTTCTGAGCAATGCAAGTTTTACAGGGCCCGCTTTTATGTTGTGCAACTAATTCCGTGAGTTTAGAACTCGAAAGGTCATGGAAAATAAAGGTGGTGTAGGTTTTAGCTGCTGTCCACGTTGCTTTTCTCTCTCTCTTCCCCAAAGGGGTGGGAGTGGGCGAGGAATCAACATTTTTTCCCTGTTTTCCCTTTTTTGGCTTTGAAATAGACACAGCATGCCAGTGGCTACACATCCAGGGCCGAGCTAGCTCTTACTGGGCCTTCCAGTGGAACTGAAGGAGTTGCCTCCTCTGGGAGGGCACAGTCCCCTCGTCTCCTTTGTGTGAATTAGAACAGAGTCCTTCCTCCAGGTGGATGTTGCCCTTCTCTGGGTCTCACTGGCACGAGCAGAGCCTCCGCTGGGATTTGAGGCCCCGCTTGTCCGCAAGATTCACTTCCTTTGTGTAGTGAACAACCTGTGCAACCGTCCATGGTGGTTTGTGTACAGGTATCGCATACCCGGTATGGACCGGACGCGTCTACCTTAAAATGTACGCGCTGTATTAGTTTTCCTGCGGCTGCGCCGGCAAATCCCACAAACGTGGTGGCTCGAAATACCAGAAATTTATTCTCTCACAGTTCTGGAGGCCACGGGTCCGAAATCAAGGTGGTGGCAGGGCCACCAGGGTACTCAAGAGTTGTGCCTCCTGAAAGCTCTAGGGAAGATTTCTTTTGAGCCTCCGGCTTCCGTGTCTTCACCTTTTGTCTGTGAGAAGGTCACTGGTCATCGGATTTAGGGCTCACCCGGCTGCCGTAGGAGGATCTCATCTCAAGGCCCTTCATTACGTCTGCCAAGACCCTCATTCTGAATAGGGAAGACCGTGGTTACGGACCCTGGGTTGTAGACCTGTCTCTGGGGGGGAACCACCCTGCAGGGCCCTACAGATACCTGGGAAAAAACCATAAGAGGGCAGCCTCTCGACGTTGCCTTACGTCGGGTCCACTGTGGGAACTCATCACTCAATCGGCCTGTTAGACCCAAGTGTGCGGGAAATGAACTTGAGGGTTCTATGTTTCAGGACGGCGTAAGGGGGAGGGGGCCCGAGTGGGTCACTGGAGGAAGGTGGGAGCGGTAACGGTGCAAGTCGACCTAGGTTCAAATCCCGGCTCTGCGGACCCAGTGACCTTGGGCAAGTCACCTAACCCTTCCGTCTGCCTCAGTTTCCCCAGCTACGAAGCGGATACGAGGATCATAGCACCTACCACAAAGGATTGTTGTCGGAATGGAGTGTCGTAGGGCGGAGTGCTTGGAATAGTCCCGGGTACTTGGGAGGTGCTCTCCCAACCTTGGCTTTGGTGCTGAAGAGGAGGAAGCAGGACGTAGGGGCAGCCGGGGGGCAGAGGGGACAGACCCCGCCCACCTCCCATGCCTGGATTTCCAAACACCGGTCTGAGGGAGGTGCCTAAGCAGGGGTGCGCCTTGGGCTTGGGCAGGTCAGGCTCGTGGCCAGTGCGCAGGGAGCTGGCACAGAGGGGCCAGAGGCCAGGGGACCCTGGCCACTGGGAGGCAGGCTTTATATCGTCATTTGTGTGTGGCTGGGTTGATGTTTTTACCGGTGGACTCGCGCCCACATCCCATATGCCAGCGCCGCGGCTCGGTTGGTTAAGCGTCTGCCCCTTGGTTTTGGCTCGCGGTTTTGGGGGTTCGAGCCCCGCCTCAGGCTCTGCGCTGACGGCGTGGAGCCTGCTTGGGATTCTCTCTCTGCCCTTCCCCCACTCACGCTGTCTCTCTCTCTCTCTCTCTCTCTCTCTCTCTCTCTCTCTCTCTCAAAAATAAACTTAAAAAAAAAAGTGGAGATGTTGAGTGACTCTTGTGAACGAGTGAGTGAGTGGACACAACGATGCAGTAAAACCCTGGACCGCGAGTTAACGTGCCCCGCGAGTGCCCCACGGGACGAGCAAACATTTCCAGTAAGTTTCAACTTGAGGAACAGGCGAGGCCTGGCGCTTGCGAGCGGTCCCTGTGCCGTCACACGTCACCGGATCACAACTGAGCCGACGGTTCTGGAAGTTCGCTTTGATAGCACCAATGCTTTGGATTGCAAGCACGCTTCCGGAACTCAGTGTGCTTGCAGACCGAGGTTTCGCTGTGTTCAAAATGCGTGGCAAGCAGGGGGGGACGTTGGCACAGATTACGTGGTGCCTGCTGTGGTGTGGAAAGGTGGTCGCGGGGGCTCCCTGTTGGACCAGGTGTGACCCCGTGGTCGCTGGGTCCTGGGGGGCGTCTCACGAGGTCCTGAGCGGCCAGCGCCGGGGGCTCGGGCAGCGTGTATCTTTGCCAGTCACTGAGGAAACGTTTGAGTATTTTATTAACGACGGGTGCAGCCGGCTGTGAGCGAGCAGGCCGGGTGGACGGTTAGGTGACGAGAGATGGTGGGGGTCTGCGTGTGGGCAGGGACGGTTGCCACAGGAAGGAGGAGAGAGCCGGGGAGGGGTGGGAGGTGGAGTGGGTGAGACTTGGGTGGAGTCAGAGGCGTGAGGTCCAGGCAGGTCCTTAGTCCCTGGGGAGGGCTGTGTGGCTTAGGGCTTCCGGGTAGATGTCCCCGTGGACCAGGCAGAAACCAAATTGCTTTCCGTGACCCCGCCTGGGAAGTCAGCGGCGTTTCTGTCGTGCTGTCCTGGTTGAAGTGGTCGTACAAGCTCTTTTCGATCCGAGGGGGATGGCAGGGTGGCCCTGGGGGGGGGCATCCGGGGAGATCAGTGACGCTGTCGCAGCCGTTTTTGGGAAATGTGATATGCCGCGGTGGCTTAAAGCCACGTCGGGGCACCTGGGCGGCTGGCTCGGCCGGTTGTGTGTCCACCTCTCCTCGATGTCGGCTCAGGTCATGATCTTGGGGTTCGTGAGATCGAGCCCCGCTTCAGGCTCTGAGCTGACCGTGCGGAGCCTGCTTGGGATTCTCCCTCTCCCTCTCTCCACCCCACCCCTGCTCACACACACTCTCTCTCTCTTAAAATACTTGCCTCCATGTCTGTGGTCACCGGTAGGTCCCCTAGGTGGCTGTGCTCCTAGGGCTCGACCGGGCGTGAGCTGGGCCAATGCAGGAGATGAGCATGTGACTCTTGTCCCCCTGCGGGCTAGCCCAGTCTTCTTCCCATGGCCGCTGGGCAGAGGGCGGAAGCGTGCCAAGGCCAGCCCAAGATCGAGGGGTGGAGCGACAGACCCCATCTCTTGGTAGGAGGGGCTGCAAAGCATACGGGACCAGGGAGAAGAATTTCTGGCCACGTTTGCAGTCAACCACGGCGACCCTTTTCTCAGCATCCCTTTCTACCAGTCCTCTTCCATTTTGCTGAGCCCTCTCCATCAGTGATGCCCTTGACCCACGGAAGGCCGAGAGAGTCCTTGAGACGGGTGGCCAGGATACCTGGAGATGCGAGCTAGACGATCAGGTTGCGTTCCGCTGCAGATAATGGGAACCGTAGTGGTGGGTTGAGCTGTAAGGATTACGAAGTCTGGAGGCAGGCGGTCCATGAGGAGTTGTCGAGAACCCAGTCTTCTTCTGTCCTCCCAACCGCTATCCTCCGCAGGCATGCCTACCTGCCTTAGGTGTGTTGCCTCATTGTTGCAAAATGGCTGCAACAGCCCCAGGCATCTCAGCTGTATTCAAAGCTGGAAGTGGGGCGCAAAGAGATTTTCTCCCTAGGGGACCTCTGTCTTTATATTCTGGAAGAAAAACTTTCCCCCAAACAGCCCACAGTCTTCCCCAAAATGTCTCAGTGAGCAGAACCCGGCGGTACCCTTTGGCTTTTCCTGTTTGCAGAACTGTCCAAAGGGTACAGAACCGTGAGTGAGTGCAGAACCGTGGCTACCCTAGCTGCCAAGAAGCCTAGGGAAGCGAACGATACAGGGGGTAGGGGTGCCACTGATACAGTCTAATTTTATTTTAACGTTTTCCTTCTTTCGAGAGAGAGAAAGGGGTGGAACGCGAGCGGGGGAGGGGCAGAGAGAATCCCAAGCAGGCCCCGCGCTGTCAGCCCAGGGCTCGATCCCACGACCTGCGAGACCATGACCTGAGCCGAAATCAAGAGTCGGACGCTCAACTGACCGAGCCCCCTGGGCGCCCCTAGCCCAATTATGTTCAAGCCACCTTGACCGCGACCCACCGGAGGAAATGTGTCCACGTACGGACGCACGTAATTGAAAGCGATCTCACACACCGATATTTAACGCTTTACCCGTGCCTGGTGCCTTTTTAATATTTTCTAGTCTGTTCCGTTCCATTTTACTCTATAACCATTCCCCCCCTCCCCCCCCCCAAAAAAAAAATCCTGGTCACAACCTGCTAATTTGATTTCACAACCCTCCAAGGCGTGACCCATAGTTTGAAAAAGACTGACTCAAAACAGCCTTTGTTTACATCTTGGAGCTGGCAAGTGTTACTCTGAACAGCATCAGGGCTTCTGTGAGTAAGGCGGAGGGAGGGTTGGGGAAGTGGTGTTTGCAAAACGCCATTGCCAGCGGGAGGCTTTGCTGCACCGTCTTCTCTCCTTCCTGTGGCAAAGGATACAATTCTGTCCGCTTTCACTTTTGTTACCTGTCACTATCCCGGGCGGGGCGGGTACTGACGTTCACCCTGGGAGGTGAGAATCCGCCCCGTTTTCTGGAGCTCCGCGGAGGCTTTCAATTCCGGGTCCTGCTGGGCCGTCTGGCTTGCGCCGAGCTCCTGATGACAGTGCAGAACTCGGCTTGCGTTACCCGCGCGGGAGGCATTCCCACGATTTTCTGGAAGGACGCTCTGACATTGTTGCGTCACGGCTGCTCCCTGGAGCTGCTCTCTTGAGCTCCTGGCTTTTCCTGCTTTTTATAGCGCGCGGGTGGTGAAGAATGAGGGCTCCAGAATCACGGGGTCTGAGTTCGAGTTCGGGCCCCCGGACTTGCGGTTGGGGGGGGGCCGGTGTCCTGACCCCTCTCGGGTCCCGGTGTCCTGAGCTGGTGACCTACAAGGCAGCATTTTTCTTTCTGCCTTCCCGGTGACCCGGAGGGTTCCGTGGATATGCAGTTAGCACGAGACCTGATGCTGGGGAGGCACTCTGCCTCGGCTGAGTGTGTGGGGCGGCGCCTCTCGTGGGTCGGCTGTGGCTCCGTGTGCCCCCTTTGTCGTGGGACTTGGGCAGAGCCACGCGGTGGCTCTTAAAGCGTCTGCTCTGAGGGAACGCGGGGCATCCATTCCTGTGTGGACGACTTTGGGTTGGCAACTTTGTGCATTAATTGTGCCCCCCCCCCGTCACTTTTTTAAAAGCTTTTGAGTATGCTTGTTGTTGAGGCGGGAGGAGGATTCAATGCCACCGATGGACACGCGTCCCAGGGTCAAGGATCGGGTCTGCTTTTGCTCCTTAGGGTATCCCGCGATGAGGGTATCCCCGTGCTGGACGCACAGAGCTTCAGGGGTGCCCTTTGTACCAGGCCGCTCTGAACGAATGAATGGGTTTGTCTTCTCTCGTTCCGCGCGGTCATTGATTCCTTCTGCGAATATTTACCGAGCTCCCCCTGTGCGGGCACCGGCATCCCACAGGCAAGAAAACACAATGAACCATCAGACAGACAGTCATGCGATACTTGGGATTAAAGGATGTTTTTCAGCAAACGTTTCTCACCGCGGCAAACGTCACGCGTGCACCGAGTAGAGACCAGGGCAAAAGGTGGGCCCCCTCCTCTTCAGCCAACCTGGTCAGTCTCCAGGTTTCCACCACTCTGGCCAGACCAGCCCTGCCCGCGATGGATATGGCCTCGATCCGCGCTGCCCCGGGACGGCGGCCACCGGCTGCGTGCGGCTGTTGAGCGCCTGGCAAGCGGCAAATGTGATCGAAAGGAAACGTTAGGGGCGCCTGGGTGGCTCAGTCCGCTAAGCGTCCGAGTCCTGCTTGCGGCTCAGGTCGTGATCTCAGGGTCGTGGGATCGAGCCCTGTGTCAGGCTCCGTGCTGAGTGTGGAGCCTGCTTAAGATTCCCCCTCTTTCCCGGGCCGCCTGGGTGGCTCAGTCGGTTAAGCGTCTGACTTCGGCTCAGGTCCTGATCTCACGGTCCGTGGGTTCGAGCCCCGCATCGGGCTCTGTGCCGACAGCTCGGAGCCTGGAACCCGCTTCGGATTCTGTGTCTCCTCTCTCTCTGCCCCTCCCCTACTCACACTGTGTCTCTCAAAAATTAAAAAAAAAAAAAAAGAAAGAAAGAAAAAAGATTCCCTCTCTGCCCTTGTCTCCCACTCACTCTCTCTCTAAAATGAAATTAAAATTAAAAAAAGGTTTTTTCAAAAATCTTTGATAGTCCTCATTGTCCTTTTAGAAAAAAAAGTTGTTTTATGCTGAGAGAGACAGAGAGGAGAGAGAGAACCCCAAGCAGGTTCCGTGCTGTCAGCTTAGAGCCCCACATGAGGCTCGATCTCATCCACCATGAGATGATGACCTGAGCCAAAATCAAGAGTCAGACGCTTAATGAACTAAGCCACCAGGTGCCCCAACTGTCTGGGGTTTTTTTTAATTCTTTTTTTTTTTTTTTAATCACGGTAAAATACACATAACATACAATTGACTAGCTTACCCATTTTTAATTTTTATTTATTTTTTAATGCTTATTTGTTTTTGATTAAGAGACAGAGTGCGAGCGTGGGGAGGGGCAGAGAGAAAGAGGGAGACGCAGAATCCGAAGCAGGCTCCGGGCTCCGAGCTGTCGGCACAGAGCCCGACGCGGGGCTCGAACCCACGGACCGGGAGCTCATGACCTGAGCCGAAGTCGGACGCTCAACTGACTGAGCCACCCAAGCGCCCCTCATTTGTGTCCTTCAAGCCTCCTTCCGCCTGCTTGGGTGAAGGGCTGCAGGGTACCTGGTTAGCCCCGCGTGGGCACGTTTCTTTGGCCGTGATGGCCGTGGCTTCTCCATAACCACTCCGTTTGGCCTCATTTATCTCACCTGAGAAATGGGCGTAAAGCTGGCCTTGGAAGGATGTGAGGAGGCGTGGTGCCGGGCGGCTTAAGTAGGACCGTGTGCATGACCCATCACGGAAGCTGGTGATGTATACAGCCTTCCTCCCGCGGTGCTCACGCGGCAGCTGGCACCTGGTGGAAGAGCTGGAGCCTGGGGGACTTTTTTCCCCAACCTGACTGGCCGGAAAGCTTTGGGGGGTTGCCACACCGGGTCATGTCCACAGCGGCAGTTGAATGCTTGCGAAACACTTTGGCACACGTGAGGACTGAAAGCGTTCGTGCATAACGATCCCGTGGGGGGGGGACGTGCCGTTAGCCCCCTCGGCCTGGTGGGGAAACTGAGGCACGGGGGGTGGGGGGTGAGTAACTGGTCGCGGGGCACACAGGCTGGGCGGGAACCCGGGCTTCTAGATCCAGGGAAGGTCCTGGGCATCAGTGTGAGACCATGGGGGACAGGAGGCAGGGTCAGGGCTGACCTTTTCTCATCAGCCGGCCGCGTTTGACAGGGCTCACAAAACAGCGACATCAAGGGCAGTATCGATCCCAGTGCCTGTCTGGCCTCTCCCCCGCCCCGCTACCACTACTGGTGTTGATTCTTTTCTTTTCTTTTCTTTTCTTTTCTTTTCTTTTCTTTTCTTTTCTTTTCTTTTCTTTTCTTTTCTTTTCTTTTCGATAGCGTCTTAAGGTAAAATGTACACATTTTGAGCACACACGCGCAGATCTGAGCCGTTACGTTTTAAACCCTCACTTAACCGGCACCTTCACTGGCATCCCCCAACGCAGAACGTTTTCCTCTCGCCGAAAAGTCCCCCCCCCGCCCCCCGTCCGCCGTTCCTTTCTCTGCTGTGACCATCGGAATAAAGACGCACGGATGAAAACATTCTCCTGGGGCGTCTGGGTGGCTCAGTGGGTCAAAGCGTCCGGCTCTCGGTTTTGGCTCAGGTCGCGATCTCGCTGTTCCCGGGATCTGGGATCGAGCCCCGTCTCGGGCTCTGCGCTGACGGCGTGGAACCTGCTTCAGACTCTCCACACACCCCCCGCCGCCCTCTCTGCTCCTCCCTCCCCTGCTCGCTCGCTCTCGAAATCAATAAGGAAACTTGAACATTTTCTTCGGCGAGATGTCAGGAGCCTCCCGCTGGACATGCACCCCCAGACCCCCCGTCTGGAGAGTCCCATTCAGGAAACTCGCGCTCCCGGGCGCATTTCTGCTGGCCCGAGGTCTGCGGAGCTGGGACCACGCCTGAAACTCCAGGCTGGGAGGAGGGAAGGAAGCAGTGGGAAGCTGGGTGCTTGTGAACACCGCCAGGCCAAGGCGGTGCATCCAGGTGGGACACGGATCCCAGGATCCCACGTTCCTGGGTCTTGTGACGGATTGCTTCCTAGGTCTTCCCAGGGCCGGGTGCAACCACTCCTCTCCCCCCTCCCCACCCCTCCCTTTATCGCTGTTTCGAATCTGAACTATTCCAAGCATTCATGAAATGATAACAGGCTGTTGGCAGCTTCATCTTCTCCTGACATTTTTGCCATAGTTGCTTCAGATTCTGAAAGGAAAACAGCCTGACGAGAGGAACGTCCATCCATCCGCGGGATAGGTGGCTAAGAGCGAGGACTCTTAGCCGGCCTTGGCTCAGGCCCCGGCCTGGCCCCTTACCAGTTGAGGGCTCCTGGGGGTAGAGATCACGGGCCTGAGCCTCCCTTTCCCCCTCTGTGGAATGGGGCTAATAAAAGTGCCTATCCCGGGGGCGCCTGGGTGTCTCGGTCGGTGAGGCGTCCAACTTCGGCTCCGGGCACGATCTCACGGTTCGTGGGTTCGAGCCCCGCGTCGGGCCGTGCGCCGACAGCTCGGAGCCTGGAGCCCGCTTAGGATTCTGTGTCTCCCTCTCTCTCTGCTCCTCCCCCGCTTGCCCTCTGTCTCTCTCTCTCTCTTTCGAAAATAAAGAGGGATTTAAAAAAAAATTTTTTTTAATCTTTAACATTTTTAAAACGTTTTTTAAAGAATTAAAAAAAAATAAAAACATTAAGAAACAAAGAAAAGGTGAAATGGGTTCGTGTGGGTAGAGCACTTAAAACCAGCGGCAGGCCGACACCCTCCCCTCCCCGCGGCCGTTCCGTTCCAGTCGATCCTCGTTATTCGCGATCCCGTATCTGCCAACACGTGTAACCCACAGATCGATACCGATGCGCTGCCCTGGTCACTTGGGGATGCGTGAAAACGCTTGAGTGGCCCAAAGCACCTGTTTCCGCTGAGGCTGGACGAGGCAACACTTTGACTTCTCATTTCACCTCTCACGATGCTTAGCGCCACCCGTTTACATCCTTCCTGCTTCGCGTTGACGGTTTTGCTGTTAAAAACGCTCCCCCCCCCCCCCCCCCCGCCGGCCTAGCACCGAGTGCCGTCCCGGGTCCCCGAGGCGGTTGTGCAGAACGGAGGCGCCTCGGATAACGAGAATCGACTGTTTTATCAGGTCGAAGCCTCAGTGAATTATGTCGTGTAAGTGCCAGCTTCGTGCCCAGCTCAGGTGACACCGTGTGGCCAGCCATCACGCTCCGTGCGCGCGTCTCGTGCACGATAACGTCCGGTGTTGGCTCTCGTGCTGTTAAACTTGTGTTTGGCCCCTTCCTTCCTCGCTACAGCTCCCTCCCTGTCCCTGGCTTTCTGCCTCACAGCCTCCCTCTCGTTCTCTCTCCACAGCTGGCCCCCGAAAGGACACTCCCCAAGTCCCCAGCCGGGGGCCCCGCATAGACCTGGAGTGGACACCCCCTCCTTCCCTTCATGATTCGTTTGTAGCGCAGGTAACCGGCCGAGGGTCCCGGTTCGTGCCCCGAGGGGCGTGTGTCCCTGATTCCACCTCCCTGGGCCCACCTTGACCCCTGGGCGGAGAAGGAACGTTCCTTCCTGGCGGAGCCTGGCTTAGCCCCTCGTCTCCGGCCTTGGACCGCCCCCGCCCCGGGTCATTTGGACCATCCCCCTGCCTCCCTGCCAGCTGCAGGTGGGGATCTTCTCCCCACTTTCTCCTTTTCTCCAGATGCTTTGCAGGTCCTGCCTTTCTGTCCCCTGGCTGGGCTTCCCCCCACTCCCCGCCCCAGCCCCTGCCCCGGGCTGGTTGGGGAGGGCGGGGCTCGCCGGCCACAGGAAGAAGGAAGCGTTGGTGGGGCTGGGATGTGGAGCCGGACAGAACATGTTGTCACCGCTGCGAAAGGCAGCGAGAGCCGGGGAAGGACCTCCAGGGACGGTCCCCGCGGCCAGTCATTGCTGTGTGTTGGGGGGAGCCTGTGCCTGCCGGCTTCGCAGGCCCTGAACCAACTATGAGAAGCCCCTTCCCGAGACTCTTTATGCCCCTGGAGTGCTTGGGGGATCCTGGGAGTTGGGGTGATGGTTGGGGGTGGCGGTCACAGAACGCTGTCACAGGGGAGGGGCTCTAACCAGTTGGGGGCGCACGTGAGGTTTTGTGTGTGTCTGTGTGTCGCGGGGAGGGGAACCCACGACAGTCACCACATCCTCCGTGAGGTTCGGGACTGTTCCCGCGTAGGGCAGACTCCCCCCCCCCCCCCCCCCCAGCCACACCCTGCTCCGGGCCGGACCCTGCGTTCAAGGCCTGGCTCTGCCCCCTGTCGGCTGGGAAATGGATGACGGTCTCCACGTCCCCAGTTACTCCTCTGCGACGTGGGGATGGCAGGACCTCCCCCCTTGTGGGGTACCGTGAGGATTGAAAGGGTTACGTGTGCGTGAAGGCCTCAGCGCAGGCCCACATGCGATCAGGGCTCACGTAGTCTCAGTCAGTGTCCTCGTCGGGGGCATCAGATGCCGGGCAAGAGGTCGGGGAGGAGAAAAAGGCAGCTGTCTCCGGGCGGGGGGGGGGGGGGCTCCTGGAAGGCTCTCCCCGCCCCCACCCACACCTGTAGACTGCAGGGAACAGACACCCTGACCTTCCACGGACGTTGGGCCCAGGGAACTGTCCTTGAAGGGAGGGTCCTGGCGTGCCGCACAGACGTCTAACCTTGTGTCCCCTGCCCTCTTCCCGCCCCACCCTGTGCAGTGGCGATGGATGATGAGGATGGGAGGTGCTTACTAGACGTGATTTGGTGAGTAACGGCCTCCTCCTGCCCTCCCTGTCCCCCCCCTCCCGCCTCCCCCCCTTCACCTCCTCAGTGTCTCTCCTCTTCTGTCTTTCAGCGACCCTCAGGCCCTCAATGACTTCTTACATGGATCCGAGAAGGTGAGTGCTGGGGCAGGGAGGGGCCTCCCTGGGGTAGGGGGCTGTGGAACTGGGGGCCGAGAGACCTGTGCCCCGGATTCAGTAAACCTCCGCCTCGCGCCTTCTGTGAGCTGAGCCCCCGGGGTCATGGCCAGAGCAGGGGAGGTGGCAAATCCCTGCCCTCACACCGTACACATTTCCTCGGGGAAACAAAGCAGTCACCGACCGCGCCCTGCAGAGCAGGATAAAAATAAGAATGTCACTTGCACAACAAAATGGTTTCAAACAAAGCAGGGTGGGGAGAGGGTGTGGGGGTGGGGGGGGTGGGGGGAGCTTCTTCAGTGTGGGCAGGGAGGTGACATTGAAGGCCAAAGTGGAGAATCAGAGGGAGGAGGGAGGCACCCATGCTGCTCTGGGCAGAAGGGCAGGCAGAAAAATGCAGGAAAACATGCTACGGTCAGTGAACAGAAAGAAGGCTGGTGGAGCCGGACTGAAGGGGAAACTGGTGGGGGGGGGGGGACATTGGAGCGGACAAAAGTCACAGGTCACGAGGGGCCTGGAGCAAAGCAGGAAGTAGAAACGGGCTGAGCCATGAGGAGTCGTATCGGTTGTCTGGGGCTGTGTAACAAATTATCCCGATGCTTAGTGACTTAAAGTTTGTTAGCGCTGTCACAGTTCCTGAGGGTCGGGACTTGGGCAGCCGCTTCGCTGGGTGCCCCTGGCGCGGGGGCGTCTGTCCTGAGGTTGCAGTCAGGATGTCGGCCGGGGCCGCTGTCATCCGAAGGCTTGTCCGGGGCTGGAGGACGGGCTTCCACGATGACGCGTTTCTGTGGCTGTTGGCCAGAGGCCTTGGCTCCTCAGCACATAGGCCTCCCTGTAGGGACAGCTTGAGTGTCCTCAGGACATGTCACTCTGGCTTCCCCCACAGTGAGTGACCCCAGGGCCAGGGCCAGGAGGAAGCTCAGTGCCTCTTATGATCTCACCACCGAAGTCACTCTGTATTCGTGAGAAGTGAGTCACTGAGCCGGCCCGCGATCACAGGGAGGGGAATGTAGCGCCACCTCTTGGAAGAAGAAGCGTCAGACGACTGTGGCGTGGCGGCGAGGACGGCGGGACGATGGCGGCCGGGGCCGTGGGGTGGGCACTAAAGGGGGGGGGCTCCGGGCGCTGGCTTTGGGGGTCCGTCTGGAAGGCAGAGCCGACTAGACCCGCTGGTGGAGGAGTCGTTGAGGAGGAGCGTGTGCGAATGCCTCCTAGATTTGAGTGGGTTGTGTCTTCTGAGGCTGGGGGTTCGGGGGGGCAGATTCCACGAGCGCAGGGGGGGGCCCTCGTTGGCGGTGCTGGGCGCCCGGGGTTCTGGAGAGACATCCACGTGGAAAGAGACTGGGGAGGCTCAGCTGTGGACGCACATTCCGTGGGCCCTTCCGTGGACGTCAGGTGCTGTTTCAGAGATGCGCCTTGGGAATCAGGTCCCTGCCCTCCCAGAGTCAGGCTGGGCATGGGCGCTAGGTGCCCAGATGGTGGGGGGGTGGGGGGCACGCCGGGCACTTGGGCCGCGTAGAGAAAGGAGTGACTTGGTAAGGAGAGACGGGTGGTTGTTGGGAGAAGGGGGTGGGTCCGTCGGGTCCCGAAGGATGTGCTGGGATGAAGGCTGAAGGCGGGGCTCAGCTTGGGCAGAGGCACGGAGGCAGGAGTCTAGAGTTCAAAGCAGGCGCGTCGGGAGAGCCTCGGACTCCGTGCCGGGGACACCTCGGGTTTTAAACACGCCGCCAAGCCCCTTTCTTTGGGGCCTCTTTTCTGGAGGCAGAGTGTCCCGCGATGCTGACGCCCCAGGTGCCGTCTTTGTCCCCTGGTCCGCTGTGACTTCAAATTGGTTTTTGTTCTAGAGCAGGGCCAGCCCGCTGCCCAGCTGACCTTGACCTGGGGTGGGGGCGGGTCTTGTTGCAGCTGGATGGTGACGACCTCCTGGATAACCCCGGGGAGGCCCAAAGTGCCTTCTATGAAGGTCCTGGGGTAAGTGACTCAGGGGTTTGGTGGGGGACGGGGGGCGGGCTCTGAGTCACGGCCCGTGGTGCCCCTGGAGGCGGCCGGCGGGAGGGAGGCCCTAACGGCAAGAGGGAAGGGGGTCATGTTCACCCCCTGAGGCGCTTTGCCTGGAGGAGGGTGGGGGGGCCACAGGGGGTGGAGGTGAGACCGGGTGGGGTGGCCCTGGCTCTGCCCACCGGCTCCTCGGGAAGAAGGGGAGGGTCCCGGGTCCCTGGCTTTGGGGCCTCGGGTCAGTTGGGACAGAGCGGTTCTGGGGAGTTGAGGCAGAGGCCAGCTCTGGGGTTCACCAGGGGACACTCGTCTAGGGAGCAGGCAGTGCGGGGGCCTGGGGGCCTGTCCCTGCTTAGCCGTGGTTGGGTGTCCCCCAGGGGAAGGGGATCGACTGACGCAGACCTCAGTCTCCATCTGGAAAATGGGGGCCGGGGTGCCAGGCAAAGCCCAGAGTGGGGAACGCAGTGGACGTTAATTAAGCACCTACTGTGTGCCTGACCATGCCACTTGACCTTCCCTCTTCTTCCTCTTCTGCTGCTTCTCCCTTCCTCCCCCCTTCCCAACCCCCCTTCGCCTCATCCCTCCCCCTCCTCCTCCTGTCTTCTCCCTCCTCCCTCTTGTCATAACTGTCATTTATTAACACTTACTGTATGCTACCCAGCCCTTTCTGGTCATTTTTACTTAGTGCTCACGACAGCTGTGATAATATGTTCTGAATAATTTATCTTTCATAATATAAATGATTAATCTAGAACCTGACCAATAAACCTTTATTTGACCCTTTATAGACCCAGGAACAGTGACGAGCCTGGATTCTGACTTTGTGATTAGTCATGTTGCCATCCTTTTTAAGTTTCTTTTACCTATCTATCTATCTATCTATCTATCTATCTATCTATCTAGAGAGTAGGGGAGGGACAGAGAGAGAGGGAGAGAACCCCAAGCAGGCTCCGTGCTGTTAGCCCAGAGCCAGACACGGAGCTCAGTCTCGCGAACCATGAGCTCCTGACCTGAGTCGCAATCAAGCGTCGGACGCTCAACCGACTGAGCCACCCAGGTGCCCCGTATCATCCTTTTTTAACACCCGTGAAGCCCGGGGTCCGGCTTCAAGCCCCCTGCGTGTGATGTCCGTGAAGGTCATGACCGTCCTAGGAGACAGGTTTGGTTGTGGCCATTTAAGTGGTTAAGAACTCAGAACCGTCCGGGTCTGGGCTGGGGGCTGATCGGGAGCCACATCCTGCCAAGCAGTCCCCTCTCTCCGTCTGGGAAAGGAGGGTGGGGGCGCGCAATTCTCGCCTGTGCCACATTTGCTCAAATATCCGTGCGTGTCTCGATCGTACGTGCCTGGATCGCAATCCGGGACAGCGTGGAAGGCGCTGAAGATGCGTCCGACTCAGCACGGCCGGCCCAGAGTAAGGCCCCCGACGGTAGCTGCCGCTGTCCCTAACGAACACAACCCCGGTCTTCGATCCGGAAGCTTTGGGGGCCGGGCGTGTTTCAGAACTCCGGGTCCTTTCAGGGGTTCCGGGAAAGGGATGCGGGACGTCACGTGACACGCTCGCTCCCCTCTCCACGGTCCGCCTCCGGAAGGGTCACGTCACGTGGGCAAATTGTGGCTCTCCCCGAGAGCGCCGTAATCACTTTTGGTCAGGGTTTGCTACCAAAAGGGTTAGGAAGGCGTCGGCGGCCTTCGGGGCGCTTCTGAGCGCGGGAGCTGCACGTGGAGGTTTTATGGGCCTTTATGGCTCCTTCGAGGAGAGTTTTCATTCCGTTCCGCTGACGCGTGCAGATGGGGAGAGCGAGGCCGGAGAAAGCAAGCCCCGGGTTGCACGGCAGAGCCCGGCGGAGGCTGGGATTCGAACGTAGGTGGCGGCCACGTCCAGGTGAAGCGTTCTCTCTGCCCTGCGCCAGCCCCTTGTTAACCTCTGTTCTTCCCTTCCCACCTCGCCCGGCCTCCAGCTCCACGTGCAAGAAGCTTCTGGCAACCACTTGAGCCCGGAGCCCACGCAGCCGGCCCCCAGCGTGGACCTAGACTTCCTGGAAGATGCCATCCTGGGCTCGCCTGCCGCGGGGGGCGGCGGCGGGGGCGGAGGGGCCGCCGACCAGCCCTGCGACATCCTCCAGCAGAGCCTCCAAGAGGCCAACATCACTGAGCAGACCCTCGAGGCCGAGGCCGAGCTGGACCTGGGCCCCTTCCAGCTGCCCACCCTGCAGCCCGCGGACGGCGGGGCGGGCCCGGCGGGGGCCGGAGGGGCCGCGGCCGTGGCCGCTGGGCCCCAGGCCCTGTTCCCGGGGGGCACCGACCTGCTGGGGCTGCAGGCCCCCCCTGCCGTGCTGACCCACCAGGCCCTGGTGCCGCCCCAGGACGTGGTCAACAAAGCACTGAGCGTCCAGCCCTTCCTGCAGCCCGTGGGCCTGGGCAATGTGACCCTCCAGCCCATCCCGGGCCTCCAGGGCCTGCCCAACGGCAGCCCTGGGGGCGCCGCGGCGGCCACGCTTGGCCTGGCGCCCATCCAGGTGGTGGGCCAGCCGGTCATGGCACTCAACCCGCCCACCTCCCAGCTCCTGGCCAAGCAAGTGCCCGTCAGTGGCTACCTGGCCTCGGCGGCCGGCCCCTCGGAGCCGGTGACCCTGGCGTCGGCCGGCGTCTCGCCCCAGGGGGCGGGCCTGGTCATTCAGAAGAACCTCCCCACCGCCGTGGCCACCACGCTCAACGGGAACTCGGTGTTCGGAGGGGCCGGGGCCGCCCCCGCCGCGGCCGGCGGGGCGCCCTCGGCGGCCCCCGGCCTCGGCTCGTCGCCGCTGGTCCCAGCGCCCAACGTGATCCTGCATCGCACGCCCACGCCCATCCAGCCCAAGCCCGCCGGCGTGCTGCCCCCCAAGCTCTACCAGCTCACCCCCAAGCCGTTCGCCCCCGCGGGCGCCACGCTCACCATCCAGGGCGAGGCGGGGGGCCTCCCGCAGCCGCCCAAGGCCCCCCAGAACCTGACTTTCATGGCAGCGGGCAAGGCCGGCCAGAACGTGGTGCTGTCGGGCTTCCCGGCGCCGGCCCTGCAGGCCAACGTCTTCAAGCAGCCTCCGGCCACCACGACGGGGGCCGCCCCGCCTCAGCCGCCCGGGGCCCTGAGCAAGCCCATGAGCGTCCACCTCTTGAATCAGGGCAGCAGCATCGTCATCCCCGCCCAGCACATGCTGCCGGGCCAGAACCAGTTCCTGCTGCCGGGGGCGCCCGCCGTCCAGCTGCCCCAGACGCTGTCGGCCCTGCCCACCAACGTCGGCGGGCAGATCCTGGCGGCCGCGGCCCCCCACGCGGGCGGACAGCTCATCGCAAACCCCATCCTCACCAACCAGAACCTGGCGGGCCCGCTGAGCCTGGGCCCCGTGCTGGCCCCCCACTCGGGGGCCCACAGCGCCGCCCACATCCTCTCGGCCGCCCCCATCCAGGTGGGCCAGCCGGCGCTCTTCCAGATGCCCGTGTCGCTGGCCGCGGGCAGCCTGCCCACACAGAGCCAGCCGGCGCCCACGGGCCCCGCGGCCACCACCGTCCTCCAGGGGGTCACCCTGCCTCCCAGCGCCGTGGCCATGCTCAACGCCCCCGACGGGCTGGTGCAGCCAGCCCCCCCGGCCGCCACCGGGGAGGCCGCGCCCGTCCTCGCGGTGCAGACGGCCCCCCAGGCGCCGCCGGCCGCCAGCACACCGCTGCCTTTGGGCCTCCAGCAGCCACCGGCTCAGCAGCCCCCCCCCCAGGCCCCCGCCCCTCAGGCCGCCGCCCCGCCTCAGGCCACCACCCCACAGCCCAGCCCGGGCCTGGCGTCCAGCCCAGAGAAGATCGTCCTGGGACAGCCACCCTCTGCCGCCACCGCGGCCATCCTCACTCAGGACTCCCTGCAGATGTTCCTGCCGCAGGTAAGTGGCCGCGGAGGGGCGCGGACAGGGGGTGTGTGCTGCGGGGAGGGGCCGGGAGCTGGAGCTCAAGGTGTGTGTGTGCAGGGGGTGGGGGGTGGGGAGGCAGTGACTGGGAGGGGGGCGTCTGGTGGGCTTGGGAGGGCGTCTCAGAGCGGCACTCCCTGCTCCCGGTGATGCGTGCGTCCCCGAGGGGACAGCCCGACAGAAAGACGAGGAGGGGGACTGACTGGCGGACAGGCTGACTGTCTGCTCTCCTGCTGGAGGGGATGAGAATCAGAGAGAGCCGGGCAAGACACAGACAGACAGACGGGCAGACAGACAGATGGGGCGGGAGGCCGCGGGCGAGGTGGAGCCGGAGGACTGACGGGACCTGAGCGAAACGAACTTGCTGGGGTAGCAGGCTCCCTGGTGCCCGGACCCCGGGGTCCGAGCCGCCCCGGCCTCTGCACCCGGCCTCTCGGTGCCCCTGCGCCCGGTCCCCACCACCCCCTGCTCTGGGACGTTGGGGAGCCCGGGATCTTGGGGTGGGGAGGCTGCGGGGGCCGTGGGGTGACCTTCTGACCCTGTGCGGGCTGCCCGTTTCAGGAGAGGAGCCAGCAGCCCCTCTCCGCAGACGGCCCCCACCTCTCCGTGCCCGCCTCGGTCATAGTCAGCGCCCCGCCTCCCGCCCAAGACCCAGCCCCGACCACCCCCACCGCCAAAGGAGCTGGCCTCGGCCCTCAGGCCCCCGACAGCCAGGCTTCCCCGGCGCCGGCCCCCCAGGTAGATGAACCCCAGCAGCCTCTGCCCCAGCTCAGACTGAGCCTTGCCCCTGCAAACCCCTCCTTCCTGCTCCCTCCTTGCCCCTCGCTCTGGCTGCCCTGCCTGCCTCTCTGTCTCGCTGGCTTGGGAAAGGTGTCCCTTCGCTCCCCAGATCTTTCCTGAGGGTCTCCTGGCAGCCGTGGACTCCTAGGACCAGAGCCAGGCCTGGGGGAGCCCACACCGTAGGCAGGGACACGGGGTGCACACGGCAGGCACTTCTTTCCTACAGTGACCATTTTCACCTCCGGAGGAGTAACACGGTCAGAGGGTTCGCATCTCAAAACATAACCGGAGATGTAGCTGAAAAGCCCTGTCTCCTGAGCCACGGATTCCCGCCCTGCCTCCCCGGGGCGGTGCTGTGCATCCTTGTCCACGCGTGGACAGGCAAGGCGGCGCCTGGATTCTTTTTTTCCCACTTCGTACCAAAGCAGGAGCACACTCCGCATGCGATTTTGCACCTTCTCTCGTTCAGGGACTCATCTCGGAGACGTTGCTTCATTCTTGCGCGGACCGCGCCGTTCTCTGCCGTGCCGACGGGCTGGCATTTATTTAACTGGTCCTTGTTGCCGAGCAGCTAGGTCCTTTCCAGCCTTTGGCTGTGAGGAACCAAGCGGCAAAGCACGACCGTCTGTACGTCACTTTGCGGGGCGGGTTCTCAAAAAAGGAGAGCGCCGGGTGTCACAGGCGTCTGTGGTTGTGACGGGTGGCGCCAGATCGCCCTCTGTGGAGTATCAGTCGGGGCACCCTTTAGCAGCGGTATGTCGTCTGTGCCCGTTTCTGCACGGCCTCAGCAGTGTATTGAACTTCGCCCGCCTGCCGGGTGAAAAGCAGCTTCTCGCCTTGTTTCGGTTTGCGTTTCTGACCACGAGATTGGGCAGGTGTTCGTAGATGTTTGTGCTTTCCGTGGAATCGCCTGCTCGTACCCCTTGCCATTGAAAATTGAAAATGGTTCCTGAAAATTGAAATGAAAATTGAAATGCCATTGAAAATTGAAAATTGAAAATGGTTCCTGGCCATTTTCTTGTTGATTTGTAGCAACTCTTTACATATGAGGAACGTTGGCCTTTGTCTCACGCGAGCCATCAGCACGTGGGAGTGCTTTTCTGGCGCCGATGTTGTACTCGCTCAAGAAGGACTCGTGGATAGGTCGACGAGCATAGGCAAGGGGAGGAGGAGGAGATAACGTCAGCAAGGTGAGGGTGGCAGAAAGCATCGTGGACTTTGGCCTTAGACGACCACGATTTCACTCTCAGGTTCTGCTGCTTGCCCCGTGACCTTCAGCAACCAGTTTCTTCTTTCCTGAAACAGATGTTTGGGGAACGAGGGCGCTTAATAGGTGGCCGGCCTTGTGCTGACCCAGAGCAAAGCCCTGTACCCGCTGAGCCTCAATTTCTTCTTGCGCAAAATGGGAATAATAGGTTCTTACGGCTCTGTTAGGAGTAAACGAGCTACCATAGGCTTAGCCCAGAGTAAGCAGGCGGTAGGTGTCCACCATTTATCTTTTTTTTTTTTATTGTCCCCGTTGGGGGAGAGCGGGATCCGGTCCAGAGTCACGGTCTAGGAGGACACGAGACCAAGATGGGATCCGGCCATGTCTGCATCGAGAGGAGAAGCAGAAGTGGGGGAGGGGACAAAAGGCCAGGAGGCGCCCGGCGTGGGAGCAACTCACGCTGGGAGCAGTGTTTCTGGAGCGGGCCAGATACAGGCCTTCCAGCAAGCAGCTTCCATGGTCCGCCGTTCCAGGGCGTTCGTAGGATTTCCTCCGAGCGCTGTGGGTGCCACGGCACACACTTGCCGTGAGCAATCATTCCAGTTTACCTAGTACCGAGGACGTTCTTAGAAGGCAGGACTTTTTTATTTTGTTTTGTTTTATCTTATTTCATTTTATTTTTAGTGTTTATTTTTGAGAGAGAGAGAGAGAGAGAGACAGAGTGCAAGCAGGGCAGGGGCAGAGAGAGAGAGGGAGACACAGAATCCGAAGCAGGCTCCGGGCTCCGAGCCGTCAGCACAGAGCCCAACGCGGGGCTCGAACTCACAAGCCGCGAGATTACGACCTGAGCCAAAGTCGGACGCTCAACCGACGGAGCCACCCAGGTGCCCCAGGACTTCGTCGTTTTAAAACTGAGACCGTCCCGGGCAAACCAGGACGCGTTTGGTCACCCTCCTTACTCCTCACGACCTTCCCCAGCCACATCGTCTCAAGCCATAGCCCGCTCCCTCCGCAGCCCAGCCCGCCCTGGCCCTTGCCTGGTTCGTGTTTCTCCGTAGCATTTCCGGCCGTGTGACCCGACTGTCTAGTGTCCTTGTTTACATGGTTCTGGCCATACTGTAAACTCCACGAGGGCAGAGAGTTTTGTCCGTTGTCTCTTTGCCGTATCCCCAGTGGCCAGAACAGTGCCAGGCACACAGCCGACCCTCAGTGAGCCTGTATTGAATAAACCAACGGAGGAAATCATTTATTGAAGAAACGAAACACACGTACGAAACAGCCCCGCCGGTGCTGGCTCTGTGCCGAGTACGCCCCAGTGGAATCAAAGGGAGAGAACGTTCTGGGAGGAGACGCGGTTCAGCCGCAGGTGAAACAGCCTGCTAGATGAAAGCATTGAAGGCAGCGGGCTGCCCGTGAGGAGGCTGGCGAGGGTCCTGCTCTAGGCTAAGTGAGCAGGAACAGCCTCTGGGGGGAGGAAGTATTTGAGCTGAGGCCCAAAGAAGGAGAAGTTGTGGGGAAATAGCATGTGCAAAGGCCCGGAGGCCAGGGCCAACTTGGGATGCCAGGGAATGGAAAGTCGGCTGGAGTGGGGGGGGGGGAGGGGTGGAGCGAGATAGGGTCGGAGAGTTCGGCGGTGCCTCGTGGGCCAGTGAGTTGGGCCCTGGCAGTCACGGGGCCATGGCCTTGTCTGATTATACGATTTTCAGTGATCCTTCTGGCTTCCACTGGAGAGTGGTTTGGTGGGCCATGTGAATGGAGGTCCAGAGATCCTCATGCGACAAGGACAAGGGCAGTGCTTCAAAGGGGTGGTCACAGTGATGGTGGAGGCAAGTAGACAGGTTCAGGGGACGGTTTGGAGCTCGCTTCAGGATCAGAGGCACGAGGAGGAGGGCATTATGGGAATAACTTCGTGAACGACACCATTTCTCTTACGGTGAGACCTTGGATTGTGAGTAACTTGTCCTGGGAGCGTCCCTCGCAGGCCCTTGTGTTAGCGGACATGTCTAATAAATTGTAACTTGCTAGGCGAGCGAGGTCTCGCAGCCCGGGTTGTACGGGACGCCGAACGCCCCACGATCGCGACTGAGCCTGTGGTTCTTGAAATTCACTTTGCTCTACGAGTGCTTTGGATTACAAGCATGTTTCCGGGCCGAATCACGCTCGCACACCCAGGTTTTCCCATGCTTCTGCATGCTGTTCCGGACACTTTACAAGCCTTAGCTCCTTGAAACCTCCCTCAGGTAGGCAGTGTTATTATCCCCATTTTACAGGTGAGGAAGCAGAGGCACAGGGCGAGGCAGTCGCTTGCCCGTGGTTCCCCAGCTGCTAGGGCCTGGATTCGAACCCTGACAGTTTGTTGCCAGAAACACCCGAGGGATGCAGGAAGCCAGCGCTGAGCGTGAATCGCAGCTCTGCTCCGTGTCAGGGGCTCCGAGGCGTAGTTGACTCGTCTGCAAAATGGGCACGAGGCCACCGGCCTCACGGGCGCTCGGCACCGTGTAGGCGGGCTGTGGCTTTTGTGCCTACGAGAGTGCACGGCGTGATGGGAGGTTCTGGACAGACGTCTCTTGGCTGAGCAAGTAGGTGGGTGGGCGGGTGGGGGGCTGACCCGGCGGACAGGCGGGCGAGCGGACGGACTGAAGCATGAAAGCAACACGGAAACGTCAGCCGGGTCCCGACTTGTGATACGCGCGCACGCTCGTGTGCCAGGCCCGTCCCCAGGCTGGAAGGCTGCCGTCAGGTGGTTCTTTCGTGCGGCCCCCGTCCCCCTGCTTCGTGGCCAGCCTTCTGCAGGGACGTCCGGGTGAGGGGATTGATTTTGTCGTCGATACCCCGGCTCTTGAAATTGTCCCTTGAGGGGGCTATATCTTCGGGGGGGGGGGGAACGCTGACCATCCCGCTCAGGGAGCGCAAAGCCTCCCGTGTATTGTTTGTAGCGGGCTCTGGGAAAAAAAAAAAAAAAGCCACCACCCTTGTCGCCGTTATTCAACAAGCGTTACTCGCGTGTGGTTGAAAAAATGCAGTTTGGGGCGCCTGGGTGGCTCCGTCGGCTGGGCATCCGGCTTCGGTGCGGGTCGCGATCTCACGGTCCGTGAGTTCAAGCCCCGCGTCGGGCTCTGGGCTGACAGCTCGGAGCCCGGAGCCTGTTTCGGGTTCTGTGTCTCCCTCTCTCTACCTCTCCCCTGCTCACTCTCGCTCGCTGTCTCTCTCAAAATAAACTTAAAAAAAAAATACAGCTTAAAAGAAAAAGAGGGTATACGGTTAATTTCAGCGAGTCTTCCTTTTCGTGGGATTTCTGGCCCTTTCCGCATATAGACACTCCCCCCCCCCCCCCCCCCCCGGCAGTTTCTTTGTAGAGTGCCATCATGTGGCGTCATAGGGCAGGCACCGCGGACGTTTGAGGCCGGGTCATTCTTCATTGTGAGGGGCTGTCCCGTGCACTGTGGCGCGTGGGGTACCATCCCCTGCCTCCACCTCCTTGTTGCCAGTAACACCCCTTCTCGAGTTGGGACAACCATGGGATCTTCAGGGGTTGCCGTGGGTCGCTTGGGGAACCGAATCACCTGGGCTGGGAACCACCCCTGTGCACTTGGCCAGCATCCCTCGTTGTCTGAACTTGGACCCAGGGAGATGCGAGAGCCCATGTGTGTGCGAGGTGGGCACCTACTTTCCCTTTGCGTTTACACACAGAAACGCCCCATCCTGTTCTGTATCTTGCTTTGCCCTTTCAGCGATACCTCTCGGACCCCTGACTTGCAGACTTTTATTTTTTTTTTAATGTTTCTTTATCTTCAAGAGGGAGAGAGAGACAGAACGTGAGCAGGGGAGAGGCCAAGAGAGAGAGAGAGAGAGAGGGAGAGAATCCGAAGCAGGCCCCAGGCTCCGAGCTGTCAGCACAGAGCCCGACACGGGGCTGGAACTCACGGACCACGAGATCGTGACCTGAGCCGAAACCAAGAGTCAGACACTCAACCGACTGAGCCACCGAGGCGCCCCCTAAAGATTGTATTTTTAAGTAATCTCTGCACCCAACTTGGGGCTCAAACTCACAGCCCCGAGATCAAGAGCCACGCGCTCTCCTGAGCGAGCCAGCCAGGTGCCCCTCCTCCGTTCTTCTTAAATTTTTTTTTTTTAACGTTTTATTTATTTTTGAGACAGAGAGAGACAGAGCATGAACGGGGGAGGGTCAGAGAGAGGGAGACACAGAATCGGAAACAGGCTCCGGGCTCCGAGCAGTCAGCACAGAGCCCGACGCGGGGCTGGAACTCACGGACCGTGAGATCATGACCTGAGCCGAAGTCGGCCGCTTAGCCGACTGAGCCACCCAGGCGTCCCTCCTCCGTTCTTTTTAAATGCTGGTCACAACCATTAACCAATAGGCACCGGGTGTGGTTTGAAAACCACCATCCAGGAGAACAACCGTGGGGCAGTCATCAGGCATGGGGGCTCTGGAAACCCCACCCTGCCCCTTACAAGGCTGCAGCCTTAGCCAGGTGACTGACTTCTCTGTGCCTCAGTTTCCTTCCCTGTAAAACAAGGGTGATGATAAGAGCATCTACGTCACAGGGTTGTGGTCAGGAGTAAGTTCATACGCGTTAAAATGCTCAAACGGGGTCAGGCGTGTTGAAAATGCCACCAGGTGAAAGAAGCCGGGCAGACGCTCTGTAAAGGGCCAGTAGTAACCATCTGGGGCCTTGCGCTCTCTGTCGCGGCCCCAGAGCGCACGTAAACGAGTGAGCATGGCCGTGTTGCAATAAAACTTTATTTATGGACACTGAACTTTGAATTTCCTATTATCGTCACCAGTCACAAAATATTCTCCTCCTGATTTCTATGCCACCATCTAAAAATGTAAAAAAAAAAACACAACACACACACACACACAAAACAAGCCTCTTCTTAGCTTGTGGCTAAATATACGGAATGATAGGCCAGGCAGGCCAGGCTGGCCCCGTCGGCCTGTGGGCTGCAGTACCCCGTAGTTTCGTTATTTATTGACGTGGTTCCCTGTTGGAGAGAATACCGAAGGTGGCTTCCTGGGCAAACAGCGCTTCTATAAATACGCCAGTACCCAGGCTTTGCACAGTGGTGTGAAAATGCCTGCAGGGTACGTTTCTAGAAATGGAACTTCTAGATCAGAGAGTGGATGCGCTTCCCAGGCATTTTATGGAAGGCGTTGAAGCGATTGTGCCTTCGTGGGCTTTTTTGCCCGTGAAGCCTCCTCCGGTGGCTCCTGGCCAGGCCGCGGGATGTTCCGAATTCGGCACGAATGCCGTCTACATCTGGGCAGTGGGACTCTCCTGGCGAACGGTCCCCTCATATGGTAGTTTTTTGAAACATGACCGGAAGACTCCTTTCGTGCTGATTTCGAGAACTTCTAAAACACGGAAAAGAACGAAGAAGGAAAATAAGTCCGTGCAGGGGCCACCGGTAACATTTGGGGGGGGGTCATGAAGTTTTCTTTCAGCCTGATCTCCCCCAACCCATTTCAGACATTTTTTAATTCGGGGGCGACTGGGTGGCTCAGTCGGTTACGCGTCTTGAGTCTTGATTTCGGCTCAGGTCACGATCTCACGGTTTTCGTGAGTTTGAGCCCCTCGTCGGGCTCTGCGCTGATGGCGTGGAACGAACCTGCTTGGGATTCTCTCTCTCCCTCTCTCTCTGCCCCTCCCCTGCTCGCTGTGCCCCTCTCTCTCTCAAAAAACAAACCAAAAAATAAAACATTTCTAATTTTTAGCGTTAGGCGTTCTGTGCACATGGCTCAATCATCCGAAAGCAGTTCTTAGCGTTTTAAAGCCCCACCCCAGGCCTACCTTCCCAACCCACCGGCCCCTGCAGGAAACCACAATTCCTTATTTGGCCTATAGACTTCCGGCCTATAGACTTCCGTGTTCCGCGCGCGTGTGTGGCCGGGGTTACGTGTGGATTTACGTTTCTCCTCCGTCTCCGACCGCCCAGAAGGTAGCACATTCTAGGCAGCGGGTGGAGAGTTTCCTGGATCCCTTGGTGCAGCTGGGCAGTGTTCCTCCGTATCCCTCCTCAGGGATGGACGTGAAAATGGGTCCACGGGGCGCTTTTGGTGTGCATTTCTCTGGTTACAAGCGAGGTTGAGCATCTCTCGCAATAGATGAGCCTCTGTGTTTCCTTTTCTGTGCGCTGTCTGATCATGCCCTTTGCCCCTTGTTCTCGCTGGTTGTTAGTGATTTCTGGAGGCTGATGGCATATGCTCTGAATTACGACTGTTTTCCCCCCCGTGTTATCATTTGTTTTTTTTTGACTTGGTTGGGCAGTGGGGGGGGGGGGTGCTGTGTTTGTCTGTATACATATATTTTTTTCATTTTTAATGTTTATTTTTGAGAGGGAAAGAGACAGAGTACAAGCAGGGGAGAAGCAGAGAGAGAGAGAGACACGGAATCCGAGGCAGGCTCCAGGCTCTGAGCTGTCGGCACAGAGCCCGACGCGGGGCTCGAGCTCAGGAACTGTGAGATCATGACCTGAGCCGAAGTCCGACGCTCAACCGACTGAGCCACCCAGGCGCCCCTGTATTTGTCTGTGTTTTTAATGAGTAGGGGACGAATTTTTTTTAATTGTTATTTTTAAATGTTGAAAAAGGATTTGAAACATACGGCAACGTTCTAGGAACTGTAGAGAACCCACGGGTGTTCTTTGCTCTGTAACAGGATGTATTAGTTATCTGTTGCTGCGTAACAAATTGGCCCCCCACACTGAGCAGCTTTAACCAATAAGCATTAACTTACCTCGCATAGTTCGTGAGGACTGGGAATCTGGAAGCAGCTTAGCTGGAATCTGCTGGCTCACGGCCTCTCATGAGGAGGTCAGTTAGGGCTGCCGTTATCCGAAGGTTTGTCGGGGTGGGAGACTATGCTTCCAAGGGGGCGCGCTCACGCCCCCCTGGCAGATGGCCTCAGCTCCTCCCCACGCAGCCCTCTCCAAGGGGCACCTCAAAACCCGCTCCAAGGTTTGCTTCCCCCAAAGTAAATGATCCACCAGAGAGTCCCGGGACGAAAGCCGCGGTCTTTTCTAGAACTGCATCTTGGAAGTGGTGTATGCCCATCTTCGCCAAATCTGTTGGTCCCAGAGACTAACCCTGGGACGAGACCCAGGGTGGGAGGAGACCGAATAATGAGGAGGGAGGTGGGCATCGGTGGGGGCCGCCTCGGAAGCTTGGCTGCCACCCCGATGTACCCGTCGGCAGCGTGCTATGCTCTCTTTATCCTCCATTCTCTCGAGGTGTATCCGTTTTTATGCTGAAGCATATGTGTCTCAATCGAGACATTCTCCTTTCCTCCTTAATGCCTCAGCCTTCGAGAACAAGAGTGTTCTCTGACTTGACTGCCGCCCAGTTACCAAATGCAGCAAATTGAGCATTGAGACAGAACCATTGTCCATGGTGCATAATTTATGTAGCCAGTTGTCCAGCGGTCAGGTAATATGTTCCTCTCCTTATTTCCCTTAGCTTGCCGGCCGTCGTCTGGCCACGTGGGTTGTTTCCCCGCGTTCTCTGTTGTAAATACTCCCCCAACCATTCAGCAAGTGCCTGAATGGTTCCCGTCCCAGATTCCTAGAGGGCGGCGTACCAGGTCAAAGTCATGACGCTTTCAAAGCCCCCAGGCCAGGGGGCCCACCCGGGCGACAACCTCACCGGCCCCATGTGAGAGCCGAGGGCCTCTCGGATCTCTCCTTAGAGGTCGCAAGCCTTCAGGGAGGTGTGGATTGATTGGTTTGGGGGGGCTTTCAGTTTGAACGGCGGGAAGTTCTTCAGGGCCAGCCTCGGAAGGGTCCCGGGCGTTGGAGCCTTGACATCATGAGTCGGCCCACGTTGGGGGCTCAAGGCAGAGAGCCCCGGCTTTGGAGCCTGGTAGCACGGGTGGCCTCGGGAAGTCCCCTGAGCCCTCTGAGCTCGAATCCTTCCCCATCAACTGGGAAGTCACAGGGCGGGGTGAGGCAGGGGGACTCGGGACCAGCCCGTCTCGGCTCCCTGACCTCCGCTTCCCCCCGCGTGAAGTGGTTTCAGCGTCTTCTCTGCTTTCAGGCCCATGGAGGGACCACGCATAAGTGGTTGCAGGTGGCCATCCGTGCATACATCAGTGTGGGCTGTCCCCGGGGTGTGGATCCCGTGACAGCAGAAGGGGGCCAGCCCGGGGGCGGGCACGCAGCTGGTGCTCACGGGTTAGACAGGGGATGCCGGGGTCGTGATTCCGGGCGGGGGGGGGGGGGGGGGAGGGACAGCGCAGAGGCGCTCAGTCGGAGGTGTGTTTTAGGCCAGGTCACCGGGTACGTGTAACAGACCCGCGCCCGGACCGCGTGTGCCCGTCTGAGAGACACAAACACACAGGCACACGCACACGTGGCCCCCTGGGCGGGCCCGCAGCCACGGCCACACAGGCATACGTGGGCAGAGGTCGTGGACACTTACAGGGCCCATGGCTCTGGACCGGCGTCCAGAGGGACCTGGCCCTGACCCTCAGTTGCCACCCTCGTCCTGGGCGCTCTGGGGCCCCCAGCCCCCCGTATCGGTGCTGGTGTCCATGTTCCCGGCTCAGCCGGACGGCCAGGCCCCTCGGGGCTGGCGGCTGGGATGCCGCCCCTGTCCGGCCGCCTCCTTCCCCTTTGCTGCTCTGCTCGTGCTCCCTGGCCCCCCTGCCTCCCCGCTGGGCAGCTGGTGTGGTGCCCCTGCCGCCCGCCCGCCCGCCGTCACCACTGCTTTCTCCGCTGCTGCTCCTGAACCCTGCAGAGCTCACCCGCGTGTGGGGGGAGGGGGGAGGGGACCTCCAGGGAGGGGGTGAGATCAGAGGAAAAGGGACCGAGGTGGGGTGGGGGCAGGTGGAGGGGTGGGGTCGGGGGACCCGTAGGCGGGTGGAGCGGGCTGTTCGGAAACGAGGGGTGGGAAGGAGAAGCCGCGCTGAGTCCTTTCTCTCCAGACAAGGGGTGGCTCAGGAGAAGGTCGTTTGGTGGGGGCGGCTGGGGTGCCCAGCGTACTGGGGCAGCGGGAGCCAAGGTTGGTTCTGACCCCCGCCCCCTCCCCTCTCCCTCCCTCCCCCTGCCCAGATCCCGGCAGCGGCTCCACTCAAGGGCCCAGGCCCCTCCTCGTCCCCGTCACTACCTCACCAGGCCCCTCTGGGAGACAGCCCCCACCTGCCCTCCCCACATCCCGCCAGGCCCCCCTCCCGCCCGCCCTCCCGCCCCCACTCCCGCCCGCCCTCCCAGCCCCAGAGCTTGTCCCGCCCGCCCTCAGAGCCCACCCTGCACCCTTGCCCCCCGCCCCAGGCGCCCCCGACTCTGCCCGGCATCTTTGTCATCCAGAACCAGCTGGGGGTCCCGCCACCGGCCGGCACCCCGGCCCCCACGGCCCCAGGCCCCCCCCAGCCCCCGCTGCGCCCCCCCTCCCAGCCCCCGGAGGGGCCGCTGCCCCCGGCTCCCCACCTCCCGCCTTCCTCGGCCCCCTCTGTCGTGGCCTCCACGGACGCGTCCGCCAGGCTGCAGGCCCCGACACCGCCTGACTTCCAGCTGCAGTTCCCACCCGGTCAGGGGCCCCACAAGTCCCCCACGCCCCCTCCGACCCTCCACCTGGTCCCTGAGCCCGCAGCGCCCCCCCCACCGCCTCCTCGGACCTTCCAGATGGTGACCGCCCCCTTCCCGGCGCTGCCCCAGCCGAAGGCTCTGCTCGAGAGATTTCACCAGGTAATCGGAGGCAGGGACCAGCCCCGCCGCCCACCCCGCGAGCCCTGGCCTCCCCGCACAGTCTTGACGGGGAGACCCTCCCCAGCCCTGGCGCCCGGCCGCCGCCACCCTTAGGTGCCGCCTACCCTTCAACCACCTGTCCCCCGTCCTCAGGTGCCGTCCGGAATCATTCTCCAGAACAAGGCCGGGGGGGCCCCCGCCGCCCCGCAGACCTCCGCCAGCCTGGGGCCCCTCGCCAGCCCCACCGCCTCGGTGCTGGTCAGTGGGCAGGCCCCATCCGGGACCCCCACCGCCCCCAGCCATCCCCCTGCCCCGGCACCCATGGCCACCGCAGGTAGGGGAGAGGTAGCCCCACGCAGGAGAAACGTGGGGGGCGGGGGGCTGAAGGCGGGTGGGCAGGGGGAGGGGGTGCGGGCTGGGGCAGAGCTGTGGGTGCGTGAACCAAGGGGTCACCCGGACCTCACAGGACAGGGAAGGTGCAGCAGGAAGGGCTGTCTCCCCCGATCCGAGGGGGCACTCAGTTCAGGGCCAGGCCGGGCTACCGAGGCCAAAGAACCAGAGGAAAGTGGGCATGGGCTTGGGGGTCACAACATGGAGGGGCCTTTGTGCCAGTGACCCCTGAGCCCGGTCTGCCCCCACCCCCACCCTCAGGCCTCCCTCCTCTGCTTCCTGCCGAGAGCAAAGCTTTTGCCAGCAACCTCCCGACCCTGAGCGTGGCCAAGGCCGCCGCGGCTGGGCCGGGGAAGTCTTCTGGGCTGCAGGTAAGGGGCCACCAGAGTGGGGGGCGCTCTAGGGCCAAAGCAGTGTCACCGGGGAACCGGGAAAGGGTCCGGCGGGACAGAGGAGGCCAAGCGACAGGTGCCCAGTCTGGGCGGTGGGTCCAACACCAGGTCAGCCCGGTGGGTGGGCGCCTGTGAGAGCATGAGACGGACGGAGAGCCACAGACCCCGAGACAGAGCGTGATGACAGGAGTGATGGCCCGAGTGGGTCCCTGGGGGCGGCAGCCGGGAGAGGTTGAGGCTGGAGGAGGAGGGAAGGGTCGGGGAGTCGTGCCATGGGGGGCCCAGACTGGAGGGGGGCAGAGCAGTGTGGGGGAGACTGAGGCAGAGACCAGCTGCAGGAAGTGCAGGGCGGAGGGGGGAGGAGGGAAGGCAAGAACACAGCCGGTGGAGGGACCAGGATGCCAGTGTCTGGGAGGGCCTCGGAGGCCAGATCGCTGCCGGTGGTGGCCGAGAGGGAAGTGGGGGTGACTCCAGACAGTCAGCAGGGTCGGGGGGAGGCCGATAACCACGCTGGAGAAGGGGCGGGAGAGAGCCAGGCAGGTTCGGCGCGTCCCGTCCCGGGGCCGGGACCCCATCGTGGGGGGGTCGGGCGGGGGGGCATTGGCCCGCTCACCTTTGCCAAGGGCCAGGTAGAAAGGGGGTCCGGGCGCCGAGGGCAGGCCTCTCTGGCGATACCTCTCACCTGCCAGTCTCCTTCTGCAGTACGAGAGCAAGTCGAGGAAGCCCCCCACCCTTCAGCCCAGCAAAGAAGCCTGGTGAGTTGCCGCCCCCTGCGCCGCCCCCAGCCTTCCCGGAGGCTGGGGAGCAGGCTGTGGGGACCACCCTTCAGAAGGGGTTAGCTGTGTGATTTGGGGCAATAGGATTCCCCCGCAGATCCTCGGCTTCCTCTCTAGAAAATGGGGTGGGAGTCGTAGCGGTCACAGGGCAATGGGTGTGGGTTCCTGGACGCTGGTAAGACGGGCGGGGGTTCGAGGGAAGAGGTGGATGGGAGTCCAGGTTGGTGCGTAGATCGTTGTGGGTCCGCGGGGCTGTTCGGATGGTATTTGGGTGGACGATGGGGGGCCTGGATGGGTGTGGGGTGGATAGATGGACATTTGGGTGGGCGGGGGGTCTGGGCGGGCGATGGGTAGACCTCGGGTGCTCGCCTGCATGCTCTCTCTCGTCTGCCCTCCCACGGCAAGTGTTTATCCCACGGGCCCAGCCCTGTGCTGGATTCTGAAAACACAGGACAAGGATCCTGTGAAAACACAGGAGAGACAGTCACACCATAAAGCGATATAAGTCACCGCTACGGGCTGTGGTAGAAAACAGCCCTGGAGAGAATTGGATCCTACCCGCCCACCTCCCTCCCCCCCCTTCCCAGGGTTGCGGTTGGGACTGAGGCAGACTGGGGACATGCTGACCCCTGGCGGCAGGAGACGGTAGAACAGTAGAGCCTGGGAGGATGCGCTCCAAGCCCTGGCATCCGGCTCCCAGCCCTGCCTCTCCCTCGCCCCGAGTCCCCTGGGTGGAGGAAGGTCACTCCTCTGGGCCTCGAGTCCTTCATCTGTAGAGTGGGGACAGTGAGCGCGCCTACTCCCTTGGGCTGTTGCCAGAGTCCGTGAGACAGAACGAGGCTGCTCAGCACGCATTAGGACATTTCCCCGGTTGTGGGCACTGGGGGGCTGGGGGCTCGGGGCCGGGACCTGGTTTCTCCCGGCCTCACCACCAGCTCTGTGTGTGTGTGTGTGTGTGTGTGTGTGTGCGCGTGCGCGCGCGTGCCTGTGCGTGTGTGCCGTCTCTCCCCACCCCACCCGACCCCCCAGTTTCCTGGAACATTTGCACAAACATCAGGGCTCCGTCCTGCACCCTGACTACAAGACAGCCTTCCCCTCCTTCGAGGATGCCCTGCATCGTCTCCTGCCCTACCATGTCTACCAGGGTGCCCTCCCCTCCCCCAACGACTACCACAAAGGTGAGCCCCCCCCGCCCCCCCCCCCCCGACTCTCCCTACCTGGTCTCTAGCATGGGGAGGGGCGTGGGGAGGATCAGCGCGAGCCCCGCCCCCCCAGCGTCTGTGCCTCTGGACCTCGTCTCTTCTTCCTTAGTGGATGAGGAGTTTCAGACGGTCTCCACGCAGCTGCTGAAACGCACCCAGGCCATGCTCAATAAATACCGCCTTCTGCTCCTGGAGGAGTCCCGGGTAGGGTGCTGTCTGTCCCCCTTCCTCCCCGGGAGAGACCCCGCCCTTTTCCCCTTGCTCCCCCCCCCCCCCCCCCCCCCCCCCGGGCAGGGTGGAGGGAGGGAGGGAGGCTGGTGGTCAGATCCCAATAAGGACAGTTTGGAATCTGCTCCCAGCCTTCTGGGTTTGTCCCCCCCCCCCCGGGCCCTCCCCCTCCTGGCTGCTATTCTCTCTTCTCCCCCCTCAGAGGGTGAGCCCCTCAGCGGAGATGGTCATGATCGACCGAATGTTCATTCAGGAGGAGAAGACCACTCTTGCCTTGGACAAACAGCTGGCCAAGGAGAAGCCCGGTGGGTGGGGAGGGGAGGGGAGGGGAGGAGAGGGGAGGGGAGGGGAGGGAGGGGGAGGGCGAGGTGCCCCCCAACTGGTGCCCCTACCCTGGAGTTAGACGGGGGCTGGGGAGGAAGAGAGGTGCGTGGCCTTACCTTCCTCCGCCACTAGGAGGCGCCCGAGCCTCGCCTCCGCGCAGTGCCTGGGTCTAGCCTGACCTGCGGGCTCTGAGACCAGAGAGAAGGGAGTTCGTTTCCTTCATCACTGTGTGTCTGTTGCACTCCATCCTGGCAGAGAGGGGACCCCCCCCCCCCGCAGCCACCAGGAGATAGAAAAGCGGGGGAGCAGAGCCAGGACTAGGGTGAAGTCAGCAAGGCGGCTGGGTGACACAATGTAAGGGCCATTCACAGCAGCCGACTCCTGCTTGCACAGCAGGGGGACTTGGGAATGGCAGGGGCGTCGTAGCCACCCGTGTGTCCGTCCTGAGGGTCTGATGAGCCGCGGCCCGGCGGCTGGTGGCCGCGGGCTGCTCGCCGCACCGGGGCTCCCCCTGGCCGCGCCCTTCGCGGGCGCCTCGCGCCTCTCCTAACCCCCGCGCGCTTTCTCCGCCCCCTGGTTTCGCAGACGAGTACGTGTCTTCCTCGCGCTCTCTTGGCCTCCCCATCGCCGCCTCTTCCGAGGGACATCGGCTCCCCGGCCACGGCCCACCGCCGTCCTCGGCGTCCGGGGCCCCCGCCCAGCCCCCTCTGCACCTGCCCACCAAGCTGGTGATTCGGCACGGAGGGGCGGGTGGCTCGCCTTCCGTGACCTGGGCTCGGGCGTCCTCCTCCCTGTCCTCCTCCTCCTCCTCCTCTTCCGCCGCCTCCTCCCTGGACGCCGATGAGGACGGCCCGATGCCCTCCCGCAACCGGCCTCCCATCAAGACCTACGAGGCCCGCAGCCGCATCGGCCTCAAGCTCAAGATCAAGCAGGAAGCCGGGCTCAGCAAGGTGGTCCACAACACGGCCCTGGACCCTGTGCACCAGCCGCCGCCCCCCGCCGCCCTCAAGGCAGCCGAGCCCCCGCCCCGGCCGCCGCCGCCGCCGCCGCCGCCCCCGGCCACCGGCCAGATGAACGGCACGGTGGACCACCCGCCGCCGCCGGCAGCCACCGACCGCAAGCCGGCGGCGGCCCTGGCCCCGCACTGCCCGCGGCTGCCCCTGCGGAAGACGTATCGCGAGAACGTGGAGGCGCCGGGCAGCGGGGCGGGGGAGGGGGCCGGGGCCGGCAGAGCCCGGGGCGGCAGCCCGGCGCCGCCGCCGCCGCCGCCGCCGCCCGCCAAAGTGGACGAGGCCACCAGCGGGCTCATCCGCGAGCTGGCCGCGGTGGAGGACGAGCTGTACCAGCGCATGCTGAAGGGGGCCCCGCCGGAGCCCGCGGCCAGCGGCGGCCAGGGCAGCGGCAGCCGGGATGCCGCCTGGGAGGCGCCTCCCGCCAAGCGGCGCAAGTCCGAGTCGCCCGACGTGGACCAGGCCAGCTTCTCCAGCGACAGCCCGCAGGACGACACGCTCACGGAGCACCTCCAGAGCGCCATCGACAGCATCCTGAACCTCCAGCAGGCCCCGGGTCGGACACCTGCACCCCCGTACCCCCACGCCGCCCCGACGGCCGTCGCGCCCGCCTCCCCGTCGCCGCTGCACAGGCCCGAGGCCTACCCGCCCTCCAGTCACAACGGCGGCCTCGGCGCCAGGACGTTGAACAGATAACACCGGGCTGGTCTTCCCTTCCCCTGTCCCGCCTCCCCAGGTCCGCGCGGACGCCGGGGTGGGGGGCCCGGCCGGGCGTCTGACCTCAGCCTCCTGGGGGGGGGGACACGAGCCGCCGGGGATCCCCCGACAGTTTTTCTTGCCTAAGTTATTTGAGTCACAAAGGCCCCCTCCCCCACTTCCCGCGCCAGCCGGGCTTGTTGGGTGTGGGGTCGGGGGACTTCGGGGAGGGGGCTGTGATGTAAAATGCCCCCCCCCCCTGCCAAAGGTGGGGGCGATCCCGGTGTTTCGTCATTTCCTATTTCTTCCCGCTTCCTGCCACGCTCCGCCCCACCGTCGGGGGGTGGGGGTGGGGGGCACGTGTGCGTTTGCCGGGGATGCAGGTACCCTGGTTGCTCCCCACGCGTGTCCCCGGACTGGGCTCGTCCGCGTGGCTTCACAGACCCACGCGCCGAGGGCGCTCAAAGCTGGGGGGAGGGGGGCGCTGGGGGAGGGGGGTCCCTGCCAGCCTCGCTCAGCCCCTCTCTCTCTCTCTCTCTCTCTCTCTCTCTAGCGCCCCCCACAGGCTGTAAGAAGAACCACAGGGCAGGGCGGGCGTCAGCCAGCATCCCGGGGGGGGGGCCCCCTCTCGCAGGGCTGTGCCCGCGGGCGCCGTGTCACATCCGCGTGTGTGCGTCCAGCTCCGTGTCCTGTGTCCCCCCCCCCCCCCCGTGTGTGTGCTCGAGTGAGCAAGAGAGAGAGAGAGATTTCGAACCCTCCCGTCCTTCGACTTAAAATCCGAGCACCTCCCAAACAGGAAACCGGGGTCTCCCTCCCACCCCTCCACCCAGCCCCCCACCCCCCACCCCCACCCCAGCCAGTCTTCCCAATGTTCTTCCTGCCGCCAGCCACCCGCGCCAGATTTTGAAATCTCGGACACAGAACTAGTACTGTAAGATAAATTTTTTTGTACTGTATTTATTGTGTATAACGATTTTTTTAAAGGAGAATTCTGTACATTTAGAACTCTTGTAAATTAAAAAACTGATCCTTTTTTTAAAACTGTACCGACTCCGTCTCGGCCCCATTGCTTTTGGGTCTTTGTTGGGGGGCGGGGGGAGGGCGGGGGGAGTGGTTTGAAGTCTAGGGGGTGGGTCCGGACCTGAGAGGAGGAAGGGGATCGCGAGGGCTCGATTCCACGTGTATTTGCTGAACGCCTGTCGGGTGCCTGTTCTAGGCACAGGGGTGCGGGCGGCCGAGCAGGGCAGACAGAAGCCCCTACCTGGGGGAGAAGCGGAGAAGGCCGACGGAAAGCAGTTAAACCAAACACGGGTGATTCTTACCGTTCCCCCCATAAAGTTCCGTGGTCTCCGCGAAGGCCGAATCCGCGAATACGGAAGTGCCCCTCCTGGAGGAAATAGGAGGTTAGCTTCCTACCAACCATCAGTCGCAACATTTTCCTAAGCTGCTGGATACGTGTATTTCTGTAAAGACGTGTTGTTCGTATATGTCGTTGATCCGTCCGCATCGGGCTCCTGGCCAACAGCGCTGTGACTCAGGCCTGAACGAAGCTTCTCTGACACCCGGCAGGTCTGCGTAAGGCACATCCCGGCCTTCTGGCGCTTAGGAACGCCTAAGCGTTCCTGGTGCCCTGCACCAGGGCACCTCCCACCGCGACGTCACCGACGAAAACCCAAAAAACGTGAAAACATGGCACCAAACAACTTGAAAAGGACCCCTGTTGGGACGAGAGCTGACACCAGAGGGCGGGGCGTTGGCTTTGCTCAACCTTCGCCGGAAACTACGCGTGCTGGACGCCTCCCGTGTTTCGCCGGTCCGCGTCTGTCTGCGAGTTTGGGGGTGGGGGGTACCAGTAAATTTTAACAAGCGGATGACGTCACAGACAGGGCATCCAGAAAAAATGAGGATCGCCTGTAAATGCGTGCAGCGTCAGAGGACGAACAGTCGAGCGGTGCGTGCTAGGGTCCTGGGGCCACCATAACACCAAGTACCACAAATTGGGTGGCGCCGGCAGCACCATGGCGTGGGGGTCCTAACTTGACCTTCCGGCTGATGGTTCTCCCAGGTGTTCTAGCCTTGGGGCTAACCAGCCCCGGTGTCTCCTAAAAGGAGACCGTAACCATATTGGAAGACGGCCAACCCTTCCCCAGTGTGGCCTCATCTTCACTTGCTTACATCTGCAAAGATCCTGTCTCCCAATAAGGTCACATTCACACGTGCTGGGGACCTCGGCACAGCTTCCGGGGGGGACACAATTCCTAAGACGGGGTAGAGGAATGGACAAGGCTAGTCCGGTCCTAGGACGCCTTTGTGTGAATTAGAAAACAGCGCCCCTTTCTTCTGGGCACTGGGGTTCTGTTTTGGTTTGTGTTTGTGTTTGTTTTAATTAATCAATTGATTTTGAGAGAGAAGTAGGAGGGGAGGGGCAGGAAAAGAGGGAGAGAGAATGCCAAGCCGGGTCCGTGCTGTCCGCGCAGAGCCCCCACAACGGCTGGAACTCACAAACTGAGTTCATGGCCTCGGCCCCAAATCAAGAGGCGGAGGCTTAACGGACTGAGCCACCCAGGAGGTGCCCCCTGGGCACGGAGTTTTGAAGAGCAGACGGTGAGCTGGACTCCAGCCCCCGCTCGCCCATTGGGTGAGTGCTTTGTGCAGTGGGCAACCTGTGGAACTGCACGTTAAGACCCTCAGGATCGGTGGGAAAGGAAAACTCCTTTGAGGAGGGGATATTTGAACAGAGGCATACATGAAATGGTGGAGGGAGCCACAGTGAGATCTTGGGGGGAAAGCACCCAAGGCAGAAAGGCTCTGAGGCCGGAACACGCCTGGAGGGTTAACAGACTTGCAAGGAGGCCGGCCCACGTGGCTGGAATCTTGGAGGGTGGGAGAGGGAGGGAGGGAACGAGCCGTGAGATCCGAGGGAACCCAGCGGGGCCTGTGGTGTAGAACCCTGTGCTTCATGGCGATAATTTTGCCCAGCCAGGGGGAGCCAAGGCCAAGGTCCTAAGCAGAGGGCTGTGAGCGGACTTGGGAATTCCTGGGCGCCCTCTGGCGGCCGTGGAGGGAACAGGTGGGGCGACCGCGGAAACGGAGCCCAGCCCGCAGGCCCAGGTGCCCACGGCGCGTCTGGACCAGGGTGATGCGCCCAGTTTCTCCTCAGGCCCTTGGGGGGTGTTTGTGGTGGGGGAAGCGGATATGTGGGGGTCTCAGGAAAGAGAGACGACCCCCTCTCCCCCCACTGCTAGCTGTCTACTTCCCCACGTGCGAAATAAAGCACCGAAGAACACGGTTCTTAACATCCTTGGAACCCTGCACGCTCCGGGCTGCGCCAAAAAAGTTTGGGGCGATTTCCGCGGAAGTTCTGGAAGGTTGGCTGCATGCGGCCCGACCGGGGATGATTAACGTTTCTGGAACACTTCAAGGGCACTGTTTCGAGCCCTTCCCCCCGGGATATTTTATTTAGGCCTCCCAGAAGCCCCAGTGTGGGGATTGATAGCCCCAGCTCACGGGTGAAGAAACTGAGGCCCCGAGGGGTGCAGGAGATGGCAGGCTGGGCCGCACGCCAGGCGTTCTGGCTGCAAGCCCACGATCTTGGCCTCTGCCCACCCAGCTTCCCCGGGGAGCTGGGGGGGGGGGGGGCAGCAAGGCCTTCCCAAGAGGACTGTGCCGGAACCAGAGCCCCCCACCCGCGGGGGGAGGAGATCAAAACTGATCTCAGCTCCTGCAAAGCTAGCCCCCCCCAGGGACCACACTTCACTTGCTCCCAGATCCCAGAAGGAGCAGAAGCGGCTCGGTGGGTGCCTGTGGCGTCTCCTTTTCCACAGCTGAAGCATCTGGAAAAAGACAGAGGCCCAGAACACCTCCCTCGGGGTCCAAGACGCCCCAAAGCTCATCACTAACTCCCAGCCTTGCTGGCCTCCTTCTCCAACTGTTGTTGTTTTTAACGTAATTGTGGTAAAACATGCACAATGTGAAATTTACCACTTTAACAGTTTCTGGGTTTTTTCTTTTCTTTTCTTTTTGCCGCGTATTTATTTTTGAGAGACAGAGCGTGAGCAGGGGAGGGGCAGAGAGAAAGGGAGACACAGAATCCGAAGCAGGCTCTGAGCTGTCAGCCCAGAGCCCGACACGGGGCTCGAACTCACAGAGTTGTGAGATCAGGCCCTGAACCGAAACCAAGAGTCAGTGGCTCCATGGACTGAGCCCCCCCTGGGCGCTGCACTCTGTGCTTTTTGATCTCACTTCTCTGGGACTCGACGGTCTCATCTGTCAAATGGGGCTGGCAATACCCACTCCTCACAGGAAATGCTCGGGAATAGTGAAAGATTAACTCAACAAACGTTTACTGAGTCCGTGTGGTGTTTCGGGCCCTGTGCTAACCTGGGAACACGGCGGGAAGCCACCCAGCGGGGAATCCCTGGCGCTTGTGTTCTTGCCAGGGAGACAGCGACTTAAGCAGGGAAATGCAGAATGTGCAGAGCGGGAGTAGGAGCCATGAAGAAGATAAAGCAATGATGATGCATTCAACAGGGAGCCCAGGGAGGGCTTCTCTGAGGAGGGGACATCTGAGCACAGATGCGAATGAGGGGAGGGAGCGAGCTGTCAGGATCCCTGCGGGGAGAGCGGTTCAAGTGGTGGGGAAAGCAAGTGCAAAGGCCCTGAGGTGAGAGGGCTGTCGGTGTGTTTGAGGAGCACCCAAGAAGCCACTGTGGCAGGAGCAAAGTGGGGGGGGGGGGCGGTGAGGGAGGGAGGTGAGGGCAGAGGGAAGGGGCAGATCGCAAAGGGCGCTGGTAAATTGTAGGCAAACTAGGACCCGTTGTATATAACACTGTGAATTCCTGATTATAAAAAGGTCCAACGAATACAGACGTTTACAAAGTATTCAGCGTTCAGTGGTTAAAAGAGAAGGGTTAAGGAATTATCAAGTGGGTATGTTTTATTTATTTTTGAGGGAGGGAGAGAGAGAGAGCGCGCAAGCGGGGCAGGGGTAAGGGGGGGGGGGGGACAGAGGATCCGAAGCGGGCTCTGCACGGACAGCAGCCAGCCCCATGCGGGGCTCGAACTCACAAACCGTGAGATCACGACCTGCGCCGAGGGGGAGGCTCACCCGACCGAGCCACCCACATGGCCCGCTGCTGTCGTTGTTGTTGGTCGTATTAATACTAGTATTCCCATATGAAGAGGAGGGACAGACCCGGGCGTGAGTGGCCCGGCGTCGGAGGCCGAACGGATTTTGAGCCCAGGGTCAGAAGTCCCGCTCTGACACCCGAGAAGCCGCCCGGCTATTCCCCCACCAGGGGGCGCCAGAGGCCCGGCTCCCGGTTTGGGGAGGGGGGGGCGCCTGGTCCCGCCCCCCCCCCCGCCCCTCCCTTCTCTCCTCCCCGCTCCGGGCCCCACCCGGCTCAGACGGCTCCGGACGGGACCTCGAGCACAGGCCGCTCCCCGGGCGCCTCGGATCCCCGCGGGACCCCCCCCCCCCACTGTCCAGCCCGGTGCAGCCGCCTGCGCGCCCCATCGGTGAGTGGCCCCCGACCGCAGCTGTCGCTTCCCAGCTCCCGCCCACGGAGCCTAGGAGCCTGACCTGGCCCCGGATGATTCCCCTGCTGCCCTAAGACCCTCCGCGCTCCCCGGTGTGTTTAACGGTGGCCTCGATGTCCCCAGTGCCACCCCTCCAAGAAACCTGGTCTCCCCGACTCCCTCCAGCTCCTTCCTTCCAGCCTGTAACAGTGCCCCCTGCCCTCCTTACCCTTCCCCGTCGTGCTCAGTGTCCCCCACTCCCAACTCGCCTCCCCACCCTCTCAGCCAGAAGAGATCCCCTCCTTAGGATCTCCCTCTAGTGCCCTCACCCACTCCTCCCACTCGAGAGCTCCTCTCCTGCTTCTCCAACCCGTGGCCTGTCCAGCCACCCCCAAATTGTTCCTCAGACCCCTCCCTGCCTGGGACGCCGCCCAGGGCCCCCTCCCTCTGCCAACATCCCAGTTCCTGCCTCTCCTTTACCTCTCTGGCACTCTTTCCCTTCCTCTTTTCCTGTTTATTTATTTATCTCTTCTCCTTTGCGTATCATTGTGATTTTATGGGTTTTAACATTTTTGATGGACAGTTACTTTTGATGCTCAAATCGTCCCATCTTTGGCCAGTGGGGGCTCCTTCAGGCTGGCCCCTGTGTCCCCGTGCCACACCGTTGACACCCTGTGCCCCATCTTTGAGCACTTTCCCAGTACCTGACGCAGCTTCACTGATCCTTCCCTTGCCCCAGCCCTGGAAACAGCCGTTTCTCCAAGGAGCCCTGTTTTTCGTGGTTTGGTTTTGTCTTGTTTTGCTTCGTTTTGCTTTTTAATGGCAAATGGTATCTGGAGACTCCAATCTGACCCAAAGCTGGTCCTGTGAAAAGATCAGTAAAATTATAAGCATCTACTGAGACTGATCAAGGAAAAAAAAGAAAAAAGAAAAAAGACACAAATGACCGATATCCGGCACGAAAGAGGGGGCAGCACTACAGATCCTACAGAGAATGAAAAGATAGTAAGGGAATATAGAGAACACAGTCTGGGTGCTGGGGGTGCTTGTTGCTGCTGGGTCGGTAATTCTGTCCTCCTGAGTTCTTAGACTTAGGAGCGCAGGCTCTGAGGTCAGGTTGCCTGGAGTCCCAGACCGCGCACTTTCTAAGCAAGTGATTTGGGGCAAGTTATTGCTGTCTTCGCGAGCGAGCCCGCTTTGTGAGTCAGAAATGTGGGGATAACAACAGCCCTATCTCACAATGTTGTTATGAAGATGAAACGAGTTAGAGCAGTGTCTGGAATGCAGTGATCGTAAATGTTATTATTCTTGTGATCCCCTGAGGTCTCTTGTACCTGAGTGCGCCCTGGCAACTCCTCAGCCTTAGTTGCCACCCCTCCTGTGTCCAGCAACCTCCTCCACGTGTCTCACAGCTCCCAGCCTTGGCACACACCATCCTCTCCGCCTGTTTTGCACCGTATCCTTGTTTTGCATGGAAGCGAGCAGCTCAACAGTCAGCTCAGCCAGAGTTTGCTGCTCCTGTGGTCAGTTCACTGTGTCCCCCCCTCTGCTGCCACTGCCCGGCATTTCCCAGGCATCACTGACTGCTTGGTGCCACGTCCTCCCCTCAATGGGGACTCTGAGTGGGTATGGGCCAGTCTCAGTCCTGTTTCTGGATCCATAGCTCCTGACCCATGGTTTCAGTGAAAATGTGTGAATTGATGGAAGGGAGGAAGGAAAGAATGAACAGCGGATGAAGGAATACATTTCTTCCAGGCAGCTTCCACAGCCTTCCCTTTGCCCATCCCTCGTCCCCATCCAGTCCTGCTTCCACTGGTAACCTCTTTCTCTTCCTCCTGCCTCCTCCATGAACCATCACGTCCTGTCCTCCACCATCAGTGCTCTCTGCTGCTCCCCCTCTCCCCATTTCCCACCCTCCTCCACCCACTCCACCTTCCAGCCCCCTTCCCCCTCCTCCCCCTCCACCAGGCAGCCCCCCCACCCCCACCCCCGTCAACACCCTCTCCTCTTCCCGCAGGCCACTCCCCCCGGCCCTGCACGTCTCCCTCGGCAAGCCCAGTGGGCAGTGCTCGGCCACCATGTTCAGCTGGCTGAAGCGGAGCGGGGCGCGGGGCCAGCAGCCCGAGGCCATCCGCACGGTGACCTCATCGCTCAAGGAGCTGTACCGCACCAAACTGCTGCCCCTTGAGGAACACTATCGATTCGGGGCCTTCCACTCGCCGGCCCTGGAGGACGCCGATTTCGACGGCAAGCCCATGGTGCTGGTGGCCGGCCAGTACAGCACGGGCAAGACCAGCTTCATCCAGTACCTGCTGGAGCAGGAGGTACCGGGCTCCCGCGTGGGGCCCGAGCCGACCACCGACTGCTTTGTGGCCGTCATGCACGGGGACACGGAGGGCACCGTGCCGGGCAACGCCCTCGTGGTTGACCCGGACAAGCCATTCCGCAAGCTCAACCCTTTTGGGAACACCTTCCTCAATAGGTAGGCACTTTGAGACGCAGGGGGGCAACTTCCTGTCCCTGGCGCCTCCGTCCCTGCCCTGCATGCGTTGCTTTCTTTTCAGCCCCAGTTCCCTTCTCTCTTCCAGATCCTCCCCCCCCCCCCCCCTGTCCTGCCTCTGCTCTTCCACCCCCTCTAGGGCCCATGGAGCCAGCTTGCCTGGGTCCGACTCCTTTCTAGCTGGGCGGCTCTGGGCAAATGACTTAACCTCTCTGTACCTCTCTTAGCCTCATCTGGGACCTGGGGATAACCACGGTCCCCGCTCTCACACGAGGTGCTTAGAACAGTACCTGGCACAAAGTAAGTGCTCAGTGAACGTCAGCTCTGATTTTTTTTGTTTTTTTAATTTTTTACTGTTTGTTCTCGAGAGGGAGGGAGAGAGTGGGCGTGTGAACAGGGGAGGGTCAGAGAGAGGGGGAGACACAGAATCCGGAGCGGGCTCCAGGCTCTGAGCCGGCAGCACAGAGCCCGACGCGGGGCTCGAACCCACAGACCGTGAGCTCACGACCTGAGCCGAAGTCGGACGCTCAACCGACGGAGCCACCCAGGCGCCCCTGATTTTTCTTTTTTTTTTCTTAAGTGTTATTTATTCTCTGTCCTGATCTTCCTTTTCTCTTTCGAGATTCTTCCTGCTCTCTGCCTCGTTCACCCTCTGTGGAGCCCTCGTCTGCCTTCTTCTGTGGCCTCCCCTCCTGCCTCTTCCCGCGTTGACCCCTGCCTCCCCCTCTGCCTCAGGTTCATGTGTGCCCAGCTGCCCAATCAGGTCCTGGAGAGCATTAGTATCATCGACACCCCGGGCATCCTGTCAGGCACCAAACAGAGAGTGAGCCGTGGTGAGTGGGGCCGGACGGCTGAGCCTGAGGGAGGAGGCGGCCCGGCCTCTGCTGGGACATAGGCCCGTGTCAGCTGGCCCCAGCCGCCGGGCAGCAGAAGGGAGCCCATGGGAGGCTGTGATTCCTCCGTGTCTCCGCACGTTGAGGGCACCGGGGAGGCGTGTGCGTGAACACGGGGGGGGGGGGCGGTGAGCAGGGTGCAGCCCGTGTCTGGGCTGGTCGGGAGGATGGAGAGGGAGAGATCGAGAGAGACAGAGGGAGACATGCCAAGTCAGAGACAAAGATCTGAGCGCCCGGCAGCCTTACCGAGAGACAGGAGGCCCAGAGAGGAGGCAGAGGCCGGGCAGGGAGGCCCTGGGCGTGCCCCCCACCCCCGCCCCCCCCCATTCCCAGGCTCGCTCCTGGCTTCGACGTCTGGGCCGCAGATGGGGCTGAGCAGGGGTTGGGAGGGGGAATCTGGGCGCCGGCCAAGGCCCGGCCTGGAATTTATAAACAGCTGTGCAGGGGGAGCAGCGGGGGGTGAATTCCAGCGGGGGCCCCGGGGGAGCCGGCCCCCCACCCCAGCCAGCTCAGCCTCTGCGCCCCCTCGCCAGCCCCCCCCCAGTTTCTGTCCCGCGCCCGCCTGGCCTCAGGGACCCGGGACTGGGGCAAAGGAGGCCGCCTTGTGGGGCAGAGGGGACGGGAGGCTGGGCTGCGGGGCAGGGCGAGGGCGAGGAGGGTTACGGCGTCCCTGGCCGCTGCCCAGCGGGCGCGCGTCCCCTTGGGAAAGAGGCAGGGGGCAGCTGCAGAACCAATCAGAGGGCAGGCTGGCAGCCAGCCTGAGGGGGGAGGCAAGAGGCTGGGCTGAGGGTTCCTGGGGCGCTGCCTCCTGGGGCTGGGCCTGGGAGAGAGGGAGGGGTGCCGGGTGGGGGCTGAAGGCTGTGGGGAGGAGAGAGTAGGGGTCTCCTTCCCTGGCAGGGTGGGTAGAGGAAGAGGAGGTCTGTCTGTATGGGGGTGTGTGTGGCGGGGGGGGGGGGTCTGGGAGTCTGTGCCTCTGATTGTAGCTGGATGTGACTTCGTGGGGCGCATCGGCGGGAAGCGTGTATATAATATCCGGGGACACACATGTGTGTGACCGTAGCATCGTGGAGACTCTGGTGGGGGGTTCGAATCCGGGCTCTGATATTTGTAATTGTTTTTAAGTTTATTTACTTATTTTGAGAGAGAGAGAGAGAGAGAGAGAGAGAGAGAGAGAACGAGCGGGGGAGGGGCAGAGAGAGCGGGAGACACAGAATCCCAAGCGGCCTGGGTACTGTGAGCGCGGAGCCTGATGGCGGGGCTCGAACCCCCCGAACCTTGAGATCATGACCCGAGCTGAAACCAAGAGTCTGCCGTTCCATCGACTGAGCCACCCAGGCGCCCCGGGGCTTTGCTGGTTTTAGCCCGTGCCCTCGGGGCAAGCCACTTAACCGCTCCCTGCCTCAGTCTCCCCATCTGTAAAATGGGAATGATAATAGTATCGGCCTCCCTAGGCTGCACAGGGGGTTAAAATTAAGGGTCAGACCCTGCCAGGAACTTCGGTGTGTGCACACAGTAGGCGCCGTGGGCGTGCTGAGCACGGTGTACCTGCGTTGAGGGCCATAGCCGGCCGGACACCCCCGGGGTGCTCTCTGCCACGTCTCTTGTTCCCACGCTGACTCAGTCTCCCTCCCTCCCTCCCGCCCCGCATGAGACACACTTTCCAAATCCTAGCCTGTGTGTGTGTGTGTGTGTGTGTGTGTGTGTGTAGCCACTGGGGACGGAGGGAGCCCCAGACGCCGTCCCTCTGGTTACCCGGCCCTTCCTCCCCCCCAAACAGTGTCGCCCCCCCCCCACCCGGTCCAGTCCCCAGGGGCCACAGGGGACCTGCTTCCTCCTTGGAGCGCCCAACACCAGCCCCTCGGGGGAGCATAGGGACCCGTGCGGGCTCCTGCTCTGTGCCCCCTCCCTGCGTGTCCTAAGTAAATCCCGTCACCTCTCCGTGCCTCAGTTTCCTCCTCTGGAACATGGGGATCATAGGAGTGCCTGTCTCCCGAGGTTGTTTTGAAGACTCAAGGAGTCGAATCAGGGGGAGGATGAAGTGACGTCAGGGGAGTCAGCGGCGGGCTCCCTGCTCCTCCAGTTAACTCCTTCCTCGTCCCCCAGGTCGCCGTTGGGTCCCCTCCTCCGAGAAGCCCTCTCTGACCCCGCCCCCCGCCAGGCTGGGTCAGGTGCTTGCCGCTGGGCTCCCCCAGCCCATCCTGACCACTCTGGGCCTGTCCTCGGTGGACCATGAACCCGATGAGAACAGGACTGGTACTGCCCTGGGGTGGTTCCTAAATGACACACCCACGGCGTCCTGTGTGCGTCGCAACTAAGACTCCTCGAGCACTTGCCATGTTCCCAGGCTGTTGGGTTTTTGTTTGTTTTTTTTTTTTTTACCCGTTTAATCGAGGTGTAGTTTACATGCCTGAAGCTACTTCTTTGAAACAGGCACTGTTTCAGGCTCTTATTTTTAATTTAAAAAAAATTGTAACGTTTATTTATTTTTGGGAGAGAGAGAGAGAGAGAGAGAGAGAGACAGAGCACAAGCAGGGGAGGGGTAGAAAAAGAGGGAGACACTGAAGGAGGCTCCAGGCTCTGAACTGTCAGCACGGGGCCCGACGCGGGGCTCGAACCCACAGATCACGACCTGAGCTGAAGTTGGACGTTTAACTGACTGAACCACCCAGGTGCCCCCCTTTTTTTTAAGAGAGAGAGAGAGACAGTGAGGGAGGGGCAGAGGGAGAGAGAGAGAGAAAGAGAGAGAGAGATCAGCACGGGAGCCCAAACTGGAGCTTGATCCCATGACCCTGGGCTCATGACCTGAGCCCAGATCAAGAATCAGATGCTAGGGGCGCCTGGGTGGCTCAGTCGGTGGAGTGGCCGACTGATCAGGTCATGATCTCTCGGTCCGTGAGTTCGAGCCCCGCGTCGGGCTCTGTGCTGACAGCTCAGAGCCTGGAGCCTGCTTCAGATTCTGTGTCTCCCTCTCTCTCCCCTCCCCTGTTCATGCTCTGTCTCTCCCTGTCTCAAAAACAAATAAACGTTAAAAAAAAATTAAAAAAAAAAAAAGAATCAGATGCTCAACGGACTGAGCCACCCAGGCGCCCCTTTGGCTCTTTATGTATATTGGCTCGTTTCTATTCCCTTGTCCTCAACCACAGTCCGACAGGTTATGTTCTGTCATGACTTCCATTTTACAGAAGAGGACACGCAAGTTCAGAGAGGTTTCCTACTCGCTTAAGGTCACACAGCTGGGGGTGGGGTGGGGGGCAGAGTCGGGATTCAAACCCAGGTCTTCCTGGCTGCCACGTCAGGGGGTTGCCAACACTCCTCTCTGCTCTTCTGAGCATCGCTGTTTGAGTGAACAAGCGAGCAGCAGAAGAGTAAACAGTGTGAACGAACGAGTGAATGAGGAAGGAAGGAAGGAAGGAAAGGAAAGGAAAGGAGGAAGGGAGGAAGGAAGGAAGGGGGAAGGAATACAGGAACCAGTTGTAGAACCAGATACTCCACGAAAGGCAAGGACTTGTCTGTGTTCTCTGTGGCATCCCTGGTGCCCAGGATACAGCCTGGCACACAGAAGAGATGTAAATACTGTTTACATTACAGAGATGTAAACACTGTTAAATAAACTCAAAATATTTACCATCTGTTCTGGCAAAAGCATAGCCAGAGCCAATGTGAACTCTTTGGTGGCTGGATTGTGGGAAGATCTAGAAGTCCGAGGACGGGGCTGGGGTGATGGTGGCACTTGGGAGACTCGCGGGGGGGAGGGGTGGTCATAGAAGCACAGAGAGTCTGTTAAGAAACACTTCAGTATTTTGACAACCTATACGTCTGGATCGGCCTAAGGAATGAATGAAAAGGGGGTAGGTGATCAGTCCTCTGTAGCCAGATGGCCTGAGGGGCTGGGGGCTGGGGTCAGAGTGATGGAGAAATTCTGGGAGTTGGGGTGGGGGGGGCCTGAGGAGCGGGATGCACTTGGGGCCTGGGCGGTTTCTCAGAGAAGGGTTTTTGAAAGTCAACAACCTGAACGTCCGTACAGTCCGCTATCAATCCAAAGGCGCGGATGCTTCAGAAAGGCTGGAGGGCGGGGAGGGGGGAGGGGCTGACCTCTGGCCTCCGCGCCGATTGTGCTCCGTACCCCCAGGCTACGACTTCCCGGCGGTGCTGCGCTGGTTCGCGGAGCGCGTGGACCTCATCATCCTGCTCTTCGACGCGCACAAGCTGGAGATCTCGGACGAGTTCTCGGAGGCCATCGGCGCCCTCCGGGGCCACGAGGACAAGATCCGCGTGGTGCTCAACAAGGCGGACATGGTGGAGACCCAGCAGCTGATGCGCGTCTACGGGGCGCTCATGTGGGCGCTGGGCAAGGTGGTGGGCACGCCCGAGGTGCTGCGCGTCTACATCGGCTCCTTCTGGTCCCAGCCCCTCCTGGTGCCCGACAACCGGTGCCTCTTCGAGTTGGAGGAGCAGGATCTGTTCCGGGACATCCAGGGCCTGCCGCGCCACGCCGCCCTGCGCAAGCTCAACGACCTGGTGAAGAGGGCCCGGCTGGTGCGGGTGAGCCGCGCTGCGGGGGGACTGTGGGGGGAGCGGTGGCCGGAGGCGGGGACGGCCCTGGTCCCGCCTCCCCGTCCGGTCCGCTTAGCTGCCAGTCGCCGACTTCTCGGCTCTCCGATTGGTTAGTTCTCTGGTCTAACAGATTCCTCCAGGCTGGGTCATTGTGGCACAAGGTGGCGGCGTGGCCCTCCCCCCCCCCCCCCCCCCCCCCGCCACTCCTCGCCCCTCTCCTACCTGGCTGTCCGCTTGGCGCACTCCTCACCTCCAAGGAGACTTTGCTTAACGTGCTCAGGAAAGCTGCCTTGCCCGCCCTCCGTTTCTAGAACTCTCCCACCCTCGTCTTGCTTGAAGCCTCTTCGCGGCGGTCATGACTGCCTTGCGTTCTGCGTACTTTGGAGTTTCTGGGTTCACTGCCTGCCTCCGCCTGCATTTAAGCCCCGCAGAATCAGAGATGTCTGAATTTGTTCACCGCCCTGTCCCCGGCGCCTGGAACAGAGTTGGTGCTCAGTCAATACTTACTGAACAGAGGGCATTTGAACACTCTTCTTCAACCGCACCCCCCTGTGCCTGGCCCTGTGTTGGGCGGTACTGAGGATCCGAAGCAGTTCAGGGGAGGAGGCAGCCCCAGCCCCAGACAGTGATGGCGCAGCGTGCACAGGGCTACCCGTCCTGGGGAGCTGGGGGGGAGGGGGGAGCAGGGGCAGGGGGCTTCTTGGAGGAGAGGGCGTCTGAGCTGCAAACCGGAGGGTGAGGAGGGGAATTCTAGATAGTGGGACCAGCGAGTGCCTGGACCGGAGATCAGCACATGGCCAGTTCAAGAGAGAGGCAAGATGGCAGTGTTGCACCCGGTGTAGACAGCGCAAGGAACTGGGTCCGAGGCTGGGGAGGCGGGTGGGAGTCAGACCACCCAGGGCTGTGGCCTAGAAGCCCCGCGGCGTCCTGGCAAGGGGCGGGGGAGGTGCCGGGGAGCCATGGAAGGGTTCGGAGCACAGGAGGGACGGAGTCCTCCTCGGGCTGCCTTCTAGCGGGTGGATTCAAGGGCCGTGAGACTGGGGCCACAGACCAGGAAGGAGGCTGGGGACCGAGGAACGGGGAGGAGGCTGGATGAGAACAGGGCCTCGGGGAGGGGGAGGAGAGCACTGGTTTGAGAGCGATCTGGGAGGCCAAATGGAACATTCTTAGGGGAGGCAGCCAGGGAGGAGGTGGGGCAGGAAGCTGGGCAGGCAGGGAGGCCTGGAAGGCTGTGAGAGGTGGAGAGCCCGAGGTGGTGGTTTCAGGAGCAGCAGAGAGGGGGTGAGTCAGGGCCCCCGCCCCCCGCCCCCCACCCCCGCCCCCACCGCAGGCATCCTCCTTGGGAGGGCGTGGCCCAGCGGGTGCCTCCAAGCCTGCGGGATCCACCTTCCTCTCCTCCCCCATCCGGGCCCTGGACTGTCTCTGGGTCCCCGTCCCTGCCTCCTCCCTCTGTCCCTCTCTCTAGCTCTCCCTCTCCGTCCTCCTCCGCCCCTCTCTCGGTCCCCGCTCTGCCTCGCCCTCCTGCCCCCACGGACCCCTGTCCCCGGGGCCCCTCGGGGAGGCGGACGGGACAGCGGCGGGGAGCCGGGGCCCGGGACCGTGGGACAGAGGGGCGGGGTCGGGCCGGACACCTGGTGCCCCCGCCAGGCGGGGGGGGGGGGGGGAGCGGCTCCGGAAACCCGGACAAACCCCGGAGCCCGGGACCCGCGCCCCGGCCCAGCCCGCCCTCCCACCTTATCTCTTCCTGGCGCCTTCCCCCGCTTCCTCTCTGGAAAAGCCATCAGCGCCCTCCCGCCCTGCCTCTTCTGGGTCTCCGAGGAGCCGCCCTCGGCCCCGCCCCCTCGCCCCCATTGGCCCGCCCCGCAGGCCCCGCCCACCCGCTTGACCACACCCCCGCCCTGATTGGCCCCCTCGGACCTACGGCCCTCTCCTTCGCTTTCCTCCCGCGGAGCCGTCTGTGGCTCCCCAGTGCCGCTCACACAGGGTCCGTCAGTGACCGAGCCTCGCCAGCCCCGCCTCTACGCCGTGTCCCCCACTCCTCCCCCGTGTCCGATGCCGCCAGACTGGGTCCGGCCATCAGACGACAGCCCACACCATTTACCTCTCCACGCGCTTCCCCCCAACAATACGTGGCCTTTCTGCACTCCGGGTAACTACCCCTCGGTGCCTCGGTTTCCCCGTCTGTATCGCATCGAGTCACCTGGCTCTGCCCTTTGGTGGAAGCGATCGCTGCTCGAAGGGGGCGAGTTCCCTGTCTGATACTTGAGGCCGAGATCTTGGGAGGGTCTGATTCTGAAGAGCCCAAGGGGCCCTGAGCCTTCTTCCCAAGCTTCTCTGCGGCGACTCAGTGACGTTCGTTTGACAGACAGCCACCGAGCACCTACGACGTGCTTCCGCACTTTTCCAGGCCCCCCGGGGTTACAGCACCAGATGGGGTTACCTCTGGATCAACCAGATGATGTTTGTTTGTTTTCTTGTAGAATCATGTCTCGGTGGGGAAGTGGATCTTAAACAAATGAGGCGATAGTAGCTTATGCGATAAGGACCGTGGAGGAAAATGAAGCAGAGGAAAGGAGATTGGTGAGGGACTGGTTTTAGGGAGGTCAGGGAGGGCCTCCCTGAGGAGGTGCTGCTGAGCAGAGACCTGAATGAAGGAGGGAAAGAGTGGAGGTGTGGGGGAGGCCCTACCGGGCGGAGGGAACAGTAAGTGCAAAGGCCCTGGGGCAGGAACAGGCTCGAACAAGGAGCCCGGGGTGGCTGGAGCAGACAGAGTGGTGGTGGAGGTCATGAGGATTCAGAGCCAGCCAGGGGCCGCCAAAATTGTTAGCATTCTAAACCTATGATTCATGACGAGAACTTGAAAACCAGTGTTCTCCGTTGAACAGTTGAGACCATCTCATGGCGGAGCATTTGAGCTCAGTTAAACGTGTCCCCTCCCGTCCCTGATCCCACCCATCAGCTCCTGGGGCATCTTCCCTGGAGGCAGCCCCCCGTGAGGAGTCACTTGTGTCTTTTTCCAGATGTATTCTATTTTTATTTAAGCATTTGCAGTTAATTACTGAGCTTCCTGTTAAAAACTGGGAATGTTCATTCCTCTGCCCTCCTTGTTTGTTTTTTGATAACTTACGAGATTGGAGATCAGAAGGTTCCCAAGTTCATTGCTTTCCTCCACAACTATTTCTTGAGTGCTTTCTGTGCGCGTTGTGCCCGTGCTGGGGACAGAGGGAATAGATAAGGTCCCAGCCCTCCTGGAACTCACATTCTGATGGTAGGAGACAGAGTAAGCAAACCACCAGATAAGCAGAATAAGGATAAGGTGCAATAAACATTGTGGGGGCGGGGGGTGGGGGTGGGGTGGAAGTGAAGTTAGAAAAGAATTGGATGGTGGTAGTTGGGGCACCTGCTACTCATAAGATGGCCTCTGGGAGGAGGGTGGCATCGAAAGGAAGTTGAGGGACCCAGCTTGGGGAGATCGGGGCAGAATTGCAGGCAGAGAGCGGCATGTGCAAAGGCCCTGTGGTCAGGGAAAGATTGGCGTGCTGGTACAAGGAAGGCCGGTGAGGAAACTGACACGGTGAGTTGGTCAGGGGCGGGGAGAGGATGTCGGATGAAACACCAGCGGCCAAAATCATCGAGAGCCGTGGTTCTCAAAGCTTCCAGTCACAGGAGCTCATGGCACTCTTAAAAATGACTGAGGGCCCCAAAGAGTTTGTAGGCACATGGGCTGCGTGGAGAAGGGATTGTAGGGGCAGGAGAAGCCGGGAGGCCAGGGGGATGCCTGCTGTGTCTCCGCGGGGGAGAGATGCCGACAGGTGCCATGGGGGCGGTGGCACCCGAGGTGGAGAGAAGCAGTGAAAGCAGAGGGGACGGACGCAGGAGGCAAGAGCTCGTGAATCGGAAGCTCTGGGGACGCCTGGGTGGCCCCGTCAGTTGAGCGTCCGACTCGCGATTTGGGTTCAGGTCGTGATCTCACGGTGCGTGAGTTCGAGCCCCGCATCGGGCTCTGCGCTGGCAGCGTGGAGCCTGCTTGGGATTCTCTCTCTCCCTCTCTCTCTCTCTCTCTCTCTCTCTCTCTGCCCCTCCCAGCTCTCCCTCTCTCAAAATAAATAAATAATGTTAAAAAAATAAAGAAAGAAGCCGTAGGTCGGGGGCCCGGTGGGCTCAGGCAGGCACTCTCTTCCCGCAGGTACACGCGTACATCATCAGCTACTTGAAGAAGGAGATGCCCTCCGTGTTTGGCAAGGAGAACAAGAAGAAGCAGTTAATCCTCAAGTTGCCCGTCATCTTTGCGAAGATTCAGCTGGAGCATCACATATCGCCCGGTGACTTTCCCGACTGCCAGAAAATGCAGGTGGGAGGTGGCCCAGGAGGGGGGCAGAAGGGGGCAGCTTTTGGCTTCGGGGGTGGGGGCCTCGAAAACCGGAGGGATGGAGGGCAGGTTCCGGAGAACGCCTCCTGCGCGCGGTTCCGTAAGAGCGTGGTTTTGTGCGTTAGGACGAGACAAGAGAAAACCACAAATAACTGGTGTCGTTAGGGTGGAAGTTGGCTTCTCTCTGTAAAGTCCTAGAAGGTGGCCCAGGGCTGGTTTGGTGCTTTACAGAGCCGGGGACCCTGTCCCCTTCTTAGTTGTCCTCCATGTCTGCCTTCCGGTTCCAAGAACCCCACATGGTACAGAATGGCTGTCAAAACTCCAGCCATTTCATCTGCATTCCAGCCAGCAAGAAGAGGTGAGGGAGAAGGGAGGGAAAGATAATGATACAGTCTCTCTCTCTCTCTTTTCTTTTCAATATTTTATTTTTAAGTAGTCTCTGCACCCGGTGTGGGGCTTGACCTGAACCCCAAGAGCGATCAAGAGTCACATGCTGTATGGACTGAGCCAGCCAGGCACGCCTACACTCTCTTTAAGGATTTTTTTCTAGAACAGTGCCATCCAATAGCACCTTCTACCATGTTGGAAATGTTCTACGTTGTGCCGTCCAATATGGTAGCTGCTGGCCCCATTGAAACTGAAAGTTTAGGTTTTATTTAATTTTAACTAATTTAATATTTTTTAATGTTTATTTTGAGAGAGAGAGAGAGAGAGGGAGAGAGAATCCTAAGCAGGCTCTACGCTGTCTGAGCCACCCATGCACCCCCCCCCCCCCACCCTGGGGCCCCTTAACTAGTTTACATTTAAATAAGCAGAGGTAACTACCGTCTTTTGGAAAAGGTGATTCCAGGGTTGTGGATGCAACGCGTGCTGGTACCCAATTGGCCAGAACTTAGTCATGTGACCACAGCTGGCTGCAAGCTGGGAAATGTAGTCTTTCCTCTAGGGGGCCTGCTGCCCAAGGGATGCCAGAGTGAGGAAGAAGGCGCAAATGAATACTGGGGCTCCCCGGGCATGTCCAGGCCTAGGATTAACCAGCGTTGGGGAGATCCCTGGGTCCGGGTGCCGTGCCCTGGGGTGGATGATGAACTGCTGATGAACCTGGGGACAGAGGTCCGGGCTCAGGCCTGGAGGTGGGGACTAGCTCACCCCGCCCCCTTCCCCTGGCCCGGCCCGGAGCCTCTGTCTGGAGACTGCATTAGGCTGACACTCAAAGCCCGTGCCCTTTGGGTCTGAGATGTTTGCTCACCCAAGCCCCTGAGGAATCGTGCTGCAGGGCATTTCGTTCTGGCCGCTTGCAACCTCCGAGAGTCTGGGCAGGTCCCCTTTTCTGAGCCTCGGTTTCTTCCACTGGAAAATGGGCACGGTGACAGCACTTATCTATTGCTGGGGGTGCGGAACCGGCCAGTGCTTGCAGCCCCCTGGGTACAGCGTGTGGCGGGGAGTTTGGGCTACATCGAGGTCTCGACCGACCTCAGCGCTGCTGACATTGGGGGCCAGAGCGTTCGTGGTCGGGGGTGTCCCGTGCATCCTCCTGGCCCCTGCTTCCTGCATGTCAGTAGCAACCTCCCCCCCCCCCCCGCCCCCAGCTGTAACGATCAAAAACGTCTCTGGATCTTGCCAACTGTCCGCAGAGGAAGGTAACGTCACCCCTGGCTGAGAACCAGAACCGCTGGGCTAGATGCACAGCAGCTGTTAGTTAGTTAGCATGTCTTGAACACCTTATCCAGATGAATCGATTCCCCAAATGAGGGGAGTGCTAATGTTAGGGTTCCGTTTTTACAAATCTGGAAACCGAGGCCCGGAGGGGTGGAGTCACTCGCCCGAGGGCACGCAGCTCCTAAGGGGCAGAACCCGGTTGGAACCTGGGCCTCCTGGCCCTGGGGCCTGGGCCCCTACCCCTCTATGTCCAGATCAGCGGGCCTCTTCACCTTGGCTCCGGAAATGACGGTGGTGCCATTAAATGGATTGGTCTTTGCTGCGACTCTCCTGGTGCAGGTGACTTCGAGCTACCACGTGGGAAGGAGCAGGACCACAAATCCACCCCCACGGCTGCTGTAGCGCACCCTGACTTCTTGGGGGAGGAGGGGGTCCCAGGACCTCCCAGCGGTCTGGCCACCTCCGACCTAACCTCCGAACTTGGCAGCGAGTTTCTGAGAAGCGGGTTAACAGAGCCAACCGAGCAGTGGGAACTGAGTTTTCTTAGCTTGCAGAACGGGGGGGGGGGGGGTGGGTGGCTGCAGCTAGGGGTGCCACGGACGGTAGGCAGACCCAGGGGTGCGCTGAGTCATCGGAGGGGCCCCCCAGCCCCCCTACCGTCCAGTGATTCTGGGGGTACACCTGACACGGGGAGGGGGGAGGGCCTCCGGGACCCCGCGGCCCAAGTGTCTTCTGAGGGGTGATGCCCTAGTGGAAAGCGTGGCACACGTATCCGAATTCTTATGCAGCATCCATTTGAGCTGCCCAAGTGTCCTGGTGACAGGTGGGGCTGGGGACCCGGGAGGAGGATGTCCCCTGACTTCCCAGTATCGCCCCGCCCCCATTTCTCCCCTTCCCCCCGACAGGAGCTGCTGATGGCTCACGACTTCACCAAATTCCACTCGTTGAAGCCGAAGCTGTTGGAGGCCCTTGACGAGATGCTGACCCACGACATCGCTAAGCTCATGCCCCTGCTGCGGCAGGAGGAGCTGGAGAACACTGAGGTGGGCGTGCAGGGCGGCGCTTTCGAGGGCACCCACATGGGCCCGTTCGTGGAGCGGGGGCCCGATGAGGCCCTGGAGGACGGCGAGGAGGGCTCGGACGACGAGGCCGAGTGGGTGGTGACCAAGGACAAGTCCAAGTACGACGAGATCTTCTACAACCTGGTGCCGGCCGATGGCAAGCTGAGCGGCACCAAGGCCAAGACCTGGATGGTGGGCACCAAGCTCCCCAACTCGGTGCTGGGGCGCATCTGGAAGCTGAGCGACGTCGACCGGGACGGCATGCTGGATGACGAGGAGTTCGCCCTGGCCAGCCACCTCATCGAGGCCAAGCTGGAGGGCCACGGGCTGCCCACCAACCTGCCCCGTCGCCTGGTGCCGCCCTCCAAGCGACGTCACAAGGGCTCTGCAGAGTGAGCCGGCCACTGCCTGCAGGCCCTCCCTCCCACTCGCCCTGCTGTGGCTCCCCAGCTCCAGCTGGCTGCACGCACGCCCCCGCCCCAGCCTGCCACACGCGCTGCCTGCCCACCCTCCCAGCCGTTAAGGATGGGGGTCTCTCCACCCGCCACCGCCGGACCGTGGGGACCAGGGGAGGGGCAAGGCTTCCCTGCCCGGCCTTTGCACCGCTACCCTTGCCTACACTTAGGCACATCACACCGACCTTAACACATGCACACAGACACACACACAGAGGCATCGATTTGATGGTGGGCCATTCAAGTATTTATTGAGCACCTACTATGTTTGAAGGCACAGAGCTTCCTCCAGGCCCTGGAGGTTACAGCAGAGAGCAGAACACATGGATCTGCCCTCAGGGGGGGGCTGACGTTCTCAGGACAGAGCACCTGCACTGTGACACAGACACACACGGGGCCCTAACCAGTCTGATCCCCGATTCTGGGCAGGAATCCTCGACTCTCTCCATAGTTCCGTGGCCATTTGTTCGAAATAACCAAGGGAAAGTCCCCCTGGCCCCACTTCTTGACATCCAGACAAGGACAGCCCCCGCCCCCCCCCCCCCCTATCATGTTCTCAGGCCTTGGGACCACGGGGAGTTCGGAGCGGGAGACCCAACCTCCTTCCTCAGACGGACCCCTCTTCAGCCCCTCCCCCCCGGTTCTAGCCACACCCCTTGCTTTAATAAGGATTCTTAGGCCACCGAAGAGCCCCTTGGATCCTGGCTTCACCCGTACCGTGCCCCCTTCGAGGTCTTTTTGCCCTCGGCCCACCTGCCCTGGTTTGAAAACTCAGCCTGCCCGCCCCCTCCCCCGAGCTCCCCGAGGCTGGTGGCCTGAATTTTAGGGTGACGGGGGGGGGGGGCTGCCCTCTCTGCCATCAGCCCGTATTTAAGTAGAGCCCCTATCAGATATAAAGGCCCCGGGGCTTTATTTTAGTCCCCGTTTCAAAGGGGGTGCGTGGGGGAGGGGGAGGGGCTCTTGGTGCTACAACCCTCCCTCCTCTTCCTTAAAAGGGCCGCTCCCGTCCCGCCTCCCCCCCCCCCCCCCACCTCCACCTTTCCGTGTCTTCACCTCAGACTAGTGCTTGGCCCTGGTGGGGGGACCCCACGGGAAAGATGGGGAAGGGTGACCTAGGTGGGGACGATGCCCCCCTCCAGGGTGCTCGCTGGGATCCCCCCCCTCCCCATTGCCCGTTCCCCGCCCCATGCCTGGGAGGGGCCCGGGAACCGAACAGCAAACGGCGTCCCCACAGAGCGAATAAAGTCAAGGCTTCTTTCCACGTGGGAGTCAGGCTGTCTTGGGACGGGTTGTGGGGGGGGGGGGGGGGGGAGAAGGGGGATCGCTCTCCCCCGACTCCGAGCCCCGGGGAAGGAGAGCCCGGGGTGGGACTTGAGCGGGGGTGGGGGTGTCCCCTCCAAGGTCTCAGGGGCGGGGCGGGGCGGGGCGGGGCGGGAGGAGGCCGTGACTCAACTCAGCGGAGCCTGATGACTCAGGCCCCGGGCTGGGGGCCAGACCAACATATTTTCCGAAGAAAAGTGACTGTGGGGCCCTCCCTCCGGGACATCCCTCCCTCCCACCTCCCGCCGCGGGGGCCTGGGAACCAAGCCCCGGGGCGTGGGGCTGTGCGCGCGCGGGCTTGGGCACCTCGGGGCCTCAGCCCCGAGCGCCGGCGTGCAGAGCCTGGTACGCCCCTCGCGTCACGTAACGCCAGGGACACAGGGGGTCCCGGAGGAAGGCGGGGACGCTGCCCCCAAAGACCAGCCTGAGCGCCCGCGCGCTCAGGCCCGGGGGACTTGGCCTTGGCTCCGCCGCAGACCCCGCGGGCTGAACCCCCGAGACACGCCCAGACCACACCCACGGCGCCCGGGACACGCTGGCCGCGCGCTCCTCCCGCCCACGCGCGCTCGCCCCGCTTTCGCGGCCCCCCAGCGCCCCCTGGCGGCCACACGGGAGCTGCGCGGGCTGCGCGCGGAGACCCCTGTGCGAGGCCCGCGGGCGGCCCCGGGCGCAGAGGCTCAGGGCCCCAGGGCAGGTCACCCTGCCCACGCCCAGCGCAAGGATCCCCGCCGTGCGCTCCCGGCGGGGCGCCCTCCCTCTCTGTCCCTTCTTCCTTTTCCATTCCCGAACGGCCCGTGTGAGGCTCCGAATCCGAGGAACGGTTGCCAGCGCGCAAGGGCCTCCGAGCTTCCTTCCTTATTTGTAAACAGCAAAGATCAGTTGATGCTAAGACGAGGTCCCAGGGGGCGAGGCAGTAACCGTAGCTAATGTTTAGACGCCAGACGTGCGTTTAATGATCTCCTTTCGCCTCCTGAACAATTTATAAGGCAGATGTACCGTTATCCCTATTTCACAGATGAGGAAAGTGAGGCACAGCTAAGCAGCTTGTCCAAGATTAAGGATTCTGAGCCTGCTCCTCTTTTTATATATATTTTTAAACGTTTATTCATTTTTGAGAGACAGAGACAGAGCGTGAGCACGGGAGGGGCACAGAGAGAGGGAGGCACAGAAGCCAAAGCAGGCTCCAGGCTCTGAGCTGTCCGCACAGAGCCCCGTGCGGGTCTTGAACTCACCAACCTGGAGATCATGACCGGAGTCCAGTGCTTAACTCGAGCCACCCAGGCATCCCTCAGAGCCTTGCACTTCTAACAGTATGTTTCGAACACTCCTCGCAAACAAGGTTCTGGGCTCCCACCCTCGACATTCCGAAAGCTGTTGGATTTCCAAGATTTGGGAATTAGAACACTGAGAGGCCAGACATTCTGAGACCAGGGTGTGCCTTCTGCCCAATCTGCCATCCACAGTTCTTTCTTTTTAAAGAAAACTGTATTAAAGATAATCAACAAAATAAAATACAGGGGCGCCTGGGTGGCTCAGTCCGTTAAGAGGCCCACTCTTGATTTCAGCTCAGGTCATGGTCTCAGAGGTCTTGAGTTTGAGCCCTACATCGGGCCAGATCTGTGCTGACTGTGGAGCCTGCTTGGATTCTCTCTCTTCCTCTCTCTCTCTCTCTTTCTCTGCTCCTCCCTGCCTTTCTCTCTCAAAATAAATAAGCTTTACAATTTTTAAATAAGAAAAATTAAAAATACACGCAGACTTAAAAAAAAAAAATTCCTGGGCAGCCGGAAAAGCGTTTGCCTAGGGTTAGAGCCGCGAACCTACGACCCACAGACGAAAGGAATTTGCATAGGAGGGAGGAGACATTTACCCCTTATCTCCGCCCCTTTGCCGCTCCAGCCACTTTACCAAGATGGAGGCAACAGGAAGTAGGTCATGGGAGGGGGCGGGAGATCTGCGCGCGCATGCCACAAATCCGCTTTGAGGGGCGCTCGCGGCCGAATACTTCCTTTGCCAAGATGGCGCCGGGAGGCAGTGGCGGCGGCGGCGGACGGTGCTCGAAAAATGAGGCCGATTCCGGCTTTCTGGGGCTGCGGCCCACGTCGGTGGACCCGGCACTGAGGCGGCGGCGGCGAGGCCCAAGAAATAAAAAGCGAGGCTGGCGGCGGCTCGCTCAGGAGCCGCTGGGGCTGGAGGTCGACCAGTTCCTGGAAGACGTGCGGCTGCAGGAGCGCACGAGCGGGTGCGTGGGGCGGGACTTCCGGGAGCCGGGCGCTGTTCCGCGTGGCGGGGTGCGAGGCCCAGCGTGCTTGGGGCGGGGGGGTGGGGGGGAGACTCCTGGGGGCCTGGGAGCGTCCTTTTCGGGCACCTCTGGGGAAGTTGGGGACTCTGGGCGGGAGGTTGGGGGACTGATAAGATTACTGGGTGTAGGACCACCAGTGTGAAGTTAGGATTCAGGTAAATTACTAATAACTGTAGTGTAAATACGATCCATGCACCTACCTTAGGTTAATATTTTAAGTTTTACGGTCTGTTCAGTAGCAAGTTATGTAAAGCGAAGGGAAAGGCTTTAGCCTGGAGGGAACGCAGGGCGGGAAGAAGGTGCTTGAATGAGCCAAACCGCGGGGGAAAGCTGGGTCCCAGAGAGGTTAACCCCCCCCCCCCCCCCCCCCCCCGGCAGCTTGCATCCTTCCCAACATCTTTGACCTTCTGCATTCCCGTCTCCCAGTGGCTTGGTATCCGAGGCCCCCGATGAGAAACTCTTCTTCGTGGACACCGGCGCCAAGCAAAAAGGTAAGGAGCTTTCAGCGGCGCCTGCTGGGTCCTTGTCTCCCCCATCTCAGCCTTTTCGAGAGTCTCTGTTAATATCATGGCTCGGATGGCAGACATCTGCTAGAAAGAGGCTTTGCCGTAAACAAGAGGACCTGGACGGTACAGAAAGGAAGCTAAAGATACTGAGGCATCCCAGCTCTCCATCCACGGAGAGACCGGTAGGGGTCTGCCCCTGAGTAGAGGAGACGGAAAGTAGCAGGGCTCTCGTTAACTTGCGGAAAGGCAAAGTCAAAGCCTTGCTGTAAGGGAGGAGACTGTTTTTTGTAAGATGCGGTTTAATAAGAATAAGCAGATCTGCTCTGATGAGTAGGTAAGAAGCTCGTGCTAATCTGCGCGCCTTTATCTGCCAAAAGGCAGGGTGGCGCGGAAAGGGCTGGAGAGGTGAGTTAGGGGTTCCTGGAGTGCGCAGCAGGCTTCCCGTCAGTAAGGAGAAAAGCAGACCAGGAGTAGACGTCTGCTTTAAGGAAGGGCTAGAAAACAAGCGAAGGGGTCTGCTTTTATGAGCACAACAGGATACCTTCGGGGAGCACGTAGGAGTCCAGTCCCTGGCTCTGTTCTGGGGAATATGAGAGGAGCTGTCTCGGCGAAAGAAAAAGAGGTAGGTCACTGCTTTGAGGTGCAGGAACCTTTGAGCAAGCGAGAGATGATGATGTCGAAGCGATCGATGTTCACAGAAGTGAGCTGACCTGGTGTGTGAACAGTGAGGGGAAGTCAGGACCTGCCCTAGGGTGGTCGCAAAGGCCTACTGTGGCCAGTATGACGTCCCTCTGGGAACAGAGGAGGAGCAGTTTATAGGTTCTGCTTTAGATTTACAAAAAAAAAAAAAATTTTTTTAACGTGCATGGGGTGGGGTGCAGAGAGAGAGGGAGACAGAGTATCCGAAGCAGGCTCCACGCTGTCAGCGCAAAGCCGGACACGAGACTCAGACCCACAAACCGAGATCATGACCTGAGCCCGAGTCAGACACCCAACGGACTGAGCCACCTAGGTGCCCCTGCTTTCGGTTTGAAAAAGAAAGCTAGGTGCGCCTGGGTGGCTTCGTTGGTTAAGCGTCCAACTTCAGCTCAGGTCAGGATCTCACAGTGAGCGAGTTTGAGCCCCCCCCATCAGGCTCTCTGCTGTGAGCCCGGAGCCTGCTTTGATTCTCTGTCTCCCTCTCCTCTGCCCCTCCCCTGTTTGCGTGCTGGCGTGCACTTTCTCTCTCTCTCTGTCTCTCAAAAATAAATGTTAAAAAAATGTTATGTACAGAAACCAAAAAGGAAACGTATAGGCACTGTTCGTGGCCTGTCAGTCTGGCTGTGGCTTACGGGCTCCATTCCAGTGCGACAGCAATTCCAACGGCACATGACTGACTGACTCGTGGCTCTCAGTTTCAGGTCCTGGGGACACAAGGGAGAGAAAAAAAAGGCTGGGTGGGTGACGATAATAGCGATCATGGGCTTTCCCAGGTGATCACCGTGTCTGTGTTGCAATAATTCCTTTTTCAGGGTGCCTGGGTGACTCCGGCGGTTAAGCGTCCAACTTCTGAGTTTGGCTCAGATCAGGATCTCACGGGTCGTGGGATCGAGCCCCTCATCGGGCTCTGCGCTGACAGCGCAGAGCCTGCTTGGGATGTTCTCTCTGTCTCTCTGTCTCCACTGTCCTCCCCCCCGCCCCCCCACTCATGCACACTGTCAGTAAATAATTGTAAAAAATAGCGATTACTTTTCCAGACGATCGTGGAGGTAGGCGTCAGCGTTCTCATTGTGGGAGCAGAGATGAGCGAAGTCTGTGTTGTGAAGGAGCGTAGAAAACGGAAGGGTGTGGGTTCTGCCCTAGTATCTTTTGTCCTGGGGTTCTTGCCTTTCACGCTCAGTCGAAAAAGGCAGAAAACTGTCGTGCTGAGGATCAGCTCTTTTGGGTCCTGAGTCTCCTTGTCACTTGGTCGCCTTGTTTCTCCTTAGCGTTTCTGTTTTTGTGGCCGTTTTTTGTGCCTTGTCCGGAAGCCTCTAGTGGGCAGGGCTGTGGGTCTGACTCTTTGCTCCCAGCCAGGGCTGCCCGGGAAATGGGGGTGGGGGTGGTCGGAGCCTGGACACCTTGGGCACGTCTGTCCTCAGGTAGAAGCCTGGGGTCGCCCCCCTCCCCCCACCACGTGTGTGCTGGGGTGAGGGGGTCGGGAAGTAAGGAGGCCTGAGCCTTGGGTTCCTCTCCTTTCCGCTCCCAGAGCTGAACAAGAAGAGAACCAAAAGCCAGAAAAGGGCACTTCTACTCAAGAAACCCCTTCGCGTTGACCTCGTCCTAGAGAACACGTCCAAGGTCCCTGTCCCCAAAGAGTGAGTGTCCCGCCACCCCCGGAGCCGTCTTTCCGTCTTCACCGCAGCTGCCACTCGCTTTCTGGCCCTGCGGAGTTCCGGGGGGTGGGGCAGGTGAGGGTCACTCAGAGGAGAGGTACGGGGCGCGGCCTGTGGCTTTGGGGGGGCAGATTGGGGGACGCGGGGTGCAGGCTGGGGTGTGGTGGCCGAGGCAGGCAAGTGCAGGGCCCAGGCCCGGCCAGGAGCTCGGGGTGGAGGGGGGCCATCCGGAGGCCCATCGGGCTGCTTGGTGACAGGTCTGAGTGAGGGGAGGTTGGACCGGTGATGGAGTGGACAGCGGGCGGCTCCTGAGGTGGGGATATGGGAGGAGTGGCTGTGGGAGCAGACCTGGGGTCTGTTTCGAGGTGACGGCCGAGCTGCCCGGGAGGCCCGCAGGGCGAGGGCCGCAGAGGCCGCTGTGCCGTTGGCCGTGGTCAGGGCAGACGCCTGGGCCGTCTGGTAGGAGGATCCACGAGGACGTTCGCCTCGGACAGGGTGCTTGGGACGAGGGCTGCTGAGCAGGCGTTGTGGGGGAGCCAGGCCTCTGCTTCACCCACTCCAACTTGCTGCTTCTCCTCGCCCCAGTGTCCTTGCTCACCAGGTCCCCAATGCCAGAAAGCTCAAACGGAAGCAGCAGCTACGGGAGAAACTGGCCAAGCAGGGCGAGCTGCCCCGGGAGGTGCGCAAGGCACAGGCCCGGCCTCGGAACCCTCCTGCGGTCAAAGCCAAGCCCGGGCCCCAAGACACCGTTGAGCGGCCTTTCTATGACCTCTGGGCCAAAGACAGTGAGTAGTACCGTTGCTGTCACTTGTGGGTGGGGACTGGGCCGCCATGCCCATTCGTGCAGCTTGTGCACCGCACAAGAGCACAGTGTTTAAGACAAGTGCTCTGCAAGTGTGTGTTTGGTGATCCTCAGCAGAGTTCAGCATCTGGAAGTGGCTTTCCTTTCCTGAGGGCACCCTGTGCCCCTCAGCCTTGGCTCCCTTCTGCTTTCTGGATCCCTCCATATGCTCTTTTGCCTGGCACTCAAAATCCCTTGGAGCCCGAGTCAGTCCTTTTCTCGTGTGTGCTTCAGTGCTCTCTTTGTGAAGGGGGAGGGCTCAGAGGGAGCCCTTTGGGCCACACTGGAAAGCCCCCAGCAGCCACCCCTCACTGCCTCCACAGACCTCCTGGACCGACCCTTGGCTGGCCAGGACGCCTTTTTCCTGGAGCAGACCAAGAAGAAAGGAGTGAAGGTAAGGCCGCGGCAGCAGGGCGTCCTGGGCGACTGCTCGGGAGAGGGCTGGGGTGCTAGGAGCTGCTCTGCACAGGGGCCCTGGCGCCTCAGTCTCCGCCTGTGGCCAAGACCCCGCGTGCGGGCACCCCTGGTGCCTCCGAACCGGAGGAGAGAGCAGGCTGGCGGTCAGCAGGAGGTGCCCCGGGGAGACGAGCAAAGGTCACTGAAAAGAAGCCCGTGTTGGCCAGTTAACTGGGGGTGGCAGCTGTACCTAGATGGGGGACAGGGAACTGGGGGACACCAGGGTGGGTTCGTGCAGCAGGCTGGGGAGGAGGCCGGCCTGGTGGGAGGGAGCACCACTCAGGTTTCAGAGCTTTATTTTGAGTGGTTTCGTGCAGGAGAGGTGGGGGCCACGTTCAGGTCTGGAGGTGGGATTGTGGCGTGTGGGGGTGGGAGGTACAGGGATGGAGGCGAGACACCCCTGGGCGGAAGCCCTGGGACCCGCGGGCGGTGGGTGTGGGGAGAGGGCGGGAGCCAGAGGGCTTCTTCCAGGGCTCCCCCCCCCCCGGGCTTCTGCTGGAGACGGACGGCCTCTGCCTTCAGATTCCGTCTGGGTGGACCTTTCTTTCTTTTTTTAAATGTTTCCTTATTTTTGATAGATAGAGTGCGAGCGGGGGAGGGCAGAGAAAGAGAGGGAGACAGAATCCCAAGCAGGCTCTAAGCTGTCAGACCAGAGCCTGATGCGGGGCTTGAACCCACGCACCGGGAGATCACGACCTGAGCTGAAACCAGGAGTCAGGTTCCTAACGGACCGCGCCACCCAGGCAACCACCTCCCGCCTTTGTCACGAGCTCCCGCAGGGCCCAGGGCCACACTAGGGGTCTCCGTCAGCCCCGTGTCACCCGTGCCCTGCTCTGAGCGACGCAGGTCGGAGGCAGGTCAGACAGCCTCTGTTGGCCCTCTGCCAACATTGCCGCAGGCGTCAGCGACAGGTGCCATGTACCCTGTGTTTCTGCAACTGCTGCCCTCCTCGGGGGTCACGGGCTTTTCTCAGGGAAGGCAGGCAGAGCCCCTGCCTGCAGGGCGCTCGGTCGTCCTGGGGATGTGGCTCCCGAGGGTAGCCTAGCGGGTGGGTAGCCAGTGTCCGTTGCTCTGGATGCCGGACGCACAGGCCCCTCCCGGTGTGAAGGCTGTGGGCGCTGCTGAGGCCCCTGCCATCTTCCGAGCCTGGAGTCCCGCACCAGCTTGTCAGCTCTCGGGTCCTGGCTCCCAGGCTTCATCCTGCCTTGTCCTCCTCCAGCGGCCGCCACATCTGCACGCCAAGCCCTCCCAGGTCCCTGCCGTGGAGGTGACACCAGCCGGGGCCTCCTACAACCCGTCCTTTGAGGACCACCAGGTACACGGCCCTGAGCGGGTCCCTCCTCCGTCGTCGCCTGGCCGCTTGGTTGGTGCCCTCACCAGGCACTTCCTCTGCGCCCACCGCTGCTGGGGAGTCAGCAGGGACTGAGGCAGCCCCCGGCCTGCCCCCCTGGGGCTCGTGGTCCGGTGGGGGTCGGGGGACGGACCCATTCCCAGACAGTGATGACTCAGAGGGGTTGCCAAATCCAGACTTGGGGGTCAGGGAGGGCTTCCTGGAGGAGGGGGACATCAGAGCTTCGACCAAATGTCTGAGGAGGAGTTTGCCACGGGAAGAGGGGAATGGGTGTTTCAGGAACAGCATGTACAAAGACCCAGAGGTACACGAGACCAGGCCACCTTTGGGGGGCGGTCCACAGGACAGGGGCGCAAAAGGTCTCAGTGAACGGTGAGCAGTCTGACCAGCGAGATTTCTCTAAGGCCTAGGATAGTTTAGCAGTGGGAGAACCTGGCTGTGAGAGTCCCCGTTTGTCACACAGATGTCTGTTAACCGCGGGGGTCGTGGACGGGGGACGAGCTCTTTGTCCCCCGGGAGAGCACAGGTTCCCGGAGAGAAATGCAGGTCCGGTAGATGCGGGACACGCGGGCGGGTGCGGTTCAGCCTCGTTCACGAAGAGAGGGTGTCTCGTGGCCCCCTGGGAATGGAGAGAGCCGGGTCCTCACCTGTAGGTGCAGAGGCCCCGTCACAGCGAGCGTTAGTGGGGCGAGGCTGCTCGCGAGCAGAGGGGCCTGTGGCCGCGGTCGTTGAGTCCGGCCTGACGTGGCCGCTGGGGGGGCCTGGGAAGAGCAGTCTGTCTTGGCTCTTTGCCCAACGGTGTTGCAGAGACAGCCTTCAGCCTCAGGACTCACCCGCTTCTGGCACGGTCTCAGGGTTTTTAGAACGTTGACAGAGTAGGGCGCCCGTCAGCCATCACCTCCCGCCCCTGCCCCGTCTTCCCTAGGCGGCCACCGCTGTCCTTCCCGCAGGTCTCTTTACAGGATCGCCTGTTCTGTGTGTCACGTAAACGAAACCTTACTGTGGGCAGGGACCCGGCCGGCCTTCAAAGAGCGGAGGGTGGTTTGGGAGCAGAGTCCCTCCTGGCTGCTTGGGGAGACCCTGGAGGGGAAGAGGGGCTGGGCGCTGGGGGCGCCGATGGGAGGTGAGAGGGCCTGGTCTGTCTGTGACTCCCAGGAGTGGCCCGGGGGTGGCCCGGGTCCTCACCTCCACCCCTTCCTCTCCAGACCCTGCTCCTGGCGGCCCACGAGGTCGAGCTGCAGCGGCAGAAGCAGGCAGAGAGGCTGGAGCGGCAGCTGGCTCTGCCCAGCCCGGAGCAGGCTGCCACCCAGGTGAGCCCACGCCCCGCCTGCTCCTCTCCCCAGCCCCGCCCACCTGCCTGGCCCCGCCCCCCTGGCCCTCGGGGTGCCCGGCCCCTGACACCCCACTTCCTGTCCCTTCCCCCCCCCGCCTCCCCCAGGAGTCTACATTCCAGGAGATGTGCCAGGGGCTGCTGGAGGAGTCCGACGGGGAGGGGGAGTCGGGCGAGGGCCAGGACGAGGGGCCCGAGGCTGGAGGGGAGCAGGCCGAGGGAGCTGAGGCCTCGGTCGTGACCGCGCGCCCGGCCACCGTGGAGAAGAAGACGGAGCAGCGGCGGCGGCGGGAGAAGGCCGCCCGGAAGATGGTGAGCACCGCGGCCCCGGCCTCTCCTGGTGGCTCCCACCCGCGGCCTGCTTGTTCCCGTGCTCATGGCCTGCCTTCTCTGACCCCCCGGCCTGCTTTTTTGTGCTGTCTGCGGCCCTCACAGCTCTGGTCAGTCGAGACCCGTTTCCTGGTTCCCTCCGGGCACCACTTGGGCTCAGGATGCAGTGGGGATCAAGTCTGTGCTGCCCTGGTGCTGATACTTGGGGGGCGGGATTTGTGGGCCACCCGTGGGTAAGGAAGGGGGCCTCGAAGACAGCTGCTGTGAAGGGGGCCGCCCGGTGGACGGAAGGTCCCCCGGGCACGGCACCGTGCCCGCCCCTGACTGACCCGCCCGGCCCTCCCGCAGCGAGTGCAGCAGGCCGCCGTGCGGGCCGCCCGGCTCCGGCACCAGGAGCTCTTCAGGCTGCGTGGCATCAAGGCCCAGGTGGCGAGGCGACTGGCGGAGCTGGCACGACGGCGGGAGCAGCGGCGGGCGCGGAGACTGGCCGAGGCGGACAGGCCCCACAGGCTGGGGCGGCTCAAGTGAGGCCCGCCGGGCTGGGGGCGAGGGCGGGGGGCCTCCTGGGAGATCATCTTCTTCCCCCACAAAGCCCCACGTTCTCCGAGGCCCACTGCCTGAATGGGGCCCTTGGGCTCTGCCCTGGGCAAGGTGGATCCTCTGAACGCCCCCCGCCCGTGTTCTCCAGGTATCAGGACCCCGACATCGACGTGCAGCTCAGCTCGGAGCTCGCTGACTCGCTTAGGACCCTAAAGGTACTTGCCCACGTGGGGTGACGTGCTGTAGGGGGGCCCCCGTGCCCGGTGATGATCCCATCCTTGCTCCCCGTGCCCCCAGGGGCTGTGGGCGACATCATGGCTGACCCCGGGATGGGCCGGTTGGGCTGATGCCTGGGGGCTGAGGGCACGGGGTCCTCGGGGGTGAGGGGCCGGCTGGTGTGGGGGTTTGAGCCTGTGACCCTCAGAAGGCCTTTCCTCCCAGCCCCTGGTCTCCTGGCCCCCCCTTTCCCCCTCTTCAGTGCCAGAGAGGTCTCCCTAAAGCCCAGAACAGGCCTTCTCCCTCCCTGGCTCAGAGCCTGCCGTGGCTCCCAGCGGCCCTCGGCTTCTCACCGCAGCCATGGGCGCCACACGGTTTGGCCCGCCTCGGGGCTCCGACCGGCTCTGCTTCAGTAGTGTGCCAACCGTGCACCCTGCCCTCTGCCCCTGCCTGGCGTGCCCTCTCCTTCCCTCCCGTTGATCCCTGCACACCCAGCCCGGGCCTGTGCATCCGTACACGCCACCCCCCCAGCTCAGGGCCAGGCTGAGCCCCTTGGAGAGGTCAGAGGGCCCCCCATTGAGGCTTCCCTCTCTGTGTCCCGCAGCCCGAAGGCAATATCCTCCGCGACCGGTTCAAGAGCTTCCAGAAGAGAAACATGATCGAGCCTCGGGAGAGAGCCAAGTGAGGCTTCGGGGCTGGCGAGGGGAGCAAGGGTGTCGGGAAACTACCTGCGCTTGGCGGGCTTGCCGGTTACTCACCTCTCCCTTCCCTTGTGCAGGTTCAAGCGCAAGTACAAAGTGAAGCTCGTGGAGAGGCGGGCGTTCCGCGAGATCCAGTGAGTGGCCCTCCCCTTCCCCTGCCAGGCAGACTGGTCCCTCGGCTGTGACAGAAACACTTCTAACCTGCTTAAATAAGAACGAGACCTTGGCCAGACCCAGGGAGGGCAGCCCACCAGATGCACTTGAACCCAGAGCTGGGGCGGGGAGAGGCCCCAAAGGGAGATGGAAGGGCCCAAACTAGAGTCGGGGGGTGTCAAGCGGGTGAGGCGTGGGGCCTTCCCTCCCCTCGTGCACCCTCAGGCCCCAGTTACCAGAGGTTGAGTATGTCTTCATCTCACTGGCACTTTCTCCTGTGCTGATTCAAACCTTCTGACCGTTTTCCTCTGTCCCCAGGTTATAGCCGCCGCGGGATGCCAGAGCCCCCTCCCTGCAATAAAACACCTCTGACCAACACCCTGGGCCTTGTGTGTGACTTGACTCCCTCCTGGAGGCGGCTTCTTCCTCTGTGTGTCCCTCCCTAGCACATAGGGATGCAGGTACCAGAACATTCGTCTTCCCTAAAGCCTGGTGAGAACCCAGATCTTAGGGAAAGGAGGCAGAGGAAATGGGGCTTGCAGGCTGCTTGGGTGGGTATGGGGGACGGGGGGGGCTGGTGCACAGCAGGGATCACACCTGGGTGTCTGATGCGAAATAGCCCACGTCTTTCTGTCCCTGTGATGAGAGGCAGGTCTTGCGTATGGCCCTGTCGCGTTGGTAACGTTTGCCGAGCACCTACTGTGCTTTTAAGCAGATGGAATCACTCACCGACCTTCACGACAACCCAGTTGGGGGGGGGGGGGGGCGCAGTCCTCCCCGTTAAAATGGGGCAGAAACAAGCACGTGAGAAGGACTAATTCCCTCTCCCCAAACTTTCAGAAAGAATTTTTTTTTTAAGTGTTTATTTTGAGAGAGAGAACACGTGAGCACGGGAGGGGCAGAGAAAGCGGGAGACACAGAATCCCAAGCAGATTCCATGCTGTGCGCACAGAGCCCGATGCAGGGATCGAACTCACGAACCGTGAGATCATGACCTGAGCCAAGATCAGGAGTTGGATGCTTAACCGACTGAGCCACTCCGGCGCCCCTATAAAGAATTTTTTTAAACCATTTTTTGTACAAGTAGTAAAGGACCATCTTCTTGCTGTGAATCATAGATTCAGTGCATAAGGACACCAGAACACCGTGACTATTGCCCTTGACCTTTGCTCTCCATTCAGACCCATGCCTTTCCCTGCCAAGTAGCTGTCACTGCAGGTCAGTGTGAATGATTCCATTAAGTTCCACGTGTGATTCTATAAAATTATATCCATGTATGCACAAAAAGAGAATATTTTTAACATTTATTCATTTTTGAGAGAAAGAGCATGAGTGGGGAAGGGGCAGAGAGAGCAGGACACAGAATCCGAAGCAGGCTCCAGGCTCCGAGCTGTCAGCACAGAGCCCAACGTGGGGCTTGAACCCGTGAACTGTGAGATCACGACCTGAGCCGAAGTCAGACACTTAGCCAACCAAACCACCCAGGAGCCCCTGAAAATAGAATTGTTTTGGCTTTGCTGGGTCACGGATACAATCATACCATACTTAGTTCTGGTAAAATCTAGGGAAAATCTGTGCAAAAGGTCATTTGATAGGTTCGGCCAAATTGTTCTCCACGTAGCGTGTGCTGATTTATACCCTGCAGCAACGTAGGGGCCCACTTGCTCGCTTGCAGCCTTCTTGCTGTCTGATCTCACGTCTTTCATTAAATTCTACCTGGTTACCAGAGAGGTCGAATATATATGTGTGTGTCTTCCCATCATTGGCACTTTCTTCAATGCTAGTTCAGAGCTTTTGACCAGTTTCCTCTTAGACTGTTCGTCATTTTTCTTGTTTACTTGCAGTAGCTTTTTACTTGTTATGGATCCTGAAGTCTCCGTCACACCTGTTGCAAACATTTCTCCCAGGCTCTTGGCTTTTTGCTTCGTGTAAGGTATCATTTGTCAGAAGCATTCAGTGTTTGTGGTGTTCTGTTAGCCTTTCCCTCTCTTTTCTTGTGGCTTTTGGAAAGGTTTCTCTGGGATGAGAGGTTTATAAAAATAGAGCAAGCAGTTTATAAAAGAAATGGGTGAAGGGAGAGAGTAATGGCAGGGTCCTCCTCCCCACTCCCTCCCATATCCGGTCAAACATCACAGCTTTAAGGATCTGCTCCTGCCCCGCCCCCTCTGCCATCTTAAAAGTAAAAAGGGACGTTGTACAGACAGTAAAATGGCTCTTTGTGCATATGTGTGAGGGGGAGCCGGGGGACGGGTTGGAAGCCACTCTGAAAAGAGCCCTAAGCCGCAGCCTCTGACCCAGTAAGTCCCTTCTGGGGAATAAGCGTCAAGGAACCTTCTGGAAGAGGGGAGGAAACTCTTAATGCCCAGAGATGGCCATCAGCGCATCCGCCAAGTACATGGGTACCTGGGGGTGGGGCTGGCCGGCTCCCCGAGGACGCCCGGTGCAGCCTGGACCTTAGAGCCCTCCGGAAGCCTGCGCCGGTCCGTCCCCTAGGGAAATGCGTCTGTTCCCATGTGTGCAGAACACGGGTCTGCGGCACAGGCCCGTGTGGGTGGTTTTCTGCACGTAAATTACATTTCACATCCAAGTTTTACGCCCAAAGGGAAAAAGCGGATCTGCCAGCACCATGCTGATGTGTGCAGCTTCCTTTGAAATGCGAGGAACAATAGGGCAGGAGAAATGGACAGGGGCCCGGAGGCCTCTTGAGACAAGTACAGCGACACGTGATCTAGGTGGTGGGGTACACGGGAAACTCTCCGCTTTACGGTCGGAAATGCATAATTTGGGGGGGCCGGACACACACGTCAGGGTGATGATAATGGAGCCCAAGCGTCAGGACTATTCGCGCTGGTTCCTTCCACGGCCCCGCACCTGCTTTTCAGTCTGCGTTACTTTTCCTGAAGCAGGTCCCGCAAATTGTAAAAGCTTCAGGCACCGCAAAATCCAGTTCTGCCTCTGACCCACACGCGGAAATGGGAGAACTACCTATCCGTTGGGTCCTGGCTGAATAAGCAACCCCCCGTCTATACAGCAGATCGGGCACTTGGCTCTTGGAAGGGACGGGGCGGTCTCTGGCTGCAGCCTGCAGGTGTTAAGAGCTCGGATGTGGGAGCCGGCGTCCTGATTTCAAAGCCAGCTGTGTTACGTGCTAGCTGTGCAGCCTTGTGAAGGTTACACCACCTCTCTGTGTCTCGCGGTCCCCATCTGCAGTATGGACATCACGGTACCTCACGGTGCCTTTCGACAAGGATCGGGTGAGACTGCCCGTGACCGTCCTTAGCAGAGAACGTTCTGTGAGCGTTTGCTATTCTAACAGTGTTAGGAAACGAATGAAGATGGGTTGTTTATTTTTTTTAAAGCGGAACCTTGCAGTCTGGGCCAGAGACCCCTCGCAGATGCTCTTTCCCTTCTGACCCCTGATCGCACTCCTGGGAACGTGCCCTAAGCAAGGCCGGAAGTCTGGGGGGAGGCCCGATGCCGAGGCAGGTCGGCCCGAGTGCTGTGCAGAATGGACGGAAATGCGGTAATGGACGTGGGCAGGCCCGGCCGCTCCGGGAGGAAGCCTCCGCGGCCGCTACCCGAGGGGTCAGGCGCACGAGTAACGACCGGGGACGTGTTTACGTCAGACGCTTTGTGCAAAGACGCGAACGGGATCTGCCGCCGTCCCCGCCCCAGCGCCCGGTCCCGCGGGCGCGGGGACTCCGGGGGGTGCTCTCTCCTTGCTACTCCCTTTTTCCAGCCTCCCCGAATCTTCTATCGTGGAGAAAGCCTTTTTAAAAATAGGAATTCGTGAGGCCCCAGAGCAGTTTCCTCGATTGGTTAAGCGTCCACTCTGGATCTTGGCTCCGGTTTTGATCCTAGGGTTGGGAGCTCAGGCCCTGCCCTGGGCTCCGCCCTGGATGTGAAGCCTACTTAAAAGCAAAAGCAAAAAAGGAATTCAGATGCGGACAAAGAATCCTCCATATGTAGGAAGCTGTGTGCTGTTGGCTCTGCTTGATTAAGAAGGGACGCAGAAATCATCCAGGTTTTTACAAGCAGTGTGTCTACACTTGGGAGGTTTCACCGCCATCTTTAAAGAGGCAGCTTTTGGACAAATTTTTAATGAGCTGGGGAAATACTGATGATCCGTCTCAGAACTGTCAAATGGGCCAAGGGCACAGTAGCACCTCGACCAGTTTGAAAACGTCTGGAGACACATGCACAGAGAAAGGCGCGTGGAGATTGTGCCCCTGAAGGTGAACCACGGTGGATTCTTCCCTCCTTCCCTACATTGCTTTTCTGTACCTTCTCCGGGTCCTCCCGGGCTCCTCACTGCAGGGGACACCGGGTGGGCCCGACCGACCTCTGCACCCCTGGCAGCAGAGGCTGGAGGCAGCGACTGGTCTCCCGGCCGCCCCCGCAGCCGCCTTCTGGAGAGAGCAGGCTCCCGCGGGTGGACTCCCTCCAGACCCGTGGGCGGCAGAGGAGACCCCCGGGGTCACGGCCAGGACGGGGCGTCCTCGGCCTCGGAGGGGTCTGTGCTGTCGTCCTGGGTGTCACTCCGGAGCACGCGGCCCAGATCCGCGGCTCCAGCCTCCCACGGTGTTATAAATACCTGATCCCAGCTCCCATCCCTGCCCCCCACAAGCGTGCGTTGCTCTTATACTCAGGAAAATCATTTTTAAAATATTAAAGAGCTTTCTAAGGAAAGTAAACCACTGTGAAAAGTTGACACTTTTGCCGTGCTCATTTGCCCGCAACAGAGATGGGGCCCCAAAGAGGGTAAGACGTTTACCCAAGGCCACGCAGACTCACAGACTTGCTGACAGAGTCCGGGCCCAGCCAGGATTTCCTCCATTCCCCTTGGAGAGCCCAGCCCTCCATGAATGAGGCAGGAGCACAGACAGACAGACAGACAGACAGCTGAAGATTCCTCCACCCCCCTGTGCCTTACCTTTTGTGTATGTCCGTGGGGGTTGAGGGGGCGAGGAGGAATGTTGACTGATCAAAAGTCCCGTGAGCCAAAGTCTGGAAGCCCACTTACATGATTCCCCCCGGGGCAGAAGCCTGGCAACATGATGTATTCTCTCTTTTAATGGCAGTAATGCCATTTTAAAAATTAATGCCTGTTTCGTCTGTACAAAGCCATTTCTGTCCCAAGTGCTTGTGTCCAGATACTGTGACCCTCCCCGCTTTTTGTTTTACAGCTGAGGACTCTGAAGCACAGAGAAGGGGAGTGGCTAGCCCAGACTTGTCCAGATCTGAGATTCCAACCCAAGCCCTGTCCCCTGTCCCTTTGAAACAGCCCTTCCGTTTGTCCCCAGCCTCGTTCAGGCTCGGTATTAAGCCAAAATACTGGTCCTCTCCTGCAGCTGGTATTTGAGCAGAGACTGGGATAAAACAAAGGAGGCAGCCATGCAGATATCACAGGGGAAATTTTCCAGGTGGTCAGAACAGCTAGTGCAAAGGTCCTGGGGTGGAGAATGTCTGGAAGGGCAAGGGAGACCTGGCTGCCTGCAACTAAGTGAGTCAAGGAGAGAGCGTGGGAGGTGAGGCCCATGCTGCAACCTGCCACCGGATCATGCAGGGCCATAGGGACCACGTGAGGAGAGAGTTGCGCAGACTGTGGGCAGGGAACGGATTGTTGGGGGCCAGAGGTGAAGCAGGGAACCCACCGACAAGGCAAACCGCAGTAGTCCAGGCAGGAGATGATGCTCCTGGACCAGTGCGGACTCCATGGAGGTGGGGGCTTGCCGGGTCTTTGATAGGTCTTTTGAGAGGTAGAATGCGCAGATCGTCTCAGAGGCTGCGTGTTGGTACGAAGGCCAGAGGGAGGTCGAGGATAGCGCCAGGGATGTTCTTCGCAGAGCATTTGCGTGGATGGAGGTGCCCTGTACTGAGCTGGGACAGGAGGGAACACACACTCCAAAAAGTACAGCTCTAACCTCTCCCCGGCCGTTGCGCAGATGGAGAGGGAGACAGAATGCGTGAAGACGGAATGAGCGAACGCAGGAGGCACGAGGAAAAAGAGCAATGGAGATGGGAGAGCCTGGGTTTGGGGCAGAGAAATTTGGGTTGGACTTTGGCCCCGTGAAGCCCGAGCTTCCCATCAGGCTTGTGAATGGCGAGGTGGCTGAAGTGGCTGGACACGGGTTAGAGCACAGGGGGCTGGTCAGCTTGTGGGTACGGGTGACCTTTGAGGCAGTGGGAGTGGGTTCTAGGAGTTGAATGTAGACGAGGAGCGAGAGGGGCGGGAGACGGAGGGAAGAGGGAGGGGAAGGGGGGCAGCAAAGGGGACTCGGCGGAAGCGGCCAGGACGGCAGATGAGCCACTCCTGCCCCCGCCCCCACCCCCACAAGGCTGGAAGTACCCCCGGAGGGAGGAGGGCTGGCCGGGCTGCATTGCCGAGAACTGCCCCGGGGATCCAGGGCGGGGACGCCCCTGGTGACCGTGCCCGGAGCGGTCTCGTGACGCCGCCCGTGGTCCTGCGTGAACACGAACGTCCTTCTCTGTCTGGTTCTGACGGTCAAAATGTTTTCCTAACGGTCTCCCAAGTTCAAGGGGAAGCGAGTGGAGATGCGGGAGAGGCAGTGGCCGCCAGGGGGCGCCTAGAGCCCGCGCCCGGAACAAGCCGTTCGGGAGGTTTCCGCGCGACCCTAATCCCCCGTCACCCCTACTCGGGACCCCTGCAAGGGCCACACTGCAGCAAGTGGGATAAAAGCTAGACCCGGTGGGAGGAAGCTGCTGCATTCTGAACGGGCAGGAGCAGATTCGAGAAGTCTCTCTAGGTCCGCCCAGGGGGGGTCTTCTGGGGGGTCTGCGGGCCTGCAGGCTGCCGTTTGAGGCTTGAAAGGTCCCGTGCAGTCGACGAGACTTGACCAGTCTGTCCACACTGATTATAACCCCCCGACTTGGGCCTGGACCAGGACCTTGCCCTGGTGGGGTGGGGGAGTGGGGGGTGAGCCGGGGTCGCAGACCTGGAGGGGGCGGCCGGGGGGCGGGGCTTCAAGGGTGAGGGCCAGCGGGAGGATAGGACAGACACGGATCCCTGCCCGTGAGGGACGGGTGTAGGTCGCGGTGAGGGCGAGGCCAGAAGGTTGGGAGACAGGTGCCCTACCGGCCCTTGTCACCTTCTGTGGGCCGGAGGTACCAAGCCTCCCACCTGACCGCCCCACCCCGTTCCCCTGTCCTGTGCCCTCCCCCATTGTCAGGCTGAGACCTCACCTCAAACCCCTAGGGGTGGCCGGGCATCAGTTCACCCCCTCATCCATCAGTGGATCTTTGTCTGTCTGTCTGTCTATCTATCTATCTATCATCTATTAATCCATCCACCTATCCACCCACTGATGGCTTATCCATGCATCCACAGAGACAGAGAGCATGCTGTGGGACTCCCATTTCCACGAAGTTCTAGAACAGGCCAAACCAGTGTGGTGGTGTAGGTCGTTGGTGATCCTCGTAGGGAAACTGACAGGGAACGTGCATGAGAGACCTTCTTGGAAAAGGAAACGATCTGTATCTTGATCTGGGAGGTGGTTCAATGGCCTTACGTGTGTGAAAAAAATCGCTGAGCTGTACGGTTAAGATTTGGGCACTCGAGGCGCCCCAGCTGGCTCAGCCGGGAGAGCGTGCTACCCTTGATCTCTGGGGGTCGTGAGTTCAAGCCCCATGCCGGGCGTAGAGCTTACTTTTAAAAATTTTTTTGTGGGGGCACCTGGGCGGCTCGATCAGTTAAGTGTCCAACTCTTGGTTTCGGCTCAGGTCATGATCTCATGGTTCATGGGTCTGAGCCCCGCGTTGGGTTCTGCACCGCGAATGCGGAGCCTGTGTGGGATTCTCTGTCTCCCTCTCTCTCTGCCCCTCCCCTGCTCTCACCCTTTCTCTCAAAAATAAACATTAAAAATTTTTTAATTAAAAAAAAAAAAGATTCGCCCACTTTACTGTGGGGAAAAAAAGCAAATTTGTAAAAAAGGTGCACTTCACTATTTTTCTTTGAAAAAAAAAAAGGATGGTCAGGGAACACCTCCCTGAGGAGGTGACATCTGAGTCAGTACCTATATCACCAGCACCCCCGGATGTTCCTAGGCTTCTGCAGGTACAGACACAGGTACTCCTTGGCGTGGCCCCCGCCTGAACACTTGTCCTCGCTCCTTCGGGCTCCATATCTGCCAGAACAAGTCACACTGTGTTCCCTCCCCCTGCCCGATGTACCAGTGTGTCATTGGCCCCGTACGCCCCGTGTAAACACAAGAGGACCGATGAGAACTCCGTGGGACTTTGGGCAAATCGCTCCCCAGGGGAAGAAGAGCCTACAAGCCTTCCTTTAAAACCTTTAAAATCTGAAATACGCCCTTCCCCTTTAAGGATGCAACTATGCTTCGCATCAGCCAAAATCCGCCAGGAAAGAACACGACCCTCCCCCCCCCTCCCCCCCCCCCCCCCCCCCCGAACTTGCCTGAACTCCGAGCGCCTGGTACTTGCCTCGAAAGAGGTAAGAATTCTCGCAGGGAGAGGAAGATAAGGATTCCTCGTGGTGCTAACGAATGACTTCGTTTGCTTTGCACTGTCAGCACAGAACCTGATGGGGGGCTCGGATCCATGAACTTTGAGATCAGGACCCGAGCCGAGGTCGATGCTTAACCAACTGAGCTACCCAGGCACCCCTTAAATACACTCTTTTTTTTTGATGTTTATTTATTTTTGAGAGAGAGAGAGAGACAGAGCGTGAGTGGGGGAGGGGCAGAGAGAGAGGGAGACAGAGCATCCGAAGCAGGCTCTGGGCTCTGAGCCATCAGCACAGAGCCCGATGCGGGGCTCGAACCCACAAACCGCGAGATCATGACTTGAACCAAAGTTGGACGCTCAACCGACTGAGCCACCCAGGAGCCCCTAAATATACTTGCTTAAGGCTGCCTTTATCTGACAAGTATATACTGGGTGCCCACCATAAGCCACTCACCGCTTCACATGCTGGGCATGTACCAGGGAGGAGGACACGACAGAAAACCAGAGAGCGCACTTTCCAGGGGAGAGACAGCCTGACAGCACCCACAATTCGTGAGTAAGATACGTAAGATGCCAAGGGCATAGGTGCCAGGGGGAAGCGGGGACACAGAAGGCTGGGGAGGGGTTACCATTTTCGGTAGCGTCAGGGACGGAGCGATATTTGAGCAAAGATCTGAAGGAAGTGAGAGAGCCCTGTGACTGTCTGAAGGAAAAGCGTTTAGGCGGAGGGAACAGCCCATGCAAAATCTCTGAGAGGAACCTTGGAAACGTTATGCTAAGTCAGACACAGAAGCTCACACACCATAAGATATATTTACGCAAAAATGTGCACGCGCGCACACACATGCATGACTCCTATCCCTCGTCGCCATTAATTTCCTAGAAGAAATGATGGCTTAAGGGTCATTTTCAAAATTAGGAAAAAGCTCTGTGAACGCACTAAATGCCACTGACGTGTGCACTCTAAAATGATTAATTTTAGGGGCGCCTAGCAGCTCGGTCAGTTCAGTGTCCGACTCTTGGTTTTGGCCCAGGTCATGATCTCACAGTTTGTGGGTTCGAGCCCCTCGTCCGGCTCCGTGCTGGCAGTGTGGAGCCTGCTTAGGATTCTCTCTCTCCACCCCCCTCCCCTGCTCGCTCTCTAATAAACATTAAAACAAAAAAGAGATTTAAAATGATTAATTTCTGTTATGTGTATTATCCCTCAGTTAAAAAAAAGACCCAAAAAACTCTGTGAGGAGGGGTAACATCGGAGATAAGGGAGGGGGCCAGAACATGTGGGCCCTAGGGGTCCCCAGTGAGGACTCTGCTTAGACTAATCCTGGAGCCCTGGAGGGTTCTGAGCAGAAGAGGGGCTGGCGCCCCCTGGTGGCGTTGATGGGAACAGGCGGCAGGGGACGGAGGTGGGGCAGGCCCCAGGGCGCCCCAGCGGGAGGTGATGTTGGCTCCCCCAGGGCTAGCAGGTGGAGGTGGGGAGGGGCAGGTGCATCCAGGATACGTTTTGAAAGGAAATCCACCAAAAGTGGCTGATGTACAAGGAAAAGGAGAAAGTCAAGGTTTATGCCTGGTCTGGAACTTCCAATTTCCAGATTGGGGGGGCGGAGGGGGGCGGGGGGCAGAGGTGGGGGTGGGTATCCAGAGCTCTGGTCTGAGACGCCAGTTAGACACCCGACTGTAGGTGGCAAGCAGGCAGTTGGATGTAAAAATCTGGAATTCAGGGGCTGGAAATATGCATTTGGAATTTGCATGAGCCCCCAAATCTGTGAAAATCTGCCCATTCTCTCCCTACCCAGTGCAGCAGAATTTTTACTTTGTAAAGTGATTCCAGTCGGGCCCCTCAAGGGCAAACACAGTCAAACAACGTGGGGTGCTCTGTGTTTTGCTGACTTTTTCTTCCACAGTCTTTCCTCTCCATCAGGGGTACCAGTTGTGTTGGGGGCCCCAAACCACCCCTGTGTTCCAAGACTCTCCGGAAGGCCCCACGGGAGTCAGTACGTAGTTGATTTATTTTTCTTTTAAGCTTATGTATTTATTTTGAGAAAGAGAGAGAGAGAGAGTGCGAGCAGGGGGAGGGTCAGAGAGAGAGGCAGCGAGAGAATCCCAAGCAGGCCATCTGCCTGGCGTGAACTCCAAAAGCACAGCGGGTGTGAGCGCTAAAGATATTGTTTCATTCAAAAAGCCAAAACCGTGGCGCAGTGAGCCTCCTTATCATTTAGGGAAGTTTTATATCAGTAGAGGGAAGCGTCTATCAGCCAATTTCCCCAGACGCAAGGCAAGGGCCAAATTCGCAAGCCGGGGTGGGGTGGGGGGTGTGCTTTCTAAGGATAGCGCCCCGGTTTCTCTCCTCCCCCCTGACGCCCCGGCTCAGAGACGGGCAGTGATTGATTTGAACAAGATAAGAATCCAGATAAGGAACGGAAAACATGAGATCTAAACCAGCAGCTAAAACCACAAAAACGTCTGGAAGGAAACATGGCCTGAGGTTTGACACAGATACCTTACATAGGACGCGAAAAAGGACAAAGAGAAAACGCAAGAAAAAATATGAAAGCAAAATTAAGCAAGCCCTGATCGAAATTAAAAGCTTTTGCTTTTAATATTTAATATTAAAATTTAAGCTTTTGCTTAATTTAATAATTAAGTGTCAAAAGACACTTGCAAAGGGGCGCTTTGGTGGCTCCAATGGTCAAGCGGTCAAGCGTCCGACTTCAGCTTAGGGCATGATCTCACCGTTTGTGAGTTTGAGCCCCGCATCGGTCTCCCTCTCTCTCTCTCTCTGTCCCTCTCCCCCCTCTTTCAAAAATAAATAAATATAAAAAAAAAAACCTTGCAAAAATGAGAAGGCACGCCACAGACTGGGAAAGTGCTTGCAAATTGTATCTCCAACAAAGGAACTCGTAGCTATAATATATAAAGAACACTTACAACTTAACAATTTAGATGAGCGACCCAACAGAAAGTTACTCAGTCGGTTAGGCGTCTGACTTTGGCTCAGGTCGTGATCTCACGGTGCGTGGGTTCAAGCCCCGCATCAGGCTCTGTGCTGACAGCTCAGAGCCTGCTTCGGATTCTGTGTCTCCCTCTCTTTCTGCCCCTCCCCCACCTGCACTCTGTTGGTCTCTCTCTCTCTCTCTCCCTCAAAAATACATAAACATTAAAAAAAATTAAAACAGAAAAAAGAAAGTCAGCTTCCACACATGCTGGACCCATGACCGGCCGAGGCGGGGTCCTCCCCAGATGGGCTCAGTCTGTGCAGGGCTCAGTGGTCCTACATGGATAGGTGGTGGGGGAGGGGGACAAGAGGAGCCGCAGCCCCAGGGAGGCCCTGACCTCATGCAGAGTGACAGACAGACGGACGGAGGTGGTCCTGACGCTGATTACCCTGCACCCAGGCGTTGGAGCTTTCGGGCTCCCTGACATCACCCCCCCCCCCCCGCCCCGCCCGTGTGGCCCACAGGAAGGTGGCTCAGAGTGCAGGCTCCACAGCCGGACAGCCCGGGTCACAACCCCTGCTCTGTGCTTTGCGTGACCTCAGGGGAGTGCCTTCAGTCTGCCCATCTGGAAAATGGGATCATCACAGGGAAGCAAGTTCCAGGCTGTCAGCCCAGAGCCCCACGTGGGGCTCGAACTTGGAAACCCATCAGATCGTGAAATCAAGGGTCGGATGCTCAACGGGCTGAGCCCCCCGGGCGCCCCTGGCTGCCCTTACCAATTACATAGCTGCCTTCCTTGATCTGTTTACAAAATTCTCGGCCCTGGCACTGCCTGCCACCCTTTCCCGCCTTTATTTTTCTTCCCGGCGCTCGCTACGACCTCGGGGAATACGTATTTATTTCTGGCTTTTCCTTTGTCCGTCTCCCCAGTCACATTGTGAGCCCCAGGAGGCAGCCATGGTGTAGCCGGGTGGGGGGGGGGCGGCGGGGACAGCTTATGAGTTACCATCGGTCTATGTATGTGTGTGAGGGAGGGAGGGAGGGAGGGAGAGAGAGAGAGAGAGAGAGAGAGAGAGAGAATCCCAGCCCAGGGATCATTACTAATTCCACCAGCCTCCCCACTGCTGGATAACAAAGACCCCTTTGTTCTCAAGGGCAGAAGTGGGGGGTGGGTGGTGGTGTTCCTCTTCTCTCGAGGCTTCTGGCAAGTTCTCCACCCAAAGGCTGGCCAACAAAACACTCTGGGGAGCTTCTGCGCGGGTGCCCGGCCGGGCCACTTGCTGGGTGTGCTGGGAAAGCCGGGGGGGGGGGGGGGGGACAGGGAACCATACCTGTGACTGACAGAGTAGTCAGGACACGGCTGGGGGAGCCCCGAGGGGACCGTGACCCAGGCCAAGGGGCTCAGGGGGGCTTCCTTGAGGGCGGTCCTGTTACAAGATAGGTTTTGGAGAAAAAAAAAAAACAAAAAAGGGAAAATCAGAACTCACACAGAATCCAAAAGTGAACGTGCGATTGGAGACTGGGGAGTCTGCATGCGTGAGGTGTTACAACCTGTTCGGAGCAGGACCAAAGAACAGACACGTTGACAGATCAGGAACATTGAAGAGCGTGTTCAAAGGGAAGCAAAACGTTTGGGGAGGCGCTCCGGGTGCAGAGGGCGAAGAACAATCTAGCAACACCCGCCCCTCCCCCCCCCAAGGGGGGGACATTCCCCAGGCGCTCCTGGCTGCCCCAGAACAAAAAAAAACAAATACTGTACCCGCCAAGAGATCAGGTCGTGCCCGACGTGAGTCTCCATCAGTTTAGGATATCTTAGCAAATGACAAGAAAAAGGCAACCTTGTCAACAGTCCAATCTCCAGAAAAACCTATTGACTCAGTTTCCTGGAGCGCCAACATCACTCTCGCCTCCATAGTGATGGGGGAACAAAGGCAAGAAAGAAATCGTAGGTCAGATTAAATCCCCTTAGGGGGCGGCCGGGTGGCTCAGCTGTTAAGCATCCGACTTCGGTTCCGGTCATGATCTCGTGGGTTTTGAGTTCGGGGCCCCGCGTCGGGCTCTCTGCTGTCAGTGCAGAACCTGCTTAAGATCCTCTGTCCCCTTCTCTCTTGGCCTGGAGCCTGTTTCAGATTCTGTGTCTCCCACTCTCTCTCTGTCCCTCCCCTGCTCATGCGCTCACTCTCTCTTAAAAATAAAGAAATAAGCATTAAAAAAAAAAGAACTCATGCGCATGCCTGCAGAGAGTTTGTGTGCATTACCCACAATCTGCAGGGTATTAAAACAGAGCCCATCATCCTGAAGGATTCGGTCCGTGTGGGATTACGTCCTGCCCCGAATTCACGTCTGTCCAAGTGCTAACCCCCCAGGACGTCCGTATGTGACCTTCTTTGGAAACAGGTTCACCGGTAGATGTCAGTAGGTAAGATGATGTCATACTGGAGGAGGGTATCCAGCGTGACTGTGTCCTTATAGAACTGGGAACTTGGAACTCCCACCGCACCGGGTGCACACAGTTTTCCACGGAAGCACGCGGTTTTCCCTACCACTGTAAGTGGTACCTGCGTCCCTTCGCTCCTGGGCGAGGCAGAAACTGCACCAGGTTGAGCCGTCGCACAAGGAAGCGTTTATCTGCAGCCAAGAAGGAGATCTCGGAAAACAGCTTCCGAATGTGACTCCCGGTGGGATGAATACTTACACAGGGACGCCCCCTCCCGGATGTAGAGGCAGGGAGGAGGTCCTGCGAGCGCCTGAAGGCAACAGCCCGACGCTCGCCTGGGGTGTTATGTAAATGAGGCTAGCGCTGGGGGGCGGGGTTAGTATTAAAATGAGGTAAAGGTAGTTGTCCGCGGTTGGAGAGATCGCTCCATCATCCGCCTGCCCGGGGACGCGTGGGGTCAGGGGGTTACGCTGAAGCCGGCCTGGGTGGTCTGGGCTGGCCGGAGGTCTCGTCTGGGCAGTGGCTAGGTTTTGCTTTTCACTTGCCTGAGTGAAGAGAGAAACTGGAAAGGAGCTTAAGGAAAAAAGTGGGGGAGGGGGGGAAAAAGGCAGAGGAGTACGAGCAGGGGGACAGTCAAGGTCAGGTCTTGGGGGGTCTAGCTGGCGACAATACGTGGGCGCCGATTTCTTGGAGGACGAGCAGGAATCGCGCAGGGGAAGAGGGTAGAAACAGCATGTGCAAAGGCCCAGAGGCCGGAGAGGGGGGTGCGGTCCAAGGGGGGATTGCAGTGGTTCCCTGCACTGAGACCGGGCAGGGACAGATCGTGCCAAGATTTGGGTTTTTGTTCTGAGGGCTCTGGAAGCCACCGAGAGAGACCTCTGTATACGGGACATCGATTGCACCCAGCCCCGTGTTGGCTCATTATATCCTTCTGAGACAACGGGGATCAGAAGTCACACAGCCAACCGTTAGAGTCGAACTGGCACCTGCCTCGGGGCAGGGTTATAGCAGGTGAGGACCAAGGACCTGGAGGCGGAGGCAGAAGCTGGGGCGGGAAGGTCTAGGGCAGCGTTCAACTTTCTCGAGCTAGCTCCACGCGTCAGACACTCAAGGCGCTTCACCTGTAGGAACGCACTGAACGTGCGCACATCAACCCCCATCCTCCCCCCACTGTCCCCAGGCTAAATCACTCCCACTAGGGAAGGGATTGATTTTGTCTATTTTTTTGCATCGCTGATGGCAGGCAGGTACGCGGGTACTTATTGGTTAAATGGGTAAGTAGTCCTTGAAGGCGATTACGCCCATCTTCCAGACGGAGAAAACTGAGGCTCAGGGAGAGGCTCCCACGCTCTAATCCCTTTAACTAACTGCTGGCGTCCGGCACTTTCATGAACCCCCTTGCCTTGGAGACGGCTGGCTGGAGAGCGCCGGCGACCGCCACGGCGACCAGGCGGCGCCCGGGTCCAGCCGCCAGGCCTGAATAAGAACGCGGGGACCCTCCAGCGCTCCCTGGAAACCTGGGCTTCCGGGGCCCGCCCCCGCACACCCCCAATGCTTTCGGACCCCGCCTTCCTACCCTCTTCCGGGGAGAAAAGGGGCCCAAGGGCCGCCCCCTCCCGGCCGGCGCTGGAAAAACCATCACCCTTATTAGCAATTCCGTTTAGTTCGCGGAACGTCCGGTCCAGAGCCCCGCCCCACGGGCCATACCATTCAGGCCCGGATGGGGGGGACCGCGAGGGGACGCGTAGGGGCTTCCCCCGGGACGACTCCTGTCCGGATGCATCCTGGCCCCAGCGGGGGAGGGGAAGAGCCCGCGTGGGGGCTCAGGGTGATAGGCGGCAGGGTCCCTGGGCCCCCGCCGTGGGGCCCGCCTCCCCCCACCCTTCCCGCCTCCCCCCGCCTTTCTCCCGCGTTGGTTCGCGCCGTGTAACGCCAAGCAACAACCTTTGTGCGACCGTCCGGGTGTAGCGGAGTTCGCCGGTGCACGCCGCAGGTGGGTCGTCAGTCCGCGCCCCGCCCATGCTGCGGTCCCCAGCCATGGCCCTCGCCATCCGAGTCGTTTATTGGTAAGCGCGACGGCCAGAGGCCCCCTCCGCGACCCCCTGTCGGACCCCATCCTCCACCCGACGGTCCTGGGGGCTGGACCTACGGGGATCCTTTCCTGAGAAAAGGGGTTCTCTGCGGGTGGGGTGGGCGTGAGCGCAAGGGCGAGAAGGAAGGGCGTTGACCCCCCCCCCCCCAGGGCGTGGCATTCAGGACAGCTCAGGTTCTCGAAGGTGGAACTGGGACACGCGGGTGGTCATTTTAGACGTCCGGGGACCCCGGGGGGGGGCGCGGGTGGGGTCAGCTTTGTAATGGGAGAGGGGCCTCCGTCATCGCTAAGGTTGGCCCTCCCCCAATGCTGTCAACCGCCCTGGGGTGGGGACCGCGAGAGTCCGGAAGGTTCGAGAATGTTCCAGCGTGGGTTTGAAAGGCACGAATACTGTGGATGCCCGTCGTTAGGAACCCTCCATCTTTTCGGTTTCTCCACCTGCAGAGGGGAGGGAGTGATCTCAGTAGTTAGCCGCGGATGGAGTGCCGGTATTGGGTGCTAAACATGTTGGATCCAGCTTCCCCCCTGCAGGGAAAAAGTCCCGAGTGGACCGGGGATTTTCTGTCTTGTTGACTGCGTTATGCACCCCCCCCCCTCCGCCCGCCCCCGGGCTGGCATCTAGTGCTGTGCGGGCTTGCATAGACACGCCTGCACGTAGGCGCTTAATAAATGCCTGTTCAGTGCGTGTCTCCTCCCAGAAAGGAGAATTTTAGCTCCGTTTTGGTTATAGGTTGTGGGAGAGGGTGGGGTCAGGTCAGAAGCCCGAGTCTGAAATGGCCAGGGGGCAGTCGCTGGTTTTGAAAGACTCAGATCGGTCTCGGCGGTGGAAATGTTCCTGCAGCCTCAGCAAAGCAGAGGGTGGGGTGACATGTGGAGGCCCCCAGGAGGCGCCTGTTGCAGACTCCAGTCCAGAAATAGCATGTCGTGGGGGTTGGGCAAGCGTTTGGGACCCGTCCTCAGAACTGGTAGGACCTTGGGGATCCAGGAGTAAAGGTTCATCCCCTAGACCTTCCCACTGGCTGTGGGTGGGGGTGGTGATTCCGCGGTTCTTACCCTAACACGGTTCTCTGTTTCCCTCCCTCCTGCCCGTGTCTCACACTTGTGGTCTCTCTTTGTCACCCCCCTTTTCTGCACCCCGTGTCTTTTGTCTCTCCTCCTCTGTCGGTTTTCCTTGTGTGTGGGTGTCCCCCGTCCCCTGTGCGGCTTTCAACATTCTGTGTGTCTTTTCTCTCCTCTGTCTCCTCTTTGGTTTTGTCGTTCGTCCCTCTTGATGTCTTCCTGGGCCCCCTTCCCGGTTCCCCTCTTGCCTCCCCGCTGCCTGTCTCTTCCCTCCTCCGCCCCCGGATCCCCACCGTTTCCCCCTCTCCCCTGGGACCCACTCTCTCGGACCTCCCACCAGTGGTGCTTGAGGCTACAAGTCCAAGGTAAGCAGAGTGGCCAGCCCCCAGACGTGTCCCTGGGAGATGAGGGAGGACGGCAAGCGGCATGGCCCCTGTCGACCCCCCATGTGACCTCCCCCGCCCTTTTCAGTATCTTCAGCTCAAGAAGAAGTTAGAAGATGAGTTCCCCGGATGCCTGGACATCGTGAGTCTGGGGGATGGGGGAGAGAATCAAAGACGGTCTCCTTGTGTGTCCCCTCAGCCCTGAGTGGCCGCCGGGTGGTTCGGGTCGGCCCTACTCTTCACCCATATTCTCCCATTTCCTGGGGGCGCAGGTGTCCCCAAGAGGGCATCTCAGCCCCCCCAACATCTCTCTCTTCCCAGTGCGGCGAGGGGACTCCCCAGGCCACCGGCTTCTTTGAAGTGATGGTAGGGGGGAAGTTGGTTCACTCCAAGAAGGTATGTCTGTCCGTCCGTCCGTCCTACCTTGTGTTCAGCCTGGCTGAGAGTGGGGATCCCGGTCCTAGCTTACTCCTTCCCTCTTCTTCACACCCCCAGAGAGGCGATGGTTACGTGGACACAGAGAGCAAGTTTCTGAAGCTGGTGGCCGCCATCAAAGCCGCCATGGCTCAGGGCTAATGGGCCCCGAAGGCAGAGGTGAGGGGGGCCCAGCCACTGGACACTGTGATTGACTCCCCGTTCCTGGAATTGACAGCTAGTTTGGAACCCAAGGCCAAGTTTCCAACCCAATGTATTCCAGAACGAGTAGCGGTCTCTATCTTGTGCTCTGGATCACGGAGCTGCTTTTCAGCACCTTCCGAGCCTGGTTTCCCATTTCCCGGCCAACGTGTTCCAGATGAGCCCCAAATCCGGCCTGTTCTAGAACTGGGCAGACCAGAACCAAGGTCTAGCTCCTGACGCTCGACAGTCTGGAAGGACTTGGTACCGTTCCCTAATCTCAAGAGTCAGTCTTTCCTCCGGTGTTCTGGAACTAACTTCCATCCCAGTGTCCTGTGAACCCAAGTTCTTGTCCCCAGGGTGCTTTGCTCCAGAAAACTGGTTCTCAGGTGCTTTAAACTCAAGTTCTGTTTCTTTTCCTTTTTTTTTTTGAAATTTATTTATGTATTAAAATTTTTTTTAACGTTTATTTATTTTTGAGAGAGACAGAGCATGAATGGGGGAGGGGCAGAGAGAGAGAGGGAGACAGAATCCGAAACAGGCTCCGGGCCCTGAGCTGTCAGCACAGAGCCCGACACGGGGCTCAAACTCACAAACCGTGAGATCATGAGCTGAGCTGAAACCCAGAGTCGGACGCTTAACTGAGCCCTGCAAGTTCCGTTTCCTTAACGTCCTTTACTGGAGCAGAGGGAGGTCACATTGCAGTGTGAACTTGAACACGGCAGAACAGATTGAACGGGTGTGGTATAAACGTACTAGCGTCCTGTCTGACGTGCAGGGGTCTGAAGCGAGCAGTGTGTCCCCCTCTACCCCCCCCCCCCCGCCAGGGAAAAAAGACAAAATCAAGAACTGTGGAATTCTAAAGCTGCACGAGCTGAACACTTTCGTGCAGTGGGGCTGGGGATTCGAATTCTGAAAAGGCCGACACAGAGCACCTCTCCTGCACAAACGTAACCGTTTGCTGCTCCCGAACCGTCGGCAGCTCAGGCGGTTACTTAAGTCAGCACGAGGTTTCCTTGGGTCCCAGAGAGGCCGTCCACCGACGGGTGGTTCCGTCCAACGCGAGCGAAAGTGGGGTTTACGCAAGAGAAAGGAGGGCGCCGTGGTTCTCGTTTGCACGTCTTGCGGGTGCGGCTTCCAGGGTCTCCCAAGACCACGCTCGGGATGCGTGAGTCGCTAGAAGGACCCGCAGAACTCAGCGAGGTCACGCCTGCGGTTACGGTTCATTATGGCGAAAGGCAGCGAAGGGAGAAGCAGGGCCGGGTCCTGGCGGTCCCGCGTCACCGAGGAGTATTGCGACAGGGAAGCCGTGGCCGACCTTGGCCCCCGGCCCCTCCAGAAGTCAGGAGCTGCTACCGCCTGGCCCAAGGCCCCACCATGAATCACGTTGTTAGCATAGACCAGTCCCTGTGGCCCAAGGCCCCAGGCGGGACATTCATTCCTTCCCAGTGCTGAGAGGTCACCCTCAGGAGCTGGGGCCCCGCCTGAGGCCTGGGACAGCCGGTTGGTGACCGTGAAGAGGTCTTTTCTGGGGCTCGTAGCTGGAGTGGGTGGGCGCGGGTGTCCCAGAAGCCCGTTTCTGTCGGTGGCTTCTCTGGAAACCGAGTTTCCCCGTGGGGTGCACGTGATAGGTGTTCAGTCACATGTCCTAGTGGCCGCCTCTAGCACTCCCTTCCCCCCACCCCCCACCCCCAGCCTCATTTCTCTCACGAGAGACTCGACTGAGAGCTAAGTCTTGGCCCACGTTGCCTGTAGGGTTACAATTTTTCAGTCACGGGCATCCCCTGGTCCTTGTGCCTCAGTTTCTCCGAGAGCACACGAGCAGGGGAGGGGCGGAGTGAGAGAGGGCGAGGGAGAGTCCCAGGCAGGCTCTGTGATGGCCAGCGCAGAGCCCAGTGTGGGGCTCGGACCCAAGAACCATGAGAGCATGGCCTGAGCTGAAATCAAGTCGGATGTTCAACCGACCAAGCCCCGCCCCCCCCCTCCCCCCCCGGTGCCCCCTTTCCCCATCGCTTCTCTCTTTCCCCTTAATCGTGGGCCCTCACTCCCCAAACCCGGCTTTGTTCCCTGCAATCTGACCCCTTCCCCCTCTCTTCTCTGCAGTCCAGTGACCTTGGCCCAGCCCCTCGTGGCCGACGCTTCATGACGGGAAGGACTGAAATGTCTGGTGGACGCCTGGTCTTTCCCTGATGTCCCTGCGGCTGCTGCGTGGGGGCAGAGACTGACGCCTCTGGTCCTTGCCTCTGTGTGTGTGTGTGTGTGTGTGTGTCCAGGCATGTAGCTCTGCACCCTGCCTGCCTTGTTCCCTCCTCTCCCCACTTGCCCCTGAATCCCCCAGCACCCGCCCTGGTTACTCCTGCTCCTGGCTTCCTTCTTGGGGTGGCGGAGAAAGGGATCTGGATGAGTGAGTTGTAGATTTCAGCAGTGTGGGTAACGGTTTACCGTTCAGTAAACATTGGATGAGTTTAACAAAACGTGTCTTGCGTGTGTCCATTTTACCCCTGGAACCTCCTCCCCAGCCTCGTGCCACCTCCCCCCACCCCCCCATCTCTGGCCCAGGAAACGGGCCTTGCTGATTACAAAGCCCTTCATAGTGGCTCCGAGGTCGTGCCGATGAGGGATCAGGCAGCATGCGGCAGTGATGTTCATTTAAACGAGACCCGGGCTCCCAGATTGGTCCCAGTACATCCTGCCGTGGCCCCAGATTCATAGAGGCTTGTACGAGTCTGCTAGGGTGGCCGTCAAAAAGACCAGACTGGTTCCAACAACAGAAACCGGGAGTCTGAGGTCAAGGTGAGGACAGGTTTTTTTTTTTTTTTTTTAACTTAAAAAATGTTTATTTTTGAAGGAGAGACAGAGCGTGAGCAAGGGAGGGGCAGAGAGAGGGGGAGACGCAGAATCCGAAACAGGATCCGGGCTCCGAGCTGTCAGCACAGAGCCCGACGCAGGGCTGGAACCCATGAACCGCGAGATGGGTGATCTGAGCCGAAGTCGGATGCTTAACCGACTAAGCCACCGGGGGCGCCCCAAAGGCCATTTATATCTTAAATGCATCCATGTTCCCTGGAAAGGTTGACTCAAATCCCCGAAACATACGAACAAAACTGCATTTGTGTAAAACCCACCAGGTTCTTTATAAAAGCCCCCCCCCCCCCCCCCCCCCCGAACAGAAAGGTGTTATTATTTTCCTTCTAACAGCCCTTTATCCTTACGGGGCTAACAGATCGGGCGCTCGGACGACCCGGCTAGGACAACTCTGGAAAATGTTGGATCAGATGGGCTGTGCCTAATCATGCTCCGGTCCTCTCTCTGATCACTTGAGCCAGGCCATCGGGTGGCCCCGGGTGAGGTGAGGAAATCCGCTGGGTGCCACATAGAAGCATCTAGACGGAAAAGTCCCAGTCTCTGAGGCTGCGAAGTTGGAGACATCTACAAAACCTCTCTGGAAGAGGCTGGTCAGTGGGTGAAGACACGAGGGAGAGAGCCTGAGACACAAAAGATCACAGCCTCAGAAATGTTCACTTTTCTTCTTTTAAACAGCTTTATTGAGATATAATTCACATCCCATACAACTCACCCATTGAAAGTGTATAAATTGAAGACTTTATATAATAATATAATTCACAGATGGAAGCAACAATCATCACGATCAACTCTATTTATTTATTCATTAAATAGTTTTAGGGGCGCCTAGGGGGCTCAGTCAGTTAGTTGAGTGTCCAACTTTGGCTCAGGACATGATCTCAGAGTTCGTGAGTTGGAACCCTGCGTGGGGCTCTCTGATGACAGCGTGGAGCCTGCTTTGGATCCTCTGTCTCTCTCTCTCCGCCCCTCTCCCCCCACCCCCCCCCCCACAACCTCAAAAATAAATACTTACAATTTTATTAAACTATTTTCTTTGAAGATTTTAGTTTCTAGTAATCTCTACACCCAACGTGGGGCTTGAACTCACAACCCCGAGATCAAGAGTCGCGCGCTCCCACTGACTGAGCCAGCCAGGCTGCCCCAAACGCAGTCGATTTGAGAACGTTTTCGTCAGCACAAAGAGGGAAAAAAAAAAACCCATGCCCTTTAGCATCACCCCCCTCCCCCAGCCCCCAGCAGCCAGTAGTCGACTTGCTGTTTCTGGGGAATTGCCTGTTCTGGGGAGTTCGTATGAAAGGAATCGTATACCCCGTGGCCTTCTGCGTCTCACCTCCTTCACGTGGTGTAATGTTTTCCAGGTTCATCGCTGTAGTAGCGCGGATCGGCATTTCACTCTGTGTAGTGGCTGAGGAATATTCCATCGCCTGGATACGCCGCCTGTGTATCGCTTCCTCAGCTGCTGGACAGGTCGGTGGTTTCTAACTTTCTGGGTGTTGTGACTGGCGCCACCCTGCACAGAGTGCGCAAGATTTCGTCTGAGCACCCGGCCCCAGTACCTCTGGGCGCATGCCCGGAAGCGGAGTGGTCGGGTCAAGGGCAATGGTCACACAAAGACCATTAGAGACTGGGGGACTCCACGCTTCTGAATTGTTGAGGTCACTCGCCTCCACTCCGAGTTCCAAGCTGAGGAGCCCTGAGGCCCGAGCCATTCATTCCAGGATGACGGAGAGGATGCGGTTCCTGCCGGCCGCCAAATGCTGATGGCTCATGAGGCTGTGCCCGTGTTCCACGGATCTATATCTGGGACTTCCAGCAAAAGTCACCAGACAGCCATCCACAGTAGCAACAAGAGACAGCGGCCCTCCCCACCTCTGCAGGTCATTTCTTTTTTTTTTTTTTTTTAACTTAAAAAAAAAAGTTTATTTTTGAGGAAGAGAGAGAGAGAGAGAGAGAGAGAGCGAGCATGCGTGAGCGGGGAAGGGGTAGAGAGAGGGAGACAGAATCGGAAGCAGGCTCCAGGCTCCTTGCTGTCGCGCTGAGCCTGACGCAGGGCTCGAACTCACCAACCAGGAGATCACGACCTGAGCCGATGTCAGATGTCAGAAGCTTAACCAACTGAGCCACCCAGGCGCCCCCGTAAGGCAATTCTTTGGTGGTTGAGTTCTAAGCCAGCTAGAGAGACAGATCACGGAAAGAGGCCAGTGGGCAACTGAGACTTGCTGGAGTCTGATCTTAGCCCCCCCCGCCACCCCGTCTGCCGGCTCAGCTCATATTGGGGGTCTGCCCGGCGTCACATCTGCAGCTCCCAGTTCTCCACTGGGCTTAGCGTCGTGTCGCCCATTGACAATTTCAAAGACACCAAACTCTCTAGACCCTTCAGCCGGACATCTGATGGGTCAGGCTAGGCTAGGCTACGCTTCAGTGGAAACAAGCAAACAAAACCAAACGCACATCTCAGTGGATTAGCACAGCGCATGCACAAGCCCTCTCCCCTGGGCAACTGGCCTCCGTGCAGGCCTCCATCGGTCTAGCTCGGCACCGTCCAGCGGAATTTTCTGTGATGATGGACTTTTTCTGTCCAACACTAAGGCTGCTGGCCACACGGGTGCCCTTGAGCCCTTGAGACGTGGTGACCATGACTAAGGAGCCGAATGGCTTATTCTGCGTTATTTAAACGCGCGATCAGGGGCGCCTGGGTGGCTCAGTCGGTTAAGCGTCCGACTTCGGCTCAGGTCGTGATTTCGCGGTCCGTGAGTTCGAGCCCCTCGTCGGGCTCTTTGCTGACAGCTCAGGGCCTGGAGCCTGTTTTGGATTCTGTGTCTCCCTCTCTCTCTGACCTTCCCCCATTCGTGCTCTGTCTCTGTCTCAAAAATGAATAAACGTTAAAAAAAATATAAAAAAAAATAAACGCGCGATCAAACACGCATGGCATGTGCCAGCGGTTACCCTCTTGAGCAGTTGCAGATCTAGGCTTCTGGAATCTCCTGTTGCGGCCAACGGACCCACCGCGTCCGCCCCTCCCCCCGCTGGGACAGGCCGCAGAGAAGCGCGCACCGGCTCTTAAAGACGTCAGCCGGGAAGTGACGCACATCACGTCTTCTCTCAGCCCATTGGCCGGAACAGGCACACGGCCCCGCCCACCTGCCAAAGTGGGCGGGGGACCGAGGCCTTCCCGTATTCAGGAAGGGGAGGTGAGCGGGAGGCGTTGGCAAACCCTCGAAATATCTACCACGGTCCTTACATTTTAGTTTTACCCTAGGCATGGAAGAGAAAGACACCCTTCCTTGATCCTATTTTTGGCTTCACGGGGACAATTCACACCTTCGAGAAAAAAGAACGCAGCCAGAAAGCCCCCTCACCTCCCCAACCGGGAGACCTAGTGAATTCTTGTCCAACAGCGACCCCGTGTGGCCATCTTGAGAACCTCACCCCCGTCGCTCCAGGTAAATAAGAGCATCCCCGTGGAATCCCTCTGCTCATGGAGATTCAGAATAGTCGAGTCCATCACCACTTTTTTTTTTTTGGCCGTGGTCACGTGACACTTTTCAAATAAACAAAGAAGAGGGAAAAGTACATCTCCTCTCTCTCCAAACACTTTCTCTCGCTGGACCCCTTCTATTTAGTCTATCACCAGTCCCAGCTTCGCCACTTGCTGGCTGTGGGACCTCAGGCAGGTGATGTCCCTTCTCAGGGTGATGAGTGAGGGGCGGGGGAGGAAGCAAGGGAAATGGGGGTGAGGGATCAAAGAACCCCCAGGCCGGGTGGGCATCACCGGGGGTCGAGGACAAAAGGAGAGATTTTTGCCCTCGATGCCTCTGTGGTAGCATCATGAGGTCGTCCCTCTTTGAAGTTTTGGGTGACATTTATTTATTATTGAGAGACAGAGAGAGACAGAGCATGAGCGGGGGAGGGGCAGAGAGAGGGAGACACAGAATCCGAAGCAGGCTCCAGGCTCTGAGCTGTCAGCACAGAGCACCTCATGACAGGTAGTTCCTCCCACCTTAAATTTTTTTTTTTTTTAATTTCAAGGACATTTATTGGGGCACTTGGCTGGCTCAACCAGTAGAACATGTGACTCTTGATCGCAGGGTCGTGAGTTCAAGCCCCACGGTGGGGAGCCTGTTTTAAACAAATGAAAGAGGGGCTCCTGGGTGGCTCAGTCGGTTAAGCCTCTGACTTTTGATCTCCGCTTGGGTCATGGTCTTACAGTTCGTGAGTTGGAGCCCCACATCAGGCTGCCCATTCCCTGCTTGTGTGCATGCACGCTCTCTCTCTCTTTCAAAATAAATAAAACACAATTTAAAAAAAAAGGAATTCAAGGACATTTATTGTTAAGAAGCCTTGAGGTTGGTAGTCAGCTCAACAATGCGATCAAGATAGAGGTTTCAGAATTTTTCTGTCTTTCCCTCGTCTCCTTTCTTTAGCTTGTTGGGTTTTCATCTGCTTGGTTTTTTGGCCTCGTGGTGGCAAGATGGCCACTGCAGCTCCAGGCATCACGTCTGTGTTCAACACAGGCAGGAAGAGGAGACGCCCTGCCAGCGCACTTTCTTTTTGTACCTGTCCCCCCACAATGTTTAACCATTTTAAACCTCGTAAGGTACACGACTGATTCAGGGACACGCAGTACATTTCCGATCTTGTGCAACCGTCGCGACTTCCCGGTTCCAGAACATGTCATCACTCCAAAAAGAAGCTCTGAACCCGCTCCGCACCCGCTCCCCATTCCTCCCTCCCTTCCTCCCTCCCTCCAGTGGCGACCACCAGTCCACTTTCTAGATGCGTCTCTTCTGGATGTTTCATATAAACGGAACCCTACGCGGCGTGGCCGTTTGTGTCTGACTCACTTTTACGTGTCATCAGGGGTCTTCCGTGTGGTAGCAGGTACCAGAAGTCCATTCCTTTGCGCGGCAGAATTCTATTCCGTTGTGTGGCTCGACCCTATTTGGCCGGCCTGTTCACCCGTTGATGGGTTTCTAGCTTGTTCCCACCTTTTGGCCATTGTGAATAGCGCTGCTGGGAACCTTCCCGTACGAGCTTTTCTTTTCACCTGTTTGACCGTTCTTTTGGGTTATTTTTTTAAGTGTTTTTTTTTTTAAGTTTATTTTTATTTACAATTCCAAGCAGCCTCCGTGCTGTCAGCCAGAGCCCCATGAGGGGCTCGATCCCACAAGCCTGGGATCATGACCTGAGCTGAAATCCAGACTCAGACGCTCAGCCGGCTGAGCCACCCAGGCGCCTTTTTCCAATTGTGGTTTTTCTCTTTCTTTCTTGAGGGCCAGTGGGAACCCATCAGCGTTTAGATCTTTGATGTATTCCGGTCTGAGAGAGTCGTCAGGCCTTCAAGGGGTCAAGACGCCCAGCACTGCTCACGCCTGTGTGATCGGGGGACTCATTCTAACCTTTCGTCGCCTCTGCCCGGGGTCTCCCCAGGGCACCTGTCTCCCCAGGGCGCCTCTGTGGCCATCCCTACCTGGGTCTGGCAGAGAAGTGGGAGGAGCTTTTGTTATATCCCGGTAGCCCCCCTGCCTGGGCGCCCTGTTACGTGGGGCCACCCTCCCCCACAGCCTGTCACGTGTCCCCCCCGCCCCCCCACCCTCCCTCCCACCCCGTCTAATTCTCTCTCTGCTCTGCTGAGGCCCGCCTGGCCTAAAAGTATTGGGGCATTTGCTAAGTGGGACCGGGTCGGGGTCAGAGAAGCGGCTGGTGGGGACGGCCACAGGGGGGCGGCAGAGGAAGCGGGAGAGAAGGCGCGGGAAGAGGGGAGGGGTGCTCCCAGCAGAGGGGGAGAGACTGGGGAGAAACAGAGGGCGGGGGGGGGGGGGGGGGGGGGGGAGGTTTTCAGCTTTCCAGAAAAGTTGCAAAGCTATGTATCCAGCATCTAGCTGGCTCTTATTAACATGTTCTATTAGCAGGTACGTCTGTTATAATGGATGATCCAACACTGATACACTATTATTAACTAAAAGCCCCTGATTTATTCAATTTTCCTTCGTTTTGCCAAATGCCTTTTTTTCTTTTTAAAAATGTTTATTTATTTTTTGAGAACGGCGCGCGAGCAGGAGCAGGGGAGGGACACAGAGAGAGAGAGAGAGAGAGAGAGAGAGAGAGAGAGAGAATCCCAAGCAGGGGCCATGCTGCCCGTGCAGAGCCTGATGCGGGGCTCGAACCCATGAGCCACGAGATCACGACCTGAGCCGAAGTCGGACGCTTCACAGACCGAGCCCCCGCCCAGGCTCCCCGTCGGGGCTGTGCTCTTTGGAAGGGAATCACTACGTGCAGCCCGTTGTGCGCACAGCGGACGTTGCTGAGGCTCAGAGAGGTGCGGTTACCTGCCTCAAGTCACACAGCAGATTCCTGGTGCTGCCGGGATCTGGTCCAGCTCTGCATTACTCTACCCTACAGAGGCTCAGGGTGACAGGGACACAGAGAACAGGAGATGAGAGTCCAAGAGGCAGGAGGGGAAAGAGGAGGGAGAGCGTCAGGAGGCGGGCGGAGCCTGAGGACCCAGACAAGGAGGCAGGAAAGAGGTGGGGCAGGCAGAGGGACCGAGAGAGACAGAGGCCGAGAAAGACACGAAGAAGTCTTTACACGATGCTGTCATTAACTGTTTGTTGAGCATTTACTACGCTCGGGCTCGGTTAAGATTTGTACGAGTTGAGGGGCGCCTGGGTGGCTCAGTCCGTTAAGCGTCCGACTCTTGATCTCAGCTCGGGCCTTGATCTCAAGGTCTTGCGTTCAAGCCCTGCATGGGGCTCCGTGCTGGGCGTGGAGTCTACTTAAAATAATAATAATAATAATAATAATAATAATAATAATAAAAAGGCTTTTTTGATTTGCCTCATTTCATCCCTCTCAGGTCCTTCCTTCTCACCAAGAACTCCTCACACGAAAAAACCTTACCGTTCCGGGGCACCTGGCTGGCTCAGTCGGTCGAGCGTCCGACTTCGGCTCAGGTCAGTGACCTCGCGGTTTGTGGGTTCGAGCCCCGCGCCGGGCTCTGGGCTGACAGCTCGGAGCCTGGAGCCTGTTTTGGATTCGGTGTCTCCTTCTCCTTCTCTGCCCCTCCCCCGCTCATGCTCTGTCTGTCAATAATAAATAAACACTAAAAAAAAAACCCAAAACCAAACCCAAACAACTCTCAGGGCTTGCGCCACAAGTATTGGCTTGGAAATAGCCTTTTCCCAGCGTTCACTGCTACTGTATAGACATACAGCTCATTTTGTGTTCATTGGTTTTTGCATCCCAGCACCTTGCAAGATGCGCGTTATCAGTTTCCAGTGGCTTCTGGGTGTGTGCCTTCTGCGGGAAGTCAACTATGAGTATCAGGCTTTTACCTTACCGAAGGGCAAGGTTTTTTGAAGGGATGGACTTTGTTTTTAATTAAAAAAAAGTATTTATTTATTTACTTATTTATTTACTTAATGTGTTGTCAAATTGGTTAACATACAGCGTGTAAAGTGTGCTCTTGGTTTTCGGGGTAGATCCCTGTGGTTCATCGTCGAAGACAGGGTTTCTTTTCTAACTTTTTTTTTAATGTTTATTTATTTTTGAGAAAGAGAGACTGAGCACGAGAGGGGGAGGGGCAGAGAGAGAGGGAGACACAGAATCCGAAGCAGGCTCCGGGCTCCGAGCTGTCGGCACAGAGCCCAACGTGGGGCTCGAACTCACGAACCGTGAGATCGTGACCTGAGCCGAAGGCAGACGCTTGACCGACTGAGCCCCCCGCCTCCCCCAGGCGCCCCAACTTAATTTTCTGATTCAAAGTATGAGTTCAGCCAACTATGTCTGTGCACCGCATCGTGTCCACTGCCTGGTCATCGCGGATAATCAAGGAGGGGAGATTTTGCCGCTTCGCCAGAGAGTATCTCGAATCTCCTGGGTCTTGTGTCGGGGAGGGACCCCCACACACCCCCTGTCGGCACCCACTGCTGTAACCGAAGCCTCACAGCCTCCAAAGCAGTGTGAGCAGATGCGGGCAGGCCCTTGAGAAGGCTTTCGCCATCGTCTGCCGACACGTCCCCATGTCCCCGTCACCTCTCCTCTGACCTGGCTGACATTCTGTAGATGTTGACTTGGCCCAAGAGGGTGGGGACGGGTGGCAAGTCAGGTCAAGGCCCAGGAAACCTGCTGGGGAGAAGCCCAGGGGCTGAGAGGGTGAGGGGAGGGGAGGAGAGCAGAGAAGAGGGAAGGGGAAGCGAGGGTCTGTGCAGGGCAGAGAGGTGGCAGAAACGGGAAGAGATCGTGGGACAGGAGACTACTCTGATGGCCGAATGGTGAGCCCATCCATTTCCTCGGCGCTCCCTGTAAATCAGGCTCTGTGCTGGGCGCGTAAATGTCACATTCCCTATGACCCACACCCACACATGCGGAGAGGGTGTGGTTGTCACCCAAAGTCTCATGGACGTCCAGCTGTCCTCATGTCGTATTCCGAATAGTCCGAGAAGCAGATGGGCTTGGTACAGTTTGCAGGCTGGCACGGGAGGTTAAGGGCTGTGCCCTCCAGCTGGGCAGCCGGGTGCTCGCTAGCCCCGCTCGGAGGCTTGCTGTCTCCCCGGAAAGGCACTTTGAATGATCCGGTGTTTGCTGTGACCTCCTGTAGGCAAGGGATTAGGCTGCCTGCCTTAAAGGACCTTTTTCGTAAGGGTATTAGAGCATGTAGGGCAGCTGCTGTCCCGTGGAAAGTGCTGGGGGAAGGGGGGCCCGCCTGTTCTGCCTTTGAGAGCACGAAATGCCAGTGCCTCAGTTTCCCCTTCTTTCTGCGCGCCCCCCGTCTCTCCCCTCTCTCCCCCTATGTCTTTCCATTTCTCTGCTCCTCAGTCTCCTTGCGGAGTCTCATTGTGTCCTTCTGTGTCCGTCCCTGTCAGCAGCTCTTTGAGAAGGAGGGGGTTCATTATATCCTGGCAGTGGTGCCCCCCCCCCGCCTCCCCCCGCCATGCCAGTCTGTCACATGTCCCTCTAAATCCCCACTAATTCTCCCTATATTTTGCTGAGGCTGGCCTGGCCTAAGAGGATTGGAGCATTTGCTAAATAGAACAGGACAGGGTCAGAGAGCTAGCTCTGGAGAAGTACAGGGGCCAGGGTGGCCACTGGGGGCAGCAGAGAAACTGGAGACAGGAGACAAGAGGGGGCACGTAACTGGAAGGATCTAGAGACCATGGACCCCAAGTACAGACTTTCTAGATACTGACCCATCCATGAATGGACCCTTGATGTATGAGAAATTCCCAGCCTCTCCATCAACTAACTAAAAACCCCCGAGGAAAAAGAAGAAATGTGAATCCCTTCCTCACACCATACAGAATCAATTCTGGATGCATTAAAGAAGGGTGCCTGGGTGGGTCAGTCAGTCAAGGGTCTGTCTTTGGCTCAGGTCATGATCTCATGGTTGGTGGGTCCGAGCCCTGCAGCTGGGTTCTGTGCTGACAGCTCGGAGCCCAGAGCTTGCTTCGGATTCTGCCTCCCTCTTTGTCTTTCTCCTGCTCGTGCTCTCTCTCTCAAAAACAAACATTAAAAAAAAAAAAAAAAGACCGAAATATGAGACAAAACTAAGAATATTTTAGAGAATAAAACAGTACCTTTATAACCAAGTGCTAGATAAAGGTTTCTTAAACAAGAAAGCAAAAATAAAAGGCATTATCTTAGAGCAGAAAAGTAACCCAAACCAAAGCAAACCCGAGCTATAGTCCAAGCAGTTCCCTGGGGACCTCAGACTTCGGTAAACCGTCTCCGGTTTGTGACAAGGCGAGGAGACACCCTGGAGGCCAGCTTTTATAAACTTTCCCGTCAACTTGAAAATGAGGGTTGCCGGGGCGCCTGGGTGGCTCGGTCGGTGAAGCGTCCGACTTCGGCTCAGGTCACGATCTCACGGTCCGTGAGTTCGAGCCCCGCGTCGGGCTCTGTGCTGACCGCTCAGAGCCTGGAGCCTGTTTCGGATTCTGTGTCTCCCTCTCTCTCTGCCCCTCCCCTGTTCATGCTCTGTCTCTCTCTGTCTCAAAAATAAATGTTAAAAAAAAAAAAGAAAGAAAATGAGGGCTGCCTTGTGAAAGGCATTGTTAATTTTTATTAAGTAACTTTATTTTGCTTTACAGCGTTTGGATACACTGATGGCAAGCAAGGAAGAAGGAAGAAACTGGCCCGTAACAGATAACGAAAAGCACTGAAAATAGATGACATTAAAACTGAGAAATTTTTTGCGTATGAGCAAAATACAAATAGGAACAAATACTTGTGGTACATTAAATTGTCAACAAGGGTGGGAGCACAAATGGGTCAAAGACCAGGAAAAATGGGGCTCCTGGCCGGCTCAGCCAGGAGGGCACCGAGAGACTCTTGATCTCAGGGGTGGTGAGTTCGAGCCCTGCGTTGCCCTCTGAGCCGACAGCGCCCGAGCCTGCTTGGGATTGTCTGTCTCCCCCTCTCTCTGCCCCTCCCCTGCTCTCTCAAAAACAAAACAAAACAAAAAACCCCTTAAAACAAAAACTCACGTTGTGAGTACTAATGTTCAACGAACACGCGCGCGAGGGCCTCACTTCTTGATCAGTAAATGAATGTTGGAACCACAGCAAAGCCTCAGTCTGCAGGTTGCCATCCAAACTGTCACATCCTCACTGTTTTAGGAGGACGCTGCGAGCAGGAGTGCTCCCGGCTGGTCAAGGCACCGAGTAGGCTCTCGGAGCATCCAGGGAGCAGACACGGGGAGCATCGGTTCCATGCCACCCCTGGGACCCCACATAAATACTCACGTGTGCCCTACATGCCGCGGGGACACTCACAGCAGCGCCACGCGTGGGGGCCACCCAGGGAACAGGTGCCACCTCCACAGGTGGGATGGACCGAGGTGTGTTCCCGCCGCAGGGGAGGGATCGGCTGCGCGGCCGGACCACCCCCCGCCCCCCAGCGACGTCCCCACCCACGCGGATGCGGGGTGGGCGGGCCCGGGACACCCTAGTCCCTTCTGGCTCCGCGGGAACTCGAGGACTTTTGGGGGGCAGATTCCCCTATAAATTCAGTAACGTCATGAGCTCCGAGTCGTCCTCTGCAGGGCCTTCTTCTTCTTGGTACCCGGACATCACGGGGTCAGAGGGTCCCTCCAGGGGGTCTTGGGGTGAGAAGACCGCTGTGGAATTGGGGGCTAGCAAGGGGTCTGGCACAAAGTCCGCGCCAAAGGAGTTCTGAGGCCAGGCGGGGGCGGGGGCGGGGACGGACTCCTGGGAGCCCCGCTCTGGGGCCCACCAGGCTGGGTCCCGGCTGCAGGTGCCGGGCTCTGCTGCTGGGTGCATCCTCGAGGGGCCGTGCGGAGCGGGGCTGCGGACGCCTGGGGTCCCTGGGAACATGGGGCCAGCAGGGACAGGGGCAGGGAAAGGAGCAGGCACAGGAAAAGGGACAGGGGCGGATTCGGCGACAGGGGCAGGGACAGAGCGGGAGTGGGGGGCTCCAGGGTCCCTTGGCGCCATGTGGGCTCCCCGACCTCGCCCTTTGGGCAGCCTGGAGTGCTTGGCCCGGCGGTTCTTGAACCACACCTGGAGGGACCAAGGGGACAAGGCGGAGGGGTAAACGGGCTAGGCAGGGGCACCTCCCCGCCTCTGTCCCAGGTGTGGAGGGCTCAGGAGACACGGCAGCCGCAGAGCTCTCCCTAGGGCCCCCGGAGCCCAATTCAAGGTCCCCCGAGGATGCAGGGGGCAGTGGGGGCGGGGCTTGGACACCCGCGAGCCCGGGGGCCCGAAGGGGCCTGCCCCGGAGGGTCCCCCGCCTTCACAGAGGCCCTGAGCTCTGGTGCCCCGACACCCAGCCAACCATCAGTCTGGGCAGGCTCATGCCGGCGGGTTCGCGCAGCACAGGGTGGCGGCGAGCCTGGGGTCCGGCCCTGAGTCCCCACAGGGGGCCCCTTGCTAGCCCTGTGACCCCGGGGAGCCCTCGGACCCTCTGGCTTGTCTTCTCCCCTGTAGCCCGGGACAGACGGCAGGTGGTCCGGCCGGAGGAGTGCCACCTTCCTAGTGGACCCTGTGGCCAGTGGGGACGGAGGGGGCGGGGGTCCTACCTGCACTTGGTGCTCGTCCAGGTTGAGCCTGGCTGCCAGGGCCACGCGTTCCTGGTAGCTCGGGTACCGGTTGGCCCAGAAGTGTTTCTCCAGCTCCTGCAGCTGCTCCTTGAGGTACACGGTGCGCTTCTTCCGGGGCCTCGGGAGCGTTCGGGCTGATGGGGGGCCTGACCCGAGGAGAGACGGGCTCAGACAAGCCCCGCAGATGGCCCCCCGCCCCCCAAAGACCCTCCCCCTGCCCGGGCCAGGCCCCGACGAGCAGGTGGGAGGCACGGCTGTGCATGAGAGGTGGCAGCTGGACCCGACGCCCTGGGGTCGGGCCCTGGCTCTCGCGGTCCAGCCCAAGTCTCTGTGCCCTGTGTCGGGGCCTCAGCCGGCACATCTTTGAAATGGGCGCAGTGACGGCTGTCTTGTGATTCCAGCACCCACGGCCGCGGAAGGCAGGCAGGCTGAGCTCCCCAGGCCCAGCCAGGCCGCTGCCCCAGGCAGGCGGGCTCCCACCTCGCCTGGCCCCCCAGCCCCTCCCATCCAGGGCCAGGGCCACCCTGACGCTGCTCACAGGGGGTGGCCGCGCACCAGGCCCTCTGTCCTGGCCCCACGAAGTCCCCACAGCCCGGTGCGGGACGCCCTCCCCAACACCGGGGGCCTCCTCTGGAGGCCCGGAGGCCTCCCCAGCCTCAGCCCCGGCCCCTGGCGCAGGCCCAGGCGCACCCTCAGGGGAGCCTGGCTCTTGCATCCTGCCCGCTGGTGCGCCGCCTGCGTGTGGGGCCCTGCCCACCCCACCGGGGCCTTAAATCCCACCTACCTGCCGTGCCCACCCAGACACACCCTGAGGGTCCTGGGACTCTCCCTCTCTCCCCACCCTCAGCCCCGCCCCCGGAGGAGTCCCAGGAGGGAGTAATCCTTTCCTTACTGAGCAGCTTCTGGATACCCAGGCCCTGGGCTGGGGCCTGGGGGCTGGGGCCTCAGTGGCCAGAGAGTCTTGGTCCCACCCTCAGGGGGCTCTAGCCCAGGGAACCCCGCATTGCCCCTTGTGGGGGTCCCCAGCCCAGGAAAGGGCCCCTCCAGCCAATGCCCCGGGCGTCGTCCCCTCCCCCCAGTCCTGGGGGCCCCTCCCCCGCCTCCCTGTCCAGCCCCCTCCTCTCCCGCCTGGTCGGTCCAGCAGCCTTCCCGCTGACCCCCAACACCACGCTCGCCCTCTGGTCCCTTCTCCGAGTCTCCCCCCAAGTCATGGACAGGGCGGGTGCTCAGACACGTGGCCCCGGTGATGGCTCGGGGTCCGTGCCGGTCTTCCTATGGGATGAAGGCCGATGGGGGAGCAGGTGGATGGTTGCCCCCGTGTCTTTGTGAATGAATGAGCTGGGGCTGCCTTAGGTGCTGGACTCAGGAGCTGGGGTCACAGGGGCCCAGCCCCCCCACCCCCCCAGCTGCATAGACCCACGTCTAGACCTCAGGCTGAGCTCCTCGCTGGCCTGGGGTCTGCTCAGGACTCGAGTCCGGGAAGCACGCAGCTTACAAGCCTCAGTTCCCGGGCAGTGAGGGGCCTCTTATGATCATCAGTGCTAGATGAAGGTTAACTAGGCGATCGCGCACCGAATCATAGGTGGCAGAGGGATCGCGTTGTTCAAGGTTGACCTCGCTCTCCTGAACGGCCCGAGCATCTCATGGTGCCATCACACCGTCAGTGCGCCTCCGTGCTCCTTCCTTTCCGGCAACATTCCGCCTTCACTGGACGTTGTTTCTCCTTCTTGGGCAGGTGGGAACACAGGGGTCACCAAGTCGAGGGCTCTGCAGTCAATGAGGGATCCTCTAGCAATGTCCTTGGTCTTTAAGATGTGCCCAGAGGCCGCCTTCTCTCTTACTTTAATTTTTATTTATTTTTAAAGTTCACTTAATTTCTTTTTAAAATATGAGACAGTCGGCTGAGCGGCTGACTTTGGCTCAGGTCATGATCTCGCGGTTCAGGGGTTCGAGCCCCGCAATGGGCTCCACGCTGACCGTGCAGAGCTTGCTTGGGTTCTCTCTCTCTCTCTCCCTCTCTCTCTGCCCCTCCCCCACTCACCCTTTCTCTCAAAATAAATGAGTGTACCGTTTTGCGGATGAGATTGGGAGAGATGGAGAAGAGGGGTCGTGCCTGGTGTTGGTGGGGGAGGGGATGGGGACTCTGACTTTCCCAAGCTTTGGTAGCGTAGGTTGGTTTTTGAGACAAATTTGTCCATGTCTGTCAACACCCCTCAGCAGAAGACCCTCAGACCTCAGCCGAGGACGCTGGAAACGCATCTGTTCTGTCCAGACCCTGGGTGACTCCGTGTCCCGAGGCAGGTCCCTCGTGGGTCAGGGCAGAGCCCAGCTGACCAGGCTAACAGTGCAAGGAGCTGGAGATTACGCAGAAGATCAAGCTCAAAACCGACTGAGCCACCCAGGGGCCCCAGATGTGACACTTCGTAAATACACTAAGAACACAGCGGTGACCCAGAAAGCGATGCCCCTGCCCTCAGAGATTTTGCTGTGTGGCAACTGAGTTGTCCAACAGGGGCGTGAATGGAAGGACACGATCACCCATGCTGTGAAAATACGCATTTAAATACAGGAGAGTTATGGCACCACCGTTCAGAATAGCAAAAAAGTGGCAGCAGGTAGAAATGTCTGTCAACCGTGACTCAGTCGGTTAAGCGTCCGACTCTTGGTTTCGGCTCCGGTCGTGATCTCACGGTTTGTGAGTTCAAGCCCCATGTCAGGCTCTCTGCTGGCAGCCTGGAGCCTGCTTGGGATTCTGTCTCTGTCTCTCCCTCTCTGTCCCTCCCCTGCTTGCTCTCTACCTCTCTCTCTCTCTCAAAAATCAATAAAATAAACATTAAAAAGAAAAAGAACATTCGAAATGTTGTCAACCGATGAAGGGATAAACACAACGCCGTAATATGCATATATTCACACAACGGAATATCATTTAACCGTAAAGGAAGGAAGGACAGACACATTCTACCCCATGGATGAACCTTGCAAACATTACATTAAGTGAAAAAGCCAGACCCAAGAGGTCACAGAGGTGCGATTCCATTTACATGAAATGTGCAAGATAGAGAAATCCATCGAGACGCAAGGTAGATTAGAGGTTGCCGGGAACTGGGGGGTGGGGACCGTTGGGGGGGCCACCGGGTGATAGGTACCAGGTTTCTATTTGGGGTGATGCAATGTCCTACATTAGTTCCGGTGATGTATGCACAACAAAAAAAAACACATTGAATTGCACACCTTAAATGGGGGAATTTTATACGATGTGGATACGTTAATGAAATGTTTATTATATTGCCCCTGGTTCGATGCAGATCTGAGCGACAGGTTTTATCGAGACCTAGTGGGGCGCAGGGCAGGGAACGCGGCTTTCTGTTGCCATCGCAGGAGTCGAGGTCGGTCAGAAAAGAATTTCTGGAGATTTTGGAGCCTGAATTGATGCCACTAAGGATGTGAGAAAGGATCGAATGAGCACAGTGCCCTTCTGCCTCAGTGGTTTGATCCTAAGAGGTTTATCCCGGGGAGAACGTTTGCCCGCTGTGAACACGCACGAATGTATCTATTTGCGATTTCAAGTAACTGAGTTAATTACATGAGTTCATGCGCGCGAAAAAGGGAATGATGAAAAAATTCTCCACAACCTCAGACCCGTGGAATGCTAATGAACAGTGAGAAGGAATCAGGGGTGGAACTTTTAGTAACGGTTGGTGATTTTTAGTGTATTTTTTATTTTGTTCGAGTGGTGGAGGTCTGTTTTCTTTTTGCAGAGTACGTGTGTCCCAAACATGGAGTCCTTGTTGGGATTTTAGTTTAGGTTAGTTTTTTGTTGTTGTTTTTTTGTTTTTTGTTTAGTTGAGGTCTTTTTGGTTTTTTTGTTTTTTGTTTTTTGTTTTGTTTTTGCTATGGAGTCCTCTCTTCTAGAGTTAGAAAGGCACAAAGTTGATGACTAATAATATGTTAAATGATGGAACGAGCCTACAGTTGCCATCCAGTAATGTCTCAGGCACATTGTTCATTTTTGAGAATGCATGTACTTAAGCACACTGAAAAGATCAATATATATATATATATATATATATATATATACACATATATACATATATATAATATGTTGACTGGCAACAGTAAGACACCCAGCAGTTGATTAATAACCCAGCGATTATGGAGAATGTCAAATGCTCATTTCCTCTCATTTCCACTTGTTATTATTATTATTTGTTTATTTTACAAGAAGAAAAAACAAGGAACATTCCTGGCTTCGGATGCTGCACAGGACACATCGATGCTTGGCCCTCTGTTCTTCTGAACCTTGACTCCTTGCAGGGCTGGGTGGAAACCCGGTGGGTGCCAAGCCCCCCTGGGACAGCTGGGGAGGGGTGGGGCAAGAGTCCCTGGGGTTCCTCGTTGGGCTTCCCAGACTGCCATCCAATTCCCAGATTCAGAGGGACGGACGGGGAGGTTGTCTGCAGCCCAGAATCTGCTTGGGCCACAAGGGAAGGAAGTGAGAAGGGAGTTGATGGAGGAGAAGGTGCTAAGAAGAAAGGATTAATCCATTTATCTTGATTCGGTTAGAACAGAAACAATGGCTTCCTCATCAGCCGTTAATGCCTTATCTCTTCTGCAAGTCCCTTCCAGGCAAGCCCTGATTTTGGTCCACTCAGTGTGGTTGACTCACCTCGGCCTCCCGCGCCTAGGATGCTCCCAGATAGCCAGACACCTTCCTACTGTCTATGCAAAGAGAGGCCTCACTCCCTGAGGGAGAGGGGGCCCAGGGTGGGGAGGTCCCCTGGGGAGGTCAGAGAAGAGCAAGCTGAACTTTGAAGACAACATTGGAGTGACGGGCAGATGGGGTTGAGGGAGTTGGCCTCTGCCTTCTAGAACCTTCTGCCCTAACTTCCTGTGATGGCCATTCCTCTCTGCGTCTGGAGACTTTGCTCTCCACTTCCTCTTTCGTGTCTGAAATACACTCCACCCTCATCCTTCGCGGCTTCCGTATTTGCGTTTCTGCCTATTTGCTAAAACTTGTCACCCCCAAACGGATCCTCCCCACGTGTTCCTGGTTGTTCCCAGACAAGTGCAGAGTGGTGACAAATTCGCGTGATGGACCTCGCATTGTTTCCGGCTGCCTTTTCCTTTCAGCTCGTATACCGTAAACGAGTGTCCTTTGGAGGAATATTTAGCGCCACATTTTTGGGGGGGTATTTTTATGCTTTTAAAAATGGTGGTAAAATGGCGGCACCTGGGTGGCTCAGGTGGTGAAGCGTCTTGACTCTTGAGCTCGGCTCATGGTTTGTGGGATTGAGCCCCGAGTCAGGCTCTGCACTGGCAGCATGGAGCCTGCTTGGGATTCTCTCTCTCTCTCTCTCTCTCTCTCTCTCTCTCTGCCCCTCCCCCACTCACCCTTTCTCTCTCTCAAAATAGATAAATTAAAAAAACAATCCCTCCCCCAAATTATGGTAAAATGTATCTGACATGATATCACTTTAACCATTTGTAAATACACACTCCAGTGGCATTAAATGCAATCACAGTATTGTGTGACCGTCAGCACTGTCTGTCCTTAAAACTTTGTCATCATCATGGGGCGCCTGGGTGGCTCCGTCGGTTAAGCGGCCGACTTCGGCTCAGGTCATGATCTCGCGGTCTGTGGGTTCGAGCCCCACGTCGGGCTCTGTGCTGCCAGCTCAGAGCCTGGAGCCCGCTTCGGATTCTCTGTCTCCCTCTCTCCCTGCCCCTTCCCTGCTCGCGCTCTGTCTCTCTCTCAAAAATAAATAAACATTAAAAAAAAAACCCAAAAAATCTCGTCATCATCCCCGACAGAAACAAGAACTCCTCCTTCTGCCCTGCCCGCAGCCCCTGGGACTCTCCAACCCATTTTCCATCCGTGTTGAGTTTGACTAGGTACTTCATAGAGGTAGCATCATGCGATATTTGTCCTTCCGTGTCTGGCTTCTTCCGGAAGCGTTACATCTTCGATGTTCATCCATGGTGTTGTGTGTCCAAGCAGTTCGTTCCTTTTTTGGGGCCGGATAATATTCCACTGTAGGGGTTGAGCACATTTGGTTTCTCCATTTACCTGTTGATGGACACTCGGGCTGCTTTCGGCGGTTGTGAGCCGCGTGGCTGATCGGTGTGAGTGGCTGCTTTCGGTGTGGAATTGCTGGGTCCTTGTTAAACAAGGTGATATACCGGTGAGTTGGTGTAAAAATGGCCAGAGGCTCGCAGAAAAGGAGGAGCGGGACCAAATTTGCTAATTTGGTGTTTGAGGTGTCTTCATAGGACATAACTACTCACAGAATCAGAGCAAAGCAGGTCGTCAATTCGGGGAGGGGGGTGCGCCTGGGTGGCTCAGTGGGTTAAGTGTCCGACTCTCGATCTCAGCTCAGGTCTTGATCTCACCGTCCTGAGTTCAAGCCCCGAGGCAGGCTCTGAGCTGGGCACGAAACCTACTCTAAAAAGAAAAAAAAGGTCAACTTCCAAATCTGAGCTTTACAGGAAGGGGCTCTGATTAAGGACTGCAGTCTAATCTGGTGGGGGAGGCGTTCCAAAAATTCCCAGCAAAGTGCCGGGTACGTGGGTAGAACTGAACCTTAACGTTGGTTCCCTCACCAGACAGCCGTCGGCCTCCTGATGTCCCACCCTGCCCTATTCAGAAGGTTCCAGAAAGAATGTGGTTCGTGAGTTCCTGGTGTCACCGGGAAGGACTTTTATCGGATGCTAAAAGCTACCGGCTCTTCTGCCCCGGAAACCCTTCCTTAGTCTAACCGCTGTCCGACCTGCTGTCTGTGAAGGAAGCTGAGGACAGCCAACATCCGTCCCGTAAAAATATGCATGCCAAGAACGAACGGTTCTGGAGGAGAAAATAGCCTCCCTACGGAGAGGAGAGATCTGAAAATGTAGGCAGAAGCGATAGGTTCTATGGTGGCCACAGAGGTGAGAGCCAAAGGTGGAAAAACACTTTCCAGGCCTGGGGAGCAAGACGTCTCAGCTTCCAGGTGCCCTCCCTGCCCCCTCGCTGTCCCCCTCTCCCTGCCCCTGTCCCCTCCTGGGATCTCAGCGCGTGAGGTGAGAGGTCTCAGACCTCCTCGTGGGGTTTCAGGTAAGCAGAAGGAGTTTTTATTCTATCTTGACAGTCTGTCCACTCCCCTCCCCTCCCCTAGAGCCTGTCACGTGTCTCCCCCTCCCCCCCCCAAATCTGATCTAATTCCCTCTCTGCTCTGCTGAGGCTGGTCTGGCCTAAGAGGATTGGAGCATTTGCTAAATGGAACCAGGACGGGGTCAGAGAAGCAGCTGTGGGGAGACTCCCCCCCCCCCCCCCCCCGGGGCCAGGACGGCCACAGGGGGGCAGCAGAGGAGATAAGGAGGCAGAAGAGCAGGGAAGGGGTGAGGGGAACAGAGCTAGCACCAGCCGGCTGTTTAGGAAACTACATTACAAGGGTTAAGAGGGTGACAACACTGTCCATGTAGAAAATTTATCATGAACATATATCCTGGTTTCCTTTCCGCCCTCCCTGCTCTGTCCCTTTGGAAGTGACAGGGGGTTCTGGAGACCGGGAAAAGGGGGTATAGGTGTGGAGGTCTGGGGGCGTCCGGCCCTCAGAGAGGACTTGGAATGTTCCAGAAGGGTCTGACCTGTCAGGAATCTACGCAGAGCCCTGAGGGCTCCGGCAGCTTTGGAGTGCCCGCGTAGGGCATTTCACGTAGAATTTTAAATACATTTTAAATAAATGTATAAGTATTTAAAAATACTTTGAATTGTTTTTAATTAAAAAAAATGTTTACTTATTTTTGAGTGGGGGAGGGACAGAGAGAGGGGGACAGAGGATCCGAAGCAGGCTCCGTGCTGTCAGCACAGAGCCCGATGTGGGGCCCCACTCGCGAACCGTGAGATCACGATCTGAGCTGAAGTTGGGCGCTCAACCGACCGAGCCACCCAGGCGCCCGCTTCTACCTGGGAGGTTTATTGCCCATCACTTTGCTTATCCACCAATCAGGTCACCATGTCAGTCAATGAGACCTGGGGCTCGAACTCATGAACCGTGAAATCATGACCTGAGCTGAGGTGGGACGCTTAACCGACTGAGCCCCCCCCCCCCCCCGGGGGACCCCACTGCCTGGCTTCCTTTGCTCAGTGTTAAGAGTTGTGAGATTCTTCTGTGTTTTGTGTGTGTTTTGTTTTGCGGGTCTCATTATGCATCGCTTTTGTGTTTGAGGAAAGGCTCAAAGGGTGGCCCGGGGACCTCTGGGGTGGGGGGTGGGGTCACCGAGACCCTACAGGGGGAGGCTCACCTGATTGAAAGTATTTTCATAATAATGCCAAGGGAGAATCAACCCCTTTCATTCATTCTCTGGCCGGCCCACAGGGGGCTTCTCCAGAAGCTACAAGATGTGAGGCACCCGAAGAACAGTCCTAATGAACAGAGAGGCCGCGGTGGGGACCCGGCTGTCTTCTAGTTGGTCCAACGTTAAGGGGATTTGCAAGACCCTTACCCAGAGCCGCTCCTCTCGTGAACTTTTCTCGTTTCGGAAAATATGCTTATGTTTCCACTTCAAAATACATCGTTTTAAATTTTCTTTTTTTTTTTTTGAACGTTTATTTATTTTTGGGACAGAGAGAGACAGAGCATGAATGGGGAAGGGGCAGAGAGAGAGGGAGACACAGAATCGGAAGCAGGCTCCAGGCTCCGAGCCATCAGCCCAGAGCCTGACGCGGGGCTCGAACTCACGGACCGCGAGATCGTGACCTGGCTGAAGTCGGACGCTTAACCGACTGCGCCACCCAGGCGCCCCCAAAATACATCGTTTTAGGGGGCCTGGGTGGCTCAGTCGGTTGAGCATCTAACTTCAGCTCAGCTCCTGGTCTCACGGTTCATGAGGTCGAGCCCCGCGTCAGGTTGTGCGCTGATGGCACAGAGCCTGCTTCGGGGACGCCTAACCGATTTGGGGCGCCAGGGTGGCTCAGTCGATTGAGCATCCGACTTCGGCTCAGGTCATGATCTCATGGTCCGTGAGTTCGAGCCCCACGTCGGGCTCTGTGCTGACCGCTCGGAGCCTGGAGCCTGCTTCGGATTCTGTGTGTGTCTCTCTCTCTCTGCCCCGCCCCCCTGCTCATGCTCTGTCTCTGTCTGTCTCAAAAATAAATAAAAACATTAAAAAAAAATTTTTAAACCCGGACTTGTGTGGTTCGACATCAGTCCTGGCAAGACGCCCCCAGCTTAGCTGGGTTCACCCTCACTTTGCATCCCTGGTGGCTCCCCTGTCCAGTGGGGGACGAGGAGTTGGGGTGGATGTCACCTTGCCCGACGTGAGACTCGGAGAAAACCTGGCTTTGTGGGGACAGTTAGATCCTGAACCGGTGAATTCGGCAATAATGAGATCCCTGAAGCATCGTGCTTATCCCCAAACACCGTGGGGCACTCCAAAGTCTGACCTCCCTGATTCCTGCTGAAATCACAGGCCCGTGGCCCCGTCGGTGAAACCACACTGCACCTCTGCCCTGTGTGTGTGGATCCACCTGTCTCTGCCCCTCTGCCACTCACTCGGCCCTCCATCCGTCCCTTTACTGAGCACCCACCGTGTGCTGGGACTGTTCCAGGCACCGAGAATACAGCTGAGAACCAGGCAGACAAGGTCCCAGGCCTCCCCGGGGCTCAGGTCCTGTGAGGGGCGGAGAAGAAACAAGACGGGAGTAAGCGTTTTGCGGAAAATCAAGCAGGCGTGAGTGTGCTAGGGAGCTATGGGGGTGCAGGGGGAGAGGCCCCCACACTCTAACCCACTCCCTCCTGTGGCAACCGTGGGCCTGGGGCGGTCCTTTGTACATCTCTCTTGGCCATTCAGTCATGAACCAGTGAATATCGATTTCCTCTTTATAGCTCTTCCCTTTCTCTCTGTCTCCCAGCGTTTGCTCTCCCCCAGTGTCTGTCACCCCCCGCTGCCCCAGGACCCTGTCTCCTCTGGGCTCCTTCCCTGTGCTTGGCTAGTTTGGGGACAGGAAGAAGCCGGAGGGACAGAAGGGGACTGAGTGGTGAGGGACCAGATCACACAGAGCTGGGCACACAGGGTGGATTATTCTTCCAGGTGTGGCCCCAGTTAAGGCTTTGGTCTTCGGTATCCAGAGTGGAGGCTCCGACACCTGCTAGAGGGGGGCGGGGCTGCGGGAAGGGCGGGGCTTCCGCAGTCTCGGGAGGGGCTCCAGGTCGTCTAGGTGGTAAGGAAAGGTTATACTGGGGATAGTGATCTCTCTCTCGCTCTCTCTCTTTTTTTCAATTTTTAAAAAAAATTTTTTTTAACTTTTTAAATTTATTTTTGAGACAGAGAGAGACAGAGCATGAACAGGGGAGGGGCAGAGAGAGAGGGAGACACAGAATCTGAAACAGGCTCCAGGCTCCGAGCTGTCAGTACAGAGCCCGATGTGGGGCTCGAACTCACGGACTGTGAGATCATGACGTGAGCTGAAGCCCGACACTTAACCAACCGAGCCACCCAGGCGCCCCAAGAATTGACATGTCTTATTATGGAGTCCCCCAACCCATGGTATATTTCACTATTGACTTGGGTCTCCTTTAAAGTTTATTCATTTGTTTTGAGAGAGAGAGAGCAGCATGAACAGGGGAGGGGCAGAGAGAGAGGAAGAGAGAATCCCAAGCAGGCTCTGCGCTGTCAGCACAGAGCCCGAAGCGGGGTTCGAACTCATGAACCGTGAGATGGTGACCTGAGCCCAAGTCAGATGCTCCACTGACTGAGCCACCCAGGCGCCCCGACTCGGGTTTCCTTTACCTTCTCCCAGCACTGTTTTGTTGTTTGTAGCGGGACAATTGTCTGAAGGAGGAGATGACAGGATTTAGGGACAGATCGGACGTGGGACGTGAGGAAAAAGGGAGCGGTCAAGGCTAAATGTCAGGCACTCCTCCTGAGTCACTGGGCGTAGATGACAGAGAAAACCCCTTGCCCCAGGGGATCCAGCTGGGCAGAAGAAGGGCCTAGATTTGGACTGAACTGACCCTAGGGCCATGAGCCTGACCTTCTGAGACTCACCTCTCCACGCCCTCCCACCCCAGGGGACTCTGGGCCTGACAGCGGATGGGTGCACGGTCCAGGGAGGCAGTGATGTAGAGAGGCCGACACTCTTCTCTGCGGGCCTGTAAGGACCCTCTCTCCCTCTCCCTGCTCCCGCGGGCCAGGACCGTCCGGTATAGCACTGTATTCTCCCATCAGTAGCCTCCTGACTGGTCCCTGAGGGTCAGACAGCCCCTCCCTCTCTCTTCAAGCTAATGAGACCTGTCCTGATTCCCCAGCCAGGCTGCTGGCCTTAATCTCCCTTGGCAGGGGGTTTGCGGTGGGGGGGGGGGGGCGTGGGGAGAAAGAAAGAGCCCCTTATGGTGAGACACAATGACCCAGCCACAAGGCAGGATTACCGCCATCTCCCCCACGATCATGTGTGCCTGTCGGGTGTGTCGTGACGAACAGACCCAGGGAGGGAGACAGAGGCAAGGACGATCCAAAGTGCAGAATGAGAGAGGTACCAAGATAGGGCGAAGGCAGAAACGCAGGGGAAACCGAGGAGAAAGCCAGCAGGGAGCAGAGGACCTTGGGGGAGAAAAGAGAGAAACGGGAACAGTGGGACTTACGAGGCTCGGATAAAGGAACACAGTGGGGCTGGGGGGGTGGGTGGGGCTGGGGTTGCAGGGACAGGTGAACAGACAGGGACACAGGGACGCAATGATGGAGAACGAGGTTGGGGGCGCGCAGGCAACGTGGCCGGAGTGGCGTAGCCTGAGAGCGGTAGAGGCTGAGAGGCACACGGACAGAAATGGGGAAATGGAGGCAGAAAGCGTGAACGATGCGGCCGTACAGGTTTCAGTTGGTCAGCAGAGTGTGGGGGAGAAGGGCAGAAAGACCCGCACCCCTTTATGTGTCGAGCGATCTCTCAGCAACACCTGGCCTTTCTCTTTTTCCTCTTTAATGGGACACCAAAGCTGGAAGGACACCAGCTAGACCTAAGGAAGAACTTCCCTGAGGAGTGGCTGGGCGATGGCGGCCGGGGGCGGGGGGATGGGGGGGTGGTTCCTGGTCACAGGCAGGAGCTGGGGCCTCCCGTCCCCATCAGCCCTAATTGCCAAGATGTCGTGGGCAGGGGAAGGGGATTAGGCAGGCGGGTGCCCCTCCCCCTCCCAGCCAATGTCACCTCCTGGCGCCCAGTCAAGTCCCCCACCCGGGGCCAGGATTACCCTCCGAGATCCAGGCCACCGCAAATGACATCACTCCCAGCCGGAGCTTAAAATCTCCCCATGTGAGGGGACCTGTTTCCTTCAGGCTTTGCCATCTGACAACTCCCGCCCAGGTCCCGGGCCACCGGGAGAGCCCCGTCCCTGTTTCTGAAGGTGCGTGCAGGAGTGGCAGAGGGGAGAGGGGACGGAGGGAAGGGGAGCGGGGGGCGGGGGGGACAGGGGGCAGAAGTTGGGTATGTTTTCTCCCCACCTGGGTTCTCAGCACCCGGTACAGGCGTGTGTGATGTGCGGTGCAGGGACCTACGGGGAACAGAGGTTCAGTCCCGGTGTTCGGAGGTGCGGGGCGGGCTGTGAGCGCAGCAGGAGGAACGAAGGGTGGACCGCGCGTGGGGGGGGGGGTGGGGTGGGGCTCAGAGTGGCCTGTTGGTGACGTGTCCGGGGCTGGGGGCTTCTCGCTCCTGGCCCAAGGCAACTTCCTAGCCCATCATCTTGTTGTGTTTTCTTCGAAACGTGCACTGCCTGAAACTCTCTTCGTTGGTGGGTTTATTCACGGACAGCCCACCCGTCTCCCCGCTGCCCCCTTGGCTTCTCCCAGTGCCCGGGCGTGTGGCTGGGGTGCCTGGTTCTCTGTCGAGTGGGGGTTGAATGACAAAAATAAAACGCTAAGAGCCACATGCCGACAGCAGGAGGGAGGAAGTGTAGATTCTGGGATGGCCCCATGGGGCCAGGAATGCCGGGATTCTCGGGATTCTCGGATCCCATGCTGGTGGAGTGATTACTAAGGTAGGGGCCTCCCTGCCCTACAGACTCCTGCTTGTCCAACCTTGGTCATGAGCATGCACAGTTCAGCTCCTGTCGGACGGACAGCGTGGCTGAGCGAATGGTGGCGGAGATCCAGCAAGGGAGGACCTGGAAGGTGGCTGAGCTCGGGGAGTCTTGCCGGGGGCGGATGTGGGGCCACCTGAGTCTGGGCTTGAAGCCTCGCTGTGTGCCGTTGGGCCATTCACGTGACCTCTCTGGTCCTCTGTTTCCCCGTCTGCTATGCGGACGCAAGGATGGGGCACCATGACGATGCAGTCGGATGAGCCATGGGGAGCCCGTGTCCCAGGCTTGGAGACCCAGGAGAGGGAGTTGGCCTCATCCTGCTTTGGGGGATCTGGGGTAGATTTGGGGGTCAAGAGCAGGGGACTCTACTCCTCCCTGAGCCTCGGTTTCCTCCTCTGTGAAGCGAGGATCATACGAGCACCTACCTTGTGGGAAGTTTTCACAAGCTTATTGTTCCCCGAGATCTCAGTCCAGAGGCCCTCAGTGAAATGTCTGAGCTGTTTTGGGATCACCGCTGGAAGTCCTTATGGCTGTCAAGAGGCGTGGGCACTTTCCTCTGCACCCCTCAGGCTCGGTCTCCCCACCTGTAGAATTACAGGGATTCTCTCCTTGACTACCCGCAAGGTGGGTGTGAGCCTTACCTGCTCCAGATGGGACCCTGGACCCTGTGGCCGCTGAACATCAGGGGCCCCGGGCGCCAGCCTCGGGTCCCACAGGTTGGTCCCTGGGGCAGGGAGAAGGGTCCCCCTCAGCCCATCTTTGGGATCATGAGGCACCATTGCCTTGAAATTCACCAGGCAGGAGGGTGATAAGACTGCGGTCCGGTTTCTCGAAAATTCTCAGCCAAAAGTAGTAGACGTTGTAGTTATTGCTGTCTGTGCTCCTGGGGAAGAAGCTCACGCGAAAAGCCTGTGCAGAGCGAGGACGTCCTGAGGTCGTGAGGCCCCTCGTTTCGTTGCCAAACACAGAGAAAAATGTCAGCGGGTGTCGATATTATCCCCATTATTATTCTTTGCTGCCATCTTGAACACAGGGCCCTTACTTGTTGGTTATCTGAGCAGCGGGCAAACCCTCCGTCCTGGGGGTCATTGTCACCATCAGCTCCTTGGTCTTGGGCGAGCACCTTCCTCACCCCAGGCTCGGATTTCCCCATCTGGAGGCTGGATCATCCCCGTGCGAGAAGGCTGGGCTTTCCTGGAAGGCCAAGCTCTGAGCCTGGTTAGGCGGGGGGCACTGAGTCGGTGGGGAGGACAGTGACCTTGGATGCTCTCGTTCAGGCCCTGCACGTGGTCCCTGGCGGGGCGGTTTTTACGAGCCTCCCCGTTTCCAGGCTCTCCGGAACCTCTGGTGTAGCATCATGGCCCCGTGGGAGGACAGAGAGAAGGGACAGAGGGAGCCCCGGGCCGGGTGCGGGCAGAACAGCCTTCGGGAACCTCCACCCCCCGGGCTGGAGCCCCGAGTCCCCGCTGGCGGCCTGCGTATGACCCTGGGCCAGGAACCATGCCCGAGCCTCAAGATGTTCCTGTCTGTGAAATGGGGGCATAGCAGTAACACAGCGCCTGCCTCCCAGGGTTGTGCGGAGGACGTAAGGCTCGTGCGCGCTGAGTTCTCCACAGCTGTGTAACGAGTTACACTAACACTCGGCGGCTGAAAACAACACGCATTTATGGTCTCATACAGTCTCTGGGGGACAGGAATCCGGGGGGCCCCACCGGATGATTCTGGCTCAGGACGCTCGCGCTGATGTAGTCAGGGGTCGACCAGAAGGCTGAGTCATCTGCAGGCTCGTCTGAGGCTTTGGCCCTGACCTTCCCCTGGGGGGGGGGGGGGGGGCGTGTCGGTCCCGAGGCTTCCCCCAGAGCGGCAGCAGCCTTGGAGGCCACCCTGTCATTTCTGCGGTGCCCTTAGTGGCTGTGGGGACAACCCAAGGAGAGCGAATGCCAGGGTGAAGGTTACTGGGCGGGGAGGAGGAGGGGGGTCTGATTCTTCCGATTTAAAGTGGTTTCTGCTTTTGTTGAAACCGTCAGCCCTGAGCTTCCCCACCACCTTCCTGTCGGGTCCCACACCACCCGGTTCACTCTCCACCCGGACGGGCTCTGCTCCAGTCACGCTGGCCCCTTGTTTCTCCTCCAACCAGACAAAAACGATTTCAGCCTCCAGGCTTTGCAACCTCTGTTCCCTCTGCCTGGAGGCCCCTTCCCAAGTTGACTGAGCCTTCGCTTTTCAGCGCCAGGGTCACCCCCTCTTTTAAGTTTTTTTTTTAAATGTTTATTTATTTATTTTGAGAGAGAGTGAGCCAGCGAGGGAGGGGGGGAGAGAGAGAGAGAATCCCAAGCGCAGTGCAGAGCCCGATGCGGGGCTCGACCCATGAACCGTGAGATCGTGACCTGAGCTGAAATCCAGGGTCGGCCGCTTAACTGACTGAGCCACCCAGACGCCCCTCCGGGGTCATCTCCTTGCAGAGAGGTCTTCCCTGACCATCTAGATGAGAGGCCTCACCCTCACCCCAGATCTCGCCACCACCCCATTACCTCGTTTCATTTTCCCAGGAGTTCCATCCCGCGAGGCTGTAGGGCCCCAATTTATGGAAATAGAACACGGTCCCCCAGGTGGGGGACGAGAAGGACAGAGGGGAAGGAGCTAAAGCAAATGCCTTCTGGTGTGTTTGTTTTTTTAATTATTTTTTTAATGTTTGTTTATTTTTGAGAGAGAGAGAGAGCGTGAGCGAGGGGGGGGGGGCGGAGAGAGGGAGACACAGAATCCGAAGCCTACACATCGCATATGTATATGCCGTACGATATGTATTAAATATACACTTCGTTAATATACGATATGTAGCCCACGCACGCTTCTATCGTCAAAGTGCAATTTTAACAAAATTAAAAGACGTGGCTCTCAGCCATATACGTAATAAGCACAGATCAAGGATTTTTTTTTTTTTAAGGCTTACTTAGGGGCATCTGGGTGGCTCCGTGGGTTAAGCGTCCAACTTCGGCTCAGGTCACGATCTCGCGGTCCGTGGGTTCGAGCCCCGCGTCGGGCTCTGTGCTGATGGCTCGGAGCCTGGAGCCAGCTTCGGATTCTGTGTCTCCCTCTCTCTCTGCCCCTCCCCTGCTCCGTGCTTTCTTTTTCTCTCAAAAATAAACATTACAAAAATTTTATAAACAATATAAAAAACTAAAAATGCTTTTTTATTTATTTTGTGTGTGAGAGAGAGAGGGAGTGTGTGCACGTGTGAGTGGAGGAGGGGCAGAGAGAGAGAGAGAGAGAGAGAGAGAGAGAGAATCTGAAGCAGGCTCTGTGCTGACAGCACAGAGCCCAGTGCGGGGCTCGAGCTCATGAACCATGACCTGAGCTGAGATCAGGAGCTGGATGCTTAACCGAGGGAGCCACCCAGGAGCCCCAAGGATTTAAAAAAAATTTTTTTTAATGTTTATTTATTATTGAGAGACAGAGAAACAGCATGAGCAGAGGAGGGGCAGAGAGAGAGGGAGACACAGAATCCGCAGGCTCCAGGCTCCGAGCTGTCAGCACAGAGCCCGTCGCGGGGCTCTAACTCATGAACCGTGAGATCATGTCCTGAGCCGAAGTCGGACGCTCAACCGACGGAGCCGCCCAGGTGCCCCTGAGAGGTTCTATTCAACACCCCAGGATGGGGCGCCTGGGCGGCTCTCAGCTGCGCGTGGGACTCTTGATCGCCGCTCAGGTCCTGATCCCAGGGTTGTGGGGTCAAGCCCCCCGAATCGGGCTCCGCGGTGAGGGTGGAACCTGCTTCAGGTGCTCTCTGTCCCCGCCTGCTCCTCCCCCGCTTGCACTCTCTCTCTGTCTCAAAAAAAGAAAGAAATCCCAGCGTCCAGTCTCTGCAAACATGTCCCCGCATATGACAGCGAGGGCCCAGAGCTGCGACGTACCAGGTACCGACTGTAACAGGTGCTAGTTTAAGGGGCTGACAGACATCACGCATTTACCCTCACAACCATCTAAAGACTTAAAGGCTCTTTTCATTCCCATTTTCCCATGAGGGGGACTGAGGCACCCCGAAGGCTGTGGCCCCCGGGGCAGGGGTGGGGTGGGAGGTTGGGGAGAGGGAAGATGGCATGTCTCTTTGATAGATGCTTCCTGTTTGTTCCACTGCCCGGACACGGTGCGGAGCCTGCTCCTCCACACCCAGGCCGCCACTGGGGTCACTAAGCCCACCAGACATGGGGCACCTGGGGGGGGCTCAGCCGGTGAAGCGTCCGACTTCGGCTCAGGTCGCGATCTCGCGGTCCGTGAGTTCGAGCCCCACGTCGTGCTCTGTGCGGACAGCTCGGAGCCTGGAGCCTGTTCCAGATTCTGTGTCTCCCTCTCTCTCTGTCCGCCCCCCGCTCACCCCCCCCATACTCTGTCTCTGTGTCTCAAAAAATAAATAAACGTCTAAAAAAAATTTTTTTTTTTTAAAGTAAGCCCACCAGGCAGGTCGCATGTGGTCTTGGAGGGACGATCATCCCTCCCTGTCGTTTCCATGCCACCCTCCCGTCCTGCTATATCTGGGACTGTTCCAGGTTTTGTGGGGAAAGGCCTGCGTCTCTAGAAACCTTTCTGTCCCTGAACAGGCCGGGACAGCGGGTCACCCTGCGGTCGTCTGTGATTCTGTGCGAGGCTGCACATCTTTTCTGGGCTCATAGCGAGAACAGCTGTGGGAGGGGAGCGGCAGCCAGGGTCTCAGTGAAGCTTTGCCCACTTTAAGCGGAGGGCCGTTGTACAGGTGTGGAAACTGAGGCCCGGAGAGATAAGTGCCCAAGGTCGCACACCTAAAGAGAGCCTGAGGCAGAACTTGGACGTGGGCCTGCCTGTCACCACGCGGTCACCGGGGAATGCTTTTAAAGTTTTAAAAAAATTCGTGATTCGTGATGTTTATTTATTTTTGAGAGACCCAGCGCGAGCGGGGGAGGGGCAGAGAGAGAGAGGGAGACACAGAATCCGAAGCAGGTTCCGGGCTCCAGCCGTCAGCCCAGAGCCCGACGCGGGGCTCGAACTCACGAACCGCGAGATCCTGACCTGAGTCGAAGTCTGACGCTTCACCGACTGAGCCACTCAGGTGCGCCCCCCTCTTTTTTAACTGGGGGGGGGGGAGTGTCTGAACGCCCCGTCTCCTCTTGCAGGCCCGCTGACCTGGGCCGCAGTGTCCCCGAAGATCATGATGGCGTATATGAACCCGGGGCCCCACTACTCGGTCAATGCCTTGGCCCTGAGTGGTCCCAGTGTGGATCTGATGCACCAAGCTGTGTCCTACCCAAGTGAGTACGGTCCTTCTACTGGCCAGCCCAGCTCTCCGTGGTCCCTGGGGTCCTTCGTCCTCAGGGAGAAGAAGATGGGGACTTCCCGGGGCGACCTCAGAGCCACGCATCAGCTGTCTGTGGTCATTCGCAAGCGCCAGACTTCGGGGCGTCCGAGCGCGCGTTGGATGGTCATGGCATTTTCGGATGTGGCGCCCTCTAGCCCCACCTGGCGGTTTTATACACTCCCAAGTGGTGGAATGTTTTCCCCGAACGTGTCTCAGCGCATCGGAAATTTTGTTGTTTTATTTTATTATTATTAAATTTATTTATTAACTTTTATTATTTATTATTATTAAATTTTTATTAACTTTTATATTTAATTTTATTATTTTTTAATTATTTTATTATTTTTATTATTCAATTTTTTTAACGTTGATTTATTTTTGAGAGAGAGAGAGAGAGAGAGAGAGAGAGAGAAAGACACGCAGTGTGAGCAGGGGAGGGACAGAGAGAGAGCCAGGGAGACCCGGAATCCGGAGCGGGCTCCAGGCTCCGAGCCCGACGCCGGGGCTCGAACCCACAGACCGTGAGACCACGACCTGAGCTGGAGTCGGACGCTTCACGGACTGAGCCCCCCGGGCGCCCCAAGGGCATGAGAAATGTTAGAAACGGGGATAAACCTCTTTCCAGGGCTACAGCCAGTTGTTGGGGTGAGGCAGGAGCCCCGAGATAACAGGCAAAGAGAAGCCCCATTTCCCGGGGGGACGGAGTGAGGCCTACAAGGTCAGGGAATGGGCGCGCCTTTCTTTGGGCCAGACGAGCACCCAGAAAGGGCTTCTTGGCAGCCTCAGGGCCTCCCACAGGCGGACGAAGAGAACGGGGGGGGGGGCAGGTCACCTGATGGCCCCGCTGTCCCCTCTCGGCCGTAGGCGCCCCCAGAAAGCAGCGGCGGGAGCGGACCACCTTCACCCGGAGCCAGCTGGAGGAGCTGGAGGCCCTGTTTGCCAAGACTCAGTACCCGGATGTGTATGCTCGCGAGGAGGTGGCTCTGAAGATCAACCTGCCCGAGTCCAGGGTTCAGGTGGGATGTTCTGGCCGCCCCCCTCCCCCGCCCCGAGCCCCAGCCCCTCCTGGGACCCAAGCGTGAAGGGAGAAGGGGGAGTCGGGGAGCCAAAGTCATAAGGAGCCCTCATAACCCCCTCCCCCATTTTTCTTACCCTTCCCTCCACCCTCCTTGCTGCTTCTTCCCCCAGCATTCCTGACACGCACACTCTGGCCACAGGCCCTTTGCACCTGCTGTTCCCTCTAGCTGGACTTTTTTTTTAATGTTTATTTATTTTGGAGAGAGCGCGAGCCGGGGAGGGGCGGAAAGAGAGGGGGACAGAGGCTCCAGAGCAGGCTCCGCGCTAACAGCAGAGAGCCCGATGGGGGGCTCAAACTCACCAAGCGCGAGATGATGATCTGAGCTGAAGCTGGACCCAGGCGCCCCCCCCCCCCAACCTGGGAGGTCTCTTCCCCATCACTGTAAGTCTGCTTATCAACCAATCAGGTCACCACGTCCATCAATGAGACCTAGACGGACTCTCGCATTTAAAGGTGCAATAAGTTTAGGGGCGCCTGGGTGGCTCACTTGGTTAAGCGTCCGGCTTCGGTTCAGGTCATGTCACAGTGTGTGAGTTCGAGCCCCGCGTCGGGCTCGGTGCCGACGGCTCGGAGCCTGGAGCCCGCTTCGGATCCTGTGTCTCCCTCTCTCGCTCTGCCCCTCCCCGCCGCTCACCCTCTGTCTCTCTGTCTCCTAAAAATAAATAAACATTAAAAAAAAAAAAGTAAACTCGCAATGTCCCTCGCCCTCCCCGCGCTACTGTCCCCTCCTCCTGCTCAGTTGGTTCTTCCATAGTGTTTATCACCTTCTAGAAGGTTCTGGAATGCCATGCAATGTACTTACCTACTGTTTATTTATAATCTGTCACTCTCAACAAGAATGTCAGCTCCACGGACGTATCCCCAGAGTTCACGCATGTTTGTGAATTGATGGAATGGATGGATGGATAAGTGTGTCTGTGTGTGCTTGTACGATCGTGTGTGTGTGTGTGTGTGTGTGTGTGTGTGTGTGTGTGTGATTGGATGGACGGACAGACGGGCGGTCGGGTGGATGGATAGAGTGTCCCGGCTACAGACCAAAACCGGGGGGTTGTGCCTCTCCGGGGCTCCCCCCCACTCGCCCACCCCTTCTCCCCGCCCCCCACCCCCAGGTTTGGTTCAAGAACCGCAGGGCCAAATGCCGCCAGCAGCGTCAGCAGCAGAAGCAGCAGCCGCAGCCCCCTGGGGCACAAACCAAGGCCCGTCCGGCCAAGCGGAAGGCGGGCATGTCACCAAGATCCTCCTCGGACGTCTGTCCAGATCCCCTGGGCATCTCAGACTCCTACAGCCCCCCTCTACCCGGCCCCTCGGTCTCCCCCACCTCGGCCGTGGCCACGGTGTCCATCTGGAGTCCCGCCTCGGAGTCCCCTCTGCCCGAGGCCCAGCGGGCGGGGCTGGTGGCGGCCGGGCCCCCTCTGACCTCCGCGCCCTACGCCATGACCTACACCCCCGCCTCTGCTTTCTGCTCTTCCCCCTCGGCCTACGGGTCTCCGAGCTCCTATTTCAGTGGCCTGGATCCCTATCTTTCCCCCATGGTGCCCCAGCTGGGGGGCCCGGCCCTCAGCCCCCTCTCGGGCCCCTCCGTGGGCCCCTCCCTGGCCCAGTCCCCCACCTCCCTGTCAGGCCAGAGCTACGGTCCCTACAGCCCCGTGGACAGCTTGGAATTCAGGGACCCCACAGGCACCTGGAAATTCACCTACAACCCCACGGACCCCTTGGACTACAAGGATCAGAGTGCCTGGAAGTTTCAGATCTTGTAGAAGCCAGCTCTGTCTCCGCGCCTCGTCTGAACCGGCCCCCGGGAGGGCGTCCCTGGGGAAGCAGGGCGGAGCTTGGGGGCCTCTCTGGCTTCGTGTGTGCGCAGGGCTCACTCACCACGGCCCACCCCCCACCTCCCGGGAGGGTCTCCTCGCTCTCCGGGGGCAGGGGTGGGGGCGAGGGGCACACTTCAGTAGGTCTTAGTAACTCTCAACCCAGCCTCGGCTCGCGTGGATTCTTAGCTGCCTTTTGAAACCGCGAGCCCCAGACTCCAGAAATTCTCTTGGTGAGAATTTCGCCCGGAGACGAAATTCAAACGCACTCGGCAAGGGGGGCGGGGGAGGGGGGGACGGGTACTGGTGAGGTCAGAATCAAGAGGCCCGCGACCACCCAGGGAGGGAGGCTCAATTCTGTACCTTCCGTGTGGGACACTTCCTTAGCATATGGCTAGAGATCCTTCTAGAAAATCCAAAGACAGACTTTAAGAAGCCCCACCATGGAAGCTTAGGCCAGTCGTATGGTTAAATTAAAAACGTCCATTTGGCAGATCTCACGAACCTTGGGTTTACATGGTAGGTTTAGGGGGCTGTTTGATCTATGGATCTATTTTTTTTCTTCTTAGTTTCTTAACTAATGACGACTGTGTCATCATTCGAATGGGCATATTCGGTGGGAGAATGGAAGGCAAGTCGCCTGTTTCCTGTCTCCTTTTAACCCTTTTGTTTTAGGATTTTTAAATTTTATTTTAGAGAGAGAGAGAGAGAGACAGAGAGAGAGCAAGCGAGCAGGGGAGGGGCAGAGGGAAGGGGAGAGAGAGAGAGAATCCCAAGCCGGCTCCTTGTTCCCCGCGGGGCTCGGTCCCATCACCCTGGGATCGAGACCTGAGCCGAAACCAAGAGTCCGACGCTCCGCTGACTGGGCCAGGATTTTCTAAAGGTGACTTTCACCCAAACATCGGAGGAATTTTGGCATTGCCTGGGGTGTCCTAACTATAGCTGTGGGTGTTTCAGGAAGAAAGAGCAGGTGCCAGGATTCCCGTCTGTTAAACGTGGGGGTGGAGGGGGGGAGAAACGGATTAGGAGGAAGTCCCACGTTTCAGATATACGGTCCCTCTCTTAGAGTCTGTTTGGGGCCCCGATTGCGGACCCGGACGAGAGAGCCTGGCCCGAGGAAGTTTTCCTGGGGCAGCGCTGCATTTCTTCCCGACCCACAGCGTCCGAGAGCAGCACTGGGAGAATTCTGAGAAGGAGTCAGGCGTTTTGACACTCGTGGGAGTTTGGCGCGTTGGCCTTGCTTCCTCAGTCCGAATTTCCCTTTCGTTTTTTTTGGGCCGGGGTGATCGGCAGCCACGAGCCTTTCACCGGGGGGGTCCCACGAGGCACAGGGTGGGAGGAGGTAGAAGAAGCCGAGGTGCCTCGCTGGCCGGTTTCTGTGGTGTGAATCCTCCCACTATGGCTGATTTCAAGGCGCCAGTCTGGGCTCGCGGACCCAGAGCGGGACGCATGCCATCTGGGCTCACGAGCCGGTAGGAGCTGGCCCCAGGCCCCTGGTGCAGGAAGGGGTGTCAGGAGGCGGGCACGGCGTGCAGAGAGGCTGGGGGGGCTCAGATGAGTTTTCTGGGTCCAGGCCAGGACAGGTGCGCACAGCCTAGACCCCCGAGACCCCTGCACACTGGGGTCACTAGAGGCCACAAAGCTGGTTTACTCAAGCACGCCGTGTGAACGTCTCTCAGGGGCCTGGGCCACGCTGGCCTCTGGGCCATTAGACCCCCGGGAGTGGCTCAGAGTCCAGCCTGGGGCACAAAGGATACACAGAGGGGTAGGGGCTGGGGGCCGCAGACACAGGCTAACCGGGGCTGAGAGGTCAGGAGGCCCCCTCATTCTGTATCCCTTTTTCCACTCACTGGAACTCCAGCCCCCTTCCCGAAAAGCCACTCACGGCGCGACAACAATTAAAATGTTGACTCTCGCTTGAAGTCTGGGTGATTTTTTAAAAAATTTCTGTGAAGGGGCAGGCGGCGTGGGGGGGGGTGGGGTGGTGGAGACAGGGGTTGCTCTGTCCTTTTCCTCTCTCCCCCACCTGTATCTCTGGGGTCACGGGTCTGTCCACGTGCTCTCTCGGTCTGGTCGCCGACTTTTCCTCGGTTTCTCCCTAAAGCCAATTAAGCAGGGATGTGGACTCCAGACGGCTAGCTTCTCCTACCTGCTGTGACCTCCCTGGGCACCAACCCCCCCAATCCCCCTCTGCGAGGAAGGGGGATGGCCACGCTTCCTGCCTTGGTGGCCCGTGTAAAGATTCAAGCCCTCCCTATCAGCCACCTTCAGTTCCCAGCCCCCCCGCCCCAGCCATGTCCCTGTCATCTCTGCTTTTCTCTTTCTTTTCTTTTTTGTCCCCGGCTTTCTGTCTGTCCAACTGTAAAACACCACCGTCTGCCCCTGTTCTCAATCCCTGAGTCCCAGGTTAGGATGTGTGTGTTGTGGGTCCCTGGGGAGGGGACCCAGGGTTGGTGGGGACAGACAGACTTGCCGTCCAAGCCGGGGTCAGCCACTTCTGCTCACGTGACCCTGGGCATTTCTCCCCGCCTCAGTTTCCCCACCTGTAACACTGAGAAGACCTACCTCGAGAGAATGAGACGAGATCATCATACCACGTACCTGGTGAGCGTCCAATAAACATTTATTTTTGTGCTAAAATATCCCGCACATGAAACTGACCATTATTATCATCTTAAAAGTGTGCAGCTCGGTGGTTTTAAGTACATTCACAGAAGAGGCCGTGTAGACACAAGAGGCCACATGTTACACGATTCCGTTTATTTGTTTGTTTGTTTATTTATTTATAATGTTTATTTTTAGGAGAGACAGAGCATGAGTGGGAGAGGGGCAGAGAGAGAGGGAGACACAGACTCCGAAGCGGGCTCCAGGCTCTGAGCCATCAGCACAGAGCCCGACGCGGGGCTCGAACTCACGGACTGTGACATCGTGACCTGAGCCGAAGTCGGACGCTTCATCGACTGAGCCACCCAGGCGCCCCGGGGGAATATTCTACGTCTTGATAAGAGTAGTGGTTCCATGACTCTATGTGATCGTCCAAATGCCTCAAACCATACTGTTAAAATGAGCCAATTTTATACCATATAAACGAGATGTGGATAAATTGGAAGCAAAAAGGAAAAACCCACTGAGCACACACTATGTGCCAGACCCCGGAGAAAGCCAGTCCAAACTCTTTTAATTCTCAGAGACGACCCACGCGAGAGGTGCTGTTCGTATCCGACGGTGCTGTGACCATCCCCCTTTCACAGATGAGAAAACCGAGGCAGTGGGAGGTCAGGCGGCCTGCCTAGGATCTCACAAATACGAAGAGGCAGGGCTGAGATTTATATTCATCTTGCTGGACCCTCTGGGACCCCCTGGCTTTTCTCCCCTCCCCTCCGACTGTGGTCCTCCCTCATCCTTCCTTCCTCCCTCCCCTCAGGTATGTGTCTGCATCCTCTCCCCCCCACCCCCCACCCCGGCCCTCCTGGTCTCCGGGCCCCTCCCTGGTTGTCTCCTCTGTCCCTGAACCGGACTAATTTAGCAAATGCTCCAATCTTCTTATGATGGTCCAGCCTCAGCAGAATGGCTGGGAATTAGCAGGGATTAGGTTCAGACACATGACCCGCCCCCCCCCCCCATCCCTGGGGGAGGCAGAGGAGGGGCGGAGCCCTCCGCGAAGACAAATGAGTTCTAACTACGGGACGCCTTCCTCCGTGGCAAATCACGCCTAGGACATGTGGTACTAATGAGATCACAACCAAACTCTCCAGTGGGCGCTTACCATGTGCCAGGAGCTGTTAGACACTTTCCTTGTATTTCTCCCTCCCTGAATCTTCATTCCAGCCTCATGCGGTGGGCGCCATCCCCCAGCTCCCCTATTTTATGGATGAGGATGGGTTAAGGAACCTTCCCAAGGCAAACAGGATCTAGTCTCAGCCTTCCCGGTGCTTCTCAGGGCAAACATGAACAGAGGCTGGGAGGGGAGAATGGAATGGCTGGCCACACAGCGTGCAAGCATGACCTCTGCTAGGTGACTTCAGGGATGGTGCTTCCAGCCCCTCAGAGTATGGAGGAGATGGGGGGGGGCATCCAGAGGAGGTGAACACGGAGAGTCAAGTGCACTGGGAAAAGGAGGAATAGAAAGGACAGTGGAGGAGGGGATTAGGTAGGAAAAGAGAAGCCCAGACAGATGCTAGGAAGGGACTTTGTGCAAGTTGTGCATCCTTCCTTAAGAAGGAGGTAGAATCCTCCAGTGAAGTCTATGGGGCTGGAGTTTTTGGGTAAGAAGGTTAACTATGCGCTTAGTTTATTCAGCAGATATATCATTGTTCATATTTTAAGATTTCTTCTTGGGTCAACCTCAGAAATTGTATTTCTCAAGGAATCCGTCCATTCTTTTTTTTTTTAAGTTTGTTTTTTTGTTTTTATCTATTTATTTTGAGAGAGGGTGTGCACAACCGGAGAAGGGACAGACAGAGAGGGCGAAAGAGAGTCCCAAACAAGCTCCACACTGCCAGCGCAGAGCCCAACGCGGGACCTGAACTCACGAACCGCGAGATCATGACCTGAGTGGAAATCAAGAGTCGGATGCTGAACTGACCAGGCGCCCCCCAAATTGGTCCATTCTTCTCTACGTTGTCAAACGTGTTGGCATACATTTGTTCATGATCTTCTAATTTCCATTGGATTTGTCCGTAGCATTAAAGGATATATCAGGCCCAGATAGGAAGAAAGCCTAAAGCCAACCACCTTTAATGTCATCTCAAGAAGTTAAAAATGAGGAAAGAAATAGTAAAGATGAGAGCAGAAATTAATAAAATAAAAAATACACAATAAAAAAAAGACATGAGCTGTTTTGCTAAAGGCTATGGAAATCAGTACAAAAATACTCACAAAGATACCAAGAATGAACATGGGGCGTTATGAAGAGTCCTACATTAAGATATCAATGATCGGGGTGCCTGGGTGGCTCAGTCGGTTAAGCGTCCGACTTCAGCTCAGGCCATGATCTCATGGTTCATGAGTTCGAGCCCTGCGTCGGGCTCCGTGCTTCAGCTCGGAGTCTGAAGCCTGCTTTGGATTCTCTGTCTCCCTCTCTCTCTCTGCCCCTACTTCTGCTCATGCTCTGTCTCTTTCTCTCTCAAAAATAAATAAATGTTAAAAAAAATTTAAAAAAAAGATATCAATGATCATGAAAGGATATTATGAACAACCGTGTGCCCAGAAATTTGAAAATTCAGATGACGAACTCCTAGCAAAACACAACTTACCAAAGCAAGCGTGCACAAAAATGTAAAATCCGAATAGTCTTATTAAAGAATAATCCAGGGGTGCCCCCACTGGCTCAGTTGGTATGACTCTTGGTATTGGGGTGGTGAGTTCGAGCCCCACATTGGGTGTAGACTTTACTTAAAAGTAAGTGAATAAAAAATAAAACACAAGGGGGCGCCTGGGTGGCTCAGTCGGTTGAGCGTCCGACTTCGGCTCAGGTCATGATCTCACGGTCTGTGAGTTTGAGCCCCGTGTCAGGCTCTGTGCCGACAGCTCAGAGCCTGGAGCCTGTTTCGGATTCTGTGTCTCCCTCTCTCTCTGCCCCTCCCCTGCTCATGCTCTGTCTCTCTCTGGTCAAAAATAAATAAACATTTTTAAAAAATTAAAAAAAAATAAAACACAAGTACATTATTTATTTATATATAAAAAAGAAGAGGAATCCATAATTAACATTTTTCACACAAAGAACACACCATGCCCATTTGGCTTTGCCAAGGAATTTCACATAACAGTTAAGAAGGAAATTAGGATCACCTAGGTTGCAGTCAGTTAAGCGTCTGACTCTTGATCTCAGCTCAGGACTTGATCTCAGGGCTGTTGTTTCAAGCTCTACATTGGGCTCTGATGGGCATGAAGTATCTAACAAAATCTGTGCATGATGGCTACACAGAAAACTATACAATAAAACATCAACCAAAAGGACTGAAATAGACCATCATGAACGGGCAAGGCGCTCAACTTCATCGGCCGTCAGGAAAATAAAAAATGAAGCCACAGTGATCTTTGTCTACCGACCCATTGGCGTGGCAAAAATTAAAAGACAATGCTAAGTTTGGGGGAAGATATGGACGAAACGGAAGTATAAACTGGTAAAATCACTTTAGAAATCGATCAAGCACAATCCACTGGCGCTGAGCTCAGGAAATTCCATGGCTGTATGGCTCAGAAATTCCACCCCTAGGAAGACACCAAAAGAAATGCACACGCCTGTGTGTCGCAAGACACGCACAAGAATGTTCACAGTGTCAGTGTAATAACACAAAACTGGAACCAAACCAAATGCACACGGACGAGAGGATGGATAAACCAACCGTGTCATACCATGCAATGGAAAACCTCACAGACATCAGAATGCAGACAGACCATGGTCCACAGGCAATAGGGCAGGGCGGGGGAGGGGGGCTCTTGCAGACAATGATGAGCGACAGAAGGCAAATGCAAAAGAGGACGCATTCTGTGATTCTATGCCTGTCAAGTTTAAAACCAGGCAAAACTAACCTATAGGATCAGAAGACAAGATGGTGATTATCTTTGCTTGGTGGAGCATAGGGGAGCTCGGAGGTTTCTGGGAATATTCTGTTTCTCTCTGGGCAGCGGATGTAGGGGTGTCCTCTGTGATAACTTGTTGCATTTATCTCAATGTTATATTCAGTGAAACGTTCCCTTTGATTTTTTTTTTTTTAATGTTTCCCCTTAAAGAAGCTAAGGTCTGGGACCAAGGCCAGGGGTAGGGGCCCAGGTTGAGGAGGGAGGCATTCACCTACAGAGGTGGTCCCTGATTTGTCCCGATTCAGACCAGCTAAATCAGCATCATCTGGGAACTTGTCAGAAAGGCAAATTTGGGGTCCCACCCCCAGAACCCATTGAATCAGAAACTAGTCGGGAAGGGGGAGGCTTGGTAGTCTGGGTTTCAATAAACCCTTTAGGGGATTCTGATGCTGCACAGAATTTGAAAATCTCTGAGGAGAGGTGCTAGGGAGGGAGGCTGGTTCTTCAGGCAATTATAGTATTTGATCTGTGTCACCTGCAGGGTGGAGACCTCGCAGACAACCAGTGGCTTTGCCCTGGGGACAAATCTGTAGGGACAGGAGTGGGATCTCCCAGGTTCTTTCCTGAGCAGATGTCAGCAGCATTCAGCTCTCATGCACGTGTAGACAGACCCTGGGATAGTCCCATTGTACAGGTGGGGAACATCAAGGCTGCGGGGGGAGGAGGTCTTTGCTCAAGGTCAGGCAACTGATGATGGTAAGGACCTCCGGGGATTCCCAACTGCTCAGTCACAGCATTTGGCACGTTGACTTCAAGGGATTTGCTAAATGGGGGAACTAGACAGGAGCTCCCAACAGCCGGGAGCTGGCCAGGTGCTCACAACCAAGACTTGGTACCCTCCGGTTGCCTAGAAGGTCAGTCTTTGTGTTGAAGTGATCATGTCTCCGTAATCGTGTCTGATCGCTAAGAGAAACACGCACATGGTCCAAACCGCCAAAGAGACGATGTTCCCCACGCAGACTAACACGGGTGACATTACCCATACAAACGCTGGCTCCAGTCTCTCCAACCTCCCCATCTTCTAGACGTGACAGCCAATCACAGAACGACCCCCGTCTCCTGACATCATCCAACCCGGAGCAAAGCCTCGCTTTTTTTTTTTTTTTTAATTTTTAACATTTATTTATTTTTGAGAGAGAGACAGAGAGAGACAGAGATGAGCAGGGGAGGGGCAGAGAGAGACACACACAGAATCCAAAGCAGGGTCCAGGCTCCGAGCCGTCAGCACAGAGCCCGACGCGGGGTTCGAACCCACGAACGGTAAGATCATGACCTGAGCCCACGTCGGATGCTTAACCGACTGAGCCACCCAGGCGCCCCCCCCCCACCTCTTTACCATTTTTTAAATGTACAAGTCAGTGCTGTTAACTCCATTCACGATTTGTGCAATTATCACCACTATCCATCTCTGGGGATTTTTCTATCATCCCAAACCGAAACTCTGTCCCCATTAAGCACTGAGTCCCCATTCCCTACTCTTGCCAGCCCCTGGAATCTGCTTTCTGTCTCCAGGCCTATGGGGATATGCTCATATGGGTACAAGTATGTGCTTGAGTCCCTGACTTCAATTCTTTTGTGCATAAAAATCACTTTTCTTGGAACCTTCCCCCAGATCATCTCATACAAGCCCTCGTCCTATATAGGTCCTCTCAAACATCCTCTTACTGAAATACCCCAGGGTTTCCATGGTGTGTGTCCCCGCTCCCTGCAATGGGATGCTAAACCCACATTAGCTCAACTCCTGGTGTCCTGATGGTCCTTAGCTGAGGGACATTGACTGCTATCATCAAGTCTGTTTCCAAAACCAGCCTACACCCCAAAAGCATGAGAAGGTCAGATTCTCTGTCCTCTTGTTACTGGACAGAGGACCCGTTCCAGACTCGGGTTCTGCTGCTTGCTGCTAGGAAGCCAGTACTCAACACACAAGTGTTGGTGGGAAAGGAAAAGGTTGCCTTATTGAGGAAGCCAGTGACCTGGAAAGATGGTGGGATAATATCTCAAAGACCACTTTCCTCCGTCCAGGGGGAGCCGGAGGGTTTAAAGGGGAAGGTGAGGGGTGCTTGGGTGGCTCAGTCGGTTAAGCGTCCAACTTCGGCTCAGGTCATGATCTCACAGCTCGTGAGTTCGAGCTCCGCATCGGGCTTTGTGCTGACATCTCGGGGCCCGGGGCCTGCTTCGGATTCTGGGTCTCCCTCTCTCTCTGCCCCTACCCCGCTCGCATTCTGTCTCTGTCTCTCTCAAAAATAAATAAACATTAAAAAAAAAATTTAAAGGGGAAGGTGAGGAAAATGGTGCAGCAGAAGCCTGCGGTCGACAGCGAATCATTTGTCCATGCAAGGCTTCCTGATTCTTCCAATAATCTGTCAATAATCAAGGCTCTCAGGTGCCTGCGAGGAAAGGCTAGTCCCGCAGCCCCAAACAAGCCCCATCCAGATACCTCCCTGCACCGGGAACCCATCACTGAGGACACCAGGGCTAGCGGTGGGCGCTTTCCAGTGTATCTTCTGGAAAGTCTGGTCCGTGGTGCCTCAAGGTCAGCGGTCTGCAGGATCCCGAGGGGAGTAGGCTAGTTCTGCTACAAACTATGGGGTGTAGGCAGCAAGCAAGACGCTGGAAGCAAGTTAACCCTAATGACCAGTGTGAGGGGCCCCCAGGTGGCTCAGGTCATGATCTCACGGTTTGTGGGTTCGGGCCCCCCATCGGGTTCTCTGCCGTCAGCACAGAACCTGCTTTGGCTTCTCTGTTCCCCTTCTCTCTCTGCCCCTCCCCCACTTGTGCTGTCCCTCAAAAACAAATAAACATTAAAAAAAAAAGGAGAGGAAAAAGAAAGACCCACGTGAGCACCGTCACAATGCCACCGGTACACCCAGGCACGACCCCTCTTCTCGATCTGGGCCAATCTCATCAACAAAATGGTACATTTAATTTCTATTAAAAATGAGAGAGAAGGCGGCCTCTGGGCACATCTTAAAGACCAAGGACATTGCTAGAGGATCCCTCGTTGACTGCAGAGCCCTCGACTTGGTGACCCCTGTGTTCCCACCTGCCCAAGAAGGAGAAACAACGTCCAGTGAAGGCGGAATGTTGCCGGAAAGGAAGGAGCACGGAGGCGCACTGACGGTGTGATGGCACCGTGAGATGCTCGGGCCGTTCAGGAGAGCGAGGTCAACCTTGAACAACGCGATCCCTCTGCCACCTATGATTCGGTGCGCGATCGCCTAGTTAACCTTCATCTAGCACTGATGATCATAAGAGGCCCCTCACTGCCCGGGAACTGAGGCTTGTAAGCTGCGTGCTTCCCGGACTCGAGTCCTGAGCAGACCCCAGGCCAGCGAGGAGCTCAGCCTGAGGTCTAGACGTGGGTCTATGCAGCTGGGGGGGTGGGGGGGCTGGGCCCCTGTGACCCCAGCTCCTGAGTCCAGCACCTAAGGCAGCCCCAGCTCATTCATTCACAAAGACACGGGGGCAACCATCCACCTGCTCCCCCATCGGCCTTCATCCCATAGGAAGACCGGCACGGACCCCGAGCCATCACCGGGGCCACGTGTCTGAGCACCCGCCCTGTCCATGACTTGGGGGGAGACTCGGAGAAGGGACCAGAGGGCGAGCGTGGTGTTGGGGGTCAGCGGGAAGGCTGCTGGACCGACCAGGCGGGAGAGGAGGGGGCTGGACAGGGAGGCGGGGGAGGGGCCCCCAGGACTGGGGGGAGGGGACGACGCCCGGGGCACTGGCTGGAGGGGCCCTTTCCTGGGCTGGGGACCCCCACAAGGGGCAATGCGGGGTTCCCTGGGCTAGAGCCCCCTGAGGGTGGGACCAAGACTCTCTGGCCACTGAGGCCCCAGCCCCCAGGCCCCAGCCCAGGGCCTGGGTATCCAGAAGCTGCTCAGTAAGGAAAGGATTACTCCCTCCTGGGACTCCTCCGGGGGCGGGGCTGAGGGTGGGGAGAGAGGGAGAGTCCCAGGACCCTCAGGGTGTGTCTGGGTGGGCACGGCAGGTAGGTGGGATTTAAGGCCCCGGTGGGGTGGGCAGGGCCCCACACGCAGGCGGCGCACCAGCGGGCAGGATGCAAGAGCCAGGCTCCCCTGAGGGTGCGCCTGGGCCTGCGCCAGGGGCCGGGGCTGAGGCTGGGGAGGCCTCCGGGCCTCCAGAGGAGGCCCCCGGTGTTGGGGAGGGCGTCCCGCACCGGGCTGTGGGGACTTCGTGGGGCCAGGACAGAGGGCCTGGTGCGCGGCCACCCCCTGTGAGCAGCGGCAGGGTGGCCCTGGCCCTGGATGGGAGGGGCTGGGGGGCCAGGCGAGGTGGGAGCCCGCCTGCCTGGGGCAGCGGCCTGGCTGGGCCTGGGGAGCTCAGCCTGCCTGCCTTCCGCGGCCGTGGGTGCTGGAATCACAAGACAGCCGTCACTGCGCCCATTTCAAAGATGTGCCCGCTGAGGCCCCGACACAGGGCACAGAGACTTGGGCTGGACCGCGAGAGCCAGGGCCCGACCCCAGGGCGTCGGGTCCAGCTGCCACCTCTCATGCACAGCCGTGCCTCCCACCTGCTCGTCGGGGCCTGGCCCGGGCAGGGGGAGGGTCTTTGGGGGGCGGGGGGCCATCTGCGGGGCTTGTCTGAGCCCGTCTCTCCTCGGGTCAGGCCCCCCATCAGCCCGAACGCTCCCGAGGCCCCGGAAGAAGCGCACCGTGTACCTCAAGGAGCAGCTGCAGGAGCTGGAGAAACACTTCTGGGCCAACCGGTACCCGAGCTACCAGGAACGCGTGGCCCTGGCAGCCAGGCTCAACCTGGACGAGCACCAAGTGCAGGTAGGACCCCCGCCCCCTCCGTCCCCACTGGCCACAGGGTCCACTAGGAAGGTGGCACTCCTCCGGCCGGACCACCTGCCGTCTGTCCCGGGCTACAGGGGAGAAGACAAGCCAGAGGGTCCGAGGGCTCCCCGGGGTCACAGGGCTAGCAAGGGGCCCCCTGTGGGGACTCAGGGCCGGACCCCAGGCTCGCCGCCACCCTGTGCTGCGCGAACCCGCCGGCATGAGCCTGCCCAGACTGATGGTTGGCTGGGTGTCGGGGCACCAGAGCTCAGGGCCTCTGTGAAGGCGGGGGACCCTCCGGGGCAGGCCCCTTCGGGCCCCCGGGCTCGCGGGTGTCCAAGCCCCGCCCCCACTGCCCCCTGCATCCTCGGGGGACCTTGAATTGGGCTCCGGGGGCCCTAGGGAGAGCTCTGCGGCTGCCGTGTCTCCTGAGCCCTCCACACCTGGGACAGAGGCGGGGAGGTGCCCCTGCCTAGCCCGTTTACCCCTCCGCCTTGTCCCCTTGGTCCCTCCAGGTGTGGTTCAAGAACCGCCGGGCCAAGCACTCCAGGCTGCCCAAAGGGCGAGGTCGGGGAGCCAGCGCAGCGGCACCCGGGGGCCGCGGAGCCGGCGTCCCCCAATGTGTTCCTGCCCCTCCCCCCGTCCTTGTTCCCGCCCGTGTCCCTGAGCACGCCCCGGTCGGGGTCCCTGCCCCTGCTGGCCCCGCGTTCCCTGGGGGCCCAGGCGCCTGTCACCCCGCTCCGCCCAGCCCCCGGAGGATCCCCCCCGCGGCAGAGCCCGGCACCTGCAGCCTGAGCGCCGCCCCGCGGGCCCGGCAGGGCTCCCAGGGGTCCGTCCAGGCTGCACCAACCCGGGCCCCGGCCCAGGCTCCCGCCCCCGCCCGGCTTCAGGGATGCTCAGGCTCACACATCTGGCCAGACGCCGGCTGCGTGCTAGCTCCCAATTTCACAGCGGTCGTCTCCCCCCAAGACCCCTTGGAGGGATCCCCTTTCCCCTTGATGGCCCAGTCCCAGGAGGGAGAAGACCCTGCAGAGGACACAAGCTCGGACTCTGCTACTGAATTTATCGGCGAATCTGTCTCCGAAGAGCCCTGCAGTTCCCACGGGCCAGAGCGGACTAGGGTGTCGTCGGCTTGCGCGCCCATCGCGTCCACGTGGGTGACATAGGATCATCAGTCCTCCTGTCATCCCACCTGTGGAGGCGGCATCTTGTGGTCACTGTGTGGCCACCGAACATCGCGCGGCTTAGGTGTCCCCGCATTTAGGGCGCACGTGGGCGTTTCGGTGGGTTCCCAGGTGTGGCGTGGCACTCCTTGCTCCCAGCGTCTGTTTCGCGGATGCTCGGAGCGCTTCCTCTGCAGGCCTGGGGCAACCTCATTGGGAATTTAATCGAAATCGCATCCAATCCATAAATGGCATGAGGACGAACCGCCATCTTTCCAACAGGGGGCTTTCCGACCTGAGCATAGAACTCAACTCGTTCATTTGGTGGTTTGCAAAGACGCTCCGCGGAATGTTATTTAACCGCAGAGGTCTCGGGTGCATCTTTCTGCAGGGTGATTTTGTAGCATTTTTTATCTTCACGGAGCCTGACTTTTCAGGTGATATGTAAACACTTGTTTTTAAATCCGTTTGTCCTGTATGTAGAATTCACTGCTGTAGTTACTTTGTATCCAGGCACCTGGTTCGGTATTTTTAATCCTGATGATTTTCCAGGACCTTGTTTGTGGATTGATAATTTGGAAATTAATAAAGTTCATGGTCACCTTGGAAATGTTTTCCTGCAGAGCCGGCTGGTGTTATGCCCTTCTGTATACTGAAGCCCCCCCTCCCAACTCTCCCGGAGAAACCCCCTCACTCCTTCTTTCTGCCCCTGTCTCTTCCCCCTCCTTTCCACTTCTTCCTGCCCCCCCTCCCCCCGTGGCCGTCCTGGCCCCGGGGGTCTCCCCACAGCTGCTTCTCTGACCCCGTCCTGGTTCCATTTAGCAAATGCTCCAATCCTCTTAGGCCAGACCAGCCTCGGCAGAGCAGAGAGGGAATTAGATCAGATTTGGGGGAGGGGTGCTCCCGTGTCAGGCCCTGGAGGGGAGTGTGGGGGTCGTGGAGACCCGGCCAGGATGTAGTGAAAACCCCTCCTTATCGGACACCGACACCCCAACCCAGTCGTCCCCGGACACAATGCAGGGAGAAATCTAACTTAGCGTCCATCCCAGCCCAGGGGGGAGCTGAGACTTCCTGAGAGTCCCTGAGGACTTCCCGAGGTGGGGCGAGGGATGGAGGTGTAGGAGGAGTCAGGTAAGATTCAGACCCACCCACCGGGTAGGGGGAGGGAGGCTGGTGTCCCCCAGAGCCACCGATTGGCAACCGGATGCATTTCATAACAATGGAGACAGGTTGCTTTTGCCCGGACCGGCTGCCCAGAAAGTGAGTGGATTAAGAAACACTGATCCCTCCCGTCTTTGCCTTGTCAATTCCCTTTTAGCTTTTATCTAAGCGGCCCCAGCGACCCTGCCCCCTCTGAAACCAGCGAGCTTTGTCACCCCCCAAGGAAGTTTTCCCAGGCTCTACACATTCCCAGGCTGTGTGCAGCACCATCCCCAGTGGAAGCATCTGGACTTTCCGCTCAGCTAAGGAAGGAGAGGGGTGGGTGGTAACATCTCAAAGGCGGGTCTTGGGACTTCCCTGTATCTATGTCCCCCCAAGAAAGCACCAGAGCAAGACTTTCTCTTTTTTCCTACCTATTGCAAAAAAAAAAAAAAAAGGCACTGTTAATCACTCCAATGTATGGCTAGTTGGGGCGTCTGGTGATTGAGTGTCCGACTTGAGCTTCTGTCTTTGGGTCAGGTACGATCTCACCGTTGGTGAGTTGGAGCCCTGCATCTGGCTGGCTACACACAGCCCGCTTCAGATCCTCTGTCCTGCCCCCCCCCGCCCCTCCCCTGCTTACTCTCTTTCTCAAAAATAAACATTAAAAATATTTGTTAGAATCAAAAAATGAAAAACCCTCCAACTATATGGCTAGTCAACACGGTTGATCTGTTGGGACCCATGGTGACCCCTAGGATCCCGAGTGATCCGTCTCTGGTGGTTTTCGTGGTGATCCTCACAGGGCCGTGGGTATTCGTGGCAAGGTAAGAACCTACTGTGTGTCTTACCCTGGAGAAGGTGAGACTTTTAGATTGAGCCGCAGCGTATGGAGGAAGAGAACTCAGGATGTGTGAGAAGAGTTCACTGTTTGTACCTTCCACAAATGGGTTGCGTTTAAGAGACTTCATTCTGTCCCTAGAGGTGGTGCAGGTACACGGGTGTTTCTCTTGTGGGGACTGGAGGGAAGGGAGAAGGAAACCTGGCAAGATCTGGAAGGAGGAGGCCATTTGCCAGAAGGGACAGACGGGGGCTGGGGGAGGTCTGCATCAGCGGGCAAAGGGGTAACCTGGTTTGAGATATCCGGGAAAACGGCGCGGGATATAGGCAGCCCCAGAGACACAAGACGCCCCGTTGTCCTGAACGAGCAAAGTGTGGGAAAGATGCAAAGCGCACAGCCACTGTCCGGGGGTCTGGAGGAATGATCGCCAATGTCTAGTCTCGGTTTCCACGGAGCTCCATTTCTCGGATGAAAAGACAAGGAATCGGAGAAAAGAGAAGAGGGAACCCATTTCCCAGAGGGGACAAACTGAGTCTCTCAGGGATGCTGAGGATGAGGCACTGCTTGAGTCGGACACAGTTGTCACCTGAGACCCGGGTGTGCTGGCTTCTCGTCCCAAGTGATGCTCACGCTTTGGGAACCACCGCTCGAAATCATGGCTCTCAAACGTTGCCACCCATTAGGGCCGCCTGGGACTTTTAATGTTCCCATACCCCCCGCCAATTAAGCAGTGTCTCTAGGGGTGGGACCCGGGCGCCCCTATATTTTAAAGCTCTCAGGGGAGAGGCGCCTGGGTGGCTCAGTCAGTTAAGCGTCTGACTCTTGGTTTTGGCTCAGGTCGTGATCTCATGGTTCATGAGTTCAAGCCCCGCTTCAGGCTCTGTGCTGCCAGTGCAGAGCCTGCTTGGGGTTCTCTCTCTCTCTCCCTCTCTCTCTGCCCCTGTTGTGTTCATCCCCTTGCCTCTCAAAATCAATAAACTTAAAAAAAAAAAAAAAAGGCTCTCAGGGGATTCTCATGTGCACAGCTTGAGATCTGTTCTCAGTCAAGTCCCTGCCCAGTAAACAGTTGAAATATTGCCGTTATCATTAAGACCATACAGACTTTATTTCACTAAACGAAAATTCAAAGTGGCTGTATCTGGGGCGCCTGGGTGGCTCAGTTGGTTAAGTGTCTGACTTCAGTTCAGGTCCCAACCTCACGGTTCGTGGGTTCAAACCCCGTGTCAGGCTCTGTGCTGGCAGCTGGGAGCCTGGAGCCTGCCTCAAATTCTGTGTCTCTCTCTCTCTCTCTCTCTGCCCTTCCCCCGCTGATGTGCTCTCTCTCAAAACTAGACATTAAAAAAAATTAAAAACAAAGCAGAATGGCTGTATCTGACTGTCCCTTTTGCTAAAATCTAAAAAAAAAAAAAAAATCAAGTGCCACCAAAATAAAGCTTTTTTTCATGGTTGTTGTTTTTATAGTAAATGAACACAGTATCAATTTTGCTTGGAATTTTTTTTTTATTTAAAACCATTTTTTTTAACTCTTCACCTGAAATTCCTCGAAATAAAATGCCTAACAGGAAATAATTCTAAAGGAGCGCAGCTTTGAGGTCGTTGTTACGGTAAACCACAGGCGGAGAGACACAGGTCAAATCAAACCTGAGGTTCATTCAGGGACGCCCTGGGGGACGGAGAGAAACGGGGTGCGCCCATACCTGTTGCGATGCCTGGAGGCCACCAGGGGGCACCCTCACACCACCGCTTCCCAGTTGGACCTTGGGTTGGGACCTTGGGAGAGACGCACCATGTTCAATGGGAGAAAAGCCAGAGGTAACATAATGTTGTATTTGTTTCCGTTAGTATGATTTAAAGCTAAAACCACACTGCTAGGAAATACTGATGTGGCAAAGATTTGGAACCACGGCTGGTGGGAACTTAAATCCGCTTTGCAAAACTGTGGACACACATCTTAGGGTCTGGCGATTCCAGCCCTCGGGTGTATACCCCACAGATACATTCACCAGGAGATGTGCAAAAAGATACAGGCAAACGTGCGTTAAGAATTACAAACCTGGGGCACCACCTCCTGGGTGGCTCAGTCGGTTAAGCGTCCTCCTCTTGGTTTTGGCTTAGGTCATGAGCTCATGGTTTGTGAGCCCAGGCCCTGCATCAGGCTCTGCGCTGGCCGCTCAGAGACTGCTTGGGATTCTCTTTCTCCCCCCACCTCTTCCTCTCTGCTCCTCCCCCACTCGTGCCCCCCCCTCCGCGCCCTGAAAAATAAACTTAAAAACCATACACACAAGAAAAAGAATTGTAAACCTAAACGAGAAGCTCCCCAAATGCCCGTCAGCAAGATAATGGATTAAATAAGTTGTGGTACATGCACCCAGTGAGATACTGTGCGTGAGCTGGAATCTCAGGAACGTGGTGATGAGCAAAGGGGGCCAGGCACAAAATGTTGCTTTGCCACTGAACTTCCGGGGAGCACAAAACTTGAGAAGAGGCTGCCTACTTTCCAGAGTGACTTACAATGTTGCATTTCTGCCAGTGCTATGGGCTGAAGTTTGCGCCTCTTTCAAATTCTTATGTGGGGAAAACCTAATGCCCACAGTGATGGGATTAGGAGGTGGGGCCTCTGGGAGGTGATGGGGTCTGGAGGATGAAGGATTATGAATGGGCCCTTAGGAAAGAGGCCCCAGAGAACTAGCTTCCCCTCTTCTGCCCTGTTCAGAGGCAAGCAGAAATCTGCCGCCGGGAAGGGGGCCCTCACCTGATCATGCTGGCGCCCTGATCTCAGACTTCCGGTCTCCAGCACCGTAAGAAATAAATTTCTGTTTATAAGCCACTGCCATGTATGGGTCTATGGTGGGGTTTTTTTTTTTTAATGTTTATTCCTTTTTGATAGAGTGTGAACGGGGGAGGGGCAGACAGAGAGGGAGACAGACTCCAAAGGAGGCTCCAGGCTCTGAGCCATCAGCACAGAGCCTGATGCGGGGCTCAAACTCGTGAGATTACGACCTGAGCCGCAGTCGGTCGCTCAACGACTGAGCCACCCAGGCACCCATGAAATGTTTTAGAGGTAGACAGAGGTGATGGTTGCACAACATTGTGAAGGTGCTCAATGCCACTGAATTGTTCACGTTACAATGGGGGATTCTATGTCACAAATTTTACCTCAAAACGTTGCAAGTGTATGTTATACTTTAATTGAAAAATTGTATGAGAGGAAGCTTGAGTCTGAGAATTTACCTAATTTGCCAAAGCTTCTACAATTAGCAGTTCACCAGGGTCTTGATTTGAATGCCAGCTCTTCCCCACAAATGTCCTACCGGTTCCCCACCCCAGCACGGTCAGCGTGGCGCTGATTGCCATTGAGCGTTGACCGAGACTTTTTTCCCAACAAAAGGAGTCATCCACATGGAACAGACATCAAATCTTTATTGGCCACAACGATCCGGGAAAGGATATATTTTGAGAGGCAGTTGATGAAGCCTATAACTTCTGTGCCTTCCAGGACCAAGACTTATCTAAAGACTGTGGGAAAAAACCAAAAAACAAAAAACCAGAGGTTAGGAATGTATCACAGTCTGTCAGTCTCCAAGACAAGATCATCGGTTTCCTCTCCGATGGGAGATCTGGTCTACCCCTAGAAGCGAAATAGCATGAGTAGGTGGAACAGGATGGAGGAACGTTGCGGATTGGTAGCCTTAGGAGAGTTTAAGGTTTTGTCTCTCACTCTCAGATTCAATGGGCCACTACTGGCCATTTTGATTTCTTGCTTATTTAACACAAGTCACATAGAATAACAGACTTGTTATTCAAAGAAAATATTAAATTGATAATTTCCAGCGTTCAGAAAGTTAAAAATGGGCAGTTGAATAATGTTGACGGAGGATAATTTGGAATAACCTAATGTGTAAAACACACACTTGAGATGTACATATCCTTTGACCCAGTGATTCCACTCCACTATTCTAATAACAATAATTTTAAAAAGCCAGCCCTTACACACTCGCTTAAAAATCAATGTAGAAGGTATCCATAAAAGACGAGCAAATTATACTTAATTATTTTGTAAAGGTTATTTATTTATTTTGAGAGAGAGAGAGGGAGCACTTGAGAGTGTGAATGGGGGAGGGTCAGGGAAAGAGGGAGAGAGAGAGCCCCAAGCAGGCTCCATGCTGGCAGCACAGAGCCCAACATGGGGCTCGATCTCACCACCATGAGATCATGACCTGAGCCGAAATCAAGAGTTGGATGCTTAACCGACTGAGCCACCCAGGCGCCCCTCTGTGTTCTCCGTAAAAAAAAAATTGTTTTTTAATGTTTATTCTTTGAGAGAGAGAGAGAGAGCATGAACAGGGAAGGGGAGGAGAGAGGGAGACACAGAATCTGGAGCAAGCTCCAGGGTCGGAGCTGTCAGTATAGAGGCTGACATGGGTCTTGAACTCAAGAACCACGAGATCATGACCTGAGCCAAAGTTGGACGCTCAACTGACTGAGCCACCCAGCTGCCCCAACCTGTTCTCCTTTAATCTGTTAGTGCCAGAGAACCCTCCGTCCCACTCATCCTGCATATTTTTTTTTTACCTACTTGTAATTAATATTATTTTACTTGGCCATGCACTCCATCTGAAATCTCTTTTTATATAAAAAAAAATTGGAAAGTAAGGGAAGGAGGGAACAAAGGAAAGACGGAGAAGAAAGAGAAATGGATGGAAAATACAAACACCCTCACTCTGTATTAGTCGTTGTTCCCAGTGCTTTGTACAATCCAAGTGATTTGACCTCCCTGCTTTCATAACCCCCTGCGAGGTAAGTCCAACGAGTATGCCCATCTCCATAACCACTGTGATTGGTAACGAATGGTTCTCCATTAAATGCACATTTGGTAAAATAAGAAAGCAGCCTGCACAGTGCTAACTTTACCTCTTGCTGTCTTACTCTGAGTTTTCCTTGATTTTTAATTGATTAATTCTATTACTGTAAAGCCAGTTATTTTTGTTAGCTGTCTTAAACTTTCTGGACCACAGCAGTAAAAAAGAAAAGAAGGAGGGAGAAAAGGAGGGGGGGGGGAGAGAGAGAGAGAGATGAAACACCTGTTTCTGAGAACCCAACCTGTTATCGTCCCGGGAGTGGTCTCACAAAGCAGGTGTTAAATTAAGATGGGGATTTGGAGCCAGATCACTCCTAGCCCGGGATGCCAAGGGGACCCCCATCATTCCTTGGGGGTGAACAACATGTAGCCTCTGGTGCAAGGTGGTGGTCCGATTGTTAAAGTTCTCACTGGAGTTGAATTGGGATCGTATCCCAGTGGAGGGGCATACACTAGCTGGTTCATTGTGCCAGGAACTTGGAAAGACCCAGGAAGCAGCAATTATACAAACAATGGAATTGGATCGCTGTAGTACAACACTACTGATGTCCTATTATAAAGTCACCAAAAGCTTCGAGTGAGTAACAGGCAATTAAAAGCCAAGTGTGGAAACCACAGAGCCCTCCTGGCATCTTACCAAGAAGTGAAACTATCGACGAACCTAGGAATTAAAAACTATTGGCCTAGCTCCCGAGAAGGTTCAAGGATCAGCAAAGTCGGTTGGGGGAAACAGCGGGATCTGTTGTGTGTATAGCACATAGCTGCAACCCACACGGTTGCTGTGCGTGGGTCCCGAACAGGGCTGTGACTTTTCTGGAAGCCCAACAAGAAATGTCAATCCAATCACTTACAAGCATGACAACGTGGATAGGGAAAGAGCGATTGCTCAGCTTAGATTCCAATGGAGTGCCCCACATGGGTCTCCATCTGTGAGTCACTGGTGTTGTGGACAATGACCCCAAAGACAATTCCAAATTAATGGTTGTACACGTTTTGATAAAAGCATGGAGCTGTGGGGTAGAAATGAATGCCAACTTTGGCCACCACGGAGTCCGGGCTAGGTTTGAGGCTTTATCTCTTACTAGTTGTTGGCTTGGGTGCCCAGGCTCTCAATGCCTGTTTCCACAACCATGAAATGGCAATTTTGATGGGGAAAGCTCATACCTGAGCATATTGTAGGGGCTCATTTAATGGGACCAGTTAATAAGTGGTCTTTGCACAAAACTTCATTGAGATGATAGGATTTGACACTGTGTTTGGGTATAATTTAGCTGTTTAAGCCTTGGTTTCCTGGTTTCTCTGTGGGCCTAATAACACCTGTAATCACTCCTTGAGATCATTGTGAAGGTTAACTGAGATACTATTGGACACTCAATAAAACCCTCAGTGTAATTCAAGAGCACAGAGATGGGTGAACTCTTGGAGGTCTGTTGACCAGGCTTTTCTCCTCCCTGTGTCTTCTTTTCCATGGACACCAGCCTCATTTCTTTATCCTCATGGGATGAAGGACAGATCGTTCAATCCAGGGGCCAGCAAGCTAGAGCTCAGAGGCCAAATCCAACCTGTCATCTGTTTTTATGACCTGTGAGCTATTGGTTTTCTTATTGTTAAGTGGTTGACTGAAAACAAACGTCAAAAGGCGACTGATACTTTGTGACACCTGAAAATTACACGAGTTTCAAATTCCAGGGTCTATAAATAAAGTTTTATCGGCATACAGCTAAGTTCAGTTTTTTTTTTAATTGCCTGTGGCTGCTTTTGTGATACTTGGCAAAGTTGAGTATGTGAGAGACCGTAAGACCTGTGAAATCTAAAAAGTCTAAAATCCTTACGAATGGGCCCTTCACAGGAAGCGTTTGCTGACCCCCAATCTAAGCCATCACTGGAAAATGTAGACCCCAAGCTTCCCTTTTCATTAATCTAGAAGGTTCTCCACTTTCAGAGATCCCTCACCTCCACTCCTCCTTCTGCAGCCAACTTACTTGTGAGGAGAGCATTGCTTCCATTTTCCATCTTGGTTATAATTTTTCGTCAGTGAGCACCAGCTCCGATTCAAAATATAGCCCTCCTTGGTGCATTTGTGGAAGAGTTTTTTTCCGAAGAGGAAGGGGAAGGTGCATTTGGGGGGGTCTGCAGACAAAGGAAGGAGCAGGAGGGGACATACAAACATGGCAAGTTTTATCATCAATCATTGCTAACCTCCCCACTCATGCTTTTTCTACCGCCCTGAACTGTTTTCAGAGTGGTCGACACATGTAGGACAGTCCAGATTTGGACTCAGATTTATCCCAAACACCAGAAGCCACACAGTCTGCTACCGTGGGTCGCTTCGCGGATTCTAGGCATCCAAGACAGCCCGTATGGTGGCGCTCACTCACCTTGCCCGGTGCAGTACCGCCATCTGCCTTGGAATTTCCTGTCGAGAGAACACCAGGCATAATCGCTGTGGGTGGAAATGCAGTTGTAGTAGATGACGTCACCATAAACAAATGGAAAGACACAGGTACTGTTAACAAACCCTGGAAGAGAGGAAACACGCCAGGTGTGGGGGGCGAGCTTGCAAAGGAAATTGGCCTTCTTAACGTCTGTCCCACCTCTCCACGCGGCACTTGCCCACCTACCGCCCTGTGTCCACATGTGGTTGGGCTCGCGATCTGCCTTCCCCGGGTGTGACACAAAATATAGGTGACCAGAGGTCCCACACCCCATCTCCTAAGCAGAAATTCTGGAGCCTTTCTTTCCTCTCTCCTATAAAAGTGAATCTCTTAGCCCGAGTATCTCTCAAAGCTATCCGCTTCCCTCTGCACCTTTGTCATCCCCTAGATTTGCGCTTTGCCCTTGACTATGACAAAAGCATATTTCTGGATGCCTCCTCCAACCTATTTGTTCTGTCCGTTCTCCACACTGCAGGGAGAATGTTCCTTCTCAAATACTAGCCTGCCCCTGCCCCTAACCTATTAATATCCCACTGCTCTTGGATGAGAAGCAGCACTGAAAAGGCTTATGGTTCTGCTTGAGCTTGGACCGCAAGCCTCGCCTTGGACCCCCCTTCCAGTGTCTGCTCTTGCGCCAGCCTTGTTAGGTGTCTCGAATGTGTGGCCATCTTTCTCGTCTTGGGGACTTACTGACATGATTTCCTCTGCTTGCCAGCAATGCCACACATGCTTTGCTTAATGACCCTCCTGTTAGGTTCCGCCTAGATGTGAATCTCCATGGAACTTTCTTGAACATGCAGACTGTGCTAGATCCAGTTATGTTGCACGTTCTTACAGGTTCCCATTTCTTCTAATTATTTAATGCATAATGACTTGCTCAGAGTCTTTCTCATTTGCCAGAAATGACCCCATGTATCTTGTTTGATGCTAGACCCATGATGTCCACTGACAGGGACTGGCACATAATAGAGACTTAGCAAGCAAATATTGCTTGGCCCTTCATAAGCCTGAAGTAATTTTGATACAAAATTCACTTATCTTTATTATTTAGAAGTTATTTATTGATATATGTTATTTACATTTATTATTGAATACTGTGATCATATTTATTAACAATTATGTTAGCACTTGTATTATTTTATTATTTAACTATATTATTTGTCATTATGATATTCATTGTGTGATTATTTATTTATTTATTTATTTAGAGAGTGAGAGAGAGAGTGAGCAGGGGAGGGGCAGAGAGAGAGAGGGAGAGAGAGAGAGAGAGAGCATCCCAAGCAGGCTCAGCACAGAGCCCGACACGGAGCTCAAACCCACAGACTGTGAGATCATGACTTGAGCCAAAACCAAGAGTCGGGCATTTACCCAACTCAGCCACGCAGGCATCCCTAGTATTTAATATTTTCAATTAGTTAGCAATTTTTATTACTTAGCATTCATTATGATGTTGATTATTAATTCATTTTTGTTATTATTATGTATTTATATAAGATAGCTTACTTTCTGCTGAACATATTGTGCACAGCTTACCAGCATAATGCATTTAATGATATTCCCACATCAGTCCAGTGAACTGGGTTCTGTCATTAGGCTCCTGCTACAGTCAGGTCAGGTTTGGTCCTCAGCATGCAATCTGTACACACAGAGACCCTGCTGCCCACTGCTCTGAGAATAACTTCCTTCTGACCCCAAAGCCAAGAGGGCTGAAGGGTCACATTTTCCAGCATATACTCCAGGCCATGTTGGTTCAACTCCCAAACAAGTGGTTGGAGATTGAAGTAGTTAGAAACAACAACAACAACAACATTTTGGGACTAAAATTTCCCTTTCATTGGCTTGACTAGCCTACGAAACGTTCCCACATCTCCATTTCTCTCCCAAAGCCCCCACTTTCATGAGGGCTGTAGGTTGAGATTGAAATTGAAAAATGCAGTTATCCACATGCAGAAATGGCCCAACTCTTCCAAGAATTGAGACACTGCGGCAACATTATCAATGGTGAGCATGTATGAGTTCCATGATTAACTTTCTAACTTAAAAACTAGGGGCAAAAGATCACATGTAGGATTCCATTGATATGAAATGTCTAGAAAATACCAATGTATAGACATGGAAAGTAGACTAGTGGTTGCCTGTGCCTGGGGATCAGAATGGACATAGCAAATGGATACAAGGAATCTCCCTAGGGAAATGAAAATGTCCTAGAACTGGATTGTGGTAATGTTTATACCCCTCTGTCAATTTACTAAAAATCATCGAAGGGTACACTTAAACTGGGGTGAATTTTATGATATGTAGGTTATGCCTCTACATGGAAATAAACAAGAGAACCCACAAATGCTGGCGTTAGTTCCAATATAGAAGAGAGTTCTTTTCTGAAAGGGTGGGAGGAATTCTTGGGGGGTAGACTGAACCAGATCTTGAGATATATGATTTGGCTGTCATGACCAGGGAGAGCCTTTTGTGCAAAAGAACAGCAAAAGAACTATTGAGGAAGGCACCTGTTGGGATGAGCACTGCGTGTTGTATGGAAACCAATTTGACAATAAATTTCATATTAAAAAAAATTTTTTTAATTAAAAAAAGAAAGAGCAAAATGGCGGGAAGTGCGAGGAACTTCAGGAATATGATATTGTTTCATGGGTGTGGCTAACATTTGAGATGTTGACAAATAAAGACGTGTCTACCCACCTTGAATCGGATAATGCAAACGGGAAATAAATTCTGAAAGAGGAAAAAAATGGGTAAAATTTAGACCACCTCCTAAAATACTCCATTCCTGCACTAATGACTATTAAAAGTATCTTGAGGAAAAAAAAGGCGGGCGGGGGGGTGCCTGGGTGGCTCAGTCGGTTGAGCGTCAGACTTCAGCTCGGGTCATGATCTTACGGTCTGGGGGTTCGAACCCTGAGTAGGGCTCAGTGCTGACAGCTCAGAGCCTGGAGCCTGCTTTGGATTCTGTGTCTGCCTCTCTTTCTGCCTCTCCCCCACTCGTGCTCTGTCTCTCTCAAAAATAAACAAACGTAAAAGAAAAAAGTATCTTGAAGTACATCTAGCCAACTGTCCTCATGTCACCGAAAAACCCGTGCTGTCACATTTTGGATGCCTTACGATCACTTCTGATGGGAGCAGGCTGTCTCACATCTACCCAAGAAAGTCATGTATGAGCTCCAACTCTTTCCAAGGTCTTTCTTGGAGCAAGTTCAAGTAAATCTAGTATCACTCAACTTCCACGCATTAACCAAGGGGATTAACCAATGGGAATGAAATTCCACAAGTCTGAAGGCCAGAGGGAACCTTCTAGCTTTTGCCCACGTGTCAACATTTCAGGAAAACAACCTGTGTGTTCAGTGCAGGCTTGGTAGTGATTTTGTTTTGTTGTGTTTCACTCCTTTGAAAATTTTGCTCTTGTATCAGCTCTGAGCCTGTTCTAGGGAGTGTGGGTCCCAGGAGCACCACCACCATAAAAGCCAGGTTAGACGTCATTAAAGGCTAGAAGGGAAATACGAAGCCTTGTTAACCAATAACATCGGCTGATGTCTAATGCTCCGTTGCTATGATCCAGTCACTGGATCCCGTGGAACAGCCTTAGGAGAGGTTATAATTTGGAGCTCTCTCTTTCTCGCCATTCTCCCCCAAATTCACTGATGAGAAAACAGGAACAGAGAATCATGTGACCACCAACTGGTGGGAACCAGGTCCGAACTCCGAGAAATCTGACTTCGGAGGCTGTGTTCTGAACGTGCCATTATCTTGGGATCGTCACTTCCCTCTGCAAGTGACTTACCCCACGAGGCCCACTTTCTTTCTGATACAACGATGCTAATTCGTGGGTTTGAGTGAGGCTCTGAATCGGGAGCCACTGTGTGGTGCGTCTGGCATCCGGGTTAGGGGATCGCGGCTCTGCTCTTCAGAAAGCAGTCAACAAGATGTCAACATTTTTTTTTCAACGTTTTTATTTTATTTTTGGGACAGAGAGAGACAGAGCATGAACGGGCGAGGGGCAGAGAGAGAGGGAGACACAGAATCGGAAACAGGCTCCAGGCTCTGAGCCTTCAGCCCAGAGCCCGACGCAGGGCTCGAACTCATGGACCGCGAGATCGTGACCTGGCTGAAGTCGGATGCTTAACCGACTGCGCCACCCAGGCGCCCCCAAGATGTCAACATTTTTGAGGGCGTGGGTTAAATAAATGGCTATTGGGGTAGCCTTTTAGGCACCCACTTTTCTACTTAGTGCCTTATGCCATTTATCTCACTGACACTGATGCTTACAGTGATCCTATGAGGTTGGGATTATTATATATTATATTTATTGGCTATTGACGACCTCCATTTTGTAGATACGAGAAATGGAGGCTAAGAGACGGAAATCACTTCCGAAACCGCAAAAGTAAACAGTTCTGGTACTCAGGCTCCAGAAACTGAGCCTCTAAAATGATCCTGCCTCTGGGGGGGCCACTATTTCTGACCTCTGAAACCCTTTTAGGAGCTGCCACAAAGCTGCCCCCCACTCCGCGAGTGCTCTTGGTGACTTAGGAAAATTGTGGGATAAAAAGACAGGTGCCGACATTCTGTTAGAAACGCTAGCTGCCGCTGGGTGAGTTTTCTGCTTCGTCCATCACCGTGCTCTTGGCTTTGCCAACGTGGTGGCCAATGTTCACCCACCTCTCCTCTCCGCTGTCTGTAATCCCCACAGCCTTCTCATTTTACAGGTGAGAGAGCAGAGGGACAGTTTCACCCAAACATTGTCTACAGTCAAGAATGGTTGCAGCCTGGGCTCACGTCCGGCTCGGTCTGTGTCCAGGGAACAGGCTATTTCTTTCAGACCCTGGTGCCCCCAGAAATGGCTTTGCCCATTCTCATCCACCGATTCTGCCGAACACGATGAAGTCCTTACAGATCTGCTGTCATGGTGCTTTAGGTCATTGTCACATCTAACTCCGGCCAAACATTACTATTTTTACCATTTGATAAATGTTTTTGACCCCTCCTACCTCCCCCTTCCCCCTCCGCCTCCTCCTCCTCTCCCTGCAGCTCATGAGAAACCACCGCCGACACTGACTGAAGGCCTGCAGTGTACCCACCATGTTCTAAGAAAGGGAAAACACAGTTGAAAACCTGAACACCTGCCCCCGACCCCCCTGGCTAAGCCATGTCACTCTCCTGCTGGACACGACCAGCTCCCAGAGTCACGACCTCAGACAGGCTTATTCTGGGATCTTGGGACAGTGAGATAAAGCAAGACCGCTGTGGAATTTCACGTAAGCACCGGCAAAATCAAGGCCACTGTGCCACAGATTACCAATTCCGCCTCCCCATTGGCTCAAATGGCTGTGCTTTTTTAAGTTTACTTATTTTGATACAGAGAGAGAGAGAGAAAGAGAGAGAGAATCCCAAGCAGGCTCCACGCTGTCATCGTGGAGCCCGAGGCAGGGGCTGGAGCCCACGAACTGTGGGATTGTGACCTGAGCCGAAAGCAAGAGTGGGACGCTCACCCGACTGAGCCGGCCAGGCGCCCTGTGGCTGCTGCTTCTTGTCCCACTATGCCTTCCTCCTCCTTCTGGTCTGCCTCCTCCACAGAGGGGGTTTGTGCACACCCAGGCACTGAGTCCCCCCTCCCGTCCCCGGTGGCATTCAAAGGCGTTGTCTCCGGGTTCTCTGACCCAGCTCCCCCAAGTCTCCCAACCAGACCCCAAACCCTGGAGTGGGTTCCAGCTGGGTGGCTCAGTCAGTCGAGCATCTGCCTCTTAGGGGAATTGGGCTCCCTGCTGAGTGTGGTGCTGAAGATTCCCTCTCTTTCTCCTTCTACCCCTCCCCTCTGCTCACTCTCTCTCTCTCTCTCTCAAATAAAATAAAAAAAATTTAATGTTGAAAAAATAAGTGCCCTCTTTCTCTTCTTTCTGCCTTTTTTTAAAAAAAAATTTTAACATTTTTTTATTTTTGAGACAGAGAGAGACAGAGCATGAACGGGGGAAGGCCAGAGAGAGAGGGAGACACAGAATCAGAAATAAGCTCCAGGCTCCGAGCTGTCGGCACAGAGCCCGACTCGGGGCTCGAACTCACGGACCGTGAGATCATGACCTGAGCCGAAGTCAGACGCTTAACCGACCGAGCCACCCAGGCGCCCCTGCCTTTTTTTTTTTTTTTTTTTTTTAAAGAAAATCCTGGTAAGGACACTCTGTAATACATCTGCCTTCTGAAACCAAGTTTAAGTGCACAAGACAGGACGACCCCCTGCAGGGAGAACACCCCCTTCCAGCACGACTCAAGCTTTGCACCTGCTGAACAGTGAGTCCCCTCCCTCGCCTCCTCACCGCCCCCCTCCTGGCCCACAACCTGCCTCCTCCCAGGTCTCCCCTCTCTGTCGTGACCCCTGCTCCCCTCCGTCACCCACCTGGCCATCTCACCTGCTTTCAGTGCACTCATACAGACAGCCAGGGACAGCCAGCTCGCTAGAGTTTTCATCACCTCTGGTGACCCGCACACAGCCTGTCCCCCCCCAGCGAATGACACCTCTGATTTATACTCTCTGCTCCCGCTCCTCCCATTCGAGCTGCTCTCCTGGGGCACGAACTGGTTCCACAGCAGGCTCTCCCGTGCCCTAAATCACAAGGTGCATAGAAGCATCAGGAACATCCATCCGAGAATGCACTGCAGCAGCGTTCCCAAAATGTGCTCCCTGCACTGGGTTCCTCCACCCCCCTCACCTGCGCCTGAGTCAGAAATGCAAATCCTTAGGGACACCTTGGGGGGCTCAGTCTACTAAGCTTCTGACCTGGGCTCTGGTCATGATCTCACAGTTCACCAGTTCGAGCCCGGAGAGGGATTCTGTGCTGACGGCTCAGAGCCTGGAGACTGTTTCCGATTCTGTGACTCCCTTTCTGTCTCTGCCCCTCTGCTGCTCACGCTCTGTCTCTCTCTGTCTCTCAGAAAAATAAATACATGTTAAAAAAAATTTTTTTAAAAAGAAAAAAAAAAAAAAGAAATTGAATCCTGGAGGCTGCTTCAGATTCTGTGACTCCCTCTCTCTCTCTGCCCCTACCCCACTCACACTCACTCTCTCTCTCCCAAAAATAAATAAACCTTAAAAAAATTTAAAAAAAATCTTAACCCCCACACAAGACCCACTGAAACTCTGGAGATGGGACCAGCCCCCTGCATTGTAACCGGCCTTCCAGGTGATCAGATGTCCCCTGAAGTTTGGGAACCCCTCCTCTGTAGCTTGCTTGATTTTTCCACATCCATTTCGTACCACTTACCCCCTTCATTTTTGTTTTTGTTTTTTTTTTAAATACAAGTCCAGGGAGATGGGCAAAGCCAGTTTTAGCCGCCTCGGGTTAGGTAAGGCTCAGAGAGGTCAAGCGTCGCGCCTGTGGGCAGCCAGGACGTGTGAAGGTCAGATCTTAACCCCAGTCCCGAGGACGACGTGTGGGCTTGACCCACTTTGCAATGCCTTTCCCAGCCACCATCTTGAAAGGGATCTGGGGAGCGTGGGAGAGGCGAGCACACTTTATAAGAGAGGCAAGTAAGGCCCATTAGCAGACCCGTGGGGACCAGCTACTGGTTAGAAACACATCTGCCCTTTCCAAACAGAGACGAGGAAATGGAATTGGAGGCAGGCGAAGAAATTTTGATAAAAGCACAGAGCCTGGGGAAGTTGAGTTTCACCTCCCTGGCATGCAGGCTTTTGCTTTTTGTTATTTTGATGAAATAGAGGGATGTCAACCCAGCCTCTGGCCTCTCTGCAGAGAAGGAGGTCACCTGTCAGCCCCAAGGAAGCAACATGGCCGGCCCTAAGCTAGGAGGGGTCTCACACAGCTTCTTGTCGTGGGAATCCTGTCCCTGGCTTGACATCTGGGGAAACTGAGGCACAAGTGGATGAGTGCAGGTTCACTCCAGGCAGCCCGACATGAAGCCTTCTTGTTCAACCCCGCCCTTTTAGCCAGCGAGGGCTCCTAGATGAAGAGAAGCCTGGTCTCTTCAGAGCCACACGGTTCAACACTTGCTCTCTCCTGGTCCAAAGGCAGAACTGGCTTTGTTTCTGACACTTGCTAGCTGAGTGACCCTGGAACTTACTTTTGCTTTCTGAGTTTGCACACCAGATCTCTGAAATCTTGGGGCTACCTACATCCCATTGGAGAGCCCCGTGAGTAGTTCCTTCCTTCTTTCCTTCCCTTCCTCTCTCCCTTTCCTTCTTCCTTCTTCCTTTCCTTTCCTTCCCTTCCCTTCCCTTCCCTTCCCTTCCCTTCCCTTCCCTTTCCTTTCCTCTCCCTCCCTCCCTTCCCTCTTTTCTTTCCTTCCTTCCTCTTTCCTTTCCTTTCCTTCCCTTCCCTTCCCTTTCCTTTCCTTTCCCTCCTTCCCTCCTTCCCTTCTCCCCTTCCTTCCTTTCTTCCTTCCTTCCTTCACTCCTTCCTTCCTTCTTTCCTCCCTTCCTTTCTTTTTGACTTAATTCTAGTTAATTATTTACCATTGTTTCTGATCCATAACCATCACTATCCAGGACGCACGCAAACAAAATCAATGGGAATGTGAGACCAGTTCTCCATACCTCTTATTTAATAAGCTAACGTTTGTGGCAGATATTTGAGCTTTTGGTTATCAGGGAAGAGAGCACCTTTGATTTGTTGCTCTCTTTTTGGGGGGTACATTTTAAGAAATGCCCTTGGTTCTCATGATAACTTCTCCTGAAGGTCATGGAAAGTTATGTTCCTGAATATTCACGAGGTCATGGAGATGGTGATCAATACGTACAGTGCTCGTGAGGCACATTCTGGAGAGTCACCTCACCCTACCCCCTAAAGGCATGTCTGGGACTCTCCGAGCGGGACCCAGAACACCTGACCCTCTGGAAGGGCTGGCATGGACATCAGAGGGGACCCATTATTCCTTTCTTGCTCAACTGAATTGTCATTATGCCCCAAGGCACTCAACCAACTGTGATAAAATATTTTTTAGGACCGGAGTTGGTATCTGGCCGATGGCGCCGGGAGGGTAGAGATGAGGAAAAGAAAAGGAAAGAAAAAAACAATAAACCCAAACCCACCAAGGTCCTGAACTTACCAAGTAGCCGAGCAGGACTTAAGATTCCAGTGCTTCTGTGTGAAACGCAGGCAAACGCAGAGAGAAAACGTTAATGATTCCAGCAGAGAGGGGATTATGTGGGGCTATTTTACCTTCTGCAAAATCGACCCCGGGTTTGGATTCAGAGGGTCTCCTTGCAACCCGAGCTCCAGTCTAGACCCAGCGGAGAATGTGTGGGCATTCGTGTCGGATAGACGAACTTTCAAATCCTGGATTTCCCACTTATTAGTTGGGGACATTAGTGACAGGTTTCACCGCTGCACAACACAGGATGGGTACCCAGTATTCACTCCTCCTCAGAATTTGTTGTTTCTGAGAGTTGAGTAATTGTAGACAAGATGCCTGAATCTTCCTGCAACCCTGCAGGTTAACCCGCAAGGGCTGCCGTAACAAAATACCCCAGAGTGGGTGGTGTAGACAACAGAAATGTCTTTTCAACAGTTCTGGAGACCAGAAGTCCATGAGTAAGGTGCTGGTTGACTAGATTTCTGGGTGAAGGCTCTTTTCATGGCTTGTAACTGACCGGCTTCTCACCGTGTCCTCACATGGCTTTTTCTTCGTGCTTGTATATAGACAAAGAGATCTCTGGTGTCTCCTCTCAGGAAGACACCAGTCCTATTGGGATAAGGTCCCAGATTTCTGACCTCAACTTTTATCACCTCCTTATGGGTCCTAAGGAGGTGTATCACCCAGATACAGTCGCACTGGGTGTTAGGGCATCGATGCATAAATTTGCGGGGACAGAGACCCAACTCTGCCCATAACACCCTGACCTATCTCAGCAAAATGAGATTATGGCCTCAGCTGGTCTGAACCATAGGAAAATCTGAGATCACGGGCATATGTTGAAAATCAACATAACAAGCAAAGAGGTCTCAATTCTTGGAAAAGTTGAACCGTATCCGCATGTAGACAACTGATACCTTTAATTGGTAGCTCTCCGGGAGTGGTCAGTTTCGAGACAGAACCAGAGAAGGGGGGTGGCACGCAGGCAAGCACTAAAGAGAAAGAGGGTTAACTGCTTCCTTCTCTTCACACAGTAGCTAGAGCAAGTTCATGTCGCTGCTGTGAGGGGAATCCCCCATGACCTCCATGACACGTAGGAAAAATGCCAAAGTCCCTTCTCTGTCTGCCCTTGGATGCTCCCCATCACTCATCCAAACCTAGCAGCCTCTCTGCTATTTTCTCCACCACCCCAAACACAATGCTATCTCAGGCATTGACATTGTGTATTTGTCTATGGAAACCCCATTCCTGGAAGACATCAAGTGGGACTCCCTCCCTCCCTTTCTTCAGGTCTCCATGATTCAGTGTCAGCTGTTCCAGAAAGGCCGTTCTAAGTCACTCCCTCTAACTCAGTGACCCCCATAACTCTCTGTGTCTCCCTCTTACCCCGATATAATCTTTTATGCGGTGTTTCTCTCTCTCTGGCCCAATTTCCAGCATTCTTACCCATGTCTACACGCGTATCCGTTTCTATCAATGCGTGTGTTCGTGTCTTTATTATCTTTCTCTCCTCCAGACTGCAGACTCTGGAGCCATGACTTCCTCCTGTTCATCGCTTTATCTCCAGCAAAACAAAACAGTGCCTGACAGATAGCACGTGCTTAACGGCCATTGTTGGAGGACCACAGTGTGCCTCCCTCACAGGTCTGGTGTGAGGGTTCTAGGAAATAACGTGGGTAAAGCAGTGAGGCCAGAACATAGCACAAGCCACATAATCATGACAAGGGGTTATTGCCAACCCTATTAGCCTTGCTTTATCGTCATTGGGAAGTCATTTCTGATGTTCAGGCTGGGCAGAGAGTAGACGAAAGTGATTCTCAAAGTCTTTTCCATGGCTCGCCATGGTAACTAAGGGTTTTGTGAGAGAAGAGTATTTCTGCTTCTGAGGAGTAGAGAGCCGATTTCAGGCAGTTGTGACAACAACGTCCAGTGACCATCCCTGGCACATTGCTTAAGGCAAGCAATGCCACGTGAGTGGGGGCCACATGGCATCGTCAGCACACCTAAATGTTCTCATGGTCACGACAGGTGGGGGACACTGCATGAAAAAGCATACAGGTATTTATTTTAGACAGAAGCTATTTGATTTGGTGGGAAATACTGTGAATCCTCAAGTCAGGTAAATCTAGGTTTGATTCCTACTTCTGCTCCGGAGCAAAACCATCATCATTCATAACTACTGATGTTAGAAATGCTGTTGGTGAATGTCCAACGGCTCGATTCTACTTTTGGCTGTCCCACTTGCTAGCTCTGTGACCCTGATGCTTTGCACCGCACTTTCCTGATGTGTAAATCGGAGACACGGTTGCACTTGATTCGTAAGAGTGTCGGATTACATGGGTTGGTATGTGCAAAGCAATGAAAACAATCCCTTAGCACAGAGAAAGTGCCATATGTTTGCTTTCATCATGGCTGTTACCACTATAACTGTTACTACAGCTAACAATAACAAAGTTTTTATTTTAGAATTATTATTATATTATATAACCCAGACAAAACCTTTATAAGGTAAGCAATGGCATGAGCCCAATTTGTGGATGGAGAAACCAAGGCCCCGAAAGTCTCACAGCTGGAAAAATGTGGGATGGAGTTCAAATTCCATGTTGTCGGATTCCAAAGTGCTCTAAGCCACCATGTGACACAGCTTCTTTGGACAGGACCGACTAAGTTCAGGGAATCAGGCTGTATTTCAAGCATGTGGTTGATGATGTCCCCTGAGGTAGAACTTAATTTTATACACAGAGCTTCAACAAGGATGGGCTCAAGCCTGATCCCTAGTGGGTTCCTCAAGAAGAACATATGAGGGTCGGGTTTCCTCCACACCTTCACCAACGCTTGCTGTGTTTTGACGTTTTGATGATAGGCATCCCAACAAGTGTAAGAGGAGATCTCATTGTATTTTTTTTCATTTTTAATGTTTATTTTTATTTTTGAGAGACAGAGTGTGAGCGGGGAAGGGGCAGAGAGAGAGGGAGACACAGAATCTGAAACAGGCTCCAGGCTCTGAGCTGTCAGCACAGAGCCTGACGCGGGGCTCGAACCCACAAACCGCGAGATCATGACCTGAGCCGAAGTCGGATGCTTAACTGACTGAGCCACCCAGGCGCCCCAACTGGGTGTATATCTAAAGGAAATAAAGTCACCACCCCGAAAAGATATCTTCACCCCCATGTTCATTGGAGCATTTTTCACAACAGCCAAAATATGGAGGCAACCAACGTGTGCATTGATGGATGAACGGACAAAGAAAATTTATATATAATGTGCATATATATAATGGACCGTTATCATCCTTAAAAAAGGAATTCTTGCCATTTGTGACAACGTGAACCAACCCTGAGGACATTATGCTAAGCTAAATAAGCCGCACATGGAAAAAAAGTGTATGAACACACTTACATGTGGAATCTAAAAGAGTTGAACTCACGGAAACAAGAGTAGAAGGACAGCAAAACGTGGGGAGATGTTGGCCAAAGGGTACAGCTTGAAGGATTACTATAAAGCCAATCAAGACAGGGTAATATTAATGAAATAATAGACAAATAGATTAATGGGACAGAATAGAGCCCAGAAATAGACTCACAGAAATAGAGTCAACGAATCTGTGACAATGGAGCAAATGCAACTCAATGGAGAAAAGCTAGTGTTTTCAACAAATGGTGCTGGGACACCGTATATCTGCCAATGGACTGGTAACCAGACTGTACGGAGAACTCTTACAACTCAGCAATAAGAAAAGACACAACCCAATTTTAAAAATGAACAAAAGATCTGAACAGATATCTCACTAGAGAGATATACAGGCGACAACTAAGCTTACGGAAAACTGATCCACATCACATGTCACTAGGGAATTACAAATTAAGACAACGAAACACCACTACACTCTTATGAAGATGGCCCCAATCCAAACACCAACAACGTCAATGCTGGGAAGGTATGGGGTGACAGGAGCTCTCATTCATTGCTGGTGGGAATCCAAAATGGTACGGCCACTTTAGGGGCTTGGCGGTCCCCTACAGAACTAAACACGCCCTTATCATATGACTCAGTATGACCCAAGTGAGTTGGAAACTGATGTCCACACAAAAACTTGCACACAGAGGTTTACAGAAGCTTTATTCATAGCCGCCTAAACTTGGGAGCAACCGAGATGCCCTTCAGTAGGTCAGTAGATAAATACACTGGTGCATCCAGACAATGGAATATTATTCAGTGATAAAAGGAAATGAACTATCTTGAGCCACATAAAAACCATCGGGGGAGCCTTTGATGCATGTCGCTGAGAGAAACCATTCCTAAAAAGCAACGTACTGTATGATCCAAACTATGTGATATTCTGGAAAAGGCAAAGCTACTTTGCAAAGTGGAAAACATCACTTCTGTAGGAGACAAGGGTAAAGCAGAAAGGAGAAATCTTTTGGAGGCTGGATGTTGATGAGAGAAAAGAGTGGCACACTTTAGGACACTGTAAAATAAAACAGAACCCCCCCCCCTGCCAAGTGGAAGAAACCATAAACCTTCCCGCCATCAAGCACCCACCCATGTCCCCCCCCCCCCCCCCCCCCCCGGGCGCCAGCCAGGAAAGAAACTGCCCCCCCCCCACTATGTGGACGGCAGAGGGAGCCCTTGAGCTATGAATCCTAGAAACCATCAACCCTGGTCTGCGAAATGCTACAAGTATTTGGAGATAGGAAAACCATCTTGAATCAGAAATTCAAAAAGACAGGTCATGAACTCACAGTTTGTGCGTTCAAGCCCCGCATCGGGCTCTGTGCTGACAGCTCAGAGCCTGGAGCCTGCTTCAAATTCTGTGTCTCCTTCTCTCTCTCCCCCTCCTCCAGTCACTCTCTCTCTCTCTCTCTCTCTCAAAAATAAAGAAACATTAAAAAAAACTTTAAAAATTTTCAAAAAGAACTCCAATGATTTTTTTTAAATAGGAAAAAATAGAACAATACTGAGCTCGAGCAGGAAATGGAGAAAAAGTTTACAAGTATCCAAAGTGACAACTAAATTAAAATCTGGCCAAGGGAGAGAGTAGGCTCAAACGCAGACTCAAGAAGGGGCATCTGAGAAAGGCGCCAGGACATCCAGGAAGGTGAAAAGAAGATAAAAATTTCAAAGGAGTAATAGAGACTGTGATAGAAAGAAAGGAACCGCATATATGATGCCTGTCCCTGAAAAAGAATAACAAAACAAAGGAAGAAAAATGATATTATAGATATAGTCAGAGAAAACCTGCAAAAATCAAAGATCGGAATCTACATGGTCAAAGGACCCACCAGTTACCTGGAAAAACTTACCTGGAAATAATGATTTCTAGCGTATAGTCGTATAGTTTTTAGACTTTCAGGGTAGAGAAAATACCCTCAGAACACACAAAGCAAAAAAAAAATGAAATGATTTGTTATTTCTTTTTTAACGTTTTAATTAATGTATTTATTTTTAAAAATACTTATTAATTTTTGGGAGAGTGCAAGTGGAGGAGGGGCAGAGAGAGGGGGACGGAGGGCCGAAAGCGGGCTCTGCGCTGAGAGCAGTGAGCCAGATGTGGGGCTCGAGCTCACAGATTGCAAGATCATGACCTAAGAGGAAATCAAGAGGCGGACGCTCAACTGACATAGCCACCCAGGTGCCCCTTAACGTTTTTATTTATTTTTGAGAAAAAGACAGAGCGTGAGTGGGGGAGGGGCAAAGACACACACACACACACACACACACACACACACACACACACAGAATCCGAAGCAGGCTCCAGGGTCCGAGCTGTCAGCACAGGACCCATGCAGGGCTTGAACTCAGGAACCCTGAGATCATGTCCTGAGCCGAAGTCAGAAGTTCAACCAACTGGGCCACCCAGGCGCCATTTATTTATTTATTTATTTTTGAGAAAGAGAGAGGGTGCAAGTGAGTGAGAGGCAGAGAGAGAGAGGGAAAGAGAGAGAGAGAAGCAGGGCTCAAGTTCACCCGATGCGGGTCTCAGACTCACCTGATGTGGGACATGAACTGGCAAACCACGAGATCATGACTTGAGTCGAAATCAGATACTTAATGACTGAGCCACCCAGGTGCCCGAGATCAAATAATTTAAAAGAGCAAGCTGGGGCGCCTAGTGGCTCAGTCAGTAGAGCTTGATCGCAGGGTTGCGAGTTCGAGCCCCACGCTGGTTGTAGCAATTGCTTAAAAAAAAAAAAAAAAGAAAGAAACATTTGGAAGACAAACAGAAGAGCAGGTTCATCAGGCTGGCCTCAAATTTCTCAAAGCAGTTGCAGAGCAAGACAGTGACAATGCAGCATTTTCGAGAAACTCAAACTGTATTTGCCAGCTTCTTCTGCAGTTAGATGGGGCCATGGAATGACATTGTCAAAGTAGCTGCTTACTCAAGACCAGGGTGTCCAGTAATGAGATGTTTTTAGATGACTAGCTACCAGAGGAAAGCTCCTATTGTAAAGGCTGACAGTCCAAGGGTGAGGGAATCAATGTGAATAGTGAGCCTTTCTGAAAATATTTACCCAAACCCTATCACTCCTGGGACCTGGGGACGTCATTACAAGGCGTGTTTGATAGCCAACAGCGAAGCGAACTTAAATCACGACTCTGTCTCGTGTTTCTAGAATCTTCGACTAGGATTACTGGATCCCAGTGGTCAGTCTGAGTCCTTGAAAATCAATCTGCACTCAAAACCGGTATTCAGGAGCCCCTGGAAAGATCTGTGTATTTCCCTTTCTCCCGAACACTGAGCGGTGTGCCCAATTGGGGAAGTCTACCAAGAAGGCTGAGAGTGTATCCCCGTGGTGTTACAGCAGCGTGTGGCTTCATGGTTGTCCAGCTTCCTCGTCATTCAAGGGACACTGAGGCTGTGAACCGACTCGTGCCTGGAAGTTGGGTAGAAGGCTGGCGCTTTTAGCTCTTCCGTGTAAAGAACAGTGAGCGAGTTGATTTTCTTCCTGAGAAACCTACGATCCATTTATCACCACCCGGTCAACCACTGGTCTCTCTGGTCAACCTCTCCCAAGGATCTGATTAGTAAGTAATCCCCTGTACCTGGTGTCATAACCACGATCGCTTTGCACCTTAGGGATTGCTTGCCACCACCCGAGCTCAGTCACAGCGGGTTCTGCTGCTCCTCTGAGACAAGTAAGCCCATTTCAAAGATAGTCCTTTCTGCCAGCATTCAAAGACTAGAATGACAAGTCAAAAACGTTCTTTTTTAGATTTCCTATTTCTCATGAAAGATTACAATGAGCCTTCTGGGTTCAAAAGAGAGTGCTTCCGAACTTTATTTCTTTTTGGGGGGGGCACGGTGCTGTGATCTACTGTAAGATTACATTTAACAATATGATTTGGCTTATTTATTTATTTATTTATTTATTTTTAACGTTTATTTACTTTTGAGACAGAGAGAGACAGAGCATGAACAGGGGAGGGGCAGAGAGAGAGGGAGACACAGAATCTGAAACAGGCTCCAGCACAGAGCCCGACGCGGGGCTCGAACTCACGGACCGTGAGATCATGACCTGAGCCGAAGTCGGACGCTTAACCGACCAAGACCCAGGCGCCCCTATATATAGGTTTTTAAAAAAAAATTTTTAATGCTTATTTATTTCTGAGACACAGAGAGACAGAGCATGAGCGGGGGAGGGGCAGAGAGAGAGGGAGACACAGAATCCGAACCAGGTTCCGGGCTCTGAGCCATCAGCACAGAGCCCGACACAGGGCTTGAACTCACGGACTGTGAGATCATGACCTGAGCAGAAGCCCCACGCTCAGCCGACTGAACCCTCCAGGTGCCCCTATATATAGGTTTTGATTGAGTTATGGTGACATACAACCTTGTGCAATGTAACAATTGGACGTTGTGTTCGCAGCAAAATGTTCACCACAATGAGTCCAGGCACCACCCGTGACCATAAAAAGTTGCAAAAAAAATTTTTTTTCTGACGATGTGAACTTTCAAGATTCACTCTTCACTCTTGCAGCAGCCTTCAAAAATGCACTAAGACACCATTGACTACAGTCCCCAGGCCACACACCACATCCCTGCGACCTATCCGTGTACGTATCTGTATATAGGCATCCGTATCTATTTATAAAATCAGCTTGAACTATAAGAGATAATATATTGGATACACATACTATATACTCTGCGTTTTTCCTCGAACTCTGCAGCATTTAAAATTTTTAACAGTGCTGGTCATGCCCCACTGAATTGATGACTGTGACCCACAGCTTTAAAAACTCTCCTCAGAGGGGCGCCTGGGGGGCTCAGTCGGGTAGGTGTCTGACTTTGGCTCAGGTCAGGATCTCACGGTTCGTGGGTTCGAGCCCCGTGTCAGGCTCTGTGCCGACAGCTCGGAGCCTGGAGCCTGCTTCAGAATCTGTCTCCCTCTCTCTCTGCCCCTCCCTCCCTCACGCTCTTTGTGTGTGTGTGTCTCTCTCTCAAACATAAATAAACTTTAAAAATACATAAACATAAAAAAATAAAATAGTTCACACATCCCAAGAGTTGTTTAGGCTTTTGCTATAATAGTCTGTTTCAGGCTTAGGAAAGCCTAAATGCAGCTGGGCATAACGGATTTGGTTTGATGTAGATTTGCGTTAGCCCGACCAGGAAATTGTTGGGAAGGCAACCGGCAAATTGTTGGGAAGGCAACTTTCTTGGCACACTAAATAAGGAATATCTGGGTGATTCGTTTGACCCTTGGAGGCAAATTGCCTTTGTGGCAGGATTTCAACATTTTCTTAGGATCCTGAATGCTTAACTAGGAATAGATAAAGGAAAACAAAAAATGAGCTCATCTCAAAAATGTCCCCTAAAAAACTTGCAAGAAGCAAAAAGACCTATTATAAAGAAGTATCTGAACAGGCAAGGATCTGAAAATTCATCAAGGAGTGTTGTTTTTATTAATTTTTTTTAATGTTTATTTTTACTTTTGACAGAGAAAGAGAGAGAGACAGAGCACGAGCAGGGGAGGGGCAGAGAGAGAGGGAGACACAGAATCCGAAGCAGGCTCCAGGCTCTGAGCTGTCAGCACAGAGCCTGACGCGAGGCTCGAACTCATGGACTCAGAGATCAGGAACCAAGTCGGATGCTCAACCGACTGAGCCACCCAGGCGCCCCAGGGAGTGTTGTTTTTAATGTAAAGACATCTATTTTCCCTCTAAGGGACAATGATTTAGAATGACAAAGCAGGGGCGCCTGGGTGGTTCAGTCGGTTGAGCCCTTGACTCTTGATTTAGGCTCAGGTCATGATCCCAGGGTGGTGAGATTGAGCCCCAGGTCAGGGTCATGCTGAACATAGAGCCTGTTTGGGATTCTCTCTCTCTCTCTCTCTCTCTCTCTCTCTCTCAAAAAAAAGGCCAAATTTAACCCAGTTAGTAAGTAAAAGTGCTGAGGCTACAATAGAAGTTTCCATATAAAAACCCCATCATCCATAATCCACGACCAAAACCCCGAGCTATTTACAGCCAGATCATAGCTCAGAAAAAAAAAAAAAAAAACAACAAGAACAAAAACAAAAAACGTTTTTAAGGAGAGTCCTATCTCCTCCTTTCACAAAAGAAACTGGATATTCATTTCCCCTGGGAACGATTAGACCCTCCTCATGCCCCTCCCAGAAAATGTCGCCATCAGTCACAATATTTCCAGACCTTGTCCTTGTTATAATTCTGGGTCAGTGAGCACCATTTTCTCCCAAACGCATCCCCGTCTTCAGTGCATTCGCGGTAGATAAGGCGTCTGTACCAGAAGGGAAACACGCATTTTGCGAAGTCTACAGAGGAGGGAAGCAATCAGGATAAGAAATCTTTCTGTTTTGTACCTCCTCTTTGCCATCACACACACGCGTGCGCCCACACACACCATCCCGCTCGGCACCATCTACTCTGAAATATTGGTGGGGGATTGGGGTTTTGCTAAACGTTTTCATTTCAAGGTAACGTGGGTGAAGCCCTCATCATACGTCTTGGGGGCCTTGTGACTTCCACACTGCCAGAGATCTGCACAAACCTTATTTTCGCAATGTAATTGACCGTGGATTCCCTTCTCAGGACCCTCTGGCCGGTCTCCCCGGACTTCAGCCCTGGCGACAAAAGATCACTGCCCTGAGGTGTGCAGAGGCAAGGTACTCACCTTCTTCAGAGCAATACTTCCACTGTCCTTGGTATGTCTTAGTTAGGGAGCACCACTTGTGTTTTGCCTTGAACTTGATGCAGTCATAGAATATCCCACCTTTGTACTGGAATGGAAAGACGCACTTGCCATCTAGAGAAAACAAAGATCCTTCGTCCCTCTCTGGGAGTGTTAGTTGAGATGTTACAAAATTACTTTCATCCTCCCTTGCTTGCACCAGAATCAGAGCCCCTGCCTGAGGTTCTGGTGGGTCACGTAGCAGCAGAGCTGTTGAAACCCCTACCCCGTGTCCCACTTTTCTCCACGGTATAGACACTGTTGGTGGTTTGCTTAGCATTTGACCCTGGTTCCAGAAGTCTATACTAAGGTTAGAAACATAAATTTGAGACTTATCTGTTAAACAATTTCCCCTCTTTTTTCTTTACCTTCTCACATACGTGCATACACACACACACACACACACACACACACACACTGTATATAGCCTGATTTATCTCTATCCACACTTTTCTGCATGTATATATGGATTTTTCTGCATATATATATATATATATATATATATATATATCTCCATCCATCCGTCCATCCATCCATCCATCCATCCAACATATATATAACTATACATAATATATATGTAGGGGTACACATGCACAGATTTTTTGCTCCCTCCCCAAATGAGTCACACTTTATATCCATAATTTATTTTGAGAGAGAGAGAGCACGCACGCACGAGTAGAGGAGGGGCAGAGAGAGAGGGAGACAGAGAATCTGAAGCAGTCTCTGCACCCTCAGTGCAGACAGAGCCCAATACGGGACTCAAACTCACAAACCGTGAGATCATGACCTGACCTGAAATCAAGAGTCGGATGCTCAACTGACTGAGCCACCCAGATGTCCCCATAACCTGAGTTTCTAACTCAGCATATCACAAAAATCCTTTTCAACATATCCTCTCCCTCCCTTATTTTTAGAACTCCTGGCCTCCATTTAAGACAGCTTCCAGAACTGTATCTAGAATTGAACTCGCTCTCTTTCTTGCTTGCTTATATTTGCCCTTATGAACGACAGTCATTCTCTATCCACCCATTGACTCAAGCCAAAAATGTTATCCAACGTATCCTTTTAAAGCTTTGTAGCTCTACCTCCTTTCTAATGCCAATTCAGAGTCTGTGATACGGATTTTGCCAAATTTATTCAATATTTCCCTTATTCAGATTGTTTATCCTCTGCATATGAAGCTGAGGCAAGCATTCATATATGTAAATCCTTATGTATTGAAGCATCTGTTTCTACAGAATGGACTCCCCAAAGCAAGATTATTAGGTTAAAGCACATATGAATCGTTAACACTGCTGGGAGTTGTTTTCTCAAAAGGCAATAGCGACTCACCTTTCCTACCAATGTGCTCTTTTACCCGGATTTTCATTAGCAGGAGGCATTTATACAATTTTAAAACACTTGACTTTAAAACAGATGATTCCTGTCTTCCTTTAAAACAGATGGTGCAGTTGGCGTGCCTCGATGCCTCGCTTTGTGTTCTTCAATGTGATTTCATCATCAGTTGAGTGTCTGACTCTTGATTTTGGCTTAGGTCATGATCCCAGGGTCATGGGATTGAGCCCTGTGTCAGGCTCTGTACTAAGCGTGGAGCCTGCTTGAGATTCTCTCTCTCTCTCTCTCTCTCTCTCTGTCCCTCTGCCCTTCTCCCATGTGCTCCCGCCCACACTTAAATAAATAAATAAATAAATAAATAAATAAATAAATAACAGATTAAAAAAATAAAATAGATGGTCCAGGGTAACATGAAAAAAATATGAAGCCAGGGAGCATCAGAAAAGATTACTTATTATTTGATGCATTTTAGGCTGACACCATGCTGTTTATATGGCAATAATTGTGGTTTGTTTAAATATCTGATAATACAAGATGTTTCTCCAGCACTTTTTTGTGTATAATATTCCTCATTACTATTGGGCATTTTTCCTCTGTGAATCTTTTTTTTTTTAATTTTTTTTTAACGTTTATTTATTTTTGAGACAGAGAGAGACAGAGCATGAACGGGGGAGGGTCAGAGAGAGAGGGAGACACAGAATCCGAAACAGGCTCCAGGCTCTGAGCTGTCAGCACAGAGCCCAACGCGGGGCTCGAACTCATGGACCACGAGATCGTGACCTGAGCCGAAGTCAGCCGCTTAACCGACTGAGCCACCCAGGCACCCCAAACCTTTTTCTTTTTTAAAGTTTATTTAGACAGAGAGAGAGAAAAAGAGAGAGTGAAGAAGGGACAGACAGAGAGGGAGAGAGAAGAATCCCAGGCAGGCTCCACACTGTCAGTACAGAGCCTGATGCGGGGCTCGAACCCATGAACCGTGAGGTCATGCCCTGAGCCGAAGTCGGACGCTTAACCGACCAAGCCACCCAGGCGCCCCGTCCTCTGTGAATCTTAAAATCGGGTATTTTCTGTTATATTGGCAGAAATTAAAGAGTAGTGCCAGTAAAATGCCAGTAAAGTTCGGGGTGACTCTATTTCTTGTTTTTGTTTCTGTTTACAAATTGCTTATATCAAATTTTATGAAAAGAGAAAAAAGAAATGTTATCAGGAAAAACCCCACTGCTTTCCCTGTTTTTATAAAATTATAAGGAAATGTATTTTCATATCCAAAAGTCTTCTGATCAACTTACCTTTGACTTCTGGAAAGTGAGTTATAGTGTCTGAAAAAGAAAATTTGAAGCTGACATTTATTTCCCAATTCTTATCCTTTCCAGTCAAAAACATGGCATGATTCTTCTATTATTCACAACTCGCTTTGTGTTCTTCAATGTGATTTCATCATTTACTTTAAGTCCTGGAGATTTCTTGCTGATATAACTCCAAAGTGCTTTTGGTCATTGATGTAAAATAGAGTGACTTCCTTTTCCACCAGTGTCTAGTTTGTTTTTACCAGTATAGAGAAGAACAACTTACTACTGTATATCTATCTTATATCCAGCCACTCTCTTCTTGAAGCTAGTAATCTTTCCTAGTTTTCCTAGGCATTCCTATAAAGTACACATTCATATAAAATAATTGTACTTGTTATTTTCTCTGGTTTATATATTATTTCCTTTTTGCAATGTCACATGTGTTAGATTCCATCATCCCCACAATGTTCACTAGTACTGGTCACAATAGGCACATCTGAGCTTTGGACAGGGGGAATGACATTGAGGTTAAGAATGTCCATTTCAGGGGCACCTGGGTGGCTCACTCAGTTAAGCGTCTGACTCTTGGTTTCTGCTCTGGTCATGATCTCATGTTTCATGGGATTGAGCCCCACACTGGGCTCTGTGCTGACAGCATGAAGCCTGCTTGGGATTCTCTCTCTCTCTCTCTCTCTCTGCCCTTCCCCTGCTCATTCTCTCTCTTTCTCAAAATGAATAAATAAGACTTAAAAAAAAACCCAAAAGAATGTTTATTTAATCATGGTTGATAATAGCTCCACAAATAGAAATTAATCCAAAAGTACCAATCACTAAGGGAATTTAAAAATAAAATATAACTTTAGGGGCACCTGGGTGGTTCAGTTAAGTGTCTGACACTTGTTCTCTGCTCAGGTCTTGATCTCAGGGTCTTGAGTTCAAGCCCTGTATTGGGCTCCATGCTGAGCATGAAGCCTACTTAAAAAATAATAAAATAAAATAAAATAAAATAAAATAAAATAAAATAAAACTTTATAATACCATGCAAGCATTAACAAAGATGAGCATAGAAATAGATAGGAAAACATTTGTACTTCATCTTTAGGTGACAAAAGGCATTCTCTATTTCATTACATCCTTTAAGACTCTATTTTTCCAAAAAAGGAAATCACATTATGAAATTGTATGGGATGAAAACTCAAAAATATAAACAGTAAAAAAACAATAATATTATAATTGCTTTCCTCTTCTTTTTCCTTAACTATTACAACAGGTTTTTTTCATTTCATTTATTTTAGAGAGAGAGAGAAAGCATGCGAGCAAGAGAGAAGGGCAGAGGGAGAGAGAATCTTAAGCAGGCTTCATGCTCAGCCCATTTCCTTAACAATTTTTTTTAAGTTTATGTGTTTTTTGAGAGAGAGGGGCGCAGGGAGAGAGGAGAGACAGAATCCCAAGTTGGCTCTGGGCCAGTAACAGGCTCTGAGCCACCAGCACAGAGCCTGATGCAGGGTGGGGCTCCATCCCATGAACTGTGGGATCATGACCTGAGTGGAAATCAAGAGTTAGATGCTTAATTGACTGAGCCACTAAGGTACCCCTCCTTAACTATTTTTAACATAAATTTTAATATATCTTTTTTTTTTTTTTTTTGTAGGCTTCATGCCCAGCACAAATCCCAGCACAGGGCTCAGACTCACAACCTTGAGATCAAGGCCTGAGCTGAGATCAAGAGTTGGACCCTTAACTGACTGAGCCACTCAGGCGCCCCATACTTTATCTTATATGTAAAAACATAAAATAGTTTTTCATGAAAAATACAGTTTCTCACCAGGAGAAGAAGCATAATATTCAACGACTTTACATTTTATTGCCAAATTTCAAAAGAAACTCTAATAAAAGAATTTTGATCAACTCACCTATAGCTGGTAGATTGTCATCTGAAAGACACAATTGTAAACAAATATTTATTTCACTAGATTAACCTTTAAAATAAAACACAAATATTTTACTGAATTATATCCCAGTAAGGATAATATTTTGAAGGAGAGGCATCAAAATTTCAGTGATGCTTATTTTCAGTAGTGTCATTGTGGGTGATTTAAAAAACATTTTTAAAAAATGTTTATTTTTCAGAGAGAGACAGAGAGACAGAGCATGAGTTGGGGAGGGGCAGAGAGAGGGAGACACAGAATCTGAAGCAGGCTCCAGGCTCTGAGCTGTCAGCACAGAGCCCGATGGGGGTGCTGAACTCACGGACTGTGAGATCATGACCTGAGCTGAATTCAGACGTTCAATCGACTGAGCCATTCAGGCGCCCCTTATTGTGGGTGATTTTAAATTTTTCCTTTTGCTTTAACTGTATTTTCCAAATAGTGTTAATGAACAGGAACAACAAAACAATCCCTAAAACAAACAAACAAAGAATCAGGGATGCCTGGCCTGGGTGGCTCAGTCAGTTGAGCATCCAACTCTTGATTTTGGCTCAGGTCATGATCTCACCGTTTGTGGGTTTGAGCCCCGAGTTGGGCTCTGCACTGATAGCATGCAGCCTGCTTGGGATTCTCCCTCTCTCTCTCTCTCTTTCTCAAAAAATAAATAAAATAAAAATTAAAAAAATACGTAGGTAAAAATAAATGACTTACTTTTTCCATACCTTCCTACAAAAATAAACTACAATATAGGAGGGAAAACATGTTTTACACCTTCACTGTTCTTTTCTGTTTTGTTTTACTCTATTTATTTTTATTAAAAAAAAATTTTTTAACGTTTATTTATTTTTGAGACAGAGAGAGACACAGCATGAACGGGGGAGGGGCAGAGAGAGAGGGAGACACAAAATCGGAAGCAGGCTCCAGGCTCTGAGCCATCAGCCCAGAGCCCGACGCGGGGCTCGAACTCACATATCTCGAGATCGTGACCTGAGCTGAAGTCGGACGCTCAACCCACTGAGCCATCCAGGCGCCCCTCTATTTCTTTTTAGTACTATCTGAAAGGTACCATTGGAAGCAAACATTTACTGATCTGTCCTTGGCTTTTAGAATAAGATCAAATTAGTTTTAGCATCTGTTAAGGAAAGGTCTTTGCAGGTCAAAGTCACAGGTTTGTTATGAGGGTTGAATAAAAACATACGTCCGGGCTCTGCACAGTACATGGCAGATAGCAAGCATGTACCATACGGCAACTCTTTTATTGCAGAAAGGATTTCTTTCCTTACGATAATCATTATTATTTTCTCCCTGATGAGGTTCAAGTTTGCAATTAATTTTCACAAACAATAGAGAACTTCTATCCACTAGAAACTGCTCCAGAATTCCAGTTTAGGAGACTCTGGTATCGGGCAAGTATTGAAATTACAAGAAATCTCGGGGCGCCTGGGTGGCGCAGTCGGTTAAGCGTCCGACTTCAGCCAGGTCACGATCTCGCGGTCCGCGAGTTCGAGCCCCGCGTCGGGCTCTGGGCTGATGGCTCAGAGCCTGGAGCCTGTTTCCGATTCTGTGTCTCCCTCTCTCTCTGCCCCTCCCCCGTTCATGCTCTGTCTCTCTCTGTCCCAAAAATAAATAAACGTTGAAAAAAAAATTATAAGAAATCTCACAGAAAGTGCTAGGGCGTTTCATAATAAACGGATTGTCTGTTGTGCGCAGATCTTCAACTGCTCTTTTCTGAGATCGGAACAGAGACAGGATCTCAATGGGTGTGTTTTTGCCTGTAACCGTTGAACTGGCAACCTGTATAAAACATGAAACTTTTTTTTTCTTTTCAGGGAGCAGGAAACATGGCATAAAGACGGCGATGAGAGATGACTTACTTTTTCACACCTATCACCAGGAAGGATTCCAGTCGGAGGACGCATTCAGAATATAAATTGACAGTGAAGAGATGTGGCTAAAGAAATATGCTTTCTCAGAACCTCTAGCTCAGTTGTCCCCAGCTAGCTGTGTGACTCCCGGGACACGACTCAACCCCTCTGTGCCTCAGATTCTCCTCTATAAAATGAGGGCGCTAACTGTACCTACCTCATGGACTTGTTATGAGGACCATATGTATTATGCATATCAAGCACCCAGCACACCATTCTGCTTACCATTAGAAAGTCTGTCTGCCCTCTGCACCCAGCACACCATTCGGCTTAACATTAGAAATTCTGTCTGCCCTCCACGGGGGAGAGGACATTGACAATTCTTTTGAGTCTGTGGGAACGTTTCCATAATACAACGGGTTAAAGATGTTTAAAAGAACACCTGACCTAATCATAACAGCAAAGAATTATGGAGAACTCGCGCTGGGAATGTAAAATAGTGCAGCTGCTATGGAAAATGGAAAACAGGAGGGAGGTTGCTCAAAAAATTAAAAATAGAATGGCCATGTGATCTCGCGATCTCATTTCTTTTTTTTTTAACGTTTACTTTTTGAGAGACAGAGAGAGGCAGAGCACAAGTGGGGGAGGGGCAGAGAGAGAGAGGGAGACACAGAATCCAAAGCGGGCTCCGGGCTCTGAGCCATCAGTACAGAGCCCGACGCGCGAGACTCGGGACTCGGGACTCCGGACTCGAACCCACCAGCCATGAGATCATGACCTGAGCTGAGGCTGGACGGTTAACCAACTGAGCCACCCAGGCACCCCAGGCAACCAACCCCCTTCTCAACCTCACCCATTCTGGGTGGCATCCCTGGAGTGTAGGGGGCAACAAGAATCATTCTCCTCCTGTTCCAGAGCAGCCGAGGCTCAGAACCTTGTCTAAGGTCACAGATGAAACTCAGGCTGGAGCCAGAGAGGGCAAGTGGTGGTGGCGGGGTGGGGGTGGGGGTGGCGAAGGAGACTTTGGAGCCTCTTGCAGGAGGGAGGTGGAACACAGGAGGGTGGGAGGGTGCTCAGCCCTCAGCCAGTAGGGGGCCTCCAGGAGCGCCCGACTATCATTCCACCTCACCCCGATAAAATAATAAAGGCTCTTGCAATGCAAGATTCGTATTTTAGTGCAAACCTTTGCTAAGGGGCGCCTGGGTGGCTCAGTCGGTTGAGCCTCCCACTCTTGGTTTCGGCTCAGGCCATGGTCTCACGGTTCCATGGGTTGGAGCCCTGCATCAGGCTCTGTGCCTTCCTCCCAAAAGGGACCCCAGTGTCACCTAATCCCTGAGTGTACCCCAACAGCTCGTAACCGCGGGGAAATTACACTTCGTGCATGGCAAATTTCTAGTCCTGGAATAAGGTCACTCAACCGAGCCCTCTGTGAAGCCTCGCCAGGTCAATCACATCTCCGTTCTCGTGCGGGGCATGCGGGGAGTGGGGGGCGGGGTATGCTCCTAGGGCTCATCTGTCTCCTGTCTTCCCACTAGCCAGGAGCATGAATGGAGGCACTCCCGCCACTTAATGTCTGCACCATCCCGTGTGCCTGGCGGGATCCGAACCACCCATCTCATTCCTTCTAAGATGCTAAAACGCTTTTCCTGGTTCGTCTCTGGAATCAGAGTGCCCCTTATTTCCGATGGCATCTTGTCCGCAGGCCGGGTTGCCGTGGGGACGTGGTCATTGTGCCCACAGTAGCCAATGTGGGTCATCGTGCCTATGACAGTAGCCAAAGGGCAGCGTCAACACGTGTAGCCTGCGTGTCAGGGGCTCAAAAGAAACCCCTAGAGACAACCACGGGGCCCTCTTAGCCTCCAGGAAACAGATACTTGTGAAGGGAGATGGACAGTGTGAGTAAACATTTCCAAAGGCTCAGAAGTAGACTTAGCACCACGTTAAGTGGAAAGACCAGATAAGGTGCCCAGAACCGGTGGGTCTTCATACTTACGCACATTCTTCTGAGAAGTGTTACAATCACCAAGACTCTGGATGGCATCCAGACAGTGGGAAAATGTGATGTTGGTAATTCAGGAGGCCGGGGGGGCCCCCCCGGGGTGGCTCAGTCGGTTGAGCATCTGACTTTGGCTCAGGTCATGATCTCGCGGTTCGTGCGTTCGAACTCCACGTCGGGCTCTGTGTTGACAGCTCGGAGCCTGGAGTCTTGCTTTGGATTCTGTGTCTCCCTCTCTCTATCTCTCTCTCTGCACCTCCCTTGCTCGCTCTGTGTCTCTTTCTCTCAAAAATAAATAAAAACATTAAAAAAAAAAAAAGAAAAGAAAGCAGTGGTCATGGTCACACTGAGGACATCTTGTTCTAAAAAAATATTTATCCATGCTGCATTTGATTTATGTTTCAGGGCAAAGATGTCCTGAAGAATACTTACAAATAGGACATGCAACACCATCATTTTTTTTTTTGCCATTTTGCAAAAACAAACAAAAAAATTGTTTCACAACTACGTGTAACCCCCATGAAATGTGTAAGAAATGCATCCATAATGAAGTTTCTTATTGTGTTATTTACAACTGTCGAAGGCCACAGGATTTTGGTAAAGGGTTAAAACAGACTTGCCAAAACTCAGTTCCATTTTCAAAGATGCTAATAAGGCACTTAAAATATTTTAATGCTTATTTATTTTTGAGAGAGAGGGAGAGAGAGAGAGAGCACGAGCAGGGGAGCGGCAGAGAGAGAGGGAGAGACAGAATCGGAAGTAGGCTCCAGGCTCTGAGCTGTCAGCACAGAGCCCGATGTGGGGCTCGAACCCACAAACTGTGAGATCATGACCTGAGCCGGTTGGGCGCCCAACCGATTGAGTCCCCCAGGTGCCCCAAGACTTGGTTTTTAAATGTCCACCCCGATGCTGGAACATCGCTACTCACCTTCATAGTCTTGACCAAACACACCGTGAAGCCAGCAGACCCAGAGCAGCAAAAACACCACGTGCAGGACCATGTTCCTCCTCTCAGGGACTGCTGGTTGACCAGCTCATCCTCAGGATTTTAGAGCCCCAACCACTGCTCGTCCCTCCTCCTTCTCCTCCCCCTCTTTTTCTCCAGCATCCCCAGACTCCTCCTTCTCTCCTCCTCTTCCTTAAATTTTTTTAAATGTTTATTTATTTTTTGACAGAGAGAGAGAGACAGAGCATGAGTGGGGGAGGGGCAGAGAGAGAGGAAGACACAGAATCCGAAGCAGGCTCCAGGCTCTGAGCCATCAGCACAGAGCCTGATGCAGGGCTCGAACCCATGGGCAGCGAGATCATGACCTGACCCGAAGTCGGATGCTCAACTGACTGAACCACCCAGGCGCCCCTCCTCTTCCTTGTCATAAGGTCCCCTTCCCTTCTCAGCCCCCCTCCTCCTCCCCTCTCACTCTTCTTCACCTTCCCCCCCCCCCACCACCTCTCTGCCTCGCATAGAAGGAAATGCAGAAAAAGAAATACACAAGGATTAGGAGAGTCACGACAAAGAATTTCAAGTTGTTTCCACAGCCACAACCATCCAGGACCCAGAAGCAGTATAGACTTATCCAAGTCTTGGATCTTACAAGGGTCTTATATGGGTCTTTGAAAGCCAGGCCCAAGGACTCCACCGGAGAGGCCCAGGGAGGCTGTTTGGAGACGTAGATTTGCTCCCAGATACAAGCATCCCTGTGCACGCCCCATGAACCTTTGGTGCGGGACTCTGCTCTCTGGAGGGCCATGGAGATCCACCCAATGGGCCACAGGTGGCTTTGCAATTCCGAGGAATAAGCAACGCCACATGTACGGGTCCCCTACAGTTCACAGCTCTGAAAAGTAAGACTGAATTCTGAAACACAGGCTCCGGTAGTCTCTATTAATATCCTTTTTAGAAAATGTTTATATATTTATTTTTGAGAGAGAGAGAGAGAGAATGAATAGGAGAGGGACCGAGAGAGAGAATCCCAAGCAGGCTCCCAGCTGTCAGCACAGAGCCCAATGTGGGGCTTGAACTCACAAACCATGAGATCATGACCTGAGCCGAAACCAAGAGTCAGACTCACCAACTGAGCCAACCAGGCACCCCTTCATTAATATTTTAAGTTGAAAGTACATCCATCATGTTGCCTCCTTTCTACTCATCAGTAAAGATGAGGATTTCCTTTGGAACAAATGACAAAAGAAAGGCTTGGCCTCAAATGACAGCCACCAAAATGTCAAGAGCCAGCAAATCAGAGGCTCTTAACTGGTGGCTTCTGCTGTTGCACAATAGATTTTAAGTTCATTTCTCAAAAATTTTAAAGACTTAAAAAAAAAGTAATCTCTGCACCCAATGTGGGGCTCCAACTCACAACCCTGAGGTCAAGAGTCACTCGCTCCACCATCCGAGCCAACCAGGCTGCCCTGGGTGGCTCAGTCGGTTAAGCGTCTGACTTCGGCTCAGGTCATGATCTTGCTGTCCATGGGTTCGAGCCCTGTGTCGGGCTTTGTGCTGACAGCTCCGAGCCTTCAGCCTGCTTTGGATTCTGTGTCTCCCTCTCTCTCTGCCCCTCCCCCCACTTGTGCTCTCTCACTCTCGCTCTCAAAAATACATAAACATAAAAAAAAAATAAATGAAATAAAAACCTACTCAAGAGCTTTGAATTCCAATTCTAATTGGGAACAGTTGCTGCTTTTGCTTATTTCTAACACTGGTGTCTGCATACACTGCTTCCTACAGTCACTTGAGAAAGTTTATCCCCAAATCTTGGATCGACAGATGTTCCCGTGGAACAATGCAGTTGGCATCTGGGGATTCTTATCGGCATCCACACACTTATTTCATGAAAACCACTCTCTCTTCTTCCTGGGACTTGAAACTGTACATTTCCCTCCAAGAAATACTTCCAATCTCAGAGCACAGCAATTTGTCACATCCTCGCCTCTGTTGTACCCGGATGACCGTCTCTGCAAGGTGGTGGCAGCCATGGGTGGTTTTCCCTTTGTGATCCAGGGAGCCAGGAGATACCGTGTCCAGTGTCTTTGTTGTGTATGTAGCCTGCAAACGTGCAATAACCACTTTGTATCCTTTTTGGAACATCTTTCAGTAAAATATGATAAGGCAGTTCTAGAATATGTTCCACAACATAGTGGTTGGTCTTTGGCACACTATTGTTTTGCTAAGAGAGTCGGTACTTAAAAAAAATTTTTTTTATTATTATGTTTATTGATTTTGAAGGGGGTGGGCAGAGAGAGAGGGAGAAACAGAATCCGAAGCAGCCTCCAGGCTCCAAGCTGTCAGCACAGAGCCTGACACGGGGCTCGAACTCACAGACAGTGAGCTCATGCCCTGAGTCAAAGTCAGACGCTTAACCGAGTGAGCCACCCAGGCACCCCTGAAAGTTCTTAATAAATAATTTTTTATACAAAACTAATAGCTTTCCAGATTCTTTCTCTCTCAGGTCTCTCTCTCTTCTCTACCCCTCTCATGCTTTCTCTCTCCCAAAAATAAATTTAAAAAAAAACATTAAAAAAGAGAGGAGATCTCATGTTGAGTGTTCTTACATACAAAGCAAACACAAATACAAAAACAAACAGAAGGACACAGGAGGGAGCTTTTGGAGGTGATGTCATTACCTAGATTGTCGTGATGGTTTCACAGGTATATGCATATCTCCAAACTTGTAATCGCACAGTAAACTATGCCCAATTCTACCTCAATAAAGCTGTTAAAAAAATACAAATGCTAATAGGTCTAGGCTGGAACCCGGGAGTCTGTATTCTTAAAAGCTCTCTGGTGATTCCAATACACATTCCTATTTTAAAATAAATAGGTTGAGGGGCGTCTGGGTGGCTCAACTGGTTGAGAGTCTGATTTTGGCCCTGGTCATGATCCCAGGGTTGCGGGATCGAGTGCCACGTTGGGCTGCATGGAGCCTGCTTCAGATTCTTTCTCTCTGCCCCTTTCCCCACCACTCATGCATGTGCTCTCTTTCTAAAAAAAAAAAAAATTAAAGGGGCGGCTGGGTGGCTCAGTCGGTTGAGCTTCTGACTTTGGCTCAGGTCATGATCTCGTGGTCCGTGAGTTTGAGCCCTGCATTGGGCTCTGTGCTGACAGCTCAGGGCCTGGAGCCTGCTTCAGATTCTGTGTCTCCTTCTTTCTCTACCCTGCCCCCACTCATGCTTTGTCTTTCTCAAAAATAAACATTGAAAAAAATTAGAAAAAAATAAAAACAAAAAATTTAAAAAATAAGGAGCGGTTGAGGAAGAAAGAGAGGCAGGCTGATGGACTAAGAAAAAAGAGAAAGAGGAGGGGCAGAGCCACATGCACATATTTATGGACACACATAGACACTAACACATACATGCCCATAAGTGTACACATATGTATGCATACATAGTGAGATATTCAGGTCAGAATGACACACAGAGAGAGAACAAACCCAGAGACCCAGGGAGGTAAGAGGAAAAAGCAGACAGGGTGGGAAGAAAAAGAGAGAGGGGGAAGAAAGATGGTACAAGAGGTTGGGAGAGAGTGGATCTCCAAGACACAGAGAAAGAAGGACAGATGGAGACAGAGACAGGAAGTAGATGATAGGAAGGAGGCAGAGACAGGAAGTAGATGACAGGAAGGAGGCAGAGACAGGAAGTAGATGACAGGAAGCAGGCAGAGACAGGAAGTAGATGATAGGAAGGAGGCTGCCAAGCCAGGAAACGAAGACCTCAAAGCCTCTTATCTAGAAAACTCCCAAACCTATGCAATGAGAAACTGACACCAAAATGACAATAAAATGAGACCCCAATCTCAGCTGCTCCAAGTCCCACTGTCCCCGCCTGCTTGCAATATGGCTTTTGGCAAGTCCCTGGGCACATCTGTGCCTCCATTTCCTCATCTGTAAAACCAAGGAGCCCTACCTGTGATCAATTGCAATATTTGGTAAATCTCTATGGTGTCAATCCTGAAAGATACCAGGACAGGGCTGTGGACTTCTTACAGAGTTTTCAGAATGGTAGGATAGAATTTAAAAATGAAAAATTAGGGGCGCCTGGGTGGTTCAGTCGGTTAAGCATCTAACTTGATTTTGGCTCAGGTCACGATCTCACCATTCGTGAGTTTGAGCACCACGTCAGGCTCCGTGCTGACAGTGCTTGAGATTTCTCTCTCCCTCTGTCTCTGCCCCTCCCCTGTGTGCTCTCTCTCTCTCTCAAAATAAATAAATAAACTTTTAGAGACACCTGGATGGCTCAGTGGGTTGAGTGACTGACTTTGGCTCAGATCATGATCTCACTGTTTGTGAGTTCAAGCCCTGCATGGGGCTCTGTGCTGATAGCTCAGAACCTGGAGCCCACTTCAGATTCTGTGTCTCCCTCTCTGTCCGCCCCTCCCCCACTCACTCAAAAACAAATAAACATTAACACAAATAAAACATGAACAAATAAACTTCTTAAAAATGAGGAAAGATTAGACGACGTGTTTCAGAGAGCTGGTGTTTTTGATTCTCCCACGCTTTCTTTCTCACTGGAAAATTCTAGGGCTCTTCGTTTTTCATTATTCAGGTAAAACCTGTCCACTTCCTGGTAGCCTCATATCCAGGGGCACTTTCTTCTCTGTTCATTAATATTCTTGCCCATGACCCCGTCCCTGAAAGATCCCATTAATAAACACATGATTGAATTTTATGGGCCTCATGGATATGCATGAGCTCATCTTGGGGCATCATTAACCATGGGGCTATTTCATCCAAATCACCCTGATTGTAATCACTTGCCGAAAACCCTCTTTGGGGAAGCTGCGGTGTCTTCCTACCGACAGGTTGGGGCCAGAACAGTCGGGCCAATCCCCAAATAATCCAGAGATTTGGTGAGCAGAACCTTAAAGAGGGCTCGTGGAGACAGCTAGGGCCAAGAAGGACTCTCTCAAAGGTACACCTTAACCTAGAAACTTGGGAGGGGTGTGAGAGGCGGGACCTGGGAGCTCCCACAGCAAGGAAGGAAGGTTTAGAACAGCATTGTCCCCTGGAGAAAATAAAACGTAAGCCATAAATATCATTGTAAGTTTCATAGTAGCCACATTAAAAAAAAGAGTAAGAACAGGTGCAGTTTATTTTAATAATGTATTTCGTTGAACCATGATAGCCAAAATACTATCATTTCACATATGATCAACACACAAAAAAATTAGTGAGATAATCACATTCTTTGCTTTTCCATACTTCATCTTCAGATCCCAGTATTTTATGCTTACAACATGGGGCAATGAGAACTCACCACATTTCCGGTGCTCAAGAGCCATAGTGGCTGGTGGCCGCCATACTGGAAGGTGCAGTTATGGAGCTCTGTGAAAGAAAGGCCAGGGAAAGTGGGGAAGGAGGCTGTGGGGGCAGATTCCTTTCTCTGTAGAAACTCAAAGACGTAAGTGAAGCCAGACCGTCTGACCAATGTAATGTTATGGAAGGCTGCCTGTACCCCAACTTTGGGGGAAAAGAGATGGAAGAAAAGAGAACTAACCTGGACAAACTGCCTATTAAATTCCTGGTAGTCAGCTACTATCTTCATGGTCCCATGAATATTTTTTGGCACCATTCCTCTAAGGTAAGGCTCACTCTGCCTGTTTCATGAAGGAGAAAGCTGAGATTCAGAGGTCCTTCCTGAGGTCCTGTCATTGCTCCCTCCAAAGACAGCTTGAATGCATAATAGAAGAGGTGCATTTGCATGTTTGTGAGGGGGTCTCACACTGAGGTTTTGTTTCACACTTGGAGACATCTGCTGCCAAGGAGCAGAAGGACTCAGTATTTTCAAGCCACACTAAACTCCAAATGCCTAGGCCCATGAGCTCCTATAATTCCCACAATAGCTTCCATAGTTGGATTTTTATCTCCACTTCACAGATGAGAACTTGAAAACTGGAAATTGGAGAGGTGAAATGACCTTCCCAAGGCCACCCAGCAGATAAATGGGAGAGGTGGAGTTTGAACCTGGGTTGGTTGGGTGCCATTCTCTTCTCATGGCTCCATTGTGACATTTTTTGCTGAAGAGAATCAGTGAGTTGAGGCTGTGGGCTAAGCTGCTTTCTGGTGACCCTCTCAGCACCTTCATACTACCTGGTGTGGCTGTTCTCACTTCCCATGTTGGGTGATAGATATTTGTGCCTATGTCCCATCTCTGACTGTTGAAGCAAGAAATAATGTCCACTTCCTCTTAGTAGTTGCCCCAGTTCTATATGGATGGCAAGGTTCTAGAATACTTATTGGATGGATAGACAAAAAGTGGATGGTGGAAGAATGGATGGATGGATAGAAGGATGGAAGGAAGGAAGGCTGGATGAAAAGATGGATGATGGATCAAAAGATGGATGAATGGATGGATGGATGGACGGATGGATGGGTGACAGAAAGATAGATGAAAACAATATTAACAATGAAGAATATTATTAAGCAAGGAAAGCATTTACTAGAAGATAACATTTTCCGAAAAGTTTGGAGGACGATAAATAACAAAAAGTAAAGGAAAGAAGAAAATCAGAACATTTCCAAGATAAGTTTACTTAATTAATTAATAACTGAGAGCCTAGCATGGTGAAGAGAAGACTGGATGTTACTATCGTCATCATCAATATTATCAGTCATCACCATCCTTAGCATTAATGGCCAACATTTATTATGATCTTCCTTTATAGCAGACACCGTACTAAGTATTTTATATCTTTTGTTTAATTTGGTCCTTCCAACAAATGCATGGAATAGGTATGATTCCCATTTTATGGATGAGTGAGCTGTTAAGCGCCTTGCATAATTATTGTTTTTAATTATGAAATCGTGTACACCTATGGAGAAAAATTCAAATAAGGAGTCTTGCAATTATCCTTGATTGTTCATTCCCACTTCTCAGAGATCTTACCAGCCAACAATCTTGTGACAGGGCAGGATGCCAGCCCCAACTACCCCACGGCCCAGGACAAAAGGTCCTCCACAGCATTTGAATGTGCCAGTGATCAAGGAATGACTTGGTCCTCACTTGAATGTTCCAGACGTGGGTGTCTGGCTGTTGAGGTTCACTTCACAGTTCAGTCATTGTCTTGAACCACCCCCAAATATTTTCTATTAATATCCATGGCTTGATCCAAGTAGGCTCATTAACATTCCAGAATATCGGTCCTTATCAACTTCTTACATTTGCACGGTGTCCTTCGTGGCACAAAGAAGCAAACCATGTAGATACCTGGGGGGAAGCATCCAGGTGGAGGGAAGAGCAAGTGTAAAGGCCCTGAGGTGTAAGTTAGCTCAGCCTGTGCTGGAAACAGCGAAGAGCCTAGTGCAGCTGGGGCAGATCAAGGGAGAAGAGAGTGATAAGGAATGAGCTTGGAGGGGAAGGCCGTGGTATGGACAGTGGATTGTGTTATAAAAGTGACAGAGAAGTGTGTGGGAGTTAACGGATGCCACTTGTCCCCATTTTGATCTCTCCAGTGGCTTCTGTTTGTGTTTAGAATCTAAGGAAGGCTCTGTATGGGTCCAGCGCCATCTGCCTCGCCAAGTACCTCTTGGGCCTCGCTCCTCCCTGCTCGCACCTGTTCTGGTTGTTGTTTAAATACATGTCAGCTTTTTCTCTCATCTTGCCTCTCCTGCCCAGATGAGCCACCAAACCCCCTCCCCTGGTTCCCCTCACGCCTACATCCCACTCTTCCTGAGGGTCTGTTTACAAGTCATTTGCTTGGAAGAGCCTCACCGGCCTCCTGTCACCTTGCCCCAGTTACTCTTTGTCTGTAGCCTTGGTCCTTCCCCTTCGTCACCATGATCATGAGTAAGAGACACATGCTTGTCTCTGGTTTATTCCCTTCCTGTCTGTCTCCTTCGTAGGCAGCCCAGCCCCATGAAGGCAGGGGCAAGGCCTGTCTCCCACTCTGCTGTCTCTCATCCCCTAACCCTGCAGCCCACGCATTGTACAGGCTCAGGAAATATTTGTTCCTGAATGAATGCTTGAAAGCAAACACCAAGACCCCTGTGGACAGGACAGGGGAGAGGCTGGAGGCCAGGACATCGGTGATGGAAAGTGACAACCATCTGGGGGATACAAGGTGAAAGCCTGAGTTTGCAGGAGCAGGAGAGACAGAGAGAAGGTGATGCATTCACGAAGCCATTCGGGAAGCAGAAGCCACAGGGTTTGATGACTGATAGGACGTTAGAGAGGAGAAAGCTTTACTGTTGGGGTGACAAATTGGGGGGTGGGGAAGAGCATTGTCTTAGCATTTATTTTCCGTGGTTCTGAAGGCTGGGAAGTCCAAGACAGTGGTACCCACAGATTCAGGGTCTGGTAAAAACCCATTTCCTGGTAGACAACCATCTTCTCACTGTGTCCTCACGTGGCGGAAGGGGCGAGGGGGCTCTTTGAGGTCTCTTTTACAAGGGCACTAGCCCCACTCATAACGTGTCACCCTCATAACCTAATCACTCCCAAAGACCCCACCTCCTAATGCCAATACCTTGGAGGTTAGGATTCCAACATATGAATTTGGGGGAGACACTTGAGCATCTGCCTCTTGATTTCAGCTCAGGTCATGATCCCAGGGTCATGGGATCGAGTCCCTTGTTGGGCTCTGTGCTGAGTGTGGAGCCTGCTTAAGATTCTCTCTCTCCCTCTGCCCGTGTTCCCAGCTCTCACTCTCTCTCTCTCAAATAAAAAAAAAGGGGGAGAATAAAATAGAATTTGACATTCAAAAGTTTGCCTGGAGAGCTCTGGTATGAACAAGGATTTGGGTGGACATTTCTGGACTACTTAGTGTCCCACAGCAGCTGAGAGCCCAGTCTCTGGTGTTAGGTTGTTGGGGTTCAGCTAAAAGCCCCAGCACTTATGAAGTTTGTGATCCTCAGCAAGATGCTTAAGCTTTCTGTGTGTCAACTTCCCCAAATGCGTAATGGGGGTTATATTAGTACCTCCCTCTTTGGGCTACTGTCAGGATCATAACGAATTTAGAATAGTGTATAGCACTCAATGAGTATTACCTGTTATTGTTTATGATCTCAGTTAATCATCATCACAAGCCTAAGTGGTAAGTAAGGTTAGCACCCCCATTTTTTTAGAGGAGGAAGCTGAGGCTTGGAGAACTTAAGTAACTTCCCAAGGGCACCCAGGTGGTAAATGGTGGAGTCAGGATTTCAATCAGGACCAGCTAGTTTCTGCAGTCAGAAGTGGGTCCAATTCCAGAGTCTGAACCACCAGCCAGAGTGAGAGCCATGAGTAAGTGGGCAGTGAATGAATGAGATATCACTCAGGAAAAAGCAAGTTTAGGGCTTGGTGCTGTGGTTAAGAATAACAAGAGAAATCAGAAAGACATTCCAATGTGTAGCAGGAAGGCAAGTGAGAGAGTGTGTTCTGAGACCCAGGTGCTCAGTAATGCCACCTACCTGTTAAAGGACCTGAATCGATGGCTTTGGGATTTTTTTCCCCCCAATGGACCATTCAGATTTGTTATTAAGAATTGGGGCCATCTGATGTCTTTCCTGAGAGCTGCCTTGATCTTTGCCTTAATTACTCATAAACCCAACTAACAATTTACGATGGAAATGCCCTTTCACATCAGCATCTCATTGGACCCTCACAGCCTCTCCCGGAGGCAAGAATTATTAACCTACACTTCTGCAGGCGACGGAACAAAGGCCCATAGGAGGGAAGCGGTTTATGAAGCTTGAGAACTCTGAAACTTGTGTAGACAGGTCTGCAGTGGAACCCGAGATCTGTCCCTTACCATCTGTGGTGTTTGGGCAAGTTACTCAACTTCCCAAACCGTGTTTTCACTCTACTGTAAAGCAAAAATAATCACCCCTCCTCCTTAGGTTGTTAGAAGGTGGCATATAGTAGGCGCTTAATAATTTGTAGCCAGGGGCACCTGGGTGGCTCAGTCGGTTAAGCATCCGACTTCAGCTCAGGTCATGATCTCATAGTCTGTGAGTTCGAGCCCCGCGTCAGGCTCTGTGCTGACAGCTCAGAGCCTGGAGCCTGCTTCCGATTCTGTGCCTCCCTCTCTCTCTCTCTGCCCCTCCCCTGCTCATGTTCTGTCTCTCTCTGTCTCAAAAATAAATAAAAACTTAAAAAATATATTTAAAAAAATTCGTAGCCAGCAGTAGAAGCAGTGATAGAAGCGGAACCTCAAGACAAAACCAGGTCACCAGTTCCAGCCCTGGGTTGTTGTTTTTCTGGAGAACAGCACATCTTTCTTTCCTGTAAGAGGGAGTTACTCTTCACTGCCCTCTGGGGATAGAAAGTAAAAGGGCATGACACCAAACCTGGCAGTTAGTGGAAGAGGAAGGGGCCCCGCGAGAGCAAAATTTTTGTTTTCCTTCAGTCCAGAAAGAAGAGGCCAGTTGCGATGAATCGATGGTCCGGTTACCTGCTGGGATGGATGACCTGCCTCTACATCTGGGAGACAAGTGGAGGTGAGGGTACTGGGCAATGTTGGGGAGGATTTGGAAACCGGAAAGAACGAAAGGGCCAAAGTGAAGATTCCTGGATTCAGGTAGGGAGGAGATAGAGAGTCATCTGCTTCTGGACTACCTTGAGCACGGATAACTGAAACCATGGAAAGAGAGACCGTGGATAAGCCGGGGACTGCTGTGCCCAGGACACAAGCACCATTTGAGATGCTCAGCACGCGTGGTAGGGAAATGCGAATACGTTAATTGAAAGGGGGAGGGGCTCCATAATTCCAATGGACTGAGTCCTCAGACTGCAACTGGGACCCTCCCTTTCCACTCTTTTTCTTAAATCGAGGTAAAATGCACAGAACATAAAATTTCCCCTCTTAACCGTTTTGAAGTGCACAGTTCAGTAGAAGTACACTCACAGCGTTGTACAACCAATAGCCATGATACATCACCTGTACTCAAACAATGCACGTTTCCCCCACCCCCAGCCCCTGGAAACCACCAACCTGCTTTCTGACACCATGAATCTGACTGTTCTACATACCCCACGAAAGTGGAATCAAACAATACTTGTCCTTTTGTGACTTTTATGTCCCTTAGCATAACGTCCTCAAGATTCATCCATCCATTGTGTGGCCTGTGTCAGAATTTCCTTTCCTTCTAAGGCTGAATAAATATTCCACTGTATGTGTGATACATACTATGGACATACCATGTTTCGTTTATCCATTCATCCATGGATGGACTTGGATTGTTTCTACCTCTTGGCTGTTGTGAACAATGCTGCTGTAAACATTGGGTGTTACAAATACTTTGCGGGATATAACGAGGAGTGGAATTGTTGGGTCACATGGCAATTCTACGTTTATTTTATTTTATTTTATTTTTTGAGGAACTGCCATACTATTTTCCAAAGCAGCTGCACCATTTTGTATTCCCATCTACAGTGCACAAGGGTTCCAATGTCTCCACATCCTTGTCAATACTTGTTGTTTTCTGTTTAAAAGAAAAAAAGTAGGGGCTCCTGGTCGGCTCAGTCGGTACAGCGTGTGACTCTTGATCTCGAGCTTGTGAGTTCGAGCTCCACATTGGGTGTAGAGATTACTTAAAAATAAAATCTTTAAAAAATTTTTAAATATTTTTTTTTTGAGACAGAGAGAGACAGAGCATGAACGGGGGAGGGGCAGAGAGGGAGGGAGACACAGAATCCGAAGCAGGCTCCAGGCTCCGAGCCGTCAGCCCAGAGCCCGACGTGGGGCTCGAACCCACGAACCGTGAGATCATGACCTGAGCCCAAGTCAGACGCTTGCCCGACTGAGCCACCCAGGTGCTCCTTAAAAATAAAATCTTTAAAAAAAAAGTAGCCATTCTAGTGGATGTGAGCCCACTTCTCAATATATCTAGGAATCTAAATTAACCACCTCAAGATGGTATGGTAAACATGGAAGGAGAACAAAGAGACATCCTGTGTCATAGTTCACTTAAGCTATGGCGAAATATTCTCCACAATTAAAATCCTTTTCTGCCTGATGAGCCCTCTCCCTTCAATCAGGCTCAAAAAACACTTGTTTTCATGCCCTTTAATTCCATGAAGTCCTTTTTGAATGACCACATTCTGTATTCCAGAAATTCCTAAGCTGAGGTCACTGGGCTAGCACTAGAGTTCATGAAACCCTGGCTCCGTATTTCAAAGGGTGTGTATTTATCAGGGTAGTGAGGATAGCTATTGTAACAGAGAGCTCCAAACTATTAGCAGCTTAACACAAAAATTTTATTGCTTGTTCCTACAAAGTCCAATGAGGGAGCATCTGGTTAGCAAGGATCCATGCGCTTTCCACCGTGGGGCTCCACCATCCTCTAGGGTTCCAGGGTCCTCTGTGGATTCTTTGCATGGAGCTGGTAGAGGAGGATCAAGAGTCTTATGATCTTGAAGGAGAAGAGTTTTGTTTTTTTTGGGGGGGGGGGCCAGGAAGTGATACCCGTCACTTTCTCCCACTTCCATTGGCCAGAACTCACAGGGTGCTTAGCTGCAAGGGAGTCTGGGAAATGTAGTTTTTAGCAGTACCTTTGAGAGGAAGATGAAGCTGGTTTTGAACACACAGCAGTCTCTGCCACAGGGATGTATGGACATTTTCCTAGAGAGAAGATCTGGGTTCTCAAAAGAACTGACAAGTCCTGAAAAGGCTAAGAAGCCACATTTTATTCAGACAAGGAACAATGCCAGCTTTTCCAGTTAGTGTCTCTTTCTGGTCATACCTTCCTGAGACCACATCCGTATTCCTGTGGTGAAACTTGGTATCCCTAAGTCTCCTCTGCACATAGTTACGGACTAATTTATTCAACACACATTTGCCGAGTGGTTCCCGAGTGCCAGGCACTGTGCTATGGGCCAGAAACATAGCAATAAATAAAACTCATGCCCTGCTCTCGGGAGAGCTCACAGCAAGTGGGAGTGATAGACACATAAGCAAATAATTATATTCTTTAAATATTCGGTAAGTACATTTATAGAGATCATCTCAGAGTATTATAAGAATGTGGAAGAGTATTAATCCAGGCTGAACCAAGTCGTATGGATGAGAAGCAGGGAGTAAAGCTAGGGACAAAGAAAAGAGCAGGATGAAGGGCATGAGCCAAACGCCGAAGACGAGAAAGAACGTGGAGGAAGGTCGAGGAAATGTTAATCAGGCAGTGAGAACAGAGAGGTCAGCAGGGCCCGGATTATGGAGGATTTTAACCCAGTTAAGAAGATCAGACCATCTGCTGGATTACTTTGCAGATGGCTAATAGTATCTATTATGTGTTGGTTTGTACTAATAAGTCCCAAGGATAATCTTAATCCTGTGTACAGGGGCATCTGTCTGCCCTCCCCTCGCCACCAGCATCACACATACTGGTGGTGCCCATGACTGAGCATTATTGATGACGATGGTGATGGTGATGATGACAGTTAACGTTGGTCGAGGAGCAGCCATGTTCCGGGTCCACTTCTAAACACTTTCCAGATATTAACTGGTTTCAACTTGGTCTTCAACCAAGACCACACAGTTCTGAGAGCCAGGGGTGGACAACGTAATGTGACTTAAGGACCTCCACTTGCCTCAGCCCATTGGCGAAGCTCAAAGATGAGTGTCTGCCTTTTCTGCTGTCTCCCAGCCTCACCCCTGTGATGGCCCAGGTCAGGTTATACAGGATAAGAATCTGATCCAGAGCAAGAGATGGAGGTTCCAGGTTGAAGACAGAGATGATATCTGGTTCATCCGTATTAGTAATAGATTGACTATCCCTAAATGTCAGTGGCTGAACTCAGTAGGGTTCATGTCATCTAGAACTTCAGTGTGGATGTTTCATGGGAAGCCACTTGTGTTGTGATTCAGAGACACAGACCCCTTCTGTACTGGGGTTCCACCATCCCACAGGGCCTCAGCATACTTTGCAGGGTCCTCTTTCTCGGACTTTCTCAACCTGGGCACTGTTGACATTTGGGACCAGATGACTCGGTTCTGGGACGTGTGCATGGTAAGGTGTTTAGCAACATCTCCAGCCTCTACCCAGTAGGAACCAGTGGTGCAGCTTCCAGGTCGCCCCTTTCTCAGTTGTAACAACCTGAAATGTCTCCAAACATTGTCTAATGTCTCCTCCACTGAGAACCACTGCTCTATGTCCAGCTGGAAGAGGAAGTAGGGAGCATAGGGTTCACTGGGGACTTTTCTAAGCGAGGAGCTGGAGAAGGTCATTTCTACCCACATTCCATGAGTTGCAACTGATTCACATGGCCCCACCTAACTGTTCAGCCGAAAAATGGGTTCTCGCTAGGAGTCCAGAAAGAAAAAAGAAGATAGGTTTGGTGAGTCCATGGAAGCTTTGCCTCACCATCTTTGGAACATGAGCACACACACACATGCACACACGTGTATGCATGCACATCCATAACCTATCAGAATATCTTAGTCATAGTATCCATAATTATGTCTTTGAGGGAGGGAGAAAAGGAGGGAAGGAGGGAATGACATGATGAAGGCAGGGAGAAAAGCTGTGATCCTGGACCAGTAGATAAAAAAATGCTGGTTCTCATCCCAGTTCTCAGAAAAAGGGGGAAAAAAGGTATTAAGTTGAAATGATTCCTTATCTTACATGGGTATTCACTTTCTCCTCCACAATGTGGGCTAGAATAGCATTTCTTTCCCTTTTTTTTAATGTTTTATTTATTTTTCAGACAGAGGAGGGGCAGAGAGAGAGGGAGACACAGAATCTGAAATGGGATCCAGGCTCCCAGCCGTCAGCACAGAGCCCGACGTGGGGCTCGAACTCACAAACTGCGAGATCATGACCTGAGCCTAAATCGGACACTTAACAAACTGAGCCACCCAGGCGCCCCACTTTTCCTTTTTTTTTTTTTTTAAAGTTTATTTATTTGAGAGAGAAAGAGAGAGAGTGGGGGAGGGGCAGAGAGAGAGAGAGAGAGAGAGAGAGAGAGAGACTCTCAAGCAGGCTCCACACTGTCAGTAAGGAGCCCGATTCGGGGCTCGAACTCACGAACCAAGAGATCATGATCTGAGCCGAAGTCTGATGCTTAACCAACTGAGCCACCCAAGCACCTGTAGAATAACATTTCTTAAGATGTGTTTCAGGGAGGGGGACCTGGGTGGCTCAGTCGGTTAAGCGCCGGCTTCGGCTCAGGTCATGATCTCACGGTTCATGAGTTCGAGCCCCGCACCAGGCTCTGTGCTGACAGCTCAGAGCCTGGAGCCTGCTTTGGATTCTGTGTCTCCCTCTCTCTCCGCTCCTTCCCCACTTGTGCTCTGTCTCTCTCTGTCTCTCAAAAATAAATAAACATAAAAAAAAGGTGTGTTTCAGGGACCATTAGTCTCCAGCACTATTGAGGAGTGGGGGGGAAAGGACAATTCAATATAATCCATACACCTCCTGCTAATTCAACACTCATCTGCATGCTGACCCTTCTGATGAGTCCTTTGTTAAAGAAACGGGCTTAGCTTTCTTTCACGTGGCATTTTCCGAGCTCATTCCATTCTGTCAGTTCTTTCTGAAGCATCTACTATGAGCAAGTCACAGTTCTAGGTTCTGAGGATACGTTGTGTCAAAGACAAAGTCCTGTCCTCACACAGAGGAATACAAAAAGTACCCCTCAGTATTTGCCACATCTGCATGCCACCAGCACTATCATTTACCCAACCTTCTTGAAATGTACTCTTTGACACCTTTATCTTCACTCTAACACCTTTATCTTTAAAGAATAGTTAACATTAGCTCTGTAATCTGTAAACGTTACTAACTTGCCATAAATAGAAATTGCACACAAAAGTAAATGCTATGAAAAGGAAATCTTATTCCTAAATTCTATTGGGTGCAACAATAAGGCTTTGAGCCTGGGTCCTGCCCTGGTTTTTGTTGTTGTTGTTGTTGTTGTTGTTGTTGTTGTTGTTAAAAAGGGAGATTATTAAAAATTAGAGGCATGGTAGAGAAATACTCGCATTAAATTGAAGTCTTCTCTTTTGTGTAATCAGAAGGATTGAAAAAAGCATTGAAATGTGAGATTGTTTACTGGTCTGTGTTGCAGCATTATTTGACGCGTGTCGCTCCATTACCTACTGCGATGTCATGACCCGAGAGTGTCTGGTGTGACATTGACGGTGCTCTAATGGTCTGGAGGAAAACTTTATTCCAGTTGCCTTTATGATTTGTGAGACTCTTTCCCTGTGCTCTTGGTCTCCACGTAAACTGGACACACCCTTATTTGTCACAAGAAAGTTGGATGCCAACACTGCATGTGTCACCTTCAGAACCGCCCACGAGAACCAAAGCAAGATTCACCCTTGGCTCATTCATTTGTGATGAAACCCTTCTATTTGTCTCTCTGTCCTCCAGGTCAGAAGGACTCATGTGTGTTTCCCTTCGTCTACAAGGGGTCTACTTACTTCTCTTGTATCAAAACCAACAGCCTGTCCCCTTGGTGTTCGACAAAAGCCATTTACGATGGGCAGTGGAAGTACTGTATGGAGGAGGGTGAGTGATGCCATGCTGTCCCCTCAGCCGACCTCCTCAAAGGATGGATTATAAAAGAGAATGTGTGGATGTGTAGAATGTGATCATATTTTTGAAGACGAGTTACGACATCTGTGTGTGTGCATAGAAAGTGCGGAGGCCACATACGGGATGCTAACAATGGCTAATAATATGACAATGATAGTGTTAAAAATGGTGCTTTCTGAATGAAAGAGAGGTTACAGGGCCACAGGGAACCACTGTATTCTTTGTCTCTTTCCTAATTTTCTAAATTAATAAGGAAAAACAGACAACAAAGTGTAACGGAGAAGGGATTTGACAGACTCTGTTTGCTGCTTCTCAAAGCCCAAGACATTTTTGACAATTAGATGATTTCTAATTTTTCTGCACAGGACAAAAGGCATTTTGTTTGTTTTAACCAATATCCTGTTGTTGGACATTTTAATTGTTCCTGCGAGCAGCCAGATTTTGAATATTTAGGATTTTCTTTTCACTTGTATCACTGTTCTTTACTCTCTTAGATCAAAGGCTCCCTTTGATAATAAGTATAACAACCCTTTTACTATCCTGAAATAAAATGTATACATAACGTTACCTACTCCAAATTCATAATTTCAGAATAAATCAACACAATCCCTTAGCTGCAATATAAGACAGAAATAAAACAAAATAAATGATAATAAAAAGCATCATGATCATAACTAACCTAAAAAGATATCAAAAGGTGGCCAGAGGCTCATACCTCCAAGCGGAATCTCTTTGATTATAAGAGCTAAAAATGACTACAAAGAAGCCCCATTACACTGGGGGTGGGGTGGGGAACAAAAAAACAACAATAAAAACAAAAACCCAAGCTTGGAAGCAATACCACCTCTAGTTGAAAATATCGCTCTAGTTTAAATGATGCAAATCAGGATCTACTGGTTGAGATTGAACCCGAAAATTAGAAACAGACTTTTTTTTTTAATTTCTAGAAAAGAGGTCCCCAAACATGCTTAAGACACACAAGAGGAGACAAAACTCTGCCCAAAGTGCAGATACAGACACAATCAGGGCCTAGAGATTTAACAGCCTGCATCTGATTAAACCTCTTTCAGCCAATCACGGAGGGCTCCTGTATGCATGGTTTGCCATTGGCATCGCCTCCCTCAGCCCTGGCTTCTGAACTAAGAACTGCTCTTTGGACCCCTAGTGGTGGGTTTCCCACCACCCGTGAGCAGCCCTAATTCTTTCCCTCCCACCCCTCATGTAATCCACCAATTAGCCTGTTGGTTCTACCTTCAAAAATCGATTCTAGCTTCAGTTTCTGGGAAGGAGCTGCCTCCACTGCTCCCATCCTTCTCCAAATCACCATCAGTTCCCCCCCCCCCAAATGTGTTAACTGGGCTCCTCAAATCCCCCCCCCCACCACCTCCCTCCAAATCAATTCCCCACACATCAGTCAAAGTAACCTTTTCGGAATGTGAAATCATGCAACGCTACTCCCCTGCTTGTGCCCCTGCATGGCTCGCCAGCACACTTAGAAGAATATCCTGAGCCCGAAGAGCCAACACAATCCTGAGAAAGGAAAGCAAAGCAGGAAGCATCACACTTCAGACTATATTACACGTTATAGTAATAAAAACAGTATGGTATTGGCATAAAAACAGACACATGGATTAATGGAGCAGATTGAGAGCCCAGAAATAAACCCATGCATATATGGTCAATTAATTTATGACAAAGGAGCCAAGAATGTGCAATGGGGAAAGAATGATCTCTTCAATAAGTGGTGTTGATAAAACTGGACAGCCGCATACAAAAGAATGGAACTGGACCCCTCTCTTATGCCATACACAAGGGTCAACTCAAAATTATTAAAGACTTGAATCATAAGATGCAAAACCCCAGAACTCCTACAAGAAAACATGGGGGTAAGCTGGAAGACATCAGTCTTAGTGACGATTGTTTGGGTTTGACACCAAAATCAAAAGCAAAAATAAACACGTGGCACTACATCAAACTATGAAGCTTCTGTGTAGCAAAAGAAGCCATCAATAAAATGATAAAGCAACACATGGAATGGAAGAAAATATTTGCAAATAATATACCTGATAAAAGGTTAATATCTGGAACGTCCAAAAGAACTACAACTTGAGGAAAGGAGAAGGAGGAGAAGGAGAAGAAGGAGAAGAAGAAGGTGGAGGAGGGGGGGAGGAGATGAAGAAGAAGAAGAAGAAGAAGAAGAAGAAGAAGAAGAAGAAGAAGAAGAAGAAGAAGAAGAAGAAGAAGAAAGAAGGAGGAGGAGGGGGAGGAGGAGGAGGAGGTGGGAGGAGGGGGGTGGAGGGAGAGGAAGGGAAGAAGAAGGAGAAGGAGACACCTCACCTTGGTCTGCAAAGCTCTACAAGAACTTGCCCTTCTCTGTCCTCACCTTCTTCCACTCCCGTCCTTGCCTGATGAGCTCCAGCTACACTGGCTGTCATGCTTCTTGAATATTCTGAACTCCTTCTTGTCTTGAACCCTTCCCACTTTTATTCCCTCTATCTGGACCTCAATTCCTCCCAATTTTTGCATGGCTGGCTTCTCCACATTGTGCAAGCTTCTGCTCAAGTGCCACCTGCTCAAGGAAGACTTCCCTCATTCCTTCATCTATGACAACCCCTCCATCACCTCCAAATGACCCTGATTCCCTCACTGAGTGTGAGTAAACCCACCCACTATAAACATAATGTCCAAAACGATATTTGTTGTACTATTTGTGGTGGGAAATTCAATCTATGAAAGTTGCAATAAGGCACCAGCACATGGATGGTAATGTTACTATATTTTACTTCACTGATATTTGACTTTTTTTCAGTAATGGCAACTTTTTTTTTTTTTTGTATGCCAAGATCTTGACTTCACCTGTTGGTCGTAAACCATCAAAATTCTTTGTCTTGACTTGATTCCTACAGGTCTGTTGGTGATTCTAAGAGATTCATTTTTAAGACACTGAAGTATATTAAGTTTGTTCAGCAGGTTGGGGGGCGGCGTTGTTAAGGTTGGGAGCCCTGTTGGGGGAAGCTTTGAGCATGAAAGTACACAAGTAGGCTTTCTTTACAACATGCTTAATAAAGTGAATGAATAAAATATCTTTAAAACTTGATGCTTGTCCTGTATTTTGATGGCTGACGGATGGATGGATGGATAGATCGATGGATGAATGCATGGATGGATGATTGAGTGACTGTTCTGTGAATGACTAGAGAAAGTCAAACCACTCACAGACTCCTTTCCATACAGATTACCCACGATGCATCTTCCCCTTCATCTATCGAGGAAGGTACCATAACAATTGCATCACGGAGGGTGGCTTCTTCAGAAAGCTGTGGTGTTCTGTCACCTCCAGCTTTGATGAGAAGCAGCAGTGGAAATACTGTGAAACAAATGGTAAGGCACTGGAGCAGGGATGGGGGTTTTGGTGGGGAGGCGGGTGGGGGAGAGCAGTGATCATTCTGAGGGGATGGTGGCATGGGGGAGAGCAGAGCATTGAGAGCAATACTTCTAGAAACTAAGTGTGTTCTTGGAGAATACATTAGGACAACCACAGGAGACAGGAATGTCCTAAGGCCATGTTCCCCTGAGTGCCTAATGTCAGCATGGAAAATCTAGTTTTCCTAAGAACCAGTACCATGGGCTGCAGTCCTGACATTGGTTTTCAACTATTTCTATTGCTAGACTTGGCAATACGTGGATTCACCCAGAGCTGGACCCTACCTGCATTTCAAAGTGGCTTCAGATTTCATCTTAATTCTATGCCTACTCTTATTCTTAAAAATTTTTTTAATGTTTATTTTTGAGAGACACAGAGAGATAGAAACAGAGTGTGAGCAGGGGAGGGGCAGAGGGAGAGGGAGACACAGAATCCAAATCAGGCTCTAGGCTCTGAGCTGTCAGCACAGAGCCTGATGTGGGGCTTGAACTCACGAACTGTGAGATCATGACCTGAGCCAAAGTCGGGCGCTTAACTGACTGAGCCACTCAGGTGCCCCTTAACTTATTCTTTTTAAAAATGTTTATTTATTTTGAAAGAGAGAGAATGAGCATGAGTGAGGGAGGGGCATAGAGAGAGGAGAGAGAGAGTATCTCAAGCAGCCTCCATGCTATCAGTGCAGAGCCCAATGCAGGGCTGGATTCCATGAATTGTGAGATCATGACCTGAGCTGAAATCAAGAGTCAGATGCATAACTGAGTGAGCCACCCAGGCATCCCTACTCTTAACTTTTTTTTTTAATTTTTAATGTTTATTTTATTTTTGAGACAGCGAGAAACAGAGCATGAGTAGGGGAGGTGCAGAGAGAGAGGGAGACACAGAATCCAAAGCAGGCTCCAGGCTCTGAGCTGTCAGCACAGAGCCTGGTGTGGGGCTTGAACCCACCAACTGTGAGATCATGACCTGAGCCGAAGTCGGATGCTTAACCGACTGAGCCACCCAGGCGCCCCTATTCTTAACTTCTTAATGACCTCCATTCATTCTGGAGCCCTCTCTGTATTAGACTCTATATACCACATCCCACTGAATGTTTCCATAGAAGCCCTATGAGATGCTATTTTTTCCACATTCAATAAGTGGTCGCAGTAAAATTAAATCCTGTCCAAGGTCACACTCCTAAGTGATGTCAGAGTTGCATTTGAATGCAAGTCCATATGGCTCTGATGCCCCTGCTCCCTCACCAAACAGTGTTGCCTCCATTGAGATGAAAATTCACGTGAGGCACCTATCCATGAGCACACTTATTCCTGCTAAAGCCTTATTTATGTTTATCCCTTAGCACTCAAAAAACCATAATGCCATATAAAACCTTGAATTTTATCTTTGTCGTAGCCATCCATCACTTGTATCCTTAACCCTAAACCAACGTTAACCTTAGATCTCATAATAACTCCGTTGATGAAGCCTGCAGAGCAACTCTGTTGTAAATGGTGTGGTTGTTGATGGTTTGGGTTCTCACTTACACGCAAAGTGGATGGAAATAATAACATCACCGGGAACTGAACTGGAGCATGTTCAATGTCGTGTTGCCTTTCCTGAGATAAAGCATGGCGCCTACTTGATGCATGATACATGGAAGCTCTTTTTGTTATCTCTTCTTGTCCCTGTGACTCTTCCATCATTATTTTCAGAGTACGGGGGAAATTCTTTCAGCAAGCCCTGTGTCTTCCCCTCCGTCTACAGAAATAGCATGATCTTTGAATGCATTGAGAGTGAAAGCAACAGACTGTGGTGCCCGACCACGGAGAACATGGATGAGGACGGGAAGTGGAGCCTCTGTGCCGACACTAGTAATACGGGGAAGGGGGCTGGGTGGACATAGGCAGACTCCTTCACTCAATTACCCAGCAAACACTGACTCCAGCCCTACTGCATGCCAGCCACTGTGCTGGGCGGTGGGCATGTGGTGATGAGTAAGATGGAGTCTCACCCTCGTGGATATCTGATGAGCAAATAGCATGAAAAATACGATAGCGTGATGGGCAAGATGCAGGCTGCTTAAGATCCAAGAGAAAGGGATCAATATAAGGTTTTCAAAATGTGAAACACCTAAGTACTTGCTTGCACAAACATAGAGTAAATCCACGCTAAGATTTTTAAAAAAAATTGCTAATAAGGGAATAACAAGGATAGTGAAGCCAATTCGAGGGACATTTTAAGAACTACATAAAGTCGGTGAAAAGAATGTTGAGCTGAAGCAAGATTGTTAAGTTAGCCACCCAATCTGGTAACACCTAAAGGGCAATCAAGGGACGCCTGGCTGGCTCAGTTGGTGGAGAATCCAACTCTTGGTCTCAGGGTCATGAGTTTGAGCCCCACGTTGGATATGCAGCCTACTTAAATACATACATACATACGTATGTAAATACATAAATAAAAATAAAATAACACAAAGGGCAATCAAACCTTTGGGGTTGTCTACCAGACAGAAATTATCGGCATCTCTACCAAACAAAAATCATTCACAATGTATCAATCTTTTACAAGTTACAGAGTTGGGGCCTCCAATCAATAGCAGGTAGTAAGTCAGATAAAGTTCTATTTCCCTAGAGCAGGGGCCTGCAAACTCTCTCCTGCTTATGAGCTAAGTCTGGGCCAATGTTTCTCTTGGCCCCCAACCCAACTTTCTACACAGTCGAAAAAAGTCCAAAGAAGGATCCTATTTTGTGACGGGCAAAAATTATACGAAATTCAAATCCCAGGGCCCACATATAAAGACCGAGGCTGTATGAGGCACAAAGCTAAAAATAACTACCATCTGGCCCTTTCTAGAAAAAGTTTGCTGACACTGAGCTAGAGAACCAGATGGCCCTTAGGGACTGTTTAGACAGTGCTTTAGGAGGACATAAGGTCAGGATCTTTTGACCCCAATTGTGTGTTTTGGATAATTTTTTTAACAAAGGAAAACAAGTGTACATTTGGTGGGTGATAAGGGAAGAAGCCCACGAGGAAGAAAAATAGAACATTTCTCTGTAAATGTAACCTGATGGGTCCCCATAAAGGACATCCCAGGCGGCCTGGACTTCAGGACCCTGGACAGCTCTTCAGCACTAGGCGCGTTTTGCTCTAGAGCTGCGCCGCACAAGCCCGGCCAATATTGATTTGGGTTCCAAATCCACTTCAGCGAGTGGAGAATTCGCACATTCAGGATCTGTGAATGAAGACGACTCCCTGTAAGATGTCCTCTCCGCGCTTCCCACTTGCTTCCCTGGCTCCCCTGCTGACATGACGCTGTCCTCCTCTCTCCCACTGCCAGGACCCCTTGTGTGTTCACGCTGCCCTTGTGCCCCATTTCCACCCCCCACAGAGCTAAACTCAAATAGCTTCCCAGGGAAGAAAACCCCTCTGGCATTTAGGATTAAGTCAGTATTTCCTTCCTCTAATGGGAGTCTCTGAGCAGACCCATGGGCCATGTGGACCCAGTTTTTATTTAAACAATTTTTAATGTTTATTTATTTTTGAGAGAAAGAGAGAGAGCGCGCACTCACCCGCGAGCAAGCAGGGGAGGGGCAGAAAGAGAGGGAGACACAGAATCTGAAGCAGGCTCCAGGCTCCTCCACACTCTCAGCTCAGAGTCCGACACGGGGCTCGAACCCACGAACTGTGAGATCATGACCTGAGCCAAAGTCAGACACTTAACCGACTGAGCCACCCAGGTGCCCCAACCCAGTTTTGATTTTAGAGGGGGCTCTGAAGTCTAAGCCTTCACCACAGCATCAAGGCACAGGGGTAACCACTTTCCTATCCCCTTCTACTCCCTAGGAATTTCTTCACTGGTTCCTGGCTTTCCCTGCCACTTCCCATTCAACTACAAAAACAAGAATTATTTTAACTGTACCAGCAAAGGATCAAAGCACAACCTTACGTGGTGTGCAACCTCTTACAACTATGACCAGGACCACACCTGGGTGTACTGCTGATGCAAAGGTGAGGTGCATAGCATACCTGGGCAATGCCGCTGTGAAGGTGACATCCGTCTCTTCCAGCACGATTCGCTGGGGTTGCCAGCAAGGTGAGCCCCCTGTCCCAGAGATGAGGTGAAGTGGGGGTGGGGGAGGGACGGGGACAGCTTCCCAGATTAGTAAGAGGTGGATGAACCATTTTGGACCCAGAAAGGTGCCGTGCCAAGTGTTAGGTCTGGGAAGCCTTGGGTGTGCAAAGTAGGAGAATGGAATTTCTCAAACTGGGGCGTGAGAAGGAAAGGTGACCTTGAAAGGAGATGACCAGGACTTCACTGGGCCCCAAAAGCCATGCACCAGGTTATTGACCTGCTACCCACTGAGTAGCCAACAGAGAAAAAGGTAGGGTTCAGTTCTCCTCCTCGTTGCATGGGTCCTTCCCCCACCTCTGCACGTAAGTCCCCAACTCTCTCCACAGGACCAACTTCTCTCTCCCTTCCAGTCTTTTCTTCTGATTCCAGTATTCTCCCCAGACCCCCTGTGTGGGTCCACTGACCTAATCACTCAGGATGTCTGGGATTTAACAAACAGAACCCTTTCATCAGATATGTGGACGGCTCTGGTGTTTCTGGCAATATTTGCCCTTATGATGCATGTGGCTTAGGGATGACACCAAACTTAGTGATTCCTCCCGAATTTTGCCTTGGCCATCAAAATCATCTTCCTGGAACAGAAGAGAGGCAACGGAATAGGTCTGGGGCTCTGAGTACCATCTTAACAGGGTGGCTATTAAAAATCACCCACAAGTCGTCCCCAGGCTTGGCTAGGATGAAGAACATTCTTAGTGCCCAGCCTCTGACTCTTGTCCACCAGAGCACAACTCTCTCCTTTGGGTCCCTCTTTCAGCAAGTCTAATACAGTAGAGGTGAGGTTAAGGTGCTCAGGGTTCAGTGCCTTATCGGCCGCCATGAGCCAGGTGAGGGGCAGGGGTAGGTCTAACCACTCTTGGCTCGGCCACCTCCTCTTCTGACTCAGTCTTGGAAGCCAATGCAATACTTTTTTATTCACATCACACTTTGAGTCAGTGCACACTTGTCACCTGAATGCTGGCTTTTGATTCTATTTTCAAGGGGAGGAGAAACATCTTCAGAGGAAGACGGACATACCAAGTGTGGAACCTGCTTCGTCTTTTCCTTTCGAGCTTAATCACCTTTAGAAATACCTTGTCCGCCATTTTGCTTAATCACTTGGTCCTTTGTGAAGAACAGAGGGGGGAAATGTGGCCTAAACACCAGTAAAGGAGCCCACGGTTAATCCCCCAGGGGGCTGCCTTTGTGCTTCCTGGAATGGGATTCGGTGAGGGACCTGGAATGCATGGTGAATCTCCTGGTAGGAGGTCAGATTCTCAGCCCAGGGGCCCCTTGGAAGGAACTGCATCCTGCTATCTCTTTCCTGGAAACCATAGATTTGGGTGGAGCATTTTTAGGTACTTATGAAATCATTAATAAACAAATTAGTAAGTAAACATAGGGTAGAAAGTTCATTGCAAGGGGGCCCCTGGGTGGCTCAGTCGGTTAGGGGTCCGACTTCGGCTCCGGTCATGATCTTGCGGTCCGTGAGTTCGAACCCCACATTGGGTTCTGTGCAGATAGCTCAGATTTGGACTCTGTGTCTCCCTCCCTCTCTGTCCCTCCCCACTCACACTCTGTCTTTCTCTCTCTAAAAAATAAATAAACATTAAAAAAGGAAAAAAAAAAAAAGGAAAAGAAAATTCATTGCAAGACTACCTCAACTATTCCTTCCCCATGCCCATGGCAGACATGAGTAATCGATTACAGAATCTGCTTCCCTGTGAGCCCAGATGCATCCTTGTGCTATTATTGTTCGTTTCCCCTCCCCTTCCCCCCTCCTCCTCTTTCATGAAACCCTCTGAGCAACTGCTACCCCTATCCCACACTGCATGCAGACATCAGGAATAGATTTTCACCATTCAGCCTCATTGGGTACCAATCTGATTGTCTGAAACGAGGTTGCAGAGACATTCGAGAAGCCTGAAGATCCCATGGGAGATCTTTTCCACTGTAGATCAAGACCAACCAGATGACCCATCCTTCCTTAATCACATACAAACAGGCCACAGGAAACCTGGCTCTCCTGCCCCCAGCTGCCACACAAGACTTCAGAGACAGACAGACATACTTCCCTTCCCTCACAAACTTTCCACCTCTGCCCCCTCAACCCAGGCACAGCCCTGTTCTTGAAGCTACCACTCTGACTCCAGCCTCGGCGCCTTGCTTGTGTGGAATCCCCCTTCCCTGGTCTCTGCTGAGCCACTCAGTGTTGGAGATGGAGATGTGTCCCTGGATCCCCCTTCTGCAGAGGACCCGCCCAGCTCTGGCCAATGCTGTCTGCAGTGAGCCATCAGCCATCAGTCCCAAATCAGGGATGTCCTCAGCTATGGAGTAACCTCCCTTGTGCAAGGTCATGCTCTTCCCAGGGCAGCCTGTGTGCAAGTGTTGACTGAGGGCAGGTTAAAAGTTCAGCCAGTTCAACCCCAGGGGGACAAGTCAGAAGAGCTAGGTCAGGAGTTTCCGTGGGCTCAGCTGCAATGTGTGAGTTTGCATTCCGGTTCCTTCCCCAGGTATTGAGCCTAAGGACACTCCTTGATAAACCTCCTGCATACTCAGAGGAGGGATGCTGGGAACCCAACCTGAGATAGCCCATCATTAAGAAATGTCATTTCTGGGGGTGTCTGTCTGGCTTGGTTGGTAGAGCATGTGATGCTTGATCTTGGGGTCATGAGTTCAAGCCCCATGTTGGAAGTAGAGATTACTTAGAAAAAACAAGAACTTAATAGTCATGGGGACCCTGGGTGGCTCAGTCAGTTAAGCATCCAGCTCTGGCTCAGGTCATGATCTCACTGCTCGTGAGTTTGAGCCCCGTGTCAGGCTCTGTGCTGACAGCTTGGAGCCTGGAGCCTGCTTCTGATTCTGTCTCTGTCCCTCTCTGCACCTCCCCTGCTCGTGCTCTCTCTCTCTCTCTCTCAAATATAAAATAAAAAACACAAAAATATTAAAAGAAACAAACAAAAACTTAATAGCCACAGGTGGTGAGGGGCTCCCGAATGGACAGTGCAGATCTAGAACATTCCATCATCATGGAAGATCCCAGGGGATTGCATGCCTCTAGAATACAAGCTCCTTGAGGTCAGGTACCTTTTCATTGCTGTATTTCCATCACCTGGAACAATGCCAGGCATATAGCAGGGACTCAGCAAATATCACATTGAATAGGTGAGTGGGATGGACAGGTGTATGGATGGAAGGGGATAGAGCTGAGACAGGAGGCAGAAACCGTATTTTAAAGGGTGATCTGGATTATGTCACTCCTCTGTTTAAAGCCCTCCAAGGTCCTCAAACGCCTCTAAGAACACACACGGTTTAACCTCTGACCGTTCTGACTCCTTACCACCTACCCCCCTCCAGCCACCATGACCTCTTGCTATCCCTCCAACAGGCCAGCTACATTCCTGCCTCAGGGCCTTTGCATTCACCCAACACTGCGTTTGAAGTGCTCTTCCCCTCCATATGCCCCTGGTGCTCAGTAGACTCCTTGCCCCTACCGGGACTGGGGACTCCTCCTCATTCCCAGATCCCTTAATCACCTTCCTGCTCCATTTTTCTCCATATCTCTTTCCATCTTCTGCCATACTAACTAGGATTATATTTACTCATGTATTTTGTTCCGTGTCTGTCTCTTCCCTTCATAATGTAAGCTCCTCGTTGGGGGGGGGGGGGGAGGTGGCGGTGGGGATCTGTGTATTTCATTCACTGAGATAGAGCTATTCTTGGAAGAGGGCCTTGTATGCAGCAAGCACTTCATACATCACTACTGAATAAATGAAGTGCCAGAAGGGAAGGGAGGGAGAAAGGGAGGGAGAGGGAGGGAGGGAGGGAGGGAGGAAGGAAGGGCAAAAGGGAAGTGGCCACAGCGAGAAGTTAGGAAATACATTATTCTGGTTCCACTCTTTTAAATTTAAATTCTATAAAGCGAGGCTATTGAGCCCTGATGACCCATTGCATACAACTACTTAGTGGGTTTCGAAAGTGAAATAAACTCGGTGGAAGGGTGTGACACGAATCCTGTACTTTGGGGACCTTGCGTTACTGGGGCGTCCTGCCCACGGGCAGAGGTGAGGAGGAAAAGACCCTCTGGTTTCAGGGTGCAGGTCAGCGTAGGGTGTGAGGGCTGGCCCGACTCCCCACCTACCAGAGGCAATCGCCCTGAGCACCCAGGGCAGACAGACAAGGGGAGGGCGGGGCAGGGAGCTTCTAGGAACAGTTTCCACACCACCTGGCCGAGCTGAGGATTTGAGAATTCCCCCATCCTCTTTCTCGTTTGCGCGATGACATTTTGCAGGGGATTAATTCCCCGGGGATCAGCTTGCCCTAAACCTCCGTAATCCAGATTTATGGTTTAATTCAGTGGCCTGAGTATCTTACCCAAGTTATCTTACACCACGAAGTAGGAGGCGGGAGGGAGAAAAGAAACAACAACCACCAGACTGTGCTTCCAGGAAATCAAGAAAACGGACTAAGCTCACTTTGAAAGCCTCTTTAATGGAACCATTTCCAAGCCCAGTCTTCCCAGGAACCCTGTTTATAGCCCCAAGATTGTCATGCCTCCCTCTTACCGACAGAAAGAAACTGAGGAAATCTGAAGCAGCTGAGCAAGAAGGGGGAAGGGTGGCCCATGGGCTGAGCTTTTTGAGAGTCTGACCCAAGAGGACACCAGGGAAGAGACTCTGCTGGGGTGTAGGCATTGGGGGTTACATGAAGTCGAGATGTCATTAACCTCTGGAATTGGTGGGGTGGCGCTGACCTTGGTCCTGATCTCATTTCTAGCTTCTTATCTCATTCTAGAGAGGTTCCCCCTCACCCCGCCCGCCATCCGGGCAAAACCATCACTTTTGGTCCAGCCTCGACTCATACAATGCAAGGCCAGTCACCACGCACCCTCCCACCCTCTCTCCTGGACGGGCCCGAGGGGATCTGGTCTTCCACAAGTGTGGGGTCCATGCCTGCCTGGTGGGGAGAGACCGGGGGCTTCCAGAACCTCCTCAGCGAGACATCATCTTCACAAACTCTGCAAAGAAAAGCCCCTGGTAAGGCGCCGATTTGTAAGAGCACTTTTTTAGCCCTTTACTATGTGTCAGGAACCAAGGGTGATCTTTGGGAAACCCTCTGCTCCTCAGTTTCTTCGTCTCCAAAATGGGAACCACAAGATCGCCATATACCTTACACAAGTTTCCCAGACGGTTAAACGATAGAATGCTTACAAGACCCATGAAGCGTTACACAATCGTTATGACTATCTTATTTCATCTTTCCAACCGATCCTGGAGGCGTAACTACCATTTCCCAGATAAGCAAACGGAGGCCAGTGAGGTTGACCAATGCGCCTGAGGCCACGTGGACGGTGAATGGAAAACTCGGAAGGAACGCACTGACTCTGCGGTGACTCCATGCCCCATGAACTTCTGGGCCCCACCCAGGTCTTGAGGTCCATCTGTCCTTCCCCTGCGTGGGGCTGGCCCGAGGATCTGTCTCTTAGCTCGTCCAGACTTTCAGTGATGCCCCTCGTACACCTGAGCCTGGCGAGACCCAGCGGGCATCCCGACAAGATTTCCTCAGTTACAGCCAGGCCATAAATGCCTCCTGAGTTTCCCTACTGGGAATTACAAGCTGATGGGTCAGAGGACATCCCTGACCGGCCTCCAGGATTTGACATCCCAGGAGGCCAACACAACTCAAGGCAGCGAGGTCTGCAGCGATTACGTCCTTTGAAGGGAGGGGGACAGGGAGGCCTTTGTAGGGCCACAGATACGGGGGATACAGCCAGCTGAGGATGAAGGGACGCTTCATGGCAGAGACTGAGCTGCGCCGATTCCTGAGGGATGGAGAACACCGGGGAAGGTACCGGAAGCGGAAGGGACGTCAGAGGGGGAGAAACCGGATTTAGCGAACACAGAGCAGGCACCCAGTGTGCACCAGAGCGCAGCGACCCCGAGAGTGGGGACAGAAGTGCGGCCGGGGGTGGGGGTCACACCAGGGATGCACCTGAGTATCAGACCGAGAACTCAGCTTTTGTCCCCCGGCAGCAGTTAGATGCTGGGGCGCCTGAACTAGAGTCACCATGATGAGACTCTGACCCTCCCTGTTAGGTCTCCCATGAAAATGGTCTCCACTCCCATCCGCCCAGGATTCCCACGGGTTCCCTTCCGCTGATCCCTCAGTACACGTGGGACGAGCTCTGTGCCAGGACCGGGGTGTGTAGGGAAGAAGGGTTCAGTCCGGGGCCTCCTCGGGAGGAAACAGGCGAGGCGCTATTACGAGCTCGGGTGATGTCACCCTCAGCGCTGCGGCGGAGGCACAAGGGGGCGCCGAGAGGAGGGGTGGGAGCACCTTCCGGTGGTATAACTGAAACTGGGCCAGCGGGAAGGGGCAAGCGCGTTCCCGCCCGGAACGAGCAGCAGCGTCACGCGTGACTTCTCTGGGTGGCTAGGACAGGTAAGAGACGACCTTGAATTTGAACCCCGTGCATCTGACCCCAGAGCCCCAGCTGGTGACCGGTCCACTCTCCCGACGGGACATTTCGTTCTTGACAAAGGCGCCCCGTGAGCCAGGGAGGGACAGGCACGGGGGAGGTAGGAGTGAGCCCTGGCTCAGAAAGCCACCCGCGCGGCGGCTGCCCCCTCGCGACGTCACCTTCAAAGTCGACCGTGCCGTCTCCGTTCACGTCCGCCTCCTGCACGACCTCCGAGATCTCGCGAGGGGTGAGCTTCTCTCCCAGAAGCCTCTGCATGGCCTGCTGCAGCTCCCCGAGGGTGATCTCCCCGTCCCCGTTGGTGTCAAACTGCTCGGGGCAGAGGCGCGGTGTTGGCAAGGACCGTGACCACAACCACAGCGGTCGGGAGCTAAGCTAAGCACCCGTCGTGCACTCGAAAATGTCCTCAGCTCCCGGAGGGCGGATCATTTTCACGGTCGTGTTCACCGCCCCGTGGCAGGTCCCCCAAACGGTGCCTTCCCCACGGTGCAATATTAGTTAAATTAATGAACTATTTTCAAACCTCCATGCTGCACACCCCTAACCAACCCGCACAGAAAGTCTCGTCCGGGCCATCTCCCCAGCGTGGGGGGCGTGGGGGTGGGTGGGGGGTCAGCTAAACCATCCTCGTCTAGCCGCGCTGATGCTAACCCGGCTGAAGCCACAATCGTCTCTTGCCTGGACCGTCATGACGGTCCCCTGATTGGTCCTCTGGATCCCATGGTTGTCCACATCTCAGGACCTCCTGTTCCTGTTCACTTAAGACAGAAATCAGGGGCCCCTGGGTGGCTCAGTCGGTTAAGCATCTGACTTTGGCTCAGGCCGTGATCTCCACGTTCGTGAGGTGGAGCCCGGCATCCGGCTCTGTGCTGACAGCTCAGAGCCTGGAGCCTGTTTCGGATTCTGTGTCTCCCTCTCTCTGCCCCTCCCCCACTCATGCTCTGTCGCTCTCTCTCTTCCTCTGTCTCAAGAATAAAAAAACTTAAAAAAAAAAAATTAAACAGAACTCAGGGCACCTGGGTGGCTCAGTCGGTTAAGCATCCCACTCCCGATCTCAGGGTTCATGAGTTTGAGCCCCGCGTTGGGCTCTGTGCTAACAGCACAGAGCCTGCTTTGAATTCTCTCTCTCTCTCTCTCTCAAAAATAAATAAACTTTAAAAAATAACAACAACAAAAAAATAACAACATAAAACAGAAATCAGATCTTGTCGCATCCCCTGCTGAAAATCGTCCAGTGGCTTCCTCATCCCCCTCCATGATATCCTGGCTCGTTCCGAGACGCACAGACTCCTACGAGGTTGGCCCTGCTTCCGCCAACTCTGACCCTTGTTCTCTCCAGCTCGGGACTCCAAGCTCCAAGACCTTGCTCTTGCCCACATCTGCCTTCCTGCCTTCCAGCGTCCGTCCACACCTGCTGCTTCCTCAGCCTGGAACATGATCCCCCCCACCCAGAGCAGTGCTGTCCAGGAGAAATACAGTGCAAACTGCATGACTGATTTAAAATTTGCTAGTAGCCACGTTTAAAAAAAAAAAAAAACGGTGAAAGAGAACAGCGACTTTTTAAGTAGACCTCACACCCCGTGTGGAGCCCAACGCAGGGCTTGAACTCATGACCCTGAGATCATGACCTGCGAGGAGATCAAGAGTCAGACGCGTAACCAACTGGGCCACCCAGGCGTCCCACACGTAGATGTGTGGCAGAGCCTGATCTCGGGGTCGTGAGGTCAAGCCCCATATTGGGTGTAGAGATTACTTAAAAATAAAATCTTGAGGGGCACCTGGGTGGCTCAGTCAGTTAAGCAAGCGTCCGCCTTCGGCTCGGGTCACGATCTAGCAGTTCGTGAGTTTGAGCCCCGCATCAGGTTCTGTGCTGACAGCTGGGAGCCTGGAGCCTGCTTCGGATTCTGTGTCTCTCTCTCTCTCTCTGCTCCTTCCCTGTTCATGCTCTGTCTCTCTCGGTCTCTCTCTCTCTCTCTCTCTCAAAAATAAATAAACATTAAAAATTTTTTTTAGTAAAATCTTTAAAAATTATTGAGCTATATTACATTTTTTAATTCGCACTGGATTTCGGAAGACTTAGCATACTACCATAGTAAGTACTTATACTTAGCGTGATTAGTTAATGTGCTCAGTGCACACGTATGCTTAAGCCAAGGATACTAAGTCTTAATCCAGGTGTATTTTACCACCAATAGTGCCTCTCAATTCAAACACCAAATAGTACAGGAAATACTTGACCTGTATGCACCTTGTATATAATTTAGAGTTGAAAGGGTAGATCTACATGCCCAAGTTTTTCCAAACAAAATGTTTCCCAATAACTGAATTGAATATTTGTTTTTGTTTTATTTTACTTTACTATTTTATTTATTTTATTTTATTTTTTTATATTTTATTTTATTTTTTTATATTTTATTTTATTTATTTAATTTTATTTAATTTTATTTTTTATATTTTATTTTATTTTATTTTATTTTTTTATATTTTATCTGATTTTATTTATTTTATATTTATTTATTTTATTTTATTTTATTTATTTTATCTTATATTATATTTTATTTTATTTATTTTATTTTTTTATATTTATTTTTATTTTATTTTATTTTATTTTATTTTATTTTATTTTATTTATTTTTATGTAGGCTTCACGCCCAGCACAGAGCCCATTGCAGGCTTGAACTCACGACCCTGAGATCAAGACCTGAGCTGAGATCAAGAGTCAGACCCTTAGCTGACTGAGCCGCCCAGGCGCCCTGTGTATTCCTTTTTAAAATTCAAACAAATTGAATTTATATTCTGTTGAATGTCAAAGGAAATTAAGTAAATAATCGAACTGAAACTAACCAGAATTAGAGAAAATGAACAAATCAGTTCCTCAAGTCATACTGGCCACGTGTCAAGGGCTTGGCAGCCACAGGTGGCCAGTGGCTACCATTTTGGACAGAGCGTTCCTTTCTTTCTTTTTAAAAAATTTTTTTAATGTTTATTTATTATTGAGACAGAGAGAGACAGAGCATGAGCACGGGAGGGGCAGAGAGAGGGGGAGACACAGAATCCGAAACAGGCTCCAGGCCCTGAGCCGTCAGCACAGAGCCCAACGCGGGGCTCGAACTCACGGACCGCGAGATTGTGACCTGAGCTGAAGTCGGACGCTCAACCGACTCAGCCACCCAGGCGCCCTGGACAGAGCGTTTCTGAGATCACAGGCAGTTCTGTCGGACGATGCAATTCTAGATCTTTATGTGAAGCTGGGGCAGAAAAATGACACAGCTGAAAGGGGGAGATCTTCCTGGGATTGGGAACCCACGTTTGCACAGCTCCAAAGTCTTTCCTTCCAAACGCTATGCTGTTCTTTACTTTCGCCGCCTGTATTGAAAGCTCTGAGAAAAGCATTTTATCGGGGGACGAGCGCATTTCAGCAAACGCCTCACCCTCCCTGGGTCTCATGTGTTAAGCATCTGGGTTAAACCAGATTATCTCTTTGCGTTCCCCTCTGGGATCTCAAGTTATTGGATTCCTTCTTCCCATTACAGACAGCGAGATGAGAGGTCCTAACATGGGCTAGGGGACTGCAGGACCTTGGGTAAGATTTAGTAAATTCCACGAGCCTCAGTTTCCTCATACGCATGACTGAGATAAGGGGCTGCTTACTCCCACCGTTATTTGTGATGATTAAAAAAAAAAAATCGGTGTGGGTGGGTTCTGTCCCCGCTTAAAGCCCAATCGTAGACCCCTGGGCTTTCTTCAACTACCTCTAGCATCGCGAAACTCTCAACTCACTTCCTTGAAGGCATCGCGCATCTCCTGGACGCCGATCATCCCCGCCGTTTCCTCAAGCAATTTGGGGGTCATCAGCTCCACAAAGTCGTCAAAGTCTACACGGCCACCCACTGGGGACAGAAGAGGCAGGTCTAAGTGAGATTCCGTGTGCCTAAGCCACCATTACCTTCAAGGTCTGTTCAAGGTAGACCTGTTCTGATCTCTCTACCTTCTGAGAACCTTCCCTCTCGGCCAACCCGGGCCCCAGGGTCCCTCTAATCCAAACCGGGGCGGATGGGGTGCACAGGGTGGCAGTAAGCAGCTGTCCGTGTGACCTCGAGCAAATCTCTTAATTGATTCAGATCTACATTCGCTTCTCTGTTGGTCTGTGCGCGGGGGAGTGCGAATTAAACGGGAGCCACGTCCCTTCCAGATAGGAACATGATCCTGTCCTGGCGTTCGACCTCCTTTCCTCCGTGACATGCCCAGAAGCAAACCTCAGAGCGATTCTGGCCCGGCTTCCTTCTCGAAAAGCCGGTGGTGATGGCAGTAAACCTACATCCCTAACCAAGAGCCTGACCTGCCTCACCTCCTTTGTCGCAATCGCACAAGGAGTGACATCATTTCTGCCTGACGGGTGGGGAAACTGAGACTCAAGAGTGGGGGTTGACTCCATTTTTCAAAAGGGGCCACAGTCGGGGTGCCTGGGGGGGGGGGGCTCAGTCAGTTGAGTGTCCGACTTTGGCTTAGGTCACGATCTCATGGTTCGTGGGTTCGAGCCCCACGTCGCTCTCTCTCCCCCGAAATAAATAAATTAAAAAAAAAAAACCCACAATCAGTAAATGATAGAAATGGGACTTGAGTCCAGATCCTGCCTCTAAGGTCACTGTTTTATTCACTTCAAACGCTGCCTCCCCGAGTACAGCCTGAGCTGCTCAGACTCCCAGTGGCTTCCGGACTCCCAGGGCCGCCTACCCTCTTCCTTACCTGCCGCTCAGCTTCCACATCCTTCCCGATTCCCCCCACCAGCCCGCCCCCAGCCCCAGTCCTTCTTCCCACCCCCGGCCTCACGGTTCATGCGGATTTGCTGGCCCAGTTCAGTCAGCTCCATCTCTGTGGGCATGTAGCCCATCGTCCTCATGAGATTCCCCAAATCCTTACAAGAGATGAACCCATCTCGGTCCTTGTCGAACTCAAGAAACGCTTCCCGAAGCTCTGAAAGGGAAGAGAGAAGAACTTTGGGGGGGACTTGAAACGGTGAATGGGGCAGACTGGCTGGGGAGACTTGAAACAGTCAATGGGGCAGACTGGCATCCCCTGAAACGATCAGGGAGGTGCCCACGAGAGACTTCTCGAGGAACACATCTTTGAAAACCAAAATTTCGAAAAGGGATGACATACAAAATGTGGATGGAGATGTCAGCGTGCAAGTGGAATCGGTTCGTGAGACCGCAAAGGGATGGCCCCGGAGTCTCAGATTCTGGGGGTGAAGTTATGGGAAACTTCAAAACCACCAGAAGAAAAACCAATAGGTTTTGATTCACCTTAAACGTCATGCATATGGATGGGCGCCTGAGTGGCTCAGTCGGTCGAGTTTCCGACTTCGGCTCAGGTCACGGTCTTGCCGTTCGTGGGTTCGAGCCCCGCGTCGAGCTCTGTGCTAACAAACAGCTCAGAGCCTGGAGCTCGCTTCGGATTCTGTATCTTTCTCTCTCTCCCCCTCCCCTGCTCATGCTCTGCCTTCTCTGTCTCTCAAAAATAAATAAATATTAAAAAAAAAAAAAAGTCAGGCATATGGGGCACCTGAGTGGCTCAGTCGGTTGAGCGTCCGACTCCTGATTTTGGCTTACTCAGGTCATGATCTCACGGGTCATGAGATCGAGACCCGTGCCAGGCTCTGCGCTGACAGCATGGAGCCCGCTTGGGATTCTCTCTCTCTCTCTCTCTCTCTCAAAATAAACTCATGCATGTGTCACTCCTGGATCTCCGAGACACTTGGGGATGGGTTTGCCTTCTAAACACTTTGGGAGGTGCCTAAAGTACCATGAGTTCCACAAATCATGGCTAAGTGGGAGGAGAGGGAGGTGGGACAAAAGGGTCTACACGGAGATGCACAAAGAGCAGCTTAGTGGCAGATGACCGTGGGGTGTCTTCTGGGGACAGAGGTTACCTTCGATCTCATCCTGTCCCAGCGGTCTTTCCTGGAAAGGAATGCAGGGAGAGGGAATTTGGGGTCAGGGATCCAGCATCCACTTCTCCAACCACGTCCCCTCCCTCCTCTGAGCGATCCCTCTCCTTTCCTGTTTCTCCTCCATTCTTGCTCGTTCCACCCACCCCTTCCTTCCCTTCCTTCGCTCATCTCCTGCCTCCCACCCACGGCTCTTTGCTTCTCGCCCTCTTGCTCATCGCTTCGCATTTCCTCTCTCCTGTCCTGGAATCTTGATCTCTCTCCCTCTGCCCTTCCTGAACGGACATCCATCCCACTGTGCTGAAAGGGGGCCTTGGACGCCATGGAATCCAGTCCCCTCCTTTTCCAGAAGACAGTGAGGCTTAGAATCAGAGCAAACGTGTTCAGAGTGCCAGCTCTGGGCCAGACGTCCACAGTCCCTTCATTTAAACCTCAGAACCACCCGGTGCAGGGTAGGACCAAATAAATAGCATTCCCATCTTTATAAAAGAGGAAGCGGAGGAACAGAGAGGTTAAGGAAACTGCCTGAGGTCACACAGCTCCTAGGGGCAGAGCCCCTCCCAAGGCGGGGAGACTTTAAATCACTCCCTCCAGGCTGTGCAGCAGGTCAGATGCAGCGGGCGCCTGAGATCTGAGTTCTGAGTCCGAATTCTTCCCGCTACACCCCTGGATTCTTACCCCACCCACCCCATTCTTTCTCCCAAGGCTCAGAATCCCTTTTGTGGGGACCAGCGTTCAGCTACGGTGGGGCCGGAGGATCCGTGCCCCCCACGACCGGTTCCTAACCCGGCTAAGAATTTCCAATCACCGTTGCCGCCCCCGTGTCTGGGACACCGCGAGGGTCAGGCTTGGGGCCGTCGCACCCGACCTGGGAAATCCCACCGAGTCGCTGCTCATCTGAAAGCCTGACAGTTAAAAGCGTGCTGCCGCCTCACCCGCTGTTTCTCGGCGATGCCTTTTCTCAGGAAGATGCAGGCGGGGCCCACAGGGACCTGCATGGAGGGACGGGGGCGGCTCGGCAGGCACCAGGCTCAAGTCGGCTCCCCCTCCTTCCTGTCCCCCTCGGTGGCGGTGGCTCGGCCTCCTTATCTTCTCGGTCACTCCTCCGCCAACTCTTCCTGCCTCTCCCTTGGCCCCTGGTGTCCGAGAGCTGTGACAGCTGGATCAGAAATCTCTACTCGGGTTGGGGAGGGGATCAGAGCTGTGTCTGCCTCCCCATCTGGCTCCAGTGAGACGGGCGGGGATGGGGCGGGCGGAGTCGGGGGAGGCCAGTCTCAGGCTCTGACCTTTCATCCCCAGAATAGGACTGGAAAGATCATTGCAAAAATGGGGATTAGAGCCCAGGGCAGCCCTTCATTCACGTTCCGGGCGCTCACCGCAGGCCGGGCCTCTGCTGGCCTCTGGGCGGGTAAAGACGTAGAGGGCACGGCCCTGGCCGCCGGGAGCTGTGTGCCACCCGCGAGGGCCAGCTGGCGGATGCAGGAACCCAGGGACTGGGTCAGAACCCTGGCTTCAGGAAGCGGGCACGCATCGCGACCAACAGGGTGCTGTCTGGGCTGCTTCTGCTCGTCTCTCTCTTCCGTCTCCCTAAATGATGTGGGGGAGGGGAGGGGAGGAACGAGGTGGGCATCCATGCTGGCGAGGGGGGGTGGTCATAGCCACGTGTCACCGTCCAAGGAGGCAACGAGGGTCTCTACCCCGGGGGTCGGGAGGGGATCCAAGTAGGGGGAGGTGCCCGCAGAGAGGCGGCATGGCCCAGGGTGCCGGGTGGGAACGTGAGCGTGAGTGGAGAGAGGCGGCGTCTACATGACATCTAGCGTCTGGGGCTTGACTTCTAAATAGCATTCTGCACTCAAAGGAACCGAGACCAGGAGACGCGGCGGCTCCCATGACTGGAACAGGACCAGCAGGCAGATGCACCTAGAAACAAATCTTGGGCCATGAGGCCAGCACAGCGTTGTGGGGTCACAGCAAAGGAACACGGACGCCAGCCTGAACAAACTCCACTGGCCAGACCGGGGGCCATTTGGAAATCCAAAGAAAGAACAACAGATTACATAGCATAACACAGGACACCAGGAGTCCCCACAGACAGGAACAAAAAGGGCCAAGCTTGACCACATTTATTTACACGGCACAAAGTACCCCCTTACAACGTACTAATAATTGCATGGGAGAGTCGCTCTGTAGGGGGGACACTGAGCAGACACCCTCTCGATCAAATGATTAAGACGAACATCTCCAGGGGCGCCCGGGGGGCCCAGTCAGTTAAGCGTCCGACTTCAGCTCAGGTCATGATCTTGTGGTTCATGAGTTTGAGCCCCGCATCGGGCTCTGTGCTGACAGCTCAGAGCCCGGAGGCTGCTTCAGATTCTGTGTCTCCCCCCTCTCTCTGCCCCTCCCCCTCTCACTCTCTCTCTCTCTCAAAAATAAACATTAAATTTTTTTTTAATTAGGGGCACCTGGGTGGCTCAATCGGTTAAGCATCTGACTTCAGCTCAAGTCATGATCTCACAGTCCGTGAGTTCGAGCCCCGCGTCGGGCTCTGTGCCGACAGCTCAGAGCCCGGAGGCTGCTTCAGATTCTGTGTCTCCCCCTCTCTCTGCCCCTCCCCTGCTCATGCTCCATCTCTCTCTGTCTCAAAAATAAATAAAAATGTTAAAAAAATTTTAATTTTGTTTTAAATTAAAAATAAATAAATAAAATGAACATCACCAGCGGGGCACATGGGTGGCTCAGTCAGTTAAGCATCCGACTGCTGGTTTTGGCCCCGGTCGTGATCTCACAGTTTCGTGGGTTTGAGCCCCACCTCCGGCTCTGCACGGACAAGCGAGGAGTCTGCTTGGGATTCTCTCTCCCTCTCTCTCTGCCCCTCCCCTGCTTGCACGGTTTCTATCTCTCTCTCAAAATAAATAAATAAATAAATAAATAAATAAATAAATAAATAAATATCAATCAATCAATCCTTCAGTTACACTGGCTACATTTCAAGGGCTTGGCGGCCGCGTGCGGATAAAGGACATTTCCAGCCCTGCGGATAATCCCACCGGAAGGTGCTGGTTCAGACAGTTCCCATCTGTCCCCCGCCGTCCACGTGGGAGCTCCAGGAGCCGCGCCCCCAGCACCCAACACAGACTCTGACACCACGGTGGGGGTTCAATAATTATTTATTGAAAACACAAACGACTGGTGAAATCCCGGATCCCAACTTAAACTGTCCCCGTGCGCGCACACACATCTGACACTCAAAACCCACTCGACTGTGACACCGGATTTGCTGAACAACAGAGGTGATGCCCCCGCTGCCCCGGGGAGGGTGGGAGCCTAGTAGAAATCTTCCGGGTCGGAATCTAAGTCCGCGCCCTGCTGGTTCTGAATCTGACTCTGCTTCTTATACAGAGAGGCCACCTGAGGACAGCGGGTGGGAGCGGGCGATCAGAAGCCCCGGGGGGTACCCCTCCCCCCCCATTCCAGAACCCACCGCCAAGAAGCCGGCCTGGCCAGGCAAGCCCACCCGGGCCGAGGCCTCACCTGGGCACTGGTGGTAGCCTCCTCCGGCTTCTTGTCTTCGCGGACACGAATAAACCGGGGGAAACGGAGGGAGATCCCCTTCTCGCTATCCACCTGGGGGAGGGGGCGATGATGGAGACGCTCCCGGGGTCTAGCCCACAGGCCACCTACACCAGCAGTTTCCTATCCAGTCCCCTCTCCGCTCCCTCCCCTCCGGCCTCAGCTTCCTCATCCACACAATAGGGCCAAGCAACAGGTTATAAAAATTAAATAAGGCAACAAAGTGCTTAGTTAGGACCATACCTGGAGCGTAATACGTGCTTAAGAAACACCAGCTACCACAGCTGTTATTATATTATTATTCTTAGGGCCGAGAGGCAGGATAGCAGAGATGGGGTGCAGGTTCTAGAACCAGAGGCAGGGTGCGAATCCCAGCTCCCAACTCAGGAGCTGCGTGACCTCCACTCCCGGGGCTCTATTTCCCCAGCTGCACACTGGGGATGTTCAGTGTCGTGAGGACAGGACGCGTGCATGTGAGTGCCGAGCCTGTGAGCACAGTGCCCGCTTCGCACAGACGTTCCATAAACGCCGCTCCTGTCACTTGTCACCGGGGCACCCTGACTGTCTAGGGTGGAGTCTGAGTGAGAATTTTCGAAAAAGAAAGTCGATTTAAAAATAGGAGTCCCAGGGCGCCCGGGTGGCTCAGCTGGTTGAGCGTCTGACTTCGGCCTAGGTCATGATCTCGCGGTTCATGAGTTCGAGCCCCGCATCAGGCTCTGTGATGACAGCTCAGAGCCTGGAGCCTGTTTGGGATTCTGTGTGTCCCCCTCTCTCTGCCCCTCCCCGCTCACGCTCACTCGCTTGCTCTCTCTCTCTCAAAAATAAACAAACATTTAAAATGAATAAATAAATAATAATAAAAACAGGGAGTCCCACTACCAAAACTGAAACAGGAAGAAATAGAAAATTTGAACAGACCCATAATCAGTAAGGAAATCGAATTAGTCATCAAAAATCTGCCAAAAAACAAGAGTCCAGGGCCAGATGGCTTTCCAGGGGAATTCTACCAAACATTTAAGGAAGAGTTAACACCTATTCTCTTGAAGCTGTTCCAAAAAAAATAGAAATGGAAGGAAAACTTCCAAACTCTTTCTATGAAGCCAGCACTACCTTGATCCCAAAACCAGACAGAGACCCCACTAAAAAGGAGAACCATAGACCAATTTCCCCAATGAACATGGATGACCGACCAATTTCCCCAATGAATCCTCAACAAGGTATCAGCCAACTAGCTGCAACAATAGATTAAGAAAATTATTCACCACAACCAAGTGGGATTTATACCTGGGATGCAGGGCTGGTTCAATATCCGCAAAACAATTAACGTGATTCATCACATCAATAAAAGAAAGGACAAGAACCATATGATCCTCTCAATAGATGCAGAGAAAGCACTTGACACAATACAGCATCCTTTCTTGATAAAAACCCTCAAGAAAGTAGGGATAGAAGGAGCATACCTCGAGATCATAAAAGCCATATATGAACGACCCAACGCTAATATCAGTGGGGAAAAACTGAGAGCTTTCCCCCTAAGACCAGGAACAAGACAGGGATGTCCACTCTCACCACTGTTATTCAACATGGTATTGGAAGTCTCAGCCTCTGCAATCAGACAACACAAAGAAATACAAGGCATCCAAATCGGCCAGGAGGAGGTCAAACTTTCACTCTTTGCAGATGACATGATACTGTATATGGAAAACCCTAAAGATTCCACCAAAAAACTGCTAGAACTGATTCATGAATTCAGCAAAGTGGCAGGATATAAAATCAATGCACAGAAATCGGTTGCATTCCTATACACCAACAATGAAGCAACACAAAGAGAAATCAAGGAATCGATCCCACTTACAGTTGCACCAAAAACCATAAAATACCTAGGAATAATCTAACCAAGGAGGTGAAAAATCTATATACTGAAAACTATAGAAACCTTATGAAAGAAATTGAAGAAGACACAAAAACATGGAAAAAGATTCCACGCTCCTGGAGAGGAAGAACAAACATTGTTAAAATGTCGATACTAGGGGCGCCTGGGTGGCTCAGTCGGTTGAGCGTCCGATTTCGGCTCAGGTCATGATCTCACAACTGGTGAGTTGGAGCCCTGTGTCGGGCTGTGTGCTGACAGCTCAGAGCTGGAGGCTGCTTCTGCTTCTGTGTCTCCTTCTCTCTCTGCCCCTAACCCCCTTGCATTCTGTCTCTGTCTCTGTCAAAAATAAACAAACGTTAAAAAAAAAATTTTAAAAAAGTTGATACTACCAAAGCAATCTACATATTCAATGTAATCCCTATCAAAGTAACACCAGCGTTCTTCACAGAGCTAGAACAAATAATCCTAAAATTTGTATGGAACCAGAAAAGACCCCGAATAGCCAAAGCGATCTTGAAAAAGAAAACCAAAGCAGGAGGCATCACAATCCCAGACTTCAAGCTATACTATAAAGTTGTAATCATCAAGACAATATGGTACTGGCACAAGAGCAGACACTCAGATCAATGGAACAGAATAGAGAACCCAGAAATGGACCCACAAATGTATGGCGAACTAATCTTTGACAAAAGCAGGAAACAATATCTAATGGAATAAAGACAGTCTCTTCAGCAAATGGTGCTGGGAAAACTGGACAGCGACATGCAGAAGAATGAACCTGGACCACTTTCTTACACCAGACTCAAAAATAAACTCAAAATGGACAAAAGACCTAAACATAAGACAGGAAGCCATCGAAATCCTCGAGGAGAAAGCAGGCAAAAACCTCTTTGATCTCGGCCGCAGCAACTTCTTACTCAACACGTCTCCGGAGGCAAGGGAAATAAAACCAAAAACGAACTACTGGGACCTCATCAAAATTAAAAGAGAAGGAAACAATCAGCAAAACTAAAAGGCAACTGACGGAATGGGAGAAGATATTTGCAAATGACACATCAGATAAGGGTTAGTATCCAAAATCTATAAAGAACTTCTCAAACGCCACACCCAAAAAAACAAAGAATCCAGTAAAGAAATGGGCAAAAGACATGAACAGACACTTCTCCAAAGAAGACATCCAGATGGGCAACCGACACATGAAAAAATGCTCAACATCATCATCAACAGGGAAAGACAAATCCAAACCACAATGAGATACCACCTCACACCTGTCAGAATGGCTAACATCGGGCTCTACTCTTGACAGTGTGGAGCCTGCCTGGGACTCTCTCTCTCCCTCTCTCTCTGCCCCTCCCCTGCTCTTGCTCTCTCTCAAACTTAAAAAAATAAAAATAAAAATACGAGTTCGCCTTTAAATGGAAGTCCACGCCCAATCATAAAAGCATACGTTGGCTACATTTTTGAAGGACCAGAAGAAATCACAAAAGAAATCCATTTTTAATTCAAGATTTCTGGAGGGGAAAGCAAAGAGCGACCCCAGCGCCAGCCACAGGGTAGCGTGTCCCCCGTACGCTGACCCTTGAGAGCTGGTGTTGAGGACTGAGCCACGGGTGACAGAAATCAGCCCGGGGAATTTTAAACCTCGGTAGCAAGAAAATGGATTGAAGGAAGTGAAAAAGCGCCATAAGCTTTTACCCAAAAGAACCGTGTTTTTAAAACTCACTGAAGAGCCAAAGGGGAGATGATTATATTAAAGGAAACAATTTCACGGTTTACTTTCTAAACCTGGGGAATTGCTTAAAAAAAGAAAAAAAAGAAAAAGAGAGACTTTGACCCTGTTTCTGACACCCAAATAAAACCTAAGCTCAAGCTTTCCTGGCTATTATCAGCCTGGAAGCACAGGTGTGGGCTCCATGATCCCCTGCCCATCCCCATTCTGGAAGGTTGACCCCCAGGTCCCTCCCGCTGCACCGCAGCGACTCACCAGGCCCCGGGCAGCGGGGTAGATGGGGGACAAGGACAGATCGGCGCATTTCACCTCCCACACGGCGCTGGGGTCCAGCCAGTGATCGGGGGCCACGGCGCCATCGGCCCGGACGTAGGAGCGTGGGGTGGGCAGCACCAGGGCCTGTGGGGAACAGCAGCGGATGGGAAGAAGAGAGGGTCTTGGATCTCAAAGTCAAGGCAAGGAAATGGGCAAAAGGGATAGACAGAGACACAGACAAGCCTTAACGTAAAAGCCTGGGTGGGGACAGGGGGGAAAAGGTGAAGGGAAGAAATGAAGGACAGAGGCCCTGGGACCTGGGTTAAGACATTAAAGACAGGGGTGCCTGGGGGGCTCAGTCGGTTAAGCATCCGACTTTGGCTCAGGTCATGATCTCACGGCTCATGAGTTCGAGCCCCATATCAGGCTCTGTGCTGACAGCTCAGAGCCTGGAGCCTGCTTCGGATTCTGTGTCTCCCTCTCTCTCGGCCCCTCCCCTGCTCATGCTCTGTCTCTGTCTCTCTCAAAAATAAATAAACATTAAAAAAAAATTTTTTTTTAAAAAGACATTAAAGATAAAAGGCGCAAAGACAGGGACAGAGACCCAGAGAGAGAGAGAAGCAAGAATGTCACAGAGGCAGAGACACCAGCACACCAGAAAGGGAGTCTACCCCAAGATGCCTGTGACCATGACAACAAACAGTCCCAATCACATTACCAGGGGCTTACCCAGCCCCGCGGGGATCCGCTCAGGGCCAACTCGGGCACCCCTGCGGTAGCGCCTGCCCCGCGGCTCATCCCCCATCAGCGGGGGCGGGAGTGGGGAAGGTGGTGGAGACCCCATGACCCATCCCGTCGGCCGGCCGAGCTGGGACTCGAACCTGGACACGAGGGGCTCCCAAGCCAGCTCCACCGCCCGCTGCCCCCCTCCCAGCACCCCGCCCCCACCCAGAGGGTGCAGGGAGAAGAGACGAGGCCGCGCTGCCCACCTGGAGGCTCTGGAAATGGTCCTCTAGCTCCTCATCACTGAAGCCAGTTCCAAGCTGTGGGGAGGACGGCGGAGGTGAGAGGCGAGCTCGCAGGGCAGGCGGCCGGGCACTGCCCCCTGCTCCTGCCCCTGAGACCCGGCGACCTGAGCCTAGCGGAGGCCCCGCCCTCCCCCGGCCTAGCCGGCACCCACGAAACCCGCAGAGGAAGCTGCAGGGGGGGGCCGGGTGCAGACCCCGGAGCGGGGACGCCCTCTCTCTGCTCTGTTCCTTCTGCCCACCTGCTGCTCTTCGCCTTGTGGAGAAACCCTTGCTCCTTCCACCTGGCCTCCCGGGCCCTGGGGCCGCTCCCCCGGGGCTCCCCTCCCGGCCCCACCGGCCCCACAACCTCTGTCTCAGTCGCTCAGAAAGAAATGTTAAAGAAATAATAAAAAAGCAAAAAAAAAAAAAAAAAAAAAAAAAACAAACCTCATATACAGAGATTACAACTTTGAAAAAGTGGAAATAAGACGTTCCCTCAAATATTAGTAATTGTTACCTCGAGGCACTGGAATTATGGGTAAGTCTATTCTGTTTCTGTGGCAAAAGCCTCACATTTGTTGAGTCAACGACATGTGTGGCTTTAAACAAAAACAGAAGCCACTGCATTTTCTAACCTCCCTTGTGGATGGCGTTGGGAGCAAAATTCTGACCAATGCTACTTAAACAGAAGTTGCTTGCTGGCTGAGGCTGACACAGGTGGAACATCCCTTTGCTCAGGGGCCTTTCCCCTTCCTGCTGCTTGGAGCATGGCCGTGATGGCTGGAGCTCCTGCAGCCGCATTAGGAAGGTGAGATTGGAAGCACACGACAAAGCCACTGTGCGGGGCGAGAGAAGCTGGGTCCCCCAATGATCTCGGAGAGCTGCCTGCCCCCCCTCTAGATTTCTCATTCTGTGGGAGAAAAACAAATCTCTCTGAAGCCATCACTATCTGTAGCTGAGCTCAGATATAGCTCATTCCTAACCTGGTGTAGCTTCCTTACATCTTTCTACGCTAGTGTATTTTTCTACACAAGGCAAGAGTTCCTTGTGGGATCAGAAACAGCAAATAAAAACTAGGAAAAAAAATAACGCTTCACAGGGAGGCCACGAGAGCCTCTTGGTTCAGGCCCCCACCACGTTGAGTCGAATCGACTTCCCTCCAGCCTCCCGGCACCTTGCATATGGCCTGGAGCTCCTCGCTCTCCTCGTCGTAGGCCGCCAGCAGGAAACCCCCGTAGCGGCCGGCCCGCTTCCCACGGCCCAGGTAGGCGCCGATCACCACGAGGTCCAGGGTGTCGCCCACGCCATCGAGGTAGTCCTTCTTCAGCTGGGGAGGGAAGGGAGGAGGTGAGAGGGCGCGAGGCACGGACCTCGCTGCCAGAGGCTCCTGGGTGGGTGGGAGGGGGGAGTCTCAGGAGGAGTCCCGGGAGAAGACCACGGATGGCCACCAGGCCGGGGCTGGACACAGGCCGAGCTTCTGGACTCCCCGAGTGAATGGGAAAGAGGTGACCAAGCTAGGAAGGGCTAGCAGAACCGAGGACAGGTCAGAGACCTCGGGGGTCCCTGTGGGTCCCCCCTTTCCGTTGGGATGAGGCGCATTCCGCTCTTTCACACGGAGAACATTTGCCATTTGTTCCAGGAACATCAACTCAGTGCCAGGCAGGGGCTCAGCCTTGGGCATGCGGCAGCAACAGTAAACGTTCCTTCCCTCCCAGTCTGGGACGGGGCGGGGCAGAGGGACCACGGGCCTCTAACAAACCCACGGGGCGATCCAGCCGGCCGCCCTCCAGCTGGCCTCCCGCCCCTCTCCAGGAAAGCCTCCTGCCCGCAGGCTCCCATTCTGCCCAGCACCCCCACCCCCGCCCCGTGCCATCCGCCATTCACGGCCAGCCAGATGTCCTGTGCAAAATGACAACCAGATCATGGGGCTTCCTGCCTAAAACCACCACCGGCTTCTCAAAACCCTTAGCGGAAAACCCAGTGTATTTTACAGCGACTCCCAACCTGCTGTGTGATCGGGGGCCTGCTCTCCACCTCGACCTCACCTCACACCTTGATCGCCGTGCTCCCTGCATGGACCGAGCTTGTTCCTACCTCAGGGCCTGTGCACTGGCTGCCCCCGCCCTTCTGCCCCGCCCACCCTGCTCTGTTCCCAGATCTCCATGTGGCTGACCCTTTCCTGTCGTCCATGTCTCCACACAAGCGTCACCTCGGGAGAGGCCTTTCCCAATCACCCAGAGCACGGCCAGATCCTCGCTGGCCCCAGCTCAACTTGCTCTCTTCACAGTGTTCACTGCCCCCAACGTCGGCTCATGTATGTCCTGGCTGACTCCCTTCCCATTGGCCCCACTCGCTCAGCCCACAAACTTCATCCAGCTTCCACGGCGCTCAGGCTCGCGGCGCTGGGAGGCAGCGGGGACCGAGGAAAGGCGCCCGCGCTCTAACAGGGTGCGGTGTGAATCGGAAACCTGGAAGGCAAGATTTCCAGGCCTGGGAAGGGCAGCTGGGGCGGCTCACCTTGAGCCAGTTGTGTGATCTCTTGGCGATCTCGTAGGTGGCGTCGACGTCCAGGGTCTTTACCATCAGCCCCTCGCAGGAGTCTGAAGGAGACAGGGAAGCATGGCCTTCGTGAAGCCCCGGGCTCAGGACGGCCAGCTGGCTTCCACCAGGGCAATCGCCCGGGGTGGGGCGGACACACGGCGGCCGGCCCCAGGCCCCCTCACCTTTCACGGACTGCTCCAAGAACTCAGCGATCTGGTCTGTGTCCTTGGTGTCCAGAGAGGTGGCGAAGACGAACTCGCCCTCCGTCTGCACGAAGTTCTCCCGGAGCAGCTGTCGGCGCCGGGAAAGGGGCTCGCGTACCAGGGACTGAGGGGGCAGGAAGGGAGAGGAAGGGGCGTCACCGTGGGAGTAGAGAGAGGATAAATCTGACTGGGGGGAGACGGGAAGGCTGTGTCACACAAGCCACCACGCAGGCTACGACGATCGCCCTGAGAGGGAGGAGCCACACCGGCCCAAGGACGCGAACCAATTTCAAGTAGAGTCAGGAACACCGAGGGGGCTGGAGGCCGTTAGTCCTGTGCCCTCAGGTGCGTAAGGCGGGGCCCTGGCCCTGCTGGAGCCAGAACAGACTCTTGTCATTGTGACTACCATTCGTTTTGTTGTTTTTTTTTAATGTTTATTTACTTGAGAGAGAGAGAGAGAGAGCAGGGGAAGGACTGAGAGAGACCATCCCAAGCAGGCTCTGCACAGTCAGCACAGAGCCTGATGCAGGGCTGGATCTCGTGAACCGTGAGATCACGACCTGAACTGAAACCAAGAGTCAGACGCTTAACCCACTGAGCCACCCAGGCGCCCCCAAACGCTATCTTTCACATGCACCGTAAAAGTGGGTGGTTCAGGCACCGGCCGGCGTTCGGCATCAGGACCTCGCCCGGCTTCCTCCGTTGAGGCAAAGGGCGAACTGGCCTCCAGGGGAAGGAACTCTGCAGACCGACAAGACACTAACAAGAAGCCGCCAGACCGGTAAGTCACAGAAAGGCTGAAAAGATGCTCCGGTTCGTGAGTCGAGTGCAAGCGGTCGCCTTTCGGCTGCCAGATCGCCAAAGGCTAATTGCCTATAGGATGATGGTGGTGATGGCGACGCATTTCATTGAATAAACACCGGTACGCGTCAGCCACCACGCCTGGGTCCCACGGCTCCCTCTGTCCCGAAGCAGGCGGGGCAAGGAGCTACTGTGAGCTCTTTATCGTGGATGAGGAAGCTGAGACTCAGAGAGGTTGAATCACTTGTCTGCGGCCCCACAGCCAGGGAGGGAGAGCTGGGCTGCGGGTGACAGCAGGTGGCCCGGCTCCAGATTCTTAACCCGTGCCCTGGAGCAGTGGTGCTCAAACGTCCCGGTCTCAGGATCCCCTCATGCTTTTTTTTTTAATATCTTATTTTTAAGCACTCTCTACGCTGGGTGTGGGGCTTGAACCTACAACCCCAGAATCAAGAGTCGCCAGCTCTCCTGACTGGGCCAGCCGGGTGCCCCACCGACCTCACACCCTTGGAGTTTACTGAGGACTCACTCCAGAGAGCTTTTGTGTCCAAAAAAGGGTTACTCTCCCTGATATTTACCACAGAAGTGATACAATATCAGCTACTATGGCCCATGTTAACGCAGTTGCCGTATTAAAAGTGAGAAACCTTAACATTTATTAATTCACTTCTGGGGCACCTGGGTGGCTCAGTCGGTTAAGCGTCCAACTTCAGCTCAGATCGCGATCTCGCCATTCTGGAGTTCAAGCCCTGCGTCGGGCTCTGCGCTCAGAGCCTGAGGCCTGTTTCAGATTCTGTGTCTCCCTCCCGCTCTCGCTCTGTCTCTCTCAAAAAAATATAACTCCAGGGCGCCTGTGTGGTTTACTCAGTTAAGTGTCCGACTCTTGATTTCAGTTCAGGTCACAACCTGTTTGTGAGTTCGAGCCCCCGCGTCGGGCTCTGTGCCGACAGCTCAGAGCCTGGAGTCTGGTTCGGATTCTGTGTCTCCCTCTCTCTCTCCCCCTCCCCCCGCTCCCACTCTGTCTCTCTCTCTCAAAAAAAAGTTAAAAAAAAAGTAAAAAAGTTAAAAAAAAAAAAAAAAAACCCCAATATGTTAACCCAACCACATGCTTTTATGAAATGTGCCTATATTAGAAAAAAACGAATGAGAAGAGGGGCATTACTTTCCATGTTTGCAAATTCTTTAAAGTCGGGCTTTTTTTTTTTATGTTTGTTTATTTTTGAGACAGAGAGAGACAGAGCATGAACGGGGGAGGGTCAGAGAGAGAGGGAGACACAGAATCCGAAGCAGGCCCCAGGCCCCGAGCAGTCAGCACAGAGCCTGACGCGGGGCTTGAACTCACGGACCGTGAGATCATTAAAGTCGGGCCTTTGACGGAGCCGGACTCCCGTGTGTTCACCTGCTGTGTACAAGGAGGGCACGTGGCCAGAGACGGCTGTGACGTGTCGCTCTGGCCGCAGGGCAGGAAGAGGATCTGCCTCCCCCAGCTGTGGAGCCGGGAAGGCAGGCAGGGTCTCACGCTTCCCCAGAGAGGACCTCGGAGACCCTCAGGGGTGCTCGGACCACACCCTGAGAGCCGTGACCTGCGTGTGGCCTCCCAGCTCGGTGACATGGAGGTCAGGAGGGAAATTCAGACCGCCGGCTCCCGAGCTCCCACGCCGCCCGTCACCCCCCAGGCATGCAGCCGGAACTCACCTCTCCATTGAGGTAGATGAGGTCGAAGGCATATAGACAAACCTGGACCTGGATGTCTGCTGCGTCCACCTCCTGGGTTGGGGCGGGATGGAGAGCAAGGGCGGAGGGGGGCCGGTGAGACGGGGCCTGGTTGGTTTGCCTCCCGTCATGCCCGAGGCCGACACCTGTCACTGTCTCCCCTTCTCTCCAGCCAACGGGCCACACCCCCCCTGAGGGTGACCATACTGCTGGCCCCAGGCTCTGCAGCGTGATGGCTCTCAGCTCACCCCAACAGCCTCATTCCCCTCTGCCAGGTATCTGCCCTCCCAGCCTCCCCTGCAGCTGATGGTGGTGACAGGACACAATTCTGGCCAATGAGAGGAAAGAAGTTTGCTGGGGTACAGGTGGTGGGCGGGCTCCTGGAACAGATCTTCCAGAATGAGACAGAGACATAGGAAAGGGGCTCTTCCTCCTTCGTACTTCAGCATGCTGGGATGAGAACGCAATGGCTGGAGCTGGGGCAGCCACCCGGCCAAAGGCCGCAAGAACCGCATCACGACTGACACTCCGTCCTCCTGGGGACGGGGCGGGGCTGGGAGGAAGAGAAAGCGGGGGACCACGGCAGGCAGCTCAGGGCGACCGGGGCTACCTTGCGTTTGCGGGTGGTGAGCACTTGGAACGGCTGGATCTGCTTCTTTTCCCGGTCCCAAGCCACGGCTTCCGTGTCCAGGATGAAGGATGTGACTGATGGCAGTTTAATCTGAAAGGTGGAGGGGGAGACCCCGGGCTGCTGAGAGGTACGGGGCGAGGCCAAAAGGCAGACGCAGGGACACAAATGGCCTTTCCCTGTTTTAGCTCCCAAGATGCGCCGACACACTGATGCCAACTCACGGACACGCGTACGAGCACAGACCCTCTCTTCTCGAAGAAGGAAAAAGCGAACTTTTCTAAGACTTCCTACTTGGTGCCATAAGCTGGGAACGCAGCGGCCCTCGTCAGGTCCCCGCGAACCTGTCCATTTCCCTTCCGAAATCTCTAAGCCGCCCATGGGCCACCCCCTCACTGAGCCCAGTCCGGCCTAGGCCACATCATCCTACCGGTCTCCTTGCTCCCGCACGGCCCCGCGCCTAACCCACCGTCCTCATGGCACTCGGTGGACTGTTAGCAGATGCCAAAACAGATCGCAGTGTATCCCTGCTAAAAACCACAGCTGTCCCCGTCAGTCCCCGGACCCCCCCTCACCTCACCCGGCCCCCCTCAGGCCCTGCAACCCAGCACACTAGCTTCTCTGTTTTGTGGATGGGCTATGTTCCCTTAACCACCAGGCCTTTGCACATGCCGATCACCGTAGCATGCTTGTCCCTGTCCTTCACCTCCACTGGGAGGACTTCTTTTCTCTCAGAGGAACGCTCCCGTACCACTCCAGGTGGCCCCATTCATCCTGCAGCCTGGGGCCCTGTGCGCGGTGGTGGCCTGCCTCACTGACACCAGGCCTAGGTCAAGTCTGACTCTTACAGAGGCTCCCAGAATGGCGGTCCTTTCCTTCAGAGCCCAGGTCTCCACACAGAACTACGGGGCCAAGAGCAGGACGCTCTGATAAGATCTGCCTGCCCCGTGAGGCCTAAGCTCGGTGGAAGAAGAGACTTAATGGGCCCGTCCACGCTACTAGGCCCCCAGCTGCCAGCACAGGGCTCAGGACAGAGCAGACGCCTGGTAAACCCTGGCTGAGGGAACAGGGAAAGGAGCCCCGAACTGTAGGGGCTCCATCCAAACACTCCCAGGAAGCTCCAATATAGACAACACCACCTGTGCCGACAAAAAGGCGCATCGGTGGCTGTTGCTTCTGGGAGACGGGTGGGGGCGCGGCTTGGCACGGGACACAGGGAAGCGATACGGAGCGATGCTTACATGGAAAGGTTTTTTTATGTTCACGTGGGTGTGTATAACCTTATCCGAACTCACCAAGCCAGATACGCTAAGATCGGAACCTTTCGTAGGAACTATGTCTAGTTGGGGCGCCTGGGTGGCTCAGTCGGTTGAGCGTCCGACTTCAGCCAGGTCACGATCTCACGGTCCGTGAGTTCGAGCCCCGCGTCGGGCTCTGGGCTGACGGCTCAGAGCCCGGAGCCTGTTTCCGATTCTGTGTCTCCCTCTCTCTCTGCCCCTCCCCCGTTCATGCTCTGTCTCTGTCTCATAAATAAATAAATGTTAAAAGAAAAAAAAAAAAAGAAAAAAAAGAAAAGAAAAGAAACTACATCTAGTAAAACGGGTTAGAAAATCCAGGGCTTGGCAGCTAACAAGGGCTCCGCCCGTGCCTGTGAATCTGTTAGGTCAGTCCTCGCTGCTCTGGCAAAGTGCCAACGTCCTGATTAACTAGGGGCAGGCAGGAAGGGCTGTTTGACCAAGGGCTCCCAAAGCAGGCCCAAGAAGCCCCGGAAGCAGAGAAGCCCTTGCTCCGGGGCCCTCAAGGCCCAGCCATATTCTGACGGCGGGGCTGATGTGCGGGCCGGCTCCCTCTGCCCTCGTCCCGGCCACCTCTCCCTGTCAGAGTGAGATTCCGGTTTTCCCGGCCTCTGTTGCGCCACGGGGCCCCGTGCGGGACAGCAACCCCAAGCCAGAGTCTGCCGGGGGTGGTGGGACGTATCCCGAAAGCGTGAACTTTCCTCTGGAGACGGGAACAGTGGGAAGCCAGAACCCCCTGCCCGTCTTTCTGTCTGGAAGCATGGCAGGTATCTAGGGGTGGTCAGGGCACGAGTGTTGGGGTGAAGAGCCAACCAGCGAAGGACAGCAGAGGACAGAGACAGAAATGAGCCGGATTCTGGAGGGCTTTGGTGCACAGCTGAGCCTGGGTAGGGCCGCCCACCCCGATCTCCCCGAGAAAAGAAAAAAATCACACCTGCTTAAGCCTCTGGGAGTCAGGCGTTCCGTCATTTGCAGCCAAACACACCCCCATCTCCTCGTAATAAACCCCCACTGCTCCCCTGCCCCCCGTAACTGCAGCCCCTGCCAGAGGGGAAGCAGGTGGCAGATGCCCACCTTGGGGATGCGGCTGATGATGTCCGGGTACTTTCTGGTATTGTCTTCCTGATTCCTGCTGAAGATCTTTACCTCCCCGCCTTCCAGGACATGGATCTGTGGCAGCAGGGGACGGGAGAGGGAATCAGAGCCCGGCCCCTCCCCGCCTCCCCGCGGCCCCTCTTTTCTCTTCTGACCCCACCTTCACCGGCAGAAGGTTCCAGAAGCTCTGGAGGAGGAACTGGTACAGAGACCGGAGTAAATCATCTCCTCCATCCAAACAGCAACTCCCACCCGTTTGTGGAAGCCCCCCGCCCCGTGCCCCCTGGACCCCGCCATCACCTTCTTCATCCTCCCTATCCAACCCCCACCCAGATGCCGAAGTGTCTTGCTATGTCTAAGAGGATTTGCCTGGTCTCAAGCCGTAAACATCATTCTGATTTTATGGTTAATTCATTTTAAAACAGCCTGGTCACGGTCCATATGTGCCGCCTTAAACGTACGTGATCTCGACAGCTGCGTGGGCGTGGGCTGTAACGTACAGGACTTAAAAATACGCACGTATCTTAAAAATCACGGTCACTACCGTAAAATCCTTTGGTCTCTTGTTTTTTCTCAGCAGCCTACAGTAAAACCTTGGATTGCGAGTAACTTGTTCTGCCAATGTTCTGCAAGACGAGCAAACACTTCTCGTCAGTTTTAACTTGGTACAACGAGTGATGTTTGCAGCACGAGCACTCCGTGACGCCGAACGTCCCATGAGCACAACTGAGCCAATGGTTCTTCTTTGTCTCTCTCCCTTTCTCTGTGGGATTGTGATCGTCTCCCATGCTCGGGTGCTTGGTCTCAAGCCATGGTGTTCGGCAGAAATCAGTGGTTTTTCAGAATATTGGAAGGTGCCCACAGCTGGCATTGGTGTATTTTTTGTCATTTCGAAGCACCTATGGACAGTCCTTTGCTTTTCCGTACAAGGGTAAGCTTAGAGGGGTGCCTCGGTGGCTCAGTCGGTGAAGCATCTGACTTTGGCTCAGGTCAGGATCTCACAGATCGTGAGTTTAAGCCCCGAGTCGGGTTCTGTGCTGACGGCTCAGAGCCTGGAGCCTGCTTCTGATGCTGTGTCTCCCTCTCTCTCTCTCTCTCTCTCTGCCCCCTTCCCCACTCATGCTCTCTCTCTCCTTCAAAAAGAAACATTAAAACAAAACAAAAGAATAAGCTTAGGAATGCTTTGCTTCGTTCTAGGTTGGGCTGCCTGCGAATATAGACCCTTTCCTCTGCTGCCTTATTGTCAGTTACGTGAAATACAATATACGACCAGAGTTTATCACTACTGTACCGTAGTGAAGAACCTCCGTGCGGGCGTATACGACGGCCCCCACGCAGAAAAAGGCTGAAAAGAAAGGCAGGAAGAAGGACGTGATTACGCTGGAAGTTAAGAAGGAAATCATGGCGAAGTACGAACGAGGCAGGCGAGTGACCGAAATTCCAAGATTTCATAAGAAGTCTACATCTCGTCTCCAGAGGAGGAGGAGAAAAGGGTGGAGGAATCCTTCACTTCAGATGAGATCCATGGAGCCCATAGACAGCAGTGATTAGTGACAGTGAAAGTGACAGTGATAGTGAAAGGCGTCCTACACAAGAACCTTCCCCTCTCTCGTCTCCCTCACACCAGCCACAGAGGTTTTCAAAGGTAAGTGCAGGTTAATTTGTTTTTCTTTATATTCTGTATTTTCCTTGCTATTTTGCGTTACATTGCAGTATCGTAATCATTTTTTTATTTATTTTTGAAGGAGAGAGAGACAGAGCATGAGCAGGGGAGGGGCAGAGAGAGAGGGAGACACAGAATCTGAAGCAGGCTCCAGGCTCCGAGCTGTCAGCACAGAGCCCAGAGCGGGGCTCAAACCTACAAACCGTGAGATCATGACCTGAGCCAAAGTCGGACGCTCAACCGACAGAGCCACCCAGGTGCCCCCGTAATCATTTTTTTTTCTTTTTTTTTTTTAATTTTTTTTTTCAACGTTTATTTATTTTTGGGACAGAGAGAGACAGAGCATGAACGGGGAAGGGGCAGAGAGAGAGGGAGACACAGAATCGGAACCAGGTTCCAGGCTCTGAGCCATCAGCCCAGAGCCTGACGCGGGGCTCGAACTCACGGACCGTGAGATCGTGACCTGGCTGAAGTCGGACGCTTAACCGACTGCGCCACCCAGGCGCCCCCGTAATCATTTTTTATATGAATGTTTTTGGGTCACGGAACAAATCACCTGAGTTTCCATTATTTCTTATGGGGAAATTCGCTTTGATATACAAGCGACTAGGCCTACAAGCAAGTTTCCGGAACGAATTATGCTCGAAAACCGAGGTTTTACTGTATTTTGAAGATCGATGATGCTGACTCTCCAAGTTCACTGCTTGTTAAGCACCACACGGTGTCAGCCCGACACCTGGTCATCCATCCAGGCGACAAACGCTGGCTGGCCCCAGCTGGCCCCGCCAGGACAGAAGAGACCCAAGAAGCGACCTTACAGACCCAACCAAGGGCCCACGGGAGTGCCTGGCGCTGGGTCACACGACACATGCTTATATCACCGCACGGAAGGCTGTATAGACGCCTCCCGTGATGGCTGTTACACTGACCCCCCCCCCGCCAGCCGGGCGCATGCAAAGCCGGCATTTCTCGAACGCCCACTGCAGGGGGGTCGGGAATTTTGATGGTTTAATCAAATAAAATCGGCTTTCAGATACATGGGGGAGGTGGGTGTTAACACACCTTCTACGTGAAGGTGGAAGTCTCTGGCACGAGCCGCTACGAGCTCGGGTCAAACCCCAGGCCCCGGCTCTCTGGCACTTTCCCTTCTGCCGAGGGAACGCGTCCACCCCCCTACCTGTGCCCTCTGCCCGTCGTATTTGTACTCGCAGGTGAAAGCCGCCTCCTCAAAGCGTTTCAGGACCTCGCTGACACCGCGGGTGGGGTGTGCCAGCATCGGTTTCAGGGGGACCCCTGGGAGGGGAGGAGCGAGAGTTAGGGTGCCCTGGGGGAGGGCCAACCCCGGGTCAGGGAGGGGTCTGTGGCACAGACAGCCCGTTGTGCCCCAGGGCCCATTCTCCTTTCCCACCGCGAAGAGAACACGCCCTCCCAGGGCAGGAGGGGGGCTGGCCTCCCAGCTTTGGGACATTCCCAGACTCCCTTGCAGCTAGGTAAGGCCACGTGATTAGGATGCGTGTGGTAACGATATGCGTGCCGTCTGGGTCACATCCTCACCCCTCCTCTCTCTCTCCCTCCCTCTTCTCGTTATCTAGAAATCCGAGCCATCCCTGGTGACGCACATTAGGGTGAAAATCTCTGGGAAATGAAGTGACAAGACAGAAACCTAGGTCCCCGGGGGTCCCTGGGGGCCCGTGGAGCCCAGCCACGCATCCTCCCTGATCCCTGCCTTCCTCTGGACTCTTACGGGGTGGGAAGAAGTGGCCAGACCCACTGCCTTTTGGGGGATCTCTTGTTACGGCAGATTCCCCCACGCTCCTCCTGATACAGATGGGGCCTCCAAACAAACAGATGGGCTTCAGCATGGGGAATGGGATTCAATTTTGGTGGTGATGGGAACCTACGGGTTCTCAGGGGGCCGAAGAAAGCTAAGGCTGGGAGGAAGGAGTGGGGCCCGCAGGAGGGCCGGCCCCGAGCTCCGTGGCCCCACGGCCGGCTCTGCCCAGGGAGGGGCTGCGGCCTCTCCCGAGGGCCCTGTACCTGGGCTCAGCCTGCAGAGCTCCGGGAGGTGCTCCAGGCCGTGCTCCAGCAGCACGGGGATGATCCGGTCCAGGTCGGGCACCTCGCTGGGGTGGGGGCAAGAACGAGCAGGTGTCCTTGCAGAACTCCCGCGGCCTGGAAACCCTGCTCTCTGGCCCTGAGATGCGCCGCTGTGAGCCTGTCGCCCTGTTTGTTCCCTCCCATCCCCGACTCCCCTGGCCCCAACTCTCACAGTCTCCGTCCCGATCCTCCCTCAGTGTCACCACGCATCCCTCTGTTCCCCTCGGCTTGGGCCTGTCGTCAGCCCTGTCGTCGTGAGACCAGTGGCTCTCCACCTGAGCCTCACGTAAAAGGCACTCGGGGATGGAGTAAAAAGTTCAAGGCCAGGCTCCGCCTCCGCAGATTCTGATGCGGGAGTGGGGGGCAGGGTAGAGGCGGCTGTCCTGGCCTGCGGTTCTGCAGGGTTCATGGCCGTGTGCCCGAGCGGGTGCCCCCACCCCAGGGTTTCCGTGCAGACGCTCGCGGGCCCTCCTGCCACTGTCACCGGGCAGTCACGGTCCTGCTGTGGCCAGGTCCTCCAGGCGGCCCTCCCCGGAGCCCTTGCTGTCACTCCATGCATGTGCTAACGCCCCACTGCGCGTCAGTCACAGGATCCCTCACCGTTTGCCACCTTCCTAATCTCTGTCCCCAGCCTTGTGTCCGGCCCCAGTCCTGTCTGGATCACCCACCCCGCGACGGCCACTAGCGCTTAGTAGCCACCGGCCCCTCCCACGTCGCCAGCAGCCCTCGGTGCCGAGCCTCCCGCCCCTCCAGCTCCCCATCCCCCCGCCCTCGGCCCTTGGCCCCAGATCTCACCAGAACGTCTGCTTCAGGATCATGCCCTGTTCCTCCAGCCACGTCTTCCGGGCCTCCGCTGTCCGGCCCTTCCCAGCGTCCACGACAGCCGGGGGGAAATCTAAGACCAGAGCCACCAGCGGAGGCTTTGGGATGGGCCCGACCCCTCGGCTCCCCCAGGGCGGGCGGTGCTGGAGACAAGGCTGCTAGGGAAGGAAGGGGCCCGGAAAGGAGCTGGGGCATGGACTTCGGGAAGGGAGGGCAGCCCAGGCTAACCCGAGTGCCAGGCGGAGACAGCCGCGGGGCCTCACCTTGGCCGGGGGGCGTGAGGCTCACAGCCTGGGCGAGGGCAGCCAGCACCGACTGCTCTGCCAGCCCGAGGCGTAGCCGTCCGCTCAGGGCTCTGGGGGGAGAGCAGGCGAGAGGGCTTGTCAGCACCGCCTTGCCCTCTACCCCTTGCGCCTGCCTCCTCCGATCTCCCAGAACCCTCTGGAACCCTCTTGGGACCCTCTGGAACCCTCTCCTCAAAGCCAGAACAATCTTCAGGGCTGGAAGGGACCTGAGGGGTCACACAGCCCCAGTGAACAGACAAGGAAACTGAGGCCAGCCCGTAGCAGCCATGGCCGCTGGTGTTCTCTGGGGCAGAACAAAGTGCCCCCCGGGGGCCTTTGCGGCTCACCTCAGATGCCCTCTGGGGAAGCAGTGAAGCTCGGGGAGGGCGAGCCGGGGCAGAGCGGGACACAGACTGTGATGGGCAAGGTGTCCCCACACAGGCCTCTCTCTGAGCCGGGGGTCTCGGGTGCGAGGCTTATCCTCCTTGGGCCTCCCCTCCCGCAGACCAGGCTGAGGGTAACAAGGCCTGCCCGGTAGGGCCATGGGGAGGAAGTGATGCACTGACACATGCCACACCGGGGACCCGAGAAACACCACACAATGGGGGACGACTACGGTTTTTTCACTGTCGTGGTGACCGCTTGGCTCCCGGCCCGTCCTGCACCCGCCGAGGCCACGGCAGACACGGCTAATCAATCACTGCACCTTTTACCCACGAGCCCCGAGAGGACACGAGGAAAAGAGCCGAGTGGGGACGCCCGTGGCCAGCCCCCGCTCCTGCCACCTCCTCCAGCCTCCTGGGCCCATGCCCACCTGGCGATGAATCGGGCTTCTGAGTGACGGCAGGCGACAAAGAGGCCTTTGATGACGTCCATCTTCTTGGCTGTGGACTGAGGCGGGGCAGGCCAGTGGGTGTCTGGGGCGCGGGGTGAGGACCCCGCCTCCTCCTGGCCAGCGAGCCGCCCCCACCTCTCCCGCCCGGTCGTGCTCTGACACAGCGAAGAAGGCCGCGTCCGGCTCCCCTCCGGCCCCACCTTGATTCGGCCAGGGTCTACTGTCCCGTCACATGGTAGGAACAGAGCAGGTGTCGAAGGGCAAGGGGAGACCCCCCTGCCCGTCCCGAGAGTCCCCACAAGCAGGACTGAAGCGACCCGGCCGCCAGAAGCCCCCCTGTCGCTACCCGCCCGCCGTGTCTCCAGGTCCCCAGGGGAAGGGCCCAGGGTGGCCGCCTTGCCCACTCACGGCGCTGCCGGCGAGCCCGGCGATATCTCGGAACTTGGCGAAGACCCCGGCGGCCGTGAGAGCGGGCGGGGGCAGCATGAGTCTCTGGGTGCTGCGGCTGTTCTCGGCCACCAGCCCCACGTCGCCCTTCTCGGCCGCCTCGGCCTTGACGGACTCCAGCTGCCGCCCTTGGGGTGCAGGGAGCCGGGGCTGAGGGGGCCGCACCGGGCCGCGGGTCCCCACAGGACCCACCCTGCCCCTCCCCCGCTCCCCCCATGCACACGGAGCCCCGGGGGCCCCGCCCACGTTGTTCTCCCCACATCTGCCGCTTCCCTGGGCACCTGCTCCCTCCACACCGTCTTCCCAGCCCCTCCTCCCAACCCCGCGGCCCCGCCTCCAGCCCCGCCTCCAGCTGCGGGGCCTCCCTCACCGGAACCAGCGCCCCACCAGTCTGTCCCATCCATCCGGCTCTCTTCCCCACCTCCAGAGTCCCCTCTCCCAACCCTCACGCGCTCCCCACCTCTCCCCCTTCTCCCTCTGAGCCCCCTACGCTCCAGCGGCCACCACACGCCCTGCTTACCCGTGGCCTGGGCCACCGCCTTGAGGAGGACACCGTCCCCGACGCCAAGCTCCAGGCCCTGCTGGGGCGGCCCGAGGCGGTTGAGGCTGAGGTAGAGGATGGGGAGCAGGTCTGGGGGGGACAGGGCCACCACGGAGCGCAGCAAGTTGCTCAGTGTCTCCACCATCCGGAGCCTGGGGGGGGGGGGGGGATGGGGTGTGAGCCGCTGGCAGGTTAGGGTCAAAGCTGGGGGGGTGGGGGAAGGGACCCGGGAGAGGAGAAGACAAAGGGCTTGAGCCCAGGCCCGGGCACAGCCACAGGCTGCTGGTGGGAGGGTGAGCCCGGTCCCTGCTTACGACGGAGATGGGGAGGACCATCCACAGAGGATGATGGGAGCACGGAGTGCTATCTAGGTGCCGGGGCCGCTTCCAAGCATCTGTGTGTTTCCGCTCACTGAAATCTCACGGCTCCCCCATCACACAGACGCTCCTATCACCCCCACTGCACAGATGAGGAAACTGAGGCATAGAGGTCGCCCGAGGTCACAGAGCCCGTGCGATTCAAGCCGAGAGGTGACCCGAGGCCGTCTGCTCCAGGACCCGCGCTCCCAGCCACTAAGCTGCGCTGGCTCTAGAAGCACGACCACGTTAGGGATGCCCGGGCGGCTCCGTGGGTTCAGCGTCCCATTCCTCACTTCGGCTCAGGCCATGATCTCCCGGGCTCGCGAGTTCGGTCCCCGCATCAGGCTCTGTGCAGACAGCGTGGAGCCTGCTTGGGATTCTCTCTCCCTCTCTCTCTCTCTGCACCTCCCCTGCTTGTGCTCTCTCTCTCTGTCTCCCCCTCTCAAAATAAGCTTTTAAAAAAAAACAAGTAAAAGTACGACACCTCTGTCCGTGTCACGAAGTCTGTACGAACGTGTGCACGTTCGTTAAGCGCACACCCAGGCAGCCTAACTGGACAGAGGAGTTCAGTCTATTCCCGTGGAGGAGACACCGGAGGACCACGAAGCCCGCTGAGCAGACCCCACAGACGTGACCATCACGGGCGGACCCACCAGTGGCTCCGATGCTGGCGGAACGGCTTGCCCCCCAAACTCAGGTCTACCCGGAGCCTCACGATGGGACTTTACTTGCCAGTTAGAAAATAGTGCGGTAACGATTTCAGGAGTAGAATCCTCAACTTCCTTTTTTTTTTTTTTCTTTTTTTTAAAGTTGATTTATCTTGGGAGAAAGAGAGAGTGAGAGTGGGGGACGGAGAGAGGGAGGGAGAGAGAGAGTCCTAAACAGGTGTCACACTGTCAGCAAGGAGCCCAACACGGGGCTCAAAGCCAACAAACCGTGAGATCACGACCTGAGCCGGAAGCAAGAGTCGCACGTTCACTTGACTGAGCCCCCCAGGCGCCCCGCCTGAATCAGCTCTCGAGGAAATGTCACACAGACCCAAAGTGAGACTTGTGCAAGGTCACCGGACTCGTCGAAAGTGCCACAGTGGGGAGGCTGGACCAAGAAAGACCGAGGAACGTCGAGGATAGAGACAAGGAGAAAGGGTGACCATGCACCACAGGCAGGGGTCAGGGTCAGGGCGAGGGTCCAGGGTGGGTCCCGGCCTAGCAAAGCCAACGCAAAGGGGGAAACCAGCCAGACACAAATGACGTCTGCGCGTCGCGTAACAGCCCACGCTAACGCTGACATCGCGGTCTCGGTAACCATCCCCCTGCCGGCGTAAACACGTCAATGTTAGAGAAAGCTGATCACGGGTACGTGAGGGCTCGCTGTGCCACTTCTACGATTTTTCTCGAAGTTTACAGTTATTTCTAAAGACCCTAAAAAAAAGTTGTAAAACCCTCCAACTGGGGATCATTCTAAAGACCCTAAAAAAAAGTTGTAAAACCCTCCAACTGGGGATCATGGGGACTGGACGGTCACCCACAGTCCTCCTGAACTCAGTGACTGCCAACAGCACCTCCTAAAAGTACTTACTAGGCACCTCGCTGTGCCACTCTGGCACCCCCTCCGAGCAAACCCGAGACGGATGATCTTCACTTTCCTTACGCAGAGGCCGAAGCTCAGAGAGGTCAGGCCACCCGCCCACGGTCACACAGCCAGGAAGCAGCCGGGACGGGGCCCACTCCCAGACCTGTCTGCACCCGGGGCTGGGCACTGGCTCCACTGCCCACAGGTCTGGCCTTCCTGGCCCTTCCTGCACCCTCTGGGCCCCAGAGGAGGCGCCTCCCGTGTTCACAAAGACACACGCTGAAGCACTGGGAAGAGCCTAAACACTCCGCGATGTACGAAAACGAAAGAATCCCACGGCGCAGTTAAAAGGGGTGAGACCTACTTAAAGCAACATGGAAAGATCTGGAAACAATGCTGATGGAGCATCAGGGACCAGAATGACGTGGGCCCCCTGACAACACCGATTGAATACACAGGGATGGGGGGGGTGGGCGCAGGATGGGGTGGAACAGGGACCAGGCCCAGGCAGCCCAGGGCCCCGAGGGCCCTTGCAGTGCTCACTGGGAGTGGGGTTCTCACTGTACCCAACACCCGGACCTCCTCACGGTAAGGGCGAGGAAATCAGCCGGGCTGCGGCGACTTCTCACCAAATGCAGGTAGACGGAGCTCATGTCATAGAGAGGAGGCGGTGTCCCCACCCCAGGGATCTGGGTTCTCTCCCCTACCACGTCTCGTTCTGATCAACAGAAACAGACAGAAGCACGGGGCAGGGGCCTTCCGAGCCTGGGGCCCAAGAGGCCTCGCAGCTGCTCCCAGGGCCAGGGCCATGAGAGGGAGGGAGGGTGAAGGGACCAGGCAGCAGGAGGCATCCCTCCCCCCGCCCGCCCCCCCCACAGGGGGGTCCGACAGATTACCGAGCAGAAACCTCCTCAATCTTCTCAAATGTCCGGGCCACAGCCAGGTAAGGGACCCTGGGGGAGGAAGAGAGACACGGGGCAGTGCATACAACCCACGCCGTCCATCGTCTGTCCACCTGCCTCCCCACGCTTTCCACGCTGCTGCCTGTGTCCCCTGAACGTGGACACGAGGGACGCAGTTCCCTCCAACGGAGGCCTCCAGGGAGAGGCACCCGGCGACAGGGGCGCGGGGAAGGCAGTCAGGGGCGGGAGAAGCCTCACTTCTGGCCCGGCTTCCAGCAGGCGTCGTCGACGGGATGGTAGTTGTTCTTGGCCGGGTTGTAGCCAGAGGGGTCCAGGGGTCTGTGGAGGCAAAGGGGAGATCAGACACCTGGGGCAAAGCAGAGCCGCTCCTTCAACTAACACTTTCTGGAGCACCTGCTGCGCACCCGACACCGTTCTAGGCACGAGGGCACACAAAGGAACGAAAACAAAGTTGGTGAACCTGGAGCTTCCGCTCTAGTGGGAGAGTCAGGGGCAACAAGACAAAACAAAACACAGAAGCAAACAATTTCGATATTAAGAAATATTTAAAACCAAGTGGTGGGGGGCACAGTGGGATAGAAGGTGCTAGATCTGAGGAAAAGGTGGGGAAGGAGATGTTTGGGCAGAATAACCTGAGGCGTCAGCAGACTGGGTATCGGGGAGAAGAGCACTCCAGGCAGGGGCAACAGCCAGTGCAAAGGCCCTGAGGTAGACACGCACGTGACACGTTTAAGGCATGGAAACGTGGCTGGGGGCGTGACCAGCATGATCTGGCTGCTTTTTACAGTCCATTCTAAGAGGCTAGGGACCCCTCGGGTTTCCCAACCAACGTCTCCCTTACTTTCTCTGGATGGAACAGCAGGAAAAGGGTGCCGTCTCTGGGTGCCGCAAAGTGCCAGGCACTGTGCTCAGAGCACTGCCTCTGTTCGCAATGAGCCACACTAGGGACTCTTCTAACCCTGTTTCCCGGATACTTGTAGGTGGGAGTAGCTGCAGCCGACACAGGGTCATATGACAAGCAGCACAGCCCCAGAGATGGCGTTCCAAACCTCCCCGTTCTAAATGCCTCCGGAAATGCCTCACGCTGACTCTGCTGGAGGCACTCGCGGCCAGACTGTGCAGTCAGACCCATCTGGGTTCCCGTCCCTGTTCCCTCCTCGAGCAGCCGCGTCACCCTGAGAGAGCAGTTTCCTCTCTCTGAACCATGGTGCCCTCGTCCGTACCACGGAGCTCCCAAGAGTCCCCACCATCACACGTTGTCGTGAGGGTTAAGAAATTACGGTGAAGGGGGGCTGAGCGTCTGACTTCGGCTCAGGTCATGATCTCACGGTTTGGGAGTTCGAACCCCGTCCGTCTGTGCTGACAGCTCGGAGCCTGGATCCTGCTTCGGATTCTGTGTCTCCCTCTCTCTCTGCCCCTCCCCCACTCATGCCCTGTCTCTCTCTGTCTCTCAAAAGTAAATAAATAAATGTAAAAAAAAAAAATTAAAAAAAAAAAAAGGAATTATGGTGAGGGCGCCCCCTCCTTGGTGCACTCTATGGGGAGCTTTTTAAAAAAGTTTTAGTTAATTAATTTATTTTGAGAGAGAGAGAGTGTGTGTGTGTGCGCGTGTGGGAGGGGCAGAGAGAGGGAGAGAACCCAAAGCGCAGAGCCCGATGCGGGGCTCGAACCCATGAAACGCGAGCTCACGACCTGAGCCGAAATCAAGAGTCACATACCTAACTGACGGACCGACCCAGGCGCGCCCCTGTGGGGAGCGTGTTTAAAATGGCCCGGACTCCCCAGCCTCAGGCCTGTATCTACCTCAAAACTGGGGAGGCACAAGAGGGTGGGAGAGAAGACTCGGGAATTTTTCCAGCTCTTGCGCGGACTCTGATGCACAGACGGGGCTGTGCGGCTGAGCCGGACGGGGCGTGCGTGGGGCTCCGCAGGGGAAGCATTTCCTAGGCGGTGGTCGTCCCGGTCGACCGTACTGTTCTTATGAGAGACAGCACAGCAGTTAAGAAATCCTACAGCCAGGCCGCCTGGTTCAAATCTCAGCGCGCGGGCCTCACTCCCCACCCGTGACCTACGCGAGGCACCGACGGTAAATTAATACTAAGAGGAACAATAGTAGCAGCTACAACCTGCTGAGCTTGGCAGTGGCCAGGCCCTAGCCAAATGTTTCCAACCCTCGGGAAGAAACTGGCACAGAAAGGCTAAGGCGCTTCCCCAAGGTCACACAGCTGGCCGAGGAGGAGCTGGGGCTTCTCACCACTCCACGATACCGTCCTGCCTTCAGGCCTCACCTTCCTCGTCTGTGAAATGGGGATACCGACAGAACCTATGCACAGTGACCGCTGGATGAAAGCGAGCGCGGTCACCGGTATGTCCCCATTTCCGAGGTGAGAAAAACTGGACGTCCCGAACGTTTGTCTGTCTCCTGGAGGCAGCCATCGGAGATGGACGAGTAATCAGGCTTGGAATGGAGTCGGAAGAATGATCTCGGTATCACGTGAAATAGGTAACAGGACGGGGGCGCCAGGGTGGCTCAGTCGGTGAACAGTCCGACTCTTGGTTTCGGCTCAGGTCAGGAGCTCACGGTTCGTGGGCTCGAGCCCCTGCATCTGGCACCACGCAGAGCCTGCTTGGGATTCTGTTTCCCTCTCTCCATGCCCCTCCCCCGCCCCCACGCACATGCTTTCTCTCTCTCAAAATAAACTTTAGGAAAGACAAAACCGGCCAGGATACGAAGCCTTGTAGGCAGCAGGCCACCGATTTCGTCAGAGAAACTTTTTTCTGGACGCATAAGCACACGCACGTACCCAGAAGGCCAGACGGGCCAGAACTGAGGAGGAGCACGCCCAGGATTCAGGGGGACCCAAGTCCTAGGCCCGGCCCTACCCCCGTCTTCCTGCGTGACCCAGGGAAGCTAACGCAGCCTCTCTGGGCTAATGGTTCCAATGCCTGTAAAATGGCTAAAATGCCCTCTTCTGCCACAAGAGTGCTGCAAGATGAAGGACAACAGCGTAAAAGGAACCTTTAGAGCTCTACCCGACGCACGGTAGGTGTTCAAGACGAGCCGGCGGTTCCCACAGCGATGTCGCGTGCTGAAACGGTGCCCTTTACTCCCGCCAACAACGTCTCAACTGGGGCACAAAACTGCTGGTAAGCCTCCCCAAAACATTTTTATGGGAACGGTCCACCGGACGGAGCCTGCGTGGCTCCGTCAGTTGAGCGCCCGACTCCTGACTTGCGCCCGGGTCGTGATGTCGCACTTTGGGCGATCGAGCCCCCATCCGGCTCTGCGTTGGCAAGCGCGGAGCCTGCCTGGGATTCTCTCTCTCCCTCTGTCTCTGCCCCTCCCTTGGTCGTGCACGCCCGTGCGTGCGCTCTCTCAAAATCGACAAATAAACTTTAAAAAAAAAAAAAAAAAAAGAAGAATTAACTGTAATCACAGCTTTTCAAAAAATTCTTTGCGTGTTTTTTTTATTTTATTTTTGAGAGAGAGAAAGGGTGCAAGCGGGGAGGGGCAGAGAGAGAGAGAGGGAGACACAGCATCGGAAGCGGGCTCCAGGCTCCGAGCTGTCAGCGCAGAGCCCGACGCGGGGCTCGAACCCACGGACTGCGAGATGGTGACGCGAGCCAAAGTCGGACGCCCAAACCGGCAGAGCCCTCCAGGCCCTACCGTAATCACAGATTTTTAAAGCTAAAAGAACTTTTGGTGATTATCGGTCTCGTCTTTACAGGGATAAAATCAAGAGAATTCGGACCCACTGTGCTACTCCCTTTAATGCCCTGTCCTCGCTACTCGACAGTCGATATCAACTCACCCTTTGGCCTCCTCCTTTCTAGGGGCGCCAGGTCCCTCTTCTTTCCCTTCTTTCTTGGTCGCCGGCTTCCGAGGGGCTGGGAATGAAGTCAGGAAACTGTGGGCCCTTCCTCCTGAGAGCCCCCACTGCCCAACTCCTCTTGGCCCATCAGGCCAGGAGAGAGGGGTCAGGCCTTCCGTAGGGCAGGGGTAGGGCAGGGCGTGCTCCGGAGAAAGGCCCACCGGCCTCCTCCCCGCGCGGCTGGGAGCTGATGGGCGGGAGACACTCACCGAAGAAACTGCTGACCGTCTTGGGAGCTCTGGGGGGAGGCTTAGCCTGGTCCCCCTCCCGTGCTTCCTGCTTTCCGGCCACCTCAGGCTCTGAGGTGCTGTCTGTTGGGGGCTCGGCTGCTAAAGCGAGACACAGGGTCAGTTGGAGACGCCAACATCCAACCCGAAACTTCATTTGTAACCCCAGGTCATTCTGACGCCCCAAGTGGAAAACAGCCCCCGTTCTGCCCCTTTTCTCTCCGCGCATAAGTTTTGAGCCTCTTGGGCCTGAAGCTTTTGCGTCAAGTACTAAGGGTTCCGCTCAGCATCTGGCCTGAAACTGGAGACGTTATGCGAACGGCGGTAAAAAGAAATCTCAGCACGATTAGAAGAAAACACTCCTGCTTCTCCTGCCGTTGCAGCAAATCGGATGCGATTTGTATCCTCAAAATGCGCCCATGGTGTCCTTTCTCACACAGGAGTCTCACGGACACCCAGCTGTGGGCTTGTGGTCTGGCCTGTGAGGGTAACTATACTGTCTAACTTCCTAAATTCCCACTCAGTGAGCAGCACTTAGTACCTGTGATTTCGCAGAGATACAAACATCTTATTGGAGGACGCCCAGCTCTTTTTTCTTTACCCACACACACAGGGGGGAGATTATAACCATAAGAACGGTAATAAAACCTACGACTCCCCTAGAATTTGCATCTTTTTTTATGTTTATTCATATTTGAAAGACAGAGCACGAGCAGGGGTGGGGCGGAGAAACAGGGGGACACAGAATCCAACGCAGGCTCCAGGCTCTGAGCCGTCAACACAGAGCCCGACACGGGGCTCGAACTCACGAACCGCGAGATCGCGACCTGAGCCGAAGTCGGACGTTCAACCGACCGAGCCACCCAGGCGCCCCTCCTAGAATCTGCATGTAAACAACACATTTGAGGAGCTATGTCGTGTTGAAAATTAACTGGCCTCCGAAGACATCCGACCCAAAGCCAGAGAGCCAGGGCGGGCTGGAGGCAGAGGACTGGAAACTCACGGGAGGTCTCTAAGTGCTCAGCGGGCGTCGTGGGCCGGTCCCCTTCTGCCTCCTCCTTTTGGGCCAATTCAGGCTCTGTGAGGCTTTCTGTTGCGGTCTCTGCTTTGGATAACAGACAGAAAAGTCAGATGGCAAAAAAGAATCACTCTGACTCCCCCAAGGACATTTCAAGTCCCGAGACGGTCAGCCCCCGGCTATTCCTGTGTGCCAGTCAAGCACATCTGTAAAGTCATAGGAGATGTGACAGTCCGTTCTTGGTCAGCCCCAAGCACGGCAGGACCCCCAACACAATCCAAACCCTGTGTTCCTTTGCCTGGGCAACCAGACCTGGACACAAACAGCCAGTACCGTCTTAGCAACTTTTAGAATTATTCACCGCAAGATACAACCAGAAAGAGTCCCAAACGCATGTGATAACCTGATATGGGTAAAAAGTAAAAATTTTTTAAACTGATGGGGCGCCTGGGTGGCTCAGTCGGTTGAGCGACCGACTTCGGCTCAGGTCACGATCTCACGGTTTGCGAGTTTGAGCCCCGTGTCGGGCTCCGCGCCGACAGCTCAGAGCCTGGAGTCTGCTTTGGATTCTGGGTCTCCCTCTCTCTGACCCTCCCCTGTTCATGCTCTGTCTCTGTCTCAGAAATAAATGAACATAAAAAAAAAAAAAAAGCATGTGAACTTGAGAAAAATGTGCCTTAGTATCAACAAGCTACCTGCCCTCCGGTGACCCCACGCACTAACGCTGGCTAAAAACGCACAATTCACACTACGAATGGATACCGACTAAAAATGGCCAACAGGAAGTCATGTGTGCCCGGGGAAGTTGAGCCTAACAAACACTGGCAGTGGCAAAGGCTATAACTGGTAGAATCTCACACGGGCCCCCAAATGACCAATGGATCAGATCTTTATGGTGGCATTCCCCCCCCCCATTTCATATGCACAGAGCTGCAAGTCCCCCCCCCACCACCACAAGGTAGGATGGTTTAAGGTTCCAAGGGGAAACGGCGACATCTGGTGGACACTTCAGGAACTACTAGCTCGAGGTATCAGATTCCAGTATCATTTGACCTCTATCCTTGGAGTTCCTGCATTACCTTTCTGCAAAGCTGGGCTTTCATTGGTGGCCGTGGTAAAAAAAACAAACAAACAAAAAAAAAAAAACAAAACCAACAACAACAAAAAAAACAAAAAACTTTGCACAAAAATCAATGTGGAACAGGAAACCAGGGGGGCAGTCTTCAATCGGATTCCACAGTTTGAGAAATTGTGCGGAGGCCAGGAGACATCCTATTTAGTCACTGATGGTGACTAAGGACGGACCAAAAAAATAACTGCTTTCCCTTTCGATGTGCGCGCACCATTTTCTCCAACGCCCAGGTTTCTAGAACATGAACAGTCGTCTGGACGTAACTACTTAACGGACAGAGCCACTGAGGTCGTGGCCTGGTTGGGGGGGGGGGCGGGTGGGGCCGAAAAAAAAAATCACTGAGACACTAAGGGCGCTGTGAGAGGCTGGGGATCTCTGCTTCTTGATAAAATCTCTCAGGAAAAAGACGTGATAGGAAACGATTTTCCATCAAAACAAACAAAAGATAAAAATGGGCCAAACTGTGTACGAATTAACACTAAACTGAAGAGGCCCAAGGAATGGATTTCAAAACGCTCTCACAACAGCGACGCCTAGGCTGGGGGTGGGGGGGTCGGGTTCTGACGGCCACATCTGGATCCAGGGACACAGGCATCAAATCGGGGATCCTAACACCCTGTCCCATCGGAGAGGCCCCCACCCTTCCAGATTCCTGCCATATACACACTCTCTCCCTCTCTCTCCCTCATCCTGGTGACTCACCTTCTTCCTTCTTCCTCTTTGCCTCTCTGTCCTCATCCTTGCTCTGTTCTTCCAGGATATCTTGAATCGGCCGTTTAGGAAGCTGCTTCCGAGCTGGGAAGGCAAAGCGCACGGTAGGGCTGACCTCGCTGGCCTGTCTGCCCCCCTCCCCAGTGAGCTCAGGCCCATCGGTGATGAGGGCCCCTGGAGAAGTCTCTGGGACCGCCCCCCCTTCTGCCCTGAGGCGGGCCTCATCCTTCAAGCTGTGCTGCCTCCTGGCTGTGTGACCCGGAGCAAGTTACTTAATTTCTCTGTGCCTCGCTCGTCCGCCTGTGCAGAGTGAAAACAACCCCCAAAAGTTAGTGACGCGGTGATGCGCTCGGCTCAGGACCCAGGGAGGACTCTAGTAGACCCCCTCAGTGCCCTGCCTGCACCCCTAAGACCTGACCATCAGTGCGTGTCCCGGATGGCTCTTCCGGGGCCTCAGACGTCTGCAAGAGGCCAGGAAGCAACGGGTCCCGCGACGGGCCCTCGCTAGTGACTCCCGTAAACCAAAGGAGCCACCATGAACGCCCATCTTCTCCAGGCTGGGCCGCCTTCCCTGAATCCCTCACGGTCTGCGTTCTCTGTGCTTCCCAAAACAAACGACTCGCATTTGCACTCTTGTTCTGGAACTTCTGAGGCCGCTTCTAGAAGACCCCAAGCGGATGCTCAAGCGCGGTGAGGAATTCACCGAAAAGGCAACTGCAGTCTTTTTTATCGCCATCTGTCACCTTCTCCCCGGCCTCCTGGACCCGGTGGCTCCTGCGCGTGGCCGCAGAGGGACCTGCTCTCAGCCGTGGCAGGCACGGTCCTCCTCCTTGCTCAGAAAGCCGCCCGTGTCTCCCCACCAGCCAGCCATTGAAGGATAGAGTCTTTGGATGTGGGCCCCTGTCCTACCTCACCTCTCTCCGGCTGACCTTCTAACTCCTCCCACGCCACATAACCCTTTCTCCGCCCCCCCCCCCCCGCCCCCGCACTGCTGCTGTTCCCAGACACGCCACGCTGTGTCACAACTCCGGGCCCTGGCACGTGCTGCTGCTCGGTGGCCTTCTGGGGCAAAGTTCAGAGGTCATTACCTCTAAAAAGAATTCTCCAACCCCCCTCCCCCCAACCCAGGGCCGATCTCAGCGTCAGCCCTGAGCCACTCAGCTGTGTCATCATGACCCCCCCCGCCCCCCGCTCCCGCAGCCCTCCGGTGGCGCCCCAGCACCCCCAGGACGGGCCCCGGGCCCCTGGCCCAGCACGTGCGGGCCTCCGCGAGCCAGCCCCGCTCTCCTGTCTCCCCGCACACTGCCTTCAAGGTCTCCCTGCTCCCTGAAGTGCGTTTCATTCTCCAGAAACATTCCAGGGTGTGCGATCCCCGGAGCGCCCTCCCGAGGCCTCGAGGCCTCCGTACAGGCTGCTCTTGGCCGCATGGCGCAGTCAGCACCAATCCCTTTCCAAGGCTCAGCTCAAGGTCTCACTCCCCCCGCGCTGGCTCAGTTCTGAGCTCCCACGTACGTACAGTGCCCTATTCCCACCGCTATTGTTTTTCTTTTTTTTTTTCGTTAAAAAAAAAAATTGGTGGGGCGCCTGGGTGGCGCAGTCGGTTAAGCGTCCGACTTCAGCCAGGTCACGATCTCGCGGTCCGTGAGTTCGAGCCCCGCGTCGGGCTCTGGGCGGATGGCTCGGAGCCTGGAGCCTGTTTCCGATTCTGTGTTTCCCTCTCTCTCTACCCCTCCCCTGTTCATGCTCTGTCTCCCTCTGTCCTAAAAATAAGTAAACGTTAAAAAAAAAAAAAAAAAAGAAGATTGGGAGGGAGCCTGGGTGGCTCAGTCGGTTGGGCAATCGACTTCGGCTCAGGTCACGATCTCGCGGTCCGTGAGTTCGAGCCCCGCGTCGGGCTCGCTGCTATCAGCACACGGCCTGCTTCAGATCCTCTGTCCCCCTGCCCCCAACCTGCCCCTCCCCCGCTCATGCTCACTCTCTCTCTCTCAAAAATAAAAACAAACATAAAATTGTTTAAAGCTTTTGTACGCGAGTGTAATTAACATACGGTCTGTTAGTTTCATGTGTCACACCTGCGACACCCGTCGCCTGCCATCACACGAGGGTCTCTCACCTGTGCTCCCCCTGTACGAGACCTTCCTGATCCCTCAGGGGACACAGGTGCCCCTCCACAGGCTGGCTTCCCATGGACCTTCTCCAGTGTCCCTGCTCGGTGTCCCCAACCCTGTGCGCTGAGCTCCAGCACGCCAGGGCATCGGTGCCCTGAAGGGCCTTCCCGCCGCCTCCTTCCGTTAACTCTCTTCCCTCCCCGTTCCCTGTTTGTTTTTCCTTGTCCTTCAGGGCTCGGCTTGGGGAATCTCTCTTCCACAAGCCTCCCTTGCGTCGTGGCCCCGGCCCCGTGCTCCCGCTGTGAGCTGCACTGCCTCCACGACGGCACGTAACTACGGTTAGAATAACCAACACTTCCTGAGCCCTCACTACGGGCCAGGCCCAATTCCAAGCACTTTACGCCTATTTCCTCTTAACCTCTGTAGGGTAAATGCCCAGTTATGGTCATCTCTGTCCTACAGATAAAGCAAGTGACGCTCAGAGAAGGTAAGTCATTTACCCGAGGTCACACAGCCAGCGGATGGTGAAGCCATGCTCTCAACCACAACATTAAGATCAGAGCTGGGACGAGGGTGGCCGCCTGGTGCAGAAACCCTCGCGTGCACAAAGAGGAGCCACGGAAGGGGCATCCTTCCTGTGTGTCCTTACCTGTGCGCCGCTTCGGGATCCCCGTTGGGGAGAGGCCCGCAGGAGAGGTGTTGGAGAGGGGAGGGCTGCCCTCGGGAAATGTGACAGGGCTGGGAGGGGAGACCTGTGGAGAGCCTGGGGCCGGCTTCTGGAAGGCAAAAGAAAGAGCAATTCTACAGTGAGGGGAGGAATAGGGGCCACCTCCTCGTCGAGGGTTCAGTCCCAGTTCAGGCCTCCTCCTCTCTTACCTGGGCCTCACTCCACCCTCCTGTGAAATTTCATGGTACCAGACTCTCCCCATCACGGACACTAATTTTTCTAAGTGGACTCTTTTTTTTCTCAAGTAGCAGAACTTTGGACTTTTAGCTAGGCATATGATGGCCCAACTAAAAACCCCATTTCCCAGCCTCCCTTGCAGCTAGTGTGGTCAGGAGTGTGAGAACCTCACTTCCCAGCCTCCCTTGCAGCTAGGTCTGGTCAGGAGCCTGAGAACCTCACTTCCCAGCCTCCCTTGCAGCTAGGTCTGGTCAGGAGCCTGAGAACCTCACTTCCCAGCGTCCCTTGCGGCTAGGTCTGGTCAGGAGTCTGAGAACTACACTTCCCAGCCTCCCTTGCAGCTAGGTGTGGCCAGGAGCCTCACTTCTACACAAGGCAACATAAGGGAAAATGATGCACACTTCCCAAGGAACGTCTTGCCCTCCTCACTGGCTGAATATCGACATTCACTTGGACAAGAGCATCCAGGGATAAAAGTAATGGTATAGACGCAGCCCGGGTCTTCGACACGGAGAGACTGGCACACTCATCCTGGACTTTCTGTGCTCGTTAGAAAGAAATTCCTACCTCGTATCTTGGTTTCAAGTGCTACTCTACTCATCTTACAGGGCCCCCTGCCAGTTATTAAGTGATCGCCCCTCAGCTCTCAGCCTACCCCGTCCCCTCTCCCTCACGACGCGGGGACTCTGAGAACCCCCTTCCCACTCCGCTGCGACGCTGTGCATCACGCGGTGCCAGAACGGGGCCCGCGCCAGCCGGATCCAACTGACGGTGTTTCCGACGCTCACGGGGCCTGCGACGTGACGCCCCACAGACACCAGCCCCCTCCGCCCGGTGCCCCTTCCTCAAAGATCTGAGCAGGCCTTCAGGGCACCACCTGTAAGCTCAGAGACCCCGGCACCCGCCAGCCAGCGTCTGAAGGTCTGAACTTCGGCTCTCCGCTTCCAGGCGTGGTGGCTGCATCCTGCGGTGACTACCCCCACGCTGCCTGAAGGAGTTCTACCTTCACCCCTGCAGTCACCCACTTGAAAACCGCATTCCCAGTTGGCCGTTCTCTGTATTAAACTCTCCGCTCAAATCACTCGTGTGGTCTCCTGCTCCTCTTTGGACCCTCATGGATACGGGCCCCAAAGGAGTGTCGTGAAGGCTGCCAGTGACCCAACACCTCTTCCGTGTCTCTCCTGCTCAGAACCGGTCCAAGGATCCCCAGCAGCCCCAGGGCAAAGTCCAAGGTCCTGAAGGTGCCCCCGCTACTCCTGGACCCCGTGAATATACTCAGGGATGTGGCAAAGGGCCATTCAGGCCGCAGAGGGAATTAAGGTTACTAATCAGCTGCCCGTTAAGTGACTTTTTTTTTTAACGTTTTATTTTTGAGAGAGAGCGAGCGAGCGTGAGTCGGGGAGAGGCCGAGAGAGAGACAGAGAGAGACGGAGGATCCGAAGCAGGCTCCGCGCTGACAGCACAGAGCTCGGCGCGGGGCTAGAATTCACGAACCGCGAGATCGTGACCTGAGCCAAAGTCAGTTGCTCAACCGACTGAGCCATCCGAGCGCCCAAAGACGGAAGCAAATGTCTTTGGAAAAGACGAAAAGCCCTCTGACCTCTGGAGAGACCGCACGTCTGTTTTTGAGCCCTTAGTCTGTATCGTGCGTTACTCTCAGATCCGTATGTGAACAGACTCCTCTTTACGCACAAGCCCTGGGGGGCAGGCGCCACCAGGAGCTGATGGGAATTATGGCTCCTCCCAGAAACAGCGGGGAGGCTGGGGGGGGGGGGGGGGAACCTACCTGGCCTTTGGAGGGCGTGAGGGCTTCGTCCTCCTCCTCCCCTTCACTGCCCAGGACCCGGGCCGCCTTCCGCCCTGGCCTCTTCACTGGAGAATCATTCTCAGGCACCTCTCCGTTCCGTTCCTTCAGCGCCACCCTGGAGGGTGGGAAGATGGAGGCGTTCCAGCAGGCAAAGAGGGGGTATACTGCCCTGAACGTTCCAGCGCCTTCCCTAAGTTTCATTCTGTCCCCTTCCTTTCCAGCATCTAACGGGCTTCTTCTGGAGGCCTCCTTCCCTACACTCTTCATCATCCGTCCATCGACCACATCCTACGTGCCCACCTCCTGTGATGAGCGATGCTGGGGAGCGGACGGGAGTCCCTGCTGAGAGCAGAGAAGGCCTCCCTTCTTCAGTCACACAAGCCCCTGGGATGTGGCGAAGGCCATGGCCTCTCGGCTACAGACTATACTTCCCAGCCTCCCCTGCAGCTAGGCGTGGCCCTGTGACGGGTCCTGGCCAACGGGATGTAAGGGGTAGGGTTGATGCACGCAACCCACTCCCGACTGCTCGTCCCCATGTTGTCTTACTGCTGGGACTCTCGGCCTTGCCAACCGCCTTAACAACCCTGAGGTCCTGGATCCGGCCATGACTGAAGCCGGACCTACCTTTGGACTTCCCACTTATCGGAGCCAAAAAAAATTCCCTTTAGGGCTCCAAGACATTCTGAGCGGGGCTCGAAACACTTAGAGCCAAGAGGGTCCTGATCGAGAGGAACAAATTCACCACGTCCTAGCCCCATTACGTACTTTGGAGGTGGCTCTGTCTCTCTGCTGGAGGTCTCTTTCTCCGGCTTTTTCACCTTGCCCTCCTTCTTGGGGTGGAAAAATGACCTAGTGGAACACAGGAGGAGGGGAAAACGGGAATGAATACAGCACAAATGGGTCCTTGGATCGGTGCCCCGTTGTATCGCTTTCGGCAACTCCCTTTGATAAGGAAAGTGACGCTCAGCCGGGGCAGGGGGGAGGGCAGGGGTGGGGCGACGCTCTGCTTATTTTTCCCATCCTGACACCCGACAGCCATGACGCATCCCAATTTTCCTTCAACAAGTACCAGCTAAGCACCTCCTAGGCGCCGGGGACCTGGCCGGGCCCCGGGGATTCGGCGGAGACCCAGACACCAGGCCCCCACCCCCGAGGGGTCGACACCCAGTAAAAGAGGCGATATTAAGTCGCTAAATATAAAATGTCAGGAGGCGGGAAGTGCTCTTATGAAGATAAACAAGGCAAGGCGTCCCCTCTCCACTTGAGACTGGCTCGCCCGAGTGGCTGGCTTCCGGAGACTGGAGTCCTGAGCAGGGATGGTGGGAACCCATTGGTGCAGGCACCTCGCCCACGCTCTGCCGACCGGGTGAGGGAGGCCAGTGTCACTGGGGATGTCCCGTGCCCCCTCCTACAGGGTGAAGCCAGGCTGCTGCACTTCACTGCCCGTGACCCCAGTGACAACAACATCGGACAAATTTGGGGACCGTCTGCAGGCATCCTGACAAAGTCGGAGAAACCGTCCCCCAGAGTGACACCAAAGGGAACGGGGGAGGCATGACAACGAAAGGGAATATGGGATTCCGAAACGCAGCCTGGAACAGAAAAAAGCGTTAAGGGATAAACCGTTGAAATCCGAACATGGCGTGGAGCGTAGTGAACAGTAACGTCCCAGAACCGGCTCCTTCCTGTGGCCGACGGACCAGGCACACGAGGCGTCAACGGTGGAAACCCGGGGCGCCGTGGGCAGGAACCATTCTAGAAGCGCCTGGGTGGCTCCGTCGGTTGAGCGTCCGACTTCGGCTCAGGTCATGATCTCGCGGCTCGTGAGTTCGAGGCCCGCGCCCGGCCCTCTGCTGACAGCGCGGAGCCCGGTGCCTGCTTTGGATGCTGTGTCTCCCTCCCTCTCTGCCCCACCCCAGCTTGTGTTCTCATTCTCTCTCTCTCTCTCTTTCTCTCTCTCTCTCGCAAAGTAAAACAAATAAACACTTAAAAAAATAAATAAATAAAAATAAAACCCGTTCCAGAATGGTTGACTTTAAAGCAGCCAGTCAATCAGCCGATCCAGCCAAGAAAGCCATCAGACACGCTGTCCGCCCAGGACAGGCTACGCCCAGATTTGTCACCATGTGAGAAGAAGGGAGCCTGTGATCTGTGACCTCCCAGGTCTCCAGGCTGGGGGTCCAGGACTGGGTCAGCCTAGAATCCATCCACTCCTTTTGGGAGGGGCCCCTCCACACTCTCCGACTGGGACACCCCCCTCAGAGTCCCAGTGAGAGAGCTGGGGCTGCTGGGTCCAACCGAGCGGTTTCAACTCCACAAGCTGAGGTCTTCCCCTTCTCGTTTCCCCGAGGCCGGCCTGCATCAGGACAGGGTTTCCCAACCTGGGCGCTACTGATGTTTCAGGCCGCCCGTTCTTGGTGGCGGGGGCTGCCCTGTGCACTGTTGTCCAGCAGCGTGCCTGGCCCTTCTCCAGTAGATGCTGATGAGAAGCGCCCCCTCTCTTCCCCCTAGTTATGATGCTGCCGGCTGTTCCCTGGGGGGCCGAACCACCGACTGCAAAGCACCGGGTCAGCACTTCTGAACCCCGTGGCTCAAAACTCTCGGTCGACACACTCACTGTCCTACGCATCGCGCTCCCCGTGTTACCTTCTGACTCTTGGAAATTCCAATTTGAAGAGTGACTCGTGTTCTTCCAGGAAAAGGCACAGAAAGAGAGAGAGAAGAGCAGAGACCTTTAGAGAGTGTAGGACAGGGCGGGGTGGGGAGTTGTTTCCTTACATGATACTCCGCTGCATGGTGACGTCCGAATTCTCTCTCCCCCCTCTCCTCCTCCTCTTCTCCAGCCAGATGTTCCTGAAACAGAAATCCCAATAGTTGGTGAGAATACGGGTCGTGCAGAGACCGAAACACACGGCCCTCCTTCTTCCAGAGAGAAAAAAACCCCACAAAGTCAGAAACATGAGTTCCTCCACCGAGATGAAACTCCCGTTTTTATGGACCGAAATGACTGGCTGGTGGGATTTATTAGCGAAGATAAAGTTCCGGAGGCACCTGGGGGGCTCAGTCGGTTACGCATCTGACTCTTGATTTGGGCTCAGGTCATGATCTCCCGGTCGTGGGATCGAGCCCCGAGTTGGGCTCCCGTGCGGAGTGTGGAGCCTGCTTAAGATGCTCCGTCTCCTTCTCCCTCTGCCCCTCCCCTGCTCGCACTCTCTTTCTCTCTCAAAACAAAAAAGAAAAAGCTCCAAGTCAGAACAAGATAAGAAGGCTCCTCGACGGAACAGAGCTTTCTCCTTATCTAATATGAACACATACTTAAGATCTACAGTTTGTTGTTGTTTTTATTTCAGTTTCCTTTGGGTCTTTTTTTTGCAGGGGAGTTATGTTTTAAAATCAGGGGAAAAAAAACTGTTTTGAGGTGATTATCTAATATCTGAAACGGCCCTGAAACGTGGAAGTCCATTAAATTATATCCACTGGCGTATATAAAACCAGCCACTGAGCAGTTTCTGAGGTATACTGCTCACAGAAACCAGGAGCAAAATATCAGGCAGAGAATACCCATCTCAGAAAGTTCTGTACTGGGGCACCTGGGGGGGCTCAGTCGTTTGAGCCTCTGACTCCTGATCTCAGCTCGGGTCTTGATCTCGGGGTCCTGAGCTCAAGCCCCGTGTTGGGCGTGGAGCCTCCCAACAACAACAACAACAAAAAAAAAAAACCACAAAAACAAAAAAGAGAAGACAAGAAAGGAAGTTGTGTACTGTACTATTCCATTTACACAACATTCTCCAAATGACAAAACTCAGGATGGAGAAGAGATCAGGGGTTTGTCGGAGCTTAGGGACAAAAGGTGGGGAGCGGCTACAAGGGGCAGCACAGTGAGTGCCTTTGTGGAGCTTTTCCACACCCAGACCGTGGTTGTGGTTACACAGATTTACACATGGGTTGAAAATGCACGCGCTCGCGCGCACACACACCCCCCCCCGGACAAACTCTGTGGTCTAGTTCCCGGTACCGTCCCCTGCCAACTTCCTGGTTTTGATATTGGACTCTGGGTATATGTCACCCCTGGGGGAAGACAGGGGTACTGGTTTTACAACTTCCTGTAAGTCTATAGAAATCTTTCAATTAAAAAAAAAAAGGCAGAATCTACGTGCCAATGTAAAAAGAAGTTCTAGGTATATATATATATATACTTTTAATTTTTTTGTTTTATTTACTTAAGAGAGAGAGAGCATGAACAAGGGACGGGCAGAGAAAGGGACAGAGTGAATGCCAAGAAGGCTCTGTGCTGTCAGCGTGGAGCCGGATGTGGGGCTCGAACTCGTGAATTTTGACATCATGACCTGAGCCAAGACCAAGAAGTTGGTCGCTCCACCGACTGAGCCACCCAGACGCCCCAGTATACGTATACATATTTTTAAATGTTTGTTTGTTTATTTTGAGGTGGGGGAGGGGCAGAGAGAGAAGGAGAGAATTTCCAGCAGGCTCCACACGGTCAGTGCAGAGCCTGACGCGGGACTCAACCCCACAAGCCGTGAGATCGTGACCTGAGTCACGTGATCGAGTCCCTAGGAATACTTAAGTCACATTTGAAACAATAATAATAAATAAGAAGGAGGCAGAACGGTGTACGTAATATGCTCCTAATTTTGTAAAACAGGAGAAGATACGATCCTGTTTATTCTTTCGTATTGCTTTTATTTGCCAGATAGAAACTACAGAAGGATAATCAAGAAGCCAACAGGTGTGGCTGGGGGCACCCAAGGCGGCTGGGAGGAAGGGTGGGAACCAGACCTGTCATACCTCTGTCCCGGTTTCATGTGAAACCCTGCGTATCTATTACTTGTTCAATTTCTAGGCCCCATGTAATTATTCAAATGTCATTATCCAGGGGCGCCTGGGCGGCTCAGTCAGTTCCGTGGCCAACTTTGACACAGGTCACGATCTCACGGTTCATCAGTTCGAGCCCCGCGTCGGGCTCTGTGCTGACAGCTCGGAGCCTGGAGCCTGCTTCGGATGCTGTGTCTCCCCGTCTCTCTCTCTGCCCCTCCCCCGCTCACACTCTCAAAATTAAACACTGACATATTAAAAAAAAGAAAAAAGAAAAAATTGTACTTACCCAGCCTCCCACTCCCTCTGGGAAATGCCCTCCCTGCCCCTCCAAGCAGCCAGGCGCCCTGCCTAGCTCTGAGCACTGGATGAAAGTGATTTTACAAATGAGGCGAGAGAAGCAGAGAGGTTGAGTAATTTGCCCAAAGTCACACAGCCTGAAGGGTTGCAAAGCCAGGACCCGAAGACAGGTATCTGGCTCCAAAGTCCGTGTCCTTAACTGCTACCTATTCTTTTTTTTTTTTTCCTTAATTTTTTGAACGTTTATTTATTTTTGAGAGAGAGACAGAGCGCAAGCAGGGGAGGGGCAGAGAGAGAGGGAGACACAGAATCCGAAGCAGGCTCCAGGCTGTTAGCACAGAGCCCGACGCGGGGCTGGAAACTATGAACCGTGAAATCATGACCTGAGCCAAAGTCCGACGCTTGACCGACGGAGCCACCCAGGCCCCCCGAAACCGTGCCGTGTATTGAGCACGGTGATCGTCACGTAATTCGACACGTTTCAAAACCGGCAGAACCATACGCCAAAAAGAGGAAGTTGACTCTATGTAATTTTTTTAATATTAAGGAAAACAAAACAACCACCACCAACTCTTGGAGTTACCAACGACTCAACCTCTTTCTCTCACGCCCAAAACTCATCAACCCATAAATCCCACTGGCGCCGTCTCCAAAAGATCCCCCACAGTCAATCCCGCTGCCACAAATGCTGTCCTAACCCCTCCCTCTTATCCTTCCCAGTATTTAGCACAGCCGGACCTTATAGATTAGAATTTGCCCCACTCTCTAGAGCAGTGCTTCTAACACAATTTTCTGCACGATAGAAACGTTCTGTACCCACGTAGTCCAAAAAGCTCACTCTATCCACATGGGGCTTCAAGCATTTGAAACGCAGCTAGTGGGGCTGAGGAGTTTCTCATTTGTTTCTAATTTAAATTTAAAAATGTACATGTGGCAGATGCCTGGCGGGGGGTGGGGGGGGCTCAGTCGGTTAAGCATCAGACCCTTGGTTTTGGCTCAGGTCATGATCTCACAGCTGGTGGGTTCGAGACCCCGTGTAGGGCTGTGTGCTGACAGTGCAGAATCTGCTTGGGATTCTCTCTCTCCCTTTCTCGCAGCCCCTCCCCCGATCACTTTCTTGCACACTCTCTCTCAAAACAAATAAATAGATACAATATTTATATGTGGCTAGTTGCTACTCTATTCAGCAGTGCAGAGCTAAAATGCTGAGTTCCATAAAGGTAAGGATTTTGTCTACTTTGTTCAGATTATGGCCACAGGACCTAAACCGGTGCCTGGTCCTGAATGCATTGGCCCACGCATATGCCTTTGTTTAAAAAAATCAGGGTAACAAAAAACATCATTACTGAAGAATCACTAAGCAGGATCTTTCGATCTTTCAAAAACCTGGAAGCCACAGGGCAAGGAGTGAAATATAAAAGGTTCTTTAAACAGTTTAGTCTTTCTCTTCTCGTTAATGAAAACTCACATCTCCTGACCTCTCTGCTCCCCTGACCACCCCCCCTTCCACCCACGGAAAATATTTTACACCGTTCCCCTAAATCCGCTACTCTCTCTCATCCTCTGAGGCTTAGAACAGCTCAACGTCCCCCAAAGGCGACTGGGGAAGCTGAGACAGGAGAAGGAAAGTGACCTTTTGCTCAGGGCCACATAGCCAGCCAGCCAATGATGGATACCAGGAATGGAGAGTGCCAGCTCCACGAAAGCCTGGGATTATGTTTACAATACCCCAGCCCACTGAATCAGAAGTTCTGGGAATGGAAGACAGGGGCGGGGGGGGGGGGGGGGGGGGGAGGGGGAGATCTGCAAGCCTAGCAAACTCCCAGAGAATCCTAACACAAAAGGATATTAAGGAAGTCTCACTTAGACTCCACTGGCTTTTCCTTCATGCCTCCCTCTGGCTAACTAACAGGTGAGAGATTCAAACGGGCTGAAATGGGGACGGGGGGGGGGGGGGGGGCCAAGGGGCCAAGAAGTGATGTCCTTGATCCCATTCCCTACCGTCTCTCCTCAATGGTTCCCCGCAGCTTTCAGATGCCAGCTCCCCTTTCCAAAGGTTCATCTCTACCAGCCACGTGCGCCCCTGCCTCGCCTTACCCTTCAAGCCTCCCCCTCACCTAAGGTCATCAACATCTTTCTCTCTTGGCTCCCCAGGCTCCTCTGACCCTCCCTCCACCCCTTCGGGCAACAATAAACCCAATACACCGAGACATTTGATTTACTCTCTCCAGGGCCCCCTCCCTTCCCTGGCCTCGGCCAACCCCACCTCAGCTCCGCTCCCTCATCAGGCATCCACAAAGCCAGACCTCTCCTTACACAGAAGGTTCCCGACCCTTCGTTTGCCCTTTGCCTAGACCTGGACCCTTCCACTAATCTCTCTCTCTGCCCCACCTCCGTCCAGCGGGATTCCCTCCCCACTTAAAGCCGACCCCACCTCTCCTGGAACCTTTTCCCTGGCCCCGCCTGCTAGCATCTGGCCCCGCCCAGTAACAAACCTTTCCCCTCCCCCCTTCCCCACCCCCTTCCAGGTGGGCCCGCCTCCCCGGCCATTCAATCTCCATGGCCCCGCCCCTCCTCTCGAGCGTCTACGACCACGCCCCCCCGCGGAGGCACCGCCCCTCCAGGCCTCTCCTCAAACCCCGTCCGGTCCTGCGGACTCCGGCCCTCGTCTACCCTCTACCAGGCCCTCTTTCTCCCGCGGACGCCCCCCGCCCCCTCAAGCGACCCGCTGCGGGCGCTCTCCCTTCCCTGCCACGCTCTGGGCCCCCTGAGCATCTCCCACGCCGGCTCCTCTGCAGCCGACCGACCCCGCGGAGCCGTGGGCCCCGAGCGTACGGCACGCGCTACGCCCCCCAGTCTCCCAGCCCCGCGTCGGCAGCCCCACTTGCCTCGCGCCGGCCCCGCGCGCCGCTGTCTCGCGCGTCACACCCGGAACCGCTCGGCGCTCGACTGCAGTCCTCAATTGGCGCCACGGAATTCGCGCGCAGACTTGGGCGGGCGGGGGCGGGGCCGCGCCGGGGGGGCGGGGCCCGGGCGTCGTCCCCTCCGCCGCTGCCGCCCGGGGGACGCTGGGAGTTGTAGTCTCCCCGACCGGAGGCTACTAGGAAAAGGGGTGAAGTGGGGTGAGCCCTCCCGCAGAGCACGACGGGAAACGGCCCGCGCTTTCCCTCGCTCGGGGTGGGCGGGTGTAGCTGTGGGTCCGAGAAGTGACTGACGGGGAAAGGAGATTCAGGGCAAGCCGCTGCGCGTGGCACGGCGGGAAGAGAGGCGGGAGACCGCGCGGGGCATCCCGGGAGCAAGGGCCGGGCCTGGCCCCGGCGCGGAGCATTGTGGGAGGTGGACGCCGCTCCGGGGCGGGTAGGTGAGTGGGGAGGGGCTGGAAGGGTGCACATCTGGGGGAGGGGAGAGGCACAGCTGGGTGGGACAGCGGAGATGGGAGGGCCCGCGGCAGGAGGGGCTGGGAGGGCTTGGGGAGACAGAGGCGGGCTGGGAGGGGCTGCACCCGGTGGGGAGGCACAGCTGGACGTGGGGGAGCATCTGGGGTGATGAAGCCCATCTGAAGACCAGGGGCCATGTCTAGGACCAGGATGCACATCTGGGGAGTAGGATAGCTGCGAATGGGAGGAGGGAACCACAGCTGGACTTGGGGGAGCGTCTGGGCAGGAGGGACCACAGACAAATATCGGTGACACTTGTGAGAATTGGCCACAAGTGAATGGGGCACACACCTGTGGGCGCAAAGTACGTACTGGATGTGGAGAGGACATCTGGATATGGGAGCATCTCGGAGGCAGGGGCTACAGCTGGATGTGGCGACCCATGGGGTCACCTCTGGGAGAGGGGCAGCGGCTGCATATCGGAGATACATCCCGGGAGGAGGGAGCCACAGGTGCGTGAAGAATATGACCGGGGTTGCGGGGTCCGTGACTGGACGTCGGAGCACATCTGGAGATGGAACATCTTTAGAAGAGGTCACAGATGGATGTGGGTTAGGACCAAGAGGAGACAGAAGGGGGCGTTTCATAAGAATGGGGGCGCTAGAGGTGGCGGCCAAGTGGAGGAGAGACATCAGGAGGGGGAGGAGGTCTTAACTGGAAGGAGGGAACACATTTGAGGAGGTGTCCACCACGGAACTTAAGAGTCCCATTTTGGGAGAGGGACCCCAGCTGTACCCAGGGGCACATCTACAGAGGAAGGGGCCAGAGCTGAAATCAGGGACCAGGATGACCGGCTCCAGTTGTCCCAAGGAATAATGCAGGGATGGGAGAAAGCCGAAGGTGGAGCGTAGATTCGTATATAAATATTAATGGGGGGTGCATCCCGCCGTGGGCCCCACCTGGAAAGAGGCACCAGCACCAAAGAGGCGGGCGGAAAACGGAGGAGGTGGGGTACCCTGATGGGGACGACTCTGATATCCACGTGTCCCCTCTTCCCCTCAGGCGCCCCAGGATGGAGTCCCCACCCAGCACGGCAGGCCAGGAGGAGCAGGAGCTGCGGGAGCGGGCCTTCTTCTCGTGGGCCGAGTTCAGCCGCTTCTTCGACGCGTGGTGCCAGCAGCGGCTGGCACTCTTCTTCGTCAAGAGCTCCATGCACCTGGCGCGCTGCCGCTGGGCCAGCGCGCCTCCGCTCTACACGCTCATCGACGTGCTCAAGTACAGCTACGTGCGGCTCGTGTGCAAGGACGTGCGCGCGCCCAGCCGGCCCACCGTAGGGTGCGTGAGCTGAGCTGCCCCTTGCTGGGTGCTGGGGGGCGGGGGCGGGGGAGGGCGGAGGGGAAGCAACGGGGAGGAGTAGGCAGTGAGCCCCCCGCGGAGAGAGACCCGGAGGGAGACATGCCCGCTAAAACTGCTAAATGCATACACCTTGCAGAGAGGCCGAGAGTAAGGGAGAAAGGGAGACAGCCAGTCTGCTGGCCGGACAAAGGCGCACACACAGTGAGTGACAGGGTGGGCTCCAATTACAGACTTTTTTTTTTTTTTAACCTTTATTTATTTTTGAGAGACAGAGCACAGCAGGGGTGGGACGGAGAGAGGGAGACACGGAATACAAAGCAGGCTCCAGGCGCTGAGCCATCAGCACAGAGCCCCATGCAGGGCTTGAACTCACTGACTGCCAGACAGAGGCCTGAGCCGAAGTTGGCCATTTAACTGACTGAACCACCCAGGCGCCCCAGACTTACATTTTTTTAACGTATTTATTTTTGAGGGGTAGAGAGAGTGTGTGTGTGCAAGCAGGGGAGGGGCAGAGAGAGAGGGAGACACAGAATCCAAAGCAGGCCCCAGGCTCCGAGCTGTCAGTGCAGAGCCCCACGCGGGGCTCAAACTCACAAACCGTGAGATCATGACCCAAGCCAAAGTCAGAAAACTGGGTGAGAGCCAGGTTTGGGACACACAGAAAGAGACCAGAGCCAGACTGAGCTGCAGAGAAAGCCACAGGACAAAGAGAAAAAGATTCATCCACGCTTTCCGTAAATACGGGGCCAGGTCCCACACAGGGGCTAGTGATACCTCACTGGGGAGAGCAGGGGTTGAGCGGGACAGACACATCCCCTCCCCTCGTGGAACTTTCAGGCAAGACAGGGAGACTGACACATTATATGAACAAGCTCACAGTTTCCTATAAACATAATGTCACAAGGGGCAAGCGAAACACCCAAAAGAGAGCCGGGAGACTCACCCGGGTGGCCAAGGGTGTTTCAATCGACCCCACTTCTAAATCAGAGCATTCCCCATAAAATGTTTGGTTTCCGGCTTTTCTGGAAACATAGGAAGAGGCTGAGCCCACCTTCCTGCGAGGCAGATGGCCACTCCAGTTAGACTGGGTGATGGCGTTCAGGTTTGCCCCAGACCCCACCGCTCTCCATTGCCTCATACGTGGCCCCCGCCGCTTGTGTGTTTCGCCCGCCTGGTCCCTGTGGGTGCATAAGTTTGAGACCCTTGGCTGGAGAGCCATGGGCAAGGACGGGGCACTTAAAGACAGACTCCGTATTACAGGGCTGTTGTGAGGTTACCGTGAGACCAAGATGGGGGAAGGCACTTACCCGGTACCTGGAACATGGGCGGCCCAGTAAACGACAGCTATTCTAGAAGTCAAAGAGCACAGCCTCAAGCCAGCAGCCTAGCCTCCGACCCCCCAGGCCTGCTGCAGTTAGCCAGCGACACCGAGCAAGTGACATCACCCTTCTGGGTCTCAGTCTCCTGCCTTGGAAAGTGGAGGAAGTCGTGGCATCGATCTCCTAGGTTTTGTGAGGATTAAATGAGCTAATACAGGCACGTCACTCAAAAGACGACGTGAGCACCTTCTGACAGCGATTCTGACCATAGTTATTTAAACATTTATTGGGAGTTTACTGTTCTCGGTAGTTTACTCACTGCCTATGTAGAAGCAGAGACCCAGAAGCAGAGCAGCGTCAAACACCCATCATCACAGAGAACTCTAGAACACCAGAGTTTGCGAGTGGCTTGGGCCCAATCCTGGAATCTCTCTTCGTTAACAGAACCCAATTCCAAGTAACAAACACTTATTGAGCACCAACTGAGTGCACGCTCTTTGCTGGGCACTTTGCTCAGCGCTTGAGCAGCTGAGTACCTAATGGAGGAGACAAAGACCCCCCCCCAAAATGTTATTTTTAAGGGAAATGAGGGCAGTTGTGAGAGAGAAGAAGTTGAAGGGGGGAGGGAGGGGGATAAAAGAGGAGTGGGCAGCTCCATCCGAGAGCTTATGGGGTGCTCCTGGAAGCCTTCCTGGAAGAGGTGACCAGTAAATGAAAACTCGAAGGGCTCTGTTTATACACTTATGGATGTATGTATCTGACTTCAACACGCAGCCCTTGCTGTGCACAGGCACTGTCCCCAGTGCTCTGCAAATATCACAGGGAGCCAGGGGACAGGAGGGGCAGGACTGGGGATTGACAGGCTGGTGGTGGCTTTGGGGAGACAGCAGGATGGTCCCGGGATGGGGAGCCCAGGAGGAAGGGGGGATTAGCAAGCCAGTTCAGGGATGATGACTGGGGGCCCACGGTTTCTGAGACCCTCTCTTCCCCCAACTGCTCAGGCAGCACCTGTCCGGTGTCACAACCCAGGAGCAGCCCATAGGCCAGGGTGCTATAGGGGGCGTCTGGTGTGTGACAGGGCAGCAGATGTGGGGGGAATGGTGTCAGGGTCTTGCCCGGCGGGGCTGAGTCCAGGGGCCAGGACTCATCTTGGGGGAGCCCTGGGAGGGCTGTGAGCAGGGGCAGCTCTGGGTTTAGGATGATCCTTCCGGGGGCCATGGGGGAGGGGGGGACGGACCGGAGGAGAGAGACGGGAGGCCAGGGAGGAGGCTGGGACTGAGGGTCCCAAGAACACACATCAGGACTTTGTCTCCTTGGCCAGTCTGTCCCCCTTTTCCAGAGGATGGTCAGAGAAGTCTTCCTGGAGGAGGGGACACTGAGTCTGAGCCGTGAAGGATGCGTAGGAGGTAACTAGGTGCAAAGGAGGACGAAGAAGGAAAGAACCGAGTAGACCGGTGGCAGTGGGGATGGGGGAAAGTGGATGGTTGGACGAGGTTAGAAGGCCCCATAGGCAGGACTTGGTGCTGGGTGGCTTGATGTAACGAGCGGACTGCCTGGCTACTGGGGGGTTCGTACAGCAGGATTCCATCATTCCACGTCATTTATTTACGGAGCGCCTCCCGGCATTCTGGCATTCTCGGTGCTGGGAAGATAGCGGTTTGCAAAACAAAGATTCCTGCCCCCTTGGAGTTCACATTCAGAGCTGGGGGGCATTATTCCCCCCCCCCCAGGTGTGAAGTAAAGAAAGTGCAAAACTAGCGTCTGGAGGCTTCAGTAGACAGTCCTGGGAGGTCCTGGAACCCCAGAGGGGACGTGCTGTTCTCGGGCGAGATGCACAGCCTCACGGAAGTGTGACCTCTCTTGAGCGGGGGGGGGGGGGGGGGGGGGGGGGCTTGTTCTCGGGGCTGAAACACTCAGGCCACAAGACGCCAGACCAGAGAGTTTCACAAAAAGCCCGTGAGTTATCCGGGGGGAAACGTGTCGGGTTAAGAGCCCTATGAACTGGCCGTTTTGGTCAATCAAAGATGACCGCACGTCGTTAACTTCCTTCAGTCCCTCCCGACAGCACTGTGGTGGCTGGACATTTTTGTGTCTTGTGTATAACGACTTGTGTGCTTACAGGTTTTCCAAACTTGTGTTATTTTTGTTACTTTAAATAAGGCAAAGCGTCTCACGCGTCTTTGGCAGACTTTTACAATCTAGCAGGCTCCCTGGGTTTTGACCTCCTGCGCAGAGAAGGAAAGGAACGTGTCGAGGGTCCCCTTCTGGTTTAACGGAGACAGTTCTGAATATTTACCCTGGCTGCTGAGGAGCCTCACCCTTCTCAGGGGCCATTTGGAAACAATCTGGGAGCGTTTTAGGGAGCGTGCCTGGCATTTACTGCTTGGGAGTCAGGCTTCAGTAATGACTCGCCAAGCCCTGGACAGCCTGTGTCACCGGGGTCGACAGACTACAAGGCCCTTGGCCAGGTGCACCCTGCAGCTCTTTTTCGTAAATGGGTTTTATTGGAACCCAGCCAGGCCCATGCATTTACATGGGCTCTATGGCCGTGTTCACCAAATAGAGGATATTTACTGTCTGGCCTTTTGCAGAAAAAGCACGGCCAGTCCCTGGTCTGCAAACATAAAAACCCCCTACCAAAAATGCTGCTAGCGTCCCTCATGGAGAAACACGGAGCCTCCTTTCCAAAAGCAGATGTCAGTTTTAAGTATTATTATCAGGGAAATACAGCCTGATTGTCCCCCCACCCCACCTCCCCAGCCCCGCCATTTCTCTTTCATTCTTTACAATGCTGGTTGTACCCCCTAAATCAATTTCAGCTACGGGGCCAGGCCCTGCAGTCTGAGAACCATTGTCCTAGACAGACAGGCTCTTTTCACACACAGACGGGTGAGAGAGTTGGGTGTCATCAAAGCATTGTTTGTAAGAAGAGAGAACTAGAGACGAACTAGAATTAGAACTAGAGAACTAGAGGGGCGCCTGGCCGGTCAGTTGGAGCGTGCGACTCTCGATCTCGGGGTTGTGAGTTCGAGCCCCATGTTGGGTGTAGAGATTATATGAAAATAAAAATCAAACAAACAAACAAAACACCCCAACGTAGAGCTGGAAGAATTGTGAGTGGAATGTGGGGCAGCCAAAGGATACAGCGTTGAAAAACTGATAGGTGGAAAAGCACCGAGAAAGCAAGTTGCAAAAGTATATGTAGAATGTGATGCTCAGGCTAGTTTCCTGTTGCTGCCGTGACAAATGATCACAAACTGGAGGGTCTTAAAACAATGCAAATCTGTGATTTTACAGCTCTGAGGGGGCGCAAGTCCAGCACGGGACTCCCGGGGCTAAAAAATCAAGGTGTCCGCAGAGCCGGATGTTCCAGGGGAGAATCTGCTGCCTTCCTTTTTCCAGCTTCTAGATGCACCTGTGTTCCTGGGCTTGGAGCCTCTTCTGGGTTTGCCACTCCTCCAGCAGAGAAACATCTCTCTCTCTCTCTCTGATTTGCCTCTCTTGCTTCTCTCTTCCCCTTACAAAGACCCTTGTCAGTACACAGAACCCACCTGGATAAGCCAGGATCACGTCCCCATTGCAAGACCCTTAATTTCATCACATGTTTAAAAAAGCACACGCAGCGTATGTATGCAACTCAGTGAATTTCCCGGAAATAAGATGCATATGTAACCAGTACCCAGAACAAGGGAATACACGCGTCCAGTGCCAAGAACCCCCTCACACTCCCCCCTCTTAGGGTTAACCACTCGAGGTCGTGACCTCTCTCTGATCTCTCCACAGCAGTCTGGCTTTCCTCTTGAAATTTCTTTTTTTTTTTTTTTAAGTTTATTTTTGAGACAGAGAGAGACAAAGCATGAACGGGGGAAGGTCAGAGAGCGAGGGAGACACAGAATCTGAAACAGGCTCCAGGCTCTGAACTGTCAGCACAGAGCCTGACGCGGGGCTCAAACTCACGGACCGCGAGATCATGACCTGAGCCGAAGTCAGCCGTTTGACCGACTGAGCCACCCAGGCGCCCCTCTTTTTTTTTTTTTTTTAATGTTTACTTTTTGAGAGAGAGACTGAGAGAAAGAGAGGTAAGGAGTGGGGAAGGGGCAGAGAGAGAGGGAGACCGAGGATCTGAAGCAGGCTCCCCTCTAATAGCAGAAAGCCTGAGGTGGGGCTCGAACTCACGAACCTAAGAGATCACGACCTGAGCCGAAATCAAGAGTCGCACGCCTACCCACCTGAGCCACCCAGGCGCCCCTGAACTCGCGATAAACGGGACGCGTGGTGCTTTATCACCCTTCACGTCGGGCTTCCTTCGCTCGGCGGGTTGGGGAGATGATCCACGTTGCCGGGGACGGTAACGATTTGGTCCCTCTTACTGTTGGTTAGTGCTGCGTTTGAGGAATATATCCCTGCTTACTTCCCCACGCTTGAGTGGAAATCCAGGGTCCCGGAGGGGCACATCCGTGATCAGCGTTAGCAGATCGTGTCACGCAGTGTCCCACAAGTGACTTAGGTTTTACGCGCCCGTGGTCTAGAAGTATGAATCGGGCCTGCCCCGCCTTCTGGCCCACGTTTATTTCGTCCTTCTGGCAGCGTGTAGTGGCATGTCCTTGGGGGCTGCTGTTTGCATTCCCTCGATGCCTGGTGAGCTGGAGCGCCTCATCACGTAGACAAAGTTTCCGAACCTAAGAACCTACCTCCTGCTGCTTACGGGTAGCTAAAAACATACGCAGGAAGGCAAAATACCCACTTTGGGAGGTGGCTACTTTGGGGGGCAGAGGAGGGAGGGGTCCTTTTTGGGGGAGGGCAGGTGCACAGGGGCCCTGCACTCGCAATGTTGTTACCGCTAAATGGGAAATGGCAGTGTTTTCTTTCTTAAGAGTGAGATAAAGATGATAAGCTAAATCGCTCTCGAGGTGCCGTCGTAGGTAAAGAGCCGCGGCAAACCCTGAGCGCACGGGAAGCCAAGTGCTTTCCATACATCAACTCTTTCAACCCTGACAACAAGCCTAGGAGACAGGCCCCATGCATGTTATCTCCCTTTCAACTCAGGAGGAAACTGAGGCACAGAGGCTGGAAGCCACTCGCCCCAGGTCACACGACCGTTGGAATCGTGAGGCCCTCTCTCTTCTCTGTGCTGAAAACAATTCTTAATTTTAGAAAACAGTCAGGGGCGCCTGGGCGGCTCCGGGGAGGGGGGGGGGGAAGTGTCCGACTCTTGATTTCGGCTCAGGTCATGATCTCAGGGCTGTGAGATCCAGCCGGAGGCCAGCGTGGGGCTCTGCGCTGAGTGTGGAACCTGCTTAAGATTCTCGCCCTCTGCCCCTCCCCCATTTGTGGGCGCGCGCGCGCGCTCTCTCCCTCTCTCAAAAAATACATTAGAAAAAAAAAAGTATATAAAATGAAAATGTAAAAAAGGAGACAGAGAGAGAGACAGAGAAGGAGGACAAGGGCAGAGGGTGATGTGACGGCGGCGGTGGTCGTTCCTCCCGCAGGCCCCCCCAGCCCGGCTGCCCGGCCTTCATCATCGTCAAGCTGAGCCCGCTGCGGGACCGCCTCGTGGTGACAGAGTGCCAGCTGACCCACTCGCACCCGGCCTGCCCGCTCGAGTTCGCCTACTACTTCCGCCCGGGCCACCTGCTGGCCAACGCCTGCCTGCCCGTGCGCACCACCAACAAGATCTCCAAGCAGTTTGTGGCCCCCGCCGACGTGCACCGCCTGCTCTCCTACTGCAAGGGCCGCGACCACGGCGTCCTGGACGCCCTGCACGTGCTCGAGGGGCTCTTCCGCACCGACCCCGAGGCCAAGGTGGGGTCTCGGGAGAGGCAGCCGGGGGCGGGGGACAGCCACGCCGGAGCCTCGCGGGTCATTCATTCATCCATCCGCCCACTCCTCCATTCGCTCCTTTCATCCGTTCCTCCGCGCGGGTCATTAGCCAGGTGCTTATTGCTAGGTGCTGGGGAGGCCGCAGCCTGCAAGACGCGTGGTCCCCGGCCGCGGGGACCTGGCCCGCCAGCGCAGCGCTGGGCCGGAAGAGCTCCCTGCCCCCACGGAAATGCGGGGGAGCGGGATTCTCCACTGCCCGGAACGGTAGCCCCTGGCCACGCGTGGCTCTTGGGCACTTGAAATGTGGCCAGTAGGACCGAGGAACCGAGCTTTAAGTTTCGTTTCTTTTTAACTAATTGCGATTGAAATAGCCGCGCCTGGCCCTGGGGCTGCCTTGCAGAGGAACGGGCTAGAATTCCCTCGCCTCGCGTCCTGAGTCGCACCCAAAGGTGATCAGATGTCAGTAGGGTTGGGGCTAGGAAGAAGATGAGTCAGAAGGGCAGGAAGTGCCCTTTAAAAGACATTTTGCAAACCTGGACGACACGCGTAGAAAACGCACAGACGCGAAGCACGTAGTCTGACGAATGCCCGCAGAGTGGAAACATCCAGATCAAGGCTCAGAAGGGAGGGGGCTTCCTCACCGAAGGTGACGGAGGGAGGTGACAGAGTGAGGAGTAGGGTCGGGGAGCATCAGGCGAGGACATGGAGAGGGACGGTTAGTTGGAAGGGCGCGGTTTTAGTTTGAGGGGTCACCCAAGGTCTCTCTAAGGAAATGCTGGCGAAACAGGGGAGACAACGGAGGCAGGGGACCCCCCTCCCCCACTCGATCTGCAGAGGCAGGGGAGTTCCAGGCAGAAGGAATAGCCCGTGTAAAGGTTCAGAGGCTGGAGCATGCGAGCTGTTTGTCCAAGAGAAATCTTTCTGCTGCTTTCAGAGCTAGGGTGGATGTGAACGAAGGGGGTGAGGGGGGGTGGGGGGACGACGTACTGCCCCCGACTGTTCTTTTCTCTTGTGCAGGGAAGAGGTCCCAAGTCAGGGCACCTGGGTGGCTCAGTCAGTTAAGCGTCTGGCTCTTGATCTCGGCTTTGATCCTAAGCTCACGAGCCAAGCCGTGATGATCGAGCCCCGCGATGGGGTCTACACCAACCGTGCGGAACCTGCTAGGGATTCTCCCTCCCTCCCTCCCTCTTCCCCTCCCCTGCTTGCACTGGAGTGCGCACGGGCTCGCTATACCCACACCTAATACTGGTGCTAATGTTAGTTAACATTTGTCAGGCACTTAACCGTGGGCTAAGCACAACCCTAAGCGGCTGTACATCACCAGAGCGTGTGGAGGAAGGACGTCACCATTCTTACTTCCGTTTCACAGACGAGGAAACTGAAGCACCGAGAGGGCAAGCGAGTGGCCCGAGGCCACACCGCTACCTAATGACGGAGCTGGACTTCAGCCCTACACCGTCTGAGATGCGGGGATGTTCTCTTCACTGCTCGGCTACTCCCCAGTTTGGAAATGAGGCTCGGGCCCCCTCCCATCAGTTCTAGCCTCCAGAGAGTTGAGGGTCACGCCCAAGTCGGTTTGCTGCTCTGCCAAATGGGGCTTCGCACACACGCGCTCCCCACCCCACTGGTCTTTGCCGAGCTGTTCCGTCCTCCACGGTCCACCATCAAATAAATCAGCCTCGGCTGTCTTTTCTGGAAACACCTGTGCTGTGTAGGGCTGCCTCCATGAGAAGCAGCTTACTGACAGATGAAAGCCTTCAAGGTCAAGGGATTGTCCTTTTAACTTCCAGTTTGGAAGCTGCCATAGACCCCAGCTAAACAGGGTCGGCTCCCGAGTCTGGGGTTTAGCCTTGACGCTTATTTTTTATTATTTTTTAAAAATTTATTGAGAGAGAGAGAGAGAGAGAGAGAGAGGGAGAGAAGGAGCAGGGGAAGGGCAGAGAGAGTGGGGGACAGAGGATCTGAAGCGGGCTCCATGCAGACAGCAGAGAGTCCGATGCAGGGCTCAAACCCACGAACCACGAGATCGTGACCTGAGCCAAAACCGGGGGTCTGATGCTAACCCACTGAGCCACCCAGGCACCCCCACCTTAATACTTGTAAAAACAATGAGGAAGATGTTCTGGAACACCAAGAGACAGACTAGTGAATGGGTTATTCCTTTTTTTTTTTTTTTAAGTCCTTCTTTTTTGAAAGTGAAGAAGGGAGGATGGGTAAAAGTCAGGCTGCCAGCTTCCAGGAACCAAACGGGGGAAGAGGGCTTTGGGATGCCCTGTCCCCCATCAGATGGCCCTGTGGTCCGCAAGGCCAGGGACCCTTTCTGTTCTATGCTCTTCACAAAAGAAACCTCCAGCCACCTGGGGATGAGAGGCAACTTGATCTTGAGAGGTCTGACTGCTTCTTAAACGGCCACCAATTTGTCTTTTTTGACCCCCCCACCCTGCCTCGTGCTGCCAATTCCTTTTGAAGATGCTGCTGTCGGTCCTCAGCATTTTCCAGTTGCTGGTTCAGGAATCACGAGGTTGGGGGCTTGGGCTTTATTTTGCAGGGAGTGGGGAGCGATCGGCTTGTCCATCTGTTTTCCAGCTTCCTGAGTTTGGTTCCTGCTGTTTCCTTTTCTGTAGCTCCTCCCAGCCAGCTCCTGTGGGAGGGATTACTTTTTTTGGTTTGTTTTTGTTTTGTTTGTCTGTTGGAGGGATTGCTTTGCAAAGCCAAATGCCTGGGACCCCCTGAGTGGCCGTGGCCCGCTCGGTCTGGGGAGCGGACCGGACAAGAGTAGTGGGCCCAAAAGCCACTGCCACGGTTCGTGGGCAAGACTTCCGTAGCCGCTTCATCCGGGGAGGTGTTAAGACCTTTTATGATCTGCCCCAAGGCAGCGATGATGGGCTGAGGTGTTCCGTCACATCTCCATTACCTCATTTCTGGCAGGCTCTAGGGTAACCAGTAGGCCAACTGGCTTTCTGGGCAGAGAGGGAGCTGGAACAGAAACGTGGCATCTTCTCTCACAGGTATGCCCTGCCTTCTGAGAAAGGTGAATGTTGATCTGAGTGTGCTACTTGTACGTACGCTAAAAGGTCAACCGGTACAGGCACAGTGGAGGACAACTGGACAATGTCTGTCCACACGACCGCGTTGGCCCCTGTCCCACGGGTGGGAATTTATGCTGCAAACGACTCTGGCAGCCGATCCGAACAGATCGCTCAGATACAGTTTTGAGGTTAACGACACCGCGAAGCAAGGTGCAAAACTGTGCGTAACGTGCTGTTTTGTGCGCGGCAGGGAGAGAATGAGACTATATGGCTATGCTGGCTTGTGTTCACAGAAAGAAGCTCCAGAAGACACCCAGGAGGTGGAACAGGCGCAGGAACAGCGAGGGGGTTGGCGTGGGTGGAAAAGCAGAGGAAGAAGGCTGTGGCTGTGTAGCTTCATATGATTAGATTTCTGGACCCTGTGGACTTTTTTCTTTTTAAACTTCTTAATTTAATTTTATTTTTAGAGAGAGTGAACGTTTGAGAGAGGCAGAGAGTGAGAGACAGAGAGAGAGAGAGAGCACGAGAGAGAATCCCAAGCAGGCTCCATGCTCCATGCTGAGCCCGACACGGGGGCTCGATCCTATGACCCTGGGATCATGACCTGAGCCAAAACCAAGAGTCGGTCGCTCAACTGACTGAGCCACCCAGACACCCCTGGACCCTGTGGGCTTTTTGCACGTTCAAATGGTTCATTTTAGAAGAGAAGGTGAGGGGCGCCCGGCGGCTCAATTAAGCGTCTGACTTTGGCTCAGGTCCTGAGCTCATGGTTCGTGACTTGGAGCCCCACGTCGGGCTCTCTGCTGTCAGCCCAGAGCCCGCTTCAGATCCTCTGTCTCCCTCTCTCTCTCTCTCAAAATAAATAAACATTAAAAGAGAGAGCGAGAGAGAAGTGAAAATAGGCCAGGGTCCCAATGTACCATACCGACCTTGCCAGCTATGGGACATCCCCTGTGGTGCAAACGGCTTGCTCCCCGGGGCCTCCGTGTGTTCACCCGTAGAACGGGGGTAACAGTGCACACACCCCTTCGTAGGATGTGTGGATGTGTGCGTCCCTGCGACAACACTGCCCGGAAGCCAGGAGGCCCTGTACGCTCGGCCATTGAGCTATTATCTTTATTCCCTCAGGTCGGGAATAGTCTAGAGACCAGGGCCGTTCTGATCGTGGGACAAGGGGGCGCGCGCTCACACGGAGGAAGGGGGTGTGGGTGGCAGGTGTCGCGAGCCGCGGTTTCTGGGGTTCACGTCTGTGGAACCCACCGTCGACGGCGGCCGCATCCCTGTGCTACCTGTTTGTGTGTCTGAGATGACGCCCTGGCCGCACCTGAGTCCTTACACCTGTCGGCCGCGCGCCCTTGAACCAGGCCCGTGGGGTCGCTTTCGTGAAGGCCAAGGGGGTAGCGTGGGCAGGAACAGGGACTCGGGGCCCCAGCCGCCTTGGGTGCGAATTCCTGCTCTGCCGCTCACTGCCTGCGGGACCCCGGGCAAGCAGCGGAAGCTCTCTGTGCCTCAGTTTTACCATCTGGAAAATGGGGGCGGTAATAATCGCAGCTGTTTCACAGGACTGGTGTGAGCATCGGAGGAGGTGAGGCCTCGGCACAGAAAAACCCCCGTCCTGTGTGGTGCCGACGCGGGGGCTCGAACCCACGGACCGCAAGATCATGACCTGAGCTGAAGTCAGACGCCCAACCGACTGAACCACCCAGGTGCCCCTCACCTCCTCCTACTCTTAAGATGTGCTGATGCCCCCCCCCTCAGTGCCCGCACTGGCACTTGGCACGTCAGATTTGTTCCGTAAATATTTGGTAGCGAATCTCATATTTGGGGGAAACTGAGGTACCCCCCCACCTTTGGCAAAGGCCGCCACACACACCCCCCCCCCCTCCGCAGCGTCCCCCACACGTCTCCCTCGGCTCCTTGCTTTTTTTTCTCCCCCAACAATTTCAGGGATCTGGACTTGGATCCCCAGCCCCGTTACCTGCTAGCTCCGTGGCCCTGGGCAAGTCACCCCCCCTCCCCCGGTGTAGTTGGGGACCCTGAGGCCGCCCTCAGTTGCCACGAGGACTCACAGAGCTCAGCAACGCTGTTACGCTCCCAGCTACAGCTTATTACGGCGAAAAGGACACAGATTAAGAATCAGCAAAGGGAAAAAGGCGCGTGTGGTGGAGGCGGGAGGACAGTGAGTTTCCATTTGTTCTCCTGGTGTTCAGCTCTGCCAGCAACATTGTGTTACGGGCTTGGAGTATTGCCAACCGAGGAGCCCCCCTCCCCGAGCCCCGGTCCAGAGATTTTGCTGGGGTTCGGCCGCATAGACGCGCCTGACTGCCTGAGTGGCCGCCCTGGGTCTCCAGCCCCTCTGGAGGTCAGGATGATACTGTGTGCCTCAGGCCCCCCCCCATCATAAATCATTCCCGTCTTCGCATAGACTATCTAGAAGTGGTCCAAGGCGCCCAGACACTCCTATCCGGCAGGACGTTCTTACCTCCCAGCAGCTGGGCAAGAGCCAGACCTTTCTTTGGAATATGCTGAGCTCAGACAGCCCAGACGGGTTGAGGTAATCCTTCACTGCCTCGGTTGCCCCATCTTCAACAGAAGGAAAATGATCGTCTCCTCTCAGCAGTGGCCCTCGCTCACTCGGAGGTCCCCGCACCAACCTCAGTCCCATCAGCCTTTCTCTTGAGCACGCTGTCCGTGCGCAGGGACCCATAAAAACAGCCGACACTCAGCACATACTGATCTGGGACCAGGCACTGGTCTTCATGCTTCGTGCAAATGAGCCCACGTGATGGTGCGCCCCACCTTTGCAGGCGCGAGCAGCGGAGGCCCAGAGAAGTTCAGACACTTGCCCTGAGCCACACAGCCAGTGCGGAAGCTCGCACAGCTGGTCAGAGGAAGCACCACAGCCTGGCTCCAGGGTCTGGAACGCTTAGCCGCCCTGGGTTCATTTATGCCCGTGTGCCGGGCCCACAGTAGACTCTCCATCAACGCCATTTGATGAACAAACAGGGGTGGAAGGAAAGCCTCCGTGTCCTCTTTAGAAAGAAAACCCAAGATCAGAAATCTGAGTTATCCCTTGAAGAATGGAGATCAGGTTCAAACTCGCCAAGTGCCTGCCTGCTCTGGGAAAGCCTCTTGGCAAATACATTTTGCTTTATTTACTTTTCTGTTACTCCTGACTCCGGAGGAGAGATGGACAGGAACTCAAGACTATAGAAACACATCACTCTTTTAAACCCGTTCCACTTAGGACAACTTTGTCTTTGCATTAATTTCTACACCAGCGCTGTCTGACAGGAATTTCTTTTTTTTTTTTAAGTTTATTTTATTTAGTTTGAGAGAGAGAGTGAGTGAGTGCAGGGGAGGGGCAGAGAAAGAGAGGGAGAGAGAGAATCCCAAGCAGGCTCTGAGCTGTCAATGCGGAGCCCGACGCGGAACTCCAACTCATGAACCTGTGAGATCGTGACATGAGCCGAAATCAAGAGTCGGACGCTTAACTGACTGAGCCCCCCGGGCGCCCCTGACACAACTTTCTATGATGGTGCAAATGTCCTGCGGCATTCAGGAGAGCAGTCACTAGCCTCGTGTGCCTAGGGTGAAATATGTCTAGTGTGACTGATGAACTGAGTTTTTATAGGTTGTCAAATATTAATTCACTTAAATTCAAATAGTTACAGGTGGCTATACAGGTTGGACAGAGCGCAGTTCTAGATTGAAACATTTGCTGAGATAAATCGTCAAGCAATGATGTCAAAACTCAGGATAGGTTGAAAACAATCGTAGGGGGATAGTAACTAATCAGCTGTAAGATTACGAGGCTTTTTCATACCATTTATTGAATTCGAACACTGGTTAAGATGCTGACTATAAGGCTTCTGGGTCGGGAAGACAAATTTTTTTTTTTGTTCCCTTGGGACTCTACCAGACTTTTTTTTTTTTTTTCAATTAGAGGATATTTTTTCCTTCCCCTTGAAAGCTAAGAACAATGCAGTGCTTTTTAACCACCCTGTACGAAGAGGTTGGATGATGGCAGAATGGTTTGTGGAGAGATCTGTGCTTAAGTTATTCAGATCCTGGCCCTGCGGCTGGGGGTTGGCACCGACAGGGACCTGCAGGATGAGGCTGACCGTCAACCCTCTGCCCCATTCAGTGGCTTTTGTGCGATGACGATGCCCAGAGTGACGAAGGCCGAGGAGGACAAGAGGGACCAGAAGATGAGGTCCAAGGGTCTGATCGCCCAGCCCACAGTGTGGCGTGAACTCTGGGGGTGGGGGTGGGGGACCTGTAGTGGGATTGGGGAGTCCTGGGAAAGGAAAAGATTTCAAGCGGGGGGGGGGGGTGATCTGATCTGAAGTTTTGAAAATGAAACAGAGATGGGGCAGGTTGGGGCAGGGGTGGGGGGGGTGGGGGTGGTCAATGAGCATCAAGTATGGCTTGGGGCTGCCCACCTCTGGAGGGCGCTGGAGACGTCCAAGGGGCCATGTTCCTGCAGAGGCAATCCAGTGGATGGATCTGGAGCCTGGAGATACAGAACTGAGAGTTATCAACTGAGAGATGATAAAAGCCTGGGTGACCAGAGGCGATCGCCTGGGCAGAGCCTAGAGACGGGAAAGAGCAGAGAAGAGGACAGGATGGCAGCTCAGCAACATTTAGAAGTGGGGAGTGGAAGAGGGGCGAGGCAAGCGAAGGAGACAGAACAGGAGACGCCTGGGAAGAAGGAGGACAGCCAGGAGTTTTCAGGGTGACAGAAGCCAAGAGAGATTCGTGTTCCAGAAAGGGGGGCAGCGTCGTCCCTGTCCTCTGAGTGCTGCGGTGAATCAAGTGACACAGAAACAAAAGCGGGATTACATCCGCATCAAGCCTTGGACACAAATGATCTCATTTTGGCCTCTCCACGACCCTATTCTATAGACATCGCCTCAGTTTTGCAGTCAAGGAAAGTGCGACTCAGCCCAGGGTCCCACACCAGTAAGAGCCGAAGCCAGGATGCAAGATTAGACTCTTCCCTGAACTCCAGAGACGTGGCCTGTGGATATCGCTGCACGCTTTGTGCCTTCGTCCCCCCGGGGAGGTAGCAAGCTGATGCCATGGGCGCCATTCAACGTATCAGGAATGCAAAACACAGCATCCCTCACCTCGTGGGGCTCCCATCTCCGGAAGGGTGAACGGGCAACAAACAAGTCGAGATGGGACGTGCTTCGGGGTGATTAAGTGCCACGGCCAACGGTGGCTAGAGAGAGCCGGGGTACTTGCTAAGAAGGGAGGGCCGGACGGGCCTTTAGGAGGACACGGTTTTGGGGGCAGGGGCGATAATCGTAGCGACTGCGAACACTTGGAGAGCCCTTCCTATTTCTTGAGCGCCTATTGCCGAATGTATCATTTGTGCCAGGCGGTGTTCGAAATGCTTCCGTTCATTTCATCCTTCCCGTCGCGGGGAGTATCTCGTAACATTCTTCCAAGGGGGTGTTGGTCAGGGAAGTGGCCGGGAGCCACACACAGCCAGGAAGTGGGGGCCCCAGGGTCTCAGTCTTGCGCGGGCTCTAGACCCCACGCTGGACCTGCCCCCCTGAGCACGAAGGAACGCGTCTGCAGTTCCCAGACGCGGAAATGGGGGGAACGACGAGGTTAAGGAGGAAACTGAGGCTCGGAGAGGTTACGTCACAAGGTTAGAAAGTGATGGGGCCGGGACTCCAAATCAGGCGATCTTTCTGCGAAGCCTACGGCTTTATTGCTAGATAGACCGGTGGCTCTCAACCCGGAGCGCGCGTGGGGATCTTTTGGAGGGCTTGTCAAACACGGATGGTGGGGCCCTCAGAGTTTCTGACTCAGCAGGTCTGGGGTGGGCCTAAGAATGTGCATTTCGGTCAAGGTCCCAGCGGGCGCCGCTGCTCCCAGCCCTACACTTTGAGACCCTTCGCCCCAGCCTGCCTCTCAGCGCAGGAAGGAATGAATACCCAGCCCCGAGTAGGTACACTGAGGCTCAGAGAGGCTGGCCCGTGGGCAGAAACCCCACAGCTATTAGAGGGCGGTGCCGGACCTCGAGCCCGGGCAGGCCGCCTCCAGAGGTCGCGTTTTTACACCATCCCCCCCTGCACCGCCGCCTGCCGGTCGGAGGAAGAAATGCCTGCACGCGGGAATGAATGAATTCCCATTTCCCCGTCGGGGACACCGAGCTCCGGGGGCCGCCGGGCTCCCTGCCCCCCGCGCCCCCCCCCCCGGGCGATCCCTGACCGCTTTCCCTGCCTCCCCGCCCCGCCCGCAGGTGAAGCTGGTGTTCGTGGAGGACCAGGCGGTGGTGGAGACCGTGTTCTTCCTGACGTCGCGCACCCGGGCGCTGCTGCGGCGCTTCCCGCGCATCCTCCTGGTGGACCGGCTGCCCGGGCTGCAGGGCGCGCTGGACCTGCTGGCGGTGCTGTGCGTGGACGGCGCGGGGCGCGCGCGCCAGGCCGCCTGCTGCGTGGCGCGCCCGGGCACGCCGAGCCTGCTGCGCTTTGCGCTGGCCTCGCTGCTGCAGAGCGCGCCCGACGTCAAGGGCCGCGTGCGCTGCCTGACCGCCGGGCCCGAGGTGGCGGCGCAGCTGCCGGCCGTGCGCCAGCTGCTGCCGGGCGCGCGCGTGCAGATCTGCCGCGCGCAGGGCCTGGAGACGCTCTTCAGCAAGGCCCAGGAGCTGGGCGGCGCCGGCCGCGAGGACCCGGGCCTGTGGCCGCGCCTGTGCCGCCTGGCCGGCGCCTCGTCGCCCGCCGCCTACGCCGAGGCGCTGGCCGAGCTGCGCGCCCACGGCCCGGCCGCCTTCGTCGACTACTTCGAGCGCAACTGGGCCCCGCGCCGCGACATGTGGGTGCGCTTCCGAGCCTTCGAGGCGGCCCGGGACCTGGACGCGTGCGCCCTGGTGCGCGGCCACCGCCGGCGCCTGCTGCGCCGCCTGAGCCCCTCGCGCAGCGTGGCGCAGTGCCTCCGCGACCTGGTGGCCATGCAGTGGGCCGATGCGGCCGGGGAGGCGGCGCCCGAGGGCCCCGACGGCGGGGGGCCTTGGCCAGAGGGCGAGCCGGGGAGGGGAGCCCACGTGGAGAAGGAAAGGATGAAGGGCCTGGAGAGCGGGGACTGGGCAGGGACCCCGAGAGAAGGAAGTATTTGGCGAGGCGCCCAGTTGGAGAAGGAGTGGGCCCGAGGAGTGGAGGCCAGAGACCGGGGAGGGGCTCAGTTAGAAAGTGACTCGGGGAGAGGGTTGCAGGTCCAAGACTGGAGAGGGCCCCAGTCGGAGAACGAGCACTGGAGAGGGCCAGAGATCAGAGACTGGAGGGGGACCCCGTTGGAGGCCGAGAAAGATTGGGGACCAGAAGGTTACGTAGGGAGAGGGGCCTGGTTGGAGGACGGTGGGCCGAGAGCATTGGAAGGGTATACCTGGAGGATGGCCCAGCTGGAGGGTGACAGCATTAGGGTGCTGGAGACCACAGAGCGGAGGGGGGCCCCGTTTGATCCTGAGAGGGCCAAGAGTCTTGAAGGGAGCACCTGGCGGGGGGGCCAGCTGCACGATGAGAGGGCACACGGACTGAAAACCAGAGACTGGAAGGGGCCTCAGCTGGAAGCTGAGAAGGGAAGGGGGCTGGAGGTCAGGACCTGGAGGGGGCACCATGTGGAGAAGCCCAGGGAGTTGGTCCCTGAGAATGGAGACCAAAGGGGGCCCCAGTGGGGAGATGAGAGGCAGAGAGGGCCAGAGGTTGGAGAAGAGAGGGAAGTGAGGTTGGGGGTCAAAAGAAGAAGGGATCTGGAAGATGTAGTTCTGGTCCATCTGGGGGACACGAGGGTGACAGGCCTGGAGAACGGAGAGGGAGCCCGGTCTGTGGGCCCCAAGGGCCGAGGAGAACAAGGGATGGGGTGTGGGGGTGCAGGAGGGAGGTGTCTAGGGCTGGGGAACGGAGTCCCGTGTGGGCCCGCCGTGGGAACTGTGTGTGAAGGCGATCCAGAATGGGCAGGGACGCGGAGAGTGTGCCTGGCCGCTGGGGAGAGCCCGCAGGAAGGGGGTCAAGAAGAAGGTCCACGGGAACCAAAGAGGCCTTGCTGCCCCTCCGCAGAGGAGGAGGTGGACTGGGAGCCCCTGGCCAAGTTCCGAGCGGCCTGCGGGCCAGAGCTGGCGGAACTGGTGGCCGAAGAGCTGGCCTTCGCCAGGCAGCACGGGACCCGGGGTTTCCACTGGACTGGAGCTGGGTTTGCCCTTAAGGACGGAACCTCGGACTTCTTCCTGGACAGGGCCCTGACCCGCTGCAGCTGCTCTATCCACGCCGCCCGTCGTCTGCCCTGCCGCCACCTCTTTGCGGCGCGCCTCCTCACGGGGGCAGCCTTATTCCACATGGACCTGCTCAGGGACTGCTGGGGGAGAGCCCCAGAGCCCTGACCCATCGGGCCCCCGCCTGCCACCCTCCGCTGTGAGGGCAGGAGGGCGCTCTTCGATCCCAAAGATAACAGGGCTGAGGCCAAGGAGGCCACCTCAGTCCCTCTGGCCACTTCCTGTGTCATCCAGGGACCTCACCTTGGGCCTCTCTGGGCCCTAGGGGAAGCTGACAGTGGTCTCTGAGGTCCTGGAGGCACAGTGTGGAAGAGGGTGGCGGCTAGGACGGCTCCTGAGGGCCTCCCTCAGGAGAGGAGATGTGTGATGAGACAGGGGATAGAAGGGGGGGGCAGACGGGGGGCAGAAGGAAGGAGGGGACAAAGCTGGGGGAGGGGAGGACACCAGGATACGGGGAGAGCCCAGGCAGGAGCAGATGGTCCGTCCAGAGAGTGCAGGGGTGAAGGAGAAAGCAAAGGGGAGTGTCAGACAAACGGAAGGGGGGAGGAAAGAGGAGAGAAGCTCCAGGGAGACCCGCGGAGAGAGGACAACAGAGGCAGAAATGGGGGAAAGCAGAGGGAGGCAGGAGAGAAGGAGGCCAGGGTGGAGGACAGAGGGAAAAAAAAAAAAAAAAAAGACGCATGGAAAGGAAAGGTATAGGAGGTAGGGAGAGAAGGAGCAAGAGGGGAGTAATTTGAGAGTCCCCAAAGCCTGGACGCTTGGATCCCCTTGGCCTTCTGGTTGGTCATTTCCAGAAGAGACTGAATGGGGGAAGGGGTATGGGGGGAGGGGCGGAGGCTCTCCAGTGGGAGAAGGGAACAGTCTGGACTATTGTGCTTCAAGATCGGAATAAAACAGTATTATTTTGGTTTCTGTACTGAGTTCCTGGCTTCTCGGGGGAGGCGGGGAGGCCCAGACCTGGAGAGAAAGTCAGGTGGTCCAGAGGTCATTTCTATCGACAAGACCTCCTGGGGCCAGATGGCATGGAGGGGCCGGAAATGAGTAGATTCCCCCTGGCAGCTCGGGCCTCTTCCTCCCTCATCTGGACCAGTATGCCAAGGTGACAACTTGGCCGACATCCGTGGAGTCTACCCTCAAATGACTAGCCCAGGCCAATCTCAGCCACGGTGCCAGCGGTTGGTTTAACAAGGGGCACGTGACTGAATCCTGGCCAATGGGTCTGCTCAGGGTGGGAGGCTACTGAAGGTTCTCTCAGTCCTAGGAAGAGGCCCCAGGATGAGGGGGTCAGGCCTAGACCTGCTTGCCAGCCTCTTGATAGAGCCTGGGAATGAAGCCAGCGCTGAGGGTGACAGCTAAGAGATGCCCTCTATGATCCGCCCCCCCTCCCAACACCCTGGGAGATGGACATTGTGCCCATTTTCCAGCTGTGGAAATTAAGTCACAGAATTGCAGTGACTTGCCAATGGACACACAGCGGAGAGTCCCCCGTCCCCCGAGCCAAACCTCCACCTCTGCACTTACAATGGCTCCCATTTGTTTTTTTGAAAATGTTTATTTATTGAGAGAGAAAAAGACAGAGAGCAGGGGAGGGGCAGAGAGAGAGAGAGAGGGAGGGAGGGAGAAAGAACCCTAAGCAGGCTCCCCCATTTCAGTGCAGAGCTGGACATGGGGCCCAAGCCCACAAACCATAAGATCATGACCTGAGCCGAAATCAAGGGTCTGATGCTTAACCAACGGAGCCACCCAGGAACCCCAAGCCCTCAGTTTCTTGATGTGGAAAATGGGGCTAAATACTAACTCTGCTACCGAAGCTGGTTGGAGAATTGAAAATAATGCCCTTATTCTCTCTAGTGCGTGCCAAGAACCCCGGTGATTGGTTGTCGTTATATACCGCCTCTCCCGTTCTCTTTTTGAGAGACTGAAGATGTGGGTTGACATTTGGTGACGCTGCATGGGGAGGGTCTCCCATTACTTGTTAGACCAAATCAACATCACGATAAAGGCCAGCGAATTCTTTCGAAAATGCGCCACGCATGCGCTTGAGGCGGTCGGAAGCGCGTGAATGGACCCGCGGACGGCTGGGTGTCTGGCCCGAAGGATGAGGATCGCAGCACTAAGTGGGGAGGGGACAGCGATAGGGAGGTGGCGAAGTCTGGGGAGACACCGCTCGAATCTGAAAGGCACCAGGGGAGCCAGCGGCGCGGTCGGTCCCTAAACAGGGACGCCCTTCCTGTGTCACCCCCTCTTCGGGTAATGGTCTCGCCCGATTCCCGTTCCCTTCTGCCACTCCGGGACACACCAAGTTTCCAGCAGAGGGGTGGGAGAAGTGGGCCTGGGTACTGAAGGGACGTTTGGGCGGGCGGGACCTTTGTCGCGGAGGCCGGGGGTAAATGCTGGGGGGGAAAGGGGGAGGAGACAAACGGGTCGAAACAATTGGAAGAGGGGAGGCCTTCGGGGGACCCAGGTTCGAAGGGCGGGGCGGGGCTTAGAAGACCTTTGCCAAGGAAAGAAGGCGGGGCCTCTGGCTGGGCGAGTTCACCGTGCGGGGAGGCGCGCGGTTGGAGTGGGCGGGTTCATTGTGAGTCCGGGTGAGGGGGGTGAAGTTGGTTGGGAGAGATCATCGTTTGTTTGGGGGGGATCCGGGCCGTGCTTGGGGGTGACCTCTGCGTGTGTAAGAGGGGGGAGGGTCCAGGTTGAGTGTGTGCCTCCGGAGCAGGTTTGAACTGTGGCTTGTAGCAGGAGTTGGATTCTGACCGAGGCTCTGAGAGGGCATAACAACAGGTGCTAGCGCCCCTTGGTGGAAGAGTTAAGTACCTACTTGCAGAAGGTAAGGACCACCGGCAAATATCTCGAGAGTTACGCTGGAGCGGGTGCGGGGAGCCTATCAAGGGGGCTGTCGCTGGCGTCGGCTGCTGGGGAGCCACGAGCAGGAGAGGGGCAAGATCAGCCTGGGGTGAAGACGGCCTTCTGGGGCCTTGTGGAGGGTGGACTGGAGTGGGGAGACTGGACAGGCGCTCTTAAGCTTCTCCCTCCCTCCTTGGGGCACCCGGGTGGCTCAGTGGGTTAAGAGTCCGGCTTGAGCTCAAGTCATGACCTCACGGCTCGTGAGTTCGAGCCCCGCATCGGGCTGTGTGCTGACAGCTCGGAGCCTGGAACCTGCTTCGGATTGTGCGTCTCCCTCTCTCTCTCTGCCCCTCCCCCGCTCATGCTCTGTCTCTCTGTCTCAAAAAATCAATAAAACATTAAAAAAAAAAAATTCTGCCCCCCTCGCCCGCTCACGCTCCCTCTCCCTCTCCAAAAGAAAAAGAAAACTGTTGGATACAGCGCATTTTAAATTCTTGTGCGCGAGGTGTGTTCATGAACACGGGTGCATTTCAACTGGTTTTGATGAACCCTCATCCGACATACTTAGTATTTTACTTGTTTATTTTCTGCTGGGCCACAGTAGAGGGGAGGGAGGTCACTGCTCTATTACCAGAATCTAGGGTAGTGCACGGCACATGGCCGGCAGTCAGGCTGTTGAATGGTGAGGAGTGTCCCCTCCCCCAGAACTCCTGACTCGGGAATTGTGGGTGACGCGCAAATTTGAACCGGCTTCACCCGCCTTTCCCCACGATGCCGATGGGGGCGCTCTGAGCATCACATTTTGATCCAGACCAACCCCCTCGTTTCTCGGGTGAAGAAATTGAGGTCCAAGAGACATGTTGACTTGCCTGAGGTCAGGCAGCACGTTGACAACAGAGGAAGCAGCCTGGCCTGGGCTCCAGCCCAGGAGAGGCTGGTCATTGCTAAGTGCAGGAGTCATTCCTGCACCTCCCTGGGCCCTCGGGTCTCCATCTGGCAAATGAGGAGGGTTCATCATCACAGAGGGGCGGGACATCATGGGGTCACGTTTTGCCCCTCCCTCTTACTAGCTGTGCGATCTTATGTAGATATTTCTTAATCCCTGTGCCTCAGTTTGCTCATCTGTCAGATGGGGGTAATAAAAGTCCCCACCTCATAGGCTGAGTTCGGTGAGTTAATACCCATGAATTGCTCAGAACAGTTCCTACAGCCTCGTAAGTATCCAATAAATACTAGCCAGTCGCATTATCTCCAACACTGCCACAAGAGGTGTGCGAATATCCCTCATAGGCGGGTGAGGGTGAATTTGTGAGGGCCGGCTTTAGAGCCCGAGTTTCCCGGATTCAGATCTCGACTCGCTTCCAAACTCTGTGACCTCGGGCACGTGAATTGCCCTCTCTGAGCTTCAGTTACCCTGCAGATGGCTGGGTTATTGTGAGCACGCAGTAGGTACCTAGGTATACAGAAAGCGCCAAATAAATGCCAAGTATGTATCCCTCTGTGTTCAGAGTCTCGCTGCAAACGGCATGTATTAGTTCCTTATGGCTGCTGTAATAAATGATGACAAACTTCAGAAGTTTGAAGTCCGTTTCCCTAGGGCCGAAATCAAGATGTTCGCAGGGCTGTGCGCCCTTTGAATCTCTAGGGGAGAGGCCGTCTGCTTCCCTTTTCAGCTTCTAGAACTTCATCCCTCACAACCCTTGACTCCGGCCCCTTCTTCCACCTTCAGAATCAACAGCAGAGCATCTCAGTTCCTTGATCCCGTCGCCTTCACTGCATCGAATCTCCCTCTTATAAGAACACTTGTAGACATTTAGAGCCACCGAGATGATCCAGGATAATCTCCCCATGTCAAGACGCTTAATTTCATCCTACCTGCATAGTCCTTGTTTCCAAAGTCACAAGCACCTGAATATAGTTGGAGGCCATCACTCAGCCTACCACATGGCGGAAAACCCAAGCCAAGCTTGCTGAAGCAACAAAAGGTAATTTATTGCCTCACGCAACCAAAAAGTTAAGGAGGGGATGCTTCAGGCACAGCTAGATCTAGGTGCTCATCCAGAAGCTGTCCCTGCCTTCTCTGGGAGCTGTTTGTGTCTATGACAATTTCATTGCCAGGCTGACTCTACTCCCCGTGGATGCGAAAGGTGGACGCGGTCAGCCCCAGGTTCACATCCAAAGATAAGTGCCGTGGAGAAACGTAAAGCCAGGTAGGGCAAGACAGAAGGGTAGCGTGAGTTTCCATTTGAAATAGGTGGTGAGGAAAGGCCTCTAGTGAGAAATGACATTTGAACAAGAACCTGACCCAGATGAGGGGGAAGCCAGGCCGCTGTCTTGGGGAAGAGGGTTCCAGACAATGAGTCCGTTGAAGAGCCTTGAAGCCAATGTGGCCAGAGCCTAGTGAGCCAGCAGGAGAGGGGGAGAGAGGAGAGATCCCAGAGGGAACGCAGGGGGGTCACGCAAGGCCTCCTGAGTGCTGCTGAGGACATGGGCATTTCTTTGAGTTAGAGGGGACAATGCGGGAGGGCTCTGGGCTGAGGAGGCACGTGAACTGATCTAGGTGTTAACAGGCACACTCTGGGGAACCTACCTGGGGGTCGAGGACTGAGGCGGGAGGTCCAGACAGGCAACAGGCGTCCTCGCTTGGGGTCAGAGAGGATTTGAGCTTAGGGGAGGCGGCCGGGGAGAGAGTGAGAAGTAGCCGGATTCTGGACGTACTTTCCGGATAGAGCCAACATCGGAGGGATTCGATGAAGGGGTATGAGCGGGAGGAGCAGGTTTCTGCCCTGCAGGTGTGGGATGGAGATGACCAGGGACTGAGCCCTCTCTCCTCTCCCAGGCGCCCGGAGGAGGCGGGGCGGAGGCTCCGGCCCTGGTGCAGCTCGTCCACGAACACCGGGCGTACTCGATCCCTCGCCGGGTCCCCGACGCCGCGGCCGAGGCGCGTCTCCGCCAAAGTGGCGGCGCCCGGCTCTCTCGTCCCCGGCTCTGAGGTCCGGGCGGGGTGGTTTGGCCGCGAGGCCTGCGGGAAAGCCTTCAAGCGCGCGTGGAAGCTACTGAGCCACGAGGTGGTGCACACGGCCGCGCCCTCAAGCGCCACTCGACTGCAAGGTGCACCGGGACTAGCGGCTAGCGCTGTGCTGCCTGCGGCAAGCGCTTTACGCGGGGCCCGCAACGTGTAGGCGGGAGCGGCGGGCGGGGCTAGGGGCGGAGACAGGAGTGGGTGGCCGGGGAGAGGCGGGGCCTGAAGGAAAGGGGCCGGGCGGGAAGCGAAGGTGGGAGGGGCCTGAGGGAAAGGGGCCGCACAGTGGATGCGGGGCGGGCGGAGCCTGGTAGAAAGGGGCCGGGCGGTGAATCTGAGGTGGGCGGGGCCTGGGGGAAAGGGGCGGACGGTGAATCTGAGGTGGGCGGGGCCTGCGGGAAAGAGGCCGGGCCGTGGGCCGGAGGTGGGCGGGGCCTGATGGAAAAGGGCCGGGCGGTGAATCTGAGGTGGGCGGGGCCTGGGGGAAAGGGGCGGACGGTGAATCTGAAGTGGGCGGGGCCTGCGGGAAAGAGGCCGGGCCGTGGGCCGGAGGTGGGCGGGGCCTGATGGAAAAGGGCCGGGCTGTGAATCTGAGGTGGGCGTAACTAGAAGTTGAAATGTTTTTCATTGATTCATGGCCCCTTGTGGTTCATGTTCTGCAAAACGTTACTTCACAACTTTTGCCTGTTTTGAACCAGGGGTTTTATTTTTGGATATTGATGCCCAATGCTTGTTTTGTATATTATAACAATAATCTGCTGTTCACATCTTTTAGTTTGTGGATTATTTATCTGACTCTGATTCTGAATCTTAACACACTCAGATGTATCTATCTGACTCATCATTTTGTGCTTTTGAATTTTTTCTAATTAAGATTTTTCCGGTTTTGTTGGGAAATTTTTAAAGTTAAAATTCAAATTCAAGTTTGCTTCAACTTCAAGTTAAAGATACAAAAAATTACAAATTACCATTGTTCCCACTAGCACAATAATGAAGAGAGACAAGCTCTGGAATGAGGACTCATAGTCATATGAATTCCTATACTCAAGCTTAACCTGTGTATACATAGATCTGGCCCTAATTAGGATCCTGAGAACTTTGAGAACTGAGGTAATGGGGAGACCCATGCCCAGTCCCATAGATACATACATACGATAGGCCTGAATAGCCGGGTAAAGGCTTTGAAAACTGGGAGGTTAGGGGCGCCTGGGTGGCTCAGTCGGTTAAGCAACTGACTTCGGCTCAGGTCTTGATTTCACGGTTCGTGGGTTTGATCCCTGTGTTGGGCTCTGTGCTGACAGCTCAGAGCCTGGTGCCTGCTTCAGATTCTGTGTCTCCCTCTCTCTGCCCTTCCCCCACTTGTGCTCTCTCTCGCTCTCTCAAAAATAAATAAAATGTAAAAATAAATTAAAAAAAAAAAGAAAAGAAAACTGTAAGGTTAAAAAAAAAATCCAGGGATGCACATCTGGCTCAGTCAGTGAAGTGTGTGATTCTTGATCTCGGGGCTGTGAGTCTGAACCCCATGTTGGGTGTAGAGGTTACTTAAAAATAAAATCTTGGGGTGCCTGGGTGGCTCAGTTGTTTAGGCTTTGGACTCTCGATTTTGGCTCAAGTCATGATCTCATGCTTCCTGAGATGGAGACCCACTTTAGCCTCTGGGCTAACAGCATGGAGTCTGCTTGAGATTCTCTCTCTCCCTCTCTCCCTCTGTACCTCTCATGATCTCAACATAAATAAATAAATATTTTAAAATTTTTTAATAAAATCTTTTTGAAAAATCCGCAATCTTCCTTGCACATAAATAAGACCCAGCGTCTCATAACATAACATTCAAGTGTCCAGAATACCAACCAAATTTACTCAAAATGTAAGGAAAAGCCACAAAAATCTCCACTTACGTGGAAAATAATAATAAACACCAAGAAGTAACAATAATCATCAAAGAATGAGGTGACACCAACGATGGGATTACCTGACTGCCGGAGTCCAGCTCCAGCAGATGCAGGGGTTCCCAAAGGATGAACGGCGTCGGCGAAAAAGTGAAAATAAAACAAAACTAACATAAAAAGCTAAAATAAAAATGGACGCAGACAACCGCAGTGTGTTGAACTGGCCGATTGATTGTAGCAAACGTGGCATTATATTTGCTAGTGATCTCCTTGTAGCCTACGTCATCTACATTTTCTGGCATCACCCAATTTTCAAATTGTTCCTTTGGGTCATCACCCAATAAGGAATACCATGATTGTTTTCTCATAACGTCCCCTCCTGCCCTTTGCTTATTGATTAATTCCTTTCATTGTTTTTATTATGTATCTATGCTTGTCTATAATCTATAAAGTATTTGCTTTGCTGTTCTCATGAAAGGTCATTTATCTCTCAACACCTCAAGTGGAACAGTTACAGGGACATGACCTCTTGGTTGTTTCCCTGAACCATTCGTGGTTTTGAAGAACAAAAGTGTTCGCCTGGGTCTGAGGTGCCAGGAAGGGGCCAAGAGGGCCTTAGAAACCCACGCCTTATACATTCTCAGAGAGACAATGCACCTAGGAACTAATGAACCATTCTGTCCCTTAACCGACTAGGTTCAATCATCATCTGGAATGCCTCCTGGGGGCCAGGTGGGCCCAGGGGTTAGAGTGACCTGAGTCCATAGATAACACTCCTTAGTTACTGGAGTGGGGCTTTCAAATCCATATGTCTCTCCTTTACTGGCCTCCTTTGCTGGCAAATGCATGAGGCTATCCTTCCTGTAAGTAGAGAAGTCTCCATAGGGGGTGGCAAGTGCTAAACCTAAGGCCGCACAATTTCCTGCGGAACCTTATTTTCTTTCCTAATGGCTCTTTTCCTAGTGGGCCTGTCGAGGGCAATTCCCCAACAGACAATACCCCAGGTAGTTTTAAGGCCGAATTACCTAAGAGCGGGAATACAAGAAGCTTCACTGTCGCTGGGCCGCCTTGCAGTCGCCAATCCGTCCACAGCCCAGGCCTTGCCACTCAGGCTGGGATAGCTCGGCTTCCAGCACCTGACAAAGATTTAAAAAAAATTTTTTTTAACGTTGATTTATTGTTGAGAGACAGAGAGAGACAGAGCATGAGCAGGGGAGGGGCAGAGAGAGGGGGAGACACAGAATCCAAAGCAGGCTCCAGGCTCTAAGCTGTCAGCTCAGAGCCTGACGCGGGGCTCGAACTCACAAACTGAGAGATCGTGACCTGAGCCGAAGTCAAACACTTAACCAACTGAGCCACCCAGGCGCCCCTCCTCGTGGGTTCTTAAAGCATACTCAGCAATTGAAAGTAGAAAACATATATAATATTTTTCTGTTTGGGACTTTATTATATATAGAGAGAGGTAATATTGAAGACAACCCGGTCATAAAAGGTAACATGGCCAAAATGGTGGTAAGGCTTTTAGATTCCACTTTATCTTTATTTTTCCTTAAGTAGACACCCCACCCAGTGCAGAGATCAATGCCGGCCTTGAACTCATGACCCTGAGATCAAGATCAAGACCTGAGCTGAGATCAAAAGTCAGACACTTAACTGACTGAGCCACCCAGGCGCCCCTCTAGATTATACTCTAATTAACACAATATTAATACTACTACTGAGGCATTCAGTGTGTGTCTTTTCATCTCTAGTGCAATCGCCAAAAAATCCACGACCACATCTTGTCAAAAACACAACAGATAAATTAAGGTGGAATCTGAAAAAACTCTTCACATAACCCCTGAAAAGCCAAGAAAGGAAAGATAGCCATGCAACACCAAGGGCATAAACAGAAAACAAATACAAAAATGGCTGACCCAGGCTAGATTCTAACATGTCAACAGTCATGTTCAATGTAAACGGCTCAACATGCCAATTAAAGCAGAGATTGTCAACGTGGGTTAACAAAACAAAGACAAACTGACTCAACTCTATGCCGTCTTCCGCAGAAACTCACTTCAAATATAAGGAAATAAGTTGAGTTCAAAGTCAAAGGGTAGGCAATAGTTATGCCATGCAAACACTAGTTCAAAGACGGCTGGGATGGATAGAAAATGGCAGGGCCCAATGGAGACTCCAAATGTCAGGCTTATTTTTGTGACATCCTTAGCCAGGAGGGCCTCTATCAGAATCAGCCGGATACTCTTCATCTTTCCTCTCGCTGGTTCTGTGCAGACCATTTATCCATACTTCACCACTGTGTGGACCTGCCCACTCCCAGCACCAGCCCATATTCCAGCAGCAAAACGTTTTCTGCCAACGTTTCCATGGGCTTCCATTCCTGTGCTCTGTTCCACGAAAGGGACTCAGATCATTCTGGGATAAATACCAGTGGATAAAATGTTAAAGACACAGCATGTTTTTGATAATGACAACATTAAGACTTAGGAATGCCATGAATGTCCTCAACAGAGAGGTTTTTAAAAAAAATGTTTATTTATTTATTTTGAGAGAGTGAGAGAGAAGGGGAGGGGCAGAGAGGGAGACAGAGAATCCCAAGGAGGCCCCACACTGTCAGTGCAGAGACTGAAGTGGGGCTCGAACCCACCAACCGTGAGATCATGACTTGAGCCAAAGTCAAGAGTCGGACGCTCGCCTGACTGAGCCACCCAGCCCCCTGCCCCCCCCCCCCGCCAACAGAGAGTTTTTGTGAGCCTTCCTGCCTTTTGTTGTGAGAAGGTAACATCTCAGAGGTAATATTCACCGGAATTGCTTCTCACATTGCTCAGGAGAACTGGTCTCCCTTGGCCTTGTCAATCACGAACACACTTGCGTTTATCTGCCTCTGCCCAGATGTCCAAGAAATGTGCCAATGGATGAAACAGGATTTTTTAAAAAATATTTTTCAATGTTTATTCACCTTTTTGAGAGACAGAGAGAGACAGAGCATGAGCAGGGAAGGGGTAGAGAGAGGGAGGCACAGAATCCGAAGCAGGCTCCAGGCTCCGAGCCGTCAGCACAGAGCCCGATGCGGGGCTCGAACTCACGAACCGTGAGATCATGACCTGAGCCAAAGTCAGACGCTCAACTGACTGAGCCACCCAGGCACCCCAGAATTTGTTTTTAAAAAGCACTTCGAGGCAGTAGTCCTCTCTTCAGATATTCTTGACGTTAAGATATTAGGATACACTAATAGGTCTCCATGAAATTACACATCAGTCCTCAGGAAATCCTGTGTGATGTGTTGGTGTTACCTGGACCTCGTGCCTTGGACCCTGAACTCAATGATCACACGTCCGTTTATCCATTTTCAGCGGAGAACACTGGATTCTCTCTCCCTGAGTATCTGTCTGAATCACTGTTGTAAACTCTGCTGGTTGAGGTAGGACATCAGATAAGGGTCTCTTCTACTAATGCTTTTGAAGAGCACCTTCTGGGCCTGGTGCCCTTTATTCTCCACCATCCTCAGTAGGGTCTCGTTCCTTCTCTGCTGTGTTGGCATCTGCTGCACCATCTCCTTCTCTTCCTCGGTGAAGACCCCACGGTCCTGAAGATCATCCAGGACTCCATTCAGGTTCCCCATCCTGGCTTGAAGATGACGACGGTGCTCCTTCATAAAGGCCACAGCTGGACAGAAGGAAGCGTTGCAGACTCAGAAAAGGGAAGCTTGCTTATAGGGGTCAGGACCCATGCCCAGCTTCAAGACATAATTCTGCATGGAGACGTTGCTCATTCTCTTTTGTGGGCTGCCCAGGTCTCACAGACGCACGCTCGGGACGCGCAGTCCATTCTCGGGGGTCAATGAACCTAGGGAGAACTCAGCGATACCTCTTCTTCAATCCCAGCCCCCCCCAAGCTTTGAGCACCTTGCCTTCGCTACTTTCCGGTTGTCATCGGAACCCTAGAGAGAGGGCTCTACGTTGCCATCCATCCAACTACTCATCCTTCTAACAGTCTCCGAGTTCCTACATTGCCAGCAGCTGTGCATGACATCAGAGAAGCAGATGGATAAGGCTGGCTCCCCACCCTCAAGGGTCTTCTGCTGCTGAACTGTGTAGAAAGAGATTTACCTGGTTAAGGACCACACAGGACGGACAGGGGCACTGGACGGAAGAAGGTATTTTGCATCATGCTGACTCAGGGTTCCTGTTGGTGCCCATGTATAGTACCTGTGTGACCTTGGCCAAATAACATTGCTTTCTTGTTCCTCAGTTTCTTCACTAAAAGTGTGGGGGGGGGGGGCGCCTGGGTGGCTCAGTCAGTTGAGGTTCCAGCTTTGGCTCAGGTCATGATCTCATGGTCCATGAGTTTGAGCTCTGTGCTGACAGTTCAGAGCCTGGAGCCTGCTTCGGATTCTGTGTCTCCCTCTCTCTCTGCCCCTCTCCTACTAATGCTCTCTCTCTCCTTTAAAAATAAATAAATATTAAAAAACAAGTGCGAGTGCTGGGACACCTGAGTGGCTCAGTTGGTTAAGCATCCAACTTCGGCTCAGGTCATGATCTGGCGGTTCGTGAGTTCGAGCCCCACATTGGGCTCTCTGCTGTCAGCACAGAGCCTGGAGCCTGCTTCAGATCTTCTGTCCCCCTCTCTCTGCCACCCCCCCCCCGCTTGCACTCTCTCCCTCTCTCTTTCTCTTTCAAAATAAAACAGCATTTTTTAAAAAGCGTGATTGCTTTTTATGTACAACTCATGCCTCTAGAACTTTTGCTCTTAACACGGTGGCACAGGTAATTCGTGCCCAGGCATCTGTGGCTATAGCCAAACAGCTTAATTTAATGACGTGATTTCTGTGAAGTCTCGGTCTTTGTACTGAAAAGTCATCGCAAGGGTGTGGTCAGTGACGCCACAGTTTGAATGAATGATGTTGCTGCCACAGAGTCTCCGCTTAACCTATTCTTGCTGCCTCGATTGTTTCAACCTTCCCGTTTGTTTAGCAACTGCTATTCAACCTTCTTCTTCTTAAGTGTATTTACTTTTTGAGAGAGAGAGAAAGAGCACACACGCACGAGCAGGAGAGGGGCAGAGAGAGAATCCCAAGCAGCCTCCACGCCATCAGCGCAGAGCCCGATGCAGGACTCGAACTGGGACATCATGACCTGAGCCGGGATCAAGAGTCGGACGCTCAACCGAATGAGCCACCGAGGCGCCCTTGCTATTCGATCTTCTTAACTGGACATAAACTTCACTTTTTCCTTTGCTCCAGGATGCACTCTGAGACGTTTTCAACTCCCTCAACGCTAGATCCAAGCTCCTCATGTTATCCTCTTCTAAATCCCTCCAGTTTTCCTTGGCAACACGCGCCACAAGTATATTTTGATAAGCAGTGTGGAACGGGCTTCGTTGTTTTCACCTGCTGGAATAGAAACCCCATGCGTGCAGAGAGCGTGTCTGTCTCGAGCTACACTGCATACAACATTGTTACTTCGCGGCCACTACCATGTTCCCACTCTGACGCTCCTCTGTGATTGTCTGGGGAAGCCAGCCACGGTTTATTGACAGGACTAAACAGAAGTGTACGATATGAAGCACAAATACAGGTACCCTGATTATTTAGCATGCTACAAGCCTTTGATAAGCTGCGTTTGTCATCAAGATCATTTTTATCACCATAGTCCCATGAGGGACAAATGTCACCACAGCCTTCAGGTCACAAAGGAGGGGATGACTAGACTCTGAAGCAAAGTCTTCACGGAAGAATTAGTATCAAAGGAGGATTTGAAGGATTTGTAGGACTTCTTTAATGTTTATTTTTGGAAGAGAGAGAGAGCAAGCAGGGTAGGGCCAGAGGATGCGAAGCTGGCTCTGGGCTGACAGCAGTGAGCCCGATGTGGGGCTGGAACTCATGAACCATGAGATCGTGACCCGAGCCGAAGTCGGATGCTCAACCAACTGAGCCAGCCAGGTGCCCCGGAAGGAAAAGGATTTGGGTATGAAATGCAAGATGCCACCAGGCCAAAAGGGAAAGAGGGGTAAAGAGGTGTCATGATTCATGGCACATGGTGGCCAGGATAAAGATTTGACTCAAGATGTGGGCCGGCAGAAGCTTCTGAAGGGTCTTCTAGACAGAGTGAATGAGTGTCAGTTTCATCCTTCAGACGACAGGTGACAGATATCTCTTGCTCAAGAGCTTGTGTGATAGGAAGGGTAGAGACCCTGTATTAATGCTACACACTCACCACCTACATTAAGTCCTTTCAGTTTCCTTTATGCAATCACCTTTACCTGATTCTTCACCAAGATCTGTAGCTGAGTTTGAACCCAGTTGCAACTCCAGGTGTGGGACCTGATTTTCTCCAGCTAGTCTGCCTCTCTCGACCTCCTGACAACACCCGCTGGCCAGGATGGGTCTGTTGCCATGTCAAGCCAATGCGATACCTGAGGAGCCTTCTCCTCCCCAAGAGACACCAGAAAATGCTCTCCTTCTCCTCCTGGATGATCTGTTTTGACAAAGGGGGCCCGTCACTTCTACTGTGTGGAGCCTGACAATCATGGCCAACAACGTGGAAGGCAGAATGGAGTCCTCTGAATCTTGGCTCCTTATTTTATTTTCTTTATTTTCTTTTTAAAAGTTTAGTGCGATCGAGTCCCACGCTCCTCCAACTGAGCCAGCCAGGTGCCCTTTGGCATTTTATTTTAAATAATTTCTTTCCCCGCTACCTACCATCTCCATTAACCTGAACAAATTCCCAGCTAACACCTGATCTTGACATTTACAACAGCCTCATAAGCCAATTCCCACTTCCTGTTCATTCCTCACTCACAGTCATCCACACAGTTCCGAAGGGTGAGTGCCTTGTTACTCACCCTTCAAAAGTCCCCCTTTGCCTTCGGACTAAGCTCCAAAAGAGTTCAACGATCATCCTTATGCTTACAAGTTCTGTTTCTTGCCTGCCTCTCTGGTCTCATGTGGGCTCCGTCTCTCTAAAGTTTGATCCCCAGCCGCCTCGAACTACTCTTACTTAAAGTTCAGCAGATGCAAAATGGTTTCCCAAAAAAGCGTGGTTGCACGCTCAGAGTCTGCGTATTACAGCCTCATGTGTTTGCTGAAGTGCATCAGACTCTGTGTTTGTCTCTGGAACCACTTAGTCTTTGTAAATGAAGAGAAGGTATGAACCCACATTGAGCGACATCACTCAAAGATCTCCTGAAATCAGACTTTTGGTGGAAACACTGCACTGACCTGGGAGGGGAGGAGGGGCCGATGTAGCACCAAACTGGAGCTCCTCTAGGAAGGAAGGAAAAGTTGGAGAATGATATGAAATCAGCTGTATACCTTTATTTAGTTTTTCTTTTCTTTTCTTTTTTAAGCTTATTGCTTTAGTAATCTCTATGCCTATCTTGGGGCTGGAACTCATGACCCCGAGATCAAGAGTCACGTGCTGTACTGATCGAGCCAGACAGGTGCCCCTTGGTTTCTCTAGGCTTTGATGTAACACACTAAAATAAAATAAATTTTTTTAATTTTTAAATGTTTTTATTTATTTTTGAAGGAGAAAGAGAGAGAGAGACAGAGCATGAGCAGGGAAGGAGCAGAGAGAGAGGGAAACACAGAATTTGAAGCAGGCTCCAGGCTCCGAGCTGTCAGCACAGAGCCCGATGCAGGGCTCAAACCCACAAACCATGAGATCATGACCTGAGCCGAAGCTGGACACTCAACCGACTGAGCCACCCAGGCGCCCCTGTAACACACTAAAGTAATTTAATTCCATTTCCTAAGTGAAGGATCCCATTCGAACATTAATACACAAATGGAACCCCATGAGGTAGAAGGTCACCCCCTACGCATTAGGGAAATGCATCAGAGGAAGGAATATATTTTCCCAACATTCCTTCTATTTCTATTTATAAGCCAGTATGTGAGACAATGTGAAGCCAACGCTTAAGTTATCATACTGTTCTACATAAATTATCCTCTAGGAAACAGAACTACCCTATGACCCAGAAGTTGCACCAGATATTATTTAGCCAGAGGATCCAACAAGATCCAGATTTGAAGGGGTTCATGTGCCCCAATGTTTATAGCAGCATTATTTACAACAGCCAAACTATGGAAGAGCCCAACTGTCCATCAACTGATGAATGGATACAGAAGATGTAGCATATATATATATATATATATGTATGTGTGTGTGTGTGTGTGTGTGTGTGTGTGTGTATTACTCAGCCATCAAAAAAAAAATGAAATCTTGTCATTTGTAGCTATGTGGATGGAGCTAGGGTATACTATGCTAAGTGAAATAAGTCCATCAGAGAAAGATGAATACCATAGAATTTCGCTCATATGTGGAATTTAGGAAACAAAACAGATGGACATATGGGAAGGAGAAAAAAAAAGAAAGAAAGAAAGAAGAAAGCAAACCATAAGCGACTCCTAGTGATAGAGAACAAACTGAGGGTTGATGGGAGGGAGGCGGGTGGGGGAGGGGCCGGGTGGAAGATGGGCACTAAGGAGGGCACTTGTTATGATGAACACTGGGTGTTGTATGTAAGTGACGAATCGCTGAATTCTACTCCCGAAACCACTATTGCACTATATGTTAACTAACCAGAATTTAAAGAAAAATTAGGAAGAAAACAATTATCTTCTAGGCAAACGTGTTTTGGCATGAAATACCATCATGAAGTGATTAAATGTGAACAATAAGCGAGTACATTCCTTAAACCTTATAACACTGGGGTTGTTGATAGTGCAGAACTTTGGACACTATAAACTGTCAGTAGATTTATTTTCTTCTCTGGGATGAGACCATAAACAGACCTTCTCCTGTGATAGACTTCACTGCAACCAAGGAGACAGGTGCGTGATTTTTTTCCTACCCCCCCCCCAATTTTAGCCTTATATATATTTTTTTACCTACCTGGCTTCACCAAAGTGTACCAGATCAAAGTCTTGTATCTTTTTTCAGTAATTTCAAGCATGATTGGTTCCTTCATCCTCCCAGCATAGACTTTAGAGAAGACCTGGATTTCTCCAGGGTTCCTGTAGGATAATTTCAACTCCTAGAGGAAACACATGACTTAAAGCATCGGGGGTGGGGGTGAGGGGGTGGAAAGTTCTGTTTGCCTACAGGAAACTGGCCACTGAAATGTAATCCATTTCCCATACAATCTCAGGGCTGGTTGAGAGGAAAACAGAGGGAGAAAGGTCAACATTCTTGGTAAGTTTACAATTTCAGGAAATATTATTGTTCCATGGAAGGAAGAGTAGACCAGCTCTTATCAGGACATGGTTCAGAGAATAATCTTCTCTCTTTTTTTTTTTCTTCAAAAGTACAAAATATTTTGAACCATGTGTTCAATTTGAGTTATATCCAATTCTACTGACCTTGGGTATTATTTCCAGGGGAGGCGAACAAGACACAATATAACGGGAACCAAAATTCAGTGGGTCCACTGGGGGTGAGGTCTGCAGACGTACACCTTGAAATTTAGCTTCCTCCTCATCTATTGCCTGAGGAAGAAGCAGCAGAAGCAAATCAGAGGGCGAAGCTAAAAGGAAATAAGCAAAAGCAGTCGCATACAAAGTTCTCCATATACTGTATCAAGTAGCACGTATGACATCATTCAATGGATGTAAAGGTTCATGTACAGACTGATACATTCAAATATATATGTATATACCTATATATGCATATTCGTATATATATGAATATGTCTCTGTACATAAGGAAGGAATGTCGTTTTGAAAAGGCTCAGGTCATGATCTCACAGCCGTGAATTCGAGCCCCGAATCAGGCTCTGTGCTGACAGTATAAAGCCTCCTTGGGATTCCCTCTCTCTCTCTGCCCTTTCCCTGCTCTCTCACTCAAAATAAACAAATAAACTTTAAAATATTTTCTCTTGTATTTTAAATACCCATGGTTACTCACAACCTAACAACCGCCAGGCCCATACTTGCCTCTTACTGAGCTGTAGGAAAATTAACCAATTGGCCAGCAAAGCAGATGAGTCTTCCCCCACTAACCTCTCCACCGAGGTTGGAGGAACACAAGTGGTACTCTATCCAGGGATGCAGTAGCTATGGGGCCACAATGGCCACCAGCACTTCTGCTTCAGCACTAACCCTGGAAAGGGGGGGGGGGGACTCTGAGCCTTTCACAAATGCACAGGAGGAGGATGACTGCAGAGGGGTGCATGTGTGTTTCATTTAGATATTACTAACGTCCATTTCTACAATGAAATCTCTGCATCACCTCTTCTGCGAGTCCCCATAAGTCTCCTCTCCCTTTTTTGCTTCTCCTTCAAAGCCAGAAAAGGTAGCTCCATTTTTAGCAGAACCAAACTCCTACTGGGATCATTGCGTATGGTTCTAGAGTCAGCACCTACAGATTGACCTTGTGAAGGGTGATTCATGCTTCTATCAATGAAAGCTGTGCCTTGACTTTTCCTATTTGTTTCTTTGTTTGTTTGTTTGTTTGTTGTGTGTGTGTGAGAGAGAGAGAGAGACAGAGAGAGTGCCAAGGAGGGGCAGAGAGAGAGGGAGAATCCCTAGCAGGCTTCAAGCTGTCAGCACAGAGCCCAACACGGGGCTCGAACTCACAAAACTGAGATCATGACCTGAGCCAAAATCAAGAGTCCCACAGTCAACCTACTGAGCCACCCAGGTGCCCCTGTGCCTTGACTTTTCTGTTCAATAGGGAGACAGAAGGTCCAAGGTGATAGGCTGAAAATGTAATTCTCACATCTTCTCCCAAATCTGCAGGCCTTACCTTCGTTAGCAAGGAGTCGCTGGGGATAAGATACAAGTGAAATTTCACATCTTCAGAGTGGAAGTGATAATAGATTAGTGCCGTGGACGTGATGGGGACCGAAAGGCAGGTCCCTCTGGCAAGTCTCAGCAGGATCCCCAACAGAGAGAAGCTAGGGTTTTCCAGGATGGCATAGAAAGGCTCCACTCGGGCTGGCGGCTCCAGGACCATCCCTTCATCCTTAAAATGGGCAACTTGGAACCAAGATATATCGACCTCATTTGCTGCAGGGCAACCAGAAAGGCCATTAGACAATGTTCCCCACCGTCCCCACAGCCTCCTCTCTCCCCTCTGTACCTGGGAGAGAGATGACGTGGGGGAGGTGGATTTCAGTGATGACCCCCTCAGGCTCCACAGAGATGTCCAATAAAGGGCCGGCCACCATCCACTTCTCGTGATGCTGTAACTTCAGGTCCAGGTGCCGACCCCAAGAATCGAACGTAACCGTCACGGTCACTGCTGCTGTTACCAGGAAGCCAAGGCCTGTTGCTGGCCACAGATAGAAGCCGGCCACGGGGAAGTGGACACTGAAAAGAGTCAGAATGATAGTCATACAGGGACAACACCAGGACTTTGATTTAAAGAACAAATGTGCAGGGGCACCTGGGTGACTCAGTCGGTTGAGTGTCTCACTCAATTTCAGCTCCAGTCATGATCTCACAGTTTGTGAGTTCGAGCCCTGCATTGGGCTCTGTGCTGACAGCATGGAGCCTGCCTGGATTCTCTCTCTCTTTCCCCCCCCCTCTCTTTCTGCCCTCTCCACCACTATCAGAAATAAATAAACATTTAAAAAATAAAGAACAATTGTGCAGAGGGATGTGATGTTTGGGGTGGAGCAAGGTTCAAGATTCATCTGTGACTTTCACCACATTAGAAAATTCTGTGGGGGAGAGGGGGCCCCTGGGTGGCTCAGTTGGTTGAGCGTCCAACTTCAGCTCAGGTCATGATCTCACGGTTTGTGAGTCCGAGCCCCGTGTCAGGCTCTGTGCTGACAGCTCAGAGCCTGGAGCCTGCCTCGGATTCTGTCTCCTTCTCTCTCTGCCCCTCCCCCACTTGTGCTCTGTCCCTCTGTCTCTCAAAAATAAATAAATGTAAAAAAAAAATTTTTTAAAGAAAATTCTGGGGAATTAATTAGGCTTTCTGGGCCCTGATTTCTCTGTATTCTACATCTGTCAAAATTAAAATACCAACTCGGAATATGGAATACAGAGAATATTGACAAAATTTCAGATGTCTTAAGAGATATATCATGTACGTGTATACATGTTAAGTATCACACATTATATACTTCCTTTATAGCAGAATTGTGTTTAAACAATCAGCATCTTCGATTCTTACCTGTATCTGTTTGCACTCTTATCAATCAACTCAATATCCACATTTCCTTCAGGTCCCAGAAACTGATTACTTTTACAAACCGGTTCAGTCCCAGAACAGAGTTTAGCAACCAGGTGGGGCACTACTGTCTTCTCTTCCCAGCAAGTATCTTCTGAAAAAAATATATTGCATGTGTCATATGTGGATTGTTGAAAAAGGCATGGCCTGAAGGGGTCCTGGATGTTGAATTGCACATGTACTGTTGGGAATCCAGATATCAGAGAGAAGGGTATGGGACGAGCACAAGCGGCTTTGTTTTGAATCCACACAGAGAAAGCCACAAGAAGGTTCTTTGTTACTGCTGAAATTACACCCCCAAATTTAAGAAGGAAGTCAGGCTGGGCAGCATGGGGGGGGCAGGGGGTGTATTTGCCTAAGTCAGGAACCACAGCAGCTAAATTTCTACATGGTCCCAAGGAGCAGAAAATGCTTGTTGCTGGTGAGGGAAGCCAAGTCCATAAAGCGAACAAGCATGAAAGCTGAAAAGGCAAAGACACATCTGTTCACTCTCGTCCTCTCCACCATCCATCTCGTGGCACCCCCAGACCATCACCCGTTCCCTGAACGCTTCCAGGATCCGGCTGCACAACAATGCTTGGAGACCCTCCATGCACGCACTGCTGAATTCACTTCCCACTGCTTAGGCTCTGGGCGAGGATGATTTGCATAGAACAAATATCTCTAACCTGGGCGATAGAAATCTTTTAGACACTGTCCTCTGACAAAAATTGGTTTATGAGGAATTATATATGATGGAATCTCATTTTGCAGAGAGTAGAGATCTTGTATAGGAAAAATGAAAAGTCTCAATTAAACAGTTACTTAACCTCTCTGAGTTTTTTTCCTCATGTAGAATTGCTCTGAATCTTGGTACCTGGCTGTGTGATACCCAGCGAAAATAGCACACAATGTTAGCTATTCATGTGATTAGCTTATCCAGTGACCACATGACTGGGAAGACAGGAGTTGGGCTGGGGATCAAGATACAGCCAACACCAGTGCCCTGCTCTCCTTGAATCTCGCATGGCTTTCAAACTACTTCACACCATGTAGGACAGTTTTCAACCATCAGCACTTAGAGGTGGAGCAAGTAATGACAAAATCTAAAATAGTCACGTTGGGTAATTTTTTCCAACCCAACACAATGAGCATAGATATATGGGCTGAATTTGGAGATGGAACCTATAAGAAGGTATTACTGGTTAAATGAGTCATAAAAGGGGTGCCTGGGTGGCTCAGTCAGTTAAGTGTCCAACTTCGGCTCAGGTCATGATCTCATAGTCCATGAGTTTGAGCCCCGCATCAAGATCTATGCTGACACCTCGGAGCCTGGAGCCAGCTTCAGATTCTGTGTGTCCCTCTCTCTCTGTGCTCATCCCCTGTTCATGGTCTCTCTCACACTCTCTCTTAAAAATAAATAAACATTAAAAAAAATTTTTAATGAGTCATAAGAAAGAACTCTTTATCCAATAGGAAAGGTGACCTGGTGTCCTTACAAGAAAAGGAAGGGGGACCAGATCTCTCTCTCTCTCTCTGGATGCACAAAGAAAAGGCCATGTGAAGACCCAGGGAGAAGGTGGCCATCTACAAGCCTTTGACCAAATCTACCAGCCTTTGATCTGAGACTTCTAGCTTCCAGAACCAGGAGAAAATTAACTTCTATTGTTTAAGGCTCCTAGTGTACCGTATTTTGTTATGGCAGACCTACTAGACCAATACAATGGAAATGTCTCCTAACCAAATACAATCCAATGCTGCCACACCTCACCTGCCAGCTGGAAGATTTCTCACCTCTAAGTTTGCTTTATTTGTCTTTGAAGTAGAATCTCTATAATCCACTCATAGAGTTTCCATGGATAATAAAAAGAGAATATGTGTAATAACCCTAATAGAGTATTTGGAATATGGAATTCATTCCTGATATAACGTCCAAGATTTTGAGTACTTCGTATCCCCATTTAAGTTGTATGGAGGATGGTGTTAGAGATAAGAAAATTTGTTTTTGGTCGTCACTGCCATAAAGGAATTCAACACTGTCTTCTCTACGTAAAGCCACGGGACATTTCCATCAACCCACTGACACAGCCCTGGCCTCATCTCTATGTTAGCCAATTACCTGATTCTTGACTCTGTGAAGATTCCTGGTCTTCAGATTCGCTTCTGAATGGAGAACTTGAGTGTCAAAAATGAGGAAAATATTAGAAATTAGTTCACAGCAGGCACCTGGCTATCAGTAGAGCATGAGGCTCTTGATCTTGGGGTCATGAGTTTGAGCCCCATGTTGGGTGTAGAGATTACTTACAACCAAAACTTAAAAAAAAAAGAAATAAATCAGTTCACACACACGCAATAATAATAATAAATAATAATAATAATAATAATAGTAATAGTAATGAAAGGGATGTGATTAAAAACTAGAGCTGTTTGGCCCAAACAGTGGCCACTAGCCAAAAGAGGCCATTTAAACTTTTAATTTAATTTAATTTAATTTAAAATTCAGCTCCTCAAGGGTGCCTGGGTGGTTCAGTTGGCTAAGAGTCCAACTTCATTCAGGTCATGATCTCACAGTCCATTGGTTTGAGCCCCTCGTCGGGCTCTGTGCTGACAGCTAGAGCTTGGAGCCTGCTTAGGATCCTGTATCTCCCTTTCTCTCTGTCCCTCCCCCACTCATGTTCTGTCTCTGTCCATCTCTTGAAAATTAATAAAATTTAAAAACAATTTAAATTCAGCTCCTCAGCTGTACTATCCACATTTCAAATACTTAATACCTACATGTGGAAAATGGATAACATATTGGCTACCGCAGAACAGAACATTTCCATCATCATGGAAAGTTCTACTGGACAGTTTTATTAGACTCTCAAAAAAGGGATAACTTGGACAAAGAGAGGGTTGTTAACAAAATGTAAGCATAGTAGAACTAAGAGGATCTCTCAACCCAAATGTGTTTTGACCACTCTACCTCCTGTCCTATTATACCAGTGTCCAAAGTGGCCATACCTAACTTCTATTGTTTAAGTTGCTCTGGCTGGGGGGCGCCTGGATGGCTCAGTCGGTTAAGTGTCCCAACTCTTGATTTCGGCTCAGGTCATGATCTCATGTTTTGTGGGTTCGAGACCCACATCATTCTCTGCGCTGACAGTGCAGAGCCTGCTTGGGATTCTCTCTCTCTCTCTCTCTCACTCTCTCTCTCTCAAAATAAATAAACTTAAAAAAATATTTAAGTTGCTCTGACTGTGTCACTTCAGCTGGCAGTAGGGGCAGGACTGGAGGGGGACAAGAATTTTGTGACCACATGGGTTTGTGAGATGCGACTGCTTATATTTCCAAATCCAATGGGCATGATGGCAAAGGAGGTCTGAGAGACAATATTCCAGGGCAAGTTAGATGCACGCTTCCCACTCTGAGTCTTTTACTGTGGAGACTTTTTACTACCAACAAAGTACTGTGAACACACGTGCCTGGTGTCACTAAATGTCAACAATGGTTAGAGAAGGATTTTCCAATTTTAGTATATGTGCTGCCGAAGCGAACACTAGAGAAGAATTTTCGAAATGAGCCTGCAAAACTTCCTGGAGAAAATTCACAGAAACAAGAAGCTGACATCGGTGAGGGTCAAAAGACACAGCAGGGGAAGAGGAAGAGAAGAAAAAGCAGAAGAGAGGTACAAGAGGTCCAATAAAGCAAAAAAGAAGACTGTACCACAAAAGATTCTGATCGCCAAAATTCCCAGAGTGAAGAAGAAATATGTGACAGGATTACGTGGCTTTGCAACTTTCGAAATTGATCTTAAAGAAGCGCAGAGACTTGTTGCTCAAAAATTCTCGGGGCGCCTGGGTGGCTCAGTCGGTTAAGCATCCGACTTCGGCTCAGGTCATGATCTCACGGTCCGTGAGTTCAAGCCCCGCGTCGGGCTCTGTGCTGACAGCTCAGAGCCTGGAGCCCACTTCGGATTCTGTGTCTCCCTTTCTCTCTGCCCCTCCCCTGCTCATGCTCTGTCTCTCTCTGTCTCAAAAATAAATAAAAACAGTAAAAAAATTTAAAAAAAAATTCTCCTGTGGGGACTCAGTAACAGGAGAGGATGAGATCATCATTCAGGGAGACTTTATATATGACATGATTGATGTCACTCAGGAAAAAATGGCCAGAGGTGGATGATGATGGCTACAAAGATCTTGGAAAAGCAAAGAAGTGATTTTAAAAATTTGTCTGTAGTTAATGATCATAACTGAGAGTTGATGTGGCCAAAGGGAGAGAGGACTTAAATACATACACACACACACACACACACGTACACACACACACACACACGTTTATGTGTGTGTGTGTGTGTGCACGTGTGTGTGTGTGTGTGTCCTACAGTAAAACTGTAGATTTCAGCACACTTGGTATTTTCACTGTTCTGCATAAGGTTGGTTCGTTTTTTTAACTGCCAAAGTCTGATAAACAGAGGGGAGACTGTAATGCTTATACATGAAATAGAATTTAGTCAAATAAACATTTTGGGTCATTTAGCATTAATTAATTAATTGGCTCTCATTTGTGTCATGTAACTTTTGGAATAAAAACACTGAATTAGCAATTGACTCATGGGTGAAACACATGCCCCCATAGCAGTGGTGCCCAAACTGGACTGCACCTGGGAAGCTAAACCACTCGTGCGCCCCCCCCACCCCCCACAACTCACACAAATACCTATCACAAAACACAGGCCACAGCCCGTACCAATTAAGTCAGGAGGTTGGTGGTGAGACCAAAGCACCATTACTTTTAAAGCTTCCATGATTCCACTATTTAGACAAAGCTGAAAATCATGATCTATGGGGTGAGCTAGTGGTTCATGAGGCACCTGGTTGTGAGAATCTGTCCCTAACACATGAGGACAACCAACACAATCCAGGCTCTGTCTTGGGGAGTTGGAAATTTGGAATGAATCAAGACCTGGGGTATCACAAGGCAAGAATCCTAGTTCCTAAAAAGAGGTATGATGAAGGATGCCTGAGCGGCTCAGTCAGTTGAGCGTCTGACTCTTGATCTCAGGTCATGATCTCATGGCTGTGAATTCGAGCTCTGTGTTGGGCTCTGTGCTCGTCATGAAGCCTGCTTAAGTTAAAAAAAGGGTGGGGGGCGCCTGGGTGGCGCAGTCGGTTAAGCGTCCGACTTCAGCCAGGTCACGATCTCGCGGTCCGGGAGTTCGAGCCCCGCGTCAGGCTCTGGGCTGATGGCTCGGAGCCTGGAGCCTGTTTCCGATTCTGTGTCTCCCTCTCTCTCTGCCCCTCCCCCATTCATGCTCTGTCTCTCTCTGTCCCAAAAATAAATAAAAAACGTTGAAAAAAAATTTTAAAAAAAGGGGGGGAGGGGGAGATGTGATGAAAGAGGAAACAAAAGCATTGTTTTCTGTGGGTAAAGTAGTTATGGCATAATTGCTTCCATGGTATCATGAAATGTCTAGTTTCACTGATGTGTTCTTAGATTCCCTTCATTTCTTGATCTACACACGTAATCCTTGATCCCCAAACTCCTTATCTATTCCTTGCTACGTCTATTCACTTCAACATGAAAGGGATTAACAGAGAAATTGATACACAGGCTATGGATAAAAAAGAACACATATTTGCAGAAGTGGACTTAAAAGAAAGAATCTGTGGCTCTTTTCTCAAAAGCGTTCTTGGGCAAGCCACCTGCGAGAAACTTGACCTGCCCTGCTCAGTCTTGGCGCTATGTCTGAGGCTACAGAAGCAGTCATGGATTGTGTTGGCCCCATGCAAAGCATGGAGGTTACATACACTGCCTTCTGTGTGATGCTCCTGCACGCTGGATTCCAATGGGTGGCAGAGGTTGGGATTTCGGTAGTGGGAGGAACCTCTGGTGAGTGGGAGCCAATTCATTCCAGTAGGTGGGATCCGACTGTTAAATTTTTCAGGAATTTTGTGGGCAGGTTGTTAAACACAGCTATTATTAAGAATTAAGTTACCGGGGCGCCTGGGTGGCTCAGTCGGTTAAGCGGCCGACTTTGGCTCGGGTCATGATCTCGCAGTCCGTGAGTTCGAACCCCGTGTCAGGCTCTGTGCTGACAGCTCGGAGCCTGGAGCCTGTTTCAGATTCTGTGCCTCCTTCTCTCTCTGACCCTCCCCTGTTCATGCTCTGTCTGTCTCTGTCTCAAAAATAAATAAACATTAAAAAAAAAAGAATTAAGTTACCTAAGACTTTCATTTAAATAGACCATATTACAAATAAATAAACGCTCGCATTTTTCTACATCTTACTGTATTCTGCACTCTTTTCTCTAAGTTTGTTATTTATTCTTTTGTCATCTCTACACTCAACATGGGGCTCCAACTCAGGGTCCTGAGATCAAGAGTTGCAAGCTCTTTCTACTGAGCCACCCAGGCGCCTCTATACTCTGTACTCTTGAGGTTATGTTACTAGTTTGAAATCCACCATGATACAAGTAATCACCCCACAGAAATTGGACGGCACTACAAATAAAAGCTCTCTCCCTCCCCTGAGGAAGCTGGTGTTGAATATTTTCCAGCACACCCCTTCAGGGACCCCCCTCCGTCCTTCAGCCTCGTCATGAGCCAGATTCCCAAGGCACTGAGTTAGTAATTTGTTTTGGTTCCCAGCTTAACCAATGACACAGTGATCTTTGCATCCATGACTGCCTTTTCGTGTATAGCTTCTCATCCTGCCTTCCTGGAAGAAGAGGTGGTTGATCTCATTCATAAATTTGTGGGTTTGCTGGTAAGACTGTATAACCTCATTCGTTCTCCCCCTGATTCCCATATAAATGACCAAATTCCCCTGATTCTTGTGCGCACCTCTGGTATCGAGGAACAGAATCCAGTACGATTACAGCTTTTTCCATATAATCATTCCCCTTACCAGGAAATCTCTTCCTCACAGGACTCAGTTCCAAGAGCAGTGATGTGCGGTGGTGGCTTTGATATCAACACTTCACAATATCCTCCACTTTCTGAGAAAGTAGAAAACTGGTCATCCTGTATCTGCGCAGCCGAAGAGCGGGGGTGAGATACGTCATCATATCCACTGCAAACAGAACGGAAGTTGTGTTATGAATACAGCACGGAGGCCTGGTAGAAGGACAATCTTGGCAGCATGATTTTATGTTAAAAGCCATGGACCCCATGCTTTGTCTTTATGGAAGCCTTCTCTCAAGCCCCCATGAGTCCACCTCACCCTGCTTCATACCAGATATCACTGTGTCTCTATTTCCCATTCCACATTGCTCTCTCCATCCCGGGAAGCAGAACTCAGTCGATTCTCAACACCAAGTACTTGCTGTAACATTTTGTTTCATACTAGATTGTTGACCTAAGTGACCTTGTTGAGAAGTTTAGGGAGAAGAGAAGATTCCTAGCTTATATTCTGCCTTCACCCATCATTGGTGCCCGAGAGAATGGGACCCTAATGTGAGTGAGTGAAATTCCAGGATATCAGTGAGATTATGTTCTGTAAGAACCCACCCAGAACAGGGGCACCTGGGTGGCTGAGTTGGTTAGCAACAGACACTTGACTTTGGCTCAGGTCATGATCTCATGGTTTTTGGGTTCAAGCCCCAAGTTGGGCTCTGCGCTGGCAGTGCAGAGCCAGCCTGGGATTCTCTCTCTCTGCCCCATCCTTGTTCATGCTCTCTTGTTTTCTCTCAAAATAAGTAAACATTTAAAAATGTAAGAGGAAAAGAACCCATTCAGTACGAATGCTCCTTTTCTACCTCCTGCCTCCACATGATGAGATACACCTGAGATGCTAAACGATGGCTATCAGGCTTATTTCCTTCTTCCACTGGGGATCCTTGTCAAGATATGGAACAGAAAAGTCCTATGCTAGGTCCTTTCTTCTTCTTCACACTTGAGAGCTGGGGTCCAGGGTCCCTTGGCTGGCTGATATCAAGATTGGGGTTAAGAGCAAGGGAGCATCCTTTGGGCCAAGACCTGTACTGTCTAATATGATAGCCACTAGACACACATGCCTATTTAAACTTAAATTTTAATTAATTAAAATTTAAAATCAGTTTCTCACTTGAGCTAGCCATATTTCAAGTGGCCAAACATCGTAAGTGGACAATGGTTTTCATATTAGACACCACGGATATGAGCTATGCCCATGCTGGCAAGAATTCTATTGATAGCCCTGACCTTAATCATCTACGATGGTGCACTTGACTAGAGATTGGCATTGGAGTAACTGGCATTGGTTCAACCAAATAAAGTGGTTTATTGAGTCCTACAAGCCATGGTACCCTGTATAGAAATATCCTATTGAGAAAGGGTGGATAGACGAAGCAACACTGAGAAATTCTTGTGTTCATCGGCAATATATTCTAGCCTGTCAAATATTACCTTGAAATAAAATCTATATCTGAGTTACTAGTACTGGGTCAATGTCAATTTCCAAATTGTGGCAGTGATATTTTTGTTGTTGTTGTTATTGTAGTTAGAGAGAGAAGAGTGGGGGAGGGGCAGAGGGGGAGAGGGAGAGAGAGAGAGAGAGAGAGAGAGAGAGAAAATCTCAAATCTCAAGCAGGCTTCATGCTCAGCTCTGAGCCCAATTCAGGGCTGGATGCCACGACCCTGGGATCATGACCTGAACTGAAATCAAGAGTTGGCACTCAACCGACTGAGCCACCCAGGCGCCCTGACAATGACTACGGTTATAAAAGATATCATCATTAAGGGAAGCTGGGTTAAGTGAACATTTTTGCTCATTCTGTACTACTTTGGCTACTTCCTGTGGGTCTTAAACCATCTCAAAATAAAAAGTCATAACGACGAAAAAGAAAGAATACGCTGATTTTTATGCAAATAATGTCAACGTCTTTGTTTTTCACTGATCTCTATGAGACAGAGGGACAAGATCCAGAATCTTCCATTTTATCCACACTGAATATAGTATCTCTTACCTGAAAAAGTCAGCTTTGCATCGGTCCTGAGAAGGGGTAGAGATCTGTTTTTGTTTTTGCTTTGACCGGGCGGACATCTTCCACGGTGACAGGTAGAAGTTCTCTGAGTGGTAGACGTTCTTTTCCACTTTGTCTGCATCACTGATGCACACACACAACCTGGAAAACACAAAGGGTGTTGTGATTTGTGTATGTGCAGGGAACTGGATAGGGGGATGGTCTCCTCACTGTGATGCAGTGGAAGTAACACAAACCAGATGCCTCATCCTCAGAGTGATGCATTTTCTGATGTCCACCTTGGGATTCACTTATTTCACTGTGTTGACTGTTACCCCATCACCACTCAGCAGACAGTGAGCTCATCTCAGGAGACATGGCTCATTTGATTCTCAGTGCTTCATGTTCATCACATGTATACGTAATACTTGGTAAGACTTAATACAGACTCGAATATAACTTGTACAACAATATTGCGTGCTAGTAAAGTAGGGAGTGTGAGAAGTTCCTTACTCTTCTGCTGCCCTTCATCGGTCCCCAAAAGGGGGAACTTTTGTACAATTGCACCACACTAGATGAATTAAACTTCCCCCAAAGCAACATCTGTTTATTTAGTGTGAGTCTGTCGTGACTATGGCGACCAAAGAGAAGAGAATCCAAAGGCTGGTTCTTGGCACTTACAGCCAAATCAACATCGTTGCTTAACTCTCTGAGGGAAGTATCAGTTTCCTGACTTGTAAAGCAAGGATATAACACCATCCTCGCAAACCCTTGTGATGATTAATTCTAGCAGGGGAATGTTACCCAGTACCCAACCTAAAAAATGTTAGATTCCCAAAGAAAATACCTCACGTCAGTTACGCTCAATATTCCCTAGCATGGGGGGCTTGTACACCTGCTATATTGGCTGCATCTTTGGTCCAATTCATTTGTGTCCAGTTCCAAGATGAGGCAAAAATGTGCTTTCATTGGTCACAAAGAAAACAAGAGCCTCTGGAAGGTGTGCTGTTGAGGAGTAGCTGAAGCGTTCATGGATACAGCCTAGTGAGTTCGCCTTGTGCCTTGGGATGGCCAAAAGCACAGCCATGGCATCAGGGAAAGAGTTGGAGGAACGTCCATAGACTCACTTGTGCTCAGGTATGAAGTTGTGGTCAGAGTCAAGGTCATATTACCCAACGAAGGGGAGAGAAAGTCTAGGTAGTACATCTGGCCATCCAGGAAGGTGTTCCCCCTCAGGTATGTTGACACGAGTGAATGAAAAAGAAATGTAAGTAGAGCCTTTTCTTTAAAAAGAAAAAAGAAAAAAGAAAAAGCAAGGACACCTGGGGGGACTCAGTCGGTTAAGCGTCTGACTCTTCATTTTGGCTCAGGTCATGATCTCACGGTTCATGAGATTGAGCCCCGCATTGGGCTCTGGGCTGACAGCACAGGGACTACTTGGTATTCTCTCTCTCTTCCTCTCTCTCTCCCCTCTCTCCCCCTCAAAATAAATAAATACACCTAAAAATTTTTTAATAAAATTAAATAAATAAAACAAAAAGACCATAGTACTCAGTATTTCATGCATCAGTAACGAGGGGACAGAGGAAAATAATGAGGTACAGAGGATACAAAGCCATCAAAAGTCCTCGAAGGGCAGTATATATACTCTCACCATGTCAGAGGGCATCTTTTACATATGCGTATCCTTTTCTTAGATGTATATTTTTCCATTTTATCAGCCGGTGTGTTTACCTCTCTGCTACGTCTCTATTAACCCTGAGAAAAGAAAAGGAAATTGTATTCACATAAGTTGGAAGAACCTGCAGATAAATGTTAGCTTTTATGTCGCCACGCAATCGCCAACATTGCTTATTGTCCGCTCAAAAGAGGTACATCAGGTGAATTGTTCCCAGTAATGCTAGGCACTTGGAAGAGAGACCCAGAAAAAACTGTGAATTTTAAAAATTATTTTTTAATTTTTCAATTTGTTAAGTGTTTGTTTCTTTCTGAGAGAGAGAGAGAGAGAGAGTGCAAGCAGGCTAGGGGCAGAGAGAGAGAGGGGGACAGAGGATCTGAAGTGGGCGCCCTGATGACAGCAACGAGCCCAATGCAGGGCTCTCTCTCTCTCCTTCTCTTCTCTGTCTCTCTCTCTCAGAACAAATAAACTTAAAAAAGAAAAAAAAAACCCAGAGATTAGAACCACATGGTAAACACGGGCAAATACCAAAAACCATAATACCGATTAAAACTCAAAGAGATTCATTACAGCCCAATACCGAAGAAAGATTTGTAGGAAGCTATTACAGACTCTGCAGAAGTGAAGGTCTTTTCTAAGTTAATTTATTTATTTTAAGAGAGAAAGAGAACGAGTGGAGGAGGGGCAGAGAGAGAAGGAGACAGAGAATCCCAAGCAGGCTCCCCACCACCAGCATACAGCCCAACACAGGGCTCAATCCCAAGAACTGTGAGACCATGACCTGAGCTGAAACCAAGAGTCTGTCCTCAACGGACTGAGCCACCCAGGCACAGAAGTGACTTTGATTTTGCTTTCTTCTGAGTCAGATGCCGGCTCTGTCTGGCTCAAATCTACCCACAACCAGCTGCAGGGGGTTCTGAAAGCCCACTTCCCCTGCTGATTTCAAAAGGAGCTTGGAACTAGGCAATCTGCAGCTAAGGGCATCCTCCCATCTGTCCCTCCCTCCCTGAAGCCACCCTACTTGATCTTTTCCTGCAGTACTTACCTAAGTCTCGGCTTCCCCAGGGCACAGAAAGGAGAAGGCAGAGCTGGTGGCTCAGACATCCCCAGGCTGCCCCAGGTTGTGTTCATCTGGGGAAAGACTACCCCAAAGGGAAGAGGCTGAGGCTGAGTCAGAGGAGAATTAGGGACCTCCTCTTATTAAAAGAAGAAGTCCTGCCTCTTGTTATTTATGACATAATACTTTCCCAAGAATGTGTGATCATTGATGCTCAATTTTACTTTTTTTTAACGATTTTACTTGTACGTAATCTCTACCCCCAACATGGGGCTCAAACTCACAACCCTGAGATCAAGAGTTGGGTGCTCTACCCACTGAGCCAGCCAGGTGTCCCACTGATACTCAATTTGAAATGTAATTATAATAATACTTTTACCGTAATGTTGTTGATATTAATAATTTTGAATAGTGCGTGTAATACTGTAATTATTAGAAGGTAGCTTTGTTGGGGCGCCTGGGTGGCTCAGTCAGTTAAGGGTCCGACTTCAGCTCCGGTCATGATCTCACAGTTTGTGAGTTCAAGCCCCACGTTGGGCTCTGAGCTAGGCATGAAAACTAATTCAAAAAAAAAAAAAAAGGCAATAAGGGGAGCCTGGGTGGCTCAGTAAGCTAAGCATCCAACTCTTGGTTTTGGCTCAGGTCACGATCTCACAGTTCCTGGGTTCGAGCCCTGCATTGGGCTCTGCACTGACTGTGCAGAGTCTACTTGGGATTCTCTCTCTCTCCCTCTCTCTGCCTACTCACACTGTCCCTGTCTCTATCAAGATAAGTGAATAAATTTTAAAATAAAATTAAATAGGGGCGCCTGGGTGGCTCAGTCGGTTAAGCGTCCAACTTCGGCTCAGGTCATGATCTCACAGTCTGTGCGTTCGAGCCCTGCGTCGGGCTCTGTGCGGACAGCTCAGAGCCTGGAGCCTGTTTCGGATTCTGTGTCTCCCTCTTTCTCTGACCCTCCCTGTTCATGCTCTCTCTCTCTCTCTCTCTCTCTCTCTCTCTGTCTCAAAAATAAATAAGTGTTAAAAAAATTTTTTTAAATAAAATAAAATAAAATAAAATAAATAATGGCAAGAAAAAGCAACCCAACTTTATTATTTAAAAAAAATTTTTTTTTAAGTCTTATTCATTTTTGAGAGGCAGAGACAGAGCACGAGCAGGGGAGGGACACACAGAATCCGAATGGGATCCAGGCTCTGAGCTGTCAGCACAGAGCCCGACATGAGGCTGGAACTCAGGAACTGTGAGATCATGACCTGAGCTGAAGTCGGACGCCCAACAGTCTGAGCCACCCAGGCGCCCCAAGCAACTACCCAACTTTAGATGTTGGCCAGGATCTGGATGCCATTGTCCTAATGCTCACTTTTTTTTTTTTTTTATAATTTTAAGTAATCTCTGTACCCAACATGGGGCTCGAACTCACAACCCTGAGAACAAGAGCCACGCGCTCCCCTGGGTGGCTCAGTCATTTGAGCGTCAGACTTCGGCCCAGGTCATGATCTCGAAGTCTGTGAGTTCAAGCCCCGCGTTGGACTCTGTGCTGACAGCTCAGAACCTGGAACCTGCTTCAAAGTCTACATCTCTCTCCCTCTCCGCCCCTCCCCTGCTTGTGCTCTGTCTCTGTCTCTCTCTCTCTCTCTCAAAAATAAGCATTAAAAAAATTAAAAAAAAAAAAAAACAACCCAGTCACACGCTCCACCAAGCAAGCCAGAATATAGAGTAGGATATAGAGCACCGTTGTTCAGTTGGCCAGGGACACTGGCGGCAAAGGATTGCAGAAAGGAGAGCAATCAGCAGGCAGAGTTTACTCACTCTTCTGGGGAGGAGAGGGGCCAGACATCCAGAGATGTGCTGAGTTCCCGCCAGGGAGTTTTCAGGGTTTGAGAGGGCTGAGGCTCTGTCCTCAGAGGGGCCAATTTCTCGGCAGGGGAGCTAGAGCTAGAGGTGGTAGGTTTTTAAGCAACTCTGTCCAGGATGTGGGTTGTGGTCAGGCTAGAGAAGAGTATGGTGCCTACTTTCTGAGGTTGGAGGGTACCCTGACCTAGAAAAACAAAGAGTTCAGGGTCAAGGGCGCACTTGACCCTGTGAGTCTTGCCGCTAAGTGTGGCTGGTGGGGCAGAGAGCTTTGAATAGATTCAACAGTCATTTTGGCTTTAGTGCAAAACATCCTAGGAGGCGCCTGGGTAGCTCAGTCTGTTAAGCATCCTACTTCAGCTCAGGTCACGATCTCTGGGTTCATGAGTTCAAGCCCCATGCTGGGCTCTGTGCTAACAAGCTCAGAGCCTGGAGCCTGCTTTGGATTCTGTGTCTCCCTCTCTCTCTCTCTGCCCCTCCCCAGCTCCTGCTCTGTCTCTCTCTCTCTTTCTGAAAAATAAATAAACATTAAGAAAAAAAAATTTAAAGATCCCATAATTTGCATACTTTGAAATTTTCCTTTTATTTCAAAATAATACGTGTATTTGTAGCCTTGGGTTGTTTTAGGGGTAAACAAAATAAAACCCTTATTTTTCCAAACCTGTCATTGTACCTTAATTGTACAGTATGATGTGTGTGTCACTACTGATATATTTTTTTATTTGTTTCTTCCATATATTTTGTGATTTCTATTTTGCCTTATTTTATTTTTTTTCTTTTTTTCTAAAGAAATCTCCTCCTTCCTCCTCCCACTTCTTTTTTTTTTTTCAACGTTTTTTATTTATTTTTGGGACAGAGAGAGACAGAGCATGAACGGGGGAGGGGCAGAGAGAGAGGGAGACACAGAATCGGAAACAGGCTCCAGGCTCCGAGCCATCAGCCCAGAGCCCGACGCGGGGCTCGAACTCCCGGACCGCGAGATCGTGACCTGGCTGAAGTCGGACGCTTAACCGACTGCGCCACCCAGGCGCCCCTATTTTGCCTTATTTTAAATGTTCATTTATTTATTTTGAGAGAGAGAAAGGGAGAGGCAGAGAGAGAATCCTAAGCATGCTCCACACGGTCAGCGCAGAGCCTGACACGGGGCTCAAGCTCAGGAACTGTGAAATCATGACCTGAGCGGAAACTAAGAGTCGGACACTTAACTAACTGAGCTACCCAGGTGCCCCTATTCTGCCTTATTTTAGGAATTTCTCTTACCCTTTCTTGCTTCAAGTTTGATGAGAATGTTTTCTTGTTCTGGTTTTTTTTTTTTTTTTTTTTTTTATGTCTCTCCCTCTCTTGGTTTGGAAATCTACGCTCTGTTTTTTTACCACGACCTGAAAATTGTAGCATGCATTTAATTTTTTTTAATAAACTTTTTTTTTTTTTTAAGTAAGCCCGGTGCCCAACACAGGGCTCAAACTCACGACCCCAAGATCAAGAGTCATTTACTCCTACTGACTGAGCCAGGTGGTCGCTCTGACACCCATTTTAAACTGAACAAATTCTCTAAAAACATTTTTTATCTCTTCTCGCCAAAACGAAACTTCATTCCAACTGTCTTCCTCCTAAATTCAGTGCCTTTGCGGTCCCAAGTTCCAGAGCTAACCCACAAGTCAAATGTCTTCTCAGATAGTCACGCGTTATGGATATTCTCATGCCTGGTTGTCATTTCTGGTCTGGCCAGTATTTTCCCATCTTCATTCTTGAGATGTTTTGTTCCGTTTTTAATTTTTTTAATGTTTATTTATTTTTGAGAAAGGCAGACAGAGCATGAGCAGGGGAGCTGAAGAAACGGAGAGAGAGGGAGACCCAGAATCCGAAGCGGGCTCCAGGCTCCCAGCTGCCAACCCAGAGCCTGACGTGAGGCTCAAATCCACGAACCGTGAGATCATGACCCGAGCTGAAGACAGACACCCAACCGACTGAGCCACCCAGGCGCCCCTCTTGAGATGTTGTTTGATTGAATATTCAGTTCTAGGGTGACAGTTCTTTGTGCTGTCAGCATTATTTAACACATAGCATCAGATAGCATTTAAGGTGAATGTTTAATGACTAATGTTTTTGGCCAGAGTCAAATCTTGGCACACTCATCCCTCTTTCTCAGAGACAAGCAGGCATTTCCTTCCAGCTGCTTTTTCTGTTTGAACCTCAGTGTTGCCCTGTGGTTAGGTGTGGATCGCCTCTGCTACCCTCTCTATGATCTCATTACAGGGTTTTCAACACACAGATGTGCATCCTTTGCCCTATAATCTGTAGGTTCTTTTTTTTTTTTTTTTAAGTAGGCTTCATGCCCAACCGTGGAGCTTGAACTCACGACCCTGAGATCAAGAGTCAAGGGTTGTGCTCCACCCACTGAGCCAGTCAGGCGCTCCTGTATGTTCTTTTATTTGTTTTTTAAATTTTATTATTGAAGCAGAGCGGACATACAATTCGTTTCAGGTGGACAACGCAGTGATTCGACAATTCTATACATTACTCAGTGCTCACTGCGATGAGGGTAGTCCCCAGCTATCGCCATATAACATTATTACAACATTGTGTTCCTTCCTTAGGCTGTACTTTTCATCCCTGTGACTTACTTGTTTTATAACTGGAAGCCTGTACCTCTTAATCCCCTTCCCCTATTTTGCCTGTCCGCCATCCCCCCCCCCCCTCTGGCACCCACCTGTCGGTTCTCTGTATTTGTGACGTATTCAAACCTTGATCGCCATTTCTGTGACTTCCCAGGCTTCCCTCTGGATAATTTCTTCAAATCTACCTTCCAGTCACTAACGATCTCTTCTGGGCTGTTGTTGTTTTTTCCCCCTAATACATTGCTGAGTCCACCTATCCAGGCTTTATTGTCATGCTGTCCTTCAAAGATCAAATTAGCTAGGGGTTTAAAAGCACAATGTTTTCTTGCGCTGGTGAAGAAAACTCTTCCTTCCTCCCTTGGTGAATTTCTTTTCCAGCTGTGATGTGCACCATATCGCAAGCCCGCCAGGCTGTCCACGTTTGCGTTTTCCTGTGAAACTGTCTCTCCTTCTAGTATTTCTGCCTCCCGTCTCTGGGTATTTCCCCACATTTCTTGTTGTCTTGTCTATTTCTGACATCATCAGAATGATGCTCATGCTGATGCCACCATGGCAGAGAAGGGGCGCTCTGCAAACATGGCTGAACAAACACACACAGCTGGTCCTGAGGCCACAACACAGCGCTGGGTCTCCTTGTGCAATATTTTAGTGTAGTTTTAACAGTCCAGCTGCAACACAGGTGCAGGAGATACAGGGACTGGTCTGGGATGCTTGAGCCCAGAGAAGAGAAGACACAGTCATGATTCTTGTCTCCAAATCTCAGAATACCTATTCTGGGGAAGATTGCATTTGTGTGTCCCCAGATGGGGTCCCAAGGGCTAGCACATTGTTCTGAATAATAGTAATTCACGATAGCCACACTTTCAGTTTCATAGAGGAAAACTTTAATAATCTAAGGGAAAGGGGATATAAGGAAGTATAAATTATAGGAAACACAAAGAAAAGAGAGAAGAAGGGTTAATACATCAAATCGGGAACTCACAACATCCAACCTTCTGGCTGGATGAACAGCCTGGTTGGAGTCCCGAGCGAAGGTCCTGGGCAGAGCGTCCTCCCCTCAGGTGAGACTTCCAACTAACCATTCCCGCCAGGGCAATATATACACTACCCATGTGTGATTTATGGTTAGTCATTAAGTTTGCCTAAGTGCTGTTCCAAGCAAGCTGTGTGTGTGTGTGTGTGTGTGTGTGTGTGTGTGTGTTTCTCTGTTTCTCTTATGGTATCTCACGGTCTTAGGACCCTGGGTGCCTGCATATCTCTCTTTCCACCCTGATCCATTCCAGGGGGCTAGCCTGGTCTGGCTCAAGATGAGGCAAGTTAATCCCTCTTGGCGTCAGAACCGACGGGGCAGTTCTGATCCAGAGGCCAGATACGGAGTACGCGCCAGCTAAGCCCCCCCCCCCCCCAAACGTGATTGTGTGTGTGTGGCTATGGGCAGAAGTACACAAGTCACACAACTTGTATACAGAACGCACGTGGGCACTGAATGGGACAGGAGGGTAATTGGTCACCATAAGGGGCTCCTGAGTGGTGGCCGTTAAAAATGCTAATCCAGTGGCACCTGGGTAGCTCAGTCAAGTGGCCAACTCTTGATCTCAGCTCAGGTCTTGATCTCACGGTCAAGCTCTGTATTGAAAAAAAAGAAGAGCCAATCCAGTTTAATCCACTTCCACCAATGCAGCTGATGGAAAGTAGTTCTTTCTTTCCTTTGTTTTGTTGTTGTTGTTGTTGTTGTTTATTTTTTTATTAAAAAACAGTTTTTAAGGGGAGCCTGGGTGGCTCAGTCAGTTGAGTGTCCGACTTCGGCTCGGGTTGTGATCTCACAGTTTCGTGAGTTCGAGCCCCGCATCGGGCTCTGTGATGACAGCACTGAGCTTGGAGCCTGCTTTGGATTCTGTGTCTCCCTCTCTCTGTCCCTTCCCCCACTTGAACTCTGTCTCTCTCTCTGTCTCTCAAAAATAGTAAATAAAGATTGAAATTTTTTTTAATTTTAATATTTATTTATTTTTGAAGGAGAGAGAGACACAGCATGAGCAGAGGAGAGGCAGAGAGAGAGGGAGACACAGAATCCCAAACAAGCTCCAGGCTCTGAGCTGTCAGCACAAAGCCTGACTCAGGGTTCAAACTCACAAACCACAAGATCATGACCTGTGCCCAAGTTGGACGCTTAACCAACTGAGCCACCCAGGCGCCCCTATTTTTTATTTTTTTATTTGGGAGAGAGAGAGAGAGAGAGGGAGAGAGAGAGAAAGAGAGAGAATCCTAAGCAGTCTCCACATTCAGCATGACCCTGAGATCGTGAACTGAGCTGAGATCAAGAGTTGGAAGCTCAACCAACTGAGCCCCCAGGTGCCCCTGGAAAGTAGTTGTTGACATAATTCAGTCCATAGACTTCATCTACAGGCTCCATAGGTAAGGAAGTTTCCATTAGCAGATGTATTCAAGTTGAGGTTGAAAAACCATTGCCAGGGAAACTGCCCTTGGTCAAGGATCCAACAACCCAAAATTGTGTTGAAAATTTGGAGTGCACATATGTCTGTTCATTGAGGGAAGGAATCTTCCTTTCTTTGGGGTCTCTAATTGGTACGGCATCCTCAAGACTTTATCTATCACTGATCTGGCAGGAATGACTGGGCGAAAGGGGTTGAACGTGAAGCTATATGTTCTTGAACTCAGCACTGGGATCATAGAAATTCTATCTTTTGACTCTGTAGTTTCTCTTCTCAGGGTCTTTCTCCACCAACAACCATACTTCCCGTTTCAGTGTGAACAGAGGAAATGGCTTTCTCACTTTATTTCAATTCTGTTGACAACACACTACCAGAGAGGCTCTTCCCTGAAGGATGGAACTGTGGGGATACTTATACTTTCTTTGGCTCTCTTTGCCGTGCTCGATGACCTTTCTCTCTCTCTCCCTTAATCTCTTGCATTCGTGATTCCCCAGTGTCTCGCAGACCCTACTCCCATTCATTTCGTTGGATATTCTGAGTTGGCTAGAAGCCAAACCAGTGATTTGGAAGTCAGTGGGTTATGTACAGACTTGGGATTCATGCCTCGGGTTCCACTCTGGTGGAGCTACTTCCTCGTTCTCTGAACGGGTGCATGTCAGCTAATCCTCCCCAGGGGAGGGATGTGAGGACAAAATGGAGAAGTGTGAAAAAATAAAATAAAAAACATTAACTGCAAACTGTGACTAACTGCCCTATTCGTTGCTACTATTGTAAGAAAGAAACACCCAACTTTCAAAAATAGTTCATCATCCAGGAAATTATTTCTCAAGCTCCCAAACTAGTCCAAATCCTTTGCACTGTGAACTTTTGGCACTCACTGTATCGATACAACAGGTGAATCTGACATATCAGAGTTTTCTGATTCACAGAAGGGAGGAAATCTACCATAGGTAAACAGTAAATCTGTGAATTAAAAAAACAAATGGAAGAGGGGCGCCTGGGTGGCTCAGTTGGTTAAGTGTCCGACTTTGGCTCAGGTCATGATCTCACAGTTCGTGAGTTCGAGTCCCGAATCGGGCTCTGTACTGACAGCTCAGAGCCTGGAGCTGTTTCAGATTCGGTGTCTCCCTCTCTCTCTGCCTCTCCCCTGCTTGTGCTCTGTCTCTGTCTCTGTCCCTCTCAAAAATAAATAAGCATTAAAAAAATTTCTTTTTAATGGAAGTGGGGCACCTGGGTGGCTCAGTCAGTTGAACGTCCAACTTCGGCTCAGGCCATGATCTCACAGTTTGTGAGTTTGAGCCCTGAATCAGGGTCTTGGCTGTCAGAGCAGAGCCCATTTAGGACTCTCTGTCTCCCTCTCTGCCCTTGCCCCACTCATGCTCTCTCTCAAAAATGAATAAACGTTTATTTTTAAAAGTGGAAGTATGATGTTGTCAACTGTACCTCAATTTTTTAAAAAAATGGAAAGATAGTGGGGATTACTTACTCTTGACTTGTTAATACATTTTTTCACGGGATCCTATGCCATAGGACACTTTAATTATTGGTGCCAGTTGTGTCCTGGCATCATTTTGAGAGCAATAATTTAGAGTTTAAAGAATCAGTAACTGACTATCTTTTTTTAAAAAAAACTTTTTTAAATGTTTGTTTATTTTTGAGAGAGAGAGAGTGCGAGGGGGAAGGGCAGAGAGAGAGGGAGACACAGAATCTGAAGCAGGCTCCAGGCTCCGAGCTGTCAGCGCAGAGCCCCACGCGGGGCTGGAACCCATGAACTGTGAGATCATGACCTGAGCCGAAGTCGGACGCTCAAGCGTCGCAGCCACCCAGGCGCCCCAAGTAATTGACGATATTAATGTAGACATGACGACTTCTTTAAAGCCAAAAATTCTTCCTTATAACTTTTCAAACGGGGTGTGGAAAAGCCACGGAAGCATTTCACAGGGGAAGTTGATGTATTGCATACGGTGGCAAAGCACACAAGGGAATAGCTGAAAAATTACTGAAGCCTCATAAAGCCGACGCTGCTGCATTTCCGCAAGGTGTAAAGTGAGTTCAAAGAAATAAAGACACGGGGCTGTGGAAAGTGCACAGAAACACGATGGATCTCCACCTGAAATTTTGTCCAGATACTGAGACTGATGACCCCCCTGTGTGTGTACCTGTGTATACATGTACCCAAAGAGAGTATCGAAGGTTTATTTATTATTCAGATGTCAAGGTTTCTGGGGAGAGCAGGGTGATTTCCAAGCAGGTCTAAAAATAACAAGAGAAGGGCACCTGGGTGGCTCAGTGGGTTAAGCGTCCAACTCTTGGTTTCAGCTGGAGTCATGATCTTCTGGTTCATGAGTTTGAGCCCAACTGGGATTCTCTCTCTCTCTCTCTCTCTGCCCCTCTCCTGCTCGTGCTCTCTCTCACACACACAATAAATAAATAAACTTAAAAAATAAATAAAATACAAATAACATGAGAGAGCAAAGAAAGAAGACTGGCGTGGAGGTTTTGTGTTCATTAGTGGGTGGCCCGGATGAGGATTCTCAGTCACAGGAAGGGGCTTCTGTGGTTTGAAACTCTAACAGGCAAACAAGGAGGTGGCACCAAGGCTTTTAGCGTGTGCAGCTGGGGGGCACCTGGGTGGCTCGGTGGGTAGGCATCCGACTTCAGCTCGGGTCATGATCTCTGGTTCGTGAGTTTGAGCCCCGCATCGGGCTCTGTGCTGTCAGCTCAGAGCCTGGAGCCTGCTTTGGATTCTGTGTCTCCTTCTCTCTCTCTCTCTCTCTCTCTCTCTCTCTCTCTCTCAAAAATAAGTAAACATTTAAAAAATTAATAAAAATAAAAGACATTCTTTAGGGGGTGCCTGGGTGGCTCAGTCGGTTGGGTGTCCAATGGGCTCAGGTCATGATCTCACGATTCGTCGGTTCGAGCCCCACGTCAGGCTCTGTGCTGACAGCTCAGAGCCTGGAGCCTGGTTTGGATTCTGTGTCCCCCTTGCTCTCTGCCCCTTCCCCACTCACACTCTGTCTCTCAAAACTGAATAAACCTTAAAAAAATTTTTTTTAAACTAGCTCCTTTTTTACTTGAAAAAACAACTAATGGGCAAACCGTGGTTGCTCAGACTTGACTATTTGGCAAACATTTTCATGAAAACTCAACAAAGAAAGCCTGCCGTTTCAAGGAAAATAAGAAACAGCTCATTTTGCCAATAATAAAATTTAAGCATTTGCCAATAATAAAATTTGAGCATTCAAGTGCAATTTTGAAGTTTTGAAAACTTGTATCTGTCACCTGGGCTTTAACTACCCAATAGCTAAAGACTTCTCTTTTTTGAGATCAGTGATGACATTCACAGATGTGATTTTTTTTCATATGTGAAAAGAAATGGGTCAACATTTGGAAATTCTAATTCCATGTCCCATATTATCAGAACATCTAGCTTCATCGACATAACTAGTATCACCAAAGTTATAAGATATTTACTTTTCTTTTTTTAAACTGTTTTTAATGTTTATTTATTTCTGAGACAAAGAGACAGCGCATGAGAAGGGGAGGGGCAGAGAGAGAGGGAGACACAGAATCCGAAGCAGGCTCCAGGCTCTGAGCTGTCAGCACAGAGCCTGATGCGGGGCTCGAACTCACAAACTGTGAGATCATGACCTGAGCCAAAGTCGGACGCTTAACCAACTGAGCCACCCGAGCACCCCAGATTATACTGAATTTAAACCATCTATTTTTCCCTGTGGATTCAGGCATCCATTCTTCCATGTAGTCATTGATTTAAGGAAACCTCACTGAAAATGACTCTACACCAGGCCCTGAACAAGGTATGCTTTTTCAGATAAATCCTGGTCTAGTAGTAAATGAACTATAGGTGGTAAATGCTGGTCAGCAGAATAAACTACAGAGAAGACAACTAGAATTATTTTTTAAACATTTATTCATTTTTGAGAGAGAGAGACAGAGACAGAGCACGAGCAAGGGAGGGGCAGAGAGAGAGGGAGACATAGAATCTGAAGCAGGCGCCAGGCTGTCAGCACAGAGACCCACGCAGGGCTCGAATCCATGAACCTCAAGATCATGACCTGAGCTGAAGTTGGACGCTTAACCGACTGAGCCACCCGGTGTCCCCAACTAAAATTATTTTTAAGTGTCCTTGGATTGGGGCTTATAGTACTGACATAAGCTTTCCTTTTGGATTTCTTCTCTCTGTAGATGCATTTCCCCGAGCGACTCAAGACTCATGACCAAATGAATCCATAGCCTTGGGGTGAGATTAGTGGGACCACACAGGTCGTATATTTGTGGGTATAACATCTTATTGGCCCTGGTTGTTCTGGACTGCCTAACAAGTTCTCGACCATTAGGACTATAGCCTGGAGCTATGGTGTGGATTTATAGTGTGGATATATGGCGTAGGGTTATGGTGTGGGTGTTTGGTGTGGGTTTATGGTGTAGGTAGTTTCCGTTGGAACATCAGATGGCTTTGACATTTAGCCCTGCACTTTCCATCATACTCATCATGGTAAATTATTTTGATATTTAAATGTTCATATTTCCAAGTAGGTAGACCTGCCCACCATACCTCTTCCTCCCATTTTACTGTTCACCATGACTAATCAATCTGAAGACTGAATATATGAAGCTCTTAGAGATTCATCTGAAAGATGTGTCTGTTTTCTTTTTCTTTTCCTTTCACTTTTTTTTTTTTTTGAGAGAGAGAGAGCACACGCACTCGCTCACAAGTAGGGTGGGAGAGGGGCAGAGGGAGAGAGAGAATCTTAAGCAGACTCCATGCCCAGTGCAGAGCCCGATGTAGGGCTCGATCCCGTGAACCATGAGAACATGACCTGAGCCAAAATCAAGAGTCAGATGCTCAACCGACTGAGCCACCCAGGCACCTCTATTTTGCTTCCCTTCACACGGCTTACCCTCAAAAGATGATCAGTTTAAGCATTGAGCTGAGCCCAGATGAAAAGTCAGGGACTTCACTGGGATGAAAATCATTCCAAGGTAGGATGGATCTTGGAACAGGGCCCCATGCTTCAACATTAAAGGTAATTACAGTAATCTGACCTAAAAATCTTCCACCGTATACACGGTCTTTCTTCCTAAGGAAAGAACAGAAAATATTTTCAGGGTGTTCACTTCATTAATTACCGGTCAAAAATTTAAAAAGCCAACAGAAAAATGAATCAAGCCCAAAGATCATATCTTTCAGCACACCTGGGATGTATGGAGACAAGAGACAAATTTTGCTATTTAACCCGCTGAGGTATTGATGGGCTACCATCAACTTTTACAAGCTGTTTTATTGTATTTTGAGAAACAGTTGAGTCAGTGGGTATATACTGCCTTATAAAACTTGTATTCTTCCATGCATGTGTTAGAGAAACCCATAACAAAATGCCAGCTGTGTATGTATTTAATCTTAATAAATTGATCAGCCATTTTAATGAAGAGATCTTCCTCCCCCTTAATTCTTCTAAAGAAGGTGCCCTGGGTGAATTAGTGGAAAAGTTTTTTGTCACTAAACTGCCAATCAATGACCAGCTAGGGGCACCTGGCTGGCTTGGTCCATGGAGTTGTTGGCTCAAGCCCCACGCTGGGTATACAGATTGCTTAAAAATAAAATCTTAAAAAAAAAGAAAAAAAGGACCAGCTAAAAAAAGTAATCATTCTTCAGAGGTAATTGGGATGGTGGCAGTGACCCCCGTTTTCCTCTATTACAGTATTATTTAGCTTTGGAATCTCAACCCCCTCTATTCCTATTGCAAGGCTGTTTCTTTGTATTTCATGTTGGCTAAAACACAGTCTGATAGATGGTACCTTGGCTTCCTACAGCTGTCATAACAAATTTGGTGGCTGAAAACAACAGAAACATCTTCTCTTGAGGCTCTGGAGGCCAAAAGTCCCAAATCAAGGCATCAGCATGGCTGTGCCCCCCTCTGAAAGTTCCAGGGGAGAAGACTTGCCTTCACCGCCTTCATATCCTCTGTGTATGTGTCTCTCTCAAAACTCTGCTCTGCCTTGCTTCTCTAAGGATCCGTGTGATTGCATTTGGGGCCCACTTGGATGAGTCAGGATCCTCTCCTCTACTTAGGGTCCTTTTCCCGATCACATCTTTTGCTACTTAAGGTTACGGACATTCACAGATTCCAGGGATTTGACGTGGATATCTTCTGAGGGGCTATTTGTCAGCCTACCCCAAATGGTAGGCATGATTTTGTTCAACTTTCAGCCTGTAAGAATAAATAGCAAGCTGACTTCGTTGTCCTGAGGTTTCTGTTTTTACCTAAGAGATGACCTGTTGGCGTTGTTGTTTTAATAGAGAATAATATTAATAACCAATTCAGCATTTACATAGCGCTTATTATGCGCCAAAGATTTCCCCACATTTTGCGCTGTGTGTATTAACTCCTCGAATCCTCATGACAAGTCTATGTGGTGGTTACAATCATTAACGCTCATTTCACAGAAGAGTAAACTGAAGCACAGAAAAATGAATTAATGTTACCGTGGTCATATATCCGAGGAGCAGTGGGTCCAGAAGTTAAACCTAACTTCTGTCTCTCAGTCTGTACTGCCAACCACTCTATTTTACGGCCTCTCCCACCTCTGACGAAGTGCCCATCCTTTATAGGCCATCATTACCCCCGAATAATTATTGGATAAATAATATCATTTGTATGGCTTATTGGATTATTAGGTCTTAACTATATGATTTAGTAGCTTACGCCGTGACTGGATATCCATGATGGAGTCAGGTCCTGGAAAACAAGTTCAAAATCTTCTTGGGGAACCTAGGTGGCTCAGTCAGTTATACATCTGACTCCTGATTTCCGCTCAGATGAAGATCTCACAGTCGTGGGATTGAGCCCTGCATTGGGCTCTGTGCTGAGTGTGGAATCTGCTTGAGATTCTCTCTCTCTCTCTCTCTCTCTCTCTCTCTCCGTCTGGCCCTCATTTCCCACTTGCTCTCTCTCTTGCTCACTCTCTCTTGCTCTCTAAAATAAATAAGTAAACATTTTAAAAAATCTTTCTTATTGAAAGACAGCCCAAGTCTGTGAAAATATTTATACAACCCAGAATACAGACATGTCCGTCACTGTGGCAGAGACTTCTGAACCTCAAGGTCTTGTATACAAATGAATTTGATCTTTTTAGCTAAATTCATGACTATTAAGACCATTCCTTGGGCAGGTTTTGGTTGTTTAGTTATGGCTACCATTCCGTAATAAAAAATCAAGATGTTTCTGGCTAAATAACAGAGCTTCTAATCTAACAATTAAGTGTTTGCTTAAATGGTGGGCATTGTGTATGGTAGGCCTTAGAAGCTATGAATAATGATATCTTCTTCAAGAGTGTGTTTCTATCCTCTGATCAGCAGATACATTGGAGACAAATTAATCTGATCCAAGACAACTTAATTGGTGCTGGGTTGTGTGTTTGTAAGACTACAGCTACCTATGTTTCACCCCCTAAAAGGTTCCCAGAGAGCATAATGGGATATTTACTAGGACCACTATCCATTGGCTTGTTCCAAAATTTAATGATCTATCTTTGATATGGACCGCTCTCATGAAGTAATGGTGAATTGATTACAGTCTCCTCATGGACACAGGAGTTGGATCCATATTTTTTATTTGGCTTGTCTTCCAAAACTCACCATATCTATGAATTTTAAAAGTCTCATTTAGCCCCTTTTATTCTGTACAACATTGCTTCTGGCAAGGAAAATCATTTTTCATGAAGGAAGTGCTTACCCTGATGGAAATGTCTGGTCTTGTTCTATGCCCATCACTGATTAGGAGCTGGCAGGTGAAAAATTGGAATAGTCTAAGGTTAATTTCTGGCACCCTGTGAGTTTTGAGTGCTTCCTTAAAAGATGTGGTATACGTAAGGGCCCCTGGGTGGCTCAGTCGGTTAAGCATCCAACTCTCAATTTCAGCTCAGGTCATGATCTCACGGTTTCCTGAGTCAGAGCCCCACATTGGGCTCTGTGCTGACAGCACGGAGCCTGCTTGGGATTCTCTGTCTCCCTCTGTCTCTGCCCCTTCCCCACTTCCGCTGTCTCTGTCTCTCAAAATAAATAAACTTTAAAAAACTACGAAATAGAAGATGTGGTATATGTCCTCACAAGTACCTGTGATTTTGTGCTCTTTCACTCATAGCCAGTGCACACAGATTCATGAACATGCAATAAACTGGGGAGCGGCCCCTTTCAATGATACACCTATTATCCCATTTCTGGAATTTTTGCTTCTCAACCTCACTACCTTCGACTTAGCAGGTTCGGAGATCCTCCCTGTCAAGGAAGGAACTCTTCTACCATGGAACACAGTTACGTTCCTCTAAATCGCGTGCTTACTGCCCCCCAACACCATTTTGTGCTCCTAACACCACCAAAATGATAGAACACCGTAGCGGGGAGTGGTTTGCTTTATAGGTTAGGGCAACTGATCCTGATTACCAAGAGGAAATGGGCTGGCTGTTACCAAAGACAGCATGGAGCACTGCGTTGTCCAGGAGCCAGCAGATTCAGTGGGGTACCTTTATAATTTCCATACCTAGTCATAACTGACAGTCAAGTCACATTATTGTTGGCATTCTAACTAAAGTGTTTACATTCCAATTAGTGGGAAAGAAAAGCCAAGACATAAAATCACATGCCGGCCAACTAAGTCTTCTTTTTAAGGAACACAGTAGTATTTATGTACATGGTATTTGTCATTTGCCATAATCTAATCACACTATCATCCCACTACAAGGAAGCCTGGCATGTTGCTAAAAGCAATTAACCACCGCCAAAATCTCAGGGTCCATGTACTAAGGCAAAAGGAGAAAATAGATTGGAGCAAACAGCCGACAGGCAGAGTCTTTGTTTTCCTGAGGCAATCAACGATCTAGTATCACTGAGTGTTATAATTGTTTCCAAGCAGTGGCTTGAAGAGCTTTGGACAATAATAATTATTCACGGTTTGATTTGCCCATGTCAGATGGTGGGGTTTGGCAGCAAATGTTGGTAGTAATTTCCTTCTTATACAGATAGCCAAGATGAAATAGGTATTGGAAATGCAGCTCAAAAAAGCATAAGAGACTCTTAAAAACTGAGAACAAACTGAGGGTTGATGGGGGGTGGGAGGGAGGGGAGGGTAGGTGATGGGCATTGAAGAGGGAATCTTTTGGGATGAGCACTGGGTGTTGTATGGAAACCAATTTGACAATAAATTTCATATATTTAAAAAAAAAAAGGAAATGCAGCTCAAAAAGATTATCAGGGGCGCCTGGTTGGCTCAATCCGAGAAGCATGTGACTCTCGATCTCGGGGTCATGAGTTCGAGCCCCACGTTGAGTGTGGAGCCTACTTAAAACAGAAAATAAAAATAAAATATTTTTTACTTTATTTTTCAAACAGTCTTTTCAGTTTATTTATTTATTTATTTTGAGAGAGAAAGAGATAGAGAGAGCAAGCAGGGGAGGGGTAGAGAGAGAAGGAGAGAGAAAATCCCCAACAGACTCCTCACTCTCAGTGCAGAGCCCAACTCATGGCTTGATTTCACAAAACGAGAGATCATGACCTAAGCCAAAGTCTGGAGTCAGATGCTTAATCGACTGAGCTACCCAGGCACCCCAATAAAAATATTTTAAAGGCATTATTGGGGCGCCTGAGTGGCTCAGTCTGTTAAGCATTCAACTTCAGTTCAGGTCATGACCTCACAGCTTGTGAGTTCGAGCCCCGTGCCAGGCTCTGCCCTGACAGCTCAGAGCCTGGAGCCTGCTTCACATTCTGTGTCTCCCTCTCTCTCTCTCTCTGCCCCCCACCCCCAGTCGTGCTCTTTCTCTGTCTCTCAAAAATAAGTAAATTTAATAAACAAACAAAACAAATTTGTTTTTAAAAATTGTCTAAGCATTTCTGACCGAGCCAACCAGGAGCCCCTCCCACCTATTTTCTTAACTCAATAACATCCTGTTTTTCTGTTCTCAGTGTTCATATGGTTTCTTCCAAATTGACTTCTCTTGTTGCCTTTACCTTCTATGTGTGTTCTGTCATCCCTTCGTCCCTCCCTACTTCCTGACCCTTCTATCGCTCATTCTGATAAAGTTGCCAATGATAGAAGAAATGGATTATCTGACCAGGTCTGGAACCAGCAGGGATGAGGCAGTTACAAAGTGACTGATTCTGTTTGAGAGGTAGAGAGAGATTAAAAGAACTGTGGTTTTAGGGACCCCTGGGTGGCTCAGTCAGTTGAGTATTCAGCTCGATTTCGGCTCAGGTTGTGATCCCAGGATCATGGGATGAAGACCCTCATCATGCTTTGCTTAATATTCTCTCTCTCTCTCTCTCTCCCTCTGCCCCTATCCACCACTCTCTCTTTCTCTCTCTCACAAAAAAAAAAAAAAAAAAAGAACTGTGGTGGTTTTTAACACCTGTAAGTCGCTTAACGCTGATGGTGAGTTTCAGGAAGCCACAAAACTGTGTCATTTATCCATACTCAATGACACCATTTTGAAAATATGTCGATGTAATTCATCTCCTGGGTGCTAGGATGCTCAATGTTAAATTACCAGTGAAACTCAAATTTCACCTACAATTTGAGTTCTAAATCATTGAATATAGTTTATAGAAAAGTAAGTGTATATATATTATAAAGTATACTTAAGTGAAAATATTTTCTTAAAAAATAAGTTATAAAATATAATTCTACAAACACTCTGAGATATGGAGCTGTACAGAACGCTTGTTTGAAAAATGACATATTTGGATAGCAGCACGAAAATCAGAAGATGGTCCAATTTGCTGTAAAAATGGTATTATTTTCACTGGCAGTCTTTTAAAGACAAGCCTGCTATAGGATGTCCTTGTGTGGCTGAAAGCTTCAATCATACTAGGGCTATAGAGTCAAATATTAGAAAAATCATCTTCTCAGCTCCCTGAAGTCAAGCACAGTACCATAAAATCACAATATTTCATGCCAGGCATAACTGAGTTTGTTTTCTAGAACATCCCTGTCATTTAGAAATATGATAAATACAAGACACATATGTAAGAGTAAATTTTCTAGTAGCTTCATTACAAAAAGTAAAAAAGAAAAAGGTAAGTTTAATTTTAATTATATATTTTTTCTTTTTTTTGACTAATCTCTTTGCCCAAAGTGGGGCTCAAACTCAAGACTCACATGCTCTCCTGACTAAGCTAGGCAGATGCCCCTTCAATAATATATTTTATCTAACCAATATGTCCAAAATTCTATCGGTTCAAAGCATAGTCAATATAATAAAATTAATAATGATATATTGAAACCCAGGATGTACACCTAGGGCACATCTCAATTTGGACTCACTTCATCTCAAATGCCCAGCAGCCACACACTGGGGGTGGTGGCCATATTGGGTAGCAGCATTTCTAGAATTTACCATGTATTGGCCAAGGACGCCTATGAATAATGGAATCATTCTCAGCCTCAATATTTTCATATGTAAAACCAGAACCATTCCAAGGTTGTTATTAGATTTAAATCTGCAAAGCACTGAGGTCGACCCCAGGTTCATGTGTTTCCCTGTGACCTTACAGACCCATTTCTGGCCTTGGCTGCCTCTACCCCGCTCTCCACAGCTGTACCTTACACTCACTCCACCTCAGTCGCCTGGCATTCTGACTTGTGCTCAAAACACTCATCATTCAGGGCCTTTGTACATCCTGTTCTCTTTTTCTGGAATGTTCTTCCATGGATATCTATGGAGCCCCATCCCCTCATTCCCTTAGCAGCTCTCTCATATATCCCATACTAGCAAGGCCCACCACACCCATCCAATACCTCAGAGACCCACACCTCTTCTTCCTGCTCTATTTTTTTAAGTCTATTTATTTATTTTAAGAGATAGATTGCACATGCACAAGAGAGAACAGGGGAGGGGCAGAGAGAGAGAGGGAGAGAGAGAATCCCAAGCAGGCTCCAGGCTCAGCCCAGAGCCCGACGTGGGGCTCGATCTCATGAACCGTGAGATCATGACGGGAGCCGAAATTAAGAGTCTGGCGCTTAAACCACCAAGCCACCCGGGCGCCCCGCCCCCCCCCCCCCCGCTCTATTTTTAAATAAAGCATTTAACTAATAGCACCACCGCACCTGTCTTAGTCTTACTGATTTCTTTCTTTTGTCCCTAACAAAATGGGAGCTCTGTGAGAGCAGACATTTTATCTGCTGTGTCCTCTGCGGTTTTCTCTTCTACTCAAACGTCATGCCTCGCTTAGTAATTACTGATGAATAAATGTATTCAGGAGAGATGCATGGAGGGAGAGGAAGTATTCAATCAGTGTCAGGTTTGAATACGCCTCATCTCCTAACTGGAGAGAAATTCTCAAATAAGATATGGTTTCAGGCCATGGCGCTATCTCACCGCTGATGATACAGGATAAACACAAGGAAATATCAGGTCCAATTTTCAATCTGCTCCTCCCCCAAAAATCCAAAAACACTTGAAAGCTTCCAGCAATTTAATGCTTTTTTTATTTATTTTTGAAGGAGAGAGACAGACAGAGCGTGAGCGGGGGAGGAGCAGAGAGAGAGGGAGACACAGAATTCGAACCAGGCTCCAGGCTCTGAGCCATCAGCACAGAGCCCGATGCGGGGCTCGAACCCACGAATGGCGAGATTGTGACCTGAGCGGAAGTCGGACGCTCAACCGACTGAGCCACCCAGGCACCCTGAAAGCTTCCAGCAATTTAAAAGAGCAATGAGGGCACCTGGGTGGCTCAGTCGGTTGGGCGTCCGACTTCCGCTCAGGTCATGATATCATGATTCGTGGGTTCAAGCCCCGCATCGGGCTCTGTGCTGACAGCTTCAGATTCTGTGCCTCCCTCTCTCTGCCCCTCCCCACTCGTTCTCTCTCTCTCTCTCTCAAAAATAAATTTAAAAAAATTTTTTTAAATAAATAAATAAAGGAGCAATGGTCATATGAATGTTTGCCCAGGAATATTTAGCAAATATGAGCCCTCAGATAAGTTGATAAGTTCATCCATGTAAAAAAATTGAGGGGGGTGGGGGTGGTGAGGAGCACCTGGGTGTCTCAGTGGGTTGAGCACCCGACTCTTGATTTTGGCTCAGGTCATGATCTCAAGGTCGTGGGATGGAGCCCCGCATCAGGCTCTGTGCTGAGGGCAAAGAGACTGCTTGGGATTCTCTGTCTCCCTTTATTTCTGCCCCTCCCCTGCTCACTCTCAAAATAAATAAGCTTTAAAAAAATATTAGGATACTAAAAAAAAATGTTAAAAAAATAAAAGTTAGGGGTGCCTGGGTGGCTCAGTCAGTTGAGTGTCCGACTTTGGCTTAGGCCATGATCTCATGGCTCCTGGGTTTGAGCCCCGCGTCGGGCTGTGTGCTGACAGCTGGGAGCCTGGAGCCTGCTTCGGATTCTGTGACTCCCTCTCTCCCTGCCCCTCCTCTGCTTGCACTCTCTCTCTCTCTCTCTCTCAAACATTTAAAAAAATTTTTTTAATTAAATTAAATTAAAAGTCAGGAACAGAGCAAACATTTCCATCCCTCGGCATCCCTGGAAAACAGACTCCAAAGGTCCCTTGCACGTTTTAGGGAGGTGGCTGTCCCTGGCTGGTACGCACTAGAGATCAGTCATGACCATGTTTAAAATGTCACAAATTCATTCCCTCCGAGAAAGACTGCAAGATTTTCCATCCACCTTTCTCTCACTCACAGACTCAGGGGGAGAGCTATTTATACATGATACGTAGATGCTAGAAGGTATGTATTGTTTTTCTAGTCTGCATATGTGACAATGACGTCCTGACTTCCCTGGTGATTGCCCTTGGTAGGTATTATAGCCTCGCCTCCTGAGAGCAAGAGGCGGCCTTATACTGGGCATTAATGCATTCTGCTCCAATCTTCCATTAGTTAGCCTCCGGGATAATAATCAGGATGCCGCTCTTGTATTTATTCTGTCAGAAGATCCTGAGGGAGCCGTATGCAAATCCTCTGAAGGAGCCTGCGATACAACCCATTTTTTTCTTGAGAATCTGATGTTTGGGGAGAGAAATTGCTCTTCCCTTCCAACCCTGCATAACCCTCGCATAATAAAAAAAAATTGTTTTTAATGTTTATTTATTTTTGGGAGAGAGGGAGACACCGGAGAGCACGAGCGGGGGAGGGGCAGAGGGAGAGAGGGAGACAGGGAATCTCCAGGCTCTGAGCTGTCGGCACAGAGCCTGATGCGGGGCTCGAACTCACAAACTGTGAGACTGTGACCTGAGCTGAAGTCGGATTATTTGGGGAGCCTGGGAGGCTCAGTCGGTTAATCATCCGACTTCGGATCAGGTCATGCATGATCTTGGTGTTTGTGAGTTCGAGTCCCGCGTCGGGCTCTGAGCTGACAGCTCAGAGCCTGGAGCCTGCTTCAGATTCTGTGTCTCCCTCTCTCTCTGTCCCTACCCCTGCTCATGCTCTGTCTCTCTCTTTCTCAAAAATAAATAAAAATCATTAAAAAAAATAAAGTTGAAAAAAGCATCTCTAGTCATAAAGCACATAAATTAGAAACCACCCCAAACAAATGTCCCTTAATGGCTGAATGGATAAACAAATTGTAGTACGTTACTCAGAAATAAACAGGAACGAGGTTCTCAGTCATCCATATAAATTTCACATGCCACATACCGAGGAGAAAAAAAAAAAAAAAAAAGCCTGTGTCAAAAGCCTTTACGTTTTGTGACTGCATTTCTGTAGCCTTCTAGCAAAGGCAAAGCTATAGGGATAGAGAACAGACCAGGGGTTGCCAGGAGTTAAGGCTCAAGAATGAAGGATGTTTGACCACAAGGGGGCAGCACAAGAAAAGGTTTTGACAGCCCTGAAGTCCGCCTTCACCTTCTGTATCTTGAGGGCTACAAAACTCTCTGCATCGTCAAAAGTCACAGAGTTGTACTTTCAAAAGGATGAATTTTATTAAAGGTAAATTTTATTTTATTGACTTTTTAAAAATATTTTACTTTTAAGTAATCTCTACACCCAACATGGGGCTCGAACTCCCAACCCTGAGATCAAGTGTGGCATGCTTCAGTGACTGAGCTGGCCAGGTGCCTAAATATATATTATTTTATTTATTTATTTTATAATATAAATTTTATTTATTTATTTAATATAAATTTTATTTTATAAATAAATTTTATTTATTTATTTACTTATTGCTTATTTATTTTGAGAGAGAGCAAGAGAGAGCAAGCGGGTGAGGGGCAGAGAGAGAGGGAGACACAATCTGAAACAGGCTCCAGGCTCCGAGCTGTCAGCACAGAGCCCGACGCGGGGCTCGAACTCAACAACCGTGAGATCATGACCTGAGCCAACGTCAGACGCTTAACCGACTGAGCCACCCAGGTGCCCCTGTAAATTTAAAAACAAACTTTAAATAGGAAGTCCAGAACCTTTGAAAATGATGTAATATGGCTCACTCATTGAGTCCTGATGATTTTTATGATTATCTCAAATTCGAATTTGTCATTTCCTTGGGCATCTCCCAGCAGAGTAAAGAACATAGTAACAGAACCTTCTAATTCAGTGGTCCCCGAATTTGTCCCCACAATGAAACACCTGAATATACTCATTAATCGGTCACTCCCTATCCCACCTTCCTCCAGCCCCATTAATCCTCCAGGTTAACCATTAATCTGCTTTCTGTTTCTACCATTTGCCCATTCTGGACATTTCATATAAATAAAGCCATTTATATATTGCCTTTCGTGATAGATTTCTTTCCCCTTAGCATAGTGTTTTCAAGGTTCGTCCACGTGGAACCATGTATCAGTATTTCATTCCTTTTTTAATGGCTGAATAATATTCCATTGTATTCATAACCACATTGTGTTTACCCGTCGGTGGACATTTGGGTTGTTTCTACCTTTTGGCTTTTGTGGATAGCCCTCGCGTGAACATTCATGTATAAGTTTTTGTATGGATACTTGTTTTCAGTTCCTCTGGGTATACACCTAGGAGAAATCCTGAATCATATTGTAATTCTGTTTAACTTTTTTTTTTTTTTTAAGTAATCTCTACACCCAATGTGGAGCTTGAACTTACAACCCCAAGATCAGGGTCACATGTTCTTTCAACTGAGCCAACTAGGCGCCCCTATGTTTACCTTATAGAAGAAACCTGGGGAGTAAATTTCCTGGGATCTTAGGAATTTTTTTTAAGGTGATGATCATGTGAAGTCAGCTTTCAGAATCGCTGGCCTAGGGAGCATCCTGATCAGATTGTAACATGCACCCTCCTTGTTGAGCAAGCGTTTGGTAGAGAAGATCTCCAAAGTATCCCACAAGGCGTTTGAGAAATATCCTTCGGTGTTTCTTATAGTGGGACTCAGAGTTTGGAGAAAGTAGATGGGAACAAAAACCGGGGTGATAATGTCCAAGATTGTGGATGGTTTTCAAATGTCCAAATCACCTAGGAAACATATCAGAGAGAGTCGTGCAGTGTTCTCAATAGTAAGGTTCAGATTTTGGAAAAATTAGGAAAAAAAATAGTCATCGGTGACTTCATTTATGAATGATACATTTCTTCACATGACTGTCAGAGTCCCTGCTAAGTGACCAGCTCATCCTTCCCAGCTGAGAGAGGGTCACACAACGATTTCCCGGGACTCAGCTGCAGGAGGCAGGGAGGGGGACAGGACGTCCATTTGGCGTCCTGACCTCCCACATCCACGAATCATGGCGTCTTTCCGCTTCCTCTGAACACCTGTAGCTAGGGCTGAAAAGTCCATATGAAGGGGCCTTGGCCGATTCCTAGGAAGGCTCCCACCCTCTGTGACTTGCTCAAGTATTGATGGTCTAAGAACTGCTTTTCTCTGGGAATCAGCTTTCCATTTCACTTGGAGCAATTTAGATTTCCATTTCAATCTAGCATTTCATATTTGTTGTCCTCCAGGGGGTGCCTGGCTGGCCCCGTCAGCGGAGCAGGCCCCTTTTGATCTTGGAGTTCCAAGTGCAAAGCCTCAGGTTGGGTGTAGAGATTGATGTGGGAAACAAAGGCAAATGAAAAATTAAGTCTCTTTTACAGCTTACAGCCCATGGACAAGTCCTTGAGATAATCAGAGTGACCCCCCCTCTACGAGCTCAGCTGCCTCAATGATGACACTTTGCTAAGGGCAAAAGGCAATCTTAGCCAGGCCCTGCAAGGTCCTGTAAGTCTACTTTAACGTGTATATAAAAATTCCTTTGGGGGGGGCACCTGGGTGGCTCGGTCAGTTGAGCTTTTGACTTTGGCTCAGGTCATGATCTCACAGTTTATGAGTTCGAGCCCCACATTGGCTCAAACTGCTGTCTCGTCGGGCTCACTGCTGTCAGTGTGGAGCTGCTTCAAATCCTCGGTCTCTATCTCTCTCTGCCCATTCCCCACTCACGCTTTCTCTCTCTCTCTCTCTCAAAAATGAATGAACATTTAAAAAATTAAAAAGTAAGGGGCACTTGGCTATCCACAATAGCCAAAGTATCGAAAGAGCCCAAATGTCCATCGATGGATGAACGGATAAAGAAGATGTGGTAACTATATATATCCAATGGAGTATTACTCGGCAATCAAAAAGAACGGAATCTTGCCATTTGCAACTACGTGGATGGAACTGGAGGGTATTATGCTAAGGGAAACTAGTCAGTCAGAGAAAGACACAAATCATATGACTTCACTCATATGAGGACTTTAAGGGACGAAACAGATGAACATAAGGGAAGGGAAACAAAAATAATATAAAAACAGGGAGGGGGACCAAACAGAAGAGACTCATAAATATGGAGAACAAACTGAGGGTTCCTGGAGGGGTTGTAGGAGGGGGGATGGGCTAAATGGGGAAGGGGCACTAAGGAATCTACTCCTGAAATCACCGTTGCACTATATGCTAACTAACTTGGATATAAATTAAAAAAATAAAATTAAAAAAAAAAAGTAAGGGGCACTTGGGTGTCTCAGTCAGTTGAGCCTCCAACTCTTGGTTCTGGCTCAGGTCATGATCTCATGGTTCATGGGGTTCGAGCCCCGCGTGGGGCTCTGCGCTGACAGCTCAGAGCCTGGAGCCTGCTTCGGATTCTGTGTCTCCCTCTCTCTCTGCCCCTCCCCTGCTCGCGCTCTGTCTCTGTCTCTCAAAAACAAATTTAAAAAGTTAAAAAAATTTTTTTTAATCTTAAAAAAAGAAAAGAATGTTGTCCTCTGATTCAAGGCAAAGGCCATGATCTGAATGCCAGAGATTATGGGCATTTCAAAGCCTGTTCCGTGCAAAAATATCATTAAAATCCACGAGACGGGTAAAATGGCATCATCTTCACTTGACTGTATTGTTCATGCCATAAGAAAATATAATGTTGAGAAAGAAGTTGCTCCTACTTCAGATAATATATTTCATGGAGTTTTGAAGTGGGGGGAAACGTCATTTATTGTGTCACAGACACCTGTCCCCACGACACAGATTAGGTGAATGGGTGTCCATTTAACAAAGGTTTTTCCTAAATTCTATTAGTTGGGAAAGATGTCTGGTGACCAGAGACCAATTTGGGGGGGTTTCTTGATCATTCAGTGTTATTGCATGGTTCTTGCCCAAAAAATACGATTTACCTCTCATCCAAATAACTTGAATTTTTACCATCAAAAAAAAAAATTCCTTTGTTCTTGAGTATATTTTTGACTTCAAGTTTCCATTATAAAACAGTGTTCTCTGGCCGCTCATCAGTAGTATCGCATATTTGTTGATCAATGAATTTCTGAAATTTATACTTAGATTTTTTTTTAACGTTTATTTATTTTTGAGACAAAGAGAGACAGAGCATGAACGGGGGAGGGGCAGAGAGAGAGGGAGACACAGAATCGGAAGCAGGCTCCAGGCTCTGAGCCATCAGCCCAGAGCCCGACGCGGGGCTCGAACTCACAGACCATGAGATCGTGACCTGAGCTGAAGTCGGACGCTTAACCAACTGAGCCACCCAGGCGTCCCTGAAATTTATACTTAGAATAAGAACTTTGGAGGCAGCTGGAATGATCAGAATCTATTCAAATGACTTGTAGGTGGGAAAGTTCAGTGACAAGACAGATTGGATCTTAATAATTTTGCGATGATCAAATCTCTGTATTTGTCCATGGTGTTGGGACTGGGGTTCATGAGGGACATAGCAGGTAATTTTTTTTTTTTTTTGGAGGATCTAGTGTCAGACCCTATTTCAGAAACATCATGCATACATACAAAATCTAACTAGGAAGGGGCGCCTGGGTGGCTCAGTCGGTTAAGCGTCTGACTTCAGCTCGGGTCATGATCTCACGGTTTGTGAGTTCGAGCCCCATCTTGGGCTCTGTGCTGACAGCTCAGAGCCTGGAGCCTGTTTCAGATTCTGTGTCTCCCTCTCTCTCTGACCTTCCCCCGTTCATGCTCTGTCTCTCTCTGTCTCTCTCTGTCTCAAAAATAAATATTAAAAAAAAATCTAACTAGGAAGTAGATGTCTTCTGTTCTTAATAACAAGTTGAGAAAGTCAGAAAATTGAAAAAACTCTGTCACCAACACATAATTTAAAAAACAAGAGTGACTCAATCGATTAAGCATCTGACTTCGGCTCAGGGCAAGATCCCATGCTTTGTGGGTTTGAACCCCGCGTCGGGCTCTGTGCTGACAGCTCGGAGCCTGGAGCCTGCTTCAGATTCTGTGTCTCCCTCTCTCTCTGCCCCTCCTCAAAATAATAATAAATAATAAATAAACACTAAAAAAATATTTAAAAAATAAAGATTTTATTTTTTTAAAGCACTTATTTATTTTGAGAGAGAGTGAGAGAGCAGGGGAGGGGCAAAGAGAAAAGGGGAGAGACAGAGAACCCCAAGCAGGTTCCACGCTGTCGGCACGAGCCCGATCTGGGGCTCGATCTCACAAACGGTGAGATCATGCATAACCTGAGCCAAAATCAAGAGTCGGACGATTAACCAACTGAGCCAGCCAGGCGCCCCTCAAAGATTTTATTTTTAAGTAATCTCCACCCCCAACGTGGGGCTTGAACTCACAACCCCAAGAAGAAGGGTCCCTCTCGTGCTCCACTGACTGAACCAGCCAGGTGCCCATAGTGAATTTAAATTTAAGTGGCCACGGAACCTAACCTACTGGAAGGCTCAGGTCTAGACGTATCAGATACCAAAGCCAAAGGTCTTTCTGGTACAGCTCACACTCTGATAAAGTGTTTCATATTCTGCAAGATAACATGATTTCTTTGAGAAACTTTCCACACGTTGTGGGGGGAAAAATGCTATAACTTGTTTTGGGTTAAAATTGGAAAGAAGACCTTTAAGCCATGAATAATTCATAAGCCACTGACTGCCGGATCTAGAAGACAGACGTCTTGAAGCCACGTAGATACTTAATTTCTAGAGCTTCACTGAGGTGGAAAGAGGACAACCTAAATGAGGGTAATAGACGAGTCATTCCTAGCCATCGGTATGCAAACGAACAATTCCTAAAATTAGCCCTGGAGAGAAGTCTCCTCAGAAAACAAGGTTCAGACTGCTGCCTTCCCCCGGAGTTTGTGTAGAGAGAATTACCCATGAGGATTTTTCCAACCCACACTTTCCTTTGCCTGTTAGCGATGCCCCCATGCTCTCCTGTCTCTGTTGCGTTTTCCTTCTGTGGAGTCAGTACCTGCATTCTGCGTTTGGAAGATACACACGTCCCGATCCCTCACATACCATCAGATTCATCCACGTGGAGATAAACTAGCCCTTGCTTTCCAGCGCCTTCCCAATTTTCTCTCTCCCCTACGAAGCGGTCACCCACAGGCCATGCCTTTTCTTTTTCCTTTTTTTACTGTATCTTTTTGAGTTTTTAAATTTTCTAAAAATAATTTATTTATTGTTTAATTTACATCCAAGTGCGTCAGCCTATGGTGCAACAGTGATTTCAGGAGTAGGTTCCTTGATGCCCCTCCCCCATTTAGCCCACCCCCCCCCACAACCCCTCCAGGAACCCTCAGTTTGTTCCCCATATTTATGAGTCTCTTCTGTGTGGTCCCCCTCCCTGTTTATATAATATTTTTATTTCCTTTCCCTTATGTTCATCTGTTTAGTGTCTTAAAGTCCCCATATGAGTGAAGTCATATGATATTTGTCTTTCTCTGACTAATTTCGCTTAGCATGATACCCTCTAGTTCCATCCACGTTGTTGCAAATGGCAAGATTTCATTCCTTTTGACTGCCGAGTAATACTCCATCGTATATATATATATATATATATATATATATATATATATATATATACCACATCTTCATTATCCATTTTATTTTTTTTAATGTTTGTTTATTATTTTGAGAGAGAGAGCACGAGCAGGGGAGGGGCAGAGAAAGAGGGAGACACAGAATCCGAAGCAGGCTCTAGGCTCCGAGCTGTCCGCACAGAGGCCAACACGGGGCTCCAAGTCATGAACCACGAAATCATGACATGAGCCGGACTCGGACGCTTAATGGACGGAGCCACCCAGGGGCCCCCTCTTTTTAAGTTTATTATTCATTTTGAGAGAGTCAGAGCGAGCAGGAGAGGGGCAGAGAGAGAATCCCAAGCGGGCTCTGAACTGTCAGCACAGAGCCCGGTGCGGGGCTTGAACTCACAAAATGTGAGACCACAACCTGAGCCAAAATCAAGAGTCAGACACTTACTGGACTGAGCCACCTATGCGCCCCAAGATCCTGAGGGTCTTTATAAAGACCCTTATAGAAAGAGGGAATTGGGAGCATCAGTCACAGACCAGAGAGTAGAAGCGATTGGTGAAAAGACACACTTTCAAGATGGAGGAAGGGGCCATGACCAAGGAATTCGGGCAGACTCTAGGTGCTGGGAGAGGCAAGGAAATGGAGTCTCCTCTTAACTTGGTTCCAGTACCAATCCCAAAGTGTGTGGTGGGGGAGGGGCACGGCACACCAACAAGCAATTCTCAGGATACCAGCTGGATGTCCTAGAATTCGACTCAGTTTTTTATTTTATTTTATTTTATTTTACTTTATTTTATTTTATTTTATTTTATTTTATTTTATTTTATTTTATTTTTAAGTAATCTCTACACCCAACGTGGGCCTCGAACTCACAATCCCGAGATCAAGAGTCATGTGCTCTACCACTGAGCCAGCCAAGAGCCCTCATTCGCCTCAGTTTGGATCCTGTCTACCCAGCGATGTGTCAGATTCCCATGAGGTGAAGAGCTCCATCCCACAAGACTGTCCCCACCCCTTAAGACACCAGTCGAAAGCCCACGCATTTTGCTTCTGACCAACTGGCAACAGATCAGAGGTTCCTAATGATGTGGTTTGAAGTGATGGGGTCTGGAGCCAATAGCCAAGAAAGAATTCTTGAGACGCCTTTGTGCAAAAAGGTGGTTTTACTAAAGCATGCTGACAGGACACGCGGGCAGATAGAGCTGCCTGGGGTTGTGACGGCTGACTGATTATATAAGATTTTCTATCCTTTGGAGGGGAAGGTGACGTCCGGGTCACAGGAAATTGAATCTACGGGTTTCCGGAAGTTTGGCTATTGATAAGATTGCTCTGTGTTTCCTTGTAAATCATTAAGACAGTTGCAAACTGATCAAGACTCCCGTCCTGCATGACTGTGATCTCTATCAGTTAGTCACTTGCTTTGCCCTTTAGCAAAGCATTAACACTGAGATAAGTAGGAACTTCCTGGAAGAATCTCATACTCTGGCAGACACAAGTATTTGTCAATGGGCTGCAGGTTCCAAGGAAATTTAATTGTATCTACTTTTTTTTTATGCCTTTGTTCCCTCACATCACTAAGACCCCCTCCTTGGGTTTGATTAATTTGCTAGAGTGGCTCACAGAACCCAGAGAAACATTTTACTTGCTAGATCGCCAGTTTATTATATTCATGCCCTCTCCAGACACAACTCTCTCCCCACCCCAGAATCTCTGCGAACCCTGTCCTTTTGGGTTTTTAGGGAAGTTTCCTTACATAGTCATGATTGAGTAAATCACTGGCCATTGGTGATTGATTCCACCTCCAGCCCTTCTCTCCTCCAGGGAGGCAGGGGTGCGGGGCAGGATGCGTGTGTGTGTGTGTGTGTGTGTGTGTGTGTGTGTGTGTGTGTGTAAGCTCCAACCCTCCAATCACAAGACTGGTTGCTCTGGCAACCATCCCCATCCTCGGGTGGAGGACCCACCCCATTAACTCATTAACATAACAAAAAGACTTTTGTCACTCTTAGCACAGGAAATCTAATGTTTTTGACAAAACGAAATTGTCCTTTTTTTAAAAAGTAATCTCCACACCCAGAGTAGGGCTTGAACTCAAGACCCTGAGATCAGGAGTCACATGCTCTACAGACTGAGCCAGCCAGGTGCCCCCAAAATGAAATTGTTCTTAAGAGTAAAATCATTTTGGGGCGCCTGGGTGGTCAGTCGGTTGAGCGTCCCACTTTGGCTCAGGTCACGATCTCGCGGTCCGTGAGTTTGAGCCCTGCGTCGGGCTCTGTGCTGTCAGCTCAAAGCCTGGAGTCTGCGTGTCTCCCTCTCTTTCTGCCCCTCCCTTGCTCACACTCTGTCTCCCTCTCTCTCAAAAATAAATAAACATTAAAAAAAAATTTTTAAGAGAGAAAAATCATTTTGCTGTAAGAGTGAAGGACCAGGCTCTTCCACGGTCAAGGCGACTCTTGCCAACAGTGTGGAAAGCTAAGCAGAGAACCCTCAAAGGCCATCCTCTTGCCATCCGCACAGGGACCCATCTCGTTCCCTACCAACAAGTGCTCCAGCTTCCAGGGACTTTCACTTTGGGGCTGGCCGCTGGACATCCGCTCTCCAGGGTACTGATTAACTGTGGACTTGATTCCTTTCATCTCCCCTTGCCTGGAATAATAGTGTGATTGATCTGCCATTGGTTTGGAGTATGTGATTTCCTTTTTTTTTTTTAATAAGTTTATTTATTTTTGAGAGAGTGGGGGATGGGCAGAGACAGAGAGAGAGAGACAGAGAGAGAGACCATCCCAAGCAGCCTCCGCGCTATTCAGGCAGAGTCCTTCTTGGGGCTCGAAGTCATGAACCGAACCGGGAGATCATGAGCTGAGCGGAAATCAAGAGTTGGATGTTTAACTGACTGAGCCTTCCAGGCGCCCCTGGAGTGTGTGAGTATGGCTTATTGGAGACATTATCCTGCGTTCAGCTGTAAGTAATCCCTGCACCCAACGTGGGGCTGGAAGAACTTCCAACCCCTGGATTTCAAGAGTCCCTGGCTCCAATGACTGAGGCAGACAGGTGCCCCGCCCCCTTTAAAAATAGAACTCAGCCCTCAGGCATAAAGCAAGATCAGTTAACATCATATAGAAGACCATGCTTTGAAATGCCTTGGTGGAGGAGAAAATACCTTCGGGGGAAATTCTTGCTTCTTTTATTTTGTATTTTATTTTCAAAGTGGATCACTTTCAAATCAAGGAATAGGGCCAGAGGATGCTACAAAGTCATTTTCCCTTTCTTAAAGGGCCTTCTATCCTCATTATGTAAACAGAGTCACGTGATCTTCGGTGTTTGTGATTTCCTGCACCGTTTTTTCCCACGTAAAGGAGGAAAAATTTTTCCTCTACCCTCTTATTTACTCCCCTGGGGGCCTGCAAATTAAACCAACAAAAGACAGATTTATTAATAGTTTTATGTTCGGGAGTTCACAGTAAAGAGGCGAAACTCAAAGAAGCAGTAGGAAAGAGGTTTGGGGCCTTAAGGGACAATCCCTAGTGAGGGAAGGGACTAGGAAACATAGGGAGAAACGAATGGAAGATAGGAGCTATTTTAGGAAGGTCGGTTTATGCAAATTCATCTTTGCGTTGACTCCCCACCTTCTAGGATAAAAGTTGCTTTTCTCTCCCTGATCCCGAGCTGGGGAGGGAGCACAGGTACCTTTCTCAAAGAGACACTTATGGTCTGCTTTCAGTGGTTTTTTAAAAAATTTTTTAATTTATTTTTGAGACAGAGAGAGACAGAGCATGAGCAGGGGAGGGGCAGAGAGAGGGGGAGACACAGAACCTGAAGCGGGCTCCAGGCTCTGGGCTGTCAGCACAGAGGCGGACGCTGGGCTCAAACTCACAGAGTGTGAGATCATGACCTGAGCTGAAGTCGGACGCTCAACCGACTGAGCCACCCAAGCGCCCTGCTTTCAGGGACTTAAGAGAACGACTGAGAGCTCGTCTTGCATCTGTTGACGCTCAAAATAATCCTTAGGCCAAAGTGACATTTTGGGGTGGTATATTCCCCCACCATCACCCCCTCCCCAGCTTTATGGAGATATTGACATGTAATATATGCAGGTTTAAGGTGGATACAGTGTAAGGGTTAAATTGTAGTGTAGGGCTAACCTATAGCCTTAGGAAATTTGACACTGTAGGTTAAGAGATAACAGCCTTGTCCTATCAATCAAGGGAACAAAAGTTCAAGGGAAATCAACTGGATTGGTGTTTGACTGGAAAACTTTGAAAAAGTGGGCCAGAGGCAGAGTCAAGGAGGTCAACCGGTTGTGGCTTAGTTGCAGAAGGTCTGAACTGTTTCCACCCCCATCTGGGAACTATTTCTTTGTTCTGTCCCCAGATGATGATGATAAGACAGTGTGGTTGGCTATAAAAACTCTGTACCCTGCCTGTTTGAGGCCGCACTCTGGTCAAGAGTGTCGGTCCCGATCCGTTGGCCTTGCCTCTCATTGCAATAAACTTTGTTGTGACTGTCACTCGTGCCCGTAGCATTCTGTTTCAGGAGTCGTGTGGATGCAACAACAGTATAATTGGTGCTGGGTTGTTGAGCACAACAGTCAAGAAGGATTTCTTGGGGCACCTGGGGGGTGGCTCAGTCGGTTGAGTGATGGACTTTGGCTCAGGTCATGATCTCACAGTTCAGTTCATGAGTTCAAGTCCCAAATGGAGCTCTCTGCTGTCAGCACAGAGCCCGCTCCTGATCCTCTGTCTCCCTCTCTCTCTGCCCCTCCCCCAATCACGCATGTGCTGTCTCTCTCAAAAATAAATAAACATTACAAAATAAAGGTTTTTTTTTTAAAGAAAGAAAGACTTTCTGGGGCGTCTGGGTGGCTCAGTCGGTTAAGCATCTGACTTTGGCTCAGGTCATGATCTCACGGTTCGTGGGTTCGAGCCCCGCATTGGGCTCTGTGCTGACCTCTTGCTCAGCAACTGGAGCCTGCTTCAGATTCTGGGTCTCCCTCTCAACAATTAATAAATGTTATTAAAAATTTTTTTTGTTTTTAATCAAATCTTAAAAGAAAGAAAGAAAGAAAGAAAGAAAGAAAGAAAGAAAGAAAGGAATTCTTGAGACATTTTTGTCGTGCAAAAGAAGTGCTTTGATTATAGCATGGGGACAAGACCCGTGGGCAGAAAGAAAGAGGCTCACCGGAATTGTGAGGTGCGACTGATTATATATTTTTTAAGTTGGAGGGGTAGGTAGAGTTTACGGAAGTCTCTAAAGGGATTTCCATATGTTAAAGAAGACTTATAGAATCCTGGAGGCCTGACTAATGTCAAACTAAGGTTGCTTTTAGTCTCTAGCAAAGCATTAACATTAAGGCAGCTGTGAGTTCCTGAAGGAAGGTACCCTGGGGCTCTTCCGGTCCCCAGGTATTTATCTGTGGGCTGCAAGAGGTAAGGAAATTTAGTTTTATCTGCATTTCTCTTCTCTTTGTTCTCCTCATCATAATGATTTTGCAAGGAAAGCAAAAGTCTTCCTCTATCCCTCAAGGTTTCCCAGCTGGACTAAGAATCAAACGTACACGAACTAATTAATTAATTAATTAACACGAGACAGATCAATGAGAAAACAACAGAGTTGTATTACAGGCACACAGAGGACCCATAATGAATCGAGACCCAAAGAGATAACAATGTAAATTTTTTTTAATTAAAAAACTAAATAAAATAAAAATCAAATTAAATTTAAAAAATAAATAAATAATAAAAACTTTTACTTATTTTTTCATGTTTTATTTTATTTTTGAGAGAAAGAGACAGAGCATGAGCGGGCAAGGGGCAGAGAGGGAGGGAGACACAGAATCCAAAGCAGGTTCTGGGCTCTAAGCTGTCTGCACAGAGCCCGATGTGGGGCTCAAACTCAGGAACTGTGAGATCATGACCTGAGCTGATGCTTAACTGACTGAGCCACCCAGGCACCCCAATAAATAATATCACTCTGGTTCCCACTTTAAGCAATGGTGTAACAAGAATTCTGTGTGTGTGTGTGTGTGTGTGTGTGTGTGTGTGTGTGTGTGTGTGTAAATATTATTCATGTGTGTAACCCTGTGACTGGGTCCCCTGAAGTTTTGTGAGGTTTTTTTAATGTTTTGTTTATTTTTAAAAATTTGTTTAATGTTTATTCAGTTTTGAGACAGAGAGACAGAGCGCGAGCAGGGGGTGGGGGGTGGGTGGAGACAGAGAGAGACAGAGACACAGAATCCAAAGTAGACTCCAGGCTCTGAGCTGTCAGCACAGCAGGGGAGCGGCAGAGAGAGAGAGAGGTGGGGGACAGAGGATCCAAAGCGGGTTCTGAGATGAGAGCACAGAGCCAGATGCGGGGCTCAAATTCACAGACTGTGAGATCATGACCCGAGCAAAGGTCACTTAACCGGCTGAGCCACCCAGGTGCCTCTGGGTATCTTTTGAGGAACTACAAGGAATGTAGGGACATTCTGTTGGGACAGAGAGCAGGGGGCTGGCCTTTTTCTCGCTGGTTCCCATCAGCCCTCAGTCAGGGGCTGCCAAGAGAGTGTGATGCCTTCCCACTTTCAGGTTGGAACACATACCAGTGTGAGTGGCCACGTGGGCTCCCCCAAGATCACTTCCTGCAGAAGCAGAGAAGCTCTGGGGTGAAGCATGAGATGAAAAGCACTTTTATAATTAATTCTTTATGAGTTTTTATGAATAATCTCAGATTATGCACAGCTGAAGCAAATAACAAAGAACAGGAGGTTGGTAGGGGAAGCAAACCCGAATGGAGTATAAGAGAAGGAAATACAAAAAAGAATGGAAAAAGAGGGCACCTGGCTGGCTCAGTCAGTAGAGGGCTCGACTCTTGATCTTGGGGTTGTGAGTTCAAGCCCCACGTTGGGTGTAGAGATTACTTAAAGATAAAACCTTAGGGGCGCCTGGGTGGCTCAGTCGGTTAAGCATCCGACTTCAGCTCAGGTCACAATCTCGAGGTCCGTGAGTTTGAGCCCCGCATCGGGCTCTGGGCTGATGGCTCAGAGCCTGGAGCCTGTTTCAGATTCTGTGTCTCCCTCTCTCTCTGCCCCTCCCCCGTTCATGCTCTGTCTCTCTCTGTCCCAAAAATAAATAAAATGTTAAAAAAAAAATTTAAAGATAAAACCTTAAAAAAAATCTTAGCAGTATTGGGGAGGGGGTGGGGAGTGCATATTACCTTTAAAAGAATAAAAATTATAATGACAGCTGAATTTCCAATAGAAAGATCGGACCACAGAGAAAGTTATGGAATGATGTCTTCAAAGTGCCAAGGAGAAAATGCCAATCTAGAATTCTATACCCAGTAAAAATATATTTTAAAAATAAAAATGAGTGTGCCTGGGTGGCCCAGTTGATTAAATGTCTGACTTCGGCCTCAGGTCATGATCTTCTGGTTCATGGGTTCACGCCCCACATCAGGCTGCTGTCAGTGCCCCTTTCCACCCATGTTTATAGCAGCATAATTCACAATAGCCAAAAGTTGAAGACAACCCACCGGTCCGTAGATGGATGCAGGGATAACCCAATGTGATGTATCCATACAATAGAATATTATTCACCCATAAAAAAGGTGCATGAGGCATTGACACAGGCTATGACACGGGTGGACCCTGAAAACATTATGTCAAATAAAAAAGCCAGACACAAAAGGACACGTATTATATGCTTCCAATTCTATGAGGTACTTAGAGTTTATTTTTGTTTATTTTGAGAGAGAGAGGATCCCAAGCAGGCTCATGAGCTATCAGCACAGAGCCCGATGCAGGGCTCAAACTCGTGAACTGTGAGATCATGACCCGAGCCAGAATCAAGAATCAGATGCTTAACCAACTGAGCCACCCAGGTGCCCCTCTATGAAGCACTTAGAACTGTCAGTCGTAGAGAGGGAAAGCAGATACACGTTATTAAGGGCTGGAGAGAAAAGGAAGCAGGGAGCAAGCACTCAAATTGTGGCAAGTGACTGATGTCAGCCTTCTGTGACCATCTCAAGTGACCTCAAGGAAGAATCAAAAACAACTGGGGCACTCAGGTGACTCAGTCGGTTGAGCGTCCGACTTCGGCTCAGGTCACCATCTCTCAGGTTCGTGAGTTCGAGCCCCGTGTCGCCTGCTTCGGATTCTGTGTCTCCCTCTTTCTCTGCCCCTTCCCTGCTCATGCTCTATCCCTCTCCCTCTCTCAAAAAGAAATAAACATTAAAAAGATTTTTTTTAAGAATAAAAAAAAAAAAAGGAAGAGCTGAAAAACCGGTTAAGCAGAGGCACGCAAGCAATATTTTTAATCAGATAGGATAGATGCATAATGTATTGAGGTGACTTGAGGGTCTCTCTCCTGTCTCCGTGGAGATGTGGAGACGTAATTTTTACGCCGGAAACAAATTACACCTTGTGACGCTCAAGTATTTGGAGAACTGGTTGCAAACAAGGATACGCGTCTCCCTTTTGTTTCTATGATCCCCAGCAGCTAACAAGCTTTGGAGGAGTTCTTTTAATGTTTATTTATTTTTGAGAGAGAGAGAGAGAAAGAGAGAGAGAGCGCGCGCACGTGCGCGAGCGAGCGGGGGAGGGGCAGAGAGCGAGAGAGACACAGAATCTTGGAAGCAGGCTCCAGGCTCTGAGCTGCCCGCACAGAGCCCGACGCGGGGCCTGAACCCACAAACTGCGAGATCATGACCTGAGCTGAAGTCAGACACTTAAGGGACAGAGCCCCCCAGGCGCCCCTGGAGCAGTCTTCAGAGCAACGGAGAAAACTGTCTCCCAGGCGGTGGTGAACAGAGGTCGGTTTTCTCTCAGTGGACAGGATACAGAATTTTAGCTTGGAAAGATGAAAAAGTTCTGGAGACGGACGGTGGTGATGGTTGCACAACAGTGTGAATGTGCTGAATGCCACTGCACTGTACCCTTAACGATGGTTAAAGGGGACATGTCTGTTGCTGTATATTTTATCACAACAAAAACTTTGTCGCAGTGTAGGTGGGGGTGGAGGGAGATGCGTAGAGCGCAGAGGATTTGGGGAGCAGTGAAAACACTGTATAAAAGTGGACACGGGTCATTATACATTCGTCCAAATCCACAGAATATACAACATCAGGGGCACCTGACTGCTTCGGTCCGAGAAGCAGGCGACTCTTGATCTCGGGGTTGTGAGTTCGAACCCCACGTTGGGGGTAGAGATGACTTAAATAAAATACAAATAAAATAGATTTAAAAATATATATATACAACACCAAGAGTGAACCCAAAGGTAAACTGTGTAATCACTTTGGTGATTACCCTGTATTCAATGTAGGTTCGTCTCTAGTTTAAAAAAAAAGTACGGGGCACATGGGTGGCTCAGTGAGTTAAGCAGCTGTTGATCACAGCTCAGGTCTTGATGTCATGGTGGTGAGTTGGAACCCCGCATTGGGCTTCACGCCCAGCGTGAACAATAAATTAATTAAAATAATTAATAATTAATTAAAAATAAATTACTTAAAATTTAAGTGAAAAAAAGTAGCATTCTGGTGCTTAATGTTGATACGGGAGGAAACTGTGCATGTTTGGGGACAGGGGGCATATGGGAAATCTCTGTACCTCAGTTTTGTTGTAAACCTAATACTGCTTTAATAATAATAATAGTCTTTTTAAAATATATATTTAAAAAATTTTAAGGGTTATTTGAGAGAGAGAGAGAGAGAGAGAGAGACGGAGCACAAGCAGGGGAGGGGCAGAGAGAGGGAGACACAGAATCCGAAGCAGGCTCCAGGCTCTGAGCTGTCAGCGCAGAGCCGGAGGCAGGGCTCGAACTCAGGAATGGGGAGATCATGACCTGAGTCAAAGTCGACCGCTTAGCTTAACCACCTGAGCCACCTGGGCGCCCGGAAGTGGTTTTTTTTTTTTTTGGTTTTGTTTTTTTTTTAAGTAATCTCTACACCCAATGTGGGACTTGAACTCACAACCCCAAGATCAAGAGTCGCGTGCTCCACGGACTGAGCCAACCGGGCGCCCCATGAAGTCTTTTTTCCAACACAAGTTTAGGGGCACCCAGCTGTCTCAGTCAGTGGAGCATTGGACTCTTGATCTCAGGGTTGTGAGTTCGAGACTGACCTTGGGTGGGCGATTACTTTTTAAAAGACGAGTTTAGGTACAGAGTAATAATAGGCAACGTAAGCTTTAGGGTAGAATTGCATTCCTAGTGAGGAGACATTTCATAAAAGGTTAATTGACTTGACTTTTAGAGGTTGCCTGCCCTTTCCTAGAGAGCCGGGGAACTGGCTGGGCTGGCCTCCGTCTTTGGGGGAGGGGAGGAGGGGAGGAGGGGTGGAGCCGGGGCGGAGGTGGGACGGGGAGGGGGCGGGGTTGGGGGGCGGAATGTTAATCAGGCCTGGCTGGGGACCTTCCAAAAGAAATCCCCAGTCCGGGTTGAAGTTATTCCGAGGACGCTCTTCGCCGGCACCTGCAGGTCAGGTGACCCTCCAGTTTAAACAGATGTAGGTGATTTGTTGTTGTTGTTGTTGTTGTTGTTGTTGTTGTTGTTTTTAACAGGGTCGAGGGGAGCGGGGGCCGCGTCCTCGCCGGCTGGATTCAGTCAGCTGTTCTCTTTCCCTGGAATTGGGGATCGGAGGACGTTCTGGTTCCTCGCGGGAGGGTCGCCGGTTCAATCCCAGTAACGGTCAGCACAGTATTTTGTTACAACTGTTGGCGCAGACCTCGCAGGTCACCGGCTGGTCAACCCTCGCGGGGTGAGGAAGGCAGCGGAAGGAAAAGGGGGAGGCCTGAGAGGGAAACTGAGGACCCCTCCTCCCGACCGTGTCCTCTTCCAGGGCAGAAAAAAGTCTTCCTTTCCTTGGGAAGCGCCTCTCTTTCTGGACGCCTCTAAGGAGCAGAAGTGGCTGGGGAGACCCTGGGTGCGGGGGGCGGGGGGTGGGGTCCCAGGGTGGGGCTGGGGGGGGGGGGGGCAAGTCCCGGGATCCCCTTCCTGCTGGCTCCTCCTTCCCCTGCTCCCACCCCTTAAACCGTCCATTTTGAGGAGCCGGGGTCCGGAAGCAGATACAAAAGGCCCGCGCAGGATGAATCTCTGTCGTCGGTCCCTGTGGGGGGGGTGAGGGCGTGGTTTTTTATTTTATTTGCTTATTTAATTGTTCTTTTTGCATTCCCACCCCTCTCGTCTGCAGCCCTGCAACCCTCTATCCGGTGCAGGGAAAGAGCTCTTGGGCTGCGCCACCCACCGACGCGTCCAGAAGCCGGTGCAGCAGGCATGGTGAGTGTGCCGGCTTGTCGCACGATCCACACCGCGGGCGGGACCGGGTCGGATTCCGGGGAGTCGGGGGCAGCTGTCTGCGGAAGCCTGATTGCCTCCGCCCTGGAGGAGAGGGGAAGCCGAGAGTGGCCCACGTGCTGAGCCCTAAAAGCCGCCGGGGAAAGGGGCGGTCCCTCCACGCTGTGGTCCCTGGAGTGGGCAGGGGGATACCTGCGTGCAGCGTGGGGGGGGGGGGGGGGGGAGGGCAGCAGCGGGGGAGGGGGGCTGTTCAGACCCATTAAGTGTTGGAGTCCCTCAGCGATTAGGAAAATTCCGGGCACGTTCACATGGAGAGGGTGGCCATCGGGTTCTCCTCTCCTAGAGAAAGGATTTCGGGGTCTGGGTTCGGTCCAGTGAGCACTTTCTTTCTTGGGGTGGGGGGGGGGGGGAACTGAGACCTCCGTAGAGAGCGTTTCTAAAAGAACACGTTGAAAGGAGTTCAAGTGAAGTCAGCATGGAACCCCATGGTCTGAACAAATTGCCTGTCCTTAGTCTCCTCCAGGAAGGTCTGGTTCACGGGAAGCTCAGCGCACAGGGAGGGGGGATGCGCTCTAGCTGCCAGACGCGGGGGTTTTCTTTCCCACCTGCTTCCCCGAGACGACCCCAAATTACACATTCTCTTTGTTCGTTTCTTTTCTCCCACTGTCCCAAACATTATAATGTGTCTGAGATCGCCAGGGACTCACCTGGAGCCCCCGTTGTAATGGTTTGTTGCAAGGAGAGAGATCGATTGCACCTGAGAGGAACCTGCGGAAGGAAGGGTTGGCGTTATTATAAGATCCCAAGGTGGGGGGGGGGGGGGAGGTGGTAGTAATTCAGGGTAGGTGTATGTAAATGGACCCGGGCTTAGATAGGCTCAAACTGAGCCCAGTGTAAAGGAGTTATCTGGTCTGGACGTTCCCTTGGAAACTACAAGGTCAAGATAGATGGGGAATGTTGTGTCCCAAACCCCTTATCAGGAGTCCTGCCCCAGGTTGCAGATCGGAGGCGAGGCCGCTTCTCTGTCCCAGTGACTCAAGATCCCCCAGGCAAGAGTGGAATGTTCTCTTCTTACCGAGATGATAGGATGTCAAATGGGCTACGAGTTTTAGGGGATAAAGTTTATCAGTGAGTTAGAAAACAGTTGAGTAAGGGTGGAGGGGGGGGGAGGGACAAAAGTCCTTTTGTCTTTGCTGCTGGTTTCATTCTTGTCTGATTGCAACTCAGGGGACGAATGGCTGGGAGGCGGTTCATTCACAATGGCAGGGTTGCCTAAAAATCTCCTGTTTGCCCCAAGCACCTAATGACTTTATATTATTTGAGGGTCACAGTTCTGTTTTGTGAAAACCTGGGTTCGCATAAACCCCAGAGTAGTGAATACAAGGGGAACCCACCTAAACCGGTGACATTTTTGAGACCAACGTAGTATGGTTGCCTCTTTCTTAAACGGAATCAGTATATTTAAGAAGATGTGGGAGTTCAGTTCGTGAGTTTGAGCCCCGCATCGGGCCCGTGCTGACAGCTCAGAGCCTGGAGCCTGCTTCGGATTCTGTGTCTCTCTCTCTCTCGCTCTCAAAAATAAATAAACATCTAAAAAAATTAGAAAGTTATTTTGTACTAAGCTTTTCTTCCCCCTCTCTCGCTATTTAAAGATTTTATTTTTAAGCAACCTCTGCACCCAACACGGGGCTCGAACTCGCAACCCTGGGCTCGAACTCGCAACCCTGGGATCAAGAGTCGCGCGCTTTGCAAACAGCCAGCCGTGAGCCCCTGTACTACTAAGCTTTTTAAAGCCAAGAATGAGAGGTACCTGCCTGACTCAGTCAGCAGAGTGTGGGACTCTTGATCTCAGGATTGTGGGTTCGAGCCCCACGTTGGGGATAGAGATTACTTAAAATCTTTTCAAAAGTAAATAAAATAAAAGCCAGGATGAATTGGCTGTAAGATTACATGGCAGAATAAATAAAATTAAGCTTTAATATATGAATTAAGTTTATGAAAAATTTCATAAAGGCAAGAGTACATAAAACTTAACAAGTAGAATTATTCTATTTTTTTGTTAGTTTTATTTTATTTTACTTTATTTTAATTATTTTATTTTAGTTGTAGCCTCCATGCCCAACAGGAGACTTGAGCTCGGGACTCAGATTAAGAGTTGCACGCTTTACTGACTGAGCCAGCCAGATACCCCACAAATAGATTTAAAAAAAATTTTTTTTTCAAGTTTTATTTATTTTTGAGAGAGAGAGCATGAGTTGGGGAGAGGCAGAGAGAGAGGGAGACACAGAATCTGAAGCTGGCTCCAGGCTCTAAGCTGTCAGCACAGAGTCCGACACGGGGCTCGAACTCACAGACTGCGAGATCATGACCTGAGCCGAAGTCGGACACTTAACCGAGCCACCCAGGCTCCCCAGAATTTTAAAAATAATGTAATAGGTCCTCAGGTTAAGGACTCAGACACTGCTGTTGGTTAGAGGCCCTCGGCCCATCCCTGCCTGACCCCATTGCCCTGCTTCCTTCTGGGGTTAATCACCATCTTGAAATTCTTTTTAAGTTTATTTATTTTGAGAGACAGCATGCCCTCGAGTGGGGGTGGGGCAGAGAGAGAGAGAGAGAGAATCCCAAGCAGATTCCGCACTGTCAGCTGAGAGCCTGACTCGGGGCTCAAACCTACGAACCCTGAGACCGTGACCTGAGCCAAAACCAAGAGTTGAATGCTCAACCGACTGGGCCACCCAGGCGCCCCGCCATCTTGAATGTTCTGTCGATCATTCTTTCGGTCTTCCTTTTTTCCCCCGTTAAGTGTATATTTGAAGAATTTTCAGACCTGCGGTGAATGTATAGTAATAATAAAACAAATACCCATGGAAACGTAAAGATTTGCAGATTTGCTAATATTTTGCTTTATTTGCTGTCTGTATATGAACACATGGTCGCATAAAGTCAGGTACGCAGGTTGCCCTGTTGGCTGTCTGTATGCGCGTGCGTGTTCACAGATGCTCGTGCACACTTTTGTTTGTTTGTTTTTTGCTGAACCACCTGAGAGAGACTTTTAGATATCGCGACATCTCACCCCTTGCGCCTCCCCTGAAACACGTCTCCCCTGAAAACAGTGCAGTTCCCAGGTTTCTGCAGGGTGTCACTGAGTCCGCCCCCCTGTTGCTTAGGGATGCGGAACCGTCCCCACCTTGGCTGCTGCTCGGACAGAACTGCCGGGATCACTTTTGTCCAGGTGTCCTTCCTGCTTCTCACGCGGAAGAGTGTCCCCTGCCACTCGGCTGGTAAAGTGCAGGCTGCAGTCCAGCAAAATGGGCAACAAATGGGACCTTGTTAGAAATCCCACGCCCAGCCTCCTCCCCAGGCCTGGGGAACCCGATTCAGTTTCGAAAGCCAGTTTCACAATATAAATCTTGGAGTGGAATTATAGGTAGTAGATTTGGGACTGTCAGATTTTCTTTTTCTTTTTTAATTTTTTTTAATGTTTATTTTTGAGACAGAGAGAGACAGGGCATGAACGGGGGAGGGTCAGAGAGAGAGGGAGACACAGAGTCTGAAACAGGGTCCAGGCTCTGAGCTGTCAGCACAGAGCCCGACGCGGGGCTCGAACCCACGGACCTTGAGATCATGACCTGAGCCGAAGTCGGACGCTTAACCGACTGAGCCACCCAGGCGCCCCTCTTTTTTTTTTTTTTTTTAATTAAAAATGTTTAATATTTACTTTTGAGAGTTGGGTGGGGAAGGGAGGGGCACAGAGGATCCGAAGCAGGCTCCGCCCACCGTGACAGCACAGAGCCGGAAGCGGGGCTCGACCCCAGGAACCACGAGATTGTGACCTGAGCCAAAGTTGGACGCTTCACCGACTGAGCCCCCCAGGTGCCCCAGGGCTATCAGGTTTTCTGTGCAAAAGAAATGTTTTTCCCAATATGATTGTGGCAGTTTGCATCCACACAACAGGTTTTTTGGTTTTGTTTTGTTGTTAGTAGGCTCCATGCCCAACATGGGGCTCGAACCGAGACCTCAAGATCCGGAGTCGCATGCTCTACTGACTGAGCCAGCCAGGTGCCCCACACAACATATAAAAATTACAGTACACAGTGCGTATCACGTCGGGATCGGCGTCGACAGCGTGGAACCTGCTTGGGATTCTCTCCCTTTCTTTCTGCCCCTCCCCGCCCAAATAAACAAACATTAAAAAATATATACTAAGAAAGAAAAAGAAGAAAAATCACACCCTCTCCCAACTGAGCCAGCCAGGTGCCCCAGGAGCGGGATTCCTTTTAGGCAGGGCGCAAACACCAGGCATAGGTGCCACTTGTTCCTCGTACAGGCTCATGGTGTGACGGGCACTCGCTCCCCTCCCTTTCGTTGACCACCCGGGAGCAGTTGGTGCCTGGGAAGGTCCCAGCCACGTGACCGCTCCCTGGTGCAGTTGAAGCCAAAATCAAGAGTTGGGTCCTTAACTGGCTGTGCCCCCCCCCCAGGCGCCCCCTGAGGGTTTTTGTTTTATTTTATTCTTATTTATTTAATTTTTTTTTAAGAGAGATCACAAGCAGGGGAGGGGAGCAGAGGGAGCGAGAGAGGAGACAGAACCCCAAGCAGGCTCTGTCAGCCCAGAGCCCGACGCGGGGCTCAAACTCCCGAACCAAGAGATCATGAGCTGAGCCGCAATCGAGAGTCTAATGCCTTCCCCGACTGAGCCACACAAGTGCCCCGAGAAGTGCTGTTTTATGGCCCCTTTGGTTTCCCCTTTTTGGGGATCATGATGAGTTCGCATGTTAGTAACGAGTCCGTTTCAATCAGTTGCACAGTTACCTTCAGAATCTCCCAAACTGGGCCATTGGCAGACCCTTAACAGTCAACGTCTGTATTTCTTTTTTCTTTCTTTCTTTCTTTCTTTCTTTCTTTCTTTCTTTCTTTCTTTCTTTCTTCCTTCCTTCCTTCCTTCCTTCCTTCCTTCCTTCCTTCCTTCCTTCCTTTCTTTCTTCCTTTCTTCCTTTCTTTCTTTTCAGCCTCTGTATTTCTTAACACAGTCTAAGGTGGCTTCTCCGCCTTCTGACAGCACAGGGTCCCTCAGACTCACCCTGTGGATTTTCTCTTCCTAAATCAGCCCATTTCTCAGGGCTTCCTGCTTATTCCTTCTGGGCGCTTCCTCTCCAGAGATTTGCCAGGGAAGTGCCTGCGTGCATGTGTGTGTGTGTGTGTGTGTGTGTGTGTGTGTGTGTGTGTGGTTCCTGCTGATACTTTATCCTAAAGTCGGCCACTTTTGAACTCTAAAAAAAATGTTTTTAAGTTTATTTATTTTAAGTAATCTTTTCCCTAAACGTGGGGCTCGAACTCACAACCTCCAGATCAAGAGTCACACGCTCTTCTGACTTTGAGCAAACCAGGCGCCCTGACTTTTTAATGTTTTTATTTATTTTTGAGAGAGAGAGAGGGAGACACAGAATCCGAAGCAGGCTCCGGGGCTCCGAGCTGTCAGCACAGAGCCCGACGCGGGACTTGAACTCGTGAACCGCGAGATCATGACCTGAGCTGAAGTCAGACGCTCAACCGACTGAGCCACCCAGGCGCGCCCCCTGACTTCTTAAAATTTTAGATTTGAAATCTTTCTTCTCGGGCTAAAAACCTTGCTTCCTTATGAACACAGTCCCTTTGACTGATCCTGCAGTGCATATAAAATATCTGTAAAAGGGCACCTGAGTGGCTCAGTCGGTAAGCGTCCGACTTCGGCTCAGGCCATGATCTCACAGTTCGTGGGTTCAAGCCCCGCGTTGGGCTCTGTGCTGACAGCTCGGAGCCTGGAGCCTGTTTCGGATTCTGTGTCTCCCTCTCTCTGACCCTCCCCCGTTCATGCTCTGTCTCTCTCTGTCTCAAAAATAAATAAACGTTAAAAAAAATTAAAAAAAAAAAACAGGGTTTGGAGGCACCTGGGTGGCTCAGTCAGCTGTGTCCAACTCTCAGCTTCAGCTCAAGTCGTGATCCCAGGGTCATGGGATCGAGCCCCACATCGGGCTCCGAGCTGAGTGTGGCGCCTGCCTGGGATTCTCTCTCTCTCTCCCTCTGCCCCTCCTTCCCCCTCTCACGCTCTGTCTCTCTTTCCCTTAAATTGTGTGTGTGTCTGTATATATATACAGACCACATGATATCACTTTACATCCATGGATAAGAGATCTCACTCATTCTTTTTTTTTTTTAAGTGTTTATTTTTGAGAGAGAGAGGGACACACAGCAGCCAAAGCCGGACTGTCAGCACAGAGCCCGATGTGGGGCTCGAACTCACGAACCCTGAGATCATGAACTGAGCCAAAATGAAGTCGGATGCTTAGCTGACTGAGCCACCCAGGCGCCCCGGGAGGTGGGCTAGCTTAATATATGACTGGCAAACGCCTTTCCTTGGCCCACCTTCGTTGCAGACAACCCACCCCAGTCTCCACTTCTGAAGAGTATCGTGTGACATTCTTCCGCTCCGTGTGTCTGTGCCCAGATTTCCTCTTCTTGTGAGACCTCGGTCGATTGGAATAGGGCCCACCTACTTCAGCGTGACCTCCTGGTACCCCTTGCGAATCCGCAAATGCCTCATTTCCAAATCGGGGTCACATTCATAGGTACTGGGGGGCGGGGCGGGGGGGTCAGGACTTCGGCCTGTCCTTGGGAAGGGTCGCGACTCCGCCGGTAACAGCGCCCCAAACGGGCGTGTTGTTTTAGGACGCCGTGACCTTCACAGACGTGGCCGTGAATTTCACCAAGGAGGAATGGGCCCTGCTGGACCCCGCGCAGAGAAATCTCTACAGAGACGTGATGCTGAAGAAATGCAGGAACCTGGCCTCCGTGGGTGAGGATGCTACCCTCCCTCGGCTTACCCGTGGCCAGGCCCAACGCGAGTCTGGCCCTTCCTGAGTTCCCGGAGGGGTGCTGAGAAACGGGGCCAGGACCGTTACGCAGGGCGCTGTGGCCCCTGCCCCCCCCGGGGGTGGACGCAGGGTTTGACCCCATGACAGGGGAACTCTGTCCGTTGCGGCTCATTTGTAGTCGCTTCACGATTAACAGCCGTCGGGGGATCCTTAGGTGGGTGAACACGGAGCGCAGAGGGTGTTAGCGCATGCGTGAGGGAAGGGGAGGGACCGCTTAGGTGCTGCAGAGTCATACTTGCTTGGCTTCAGAACCCCTGCTTCAGGGAGTTTCTGTTTCTGGCACCGCTATCTCCCCCCCCCACCCCCACCCCCGTGACCAGGATCTCAAGGAGGCACCCCCTAGTCTGGTCTCCCATTTGGGCGAGCAAGGAGCAGGTCTGGGAATGGTGCAGGGGGGTAAGTTTACCCCTGCACCTGGACCTGCTCGCCAGGCGGATAGGAATCCTCACAAGGAAGGATTTTACAAGGTGGAATTTATGTTTCTTTTGCTTATTGGGGAGAGAGACCCAGTGCGAGCGGGGGAGGGGCAGAGAGAAAGGGAGACAGGGAATCTGAAGCAGGCTCCAGGCTCCGAGCTGCCATCACCCCAGAAGGAGACCTTCTGGGCCACGAAGCGGTCACTCCCTTACTCTCGCCTCCAGCCCTGGGCGACCACTAAGCTACTTTCTGTCTCTATAGATTGACCTACGCTAGATATTTCATATACGTGGAATGAGACAAAACGTGGTCGTCCGTGTCTGCCTTCCTTCACTTGACACGATGCTTTCGAGGTTCAGCCCTCTTGCCATCAGCTATCCACGCATCACCCCTTTTTATGGCTGAGTCCTATTCCGCTGTGTGGCCAGACTATATTTTGTTTCTTCGGCTCAGGTCACGATCTCATGGTTCATGGGTTTGAGCCCCGCAGCGGGCTCTGTGGGGCTTGGGATATTCTCTCTCTCTCTCTCTCTCTCTCTCTCTCTCTCTCTCCCCCTCCCTCTCTGCCCTTCTCCCGTTCTCTCTCTCTCAAACAAAATTTTAAAAATTAAGAATAAATAAAAAGAAAGAGGGGCGCCTGGGTGGCTCAGTCAGTTGAGCATCCGACTTCAGCTCAGGTCATGATCTCACAGTCCGTGAGTTCAAGCCCCGCATCGGGCTCTGTGCTGATAGCTCAGAGCCTGAGCCTGGAGCCTGCTTCAGATTCTGTGTCTCCCTCTCTCTCTGACCCTCCCCCGTTCATGCTCTGTCTCTCTCTGTCTCAAAAATAAATAAACATTAAAAAAAAAGATTAAAAAAAAAAAAGAAAGAATCCATTTCATCTGGGAGGCAAGCAAAGACTCTAAGACGCATCAGAATCGTCCAGGCTTTTATTCTTTCTTTTTGTCCCAAAGACCTGTGCCCCTTTAAAGTCACACACGGACTCTGACTTAGTCCGTCCGGGCGGACACCATACCATGTTCCAGGTGGCTTTCACACATTTGTCTCTTCACTGGGAAGTCCAAGGTCAAGGTGCCAGTGGGTTTGGTTCCCAGCCAGGCCTCTCTTCCTGGTTTGCAGACGGCCGCCTTCCTGCTGTGTCCTCAGGTGCTAGAGAGACAGCGAGCTCCGTTCTGCTTTTGTAAGGACACCAGTCCCATCGTGGGGGCCCCACCGTCACATTCTCATCTAGACCTGGTTACCTCCCAGAGGCCCCACCTGCAAATCCCCTCATCACATGGGGGATGAGGGCTTCAACGTAATGGATTTCTGGGCGACACAAAAACAGTCCGTGGCAGACTCTTTGTCCGGTTCTCTTCCATGAGGCTACACCTTCCTGACGGCTCCTTTCCTCGATCCCTGAACAAGCGTTTCGTAGCAGGTCCCGTCCACACAGCACCCGTCCTCACTGCAGTCGAGCTCCCGGCACGGCCCAAATCCCTGATGTCTTTCCGCTCTCTTGCTCACTCTTCCTTCCCTCTCGTGCAGAGTGACTGTTTGACAAGAAACCCACCTGGGCACTTCCCTGTCTTATCCTCCCCAACCCATCCCCAACCCACCTTAGCTCTCAACAAAGAACTTGACTTTTGTGCACTTTATTTCAGACTCGCTGAATCAACGTAAGACCCAAAACTCAACCCCCCGGCAGGACATTCTCGCCGAGAAGACCCCTCGGGGAGCGAACAGAGTGTGTGCCGTGAGCCGCAGTTCCCGGCCCTCCCCGCGGGGAAAAGACTGGAAATGCCACGAGACGGGGGAGCCGCCCAAGCAAAGGGACCGAAAGTGGCAGCAAGCTGCGGGCGTTCACAGGAAGGGCGAGTCTCCGGTCAGAATCTGTGAATATCGCGAAACGGACGATCCTAAACCAGGCTCCAAGCTTGTGCCTTCCCAGAGAGATGCCGCAAGAAACCGTATCCCCAACTGGGGCTCAGATATCCCGAAACAAAATCCTGTCCTAACCAGTAATCAAAAGATCTGTAAAAACTACGGATATGACAGACTCTTATGGCAAAGCATTGTCTTGATCCCGTTTGTGAGGAGTCAGACGGGGCCGGAGTCAAACGTGTGGCCTCACGATTACAACAATGTGCTTCACAGCCATAATAACATTCGCATGGGGACGGACGTTCATGAATGGGATCCATTTGGAAAAGCCTTTGGTGAAGACGTCTGCCTCAACGTATGCAGGACTCACGTTACAGAGAAAACCTACGCGTCCGATCCACGTGGAATCACCTTCCGAGATAGCTCGATCCATGAGGCACAGAGGCAATCCTGTATGGCAGAGGCAAATCATGAGAATAAGCAAGATGAGAAATCCTTTGCCCACCCTGCAAATTCTGACTCACGCAAGGAGACTAAGCCCGGAGGGGGGAAATACAAATGTCAAGAATGTAGGAAATCTTACCTGTATCAGTCGTCCCTCGTGAGACACATGGAAATTCACACCGGAGAGAAACCCTACAAATGCCAGACATGTGGGAAAGCCTTTAAATATTCCTTACACCTTAACAAACACTTGCAAAAGCACATTATCAAGAAGCCCTATAAATGCGGGCGATGTGGGGAGACCTTCAATGAGTTCTCAAAGCTTACCGAACATAGGAGGGTTCATATCATAGAAAAACCCTATAAATGCGAGGAATGTGGGAAAGCCTTCATCAGTTCTCACAGATTTAAAAACCACCTAAAAACTCACAGTTGATGGGCACCTGGCTGGCCCATTCAGAAGAGCGCGATCTCAAAGTCACGCTTTCAAGCTCCACGTGGTCTGTGGAGATTGCCTAAATAAATAAACTTGAAAAAAAATACAAAACGAAACTCACAGTTGAGAGGGGTCCTGCGTATGAAAGGAATGTGGGAGAAATTTCATTAGTTTTCTCGAAATAACGAGCACATGAGGACGTTTTGGGAGGGAGCTCGAGTCTTCCCTCAACGACAGAAATGTGAGAACCCAACACCTTGACATATTCACACCCTATGTAGGTAAGGTCTCTGGAAAGTTTGTCATCTTTTTTCGTCTTTGCTAGACGTTTCCCCTTGCACTGGAGACACGCCCTATGAATCTAAGGAATCTGGAAAACCCTTCAAGGTTGTCTCAATGTAATCCTTGCACGAATTCACACTTTGGAGACTCGTCGTGGGAGTAAGGAACATGAGAAACGCCTCTTTAAGCATTCGCCCCTTGAGTTACCCAAGAGACTACATCCTGGAGATGATTCTAAGATTGTGATAGATCCAGGAAAGTCTCCCCGCTTCCAAGGCACAGATGAGTACATAGTAGGAGAGAAACACAGTAAATGCTAGGATTGTTGCCACTGCCTTGCCTCATCCTTCATCTGGGACCAAAATTCATTGCTTTCCAGTTTTGGTTCTCTAATAAAATCCTCCGAGATGATGAATATACTCTCTGTGTGCCTTTTCAGCTCTGAATTTTCAATATGTAGTAGCTTTGTTAGTATTTACACATGGGTGTTCTCACCAACACGAGGCCCTGTTTGAGCCTCATTTATCTTTTGATTTTTTTTTAATACTTATTTCTAAGAGAGAGAGAGAGGGAGACAGAGAATCCGAAGCAGGCTCCAGGCTCCGAGCTGTCAGCACAGAGCCTGACGCGGGGCTCAAACTCATGGACCTCAAGACCATGACCTGATCCAAAGCCGGACACTTAACCAACTGAACCACCCAGGCGCCCCTGAGCCTCCTTTAATTCAAGTTGGGGTTTGGTGTGCTCTGGGATAACATTTTTTTTTGTCAGTTGGTTGTTACTGGTCATGATTTGACTGCATTATGGTCCGAGTATGTGGTCTTTATGATGCTGCTGTGGAACATGTGTTCTGATGTTCATTTCAGTCCCATGGGGCTGACTTCCGTCAACTGCCTGGCCACGTGCATTCTTCTCATCCTCTTTAGTAAGTATAAGGGTCCACAGACTTGTTTTTGCAGAGTTAGCCCCGTTGAAGGTTTGTAAATGCATTTTCTACATTTTCTCATAACAGATAGTGGGTAGATCTTGCAACCCTGACAGAATTCACTGGCTTGGATTCCTAGAAAGCTGTACGAAAGACGAGAGTGTCACTCATTTTGTCTTAACTAAGTTCCCGTTGCTCTCTTTCCTAGCTGCTCTCTGGAGACTGGGTGAAATTCCCTGAATTAGCACAAGCAACTTTAGGATCATTGAAGTGAAGGTCATGGTCCCAATAACACAACCTTCAAAACACAAGAGTCCTCACTCCCCTGGACATGTTTTTGGGTGTCTGTGGCTGCAACAGACTGTGTGGCTAGACTAAGTAGATGAAGCAAGCCCCTGATTTGATTAAGGAGCATTTTAAGGGAGATTTTTTTAAACACGGAATTTCTTTGGTGTTGGGTGGGATCAGGGTTCAGTACCTGTCTGAATGGTCAAGATTCTTGAGTGTTTCACATTCTCTTACTAACAAAATTTTTGATTCTTGATCTGTTACTGAGTAAGCTTGTAATACAATACCCCATTAGAGAAGTGTATTCTCAAAGTCTTTTAAAGTTTTTTAAAATGTTCATTTAATTTTGGGGAGAGAGAGAGAGACAGTGAGCATGAGTGTGGGAGGGGCACAGAGAAAGGGAGACACAGAATCCGAAGCAGGCTCCAGGCTCCTAGCTGTCAGCACAGAGCCCGATGCAGGGCTCAAACTCATGGACCTCGAGATCATGACCTGAGCCAAAGCCGGACACTTAACCAGCTGAGCCTCCCAGGTGCCCTGATGGAAGTCTTACAGCTTTGTCAATTCTTGCTTAATGTGTTTGTAGACAATGTTATTAGATGCATAGGAGTTTGGGCATTTTCTTTATTACAGGTGAGTTTTTTGCTTCCTGTATGTTTTAACCATCTTTTCTACTAACACTTTATTTTTGTTCATTCATATATTAAGGGAAAGCCCCTTACTATGTGGAAGACTTTACATATATCACTCCATTTATCACTCACCACCACTCCACAAATAAATGCTTATCTCCTTCTTATAACTGAGGAAACTGAAGCACAGAAGTTAAGGAAACTTGCTGATGTTAAACAGCTTCCTTTGAGTTTCAAGGCAGTGGGTGTTTTCATGGTCAAGTTCAGGCTTTCACACATGTATTAGTTTCCTGTTGTTGTTACAACAAATTATCACAAATATAGGGACTTTAGACAACCCAAATCTCTCATGTTACATTGCTGGCAGTCAGAAGTCCAGAATGGGTCTCGCTGGGTGAAAATCAACGTGTCCTCAGGGCTATATTTTCTGGAAGCTCTAGGGGAAAGTTTATGTTCTTGCCTTCTCCAGCTTTTAGAGGCCACCCACATTCCTTCGTTGATGGCCCCTTCTCCATCTAAACCAGCAACAGGGGTTGAATTCTCACATCACATCCCTCTGACTCATGATGCTAAGAGTCCTTCCTCTTTCATTTATAGGGACACCTGTGACTACATTGGGCCCATCCAGATAGCCCAGAATCATCTCCCATCTCAGATCAACTTATTAGCAACTCTGAATTCCATCTGTGACCTTAATTCCCTTTTGCTATATAGGATAACATACGCACAGGCTCTGGATATTAGCACATACACATCTTTGGGGGCCATTTTCTGTCTACCACAGTAACTTATGAAATTATCAAGCTTATTAACTGACTGAAAGAAAACCTTCAAACCTTCAAGTTATTCTGGCCTTTGAGACTGTGCTGTTCATCACAGATATTTTCCTGAGCATCTCCCTGAGGCCAAGGACTGTGGAAGACTCTGGGTCTCTATCGGGTCAGCAAATTTTTTCCATGGAGAGCCAAAGAGGAAACATCTTAGGCTCTGTGGGCCAGGTTGTCCCTGTCTCCACTGCCCAGCTCTTCCATTGTCGCATAAAGCAGCCGTAGACCGTACACAACAAATGGATGCGGCTGTGTCATTTCTGGACACTAAAACTTCGAATTTCACATACTTTTCCCATATCACAAAATAGTCTTTTGATTATTTTTTGTTTCCAATTTAAGTTTTGTTTTTATTTAAGTGATCTCTCCACCCAACACGGGGCTTGAACTCACAATCCCACAATCAAGAGTCACATGCTCTACCGCCAGCCAGGTGCCCCCCAAAACGTAAAAGCATTCTTGGCTCACGGGACTGATTTGGGCAACAGGCTGTAATTTGCTGGCCACTGGTCTAAAGGAAAGAACAAAACAAGCTTTTATCTCATGCTTTCTTGTGGATAACACATATATAGAGGCGTGGCTCTCTATCCTGATTTTTTTATTTTTCTTCTCAATTTTTTTAAAAATTGGAAAATATGGCAACCCAAATTCTACAGAGATGGATAGATACAGTTCAAAGTCAGTCGGGGCGCCTTGGTGGTTCAGTCGCTTTCGTGTCTGACTATAGCTCAGGTCATGATCTCATGGTTCACGGGTTCAAGCCCCACAGCAGGCTCTCTGCTGTCAGCACGGAGCCCGCTTTGGATCCTGTCTCCCGCTCTCTCTGCCCTTCCCCCACCTGCGCTCACTCTGTCTCTCAAAAATAAAACATTAAAAAAAATTCTTTGAAATAAATGTCTTTAACCAATTTGTAAATAAATACGTACATACATACATAAATAGAAGTCAATAAAGAGATCCCCACATACCATCCAGGCCCCTCACAAATTTATTTTGAATTTTGTGTGTGTGTGTGTGTGTGTGTTTACTGCCCCTGCATAAATTCCCAAATCTATTTCCTGGTTTTAGCAGTCAATATTGCTGCGTTGCACCGGACGCACGTGTCCAACGGAAAAGCATTTCAGGCAGGAGATGAATTGGATGATTCCATTCGTATGAAATTTCCAGAAGAAGCAAATCTGAGAGACAAGATCGCCCCAGCGGGAGGTGGGGCAGGAAGCTGACCGCAGGCTGGCAAGAGGGAAACTTCGGGGACGGAGGCAATGATCCAAGACTGGGCTGTGGTGATGATTGTAGGACTCTGTAACTTTGTGAAAAGTCACTGCCTGTTCACTGACAATGAGTGGCTTTTACGATCCGTAAATTACCCGAGACGGCAAGAAAGGGGGAAAGGAGACGGAAAAAGGAACATCAAAGGCCTTCTTGGGTGCCCACAGCTGCGGGGTGCCCAAAAGCTCTGCGAAGTTCAGCTCCGGGTGTTTGGGGAGGGCCTGGGGGCGGGGGCGGCCTGTGGATGAAGGCGCGCTTGGCCCCCCCCCCCCCCAAGCCCCACCGCCTGCGACTGTCGCCCACCAATTTGTCCTCGGATCACCAATGGGTGCATTCAGTCTCTCCCTGTCGGCCCCAGACCAGGCTGAGGGGGCTGGAGCCACTGTTACCCCCCAGGGAGCACCGTGCGGAGAGAAAGGATCCTGGCTGGGAGTCAATCCCTAAACTCAACTCCAAGGAGAGGCGAGGAAGGGTGTGGCTTTGGGAATTCCTCCTGCCGCCCCATTGCCTACGTCCTCGGTTCCGACAGGTGCCACATGAGAATTTGTAACCATTGGTTTCACAAAAATCCTAGGGCTTCTAAGTGCTTTGCGGACACGAGCTCGTTTCATGCTCACGCCAACCCTGTGCGGTGGGTGCTATCTTCCCACTTTATAGCAGAGGAAACTGAGGCACAGAGAGGCTAAGCCAGCTGCCCAAGGTCACACAGCCAGCTGTCCGGCACCACACTTGCCTCTAAGCCCTAGGCGGGGAGGCGTCCCTGCAGTGGCGGGGTCGCCACTGTGGCTTCTTGTCTGTCCTCCCCCCTGGGATGCGAGCTCTGGGAGCAGCGACCCCGTCTGGGGCACAGAGAGAGGTATTGGCTGAACACTGCGGAATAAGAAAGGAGGGGTGGGGCTCAGGATGGCCGCATCCCTTGCCGGCCTCCCAAGCCCTCCCAGCGCGCTCTGCTCCGGGAGCTGTCTTCGTGGCGGGGCCTCCAGTCCCAGCGAACGGATCCTCTGGGCGACGCTGAACCAGAAGGAAACCCGGGCCTGGAAGGTCGGACGGAGCCGAGCCCTCTCGCGGCGGGACACGGGCGCCACCTGGCGGCGGGGTCCCGCCAACGCAGCGCCCGCCGAGAGACGGGGGTTCGCTCTGGGCGAGGCTCTCAGAACGTTCCCGGCGGTGGTCCGGAAAGCAGTGTGACGCTGGGAACCGTCTATTGGCTTCCAGGCCTTTCTGACCGTGATGCACAGCAAGAAATCATCTCACATCACCATAGTTTCGGGAAATGCCACCCTGTACGGCATGATGTTTTTTATTCTACTCTATTCCTGTTTTGAAATGCCGGTCCGGTCCCCTTGAACTGATTTACTCTCAAATAAATCTCCGCTGGTAATCAGGATAGAGTTATCCATGGCCTCGATTATCCTCAGGTGTTTTCTTTTTCTTTCCAGCTGACAAAGGTTGCGATGGAGAAAGTGTTCGCACCCGGACCACTCCCCAGCAGTCGTCTCTCGCCACGTCCCCAGGGAGTCCCCTGCCAGCCCCGATTCAGCATACACTGGGCTCAGAGAGGCTAAGACACTTGTCCAAGGCCACACAGGTTATATGCAGCATGGCTAGTGTCTGCCTCACTCCTGGAGGATAGAAATCACAAGTGCTCCAAATATCAGTGCTATGAAGCACATTTTAGTTCAGTCCTTTCTCCGTTTTTGCCGAGAAGATTGTGCTGCGCCGGCCTGCTGGGGTTTTGATGCTTTTTAATATAGATTAATGACATTCCAGAGCTCGTGCTTAAAAATGCGAGTCGTCAGGGGGAGCCTGGGTGGCTCAGTCAGTTGAGCGTCCGACTGCAGCTCAGGTCATGATCTCCCGGTTCGTGGGTTCGAGCCCCACGTCAGGCTCTGTGCTGACAGCTCGGAGCCTGGAGCCTGCTTCGGATTCGGTGTCTCCCTCTCTCTCCGCCGCTCCCCTGCTCATGCTGTCTCTCTCTCTCTCTCTCAGAAATAAATATTAAAAAATCAAAAAATAAACAGGCTCAAACAGGGCCTCGTGTTGGTGAGAACACCCATGTGTAAATACTAACAAAGCTACTACATATTGAAAATTCAGAGCTGGAAAGGCACACAGAGAGTATATTCATCATCTCGGAGGATTTTATTAGAGAACCAAAACTGGAAAGCAATGAATTTTGGTCCCAGATGAAGGATGAGGCAAGGCAGTGGCAACAATCCTAGCATTTACTGTGTTTCTCTCCTACTATGTATTCATCTGTGCCTTGGAAGCGGGGAGACTTTCCTGGATCTATTACAATCTTAGAATCATCTCCAGGATGTAGTCTCTTGGGTAACTTAAGGAGCAAATGCTTAAAGAGGCGTTTCTCATGTTCCTTACTCCCACGACGAGTCTCTCCCATCTCTCTGCCCCTCCCCCGCTCACGCAAACTCTTTCTCCCCCTCTCAAAATAAATAAAAACATTGAAATTTAAATTTTTATCAAAGTTTGTTGATTCATGGGAAGGCAAGCTGGTGCAGCCACTCTGGAAAAACAGTTTTCCTCAAAAAACTAAAAATAGAACCACCCTATGACCCAGCCATCGCACTACTAGGCATTTATCCAAGGGATACAGGGGTGCTGTTTCAAAGGGACACATTCACCCCAATGTTTATAGCAGCGCTATCGACAATGGCCAAAGTATGGAAAGAGCCCAAATGTCCGTCGATGGATGAATGGGTAAAGAAGATGTGGCCTATATATGCAATGGAGTATTACTCGGCAATCAAAAAGAATGAAATCTTGCCATTTGCAACCACGTGGATGGAACTGGAGGGTATTATGCTAAGGGAAATTAGTCAGAGAAAGACAAACATCATATGACTTCACTCATATGAGGACTCTGAGACAAAACAGATGAACATAAGGGAAGGGAAGCAAAACTAATATAAAAACACGGAGGGGGACAAAACAGAAGAGACTCATAAGTAGGGAGAACAAACTGAGGGTTCCTGGAGGGGTTGTGGGAGGGGGGATGGGCTAAATGGGGAAGGGGCACTAAGGAATCTCCTCCCGAAATCATTGTTGCACTCTATGCTAATTTGGATGTAAATTTAAAAAAAAAAAGTTTGTTGATTCAGAAAGGAAGTAATATTCTTCCTAGAGTTGCCTAGTAAACATACTCCCTTGCTATTCAAATGTGTCTGCAGCTGTTGGGATCCTTGTAATTCTTGTACCTAAAATTCTGTACCTGGAATCAATCGCTTGTCCAGTGAAATAATTGGACAATCAAAGGTGGAGAAGCTAGCTGTGATCGCTAGTGGGGTTATGATGACCTCTGACCTCCAGAAGGTCAACCAGGTCCGTCTTAAATGGACAGGGCTCGACATCACTGGCTTGACCCTTAAAAAAAATATTTTTTTAAGATGGGGATATGTTAATGCAGGGGACACCTGGGTGGCTCAGTGGGTTGAGCGTCTGACTCTCGATTTCAGCTCAGGTCACGATCTCTCGGTTTGTGAGTTCACACCCCGCGTTGGGCTCCATGCCGACGGTATGGAGCCTGCTTGGGATTCTCGCGTTCTCCCTCAAAAAATAAGTAAATAAATACATACACAAATACATACATAAATCTTGCAGTGTAAATAAACAAATACAGTCTTGCAGTGAAAATACGCATCTATAGTTCAGTTGATAGAATTTCACGGGGAGAGAACACACAATTTGTCACTCCAGGTAACCTGTACTGGAAAGGGTGTGCACAAAAGCTCAGAAGTGCAACTAAAGTGTTTTGCTCTTAAAATTGACCCTGCGATGCTGTGTGTGTGTGTGTGTGTGTGACAGTAACCTACGTGATTGCAGCATCACAGAGCAGCCACAATTTCAGGAATGTCACCGGTGAAATACGCAGCTGGTCATTCATGCTCCCGGGGCAAGGTCAAAGTCAACGCTGATTGGCACATTCTGTTCTGGGGGATTTTGTGTGTGTGTGTGGTTCTCTTAAGATTTTTAAGTGATCGCTACACCCAACATGGGGCTCGAACCTACAACCCTGCATGTTCCATTAACTGAGCCAACCAGGTGCCCCAACTGGCACATTTTGGACAATTACTGAAGCCAAGGCCAAACTCCGATGTGCCCCAACGTTGCTCCCCAACTCCCCGCCCAAGGCATTTAGAGCTTCCACATAAAAAAAAGTGGGAAACCACACCTTCTTTTCCAGCTCAAGACCCAGGTCCCAGATAACTCTTTGCAGCAAAAAGCTCCTGAAAACCTCTGTGATCAAGCAAAGGAGGAAACATGGGGTCTCCTGTATTAGGATTTATTTATTTATTTACTTTTTTGCTGGCAAAATTTGAAGGCAACTTCCACTTTGTTCTAAGTTTATTTATTTTGAGGGGGGAGAGGGGCAGAGAGAGGGAGAGAGAGAATCCCAAGCAGGATCCTCACTGTCAATGCAGAGCCCATCGCGGGGCTCGGACCCACGAACCATGAGATCATGACCTGAGCCGAAATCTGAGAGTTGGGCACTCAACCAACTGAGCCCCCAGTGCCCCGAGTTGTTAAATATTTACCGACGGGTAGGCCTCACCAGGTTATAGGGCAGGATGTTGGGAGGGGAAGACTGGATTATCTGAACAAATGAGAAACTATGCCAATTTTAATCTTCAGTCTGGATTTAGATTAAATTTAGACAGGGCATTCAGCAGGACTCAACGGCCAGAAAGAGTGACCCGTGGTGTTCTAACCCTCTCCTGCCCAAACCACCTCCCCAACCCCAGCAGGAAGGGAGACAGTCTGCTCGATCTCTGGGGCCATGCAGCAGGCATTAGGGCTGTCCACAAATATTCTTCTCTCTCTCTCTCTCCTTCCAGACACATGGACAGATTGCATTGCCCACCCTTCTTTGAAGTTCCACATCATCGGGGGCGCCTGGGTGGCTCCGTCGGTTAAGCGTCCGACTTCGGCTCAGGTCATGATCTCACAGCTCGTGGGTTTGAGCCCCACATCGGGCTCTGTGCTGACAGCTCAGGGCCTGGAGCCTGCTTCCGATTCTGTGTCTCCCTCTCTCTCAAACCCTCACCCACTCGTGCTCGCTCTCTCTCTGTCTCTAACCCTGTCTCTCAAAACTTAACAAACATTAAGAAAAAAAAAAATTCTTGCAGTCACACATCATGACATGACCTACTTGGGTCAATAAATGCAAGTCCAGTGACACGGATCATATCCACACGGAAGCTGTAAGAACTTTGTCAGCCTAGGGGGCGCCTGGGTGGCTCAGTCGTTTGGGCATCCGACTTCGGCTCAGGTCACGATCTCACGGTCCATGAGTTCGAGCCCCGCGTCGGGCTCTGTGCGGACAGCTCAGAGCCTGGAGCCTGTTTCAGATTCTGTGTCTCCCTCTCTCTCTGACCTTCCCCCATTCATGCTCTGTCTCTCTCTGTCTCAAAAATGAATAAACATTAAAAAAAAAAAAAAAGAACTTTGTCAGCCTTACCACTTTCTCTGTTTCCCAGGGCCAAAGAATTAGCAACGCTCCAGGCGGATGCTGTGCCACCGGCCTGGGTCACAAAGGTGACGCAGAGGAGAGCCCTTAGGGGACCCACATAAGACCAGGAACACCAGCAATAAGCCTTTGCAGTATAAGGCCACTGAGATCCTGGGGGGGTGTTCGTTACTGCGGCATAACCCAGCCCATCCTGACTGATACACCCCAGTTCTCAGTAGAGCCTGAAATGTGGAGGTCTCAAAAATAAATAAATAGACAGATAGATTAAATAAATAAATAAATAAATAAATAAATAAGAATGAATGAATTGCAGGGAGTAGGGACAAAGGTCATACATTTCCCCCTGGGCCAGAGGTAAAGGGAACCGCCATGTGTCCAGCCTGGTCGCCCACATATACACTTGTAACTGGGCTGGGGTAACAGGCTCTGACCTTTATTTTCTAGGGTCGCAGCTCATGCTGACCCTGACATCTTTCCTCCAAGTCTTCCCCTGCTGCCCAGTCCTGGGGGGGGGGGGCAGTCTTGGGGCTCCGGGGGGAGGACGAGGAACGAGGAGCTGCAGAGACAGGGTCATGAGGCACAAGGAGAGCCCGGCAGGTAGAGACAGGAGAGGGAATTAGAAGTGGGGAAGCAGACACAGGACAGGGGAGGCGGGGGACCAGCAGTGATGGGGGCAGAGATGTGAACAGGAGACAGAAACACACACTGAATGGGAAGCCAAGACGACAGGAAATGGGGAGACAGGAAGGGAAATGGGGGGGCGGGGTTTGGAAAGAGAGAAAGGGACCAGGAGACATCGCTGAGCAGACGACAGCCAGCGGATGGACACAGGGACAACGGGAAGGGCAGGGGCAGACAGATGCAGAGCAAAGACTCACAGAGGGCCTGGAACCAGGAGGGTCGCGGGGAAATCTCAAGGCAGAGAAGGGCCTGCAGGGAGCCAAGGGCAAGGAGGGGGGCGGGGGGCGGGCCGCTAGTCTTTGCTGGTGCCGGTCCCGGGGCCTGCGCTTGACTCTGACCCGGTGCCCCTGCTCTCCGCACCCGCGGGGCTGTCCTGGCCTCCGCTGGACCTCAAGTATCCGGTGGAGCCCAGGTAGCTACTAGAGCTGGGGGTTCTGAAGGTCACGCGGCCCCCAGTCGAGCCCCGGCTGGACACGGGCGCCCCCACGGCGCTGGCAGAACCGAAGGTCACGCGGCCCGTGCTGGAGCCGGGTTCTCCCAAGGCGACGCGGCCGACGTTGGTGCTCGTGGTGCGGTCTCCACTGGATGCCAGGACGCCACTAGTCCTCTGGCTCAGGATGGACCCGGGGACCCCGCTGGGGCTCTTGGCGGTCGTCAGGGGTGAGCCCGAGCTGACCCTCTGGATGCTGGGGAGGCTGGAGACGCTCAGGTTGCTGTTGACCTTCCTCAAGGCCTCGGCTAATTCCTTCTCTTGCTGCTCCTGCGCCTCGAGCTGTGTGGGGGGAGGGGAGGGGGCGAATGAGGGCCCCACCAGGGGGCTGAGGACCTGCCCCGGGAGGGAGGGCCTGCCTCCCATCCTCACCAACTGCGTCACTTGGCTGCGCAGCTCTTCCTTGCTCATCGGATAGTCGTCTTTGGCCTCGAAGCCTGGGAGGTCGTCCCTAAAGTGGGGGGTGGCGGGCGGGAGGCAGGGAGGACACTCAGCCCCACAGGAGGCCAAGGGCTCCCCGTTGCGCTACCCAGAGACCTTGCTCCGGCCAGCCCGAGCGCCCTTGGCCCTTTCTGGTCTCCCCGGGGCCAGCTCTGTCCTCAGCAGCCCCCTACTCCTTCTCGAGGCGATCACTCCCACCTTCTACTCCGCCCCAGAGCCACACCCACCCTCCGGGATCCTGGAGCCCCCCCAAAAGCCTCCATCCCACTGTCGCCTCTGCCCCCACGGAATCTCCTCCTCCTGCCCCTCCTTCCCGCCCGGAGGCCTCACGGGTTGTCAGGGAGCTGCGGCGGGGCCAGCTTCTTTGGAAGATCCTCGGGGCTCTGGCCCAGAACCAGGAGGGCAGCGGTAGCCAAGCTGGAGGGGGTGGGGGTCTGGAGGGTGGATAAGCCAGTGGTCGGCTCACCCCCAAGGCCCTGGCCTCCAAGCTTCTGGTTCCCTGTCCCCCCCCCCCCAACCGCCCGCCCACACAGTACCCCCCACACCTCCACCCGGACGTCTACGTAGGCCTGCACCGTCAAGAGATCAACCAGCCGCTTCTCGATGAGGCCCAGGAAGAGGCTGATGTCCCGGTCTCTCATGTGGGTCTTGACCCCCAGGAGGTCCTTGATGATGGTGTTGTCACACTGGGCCCTGGTGAAGAGCTGCTGGATGTCTGAGGCCGGAGGGGACAGGCCGTCACGGATGCGACGCCCTGCCTCTCCCTGCCCTCCGGTCTCCGCTGCTCCGGAGCGACGGAGATGCCAAGCCAGGCTCTGGGATGGAAAGCCACTTGCCCGAGCTCAGAGGGCACGAGAGCGACACTGTGGGCCTGGCCAGCCGGCTCCCGAGGAACCACAGGGCTTCAAACAGTGAGGGGGGGGTCAAGGGGAAAGAGGACAAAGTCACCACCTGCTGAAAGACTTCTTCACGCAGCTCAGGAACACCCAACTCCCATCCCGCCCAGTGACCCCCCCCCCACCTCAGGAGCTCCCCCAGAGAGGTACTCACACGGGTGCTCCCCTGGGGGGGGGTGCTCCCCTGGGAGATCCACCACTGAGGCTGTTTCCTGTGTTTTTTAAATATTGGGCCACCCCCCCCCCCCCCCCCGCTGCTGCCCCGACTGCATTAACCACTGCCCCTGATGGGCCCGCTTGTATCTAGTTATTGTTCGGCTGTGACTGGTTATTGTTAGTGACATCAAGCGGCACCCGTGACCTTGACACAAATCTCGCATGGCACACCTGACCTCACTGCGTCTCTACCGCTTGTCCCCGTGGTCCCGGGGGTCCCTCCCTGAACGTCCCCCCCCCCCCCCGCGCTGCTCACTCTGAATTTCAGGGGCATCTCCAAACCCACTCCTTCTCCCACGTTCCCTGTCTCATAGAGGGGTCTTACCCCACCAGGCCAGACCCCGTGTGCTTCACCCCCCCCCATGACCCATCCGTCTGCTACTTCTGGGCTCCCTTCCCTCCTCTCTCCCTCCTCCTCTCCTAACCTCCCCACCCATGGCCTCTCCTGCTCACAGCCCTACCATGGCTCCCCAGTACCCCAGCCTGGCATCTCTTCAGGATCCACCACCCTGCACCTCCCACCCACGCCCTCACATCCCCTCTCCACACAATGAGCCGACATTCCTGGGAGCACCTCCAGGCCTCGGCCCCACGTGCTGGGAGCACCTACCCCTCCCAGCTCTGCAGTTAAACACTCACCCCTCAAACTCAGCCTCCAGCATTTCTGCTCCCAGGAAGCCATGGGTCACGGCCCACCCCCACCCCCCCCTCACAGAGCAGGTGTCAGCCAGCTGTAGGCCCCTGCACCATTTTTTTTTTTAACAAGGGACCCCTCCTTTTGGTCCTCAGCTGGGCCTCGCACGTTACGGTCCCCACATTCCAAGCGGGGTCGAGGCTCCCACCCCGTCTGAGGGTCCGTCCTTCACCCTAGCCCCTCCGAAGGTTGTGGAACACCCAGCGCCCAGGCTGGTCTCCTCTCCACCCCTGCCCCCCCCTCCACCCCACCCCTGCCTCCTCACCTAGCACAGGGCAGCAGTCACGGTCACCACAGAGCAAAGGAGGATCTGCCGGTAACCGATCTCCTACTGTGACCACAGGTGGCCCCCCTGCTTGCTCAGAGGCACCAGGGCCACCTTCTGTCCCTTCCCGACGGTCACCCCATCCAATTCTCGTGACAACCCAGGAATCCACGCGCGGCCTCCCATTCCAGTTGCCAGAGAGGCTCAGGCCCAGGAAACCGCACCCAAATGACGGCGCTGGCTTCAAACCCGGGGCAGCCTGACTCTTGGGCCCTGCACCCTGGAAGGATGGCAGGATGGAGGAGTGGATGGGGGGTACCGGGTGGGCAGACGGGCCCATCTCCAGGCGGCCGGCCCGGGGCCGGCCGCGCATCGTGTCCTCCCAGGTGAAGGAGGTGGGGCCGGCGCTCACCGGCCTTGAGCTTCTCCAGCTGTCCCCGAAGGTCCTGGAAGCGGGCCTCCACCTGGTCGGCCTCCGCGCGCACCTCGTCGGTTCGCTGCTGCAGGGCCCTTCGCTGCTGCTCTCGTAGCTCGCGAAGGTTATCCTCGCTCTGGCGGGTGCTCGCCAAGGTCTCCTGCAACTGCGGGGCGCGAGCGAGCGGCCGGAGGTAGCTGGAGCAAGGGCGGGGGGCGTCGCGCGCGCGCGGAGGAGGCGGAGGGGAGGGGAGAAGGGAGTGGGGAAGGGGGGCCTCCCTCACCTCCTTGATCTCCTCCTGCAGGCGCTCCAGTTCCGAGTTCTGCTCGTTGATGAAGGTGAACTCCGCGAAGTTGCGCCCCTCCCCTGGCGAGAGGCGGGAGAGGCGGATCCAGGGGGCCGGAGGCGGAGGACCCGCGCGGGACAGGGAAAGGGACGGGGAGGACGACCACGCAGAGACAAACACGCAGAGACCAAGGGAGGCAGAGACGGAGGAGCACAGAGGCAGGCAGAGCAAGTCGGAGTAAGAGAGACGGCGGCCAAGTCCAGAGAGAGACCCAGAGATGCCGAGAAACGCAGAGCAAGAGAGAAGTGAGGCAGAGAAAGCAGCGGGGGGGGGGGGGGGGGGGGGGGCGGGGGGAGAGAGGGAGAGAGAGAGAGAGCGCGCGGGCGCGCGCGCGCGCGCGAGACCAGGCCCCGGGGACTACAGCAACAAGCACCGGAGGGAGACTCCCAGAGGTCGAGGGCAGATGTGGAGAGTGGCCGGCAGGCCCTCGAAGGGGGGGCGGCGGGACGGGGACACAGACACGCCCAGAAACAAACACCAAACGGAAATAAAGACACCCCGAGGGGACTGAGCGTTCCAGGCCCCAGGGGGACCAGCGCAGAAGGAAGAGACCGGGGAGGGAGAGAGACGGGGGCGCACGGAGCCGGGCGAGTAGCGCGTCCCTGACGCCTCGCGTCTGCATCGCAGGTGCAGAAGCCCCCGGGGCCCAAGCGGAGGCCCCCGATGCGGGTGACCGAGCCCATCCCGCGCCTGGACGCCCCCCCCCCCCCCGCCCGCCGCCGCGGCCCCGTACTCACTCTCCAGGTACCTCTCCACCAGCACGTCCGGGTCGCTCTCCCCAGTCAGCTGGGACAGTTTGTTCATGGCATCTTCGCAGTGCAGCACCAGCTTCTCCTGGGACGTCTTCCGGAGGCCTTCGGCCACCTCCCGGGCTGCGGGAGTTGGGGCAGTGAGGTCGGCGGAGGGGCCGGGAGCCCCTGAGCCCCGTCCCCCTCCTCCCCACCCCCACCCCACCCCGGGCCGGCGGCCCGGGTCTCACCCCGCTTCTCGCGCTTGTCCACGACGGCGGGGTCCAGCTGCCGCTCATCGTTCTTGAGCTTGAGGAAGCGGTGGAACTGGTCGAGGTGCGCTATGTGCCGACGCAGGGTCTGCAGCTCCGTCTCGTTCTGGGCCACCTCCTTATCCGCCCTCTCCCGCAGCAGGCCCAGCTTGGTCTTTGCCTCCTCCCTGGGGGGGATGGGGGGGTGAGCCCTGGGGTCAGGGAGGACGGCGCAGCCTGGGGTCCCAGGGATGGGGCAGAATCAGAATCAGGTGGCAGCCCCCCCCCCCCCCCCAGGTCACAAAAAGGCAGAACACTTTCTAGGATCCTGCAAGGGAGTCAGGTGACAGGGGTGGAACCAGGGCGGGGACGGGGCCACATAAGGGACTGATGGCCTCGCCCACGAGGGGGCCGTGCTGCGAAGCACACACGGGGTCCTGAGGGGGGGGGAGGGAGGCTGTGCATTATTGTGTGAGCCGTGGGACAGGAGGCCACAGTTAGAGATTCTGCTCCCACCCCGGGAGGGTTAGACCCCAGGCGTTAAGGCAATCGGCCGAGTCCGGGGGTCGTGCGATTGGAAATAGCGGCCCGGACCATTCGGGGCCTCATGTTGGACACACAGATGACATCAGCCGCGTGTCAGGATACCGGGGACGCTCTGGAAGGCTCGGTCACTGAGCTTTTCAGCTTTTACACATAGTGCAGCGGAAATTCCTAGGGCCCCACGCGTCACGGGGTCAAAGATCACCCGGTCGTTATGTTGGGAGAACAGCAGGCCCATCTCTGCAGGTCCCTGCCCTCCAGCCATTCTCTCCCCACCTCCCCACCCGTGCCAACTTTGGCTGCCCCCAGCCCCAGCCCCAGCCCCAGCTTCTATCTCTGTTTTCTTTTTTTTTTTTTTTTTCCCCAGTTCACTTATCTATTTTGAGGAAGCGAGCTCCTGCGCACAAGTGAGGGAGGGGCAGAGAGAGAGAATCCTAAGCAGGCTCCCTGCCGACAGAGCCGGGTGCGGGGCTCGAACTCATGACCCGTGAGATCGCGACCTGAGCCGAAGTCAAGAGTCTGATGCTAAACCGACTGAGCCACGCAGGCGCCCTCACCAGCTTCGTGTTCTTTTCAAATTCCTTCAAGGCCTTCTCAAGTCAGCCCTCCTCGGTGGGAGGCCTCACCCCACCCTGCCACCAGCCCCCAGTGACACCTCCATCTCCAGGTGCTGGTGGCAGCCCTTCTCGGGGATTGGGACTCGTGGCGCTTTCCGTGCCTTGGGTTCCATGCCAACTGAGGGGCGGGGAAGAGGGATCCCAACTTCCCGACCTTTCTACAACAGCATCCCCGTGAGGTAGCCGCCACGATGACGGGTCCCGTCACCGCGGAGGAAGCAGGCTCAGAGAGCGGATGTGACCGGCCCCGGGTCATCCAGCAAGGAAGCGATGGACCCGCTGGCAGGTCTGACGGGAAGCGTCAATACGATGAGACCACCCTGTCCCGGTACCCAGCTAGCCTGCCCTCGGCCATCTGCCGGAGGAGTGTCATCGGAGGCCCCAAGCAAGGAAGAAATCTCAGCAACCGTTAAGGTCGATCTGGGCTATAATTGATGTCCTGAGGAATCACGTGCCATGAGTAAGCAGGCGTCATGAGGGACAAACAATATTCCTACCTGAAGAGAAGGCAGGAAACTGGGCGCCTGGGTGACTCAGTCGGTCAAGCGTCCGACTCTTGGTTTCGGTTCAGGTCTTGATCTCACGGTTTACAAGATCGAGCCCCACCTTGGGCTCTGTGCTGACAACTCAAAGCCTGGAACCTGCTTTGCTCTCTCTCTGCTCCTCCCCTGCTCACGCTCTGTCTCTCACTCTCTCTCCAAATATATAAATAACATTTAAAAAAAATTTTTTAACGTTTATTTATTTTTGAGGGAGAGAGAGCATGAGCAGGGGAGAGGCAGAGAGAGAGGCAGACACAGAATCCGAAGCAGGCTCCGGGCTCTGAGCTGTCAGCACAGAGCCTGAGGCGGGGCTCGAACCCACAAATGGCAAGATCATGACCTGAGCCGAAATCGGACTCTGAACTGACGGAGCTACCCGGGCGCCCCTATATAAATAAAACAAAACAGAATAGAGTGTAAAAAATAAAATAAAATAAAATAAAATAAAATAAAATAAAATAAAATAAAATAAAATAAAACAAAGAAGGTAGGAAACCATTCGGAGCAAGAGAAGGGGTCCAAGCTCATAAAGAAGCAAGGCTGGGGCAGGAGCCAGCGCGGGAGCCCCCAGACAGAGGCCAAAATGTACAACGGCGGGGAGCCGAAGCGGGGTCCTACCTGACGGTGTAGGCGGCCACAGAAGAGACCATTAGGGCGCTGACCGTGTGTCGCAGGGCGCTGATTTCCTGCCAGAGGACGGACGACACAGAACCGATGGCTTTCTTACGGCCTCGTCACTGTAGGGCCTTCTTTCAGGCCCGGCGCCCCCGCCCCCACCCCCACCCCCACCCCCACCCCCACCCCCACCCCCACCCCGCAATAAGCAGGACTCGCGGGCCTCGCAGATGCGTGGCCCTTCCTCGTTGGTGGCCGCTGGGCTGGCCTGCTGGCTCAGAGGGCTTCTCGCCGTGAAACCCTCACCCCAGAACATTCCTAAGAACACCCACCCAAGTTGGGTTCAGAAATGTGCGTGAATTTCCTAACTGTGACCACACCCATCCACTTTCTAGTTGCAAAGAAATGTCTTGGCGGTTATTATGGGTACAAAAGGTCCTTTCAGGAGAGAGAAGAGAGGAAATTTATATATATATATATATATATATTATATATTATATATTATATATTATATTATTATATTATATTATAATAATATATAATAGTATATATTATATATAATATTATATTATTATATTATATATTATATATAATATAATATTATTATATTATATATTATTATATATAATATTATGTTATTATATTATATATAATAATATATTAATATATTATTATATTAATATATATATTATATTAATTATATATTTATATATAATATATATATATTTACCCACGGATATAATGCGTATTATTTGAATGCAATTAGAAATGATGTTTCTCTGGGGTACCTTTTGGAAGACTTTTGGTTTGGGAACCTCTGTTAATGGTTTCTATGTTCATCAAGAATATCGAATCAACAGTGACGGGAGGAAGGGGGAGAAGTAAAACAGAATACAAAACAGAAGCAAATGAACCGAACTGTACTTTAAACAGGTTTTGGGGGAGCGCCTGGGGGGCCGAGTCTGTTAAGCGTCGGACTTGGGCTCAGCTCGTGAGCTCACGGTTCGTGGGTTCCAGACCCGCGTCGGGCTCCGTGCCGACAGCTTGGAGCCCGAACGTGGAAGGAGCAGAGAGAGAGAGCATCTTAAGCAGGCTCAGCACAGAGCCCGATGTGGGGTTCAGTCCCACAAACCGGGACATCAAGACCTGAGCCAAAATCAAGAGTCAGATGCTCAGTCTATTGAGCCCCCAGGCGTCCCGAACCCAGCACTTTAAACAAAGAACATAAGTACACAGAACCCCCACCAAAACCAGGAATTAATTCAAGGGCCTTCTGAATACGATAATTCTGGATAGAGAGACAGATCTATCCAGAACCATCACTGGACCCTCAGAGGGCAAAACGAACGAGTCGGGCTCTGTACTGACAGCTCAGAGCCTGGAGCCTGCTTCAGATTCTGTTGTCTCCTTCTCTCTCTGCCCCTCCCCCGTTCATGCTCTGTCTCTCTCTGTCTCAAAAATAAACATCGGGGTGCCTGGGTGGCTCAGTCAGTTAAGCATCCGACTTGGGCTCAGGTCATGATCTCACAGTTCATGGGTTTGAGCCCCACGTCGGGCTCTGTGCTCCCTCTCTCTCAAAAATAAACATTAAAAAAAAATTTTTTAATAAATAAATACACATTTTCTAAAAATTTAAAAGGGGCACCTGGGTGGCTCAGTCGGTTAAGTATCTGCCTTCAGCTCAGATCATAATCTCACGGTTTGTGAGTTCAAGCCCCTCACTGGGCTCTGTGCTTTCCTTGCAGAGCCTGCTTCGGGTCCTCCGTCCCCCTCTCTCTGCCCCTCCCCCTCTTCAGTGCGCTCTCTCCCTCTCTCTCTTAGAAAAAAAAATTTTTAATTAAAAAACAACAACAAAGTATATGTGTGTGTTCCCTAGTTCTCTCCAGAAAAAGGGCCTCAAAGCAATATTGCCCCGGGGTCACTGAGGCCCCTCTGGCAGTGGCTGTCTCATCATTTCTCAACACCTTCTCCTTTCCAGAAGGAACCAGGACTCCCGGGAGTAGCGTCGCGGCTAACTCCGGGGTGGGGGCAGAACGAGTGCAAATTACCTGGACTATCTTCCTGTGCCAGAAGGAAATGTTAAAACAAACAACAAAAACAAAAACGATGGGGCCCATCAAAAGGACACAGAGGCCAGCTTAAGGTCTCCCACTAGCCCAACCCGGGACAATTTGAACATCCTAATGAACGATGATGTAAGAATACTCGAAAGCTTCCTGATAACACACAAAATATACAGCGGAGAATGCGAGGCCCTTCCTTGAGTAAAATGCTAACTAATAAATGCAGGAGAGATGACGGAGGTCGAGAAAGGGGTCACCATTCGGCAGCCGTTGTGACAGTAATAATCATTCCGGCAAGAATCATTCATGGATGCCCAAACAACCGAGTGAAAAATGTGTCGGGGACCAAGATATTGACTAAGTCTCCAAAAATCTCTACTTACTCATCACAAAGGGAGACGTCCGTGGGAGGAATCTGGTTAACCAAGGGATCAACGGCGACATCGCTAGTTAAGGGACCGACGTGCCTCCTACCCAGTGCGTACCAAGGACACAATATCGCTTCTCTGGTGTTCCGCCAAAAATGCGCAAGGTGCATCTCATCGTGAAGAAAGATCGGACAAACCCACACGGAGGAGACTTGGCTCCAAAATGTCAAAGTCATGAAAACAAAGAAGGGCCCAGGGATGGTTCCAGATGAACAGAGCCAGGACAACCAAATGCGACGTGGGGCCCTGGCTTGGAGCCTGGAGCCGGAAAATCAAATCGGCTACAAAGAGCATCACTGGGACCATCAGAGAACTTTCAATAGGGACTGTTTAGGATTGTAATAACTTTGAAGTCCCTGACTTGGAAAACCGCCCTGTGTTTTGGTAAGAAAATGGTCTCATTCTCGGGAAATTCACATGGAAGTTCTTAGGGGCATAATGCCTGCCCTGCGCTCTCCCAAGTCCAGCAATTATGATAACGGATTATTTTCAGTAAAAAAATAATAATAATAATTAGAACATGTGTGTGTGTGAATATGGCAAATTATCAATCTTGGGGAAGGCTAGAGTTCTTTGCACTATTTTTTCAGGGAAGGGAAGGTGGAGGAGAAAGAGAAGGTCCCTCGAGGGCCATCGAAGATTACAGAAATACCCATAGAACGGAAATGGTCTTGCTCGCTCATTGACTGCCCCGGCTGAGAATATTCAAAATGACATCCCTGGCTTCTGCAATTCGAAACGAGGCTGCTTTCTTTGTGAGAGGCGTCCTGGAACAGTTTCGAGGTCCCCATTCCCTCTGGACTGATGTCAACCTATGTCTCCAGTGGATTCCGTACTTGAGGCCGGAGTGCTGGAGTCGAATCCTCTCCCTACCCCAGCTGGGCCAAGGGCTCCTTGGCCCTTCGAGGCCACTGACCTTCTGCAGCTTATGGTCCATATTCAGATAGCGGTTCCTCTCAATGCGCAGGAGATCCAACTCTTCCCGCAGGGCCGCATTCCGCACCAGCTGGATGTCAAAGCGACAGGTGACCTGGGGGGGGGGGGTACAAAAGTCTGTCTGAGACCCCGCCTGCCTCCCTCTTCCACACTCGGCCAAGGTTGGGCGCTTGTCACGTGCGGGGGCCCATTCCCTATTTGGGGACCCTGAGAGCATTGCCCAGCTCCCCTAAGGACACAGGCATCAGTCTCCTTTCCTTGGGGACACTCCATCCCTCAGGATGCCCCCTGATCCTTCTCAGGGAGCCCAGCATTTCAGGCCTGTCCCCCTCCAGGCATCTGGTCTACCATTTCTGGAACTTGACCCCATGCTCAGTTTCCACCACCCCCCCCCCCCAACCCCCAGAGCTCAGGTCTGGAGAGAGCCAAGAGGCTGGCCCTCACCCTGTCCAACTGGTCTTCTAGGATCTTGATCCTTCGCCGGATCTTGACCTTCTGATCCAGGACGAGTCCCGGGGCCTTGATATCCTTACTGTGGTTAAAGATCCGGGTCTCCCACTCCTGGATCTGGAGGAGAGGGGGTGGTAGTAACTGTTCGATGGCTGAATGTGGGAGTGACTGAGGCACCAAGAGAGGTGAGCGGCCGAGTGTGGCTGCCATCTGCCAACCTTGTGGCCCCAGCCACCTGTTCTATCCTTCTGCTGGTGGGCCCCACTTTCCGTGTGGTTCTAGCTTCCAAACACAACGAGCCGCCCTACCAGCCACATGACCCAGGTTCCTACAGTCCATGTGACCGTCCTAGGGATGGGCACGTGAGCCAAGCTGAACCAGCCTGAATCCCTTCCTGGTATTTTGGGGGCACATGCATGCGGTAGATGGATGGGGCTCTAGAACTTCCGCGGTCCAAGTCCCCAGCACACGGAGGGTCCTGGGAGGATGAGGCCACTAGACAAAGTGGAGACGAGAGACTGAGAGAATGATGAGAATGAGCCCTGATGCCGTGAGAGTCCCCTGGGTGTAGCTATGTGTGAAACCTTTGCCAACCTGTCCTCATTTCCCTATTCATCTTTACTCATTTGGGGCATGCCGTCTCCCCAATAAAATGGGAAGCTCCATGAGGGCAGAATGCTGTCTTTTTGGGCGTGTGCCTAACACAGTAGGTTCTCACTAAAACGTGCAGATCAGACGAATAAATGGAATTGCTTTAAGGCTGCGTTTCCTAATTCGGGTTAGATTGGGTCCCGCCCCCCCAAATTCCTATGTTTAAGTGCTAATCCCCGGGACCTCAGGACGTGACCTGATTTGGAGACAGGCTCTTTACAGAGATAATCAAGTCAAGATGAGGTCATGAGGGTGGGCCCCGAACCAGTATGACTGGTGTCGTTATGCAAAGGGGAAATTTGGACCTAGAAGGTGCACAGAGGGAAAACACCACCCTCCAACACTTCCATCTTGGGCCCCCAACCTACCAAACATGGGACAATAAATTCCTGTCATTTAAACCACCCAAAGTTTGTGGTTCTTGGTTATCGCGTCCCCTAGAAAACGAACTCATGCACCCAGGCACCCCCGAGCACTGCAACAAGTTCAAAGGGGCAAGCAACCATGGGGATATTTTCAGGGTTTTTTTTTAGTTAAAAAAAAAATTTTTTTTTACTTTTTTATTCATTTTTAAGAGACAGAGTGCAAGCAGGGAAGGGACAGAGAGAGAGGGAGGCACAGACTCTGAAGCAGGCTCCAGGCTCCAAGCTGTCAGCACAGAGCCCGACGTGGGGCTCGAACCCACGAACTGTGAGATCATGACCTGAGCGAAAGTCAGATGCCCAACCAACTGAGCCACCCAGGCGCCCTGATATTTTCAGTTTTGAGGGAGGCACGCTGACACTGGTCAGACACCGCATGAACTACAAGCTCAAGGTAGTTCACAGGTTCAACATAAGACGGTGCTATGTTCCTTTTGATGAGTCACGTCTTTGTGAAACTGAGTTTCAAACATCCACGGGGGCCGGAGGGGACAGTTCCTGGGTGGCTCAGCTGGTTAAGCGGCCAACTCTTCATTTCGATTCAGGTGGTGGTCTCATGGTTCAGGAGATCAAGCCCCACGTCGGGGGGCTACCAAAAGCTCAGAGCCTGCTTGGGATTCTCTCTCTCCCTCTCTCTCTCCGTCCCTGCCCCTCTCGTGCACAAAAATAAATGAATAAACATTTTTAAATAAATCAAATATCCAGAAATGTTACCAGTGGGGAAAACTAGCCAAAGTGTACAACGAACCTCTATTTCTTATTATTTCTTCCAATTGCCATGCATCTATAATTATCCCAGTCAAATTTTCAATGAAAGAAAGAAAAAAGGAAGGAAGGAAGGAAGGAAGGAAGGAAGGAAGGAAGGAAGGAAAGAAAGAAAGAAAGAAAGAAAGAAAGAAAGAAAGAAAGAAAGAAAAGAAAAGCCAAGTACTGCACAGAAATCAGCACAAAGCAAGAGTGGTGAGTCCAATCTGACTCCAAGACCCAAAGGCACAAACATCCCACAGGTAAGTAATTGTGGTTTTTAAGAATGAAACACAGGGGACACCTGGGTGGCTCAGTCGGTTAGGCGTCCGACTTCGGCTCAGGTCAGGATCTCACAGTTTGTATGTTCGAGCCCTGAGTCAGGCTCTCTCTGCTGTCAGCTCAGAGCCTGGAGCCTGCTTCGGATTCTGTGTCTCCCTCTCGCTGTGCCCCTCCCCCCACTCATGCTCTGTCTCTCAAAAAGTGCATAAACATTTAAAAAAAGAATGAAATACAACTTTGTTTTCTACTTGTGTATTCTCAAATGGTCTCTAGGTTGTTAGGATGAAAACACTGGTTTGTTTAAAAATCTTTTGAATGTTTATTTTTGAGAGAGAGAGACCATGAGTGGGAGGGGGGCAGAGAGAGAGGGAGACACAGAACCCGAAGCAGGCTCGAGGCTCCGAGCTGTCAGCACAGGGCCCGACTTGTGGCTCGAACTCAGGAGCCCTGAGATCATGACCTGAGCCAAAGTCAGATGCTTAACCAGCTGAGCCACCCAGGCGCCCCTAGTAAGGGACAGTCTTTTTTTCATTATTATTGAATGTTTTTATTTGTGTGTGTGTGTGTATGTGTGTGTATGAAAGAGAGAGAGAGAGAGAGAGAGAGAGACACAGATGATCCAAAGCGGGCTCTGAGCTGTCAGCACAGAGCCCGACGTGGGGATCGAACACCACGACCTGTGAGATCATGACCTGAGCCGAAGTCAGACACTCAACGGACTGAGCCACCCAGGCACCCCAAGGGGACAGTCTTAGATGGCATAACCTAATGAAGGTAGTGACATCCCCTCAGGCTGTATTTTCTTGGCCAGAAGCAAGTCACAGGTTCTGCCCCCAACTGAAGGGGAGGGCGTTGCACAAGCGTGTGACTCACTGGGGGTCATCTTAGGATGTGTTCACCGCAGCCAAGTCGAGAGTACAGGTTTCCCCATCATCTGAAAGTAGACCGTTCCTATGAGACCCTTTATTTTTTTTTTAATCTTTTTTTTTAACGTTTATTTATTTTTGAGACAGAGAGAGACAGAGCATGAACGGGGGAGGGTCAGAGAGAGGGAGACACAGAATCTGAAACAGGCTCCAGGCTCTGAGCTGTCAGCACAGAGCCCAACGCGGGGCTCGAACTCACGAACCATGAGATCATGACCTGAGCCGAAGTCGGATGCTTAACTGACTGAGCCACCCAGGCGCCCCACCTATGAGACCCTTTATAAGCCAACATGGCAGAAAGTGAAGAAGGAATTACCAGTAATTTGTACGGGAAAAAGCGTATAGCGTTCCGAGACCCCAAAAATAACCTCTTAGGCTTTTCTGATACCTTAGGACACACCTTGCTAACAGATGCACAAAATAAACCAAGATAAAACATAGACGCCGACAGACCGAGTTCACACCTCTGGCATGCTGAGTGTGGTCCCCAGGAAGGAGCTTGGGGGCCACAAATGCTGAATGCTATTTTTCCTTTTTTGCCTTTTTTTTTTTCTGGTAAAAGTTCAAGTTCTCCTCAGTCATCTTTCACTTAGTGAAAACAGGTACTAACACAGGTCTTCTGAAAAAGCAAAGCGGTATAACGCGCAATTTTCAAACAGCAGGGGATACCTGTATTTGTTAGGAAAATCAGCCAATGCTATAAATCAGGGTGTTTTGCCTCCCTACCTGCTGGTTTCATGGTACACCGCTGACTGTTGGAGGTTAGAGGTTCTAAAAATATTACTCAGAAATTAAGGGTTCTGGGCACAAGGAAAGTTTAGGACCCACTCGCTTCAGAAATTCCTCCCAAGATTAGAAAACATGCTCCTCAAATTTTGCTTTTCACATTTGGGTCTCTAATAACACTAGAATTTATGTTTGTTTTATTTTAGAGAGAGAGCATGAGTGGGGGAGATGGGCAGAGAGAGAGAGAGAGAGAGAGAGAGTCTCAAGCAGGTTCCATGCTCAGCACGGAGTCTGATGCAAGGCTTGATCCCACAACCCTGGGATCATGACCTGAGCGGAAATCAAGAGTCAGATGCTCAACCGACTGAGCCGCCCAAGTGCCCCAGAACTTATGTTTTTATACGGTGTGAGGTAGGAAACTTTTCTGACAGCTTTATCGAAGTATAAATAACATACAATAAAACTACACCATTTAAAGTATACAATTTGATAGGACTGGCGTAATCAAGATTAGTGAACATATCTCCCCCAAAAGTTTCCTTGTGTCCCTTTGTCATTCTTCCGTGCACTTGCTTCCTACGGTCCCCTCCCCCTGGCAGTCACCCATGTGTTTTCTGTCACTAAGGAGTTTTGTAAAGGAAATCATAGGGGTGCCTGGCTGGCCCAATCAGTAGACTCTTGATCGTTGTAAGTTCGAGCCCCACGTTGGGTGTAGAAATTACTTAAAAATCAATCAGTCAGTCAATCAATGGACTCGCATAGTGTATACTCTTTGTGAGGGGGAGGGGTCTGGCTTCTTTCACTCAGAGCAGTTATTCTGAAATTCATCCACCTTGTTGGGTATATCAATAGCCCATTCCTTTTTATTGGTGAGTAGCTTTCCATTGTATGGATGTACCACAATTTCCTTATCCATTCACCTTCTGGTGGACATTTGAATGGTTTCCATCTTGAATTTTACAGATAAAGCTGTTACGAAGACTCGCGTACAAGTCTTTGTACCAACGAACATATGCCTCGTTTTCTCTTGGGTAAATGCCTAGGAGGTAGAATGTCTGATTCGTATGGTTAGGGTACATTTAGTTTTTTAGGAACTGCCAAAGTGGTTTCCAAAGTGGTGGTGCCATTTACATTCCGCCCAGCAGGCTGTGAGAGTTCCAGTTCCTCCACATCCTCATCAACACTTGGTATAGTCTTTTTAATTTTAGCCATTCTAAAATGGCGTGTAGAACTTTCTCGTGACTTTAATTTGCATTCCTTTAATGACTAACACCACTGAGCCTCTTCCACGTGCTTATCATCTTATATGTTTTCTGGTGAAGTGTCTGTTCCAGTCTTTCGCCAGTTTTTCCTGATTGGATCCGCTGTTTTCTTATTGAGAGTTCTTGATAAAGTCTAGATACAAGTTCTTTATCAGCTACACACGTGACAAATATTCTCTCCCCTTGTAGGGCTTAGCTTGTCATTCTCTTAACAATACCTTTTGAAGGAAAGTTTTCAAATTTTATGGAGTCCGGTTTGTCAATATGTCCTTTTATGGATCATGCTTTTGGTGATGTAGCTGAGAAATCTTTGCCTAAGCTTAAAAAAAAAAAAGGAGAAAGAAAGAAGGAAGGAAGGAAGGAAGGAAGGAAGGAAGGAAGGAAGGAAGGAAGGAAGGAAAGAAAGAAAGAAAGAAAGAAAGAAAGAAAGAAAGAAAGAAAGAAGGAAATCTTTGCCTAAGCCAAGGTCACAAAGCTCTTCTCCTGTTTCCTTCTAAAAGTTTTATAGTTTCAAAAAAAATTTTAATGTTTATTTTTGAGAGAGAGAGAGACACCCACCCACAGAGTGTGAGCAGGGGAGGGGCAGAGAGAAGGAGACACAGAATCCGAAGCAGGCTCCAGGCTCTGAGCTGTCAGCACAGAGCCTGATGCGGGGCTCGAACCCACGAACCATGAGATCATGACCTGAGCTGAAGTCAGATGCTTAACTGACTAAGACACACACTTTTAGGGGCCCCTAAAAGTTCTATAATTTTAGATTTTACATTTAGGTCTACAATGGCTAACATCTTTTTTTGTTTGTTTTCTTTAAAAAAATGTCACGATGGGGCTGTTTGGGTGGGTCAGTTGGTTAAGCATCCGACTCTTGGTTTTGGCTCAGGTCATGATTTCACGGTTCATGAATTCAAGCCCTACATCGGGCTCTGAGCGGACAGTGTGGAGCCTGCTTGGGATTCTCTCTCCCTCCCTCTCTCTCTCTGCCTCTCTCTGTCTCTGTCTCTGTCTCAAAAATAAATAAACTTTTTTTTTTAAAGTCACTGTGCATAGAAAAGGGCATAGATGATGTACGTACAACTCATTATACGTATTTTTAACTGAACATCCTTGAACCACCTGCCAGGTCGAGAACCAGAATGCCGACAGCAATGCAGATCCTCCCCCCCTCATCACTCCTCCCTTCCTCTCCATACGTGCCACTGCTCTCCCTCTGTCAGTTCCTATTACTGCTGGAACAAAGTACCACACACGGACTGGCTTAAAACACCACGACCTTTTTTCTTACAGTTCTGAAGGTCAGAAATCCGAAATCAATTTCACTGGTTTCAGAAAATCAAGGTGTCAGCCAGGCTGAATTCCTTCTGGAAGCTCCGGGGGAGAATTCTGGTTTAATCTAGGGTAATCTCCCCAACTCAAAATCCTCAATCACATCCGCAGTCTCTTCTGCCATGTAAAGTAAGATACTCACAGGTTCCCAGGATTAGGAGGTGGACATCTTACAGGGATCACTCTTCTGTTTACCATACTTCCTTAAGTGAAATTCATGTTTTTACTTTATGGTTTTATCACCCATGTACGTACCCCTAAAACAAAAGTTGCATTTGGCCTGATTTTGAATTTTATGTGAATGAAATCGGGCTACCTGTGTGGGTTTTTTTTTTTTTCCTCTGTTTTACGTGTATTTATTTCGAAAGAGAGAGTGCAAGTGGGGGAGGGGAAGCGAGTGAGGGAGAGAGAGAATCCCAAGCAGGCTCTGAACTGACAGTGCGGGGCTCAATCCCATGAACCGGGAGATCATGACCTGAGCTGAAACCAAGAGTCAGTCGCTTAGCCAACGGAACCACCCAGGCGGCCCACTCTCTGTATGTTTTTTGTCTTGCTTCCTGCAAATGTGTGTTAGACTCACCCTTGTGGCTGTAATTGTGATTCACTCATTTTTCGTTGCTGCATACTATTTCATTATGTGACTATTCCACAATTTATTTATTCACTCACATACTGATGGACCTTTGGGTTATTTCCAGTTTGGAGCTGGCCAATACGTGATCATGGTTCTTTCAACATCTCTTTACATGGATCCTGGCTCCAGGGCACATGCTCAGAAGTGCACTTGCTGGGTGGGAAGAAGAGTTAACAATAGGTCTAAACCTGTTTTTCCTTAGAAGGTGAGTTTGGCTTACCTTCTTCTGACACTGTTTTCATGGAAACATACTGGGTTAAGGTAACTATGGAATGCCAGCTCTGTTCCCAGGCAACGGTGTTTATTATAAAAACGACCTGATTGGTGAACTACATTGGACTAAAAGGACTTCGAGTGGGCTCATAGATCCCAAGAGCCTACATGACCAGGAATGAGCAGACATCTGGCTTCTCTGTGGAGTTTTTCTTATCACTGAGTGGGGGGGGTTAGACTTAGGCTTTGTCTTCATGAGCTGTTACAGAAATGACTCCTCTTGGGTGTGATGCCTCCCTCTGCCAAGGTGGGCATCACCCACCCGCTTGCGTGGGATCACCCAGCTGGAGGTGCTGAGAAGCAGCCCCTGGATGCTCAAGGAAGATGTGTTTGATGCCGTCGTGAGAAGATGCAGGTGTTTCCTGTTCCCTATCCTCCTGGGAGACTGTTTCCGGTGATCATGCTGAGTGGGTGTGACCCTGAAACCCAGGGTAGGTCTATCTTTAAAGGTAATAGATAATGGGGGGAAAGACTTTTCAGAATACGTGTGACAATTTATGTCCCCACCCACGGTTCATTAGGGGCTCCCACTTGCCCCTTTACATCCACAGTTGGTATTTTCGGACACTGAGTTTGGAAAATTTGGTGAGTGATTAATGGAACCTCATTGCGATATCCATTTGCCTTTCTCTGATTACTAATGAGTGGTGAGTCATTCCTACATTTATTGGGACATCTGAATCTCTCGTTTTGTGAAATGTCAGCCCAAATCCTTTGGCTATTTTTTTGTAATCAGGCTGACTCTTCAATGATTTGTAGTTGTTCTTTATATGTTCTTGATAATAGTCCTTTGTCAGCCATATGCGTTGCAAATAACTTTCCATTCCACGACCTTCTTTGCACACTCTATGTTTCTTTCAACAAAAGTTATTAGCTTTAAAGTCACCGGAAGTAACAGTCTTTTTCTTTAGAAGTAGAGATTTCTATAACTAATTTAAGAAATCCTTCCCTACCTTCACACGGTTAGATCTGATCCGTCTGGAATTAGTTATGGGGGTTGGAGGAGAGATAAGGGTCTCTCTTTCATCTTACAGTATGAACATCCAGTTTTCACAGCACCATTATCAAAGCCCTCTTTTCCCGTGTCCCGAAATTGTGCATCAGATGTCCACATGTGCATTGGTCTCTTACAGGGCTCTCTCCTCTGTCCCATTGATCCATTTGATTAGCCCTCCATCAATTACAAGAATTTTATACTAGATCTTGAGAAGTGAGAAAGCACATCCTTTCGCATTGTTCTTCTTCTTTTAAGTCAGTCTATGTCATCTCGTCCATTGACTACCATAGAAACCTTAGAATCTGCTTGTCAATTTCGTCCATTGAAAAAAGACTTTCCGTGCTTTGGTTGGGATTACACTGAAACTATAAATTATTTTGGAGACCTGGCATTTTAGGGCACTAACTCTTCCAATCCATGGATAGATCTCTATATTTATTAAGCTGTTCTTTAATACCCTTCAATAAAATTTTACAATTTACTCCATAGAGGTCTGGCACACTTTTGTTAGATTTCTTCTCAGGTACTTCTGTGGCTTATTATAAGTGCGTGTTTTCTTCTCTTATTTTATCATAGTTGCTGCTAATACAGGGAAGTATCATTAACTTGGAACATTAATTCTGTATCCAGCCATATTGTTAACATACCTTGTTAATTACAAAAACAGTTAGTGTTAGAGTCTTCTGGATCTTCTCTGTACACAAATACATCATCTACAAACAATGACAATTTCATTTTTTCCTCTCCAATGTTTTTTTTTTCTTGGCCCCACTGCACCAGATAGAACCTCCAGTACAATATTAAATGGAAGTGGTGCTAGGTGACATCCTTATATTGTTACTGATCTCAAAGATAATTTTTTTTCATGTTTTGCTATCAAATATGATATTTTCTATAGATGTTTTATAGTTGTCCTTTGCCAACTCAGGAAATTTCCTTTTATTCCTTGTCACCTTCTAAGAGTTTCTAGCATGGATGGATGCTGAATTTTATCAGCTTTTTTTTTTTAAATGTTTATTTACTTTTGAGAGAGAGGGGGGGCACAGAAAGAGAGAGACACGGAATCTGAAGCAGGCTGAGCCGTCAGCACAGAGCCCGACGTGGGGCTCGAACTCACGAATTGCAAGATCATGACCTGAGCTGAAGTCAGATGCTTCACAAACTGAGCCATCCAGGTGTCCCTACTTTTTTTTATTTCTACACAGACCGGTGAGCGCTATAAACTAGTGCAAGTCCAAGGGCTGTCTGTCATCAGTCTCTGACGTGACAGGCTCAGAAAATGAGAGAATTTAAGCAAGCATCAGAAACTGTGTTTTGAGGCTATTCTGAGTGCAAGTGTCAAGGCAAAAGCCTTATACAAGTAGCCGTAGGTAGTAGATTGGAAGTTTTAAAAGTCAGTACATTGGGGCGCCTGGGTGGCGCAGTCAGTTAAGCGTCCGACTTCAGCCAGGTCACAATCTCACGGTCCGTGAGTTCGAGCCCCGCGTCAGGCTCTGGGCTGATGGCTCGGAGCCTGGAGCCTGTTTCCGATTCTGTGTCTCCCTCTCTCTCTGCCCCTCCCCCGTTCATGCTCTGTCTCTCTCTGTCCCAAAAATAAATAAAAAAGTTGGAAAAAAAAATAAAAATTCTTAATTTTTTTTTTAAAAGTCCAGGGGCACCTGGGTGGCTCAGTAGGTTGAGTGTCTGACTTCAGATCACGATCTCACAGTTCATGAGTTCAAGCCCAGGCTTGAACTCAGGCGTCAGGCTGAGTGTGGCTCTGTGTGGACAGCTCAGAGCCTGGAGCCCGCTTCGGATTCTGTGTCTCCCTCTCTCGCTGCCCCTCCCCTACTCACACTCTGTCTCTTCAGAAGAAAGGCTGCCCGCTGATACCCTGAATTTAGCCCAGGGAGACCCATTTTGGCCTTCTGTCCTCCAGCACTGTAAGGTAACTAATTTGTATTATTTTAACCCACCAAGTCTGTAGTAATCCGTTACAGCACAAATAGGAAAGTAATACAGACCACCGAGATAAGCAACCTTCAAACTCCTGTTTGTGATCCAATCGTGTGCAAGAAATCATTTGGTCTAGGGAAGCAACTTTTTCTTTTTAATGAAGAATAGAACAGAAAATAGCAGAATGAATCCCACCTGGGAAAAAAAAAAAAAAACAAAACTATTCCCTGGTGAAAACTTTTGTTTCCCAAATACGTGTGTGTTTACATCCACAGGCGTGTGAACTGCCTCAGGAGTGACGGTCATAGAAACCTGGAAGAACCCTGCCCTAGAAAAGTCACGCTGTGTCCCAGGTCAAGGTCTTGGAGCAGGTGGGATTAGAGACCCAGGTCGACACGGCTGGGTTACCAACATCCCCTTTTTGCAGGTGCAAAAACTAGGGCCCAGGGAGGTCGAAGAGCTGCCCGTGGTCACACAGCTCTGACGCGGCAGGGCCAGGACTCTACTGCAGGTTTTGCTGACGTCAGGAGGTGAGACTTTCTTTCCCCTTTAACCTCACCAGCTCCGTTTGGGGGTGTGTGGGGCTGTGCTAAGCACAAAACACGTGCATTCCTATTGGAGTCTGACTATAACTCTTCCACGTGCATGATGTCAAATGGGCCCATTTTCAGACCAGGAAGCCAAGGCTCAGATCAGTTCCGATCCAGAGGCTGGTGTCCGAACCCACCTGCTTGTCCAGGGCTCTGGTCTGCTCCTGTAGCTCCTTGACCTCGGCCTGCACCCGGACCCGACACTTCAGCAGATGACCCGTGTTCTCCAGCCTCTCGCTGTCCCGCAGCCGCTTGACCTGGCTCTGGGCCACGCGGATCTGCACCTGAAGTTTATCCCGCACCCCCTCCAGGCGCTGGATCTCCTCACTGCCCAGGCGGGGAGGTGGAGAGCAAGCCAGCGAGGGGCAGAGTCTCAGAATCACTAAGGGCCAGACACCCGGCCTGCCCCTTCCCCTCTGGGACCCAGGAGGCGGGCCCCCAACCCCTTTAAGAGCCCCCTCACTCCCCAAGCTCCGGGTCCAGGCACGGGGCTCACAGTTGCTTGTTGATGCGCTGGTGGACTTCCTTGCTGTAAGCCCGCCTCTCTCCCTCCATCACTTTGCACTGCCGTCGCAGTCGGCTCAGCTCCCAATCCGCTGAGGGCAGGACCAGCCAACTGGGCTCAGTAGAGATCCCGGCCCCAGCCCCTTCCTCTCCAGGGCCTGGGAACTCCGGCTCCCACAAACTGCAGCCGAAAGGCCCACCCAGTCCCCAACACCCCTCTAGCCCTGCACCTCAGTTCCTGTATCCCTCACGCCTACCTCACCCCCTTGGTACTCCCGGACCCCAAGCTGACCTCCGGGGGATTTTTCCCCCAAACCCACGTCTACTCCCGGTTTGGGCACACTTCCGCCTTCCCACTAGAGGGCGCTCCCGGAAGGCCTCACGGTCCTCAGGCGCCGGCCACAGAGGATCTGGAACTTGCGGCCAAGATCTGGGGACCGCAGTCTTGTTCCCCCTCGCCCCTTCAGCCCCCGTAGCCCAGCAGTCCTCAGTCCTGTCCTCTGGCCTCCTCACTCGCAGCCCATCCTCCAAGCTCAGGTCTCATCTTGTCCTGCCGGGACCATCACCCCAGCCTCCTCCCCAGCCTCCGGGCCTCCCTTCGCAATCCCGGAAGGTCTTTCTACACCCAGAACGGAGTTCCAGGGCCTGAGAACAAAGCCGCAGGTCCTGGGCCCGGGGTTCAAGGCCCCATATGACCTGAGCCTAACCACCTCTCCAGTCTGGGCCACCAGCTAGCTCCCCACCTCCCAAGGCCCAGTGGTTCTCAACCAGTGATTCTGAGCGCAAGGACAGTTGGCAATGTCTGGAGACACTTTTGATTGTCAGGATGTGCGGACGGGGTGGGACAGGCTGCTCCTGGCATATAACGGATAGAGGTCAGGGATGTCCTACAATGCCCAGGACAGCCGCCATGACTAAAGAATGATCTGACTCCAAGCGTCAACTGTGTGGAGGCTTAGAAACCCTGTTCTAGGCACATGTTCCCTCTACTGAAACGCTCATCCCTTCCTTCTCCCATCGGTAACTCCTGGGAGGAGTTCCAAGCCCCGCACAAACTTCTCCTCCTGCAGGAAGCCCTCCAGGCTTGGCCTATCCATCTGCCCTGATCCACCTCCATTCCCACGCATGTGTGTTTCCCGCTAGAGGACTCTCCTGGAAGGCCTCCCCGCTTCTCCCCACCCCCCACCCCGTGTCCCGCAGCACAGTACCTAGAACTTGGGACAACTGAGGAATGAGTGGGAAAAAAAGCCAAGAGCGTCTGAATTACCCATTCCTTCCAGGAAGGCCTCGGTTCCATCCTCGGAGCGGGTGCTCCCTGCAGAGAGTCCCAAAGGCATCTTGGCCTAAGGTCGGGGGGGGGGGGGGGGGGGGGCTCCTGTAGGGGCGACACAGGAACCCCTTCAGACAGAGAGCAGGAGGGCACCGGAAGGAGGGTGGGGACGGACCGCGAGGCAATCGGAAGGTGACCCCGGAACCAACTCTGGCCTCTCTTTGAGTCTCAATGCCTCCAGAATGCCTCCAATGAGTTGTAGGGGAGCACCTCTCAGGCCTCTCCCCACATCCCTCCCGACCTCCCACCTCTCATATTCTCTGTCTTGTGTTTCCACTCTGACTCTGGCACGGGGGCAGGTCCCCTGGGCTCTCGGTATCTCTGAGGCGTGGCTGTTTGGGGGAAGGAGACACGGAGGAGAAGGAAACCCCGGCCGGCTGTGGGGAGCGAGCCCTGTCCCTACCTGCTGGAGTGCCTGACCTGTCCTTGGTTCTCCAAGCTCACTGTTGTGGCCTGGTTACTGGGGAGATAAAGGGCCAATGAGGCCTGAGGACCGCGGCGGGGGTGGGACGGAGGCCTCTAGGAGTGGCCGCGCGAGGGGAGGCTGGGGAGGAGGGGCCTGGGATGGGCGCTGGGGAGGAGGGGCCATGGGCGGGGAGGCTGGGGAGGAGGGGCTGTGGGAGGGGAGGCTGAGGAGGAGGGGCCTGGGTAGGGAGCTGGGGAGGAGGGAGCGCGGAGGAAGAGGGGTCTTGGGAGGGGAGGTTGGAGAGGAGGGGCCGAGGCGGCCGGGAGACCTCAGGAGACCTAGCAGGCTGTGAACAGAAGGGCTGGGAGGCGGGGAGCCCTGCGAGGGGCGGAGCTGTGAGCCCTGCGAGGGGCGGGGCAGAGGGCCGTTGAGAAACTGGGCGTGCCTTGAGGGGCGGGGCTACAGGGCTTGAGAAGGCAGGGAGACCTGTAAGGGGTGGGGCTGGCAGGGCCAGCGAGGGTTGGAACCTGTGGGAGGAGCACGGCTACCTGTGGAGGGAGGGGCTGCGGGGAGTGGCGAGGGGTGGGGCTATGGGGGGGGCTGCCGATGGGAGGGGCACAGGTACCTGCCGAGGCCGTAGTTTCACGGACTTGCGAAGGGCGTGGCTAGAAGTACTCGTAAAGGGACCCGGTGGGAAGGCGCCTACCGAGAGCGAGGGACTGTGAGCGGCGGGCTGTGCTTTCGGAAGGGAGAGGCAGAAGCTGAAAGACCCTATGGAGCCAGGACTGGGAGGGAAAGGTCTGGAAGGCTTTGGAGCTAGGCCCAGGTGTTTCGGGACGAGGCCCGAGAGATGCGTGTCTTAAGTCAAGACCACGTTGTTTGAAGAGTCATTAGCAGGAAGACGGTGCCGATGCCGGGAGTTGTGAGGGAGGAACGTTCATCACCAACGCAGGTCCTTGCAGTGACTCACTACGCATGCGCGGCCAACGGCCTCCAGCGAAGCCGCCAAAAACTTCTTGTGGGTCCGCACCCTGAGAGGCGGGAGTGGGCGGGGCCTCGGGCTCTTCGGGCCGCCCCCGCTTTTCCGGCCACGCCCCTCCTGGCCACGCCCCCTTCGCTCGGCAGGCGGGCCGCCCGCGCTGCAGGCTGCTGCCCACGTGGGCCTCCCCGGAGCGGGCGGGTAGTGGGCGCCGCTCCCTGCCGGCTGGGTGTGCCCGAAGCCTGCGGTTTCCTGTGGGAGGAAGCAGCCCGCGGGCGCTCAGCTCAGCTCGAAGCCTTGGAGGCCCAGGACGGGGAGATCCCGTTACCGCCCTGGGGCTCCCTGGTTCTCCCTCTTCCACAGGGTCCTAGCACGAGGGACCTCCTCCACGTTCCGAAGGTCCCCAAGTCTGGCGCTCATTGCACTCCGGGAACTTGATTTCGAGTCCTAGCCTCCTGTCTTCCACCTTGCCCACCCACATTTCCATCTCCCTAGCCCCTGGCTTCCAGACTCTTTCCGGGGCCAGTCTGGTTCCCTGTGCCTGGGCTCCATGAAGACCACGTGACCCTCCAGCCTCATTTTTTTCTCAGTGACCCTGGCCCCCAGTCTGTGTCCTTCTCAAAGACTTAAGTTTGGGACTACTTATTCCCCACCCCCCAGGAACCCTCATTTTGTATTCCCAACTGTTTAGCCTTTGGGGCCCAATGGACCCAAGAATTTTCTCCTTCCCCCAATCCTAGAGACCTTGAACTAGAGTCCCCCAGTACTACCTCCATTCGGGGTTCCAGTGGTTGGTATAACAATGTGCCCGACAGTCTAAGAAATACCCTATGATGTATTTACTATTATCCCTATTTTACAGATAAACAGGCATAGAAAGGTTATTAGCAACTTGTCCTAACTCACAGCTGTTGAGTGTAGCAGTTTGGAATGCTGCCCACTGGCCTCTATAGACTGCCATACTGGTGCCCCAGTTTCTGTGCCTCCTGAGTACCCACCTAAGTCACTGAATTGCCCAGCCCTCACCCCTCCAGGGAGCCGAGATGACCATCCACTCTCCTGCCCCATCAAAATACCCAGCCACCCTATCGGCCAGTTTCCTTCCCTTGTAGGAACCTAGAATTTCAGGTCTCCAACTCAATTCTTCATCAGGACCCCAGACATCTGGTCCCTTATTCTAATTTTTCACTAGCACCCAAACCTTCCAAGAGACCCAGATATAACTTAACAACAACAACAACAACAATAATAATAATAATAAATAGTTAACATTAAGTCCCTGGTGCTGCTCTTCTGTTTAAAACCCTCCAATGGCTTGTCACTGCACTTAGAATAAAGTACAAACTCCTCCCCTAGTTCTTCAAGGGCCCTCTTTGATTTCTCTTCCTACCATTCCCTCCAACTCCCTCTCTCCCAGCCACACTGGCCCTTCTGTCCACTCCCCAGACAACCTGAGCTTGTTCTCCGGAGTCTTGCGCTTTCCCTTCCTCCAGCACTGAAATGACTGTCCTGTCCTCAGGTCTCAGCTCAGAGATCACCTCCTCACAGAGGTCTTGCCCGATCACCTTGTTTGAAGTAGGCTCCTCCCACGTGGTCATTATCACCTCCACTCTATTCCCTGAAAAGCACTTAGCACTGGCTGCAATACATCAGTCTTCATTGATGGGTTTTCTCTTTAAAGTCTGCTCCTACAGGGAAGGTAAGCTCCATAACAGCAGGCATTGCCTCTGTTTTCTTCATTCTTACCTCCTGGTTCCTAACAGATGTTCAATAAATGTTTGATGAAGAAAGGAATGAACCTGAACGTGTAGGTGTGTTAGTGTACTGGTATTACCTTATTCATTTGTCTTTTTAAATGTTTCCTTATTCATTGTTGAGAGCAGAGCGCGAGATATAGAATCCAAAGCAGGCTCCAGGCTCCTGGCTGTCAGTGCAGAGCCTGACGAGGGGCTCGAACCCATGAACTGTGAGATCGTGACCTGAGCCACCCAGGCGCCCCTACCTTATTCATTTAGAATAAGTATCCAAATTATGACGACCAGTATCTTGTCAGTATGATCAGTATCATTGTACCCATATCACAGATGAGGAAAACGAGGCTCAGGGAGTTTAAATCATTGGTCAAGGACCCCCAGGCAGGAAATGGTGGCACCCGGATTAAATCCCACCGCCTGCCCCCTTCCAGAGTTTGACGTGTTCCCATTTTCCATCCCCTGACTCCCACTATCGGGCCAACTCTCCCAGCTCTCAACCAGACCTCCGCCTGGTCTGGTCTCCTCCGCCAGACCCCCATTCCTCAGAGTATCCAGTCCTAAACCCCATCAAGGAAAGCAGATATCCAGGGCCGGGGCAAGACCCAGAGCAGAGGCCTGAGAACCGGGCCCTCCCACTCTTTGATTCTTGCCCCACCCTGGCCCTGCTCGGCTCCCTTGGTTCCAAATTCTCAGCTCAATCCTGGGAGGGAGCCCCAGAAGATGCCTGTCTGGGAGCAGTGGGTGGGGGCCCAGAGAATAAGGAACCCAAGTGCTTAGGCCCTCCCTCCGGCTGCAGACCTCAGCTGGGCTGGGCGCGGCGCGGGTGGGTATAAAAGGGTCAGTATATATTGAGAGGAGCGGAGAGAGAAACCAGGAGGGTGAGAAGAGAGCGAAAGAAGGAGGTGTAGGCAGTGAGGACTGGAGAGACAGGAGGCAGAAGGAGAGAGAAAAAGGGAGGAAAGGAGGGAGAGAGAAAGAGTTCCGGATTGAGGGGGAGAAGGGGGGAGAGAGCCAGAGGAGAGAGCGAGGGAGGGAGGAAGGCGGCGGGAGAGGCGAGAGGCGGGGGCCTCGAGAGGGTGGAAAGAGGGAGGAGAAGGGCGGGGCGCGGAGGCCCTAAGCAAAGGACGAGACTCCAACTCTGACTTTTTCTGCCGCTCGCGGTAAGTTTCCAGTCCGTTATTCGGACTGGGATTTCTTTCTTTATTTGGGAGTGCAGCAGTTTGGGAATAACCCCAGGCTGGGAGAGACGCCCCCACTCTCAGATCCCATGGAAATCCTTGTAATTTAAGAAGTGATCTCTTAGCACTTGGGGTGGAGATTCGGGAAGGGGTGGGGCCCTGCAAGGTTTGGGGGTTCTCAGCAGAGCCCTCCACTGGTAAACTTTCTTTAGCTTTTCCCCACAGCCGTCCACTCTCTCCTGAGGACGCTGAGCCCAGGGCTTTGCCCGAGTACACCCCAAGTCTGGGGGACCTCCAGGCACCCCGCCCCCCACCCCGTTCTAGACACTGAAGGGTCCTGGGAGGCTGGCTCCTTCTTTTCAAGCCTCCCCCCCGCCCCAACCCCAGCCTCCTACCCCCAACCTGGATCTTGCCCATTTTCCCCAGAAGATGTTCAGCAGGCACCAGTCTGGCACCGCCAGTCTGGCAGCAGGGTGGGGTGGGGACCTCGTGGGCATAGCCAGGGGCTGGGGTTTCCCTGGTGCTTGGAGGCAGGGGTGGGGGGGAGGGATGAGTCACCGGGTGACTCACCGGTCCCCCACCCCCCCACACCCCAGGAGAGGAGGGGGGTGAGTCAAGGATGCCTGTCTCTGGGGGAAGCCCCCAGCTTCTGATGAACCTGGGATGGCATGAACTTGAATTTTCATATCCTGGCCCATATGTGCCCAGGGTCAGGACTCTGAGGAGACACTGCTGGTCCAACTCACTCCTGGACCCGAGTCCACCCCTGGCCTGCTTCAACCCCTGGGGGATCCAGGAGTTCAGGCCCCCAGCCTCCTCCCCGCGCAGACTCAAAGGGTCCGGGTTCCCGGCCCCTCTTCTCCAGCATGCCCTGGAGTCTGGACTCAGCCCCCTTCTCCACCAGGATCCGAGGGGGCTCAGCCGCCCCTGTCCCAACCTCCTGAAACAGCCATCTCCTGACAACCCCCCATCAACGGCTTCCACGTAGCCATGTCCCTCCTCCTGCTGGTGGTCTCTGCCCTTCACATCCTCATTCTCATCCTGCTTTTCGTGGCCACTTTGGACAAGGTAAGCCTACTCCAGCAGCGGGCTATCTTCTCCCGAAGACTCCTGCCACGCCCCTCTTCTGAAGCCACTCTGGCCCCGCCCCTTTTCCCTAGCATCTCTCCTTCGGAGCCCTGGCTCGGATGCGTCTCCCCTGCCCTTTTCTGCCCTGACTGTCCCCCCCACCCCTTCTCACTAAATCCATGCTTTGCCCCCAGTTCAGCGCCCTCCAGCCCCTCACCCTTTCCCTAACCCTCCCCACAATCTCCCTGACCCTGCACACTTGCCTTTCCTAACCCTGCCCTTGTCTCTTGGTCCATCCCAGTCCTGGTGGACCCTCCCGGGGAAGGAGTCCCTGAATCTCTGGTATGACTGCACAGGGAACAATGACAACAAAACGTGGGCCTGCAGTAACGTCAGCGAGAATGGTGAGGGGCATCGGGGACCCGTCTGCCAGGGGAGGGGTAACCCCGGTCTCTTCCCAGAATGAAGAATTAGGAACCCTTCAGAGTTTGAGGGGGCAGGTCTGGGCCCCAATGATCAGTGAGTGGGGCTGATTATGACCCACTTTTCTGGGTGGTAGGGGGTGATATGCTCATGTTCTAAGGAGGATCGGCTAAAGGCCCCCCTCCCTTTTGATTCAGAAAGAGTGGAGGCCACATGCTATAGGTTTAAGGAATGGGGAGAGAGCTCCCAAGATTCTGAGAAGGTAGAATTATGTTCTCGAAGTTCTAAGGAGAGGAGACTGGTGTTTGGAATGGATGGCTGGGACCAATTCATCTGAGTTCCAACAAAAGAGTGGGGCTGAATCCTTCCAAGTCCTGAACAAGGTGGCGGGGGGGGGGGGGGGAGGGTGTGCTGCTGCTGATGTATTTGAGCTAGAAGGGAGTGGCACTGTACCCCTTTAAGTTTTTGGAAGTGAGAGATTAAACGCTTTTCCCCAGAGAGCGAAGCCAGAACTTCTGTTCTCACCGGTGCTCTCCGGTGTTGTCCTGGAGGTAGCCAACGCAACAGGGCAAGAAAAAAGAAATAAAAGGTGTAAAGATGGGAGAGGCAAAAGTTAAAAAAAAAAAAAAAAAAAAAAAAAAAAAGAGGTCTCTATTCCCAGGGGACGTGTTCATGTAGAAAAGCCTAAAGACTCTTCAAAGCAGCTTTGAGAACTGATAAGGGGACTCAGCAAAGTTCCGGGAATCAAGGTCAATAGAAGTGGCCACCAAACTTGTATTGGCCCACAATGGGGCGGTGAGCGAGCGGACGGAGCCGGAACCCCGGAACCTACTGTGACTTCCACCTCTCTCTCCTCCTTATTGCAGGCTGGCTGAAGGCGGTCCAGGTCCTCATGGTGCTGTCCCTCATCCTCTGCTGTCTGTCCTTCATCCTGTTCATGTTCCAGCTCTACACCATGCGGCGAGGGGGGCTATTCTATGCCACTGGCCTCTGCCAGCTTTGCACCAGTGAGCACTGCCCCCTGGGGAAAGGGAGGGGAGGGGAGGGGAGGGGAGGGAGGGGCCACCTGAAGTGCCTCCGTGGGCTACCTCTCTGCCAGGGAATCAGTAGTTTTCACTGATTCCGTGGTTTGCAGTCTGTGTCTCTGAGTCATGTGGAAACTGACACTTAGAGCTTCAAGGAGCCAGAGCTGGGGAGCGTGGTGTGGGTAAATAATGTAGATCCCAGGGATGGGAGGGCAGAGGCAGTGGCTAAGTAATACTCCAGGAGAGAACTCTGAATCATAATGGTAGTGGTTTTATAACCCACCGTGTATCAAACACTTCAGAAGGGAGTTTATGTGCTTTTCAATTTTCTTGACTTCGGGTGCAAAGAGCTAAGTGATCATAGTCCTCGGCTTCGGGAATCGTACCTTCTTAGGTTCCTACAAAGCCCCTGCCGTCTTAAATCACTATTTGCGTGCTTCGCTCCTAGCAAGGCATAAAAAAACATTCCTTGAAGGGATGGATGGATGGATGGATGGATGGATGGATGGATGGATGGATACTATCGTCCCATTTTATGGATGAGTAAGGGGCACCCAGCTAGACGAACTGAATTGCCCAAAGCCAATCTGCAGTAGCCTCGGTGCACGGCGCGGAGGCAGCGAACCACAACTCCCAGAAGGCAGCGGTGCTGTGCACGGGCCTTCCCGAGGCTTCTTTGCCCCATGGGTTGTTGGGAAATGCAGTCTTCTTGCGGGTACTGCGTGCCACCCGGTTCCCGTCTCCCCGCAGGCGTGGCCGTGTTTACGGGGGCGCTGATCTACGCCATTCACGCGGAGGAGATCCTGGCGGAGCGCCCGGCGGGGGGCAGCTTCGGTTACTGCTTCGCCCTGGCTTGGGTGGCCTTCCCCCTCGCCCTGGCCAGCGGCGTCATCTACATCCACCTGCGGAAGCGGGAGTGAGGGCCCCGCGTCGCCCTGCAGCCCCCTGCCCGCTCCCGGACCCTCGGTCTCACCCCGAAGCCCCGGCCCCGCCGCGTCCTCCAGAAAATAAAACCAATAAACCGTTTAACCGCCCGCTCTGTCTGCTTCCTTCCTTCCTGCCTGCCTGCCTGCCTGCCTGCCTCCTTCAGGAACCCAGGTCGCTCACTTCTGAGGTCTTCTAAACCGGGGACAGCCGCTCCAGCAGCAGCCTTCGGAATGCACAGCTCCCGGCCTCCCTTCTAAAGCAAGACACAGGGGCCTGGTGTCCCAGCCGCCTTTCCCCTTACACAGACCGGGGGCGCTGGGCCCTCCCGTCCCAGGATTCCTCCGGAGTCTAGACTTCTAGGCACTTGTGGGGAAGAACCAAGACTGTGGGTTTCCTGTCCTCTTTCCTTGTACAAGGGTGTCTTTCTCTCAACCAGGCAGGATGTGTGTTGTTCTAGATTGTTGGTCTCGGCCCCCACCCCCCCACCGAAGACACTTTTCTATTTCCTCCTGGGGGGTGGAGGGATGGCTGGATTTTACCTCCACCGGTGCCCTGGCTTGTGTGCCTTTGGCAGTGAACAACTTGCACAACGGCACATGGCTGTCCGATCTCCCTTGCTCATAAGACCCAGTCTTTTGGGGAGCCAGGTTTTCTCTCAGATCCTCTTCCGTTACCACAGGCAGTCTCCTTCACCAACTGCGAACCCAGTCTCTCCCTAGGGTGACAGCTTTTTCTGCCTAGGACCCACCCAAATTCAGTTTTCCCCAAGACCCAGTCTCTTCCTTCAAGGATCCTGATGCTTTCCTTCTCTCCAACCCCTGCAGCTACCCCCACTCATCCAGATTCATTGCACACGATTTATTCCTTTGGGAGAGAGGACGAGGGCGAAATTGATAGACCAATAAATATTGCACAGGCCACTGGTGGAAGAAAGATCCAGACCGAGGTAGTTTCTGCCGAAAGGGTGAGGGGCCCGGGCAGGAAAGGCACCTGAGGTTGTTGGGGCCTGAGTTGGAAATGCGTCTTGGAGGGAGGGTAGTCGCTGCTTCCTCCTGACCCGCGGTTTTCTGCCCGACACAAGGCTCGCAACCCCTTCAGCCTGGACAAGCTGATCAGCAGCTGACCAGATAGCCTGCCTTTATCAGCAGCGTCAATTCATGGAAAGATCAGGTTTCCTTTTAGAAATGTTGACTGGTTTCTTCTACGCAGCGCCAACTGGCAGCCCAGGGCTGCTGGTGCCCGGCAGCTGTCGTTGGCAGTTTGCCAGAGAGCAGGGCTGAGCGGCTCCCGTTGGCTGTGGGCTGGGGCCCCGCCTCGGCGAGCAAGTTGGGCAGTTAGCCCGGAGCGAGCTAAAAAGACAATGATCTCTGGCCTCGGGAAGATACAGTCTAACAACTGTGCCCAGTGGTTCGTAGCACTGAGCAGCTCTGATTGGCCGACACTCCTCCTGGGCCGAACCCCGTTTGGCTGTTTACGGCGGGGGTGGGACTAAGCGATGGAACCGCCGCAGAAGCCAAAAAGCTTAGATTGGCTGCGCTGGGGCGGGGGCTTGCCTAGCAACCCTAGGCTGCCTCAATTGCCGGCTTTGTCTGAGAACACGGAGGAACGAAAGCGATTGCTTGTGGGTAAGTGGAAGTTGGGGAGGGGCAAAGCAGAAGTGGCTGTGATTGACAGCTCAGCGTGGAGGAGGCGGGGCTTAGTTCCTAACCAGGTGGCTGGGCGAGGCTGGGCAGTGGTTTCGCTCAGGGCTTGTCACTACTGGGTGCGGACCGGGGGGACTCGGAAATGACTGCAGGCAACGCGTCCAGTTTGGGGAAACCCGGGGGCGGGTACATCCCGACGCTGGGGGTCAGGGCTTGCAGGTGGGCCAGGGCCCGAGTTCCGTTGAAGGCCACGTCACAGCCCGACTGGGCCAGAAGCCAGTTCTCTACCTCGGACTGGAGCCACAGGGAGGTCTCTGCAGGGGGAGAAGCAGGTGTTGTGAGCAGGTGACTGGGGCCTGGAAGGACCCGGAAGGGACAGCAGGGAGGGCGCAGGACAAGGAATACAAGGGGTCCGGGTTTGGGAGCAGCCTAGAGGTCCGCTTGAGGCTAGGAAGGGTCCGACTCTGGGGCTCTCGTCTAGGGACAAGTCAGGGCCTCTTGTTCAGGGAAGGGTGGAGGTTCCTGTCAACCTGGGGCTCCCAGGGGGAGGGGGCAAGAGCCTCTTTTGGAAGGAGCGCTGGGCAAGGTGGGAGCAAAGGAGGGCATGCCACAACAGGAGACTGATGACCCGAGACCCTAATCCAGGAGGAGGTCAGGATAGGGAAGTCGGTCACCCCAGGGAGGGACTAGATCCATCAAGATCGGAAGCTGGGTTCAAGGGTTCCCATCGGCATGCTGAGCGCCGAGGTCACCTGGGATGTTATAGGTCAGACTCGCCCGTAGGAACCGGGAGTACTGGGCCTGCGCGGTGAGGTGGGGGGGGGGGGGGGGGTGTGGTGTCCTCAATGGGGTGGGGCCAGTTGGGAATGGGGGGGCGGAGTCTTGACGTGTAGGGTATGAATGGAGTTCGTTTCAGGTGGGGCCACGTCAGTTCTGGGCCGCGTTGGGATGGGACGGGGGCGGGGCCCCGGGGACAAGTCCTACCTTCCGGCGCGCCGCGGGCCGTCCGGGGCAGCCGGGCCAGGAAGCTGTGCGCCAGCAGGGCCTCCTTGGCGTGCTCCTCCTGCGCGCGCAGGGCCAGGGCGCTGAGCAGCTCCGAGTTGTTCGAGGTGCTGCGGTAGTAGAGCATGTGCGCCAACTCCAGCGCCTGCGCGCTGCGCCGCTGTCCGAACATCTGCGGGCGGGACAGCGCCCCGCGGGCTCAGCGGCGCGACGGGGTGGGAGGGGGCAGGGCCGCCCGGGGCCCCACGCCCCCCACCCCGACACCCACCCCACCCCCAGCCACTCAACGCTGGCATGGTCCTTTCCGCGGGCTCCCGGGCCCTCCCCGGACCTCTTCGGGTTCAGGTCCCCGGGGCTGGTGCCCGGGTATTTGTATTTTTCACACACACACACACACACACACTCGCTCCCGCCCCACTGACCCCGAGGCCACCGACAGCTTTTAGCAACCGCTTCACTGGTCTGCTTAGCTGAGCCACATAGTAATGGATTTGCTCAAGGGTTTCCAGACCATTTGAGCTGCAGCCTTGGAACTTTCTGCTACAGTGATTTTTTTTTTTTTAAGTCCTTATCTTTTTAGACACACACTAAAGTATTTCCAGAGGGCATGTCTAGGATTTGCTTCCGAATAACCCAGTGGTGGGAGGGCAGGGGGCGTGTAGGTGGACCCGGATTGACTGTTTGATAATTAGAGACTCGGGGATGCCCAGGAGCTCATCAAGTGCTTTTAATCCCACAGTTGTTTGAACTTCTTCCACAGTAAGAAGACGGGTTTACATATGAAATTGTCAAGACAAGTGCTAACAGAAAACAAATACTCCAAACCTCCTTAAGGGAAAGAAGTCTGGGGTCTCCTTCTCCACACTTTGCCCCCTCCTCTCCCAGACCCCGATCCCCATGCTTGGTGTCCCCCAAGGAAGGAAATGAGAGCCCACCAGTGCCCTCTGGGGCTCACGCTAGAATCCTCCACTCAGATTCCTCCATTCAGCCACAAAATGAGTTCAACACTGCTGGGTCTCATAGCCTGGCAGGCTGGGGCCAACTGTGAGCCCTTGGCCCAAACCTAAATCCTCGGGGAACACTATCAGTGAGCCCGGCTAGATGGCAGGAAAGGGTCAGAGAGTCAACAAGAGGTTTAAGAGGCAGGCTCTTGGCACGAAGCCAGGCCCACAACGGCCAGGGCGTTTCAACATCAGCTACTATGGAATATTCGTCCACGCTCCAGGCTGGCTGCTGTCTTTTTTTTTTTTATATTTTTATTTTAAGAAAATTTTAAATTATTATGTTTATTTATTTTGAGAGAGACAGTGTGAGTGGGGGGACGGGTAGAGAGAGAGGGAGACACAGAATGTGAAGCAGGCTCCAGGCTCCGAGCCATCAGCACAGAACCCGACGCGGGGCTCGAACCCGCGAACCATGAGATCACGACGTAAGCTGAAGTTGGACGTTTAACTGACGGAGCCACCCAGGCGCCCCAGGCTGCCATCTTTTAAATGCACGGGCTGTCTGCCCATCTTGCGCGGAGAACTAAGGTGAAATGCCTCTGAAGGCAGCCCAGCCGTGGAAATCGCTCAGATCACTGCCAGGGACTGATGACACGGTTGTGCGCGACCGTGCCCCCTCTTCTTACGAGCCCAGCCCGGCACGGGGTGCGTCCCTGCGTTGGAACGAATCACCATCGCTTCGGTTGAAGGCGAGGTGTAGGAAGGGCGCGTGTTAGGGACGGTCTGGGATGAAATACACGTTGGGTTTTGTGTCTGTTTCGGCCAAGCTCATGGAGCTGAATTCTCTTACATTAAGTGAGCAGGTCACGCCACATTCCGTGGCACGCAGATGAGGCCGGGCCTTTCGCTGAAGACACACCGGCTGCCACCTGGGTGTTCCCTTCAACAACCAAAACGCCTCCCCTCAGCCCACCTCCTGGCCTGCCGGTTCCCCCTCTCTGCGCTGTCCCCTCCTCTCCCAGCCGCCTGGTGCATGGCCTCCTCCCGCCGGCCTCTGCCCCTTCCGGTATGTCTCTGCACAGCCCCAGAACTGACCCCGCTCCCCCCTTGCTCACAGCCCTGCCATGGCTCCCCAGCGCCCTCAGAGAGCCCGAGCTCCTTGGCCAAGGCCCTGTGTGGCCCGGCCCCTGAAGGTTTCTCCCGCTGGCCTCCTGCTCCTCCTCTCTGAACGCAGCCCGTGCCGATGAGCCAATTTAACCCCTGAACAGTATCCCGAGCTGCCCTCTGTCTTGGGCCTCTGGGGCCTCAGAACAAGCCAAGTCACCCCTGGGCTGCTCTTAGAAAACACTCACTGCCTCAATCCTCAAGGCTCAGTCCTTAAGGACGCCGCGTCCCCCAGATGGGCAGCTGTGTCATCAGGCTCCTGCAGTGTCCACTGCGACCTCCGCATGTCTCCCTCCAGGGAGAGATCTCTGGGCTGCTTGCTTCTCAACAAGCCCGGCCCTGCTCTGTGCTGAGCTGAGGGGGCCCATGCTGAACCAGGGCCAGCTCCGGGGACCTCGGGGATGGGCTGGAGGGGACCGACGGGGAGGCTGGGAAGGCCTGGGCTGGGGCCAGGACCGAGGGAACGAGACGGGGCACAATATCGGGGCAGGAAGGACAGACTAGGGGGTAGGGCGAGGGCAGCTTCAGGGTCTAGCGGTGACAGGGGGCACAGGGCCCTCTGCAGACAGAGAACCAGGACGAGGAGCAGGTGTGTGGGGAGCTGCCACTGGAGGGGAGGGCAAAGGGGGCCCGGAGCTGGCGGCCCCAGGCTGGGCGCGGAGCATCCGATCCGGGAGATGTAGAAAGCTGTCGGCGGAAACGCCAGAAATGGATGAGCTCTTTGAGGGGGGGAAAGAAAGAGGGACGTGCCTATCGCGGCAAAATCACCTGAGACCGGCCCCTTAGACAGGGGCTCGGGATGAAGGGGGGTTGGGGAGGAAGGATCCTGAGCTCAGTGGGATGTGGGGCGCGTGGGAAGGGCTCGGGCGTGTCCAGGGGGCGGGTGGGGTGGGGGGCTGGAGACTGGGAGAGACGCCTGCACCAGAGACAGATATCTGGGAGCCACCGACACACAGGAGGGAACAAGTGTGCACGGGAGGGGCGGCTGGAAGGAGGCTGGGAGGGCTCACGGTCAAGGGTTGGAGGCTCCACCCAGAGCGTGGGAAAACATTTAATGGATGCATCACACTAACTAGTGAACCGGGTTTGGAACTGGGCCCCTCAGAGGGGCGCCCGGGTGGCTTAGTCCGTTAAGCGTCCGACTCTTGATTTCGGCTCACGTTTTCGTGAGTTCGAGCCCCGCGTCCGGCTCTGTGCTGATGGCACGGAGCCTGCCTGGGATCCTGTCTCTCCTTCTCTGTCCCCCCTCTCCCCTACCGCTATGCTCGTTCTCTCTCTCTCTCTCTCAAAATAGATAAATAAACTTGAACAAATAAAATAAAATAAATAAGTAGGGGCCTCTGAGGCGGGACGGATGGTCTCCCTGGGGCTGGGACTCTGGGTGCCCCCCCAGACCACTTGACACCCTTCCCAGCCTCCCTGCTCTTGGTCTCATAGCCCCACCCCCTCCATGGAGGCTGCAGGCTCCCTCGGGGCCTGCAATTCTTCCATAGCAGCTGCTGCCCAGTGGCTAAACCCCAGGGTCCCTATTCTGGCATTCAAGGCCCTTGCCACTCTCTAGGGCCTCACTTTTCCACCCTGGACCCCGGACTCCAGCCCTGCGAGATCCCCCCCCACCACGCTGTGCCTGCCCAGCCCCTTTCTCCACCGGGTTCACTCCTCCCCTTTCAAACGGGAGGCTGACTGACGTCAGCCCAGGTCATGATCTCATGGTTCGTGAGTTCGAGCCCCACCCTTCGCTCACTGCTGTCAGCGAGGAGCCCGCTTTGGACCCTCTGTCCCCCTCTCTCTCTGCCCTGCACACTCTCTCTCTCTCTCTCTCAAAAATAAATAAACATTAAAAAAAAAAAAAAAAGCTTCCTTTAGATCCTGCCTGACCCCTGGTCCTCAGCAGCTACCCCCACCCCCAGCCCTTCACCCTCTCAGCCAGCACAGCCTGGCTATTATCTGCGGGATTTATTATCATTGTCCTAAGAGCCTGCTGGGATGGCTGTAAACAGCTTGAAAACCAATGAACCAGCGAGTGAATGATCAAGCACAATGGACTCCACACACCAGTCCACACTCCTGGGACCGGTGCCAACCCTGGGGAGAATTGGTAAAAGGCAGCCCCTCTCCCCCGGCCGACTCAGCCTCAAGACAGCACACAGGGCACAAGTTAGGTTTCAGCCCCACCCCCCCGCCGCCAGGCCCTCAGCTCTGAATCCTTGGATGGTGAACAACCTGTGCAACTGTACCGGGCGGCCCTGCATTCACATGTAGCAGAATCAGGAAGGGAGTGTGTTAAAAATATAGTTTCCCGGGCCCCAGGCCCAGTTTCCCGTTGAGTCCATTCGGGCTGGAGCTCAGGGAGGCTGCCCCGATAAAACAGCTCGCCTGGTGATAACGACGCCCCGGCCAGGATGAGGAAGGAAGGAAGGAAAGGAGGCGGGAGGGAAAGGAAGAACGACTGAGGGAAGGAGGGAAGGCATGAAGCAGATTAACGCCGGAAATAAACCAAAATAGAGGGTGGCCTGACCTTGGGGCCGAACGAACACGCAGAGGCAGGGACCCAAGAAGCGTGGCGGGCAGTCCCCTTACCTTGGAGGCCCGCAGGCCCATGAAGGCGGCAAAGAGCAACAGCAGCAGGGAGGTGGCCATCTTGAGGTCCGAGAGCACCACCATGCCCACGTTGACAAAGAACACCACGCCCGAGACGAAAAGCGTGACGTTGAGCAGCGCACGCTGCAGGGTGGGCGTGCGCACCTTCAGCTCGGGCAGCAGCTGCTCCAGACCCTCCAGCGGCGTGTCCTTGAAGCTCTTCAGCACCAGGTGCCCCCGCTTCGTTCGGGCCGCTAGCACCACCCGCTTGAAGTACCTCCTGACGGACCAAGACAGAAGGGGCGAGGTGGTCAGGACCGCCCCGGGGAGCCCCCTCCAGCCCCCCCGGGGCGCCCTCTCTAGCTCTGCAGTAACGCGGTCATTTTCAAGGCTGCTACCCCAAGGTGGTGGGAGGAAAGTGAGACCTACGCCAAGGGTCCAACCACAGGGCGTCAGCTGAACAATGCAATCCCCGGTCATTGGACACAACCATGGCTTCTGGTTTCCTGGGCTTGGGAAATGAGAGCTGAATAGACTGTCTTTTCTTTAGTTCTGGTTTTCTGTTTGTGTGTTTTATTTATTTATTTTTTTTTTCCCAAATTCAAATTCTACTTGTAACTTAGAGTGCCTGCTAGGTGCCAGGGAGTGCTACGAAGCTCTGGAGGGACAATCGCCGCCTTGGTGGAGCTTATAATCCAGCGCGAGAGACAGACAATTAAACTACACAGCCTGCAAAGTATAAATATCTCCTTGGAATAGATTCCTGGAAACAGAATTGCTGCTTTAGGGCCGTGAGGGCTTTTTGTCTTCGGCGGCGTTTTTTTTTTTGTTTTGTTTTGTTTTGTTTTGTTTTGTTTTGCTTGGCTTTGCTTTTTTTGGATTCGTGACCATATCTGATCAACTGATTTCCAGAAGGATCGGGTAATTTATAGGCCCAAGGGAAGATCTGGCTCTCCTGACCCTACTCTGTATTTGAAGGGCCCCCGTTCAAAATATGAGGCTCATCGGAGCCCTGGTGGCGCCATTTCTTCAGAACGTGGCCTTCCTTTGCTTGAGGCTCCGCTTTCCTCATTTGGAAAATGGGGACAAGTGTCGCTCCCCTTTCTCTTCCCCTGGGAATGCTAGTCCTTATGTTCCCCCCTGGGAAGGAAAGGCGGCATTTGGGTGATCTCCCCGCCCCCTTTCTCGACTTCCCACCCAGGGCCCAGACACCCAAATGCAGACACTGACCTGCAGTCCCCTCTCGACTCTAACCTTGCTCCCTCTCGCTGCAGCTGGGGAACAAGGGCCGCCTCACCTCTCTGCGGGGGGCGACCTGATGAAGCCACGTTTGGAGCCCACGCTGGACTTACGGGGGATCTGCCCGACTCGCTGGCCCAGGGCCCAGAACTGCATGTAGATATACTGATCCAAATTTACTGTCACCTGACAAAGGGGACAAAGGAAGCAGGGGCGGATGAGCACGGTCTGCGGTGAGAGCACAGGTTACTGGAATTAGATGCCCCTTCTCCCAGTGATGTCCACCCTCCTCCCAGGCTTATCATCACCCAGTGTTTAGGCAGGGTGGCCCTGTATGGTTGCTCGTGTTGTGTACTGCGCAAGGGCATACTATCTGAGATGGCACCATTTACCTCACAGTCATTTTTACTGCCATATTTCTGAGAATCTAAGATGCCACCGATTGTAAGATACGACATGTGACATTGTGTAAGCTTAAGGTACACGACATTTTACTTTGATGCATTTGTATATTGTAATATGATTGTCGATTGGATCCTCCATTACCTTATGAAGCAATTGAAAGAGAAAATATATTGCCAATTAACACTAGGCCACACCACCACTTAGAAGTTATTTTCCAATTTCAGGGACAATAGAATGTGACTTCAGTAAAAAGTATGTCTTAACATCGTTAAAATGGGGGAGTTTGGAAGACTATAGTACTTTTATTATTATTATTATTATTTTTTTTTACTTTAAGGATGAGCATTTCGTATTACTTATTATCACAGTTTTCTGGCAGATGGCGAGAAAGCCTCTAGTCCTAAGAAGGTCCGTTTCTTACGTTTCCTTTTTCCAACAAATGGCAGTGGGCCGACTGGGAAAGAGGTGCCCTAGTCTAATTCACCGAGAACGCTGCATGGGCTCACGCCCTGCGTTCAGGACAACTCCCAGCAGCCTCTGCCTCCCAAAGGCTCATCCCTGCCCCCAGGCCTTCCGGTGTTTTGGTCCTCCTCTGGAAGACAGGCACCTGGACCTCATCCTGAGGGTGGTGGACCACCAGAGCGTAGGCCAGAGCGTCCTCAGACAGCGGGGAGAAATTGGCCTGGGCCAGCAGGGGCTCCAGAGCCTGGAGCACCTCCTGTTCGTTGGACAGACGCTGTGGGTCCGTAAGCGAAGGCTGGTCGAGGGTCTCCCTGTCGGGGTTGATGGGGTCATACAAGGCCTGAGGAGAGAGTCAGAGAGAAGAGAGACGGGCTAGGGCGCGGCATGAGGGATTGCTCCCGGCCCCATCCCTCAGATGACGGGGGACCCCAGGGCTTGTGCCGGGCCCTCTTCCCTTTCCTCTCTCTGAGCGCACCCTAAATAGCCTCGTTATTCCCGCCTTTAAACACCACTCTGTGCGTCTCTATGTATCTGTGCGCGACTCGCATCTCCAGCCCGGACCCGTCCTCCAGGTTCTGGACCTAATATCCAGTTCCGGGGCCTGAGCGTCTGTCCTGTCCCTCCTCCCCCAGTAACAGACGGGAAGGTGGACGCAGGGATGCACAGAGAGAATACGTTTCCCGGTTTCCTCTCCCAAACCTATTCCCCTCCCCACCTCCAGTCAGCCTTGGCCTCTACCCTGGGCGTCAGACTCTCATATTCAAAGATCTCTGACATCTCCCGTTGGAAACGCCACCTTACATCTAACACGGCCCAAGGAGAATGCTTCGTTCCTTCCTCTCCCTCCCCCCAGCCTTCTCCCTTCAGGAAAGGGCACTGCCTGATTCATTCGGATGCTCTGATCAGACACCTCGGAGGCATCCTTGATTCCTTTCTTGTGGTCGCCCCCTGGTCCAGACCTTTTGCAAGTTCACTGGCTAGACCTCCGAGGAGTCCTCGAATCCATCGTTCCCCTCCCCCCACCCCCATCTCCAGTAACCCCTTCCCGTCCCGGCTACCTGTCCTCTGCCCCAAACAACTGCACTGGGCTTCTTCTCTCGCCACTCTTTTAAATTTTTTAACGTTTTAATTTATTTTGAGAGACAGAACGAGAGTGGGGGAGGAACAGAGAGAGAGGGAGACACGGAAGCCGAAGCAGTGGCTCCAGGCTCTGAGCCATCAGCACAGAGCCCGACACGGGGCTCGAACCCACAAACCATGAGACCATGACCTGAGCCGAAGTCAGATGCTCAACCGACTGAGCCCCCCAGGCGCCCCTTCTCTCGCCTGTCCTACACCGTGCTCCACGAAACTGTCGCACCAAGAGCTCATTTATTATTTAGACTATAAACAGATCCCACACCCTCTCCCCGCGGTGGCTTCCCCCCTGCCCTTGGAATAAATACCAGAGTCGTTCCACCGCCTCCAAGGCCCCTCGCAAACTGGCCTCCACCCTGCCCACCTCATCTTATGCACCCATCCCTCCCTACCCACCTTGCAAAAACTTGTGGACTGAATGGATGGACGGATGGATGGATGAACAAATGAATGAGTGAGTGAGCGAACTGTTGGGTGCCTAGCCTATTTGCCGGTTTCAGGAAGACACGTGACTCACGCCAGCCTATGCGGCACAGGGGACTCACTGGTCCATAAAACGAGCCGAACTCTCCGTGTCCCCCAGGAGAGGTAGCCTTAAGGAACCACTTGTCCGGGCCAAGTGCAGGGTTGAATTGGTGGAAGGGAAGAGGGTCTACCAGCGGCAGGAACGGCCTGGGCAGAGGTCCGGAGGTGGGAAGGCCCACGACCTTGGAAACGACGGAGCAGGAAACAACCTGGCAGCCGAGCCTAGCAAACCCCCTTTGGAACGAACTCCCAGGGCTGGGGCGGGCCGCCAGGGGGGCGGGACTCCAGCCCAAAGCCCCCCCCCCCCCCCCCCCCCGTGCCGGAAGTCCCTCCTGTTCTCAGACTCAGAGAGTGACCTTGAGAAATTTCACTTCCCGGACAGAGCTGGGGTTTGACAGGGAGGGAAGCTCAGAGCTGGAGGAGAGAGCGAGAAATCGGTGTTCGGCAAGCAGGCAAGCATCCGCCGCGCGCTAGATTCTCCGCTGGGCACTTGACATCCACGCAGGGCTTCCGGCCAGAAACCTGGAGGCCGCAGGTGACCCCCGGCTCCTCCCCTCCCCCACACGTTGAACCCTGCTGATTCTCCCTCCGAAACAGGCCCCCTTTGCCCACCGGCCCCACCCCGTCCACACCACCAACTCCTCTTCCTACCTGGATGAGTCCAGCGGCCTTCTCAGTGGCCTCCCCAAAGCCCCTCGCCCCACCCTCAACCACCTGTCCTGTCTACACGGCAGCCAAGATTCCATCGCACCACGAGAACAACAGTAATAAATGATAACGCGCGGTTATATAGCGCTTGCTGTGTGTCGGGCACTGTTTGAAGCAGGTTGTGCACGCGTTATGCACATAAAGTGACGATGGCCCCTGTGGTTATCCTCGTTTAGAGATGTGGGAAATGAGGCACAGAGAGGTTAAGGAACTGCCTGAGGTCACACAGCCAGGAAGTGGCATATCAGGAATTACACGTGTAACCATGTCAATCTCCTGCAAAACTCATTCCAAGGCTCCCACTGCCCTCAGGAAGTAGGACCGTGCTCTGGACTGTGTCCTTCCCGCAAGGCCTCCCAGGACCTAACACCACGGTCCCCCTTGGTGGCTCACAATGGTTTTAGTTCCTCCAGACACAGGGATGTTGTACATGCTGTTAAGAGACTCTCCCTGCCCCCCACTCCCCTCCTCCTTCCCTTTCCGCGACTGAAGTCCCACTCTTCTATCGTATTCCAGCTCCCTTCTCGCCCTCAAAAAGCCCCCCTCCATTCCTTAGGCTGAGCAGAGCCGCCTTGCGTGGTTGGGCAGATTGTACGCTGCACAAATGTGCCAGTCTAACATAAGCACCGTTGTAGATGCTGTCGACCCATACATTTATCGGAACAGTCGCCCTTTCAGATGGAAATAAAGGGTCTAGAGCAGCACATTCCAAAAGAACTGCCTCCAAGGATAGAAACATCTAGATCTGCACCATCCAGTACCTCACCACTGGCCACCGGTGGCTCCGGAACACTTGAAACATGGCGAACACAACTGAAATTTCGGACGGAATTTCTAAATTTTATTTCATTTCAGCGCCCTCACATTTAAACAGCCACATGGGGCTAGCAGCTGCCAATGTCGCGTGCACAGCACCAGGCGACAGAAAGGGGTGCGTTTTCTGATACGCACACAGACTTCAGTTCAGAAACCAAGGTCAAGCTTCGTTACGCGCTGGCACGAACTGCACCCTGGGAGTTCACTGTGTGGCTGTATCTGTTCGTCGGGGGAGGGTGTCTGACTCACAACTGTCCCTGCCACCCAAGTTCAGCTGTCTGAGGGCAGGGTACGGGCCCGAGTCTGCTGCTCAGGTGGGTCCTGAGCGCCGGACTTACATGCCAAGAGCCTACTCGACGCGTGGCCACAGACGTCCGACGGGCGTCTCGACACCTCCACGCGGGCATCTGACGGGCATCCTCTCAAAGGCACTACGTCCCAAACTGGGGTCCTGAGACCCCTCCCCAGACCTGCTCCTCCCACCACATTACCCAGCTTAGAAGCGTCCAAGCCCATCCTTCCAGGTGCCCACCCTGAACCCATCGGCAAATCCCTGATGGACCCCCATTCAAAACGGATCCAGAATCCAACTACTTCTTCCCACCACCCCTCCTCCTCCACGCGCCAAGTCTGAGCCCCCCCTTGCCCTTGCCCTTGCCCTGCTCCCATCCTCCAGCCCCAACCCAGTCCGTTCCCCGGGAAGCCGCCGGAGGGCGCCCGTTGTAATAGAAGGCAGCTCACATCCCGCTGCTTAGAGCCCTCTGGTGGCTTCCACATCACTTGGAGTCCAAGCAAAGTCCTCACTGTGTCCCACAAGGCTCTGGGCCCTCATCTCCAGCCCTCTCCCCTGTGCTCACTCAGCTCTAGCCCCACCAGCCTCCTTGCTATCCCTCCTATACACCATGCACAGCCCTGCTGCAGGGCCTTTGCACTTACTGTTCCCACAGATCTCCTCATGGCTCTCCCTCTTGCCTCCTTCTGGTCTCTGCTCAAATGTCGCCGCCTCAGTGAGGCCTCCCCTGACTACTCTCCCTAACATTGCAAAACATTCCTGTTTTCTAATTTCTTCTTAATTAGGGTTACCAGATTTAGCCACAAAAAAAAAAAAAAAATTCAATACAGTATACCAGGTGAGATTTGATTTCTAGATCAACAACTAATAATTATTCGGCCTCCGTATGTCCCGTGCAATATTTGAGGACTGCGTTACCTAGGACATAATTATACTAAAAAAAAAAAAAAAATTATTCCCAGCTTATCTGAAATTCAAATTTAACGAGGTGGAGAGGGTTGAATGGTGTCCCCTCAGAACCTCAGAATCTGACTTCATTTGGAAATAGAGACTTTGCAGGTCTAAGGAGTAAGAATCCCAGGGTGAGACCATCCTGGATTCGGGTGGGCCCTATATCCAGTGACGGTGGCCTTTATAGGAGACAGAGAAGGGCACGCAGGGCCACAGAGAAGAAGGTGATGTGAAGACGGAGACAGAGATTGGACTGTCGTGGTGGCTACGAGTCAAGGAAAGCTGACAATGACAGTCACTGTCCTCCAGGACCGGGCACGGGGTGGTTCCCCCCTCAGAGCCTCCGTGAGAAACCCACCCCGCCCACACTTTGATTTTGGACTTCTGGCCTCCCGAACTCCGAGAGAACAAATTTCTGTGGTTTTCGGCCACCTGCTTTACGGTGATTTGTGATGGCAGCAGTTGGAAACAAATAAACCGGGTGCCCTCTGCTTGATCTGGCAACGTCCTCCTCAGTACTTGGCGCCTCTTCACACATTTCACTTCCTTACCGTCTTTTTTTTTTTTTTTTTAACTCTTTTAAGTGAACTCTACCCCGACATGGGGCTCGAACTCACACCCCCAAGATCAAGAGTCGAATATGCTCCACCGACCGGGCCAACCAGGCGCCCCTCCGTCCTCGCCGTCTTGAAGATCCGGGTCCTTCCCTAGAACGTGATCCCGTGAGGCAGAGACGCCCATTGGTCAGGCTCACCACTACGTCCTGGGGCCTGGAAGCATTTGGAGGACGCAGTAGGTGCTCAAGAAATATCTGCTGTGCGCTCACGGATGAATGAATGAGGGAAAGGTGGCGCGGGCGGAGGTCACCTGCCAAGGTCACCCACACAGGCAGTGAACAAGGCAGCTAGCTGTTCTTTTCCTGCCCCAGGCCGCTTCCTTGAGGGACTCAGGTCACCAGCAAAGGGTCACTCATGTGTCCCACCTGTCTCTATGGCTCTTCCCTTCTCCTCCTAGCATCGCAGCTTAGAATCTCCTACCTCAGTGGAAACATGCATCTCTGCTGTATACGTTTTCTATGTTTCCCTATGTTTTTTAAATTCTTAAAAATGTTTAAGTTTATTTATTTATTTTTGAGAGACACACAGAGAGAGAGAGAGAGAGAGAGAGAGAGAGAGAGACAGAAAGAGCACAAGTATGAACGGGGATGGGAAAGAGAGAGGGAGAGAGAGAGAGACACTCCCAAGCAGGCCCCACCCTGTCAGCACGGAGCCCAACGAGGGGCTTGAACCCACAGACTGTGAGATCATGACCCGAGCGGAGATCAAAAGCCGGACACTTAGCTGACTGAGCCGCCCACCGCCCCATGTGTTCCTGTACATTTAAATGTTCACATAATAAAATGCTTTTGGGGGCACCTGGGTGGCTCAGTCAGTGAGTGCCCGACTTGGGCTCAGGGCATGATCTCACAGTTCGTGAGTTCAAGCCCCGCATCGGGCTCTCTGCTGTCAGCACAGAGCCCGCTTCGGATCCTCTGTCCCCCCCTCTCTCTGCCCCTCCCCTGCTTGCACTCTCTCAAAAAATAAATAAAAAACATTTTTTAAAATCATAAAATGAATGAATGAATGAATGAATGAATAAAGAAAATGATCTTTTTCAACAACGTTTTTGAAAAACCCTGCCTCCTGGGGTCCCCGGGCTAGAGCTCAGAGGCAGCTGGACATGGGGGCAAATCGTAGCTCAGCCAGGCCCTCTCAGTGCCTCGGTTTCTGCCTCTGCAAACGGGGCTCTGGGCGGCTCCCCCTCGATTCCACAGGAAGGAGCCAACGAGTGCGACCCAGAGTGAGCTCAGCAATAAGGCGCCGATGTCACTGCTACTCAAAGCAGAGAGGGGCCGTGTCCGAGGGCAGCGGCAGGGAGTAGTGAGGGGCTGGCTGAGCAGGCCTGGGGTGTCCAAACCCCGCACCTTCCAAAGGACCGGCCATCGACTGGGCTCTTGGGATAACTTCTAGGCCCTTGGAAATGTTCTGCCCAATCGGAGGGTCTTGCTCGGACGCACACGAACGGGTGGCTCAGTCGGGTACGCGTCGGACTCTCGATTTTGGCTCATGATCTCGGGGTGCGTGAGATCGAGCCTCACGTTGAGCTCTGCGCTGAAAGTGCGGGCCCTGCTTAGGATTCTTTCTCTTCCCCTCTCCCTGCCCAGTAGCTAGTCTATGCTAACTATGTGGTTTATGGCGGGGCCTCGGGCCATGAAGCAGCAGTTTGACCTCTGGGGGGGGCTGGTGACTGAGTAGCTCAGGTCAGCTACGCAGGCGCTGACAGACCCCCTCCCCCCACCCCCTGCCCCCTAAAATCCTGGACACCAGTTGGGGCACCTGGCTGTCTCAGTGGGTGGGGCATGTGACCCTTGATCTCCGGCTTGTGAGTTGGAGCCTCCCGTTAGGGGTAGAGATTCCTCGAAAATAAGATCTTTAGGGGACGCCTGGGCGGCCCAGTCAGTTAAACATCCGACCCTTGATTTCAGCTCAGGTCATGGTCTCATGGTTGTGAGATTGAGCCCCGAATCTCTGCGAAGCTGTGCATTGACAGTGTGGAGCCCACTTGGGATTCTCTCTCTCTCTCTCTCTCTCTCTCTCTCTCTCTCTGTCTGCCCCTCCACTGCCCCCACCCCCACCCCGGCCCCATCGCCTTTTTCCTTTCGCTCGTTTTGTTTTGTTCGCCCTCCTTTCGTTGCAATAAACCACGACCGTGAGCACAAGGGCTTTTCTGAGCTCTGGGAGTCCCTCACAGAAGATCCCCGAAGCTGATCACTGTCTCCAGGACCCCCCACGCAGCCGGCATCCCGGGACGGGGAAGGAAGGGGACCCGGAGCATGTGGCTTCCTGACATCCCTCTCTGCAGGGGTTCCGCTTCTCTCTCCGGCTGGCTCTTTGGCCGCCCCCCTCCTGGGGCTAGTTCCCCATACTGATCTCAAGGCTGGGCGGATCCCAAGCTAAGCTAACCCCCTTGGTGGTCTTGTCCAGTACCATCTAAGTGCTCCCAGGGATGCTTCCCGGCCCAGCCCCCTCCCCCGACCCCCAGAGCCCACATCCGGGTCCATCGCTCTACGAGGCTGGCTTAGAAGCATCTAAAATTCCCGAGTGCCAGACCGAGCTCCCGTCTTCCCCACAGACCTGCCTCCCGCCCCCGCCCCGTCTTCCGTGGCTCGGTAAATGGCAGCTCCGTTCTTTCAGAGGAACTGGAGGCACCCCCTGACTTTCTCCTTCCCCCCCACATCGCCCGCCCGCACAGCCCAACGCCAGTGCCTTCCAACCATTACCAGCGTCCAGACCACTTTTCCCCGCGTCCACCGCTATTACTCTTGCTGGGGTGGCCATCATCCCTCAGCTGTACAAACATAATAGACTCTGAATAGATCTCCCTGCGTCTGACAGGCTGTTCCAGAAGGCGCCCGCTAACACCTGAATCAGCGCATGTCCCTCCTCTGCTCAGTAGCCCTCCCAGCTAACTTAGAAGTCAAGGCGAAGTCCCCCCCACTACCCACAAGGCCAGGCACAGTTTGCCCCCGATGCCTCTCTGCCTTCATCTACGGCACAGTAGCCCCCTCGGGTTCTTCCAACACCCGTACCCCAGGGCCTTTGCACTTGCTTTCCACCCCCTCTGCTTGGAATGTGCCCACCCCCACCCCCACCCCAGCCCGGGGCCACCAGACACCGATCGGGCTCTCTCCCTGTCTTCACTCGGGTCTTCACTCAACCATCACTGCTCAGAGCATAGCCAGGTTGTGTACCGGATGAATGGGTTAGGGCACAGGCACCCCAAGGCCAAGGTGGGCGGGGCCACGTCCTCACCTGCAGTCGGGCCAGGATGTGGTGGTAGTGGAACAAGGTGCAGAAGTCCACGTGCGCCGCAAACAACTCCAAGGCTGCCTTGTCCGCGGGGCTGGAGTGGAATTCCTGTAACCCCAGGAAACAAAACTCCTCTGTAGGCCTCCCTCCCCTTCCTCACGGGGAGTATTTCTTTCTCTGGCAGCTCTGGGCTTTCTAAAATTTTGTTTTGGGGGCACCTAGGTGGCTCAGTGGCTCAAGCGTCAGACTTTGGCTCAGGTCATGGTCTCCTGGTTCAGGTCCTGATCTCCCGGTTCGTGGGTTCGAGCCCCGCGTCGGGCTCTGTGCTGACAGCTCGGAGCCTGGAGCCTGTTTCGGATTCTGTGTCTCCCTCTCTCTGACCCTCCCCTGTTCATGCTCTGTCTCTCCCTGTCTCAAAAATAAATAAAACGTTAAAAAAAAAGAAAAAAGCCGAGACTCCGAGCCAGGCCTGTCTGACTCCAGAACACACATATTTAACTCTTTCTTTGTGCTTCCTATCTCCGTGACCTAGGTGAACGCCTTTACCTTTCTAGGCCTGTTCCCTTATCAGCAACTGAGGATCACACCCACTTTGTCGGAGATCGATGGTGACAATCTAATGCCATCGTGTGTCCATATACATGCGTGTGTGTCTACGTATGTCTGATTTACGTGTGTGCTTGTGGGTCGAGCCTGGCACAGGCCTTAGTACAGACAGGTGTTCAATCAATAATTTTAAAATGAATGAATGATAACCCTCAATCATGACAAGTAGGATGATGACAGTGGGGCAGGAGCTTAGCTCTGGAGCCAGACCAGGACTCTCAGTGGAGCAGGTGCCTAATGCCTCACCATAGACCACAGTCCCTGCCCTGCTCTGGTCAGGCCACCTCGGTGCAAACCTGGGCCACAACGACACAGCCTTGAGTCAGTCACTTTCCTTCCCCTGCTTCAGTTACCTCATTTGTACAATGGGGATGACAGAAGTGTCTCTCTTACTGGGTTGTTCTGATGATCCAACAACGCATGGAAAATGCTTAGCACAGTGCCAAACAGTAAGAGCTCAAACAGTGTGATAATAATTATGATTAAAGCTTCATAAGTATGGTGATTATTATTAGGTAGCAGTAAGAGTACTGATGAGGATGATTATCATACCCATCTTGCAGAGGTAAAAACCATGCCCCAGAGAAGGCTTGTTCAAGCAAGACCCCAGAACAAGCTTGAGTCTGGAATCCACTACATCCACGGCTCACAGAGCCCCCCACCCCCGCCGCATTCCAACGCCACGCCCACCTCGGCGCACAAAGGGAACGGGAACTACAACTCCCAGGAGGCGCCAGGAGAGCCCTCTGCGGCACGTAGGGCTGTGCCGCCACGATGCCTGCCGGGAGTCGTAGTCCCCGGGCTCTTGGACCCGGGACAGGCGGTACCTGTATCAGGAGGCGGAGCAGTTGCTCCTTGGAGAACGGGATGAACCGCTCGCGGTACTGCTGGGCCCAGTCGCGGGGCTCCGTGGGGTTCCACATCTTGCGGTACTCCCCCATCTTGGCCGCTAGCGACGACAGGGCCCGGGGGGGCCCGAGAAGCGTGGGCAACAGGGACCATACTCGGACCCTGGATCCCCAGACCCCCCGGGTCACCAGCAGCATAGCCAGACCCTTTCCCTGGAGCCTAAACAAGGGAAATGGGCAGGGGTCAAAGGTCATCTACAGGAAAAGCGCCCTTTCCACCTCCAGGGACCGTCCATACCCCAGGCAGGGCACAGAGCCCATCTGCCAGTCTTGTAGCCCGTCTTGCCTGTGTGCCCTCCCACACTGCTCATTTGGTCTGCGCCCCAGGCAGGAGTCGGAGATTTTGAGTCCTGGGCGTTTTTCGGGCCCAGAGACCCTTTAGTTGTATAACGGGTTTCTGCGGGGTCTAAGCAACAGGTGGATCTTAGGAGCATAGGAGAGGCTCGGAAAGGCTACATAGGGGATGCAGGGCGGCCCTCCCCCGGCCATGCAGTCCGCAGTCTCCCTCACCTTAGCCAACGCTCGACTGTCATTGAGCCTCCTGCGCATGCGTACGAAGGTGTCCTGGGTCCCCAAGGTTCGGCTTCAGCCTGCAGTAAGACGCATGCGCAAAGCCTGGGTCACGGCGCGCTGTCCATCTTCCCTCCGATGCCCTGTCTCAACCGCGCGTGCGCCATCTGGCAGCCTTTCTTCTCTCGCCTTGTTTGAGCGCGGCGCACGCGCTGCGGAAGCCTCTCCGTGTCCGCGCGCTTCAAAGAGAAGGGGGCGGAGCGGGCGCGAGACTCCCGGGAGGACTGGGTCGGGGCAGGGCTCCCGCGCGCCGCCAGCCAACGGCGGGCGGCCCAACGTCCGCGGAGGCCACGCCCCCGCTCGTGTCCGCTCCCGAGTAGGCGGGGAAAGGGCGGGGGCGGGACTTGGCCGCAGCCAATCAGCTGTGGAGGAGCGAAAAGGCGGGAAAAAGCGGAACCAAAAGAAGGCGGAGGTGGCGCCGGAGACCGGGAGCGAAGGGTGGGCGGAAGGAAGCGCCCGCCTCCAGGTGACGCAGACCGGGCCTCCGGAGTAGGGGTGGCCCTTTGTCAGGCAGCATCACCCCCAAGCCCCACCACCCCCATTCCAGATCCTTAAAGGGAAGATTCCAGTTCTAAAAAGGTAGCTTGGTGCCTGGGGCGTGGCCTCCTAATTCTGACGGGACAGCTCAGTTCGCAGCCCATGTTCCCCACACCTGTGAGGTCCAGACCCCCCCCCCCCCCGCCCCCCCGAGCTTGAGGAAAAAGCACTTTCGGGAGAATGGAGTTGAATTCGGAGGGGAGGCCCTCATCCTACGAAAATAACCCCAAGCCACGAGGACAGGCTGAAATCCACCCTGAGATGCCTGGGTCCTCCATTATGGGCGCTGTCACCCCAAAACGTGGCAGGGATTCCTGTGGTTCAGACCTCCCCCCCGGGGGCGCCGATCTACAGCCTGGCACCCGCTGGTCCCTGGAAAATCCTACTCGCGTCTCCTTAGAGAACACAGTCCTTAGAATGAGCCCTTTGGCTTCAGGGTCAGAGAGGTGACCCTGGTATCCCAGCCCTCTCCCCACGCCTCCTCCCTGCGCTGGGATCCCCTCGCCCTGCACCTCCACCTCGGGGGCCCCAGGCAGCCCCCTCACCCTACAGCCTCCTAGGATTGCATTCCTGACCCCTGGGACCCCCAGCAACCCCTTCACACTGCACCCCCATCTCCGGATTTCTCAGGAGCTCCCCTACCCTGCACCCAATTCACGGGCCCCTCAGCCACCCTCTCACCCTGCACCCCTAACTTCTCGGACCCCTACCAGCCCCTTCGCTCATGCCCCAAATCCTCAGAACCCTGGTAGACCCATCATCCCACATGACCCCAGTCTTGGGACCCCACCCCCAACCCCCACCCCAGCACCCTTTACCCCGTGCCCCTATTCCTGGGACTCCTGGCAGCTCCTTCACCCCACGCCTGCGCCTCTAACCTCCCACCATCCGTCTTGTCTTGCAGGAGCCGAGCCCAGGGCGGGCCTGGAGCCTCTGGACGGCGGCGCCCAGCAAGCAGCACCCAGCATCCCTGCTCCCGCCTCCTGGGGCCCCAGGAGCAGAGCACCCGCCATGCACATCCCTGAAAGCCTCCAGGACCTGGCTGACAGTGAAGCCGTGCAGTTTCTGAAGAGGCCAAAGACGATCACCCGGATCTTTGCAGGGGTGAGGCCCTCCTGTGGCCCGACTGCCCCACGGGCGACAGGAAATAGTTCTCGCCCCGCAGACACAGGGTGGAAAGGGTGGGGGGACGGAAGCGGTCAGGTCAGATGGGGACAACAAAGCAAAAGGCAGCTAATAACCAAAGTCACCTTTTACTGAGCACCTAGCTATAGCCCCTGTGCTACCGGGACCACTTACTAACTCTCACAGGAGGAAACAACTCGTCCAAGTCCAAGTCGTGCTATGAGCCCCATGGGTGAGCTAAGAAAACAGCATCAGAGGAAGTTAAGTCACGGTTCCAAGGCTGCACTGTCCATTGGCGTAGCCACAAGCCACGTGTGGCTCTCACAATTTAAACTCATTAGTAGAAAAGATTCCGTTCCTCAGTCACAGCGGCCACTTTTCAGATGGCCACCAGCCACACGTGGCTCTCGGAGTGGATGATGCAGATCTTAGAGCATTTCCGTCATGGCGGAAAGTTCCATTGGACAGTGTTGGCCAAGGGCACACAGTGAGAGGCAGGGCCGGGATTCAAAGTGGGGGTCTGTGACAGGCCAGAACCCATTCGTTTTGTACTCCTCGGGCAAGGGACCGGGAGACGAGCGGGTCTGGGTCCCCTAGGAAGAAAGAGGTGCACGGTGGTGGAAGGAGAGTACATCACATAGACCTAAGATACCAGGCATTGGGGTGGTCACTGTGTGCCAGGCTGTGTACCAAGCAAGGGCTTTACAGGCGTTTTTTGATCCTTATCACGTTCCCAGAGTCAAGGCACCTGCACTCAAATCTTCATTCAGCCCAGACTTGGCTGTGTGACCTTGAGCCAATCACTGGGCCTCTCTGGGCCTCCTCTGCTCTCCTTTGACGGAGCTGGAAACTGAGGCCCAAGGAGGTGATGAGACTTGATTGGGGTCATGGGAGTAGGTGGGGTGCCCTGGATCGAATCCAGAGCATCTCCTCCCTGCCCCTTCTGGAACCTGTGGGCGGGGAAGGACTTAGAATCCACGCTGTCCACAGAGGGTGACACACTCCCGGCTTCGCCTGGGCCGGTCCTGGTTGAATCAGCAATAGCTCCAGCTTTCATTTTCTTTTTTCTTTTTTTTAATTTTTTTTTAATTTATTTTTCAGATAGAGACAGAGCATGAGCAGGGAAGGTGCAGAGAGAGAGGGAGACACAGAATCTGAAGCAGGCTCTGGGCTCCGAGCTGTCAGCACAGAGCCTGACACGGGGCTTGAACTCACAGACTGTGAGATCATGACCTGAACCGAAGTCGGACGCTTAACAGACTGAGCCACCCAGGCGCCCCTCCAGCTTTCATTTTCAAAAGTGCCCCTGTTTTGTCAGATAACTGACCCAGTCACCCTAGGTCGGTGTGGCCTTGAGAAAGTGACTTGACCTCCCTGAATCTCCATACCCTTGAGTGTAAGAAAAGGCCCCTCCTACCCTGCTCCTAGGAAAGATTGTCCTGAAAATGACAAGGTGATAAGCATGGGCCTGGAAAGTAAATAAACACTCCTTTTTTTTTTTTAAGTTTATTTATGTATTTTGAGAGAGAGAGAACAAGCGGGGGAGGGGCAGAGAGAGAGGGAGAAAGAGAGAATCCCAAGCAGGCGCCACACAGAGCCGGATGTGGGGCTCAAACCCACGAACCCGTGACGTCATGCCTTGAGCGGACACCAACTCAGCTCAACCAACGGAGACACCCAGGCGCCCCAATAATCACTCGTTAAATAGACATTGTTTTTGACAGGCCATTGCTGTGAGCGAGGAGATGGCTTTGGGGGACCCAGGGCGACAGGGACTTGTGGACATTGCCGTCCTTCCCCAGGGGAATTACGAATTCCCCGTCCGAGTCCCTCACTGGCGTGAGCTCTTGTCACCACGAGGAGTTACTACTGGGACACTGGTGTTACTACCCTTGTTTGACCCAAGGGAAAACTGAGGCTCACGGTGGGGGGTGGGGGGGGGGGTTGCCCAAGGATGTCACCCAGCTGGCGGGCGAGTCAAAAGGATTCTCGCGCCTCCACAGCTCCGGAAGGAAAAGTGGGTGGCAAGGGAGAAGGAGGCCCAGCTGGCGCGGACTGGTGTGGGGAAGGGGGAGGGAAGGGCCGCCAACCGCGCCAGACGTTTTGGTCACGGACTTTGCCCGCCGCCTCCCTCCCGCCCGCCCTCTCCTCCTTCCCCCCTGGCCTGGCTCCCCAGTAGGGAGTCTGTGGGCAGCTGGTGCCCTTGCCCTCACTGCCGCCTGCCAGCTGGTGCCTTAACTGATGAATCTTTGCTCCTTCCCTGGGGACGGGCCAAGGAGGTTGTGGAAGGAGGTTGGACTCTGGTTTCAGGGGGCCGGGGTCCCTTCTGCCCAGCTGGGCCCCCCTCCCTGAGTCTCCAGTGCCCTGGGCGTGCGCCACAGCCCAAGGTTCCCAGGGTCACTGGGCAGACAGCCCACGGGCCCGGAAGTCAGGAGGGTCGGATCCCAGCCCCCCTCCTTCGCTGACTGACCTTGAGAGGACACTTCGCCTCTCTGGTCATGAGAACTACCATCAGGCCTAGGCCCCCACCGCCTCTTCACAGCACTGAGACAGACTGGGAAACTGAGGCTCCAAGGGGTGCGTGATTTGCCCGAGGCCACACAGCTGGCAAAGCCAGACGCGTCTGGCTCTTTCCACCCCACCGTAATGGCTTCGATTTATCACCTGTGAAACAGAGATGAATCAGTAACGTCTACCACGTGGGGCTGGCGCGAGGGAGGGAGCGCAGGTAAAATGGACACGGGCTCAAGTGATCGATGGTCCTTCCAGTCCTGGACCTGGCTCTGTCCCCAAGCAGCAGGGCGAGATGCCCCCCTTCTGTGGACTCCTGGCCCCGAAACAGAGAACAGATGTGGACAGCCTTGGGTAGTGCTATAGGGCCGAGCGAAAGCAGCACTGGCTGTTATTGTGATCGTGATATTTTTTAATGCTTATTTATTTTTGAGAGAGAGAGAGGGAGAGCACGGGGGGAGGTGCAGAGAGAAGGGGGGACAGAGGGTCCGCAGCGGGTTCCACACCGACAGCACAGAGCCCGACGCGGGACTCAAACTCACGAACCGTGAGATGATGACCTGAGACAAAGTCGGACGCTCAACCGAGGATAGAGACTCCAATGGAGGAGAAAAGAAGGGTCCAAAGTGACTTCCAGCACGCATTGGCTGAGGTCCAAGCTGGCGCTGGGCATAGAGAGAAGGCTCTCACACCCTTCTATCTGGGAGGAGTCCAAATTCTAGTGAATTCCTTCCCCTCGCCTCCTCCCCCCACCCCTGCTCCGTCCCCAACACCACCACATCCAGTCAGTCACCAAGTCCAAATTTACATCCTGACTGTCCCTGGATTCCCCAGAGCTCTGACCTCAGCTCAGGCCCCAGCATTTCTGCCCAGGCCTCTTCCCACCAATCTCTTCTCTGGTCTTTTGGCCGCTCGGTCTCACCCCCTCCAATCCATCGTGACCCTGGAGATTTTCTCAGACTCCAGGGCCACGTCTAACCCTGGCCACCCTCTGCTCAGAACACTTCCCTGCATGAAGTTAAATCCAAGTAAGAAATTTCACTCTCCATGGCTCCCAAGTCCAGGCCCCTCTGTCTGGTGTTCAAAGCCTCTGAGGGTCTGGCTCCTGCCCACTTTTCCAGGCTCCTCTCATACTGGATCCCTCCGATGAGGTTTCTCTCCAGCCCCTGAAAGAGCCCTATTCTGCAGCATCTGGCTTTTGCACACACAGCCTGCCCCCCTGGAGTGCCCTTCCTCCCCCATCTGCCTGAAAAACTCCTCATTCTTTAACACGCAATCCACACCTGCCTTTATTTCTTCCTAAATCCAACCCCACGACTTAGGTGCTCAAACCTTGACTCTCTCCCAGACCCCAGGCCGCAGCCTCCTCCCTAGCCTCCCGACCTCCAGTCTCACCCTCCCCAGTCTGTGTGCACACAGGCCCCAGATCTGCCCCTATCCTCCCCTGCTCGCAGCTCTGCTGTGGCTCCCTATTGCCCTCCAGACAACGTCCTCATTCCTCAGCCTTCCCCACCCGCAACACTCCGCAGACCTGCCACGTCATCCAGAAAGCCTCCCCGGAACAACTCCCCCCTGCCCCATACACACACCCATTCCTTCCATATCTGTCTGGGGCCAATCACCATCGGGCAAATTTCCACCCAGTTGTACTGATCGGAACCTTGCCCCGGAGGCGTCTGGTTCAGCGTGAGGCGGTATAGCAGGGCCTTAAAGCAGGTTCAGGAGCCAAGCAACGTCCATGGCCACTGCCACTTACCAGCTGATTGGCTTTGGGCAACTCCTCAGCCTCTCTGGGCCCGGGTTCCATGATCGAAAGCAATGGGGGTGTTGGTGGTACCCACATCCTAGTGTGACTGTAAGGCTGACTCTGGCTCCCACGCTCGCTCGCTCACTGGCTCGCTGGTGGGGAACTTCAGTGGCATTTGATAAATAAACACTGTCATACTATGTACAGCCTGCTGTCCGCAGCACGCACAGGCAGGGGGCTGCTGTATCTGTGAGGTTCTGTTTTCCTTTTAAAAAACTCCTGAAGCAAATAAAAAAACGGTGTGGCGGGGGGCGGGGGCGGGGGGGGTGGGTAGGAGAAAAATGGTAATGTTTGTTAGGTACTGAGGGTTTGTCACGTTTTGCTCTGTACTTTTTTGTGTGTTTGGACTATTTCACAAATTTATTTTTGAAAATTTAATAGGAGGGGTGCCTGGGTGGCTCAGTCGGTTAAACATCTGACTTCATGGGGAGCCTGGGTGGCTCAGTCGGTTGAGCGACCGGCTTCCGCTCAGGTCACAATCTCGTGGTCCGTGAGTTCGAGCCCCGCGTCGGGCTCTGGGCTGACAGCTCGGAGCCTGGAGCCTGCTTGGGATTCTGTGTCTCCCTCTCTCTCTGCCCCTCCCTCCCCCACTCATGCTCTCTCTGTCAAAAATAAATAAACATTAAAAAAAACTTTTTTAATTTAAAGAAATTAATAGGAACTAAGCGAGCGGGGAGGGAAGGGGAAGAGCAGGCAGAGGGGAGGGGTGGAGGCAGAGAGAACGATCGTGATGGCCAATGCTGACGGAGTTCCTCACGTGGTGTCCCCGGCACCACACTGGGCGTTTTGTATCGGCACCTGGGTCTGGTAACAGGGACCTGTCTGGGGTGGCGGGAAGGGAGCGTGGGCAAGGCAGGGCCGAGTGGGGAGAGGTGAGACCGGAAGAGCGAGGACGATACAGACCACGCAGGAGGGCGTGGAAGGACGTCTCTGGGGCCTTGGGGTGGAGGGTGGGCTCGGGGGCCGAGACTGGAGGCAGGGAGGCCAAGGAGGAGGCCGCGCGGGAGGGCCCAGGGGGAGAGGACGAGGCCCACGCCAGGGCAGACAAGACGAGCAGCAGGAGGGACAGGCTCGGGGGGGCGGGGGGGGGGCCCGCGGGCGTGACAGGGGGAGAAGGAGCGGGGCCCAGGGTCCGGGCGGGGACCTGGGAGGAGGCGCAGATCGGGTGGACTCTGAGCTCCGCTCAGGCGGCTGGGAACCCACCCCTACCCCGTCCCCGTAGGTGTTCTCCCTCGTCGTCTTCTCCTCCCTGCTGACCGACGGCCACCAGAACAACACGGAGTCTTCGAGGCTCCGCTGCGTCCTGAACAGCAACAGCACGGCCTGCGGCTTTGCCGTGGGGGCCGGCCTCCTGGCCTTCCTCACCTGCCTGGCCTTCCTCGCCCTGGACACCCACGAGAGCCGCGTCGGCAGCAGCCGCTTCAAGACGGCCTTCCAGCTCCTGGACTTCATCCTGGCTGGTGAGCCCCTGCGCCCGCCCGCCCAGAGCCGCCCCCTCGGCCCCCCAGGACGCCTCCCTTCGCCACCGTCCCCCACACGTGACCTGAAGCCTCGCCCCTCCCTTCCAGAAGCTCTTCTGCGCCCGCTGGTTCCCCCCTCCAGGGAATTATTACTCATCCTTTAGACTCAGTGTGAGGGTCACCTCTTCTGACCCCCAGGCTAATTCTAGCAGCCTCCCTTCTGCCCTGCTTTTTCCTCGCATTCACCTCCCCTCTTCACAGAACATTTCTTGAAAAGCCACCCGGTGGCGGGAGGTGGGGTTCCAGCCCGGAGCCAGGCAAACTGGAGTCTGAAATCTCCACTCGGGCGCCTCGTCGCCCCGAGGGCTCGAGCGGCTCTCTACCCCTCTCCGGGCTTCAGCAGAAGCTGGCACGAAAACCCCCACAAGGCAGCGCTTTTCTGAGGCTGCAGGAGAGGAAGGAGGCCTCTAGTAACGTTGACCTTTTCCGGGCACTTCCCACGTGTCAGGCACAGAGCCAAGGGCTCCACGTGCCTCGTCTCATTTGTCCCTCAGAACCACCTGAGGTGGGAAGTCATGTCCCCATCGGGCAGAGGAGGAAACTGAGGCTCGAGGAGATTATGTAATTGGGCACACAGCTGCTAAGTGGCAATTCCAGGCTTCGGAGCGAAGTCTTACATCCTAACCACTGCCGAGTGCCCTGGATAGAGACTGGCACACAGTAGGCACTAAGTAATGAGTTCCTTTACCTCAGGCTCTGGGCTTTCCACCCTCAGTCTGATCTCAACTGTCTCCTTCCCCCTCCCTCTCCCTCCTCCTCCTCCTCCTCCTCCTCCTCCTCCTCCTCCTCCGCACCAGGCTGGGTTCCAGCATCTCAGGGCTGGGAGGACCCCCAAAGGTCACTGAGTCCAGGGCCATCCGAGAGAACTTTCTGTGAGGCTGGGAATGTTCGCACCTGCATTCCCGGCTATGGGAGTCACCGGCCACACGCGGCCACTGAGCACTCGAGGTGTGGCCGGTGCAACAGAGGGGCGGCATGTTTAAATCCTGTTTTAAGTGATTGACACGCAACCTGCCATGTGTGGCCCGCGGTGGCCCCCGGAGCGGACTGCCCGGCGGCGCCCCACGCTTCCCGCACCCAGCCGCCCTTCCCGGGCCAGCCCCCCCCGCCCCTCCACCCCTCTTCTCTCTTGCGGCCCCCCCCAGTCCTGTGGACAGGCATCTGGTTCGTGGGTTTCTGCTTCCTGGCCAACCAGTGGCAGCACTCACCCCCCGAAGGGCTCCTCCTGGGAAGCAGCAGCGCCAAGGCCGCCATCACCTTCACTTTCTTCTCCGTCCTCGTCTGGGTGAGTTGAGGGGGGCCCTCCTCAGGGCGGGGCCGGGGAGCTGGAACACCCCCCCCTCACCTCAGCTCCCCTGGGGGTGGCGCAGGGCGCCTCCCAGGGTCTCTGCTAGCCCCTTCTGTGACTGGGCAAACTGGAAAGAAGGCACCCCCCACCCCGGGCGGGTGCAGGCCGGCGTCGGGCGTCGCGCTGGGTGCCCTTGTCCAAGTGAGCGGTGGGCGCAGCCGTGCCGCCCGGTCCCCCCGCTTCCCTGCCCGACCCGAGCCAGCCTCCGGTGTGCCCTTCTCTGCCCGCAGGCATTCCAGGCCTACCTGGCCCTCCGGGGCCTCCGGAACGACGCTCCGGTCCCTTACAAGCGCTCCCTGGATGAGGGCGGTGTGGCGCTAACCACCCTCTCCCCGCCCTCTGCTGCCAGCCCTGTTAACACACCCCCTGCTGGCCCCAACGGCCAGAATTACACCAGCTCTGCCCTCTCCCCCTACCTGGCCACACCGAAGGCCCCCCGCCTCGCTATGATGCCTGACAACTGAACATCCCCATCCGCATCAGTAAAGAGGTAACCCTCCCTCCAGAAGGGTTTCTGAAAACAGCCCTCCGTCCTTCTCATGTCTGTTCCTCTCTGGTCTTTTGAGTAGCCAGGGGCGGGGAGAAATCCTACCAGGTCGCCTCAGGGGTCTCCGCGGCAGGCCACATTTCCATACTACCTCCCAGACTCTCCATCTGGGAACCACCGTGATGGCAGCAGATTACAGAGGTGGTGACAGGAAGGGGACACTCCTTCGGGGCCCTTCAGTGCTCACGATGGCCATAGGAAGGAGGCACGAGGCGCCCCGATGCATGGTCGAGCGAGCTCACATTCAGAGACGGGAAACGCTTCTGCCCATGGAGAGACCACTAAGAAAAACCAGGGCCAACACTGGGATCAACCCTTCCACTCACCCCAGTGACGAGGGTCCCAACTCAAAACCAAGGAACGGGGGACGGTGAGTCCGTGAGTGGGACCGAGGGCGATCCTTGTCTGCAAACATTTGCAAGACCGTCTTGGGGAAGAGGAAGGGATTTTATTCTAGAACACAGGAGGCGACTGGAATTTGGTCGCAGGCCGAGCAGGTGGCCCCTGTGGGCGAAGCCCCCAGTAAGGGACTGATGGGGACAGGGGCTGTGCCTTGGAGCCGCAGCCTCCACTCAGCACCCACCATTCGGCACCGCGGGCCTGGGGTGTCCAATTAAAATGTAATGCAAGCCGGGGCAGAATTTTAAACTGTCTAGTTTAAAATTCAGAAAAGCCGGCTGAAAGCAGTGAACTTAATTTTCATGTATCTTATTTAACCCAGTATATGCAAAATATCACGTATTTCATTTCAACACGTCACTGGTATAAACACGAGGCCTCTTACATTCTTCCGTACGAAGTTGCCGAGATCGGCGGAGGGCACGTCTTGGTCCGGACCCACCAGATCTCAAGTCCTAATGGTTGCACAGAGCGCATGGCTACCGTATCAGACAGCAAAGCTCCAGAACCTTCTGGTTTTTCTAGAACAATCAGAAATCCGTTTCTTTTTGTGTGGACTTAGTTCCCAGCGAATAGCAAAAAAAAAAAAAAAAAATGTTAATGTTATGCAGGCGAAACAAAACACACCCACACAAGGGCCACTGTGGCCTGCAGAGCATTCATTTACAAACCGGACAAAGGGGCACCAGTCGTGGGGGGGATCACACGTGGGTTCTATGGTCCCTTTTTTTTTTTTTTTTTTTGAGGTTTCTCTGTGGCAGGCCCCATGCTCAGTCCTGAAGCTACAAAAATAAGTAGGACGTGGTCCCTGTGGGCATCTGGGGAAAAGGCAGCAGGGCAGCGGAGTGGGCAGTGTTCTGATGTTCGAACGGGGATTCTGCGCGCCAGTCCCCACTCCGTCGCCCGCTGGACAAGCTGGGATGTGGCACTTAATTGCTCCGGGCCGAACGGTCTTAGCTGGAAAACTAGACTCGGACCAGATTTAGACTGATGGTTTTCAGACCACATGCGGAGATGTGCCACCCGCCAGCCCTGAGTCAACCCAAGCAGTTTCCATATCAGGCTTCTGGGCACAATTCCTCTCAACAGAGGGACCGGTCCCGCCGGTCTACAAGAAGCAACAACGGTTGAAAAACCGCACAGCGGTGGCCAAACACACAGGCTCTGGCGTCGGGGAGCCCCGCTACAAACCCCACCTTCGCCACCTGCCCCGGAAGCCTTGCTTTCCTCCCCCACGAAGTGCCCCGCCCCCTCCAGGGCTGCCCCGAGTGTCCCACGGACCCAACCGTGGAACGCGCGCTGCACGGCGCTGACGCTTGGGAAACGCCACCTCCCCGCCCCCTGAAGCTTCCAGAGCCAGCCTGCAGAACCCAACAGGCCTCAGGAAGGTCTCGGCAGGCATCGAGGGGGTCTGACTGAACCAGGAGGCAAAACCCCGAAGGCTCCTGGGGTCCGGGCAGGGAACGCGCGTGAAGGACACGGGCCAGGGGTGAACCGATCTGCAGGGAGACGTCGAAAATCTTTTCCTTTTCTTTTACCTCCACACGAGCAAACCAAACCAACCGACAAAAAAAAAAAAAAGCCCGACAGCGTGGGGCTGGATAATAAATGGTGGCGACCCCTCAGCCAAGTCCCAGGGATGGCAGTGGAAGGCCCACAGCCCATCCATTCAGTTCCAGCCATCTGTTGCCACCCGGAAGCGAGGACCCAGCACTGTCAGAGTGACAGATTTTTTTTCAAGAGGAGCCAGAAATCCAGATTTCGATGTGAAAATCTGATTTTGAAAGGCTGGCAACAGAGCCAGCCTCTCTCTCTCCCTTTCTTTTTCTTTTCTTTTCTTCCTTTCTTTTTCTTTCTTCTTCCTTCCTTCCTTCCTTCCTTCCTTCCTTCCTTCCTTCCTTCCTTCCTTCCTTCCTTTCTTTCTTTCTCTTTCTAGAAAGATAGAGCAGCTCAACAAAATGCCTAATAGGGGTAAGACAGGGGCTGCCTATTGGTGACCTCTAAAACACACGCTCTCGAAGGCCCTCTGTAACCCTGAGATTCGGGAAAGGCGCCAAGGAGGTTCTGTGCCAAGGTAAAGAGAATCTTCAAGATTTTTTTTTTTTTCTTCCGAAACCTCTTCCCCAGCACAGCCATGAGGAGTGAGGACACGGCTCAGAGTCTCGGGGAACCCGGTGTCTCACCTTTCTGCCCCTCCCAGGCCTCGGTCACCTCCAGACTGTCAATGGCATAAAGCAGAGGCAGAGACGGGGGCTGGGAGGGACCCCACAAACACCAGAGAGATGGCAAGGAGTAGCGAAAGAGGCATCATTTTCCTTGGTTTATTTCAAGAGAACAAAGAATCAACCGTCAATTCTGTACAAAAACATGGCGGCCGAGCCACACTGACCCTCGGGCCAGCCCCCTTGCCACGCCCAGCCCCTCGCCCCCCTCAATTGTCAAAAAAATGAGGACAACACCAAAAAACCCAAACTCTGGGAAAAAAAACTGTATTGAAAAATCAGGGAGACCGTCCCTCCCCTCCTCCCTCTCCCCATTCCAGAACTTCTGGGGGGCGCCGTGTTCATGGCCAGCGGGGGGAGGTCAGAAGGGTGGGTGTCTGTAGATTTAGTGTTTGGCAACTGGCGGGGCTGGCAGGGTAGGATCTGGAAGGGAGCCGGGGGGCTTGCGGGAGAGAAAAGATCTCGGACCCTGCCCTGCCCCACAGGACACTCGGAAACAGTTTATAAAAATCAGGGGGCCAGAGAGTAGAAGAGAAAAGGAGTCATCTGAATCAAAAACTAAATCGTGGAAAGATTTTTTTTTGTTTTGTTTTCTTCTCTAAAAGGCAAAAAACTACAAACAGCCCAGGTCCTGAGTTCCCCAAGACTCGGGTCCTCCACCGCCCCCCTGAAACCTGGCAGGAGGGAGGCTGGGGAGTGCGGAGAGGTTGGTTCTTTAAAAAGTCACCCCTGGACGGGAAGGCTCTTGTCTTCTCGCTGCCTTCCTCTGCCTCTCGCAGGCTGCCGAGGAGAGGGATGGCCAGGACCAGGGCTACGCCGGCAAACTCAGCTTCTTCCCCTTCAGGACTGCGAGGAGACAGAGCAGGGGCGGGGGGGGGAGGGGGGAGCATTACCAAGGGGCCCTGCGGATGGGACGCTGGGCTGGCGGGGGGTCCTCGAGGGTCCTCGAAGGACTCTCGGGTCGAGGCCTCAGATCGCGGAAGGATGGGGTCCAAGAGTCTGGCAGCGCTGGCCAGGTGCCCCCCCACACCCTCCCAGCCTTAACCCGGAGGCCAGCTGCCTCCACACCTCCGCCCTCCACCACCTCCCCGCTTTCCTTCGCACTGACCGACTCCTCATTTCTCGGGTCCCTGCTTTCACCGTCGTCTCCTCTGACCACCTCCCCGTGTAAAGCAGCCCCCCGTTCTTCACTGACACATATCCCTGGTTTCCTTCTCTCTCGGGATTTCTCCCTGTTTGCAACCATCTCTCTCTCCTTGTTCGCGCACCATCACCCCCAGTCGGAACCCAGGGAAGGGGAAGGGCCACCTTTTCTCCTTCCGCTGCACCCCCAGAGCCTGGCCGTGGCCGGGGCCCCAGGAAGGGCCCAACACAGTTGTTGGTTGGTCGGGTGGGTGGGTGGTGGGTTGGTTGAATGAATGAATGAAGCTTTGTGGGCCTGAGTCCCTAAGGGTGAGGACGGAGATCAAGCAACAGGGAGCAGACCCTCCCTTCTCGGAGGGCTGCTGGGGTTGGGGAGATAGGAACTGATTTTTTTTTTTTTTTTTTTTTGCCTTCCGGGATCTGGACCCTCAGGACAGGTTCCGAGAGAGGAAAAGTCGGCGGCCAGTGCTGCCCTCTTTGTCCTGTCTCTTCCTCCCCAAAATGCCCAGGGGCCGGGGAGAGGGATGCCCGCCCTTCGTGAGGTCAAGGGAGGAAGCTGCTCTGCCAGAAGGCAGCCCCCTGATGCCTTGCTGGTCTCTCCTCGGGACGCAGGAGCCAAGGCGACCGCCGCACGGCGGGGGAGGGCGGCTGGCTGGAGGTCTGAATTCCCAGCGGGGCTGGGAGCCGGGGACCCAAGACCCTGGGAGACGGGAACCTTCCCACCCTTGCGGGAGACGGGGCCGCGGAGACGGAGCCTGGGCCCCGGGGCGGGGGCAGGAGCGGGGTCCCCTGCAGCCGGCTACCTTTGGTGATGTAGAGGTAGAAGAAATCGCAGTAGAGGACCGTCTGGACCAGGCCCGCCACGATGGCGATGAGGTCGAAGAAGCCCTCAAAGTGGTAGCGCCAGATCCAGTTGAAAAGATAGAGGGTGCGGTAGACACCCAGGGCGAACAGGTAGTGGCTGGTGATGGTCTCCGCCTCCCCCGTCTTGCTCACCATGAACAGCTGTGGCAGGATGGCCACCGACTCCAGGTAGATGGAGAAAGTCCAGAGGATCTGCGGCGGCGGGGGGGGGGGGGGGGGGGGGGGGGAGATGAGGTGGGAGGGGACGGGGCGGGAGAGAAGGCGGAGGCTGGAATCTGGCGGCGCGGGCGCGGCGACACGGGACCGCTCGCTGGGCAGTCACCGTGTGCCAGACGCTGCCCTGCCCGTGGCGCATCTCTTCTGCCTTCTAATCCTCGTGACCACCCCGTGAGATGCTGTCACTGGCATCCCCGTTCTCCAGACGCAGGAACCGAGGCCCAGAGATCTGCCCCACACCACGGGGCCAGTAAGCGGCGCGGCCGGGATTCGAACCCAGGGTCCGGAGGCAGGGCTCACGAGCACCTGCCCCTTCAAAAGGCAGACCAGGTCGGAATCTTGGCTCTGAGACTTGCGTTCTATGAGACCTTGGGCAGGAGACCCAGATTCTCCGAGCCTCTCCTTCCTTATTTCTAAAATGGGCATTGGGGCGCCTGCGGGGCGCAGTCGGTGAGGCATCTGACTTCGGCTCAGGTCACAATCTCTTGGTTCACGAGTGAGCCCCACCACGTGGGGCTCTGTGCTGACCGCTCGGAGCCTGGAGCCTGCTTCACATTCTGTGTCTCCCTCTCTCTCTGCCCCTCCCCCGTGCACGCTCGTGCGCGCGCGCGCTCTCTCGCTCTCTCTCTCTCTCAAATCAATTTAAAAATTTTTTTAATAAAAATAAGAAAACATTTTTTTAAACAAAGAAAAAACCAAATACATACATAAAATAAAATGGGGATGACTTCCGTGCCCTTGTTGGGACGACATTCAACGTGCAATCTCCAGAGACATAAATCGCATCCTGTCACTCCCTGGCTTAAAATCCTCCAGTCACCGCTGCTTATCACAGCTAGAATAAGATCCAAATTGCTAACTTTGGCCCTCAGGACCCAATTCGGCTTCATCTCCTACTTCCTCCCTCGCTCTCCAGGGTGCGGCCACCCAGGCCTTCGCTCTAGTCCCCCAAGCTCCATCCTGCCCCAGGGCCTTTGCACTTGCTGTCCCCTCAGCTCTTCCCTGCGGATTGTCGCAATCTGCCTCCCCTACCTCCTTCCAGCCTCACTCGTCAATCACCTCTGAGAGGTGCCTCCCCTGACCGGTCCTACCCCCAGGACGGTCACATCGCCCCCTCTGCTCCTCCCTGGCAGCTCTCACCAGAACAAAGAGGCCTCCGTGAGGCCCAGGATCCTCCGTCTAGCTCACCCCGCGGCCACAGTGCCAGCCACGTACTCGGTGAACGACTGAATGTGTGAATGAGAACAAGCTTCCCGTTCGCTTGTCCGTCACGGGCCCCCATTTAGGAAGCGGTCACCAGCATCACTGGTGAGCGGGACAGGGCAGCGTCGGAGGGGAACGGAGAGGCAACAGACATCTGCCAGTCCCTTTTCTGTCCTCGGCAATCTGAAAGTCCCACCTGGGGGGACTTTTGGTCCCTACACCCACCGAAACCTCCCCTGAGAGGACCAGGCCAGATGGCAGGTGTGGCTCCCCCTCAGTCGTTTTGGTCGGGGACAGAAAAGTGGGGACCTCAGGATGTATTCATAACAACTCACGCTTACCTAGTACCTCCCACATCCCAGGCACTGCCCTACCGCCTTATGGGTATTAACTGGCTTATGTCTTAATCCTGTGAAGTAAATCCTATTATTATCCCCACTATACAGATAAGAAGACTGAGGCCCAAGGATGCACAGCTCCAATGTAGGTAGAAATGGATTCCTACACTGGTGCTAGGGCTCCAGTAATCACTCAGAGTCCTCGAGCACGGCTCTTAGCAACTCAGGTTGACTGAGGCTCGCAAAAAAACGCACCCATTAAACTGATACACACGCAGCTGTCATCCCTGGGGTCACCCTTGGGGAAGAGAATTATAAGGTGAGAGGAGACGGAAGGTCACGTTTTCCTCGTGTTTATTTGATCTATTCATGATGTCCGATTTTCTTTTTTAATGTTTATTTTTGAGAGAGAGAGAGAGAGAGAGAGAGAGAGAGAGAGGCAGCGCACGAGCGGGGGAGGGGTAGAGAAAGAGAGAGAGGGAGACCCAGAATCCGAAGCAGGCTCCAGGCTCTGAGCTGTCAGCACAGAGCCCAACGTGGGGCTCGAACCCACGAACCGCGAGAACGTGACGTCCGAATTCTTAAAGAATAGTTTCCTTCGAGGATTCAAAAATAAGTTTCTTACTAGCACGCACCAACTCACAGCATGGACTTTGAAAGCAGGTGGGCCCGGGATCCAATCCTACGAGCTCTCCCCTCTGAGACTCACCTTAGCGCTCCAAGAAACGGGGATGAGGAGGTCTGCGCCCCGGGGTGGCCGAGGGGTCAGACAGGACGACGAGGGATTCAGAATAGCCAGCACAGAGCCAGGCACCCAGTGGGCGCCAATACCTTGCACAAGTGACCTCCCCCCCTCTGAATGAGGTAACTGCAAACGTCGGAGTCAGGGGTCCTGGGTTCTGGTCCGGCCTCCTCCACCTAGAGCAAGCCCCAGTGCCTTCCCCCGGCCTCAGTCTCCTCATCTATAACATGGGTAAGTGCTCCAGAAACGTGGTAAGGATGGGACGTTCGCAAAGACCGCGGCCTACAGCCAATCCCAGGGTTCCCGCCACGGCACAGTGCAGCCTCCCTTGGACATTCCTGGGACCTGTGGGCCCAACCGTCATATTTGTCTGGCCTGCACAGTGCTTTTAGAAAGATGTCTTGAGGGCGCCTGGGTGGCTCAGTCGGTTGAGCGTCCGACTTCGGCTCAGGTCACGATCTCACGGTCTGTGGGTTCGAGCCCCGCGTCGGGCTCTGTGCTGACGGCTCGGAGCCCGGAGCCTGCTTCGGATTCTGGGTCTCCCTCTCTCTCTGCCCCTTCCCTGCTTGCACTCTGTCTCTGTCTCTCTCTCTCTCAAAAATAAATAAACATTAAAAAAGTTTTTTCAAAAGAACCCTATGAAGTAGGAATTGACCATCCCGTGTTCCAGACAAGGAGACTGAGGCACAGAAACATTACAGACTTGCCCAAAGTCCCACAGCTGCCACGCAGTAGAAGCTGGCTTTGCATCCCCACTCTCTGCTTCCGGGGTCTAGGCGTTTCACCACGAGGCCATGCTACGTAATCCGTAAAATCCTCACAGCGACCTGACCTCGACTTTGCAGATAGGGAAACTGAGGCACGGAGAAGTCAAGTCACATGCCCGTGGTCCCGCTAATAGAAAGTAGCAGATCTGGGATTCAAACCCAAGTAGCCTGGCTCCAGAGCCCCTGTTCCCGATTCCTGAGCTGTCCATTCAGCCGACGAGTCGCTTAGACCCCCTAAGCGTCATTTTCCTCATCCGTAAAATGGGTCCGCTGTACCAAGCAATGAGTTCACGTGCACGAACGGCACCAAGTGCTACTGTTATTTCTGCCTTAATATCATCTGACTCCTGAACCTGCGTGCTGAACCTGTATGTCCTAAAATAAGGAAGTCTGAGCCACCCTCCGAGAGGGTCCACTGTCAACAGCTGTCCGGCCACCCCACACTCCAGGGACCCTGCCAGGTAGCCTACCTCCAGAGGTGTAAAGTCATGGTTGACCAGGAACGCCAGGATGGCCGTGGGAACAACGAGGAACTCCACCCTGAATGTGTCGTGGTTGCCGTCGTACGTGGCTTTGAACTTGCTGTAAATCATCCAGACTGTGGTGAAGGAACAGGCAATGTAGACCACCTGTCAAGGGGGGCGGGGAGGGTGAGGACGAGGGCGCTTCAGCTCCAAGCAAGGGGCCTGAGTCTCCAACAGGCCCCAACCTAGGAGTTTGGAACCCCAGCCCCTTCCTCCCTCAGGCCCAGGAGTCCTCACTTCCGGCCCCCTTCTCCCTCAGACCCAGGCAGGAGTCTGGAACCTGCCTCCCCTGGACGGAGAAGTCTGGGATCTACACTCCCTCCTCCCTAGGACCCGGACCAGACTCCCTGCTCAGGAGGGGCCAGCAGGTGGGGTGGGGGGGGGGGGAGAGCCTTTACCTTCATGCACGTGTTGTACAGGGAGATGTAGTTGGTGAAGAGGTCCAGGTAGCGGGCCGTGAACACCACTGCAAACAGGACCTGGCTCTTCCCTGAAATCCCTGCGATCCAGAGAGGGGGGGGGGGGGGGGCTAGAGGCGGGCTGTGAGGGGGAATAAACCGAGGCCCGGCGGGCCTGGGACAAGCCCAGAGCCGGCTCTGGAAGGCAGCCGTCCCTGGAGGCCTCCCCAGCCCTCCCCGACCGAGCAGGGCCCTTTCCCACGGCCCACAGCCAGGGGGCAGCCCGGCCCCGGAGCTACTCCAGCCCGAGGCTCGGTCCTACGCTAGGCCTCATGGCCACTCCCGGCCCCCTCAGGGTCCTCCCACAGTCCGGACCCCAGGTCGGGGCTCGGAAGCGCCCCCACTTGACCTCAGCCCCCCCCCCTCCCGGGAACCGGCCGCCGCTCTCCCGCTCCCTTCCTGGACGCCACGGTCCACGTCACCAACTCCCAGCCACCTCCCTGCCTGCCACGGCTCCCCGTTCCCAGCCCCGAACCCTCCCGGGGCCAGCGGAGAAGGGCCAGGGGAGGCTGAATGGGGTGCCTGGAGCCACCCCCACCACACCATATGCACCCCTAGTCTGGGGAAGGGATCTGACCCCCCGGTGACCCCGGACCTGGAAGGGGGATCCCCAGCAAGCCGTTGTGGGCAGCGGGAGGGGGGCGGGGGGGGGAGGGCGGGGGAGAGAGAGAGAGACCCGGCCCCCCAGTGCCTCCAAAGCCCTTCCCCAAGTCCTGGGATGTCCCCCGCACTCTCCCCCCTTCTCCCGCCCTGGTGGGCGTCTCACCGGCACAAGAGCGAGACTTCCAGATTTTGAGCAGTAGCAAAACGATGGCTAGGAGATGGGAGAGGTCTCCCAGGAATCGGAAGAGATTCATGCTTTGGGGGGTCTGGCAGGGCTGGGCAGGAGGGAGGTAGGCTGGCGGGGGGTCTGCCCCCCGGCGCTGTTGTTCTGGCCGGGTGGCTGGGCCGGGGGGCGGGGGGGACGGAAGAGAGGCCCTCCGGTGGGCTCCGCTCCGGGGAGGGGGCTCTGGGAGGGGGAGCCGCGGCCGGAGCTGGAGGCAGAGCAGGAGCTGGGAAGAGGGAGGAGGGCGGGAGGGGGAGGAGTCCGGAGGGAGGCTCCGCCCCCGAAGGCGGAGTTCCAGCTCTCGGGCGCCCCCTACCCCGTACCTCCCGGCTGGAGGAATGGGCGCTAAAGGCACCCCCCTCAAGGCTGCCTGGTAGGAATTTGCGGGGTCCCTGGGACCTGAAGCCCCCGAATCCGGCACCGGCTCCTCCAGGCGGTCTGTGCCTCTGCAAGGGTGGCAGCCGGGCCTCCCAGCCCCTGCCATTGTCGGCGATTCGGGAGGGCCGTCTGGGAGCTCTAAACATCCTAGACAAGGACCCGGACGCTGGCCTTTTCAGGGGCCTCCGGCTCCAACCCACCTAAAAGACAAGAGAGCAAAGCCCCAGCCCCTCCCTCAGACCCAGGAGTCTGGACCCCAGCACCTCCATCCCCCAGGACCCAGGGATCTGGAACCTCAGCCGCCTTCCTCCCTCAGACCCAAGATTTCGGTCCCTGCTTCCTTGAGACTTAGGGTCCCACCTCCACAGACTTGTATCTCAAGCACCCTGGCCGGGAACCGAGATGCACAGTCCCTTCCTCCTTCTGGGACCCACACGTTCAGGCCCCCAGACTCTTCTTTTTCAGGGATGTGAGCCCTCACCCCGGCTTGGAGCCCACAGCCTTGCCCCCTCACTGGCGTCTACACGCACACAAACCCTCCGGGGTCTGCCCGCAGGGGCCCAGGTGTCCTGCACTACACTCCCTCCCCCCCCTACCCTGCCCCAGCGCTTTAGGGCACGCTGGCCCCAGCCTCTCTAGCGTGAGGGACAGGAGCTGGGCAGCTGGCCTGGCAGACCCTCCCAGGGGCCAGGCCGTGTCTAGGAGGAAAGCAGACAATGCTTTCGTCCTGGATGTTTGAGTACCCATGGGTGACAGAGGCAAAGGTGCCTCAATACAAGGAGGGGTATTGGTTTCCTCGGAGGCCTGGATGGATTGGGTGCCTGAGGGTGACATCCATGAGTCCTGGACTCGGGGGGCCCCTGAGGATGGTCTGAGCTGGGGGGGTCGGGTTGTCTGGGTGCCTAATAGGGACTGGGCCTGGAGGAGGGGCCCAGAGGCCTGGGCCTGAGGGAGGAGGGACGGGGGGGGGGCAGGGGGGGCTGGACTTTAGGGTCTGAGGGAAGAGGGGTCCGGGGACTTGAATTTCTGGATCCGAGAGAGGAGGGGGCTGGGAGCCTGGTCTGCTAGCTTCCTGAGGGAGACCCAGTTTGCAAGCCTGGCCTTCTGGGGCAATAGAAGCCAAAAGATGGGTCCTACAGGGACCTGGGAAGGGCCTTCTCAAGGCTCAGAGTGGGGAGGGGGCAGAGGGCAGCAGCCCCCAGGCCCTGGAGTCCGGGTCCCAAGCCGCTGTGTCAACGCTGGGTTCTGGGTCCCTGCCCGCCCTCCCCCTGCCCCCAACACACACTTCCTCCCTTTTTATTTGCGACCCCTCATCCTCTCGTCCCAGGAGGAAGGCAGAGGCCCTGGAGCTGGGGGCGATGGGGGGGGGGGAGGTCCCCTCCCCGCCCCCGCCCTGGCAGGAGGAGGGGTCCCCAGGGAGGCCAAGAGGGGGGGCTGTGGGTCTCCCGGCAGGGGCAGACGGGGACTGAATGTTAATCGCATCCCGAGTGAGTGTGTGTGTGCGAGAACAGAGCGAGCGAGCGTGTGAGTCCCTCCCGCTCCAGCTCCTCCAAGAGGCGGCTGCTGCCGCCACCCTCCGCCCGCAGCCGCCCTCGGCCACCGGTGCCCAGCTGGGGGGTGTCGGCCTGGGTGGGTCCGCCCGGCCCCCAGGGGTCTCTCCTGCGCCTGCCATCTGCCCGGTGAGGATCTGTGTGTCAGGGTGTCTGGGGCCGGGCTGGCGAAGGGGGGGTGTGTCTGTAAGGGCTGCGGCGGCCGAGGGAGGGAGGGAGGGGTCTGTCTGTCTGTATCGACTCTGAGCCTCCTGCCTGGGTGTCGCGGGCCCCCCAGTTGCCTCCCCCCAGCCGCCCCCCCCAACCCCGGATGGATGGTGTGTACCTGGATTCTGAGCCTCCTGCCTGCGTCCGGCCAGGCGTCTGGCGTCCCCAGCTGCCTGTGTCCTCCTGTCTGTCCGAACAGCCCCGGACGGCAGTGGCAGCCCGGCCCCCAGTGGACCCCCCCGCGTGCGCGCGCGCGCGCGCACGGGTGTGTGTGTGTGTGTGTGTGTCTCCCTCCTCAAGCTCCGGGGGTGTTGAGGGGGGAATCCCAGGGAAGTGAGGTCGTGCATGTGTGCGTGTGTGTATGTGTGTGTTTCTGCCTGGGTTTGAGTGTGGGGGTGCTGGGGGGGGGGTCTGGAGGTGGCCAAGCGAGGAAGGGACAAGCGGCTCCCTAGACAGGCAGCCTCCCGCCACACACACACACACACACCAGCCACCGGCTTCAGAGGTGACCCAGACAGACAGACTGACAGACACAGACGCTGGGGGGTGGGGGGGGGCGCTGAGGGCACAAAGGGTGGGGGTGCGAATGAGCCAGGGAGAGGCGGGACCGGACACATGGAAGGGGGGAGGAGCCGGGGCTGAAGCGGCAGGGGGGGGCACCCCAGGTGGGCGGAGGGGGGGATCCCCACGGGGTCGGGGCGGCGAGAGGACACCCCGACAGCCTCCGCAATGTCCGGGGCCCAACTTCCAGCGCAACATGTGTAGCGGCGCCCTCGCCTAGTTGGGGTGGCCGCAACCTTGGGGGACAGACAGGGCAGGACGGGCCCGAAGACGAGGAGAGAGAGCCAGCCAGAGCCAGGGACAGGCAGGAGGTCCCCACCACCGCCACCGCCACCGCCACCGCCGCCGCCGCCGCCGCCGCCGCCCCAGGGCCTGGGCCCCCAGCGGCTCCCTGAGCCCTCCGGGGAATCTTCGGGTCGCTGGACTCTGGGTTCCGGTCCTGCCCCCCGCAATACCCCCCACAGAACAGGGTCATGAAAAGGTAAGGCCGGGGTAGGGGATGCAGGGGTGGGGGGGTGGGGGTGGGAACGCGGACCCCCAGAGCTAGGACCGGGAAAGTTGGCCAGGGGCCTCAGGGAAGGAGGGGGACTGAATGGTGAGCAGAGGTCTTTGCCCCTCCCTCCCCAGCTCCCTTGTCTCCTGGGATCTCTCCTCCGCCCCCTCTCTGAGCCCCTTTCTCCTGGGTGCCTACACCTCAGACCTAATCCCCCATTTCTCGGACACTTTGCACCCTCTCCCCAGCCCCGCATACCTGACGCCCCGAATCCCTCTGCCTCCCATCTCTCCATCCCTCTTCCCTCTGTATCCCCCTGCCCGCATTGGTCTCCCCCCCTCCTCGCCGGCCCGTCCCTCTCCCTCTCTCCTCTCGCTCTTCCCTCCCTTCTTAGAGCTATGAGTCTGCTATTAATACCCCCGCCAAGGACCTTGAGGGCATCCAGGCCCCGAGCCCCCCGAGCCCCAGGCTGCCACCCCTTCCTCAAGGTTCTGGAATACCCTTCTAGCCTGTTCTGGGCACCAGGATTAGGGTGGGGAAGGAATGGTGTTGGAGGTGGGGGGGGGGGAACGGGATGCCGTCTGCAGCACGACGCGAGGTGGGGGGGCGGGCTGTTGATCGAAGTGGCCTCTCCTCTCTCCTGTGATGGATTTGGGGGGGAGTGATGGAGACAGGGACACCCCAGGAATCTCTGGCACCCTCCTCTTCCTCAGCTGGGGGACAGCCTGAGGTCCTGAGTGGGGTGACAGGAGGCTGGAGCTGGCTGGGGTTCAGTGGGGGGAGCTCCCAGGATGTTGGGACTGACGGGGCTTGAGACAAAAAGCGGGTCCTTAAGGGAGGAGAGGGCCAGGGGCCTGGACTCCTGGTTTCTGGACATAGAGGAGGCTGGGCACCCAGTCTGGGGGGCAGGAGGGGGCCAGGACTCCTGGGTCCTGGCAGAGGGCAAAACTGAGCACCTGGGCTCCAGAGCCAAGAGTCTTGAGTCTCTACGGGAGAAGTTAGAGCTTCTGTGTCTGAGGGAAGAGGGGGCTGGGGGCTCAGTCTCCTGAGTCTCTGACAGGGCAAGGCGGGGGGGGGGGGGAGAAGTCTGGCTCTTTGGCCCCATGGGAATGGACCTGGGGACTGAGCTTCAGGAGGTGGACCTTGGGGGCCTGGGCAATGTGATCCCTGCAGGCATAGGTCCTGGACAGGGCCTCCAGAGGCCCCCCAGCTGCTGGGGGTGCCACGTCTCAGACCCTGGAGGTGTGGGCGCCTGCCCTCCCCGAGGGCGGACTGGGCATCCAGCTTCCTGAAGGGTCGGGCTGGAGCCGTCCTCCTGGACCCCCGCAGGGAGCAGGACCCTGAGGTCCCCTAGGACCCAGGCCAAGCAGGGGAGGGTCTGAGGCAGAGGAGAGTCGGAGGGATGAGAAGCCACGGGGAAAAGAGGAAAGAGCGAGTGTTAACCCCGCGGGGGCCAGGCCACAGCTGTGGGTTATTTTGGGGTGGGGGGGGCTATTCTGAGCGCTGATTGAGCCAGCTGCTTGGGGAAGGGCAGAGGAGAGGAGGGGCCGGGGGGAGCCAGGATTTCGGGGGGCCAGGCATACTCGGAGTCCCCACCCCCATCCCTGGGGTGACAGTGGCCCAGGATCGCTGGGGAGGCAGGTGGAGGGGGGCAGAGCAAGGCCTCCAGGCAGGGGAAGGGGTGTGGGCCTCTCCCCCACCCTGGCTATCTGTGGGGTAGAGGAGGCCTGCGCTACCATGGCAACCGGATAGGAGCCTGATTGACAGCCAAGAGAGAACTCTTCCCTGTCTGGACCCCCTCACCCCTTCAGGAAGCCCCTAGTGCAGACTGTAATCTCTCTCCAGGAACCAGGAGCCCAGGCCCCCAGTGCCCTCCTCCTTCAGACCCAGGAGCCAGGAGTCTGGGCTCCCAGCCCGACCACCCCAGGCAGCTAGCATTCAACAGGGGACACAGGAAGAGATGCTGTATTTCCTCTAATTTACTAAATTGCTCTGGGCTGGGAGCCAGGGACCCCCGCCACCCTCCCCCCCACCCCAGCTCTCCACAGCTGTGCCCCCCAACCCCCCAAGCCAGCCTGGACTGGGACTCTCTCTCTAGCTCTCATTGAGAACAGTGCGGGGTTGGGGGGGAGGGAGATAGGACAGGAGTAACGGGGCAAAAACAGGTTGGGGGTTGTGGTCGAGGTGGGGGGTAAGGCCCTGGGGGCGTTTTCTCCCCTTGGGATGCCCCACTCATTTCTTTTTGTCTCTTCTTTCTCTCCCCCCACACACCTGACCCCTTTTCCCTTTCTTTTTTTTTTTTCCCCCTCACTTTTTCTTCCTTTCATTTTTGATCCCTCCTGCCACCCGCCTTCCTGGCCTTGCTTTCATGTCTGTGCCGGGCACCTCCCTGGTGGGGGTCTTGACCTTTCCCTTGGCTCGCTATTTCTGTCTTCCTATGTTTTCTGTCTGCTCTGCCTGCCTCCTCCCTCAATCCCTGTGCTGCCTGTTTCTCTCTCGCGTGTCCGGGTCTCTTGGTGGCCGTGGGGTCTGTCTTCCGCCCTCTGTCCAACTTTCTCCCCTCTCCTATTTCTCCCGGCCTCCCTGTCACTCCCCCCCCCCCCCACTTCTGTCGCTCTGGCTTATCTCTGCCACCTTCCTCTCCCCGTCTCTGTCACTCTGCGCCTCTCTACCCCCCCCCCCCGTCTCTGTTTCTCCTTTCCCTCTCCCTCCTTGTTCCCGTCCATGCCTCCCTCCAACCATCTCTCTGTGGCCGTTTTCCTCCCACTCCCTATCTCCCTGGGTCTCTCTCTCTGCTCCCATTCTGACCCCATCGCTGTGGGTTTGTTGCCCATCCGTCCTGCATCATTGTCCACCCCATTCTTGCCTCGTCTCTTGTCCCTCCCTCTGCACCTGCTCTGTCCCCGTTACCCACCTCTACTTTCCCTGGCTCTGTGGCCGTCCCTGTGCCTCGCTCTCTCCGTCTCTGGCTCTCCCCGTGCCCGTGCCTCCCTCCGCCTCTACTACCCCGACCTTTCCCTCTCCTCCCTCTCCCTGCGTCTCCCCTCCCCTGTATCTCCCCTTCTCCGTGTCTCTCTGCATCTTGTCCCCCCCGTCTCGGTCTCCCCATCTCTGTGTCTCCCCCTCCTGTGTGTCTCTCTCCGCTCCCGGGGTCTCCCCGGCTCTGCGCGCCCCCTCTCCCGTGTCAGAGGCCGCCCGGAGGGGCCCGCAGGCGATGCGCGGCGCCGGTGGCCCCCGCGGCCCTCGGGGCCCCGCTAAGATGCTGCTGCTGCTGGCGCTGGCCTGCGCCAGCCCGTTCCCGGAGGAGGCGCCGGGACCGGGCGGGGCCGGCGGGCCCGGCGGGGGCCCCGGCGGGGCGCGGCCGCTCAACGTGGCGCTCGTGTTCTCGGGGCCCGCGTACGCGACCGAGGCGGCGCGCCTGGGCCCGGCCGTGGCGGCGGCCGTGCGCAGCCCGGGCCTGGACGTGCGACCGGTGGCGCTGGTGCTCAACGGCTCGGACCCGCGCAGCCTCGTGCTGCAGCTCTGCGACCTGCTGTCGGGGCTGCGCGTGCACGGCGTCGTGTTCGAGGACGACTCGCGCGCGCCCGCCGTCGCGCCCATCCTCGACTTCCTGTCGGCGCAGACCTCGCTGCCCATCGTGGCCGTGCACGGCGGCGCCGCGCTCGTGCTCACGCCCAAGGTGCGCGCGACCCGCGGGGGGGCGGGGCCGGCCGCAGGGGGCGGGGCCCAGCCTGAGGGTCCGCATCTGGGCCGCAGTGGGGCCGGCGGGTGGAGTCAGATCTAGGTAAGGGGCGGGGTTGGCACGGAGGGGCGTGGTCTATACAGAAGGCGCGGGCCCCGCGGGGGGACTGACCTAGGAGCAGGGTCTGAGAGAGGCCCTGCGTGGCGTGGACGGTCAGAGTATGGGGAGGGCTGAGGGTCTGCGGGAGAAGCGAGTCGGGGGGGGAGTGGCACCCGGGGAAGAGGCGGGGCGGGGCGGGGCGGGCCAGCGAGGGCCGGGGACTGGTTACAAACAGGGACCCGCCCGGGATGTAAGTTCTGAGGGCGGGGTGGGATCTGGGATGGGCAAGGGGAGAGTCGGTTGGAAAGGAATGGGGTTCAGGAAGGGGTGAGGTCTCGTGAGGAGGCGGGGGCCAGGAAGGCAGGGAGAGGGCCAGGAAAGAGGGTACTGAGGTCAGGGACGGGCAGGGGCTTGGCCTGGAGGGCATGGGCTCCAGAGGTCGCGGTAGAAGGACGGAGCCATCCGGTGAAAGGAGGGGCAGGAGAAGGGGAGGAGTCGTTAGTGAGAGGTGGGCCGGGGAAGGTAGTCAGGGGAGGGGCAGAGCTAGCCGGTGAGGAGCCAGGCCAGGAAGGTGGCAGGGCCTACGCTGTGGTCTAAAGGGGCGGGGCCTAGACAAGGAGACAGTCGCGGAATGGGGGTTGGGCAGGGGCATGCCCCAGTGGTAAAGTGTGGAAAGAGAGAATCCGGAGGGTGGGCCTGCGAGGATGAAGGGCCACCAGAGAGGCAGGCCCAGCCGAAATGAAAGATCAAACCCAGGACCCTGCAGGGGAGAGGGGGCGGCGGCTGGAGCTGGCTGCGGCCCCGCAAAGAGGCCTGCACCCCGAGGGCACAGGGGGGCCAGCTGGAGCGGACTTCTGGTAGGAAAGGACAGAACTGGACCAAGTCTGGTGTGCGGACTGACAAGGAGAAGGGATCCGCTAAGAGGAGGAGCCTGAGAAGGGGCGGGGCCTGTTCAGGGGTGGAGCCAGCGGAACAGAGGTGGCATGTGCTGTGGATGGGGCCATCTGAGTGGGCGGAGCCTAAGTCCCCAGCAGGTCCCTGCTGAGAGGGCCGGTGGCCTTGTGACTAGGTCAGAATTACATCCTGGGATTCGTAGCTCTCTCCTGACCAGAGCATTGTAGGAAGGGCCTCTGTCCAACTTTCTTCTCTGAGACAGGAGTTGCCCAGAGATCTGCAGGCAGATCCCCTTCGAGGTGATTTCTTATTACGGCGTGGCTGCCACCTTTGTCCCCTACCGAGGGATGTGGTTCCTCCTGCCTCCATTGCCCCTGATAAGTGTGGGCCTCTCTGTTTACGGCCACCCGGGACCTGGGACCCTGCTCAGCGCCCTCTCGTTGCCTTCCGGGAAATGTAGTCCCTTCCGTATCTCTGGATAGAAGAAGGCGTGGTCCTCGCAGGGCCATCATGCCTCCACTGAATGCCGGGACCGTGATCCCCTCAGCACATCTCCACTTGCCAAGGATGAGGCCCTCTCGGGATTCTCGTTGCACGCTGGGGGGCCTCATCCCCTCAGGACAACCGCCCAAGTCTCCTACCCATATAACCACAGGCACACGCCTGGGAAGAAAGTCCGCTTCTTGTCACTGAGGGCTGATTCTGTGCCAGGGCTGTTTTAGCTTCTGGGGAAGACAGTTATGAAAGGAAAAAAAAAAAAAGATACGCCCCCTGCTGTCTTATGTAGTTTGCATTCTAATGGGGAGACAGAAAGCAAATAGCAGATGCCAAAATCTGTCCTGGAGGAAAGGTAATGACTGAGGATGGGGCTCCATTCAGTAGATGGCAATCAGGGGAGGCCTCCCTGAGGAGGTGATAACCGAGCTGGACCTGACGAATGAGGAGCGGTACATCCAGCGTGAAGGAGCTGGGGGAAAGTGTGCCTGAGAGAGAGAGAGAGAGAGAGAGAGAGAGAGAGAGAGAGAGAGAAGCCAGCTACGGGCCAAGCCCTCCAAGCTGGAAGGAACTTGATGTGTTTGAGGAAGAACAAAGAGGTGGGGGGTGGCGGGGAGGTGGGGGGTCAGAGAGGCAACAAGGGCCTGTTCGTGCAGGGCCTGTGGACCACAGTGAGGACTTTGGCTTTGACTAGAAGGTAGAATTATTGGAAGGTGTTCAACCCAGAAGGGATTTGATCCAACTGGTATTTTGACAAGATTGACTCTGTCTGGCTGCTGGATGGAGAATGGACTGGAAGATTGGGGGAAAAAAAAAAGTGTTAGCAGAGAGGGGTCAGGAAGCTGTTATAGTTGTCTAAGCCAGAACGTGGCCAACGAGGGTTGTGATAAGGCGGCAGACCAGAACATCTGTGGAAGAACAGATGACTGGGGTTATGTTTTGAACGGAGAGCCGAGAAGACTGGAACATGGCCTGGATCAGGCAGGAGAGAAAGAGAAGGAAAGGAGAATTTAGCTTTGGGACCTGAGCCTCTGGGTGAATAAGGATAGGAAGAGAGGGAACGAGTTTGAGGCCAGGGGGAAAGATCAAGAATTCTGGTGTTGACATGCTAATTTTGAGATGCCTCTGGGAAATCCAAGAGGAGAGGTTGAGAAGAAAGGGGGCTAGGTCCGTCTGAAGTCCACGAGAGAGGTGGTAACTGTATAGGAGCCAGCAACGTTCCGTCCCGGGTGGTAGAACTTTCTGCGGTGATGAAGATGGTCTGTATCTGCCCGGTCCAGTCTGTCGGCCACTAGCCCTGTGTGCTATTGAGAGCTTGACGTGTGGTTAGTGCAGCCAAGGCGCTAAATGTTACTTAACTTCAATTAATTTAAATGGGCAGCAGCTACCATATTGGACAGCACGGGAGGCAGTTTTTTGGTTCTTTTTTTTTTTTTTTCCAGTGTTTAGTTTTGAGAGCGCGCGCCCGCGCGCGCGCCAGAATCCAAAGCAGTCTCCAGGCTCTGAGCCTGAGGCGGGGCCTGAACTCACGAACTGTAAGATCATGACCTGAGCCAAACAACCGCCTGAGCCACCCAGGCGCCCTGTGGAGACAGTATTTAAATGCGCGGGTCTGGATGAGATCGCCAGGGAGGGAGGACGGAGAAAAAAGAGGAGACAAGGGCACTACTGCATTTAGAATACTGAGGAACTGTCCAACAAAGAAAAAAGTCATGGAGGTAGCAGGCAAAAATCAGAGAAGGCCAAATCCACCCAGCAAAGCTGCTTCCCGCTGGGAGTGCCGGTACCTTCGGCACCCTCGTTGCATGCTGGGAGATGTAGTCCCTCTCGGTGGAGGCTGGGGACTGTAGTTCCCTCCCTGGATGCTGGGCGTGTCCTAGGGTGATGTGAGCTGCTGTAACAGATAAGACCCCACGTCTCGGTGGCTCAGCCCCATAGAAGGCTGTTTCTCACGCGTATAAAACTCAAACAGGTGTTCCTGACCGCAGGGGGCTCTCCTCCAAGGGGGGTCTCAGGGACTCAGGCTCCTCCCTCTTGCGGCTCTGTAATCCCCTAGGACCTCAGAGCTCTCTGCTGGGGCCTCTGCCCCAGTGCTCAGGCAGGGAGGAGAGTCAGGTGTACTGGGAGGCGAGAGAGCTTTGACGGATAGGCCTAGAACTCAGTCGCGAGGCGACACCTACCCCAGGCCTAGCTCTGTGCTTCAGCAAGACAGGCAGAGGGGTCTGGTGAAGAGCTAGGCCACCGGGGTGCCCTTGTCAGCTGCCGGGAGATGAGATCCCTCTTGACCCCTGGGAACCGAAGGCCCCCTCAGGGACTGCTGGGAGCTGTGGCCTCCGCACGTCACGGGGCCTGACAGCCCCCTCCTCCCCGCGCAGGAGAAGGGCTCCACCTTCCTGCAGCTGGGCTCGTCCACAGAGCAGCAGCTGCAGGTAATTTTCGAGGTGCTGGAGGAGTACGACTGGACGTCCTTCGCAGCGGTGACCACGCGCGCCCCCGGCCACCGGGCCTTCCTGTCCTACATCGAGGTGCTGACGGATGGCAGCATGGTGGGCTGGGAGCACCGCGGGGCCCTGACGCTCGACCCCGGAGCAGGCGAGGCCGTGCTGGGTGCCCAGCTCCGCAGCGTCAGCGCCCAGATCCGCCTGCTCTTCTGCGCCCGCGAAGAGGCCGAGCCGGTGTTCCGGGCCGCGGAGGAGGCGGGCCTCACCGGGCCTGGCTACGTGTGGTTCATGGTGGGGCCCCAGCTGGCTGGAGGCGGCGGCTCGGGCGCCCCGGGCGAGCCCCCTCTGCTGCCAGGAGGCGCCCCACTGCCCGCCGGGCTGTTTGCAGTGCGCTCGGCCGGCTGGCAGGACGACCTGGCCCGGCGTGTGGCGGCCGGCGTGGCGGTGGTGGCCAGAGGCGCCCAGGCTCTGCTGCGTGACTACGGCTTCCTGCCCGAGCTCGGCCACGACTGCCGTGCCCAGAACCGCACCCACCGCGGGGAGAGTCTACACAGGTGAGCGGGGGTTGCCTTAGGAGGGCTGTGGGAAGCCTCTAGAGCCGGACTACCCGCTCGCCGGCCGAGCAGCCTCCGACGGGTCGCGGCCCCCCTCAGAGCCCTGGTGTTCTTTCTGTAAAGTGGACACGGTGGGGTCTCCTTCCTGGGCTTACACTAGGTAACTTGGAAAAGAAACACCCAAGACACAGTGAGTGTGTTATTACAACAGTTCGCGATTTTCAGACGATTGTTTGTTTGTTTCACAGTGTAATGTCTCTGAAATCAATATATGCCTGACGATTGGCGGCTTCTCGCGGTTTAATTGGCAGTGCGTTTTTCTTTCCGTGTGGTACATAGAAATAATGATACATCTTAAGGATTTATTTATTTTGGGGAGAGAGCGCGCGAGCGGGGAAGGGGCAGAGAGGAGGGGTGGGGACAGAAGAGCTGAAGCAGGCTCTGCACGGAGAGCAGCCAGCCCCAGGCGGGGGCTCGAACTCACGAACCGTGGCAATCGTGTGGCGACCGGCCTGGGCCGGAGTTGGACGCTCAACCGACTGAGCCACTCAGGCGCCCCGAGTTACATCTTCTACTTGCGGGCACCTCAGATGTGGTGGAATGCATCCAGAGTATAAGCTGGATTTCAGTAACAAAATGACCCCAACAATTCAGTGCCCCAAACGAGGTACAAGTTGTTCTGTCGATCCGGAAATGAGGGGCACCTGGCTGGTTCAGGCGGTAAAGAGTGCGACTCTCCATCTCTGGGTTGTAGGTTCGAGCCCCACGTGGGGAGTGGAGATCACTTAAAAAGAAAATCTTAAAGGGGCGCCTGGGTGGCGGTTAGGAGTCCGATTTCGGCTCAGGTCATGATGTCACGGTCCGTGGGTTCAAGCCCCCGCATCTGGCTCTGTGCTAACAGCTCAGAGCCTGGAGCCTGCTTCGGATTCTGTGTCTCCCTCTCCCTCTGCCCCTCCCCCGCTCAGACTCTGTGTGTGTGTGTGTGTGTGTGTGTGTGTGTGTGTGTGTGTGTTGTGTGTGTCAAAAATAAATAAACGTTTGAAGAAATTTAGTAAAATAAAATCTTAAAAAAAAAAAAAAAAATCCAGACAGGAGTGTTCCAGGCTATCGCAGGCTCTGTTGTCCCAGGTGATCATTCAGGGACCCAGGACCCTCCCCCCCTGTTGCTCTGCCCCCCTTCTTTGCGGGGTCCAAGCTGCGTCCTTGGCGTGTCTGAATTCTAGTTCCTGAGAAGGAGGAAAGAGAGGAAGTGGGGAGCGAGCGATTTCCTTTTTGGGGCAAGTGCTACAGCAGGGACAAGGCATCCTTTCCGTTGGCGAGAATGACGTCATGCGCCCGGGGCTGCCTGGTTGGTTGGCGACAGTGGCGTCCATGCAGATTGGTGAGACGGCAGTTCTGATTGGCTGGCGCCTGCGCCGTGCCAACTGTTAGAGTTCGAAGGTCCCTCCTGCGCGTGGCGGGGCGCTGGCCGCCGGGAGGCCTGGAAAGCGTGGACTCTGGCTGGACAGGCCAGAGGAGGACAGGGTTTGGTGGGAAACAGCATCTCCACCGCAGGAAGTGTCGGCAATGACGAGTCTGGTGACAGAACAGTGGAAGGAGAGCCCTCTGATCCTGAAGCGAGGGCGAGGGGAGCTTAGGAAGAGGGGGTGGGTGGAGCCTAGGAAGAGGGGGTAGGTGGGGCTTAGGAAGAGGGGGTGGGTGGGGCTTAGGAAGAGGGGTGGGTGGGGCTTAGGAAGGGGTGGGCGGAACTTAGGAAGAGGGTGGGTGGGGCTTAGGAAGAGGGGTGGATGGAGAAGAAAACCTAGGGGGAGTGACGTGAAGTTGGTGACTTGGGGAACAGGAGCCAGGGACGAGGAGGTGAGGAGAGCATCCCTCGTTCATAAATACTTACTGAGCGCCCGCTGGGAACGAGGGCTCGTGCTGGGCTCTGGGAACACAAGAGATGAATAAGCCATGGACTTCTCTTCAAAGAACACAGGGTCCTGGAGGGGTGGCAGACAGGGACGGGATAATGACAACACGGTGTGCGGCTTGCAATCCTGGGGGTGGCGCGGGCATTGTGGGAGCGCCAGCAGGAGTTACTGTCTGGGCCAAGACATTTCGGGTTGCAGGGAGCAGAGACTCCTTCAACTTTCCTGAGGGAAGAGGGGGTTTATTGGCAAGATAAACACGCACAGCACCCAGACGCCAGGAATTGAGGCCAATCTCTTTCTGATTGTGTCCCTCTTACTCTCTCGGTCCCTGCCTCTCCCTCCCACCGCCCCCCCCCCCGCCCCTTCCCGACTTGCCACGCTCCGGTTCTCTTCTTCCCACTGCTCACGCAGAATCTCCGCTCTCTGCTAACCCTCATCGGTTCATCCCATCCTGTCTACCACCCATCCCCCCGCCCCCAGTCTCGCAGCCAACGTCTTCCCAAAGAAAGAATTCCATTGGCCCCAATCAGCCTTCCAAACGAGGCTGCACAGTCACGGGTCTGCGTATGGAGTCAGGGAGGTTTCCAAGACGAGGAGCTCTCTGAGCTGAGACCTGACAGTTGAATTGCTCAACTCACTCATTCATTGAAAAGCCCTTTACTGCGTAGTCTCCTGTGTGCCAAGCACTGCCTTAGACACAAGAGTACATAGTATTATTAGAATAAGGTCCCCGCTCTCATAGAGCTTACCAGCTCATAGCAGAGGCAAAAACAGCGAACAGACAAGACAAGGAAGAAAACATACCAGCAGGTGATGGAACAGGTAGAACGTGATGAGAAATGCCCAGGATTCCAAGAGCGGCTCGGAGTTCACCAGAAAATAGTATTCCAGGCAGAAAGATCAGCATCGTACAAAGGCCCAGAAGGGAGAAAACTCAGGCAGGTGGCTGGACCCACAATAGCTCAGGGGGGGATGAAGGCGGGAGAATTAGGGGTTGGGGGTGATGAGGCTGGGGAGGTAGAGGGGGGCCAGGCCATAAGGGCCTTGAATGCCAGGTTGAGAGGCTGGACTCTGTTCTGGAGCACCGGGGAGCCATGGGGGGCTCAGGGCGGAAAGAATTTGAGGGTAGGAAGGGTTCAGAGATGCGGCTGCACAGGCAGGTGGGGCCAAAGCACACAGGGTCTCTAAGAGGACCTCAAACTCAGGTGGAGGGTCTGGGACCTTGTTCATGGGGCACTGGGCAGTGAGCAGAGAGTACCGAACAAAGAAAAAGAAGACTTGGGTGTTCGGGATCTGGGGGGAGAGACTCCAGCCAGGGGCTGAGGCTTGTCCATAGAAGGGATTTTTCTCTGCCTTCACCCGCCTAGGGCCAGTCCAGGTACCCACATGTCCCCTCCCTTCCTCCTGGGCAGGTACTTCATGAATATTACCTGGGACAACCGGGATTACTCCTTCAATGAGGATGGCTTCTTGGTGAACCCCTCTCTGGTTGTCATCTCCCTCACCAGAGATAGGACGTGGGAGGTGGTGAGTCCCAGCCCCAACCTCAGGCATGGGAGAGGGTCCGGACTCCTGGGCACTGAGGGAGAGGGCGTGGGGACCCAGACGCCTGGGTCCTGGCAGAGAGAAGGGCTGAGGTCCTGGACTCTGGCCTCTGAGGGAGGGAGGAGCCTGGACTTTTAGGTCCTGGCAGGGGGTGGGGGGGGGTGGGGGGTGGGGGTGGGGAGTGGGAGCCTAGACCTGTGGGTTCTCATGGGGCCCAGACTCCTGCATCTAAGGGAGAAGGAGCTGGGAGCCCGCGCTCTGAGGAAGGAGGGCCGTGATGGGCAGAACATTCTGGAAAGTACCCTCCACCCCCGGAAGGAAGCCTGAATCCCCTTCTCTTGGCCAAGGTGGGCAGCTGGGAGCAGCAGACTCTCCGCCTCAAGTACCCGCTGTGGTCCCGCTACGGCCGCTTCCTGCAGCCTGTGGATGACACACAGCACCTCACCGTGGCCACGCTGGAGGAGAGGCCCTTTGTCATTGTGGAGCCCGCCGACCCCATTAGTGGCACTTGCATCCGAGACTCCGTGCCCTGCCGGAGCCAGCTCAACCGCACCCACAGGTGACAGCCCGATCTCCAGGAGTTCCAGTTTCAAACTCCCTTGAAGTCCGGCAGCCCTGGACCCAGCCCCCTCCTCCCTTGGCACTCAGCCCAGTCACCTTGGACCAGTCACGGAACTCCTCCGAGCCTCAGTTTCCCCAGAAAGCGCTAGCCATAGTTTTAGCTGCTGCTTGGCTCTCCCTCCATACCCTCACCCCATGGGGGAGTCTGAAGTGGGGGGTCCCCAGCATCCCCAAGCCTGCTCGCTCCCCTGCAGCCCTCCCCCGGACGCCCCCCGCCCGGAAAAGCGGTGCTGCAAGGGCTTCTGCATCGACATCCTGAAGCGGCTGGCGCAGACCATCGGCTTCAGCTACGACCTCTACCTGGTCACCAACGGCAAGCACGGAAAGAAGATCGACGGCGTCTGGAACGGCATGATCGGCGAGGTGAGGCGGGATGCGGTCCGGGGAGGAGCCGGGCTGGGGCGGGGCCAAGGCGCCAGAGCGCTGGGGCCGGAGGGGCGTGGCCCGAAGGAGGGAAGCCGGGCTCGGAAGGGGCGGGGCCGGCCCCCCGAAGACCCGCCTCGGCCGCGGGGCGGGGCCACGGGGACGGACTCGAGACGGCGAAAGGGGCGGGGCTAGGAGGGCGGCACCCTGAAAGAAGGGGGCGGGGCCGAGGGGGTGCCGCCCAAATCCGGAGAGCGGGTTCTCGGAGCCTCACGGGGCCTGGGGCTACCTCCTCCCACTCCAGTTCCCCGCCTCTCCCCTCCGCCTTTCGTGCCCCACTCTGCGTCCCTCTCATTCACTCTCCTAACCCTCTCTGTCCCCCTGTCTCTGGTCTCCTGGGGCCGGGCTTGCCCACCATCCTCCTGTATGTGCTTGAGCCAGCCGGGTTCCTTCACCCCCTTCCTCGCCCTCACCCCAGGTGTTCTACCAGCGCGCCGACATGGCCATCGGCTCCCTCACCATCAACGAGGAGCGCTCCGAGATCGTGGACTTCTCTGTCCCCTTCGTGGAGACGGGCATCAGTGTGATGGTGGCACGCAGCAATGGCACCGTGTCCCCCTCGGCCTTCCTCGGTGAGCCCGGGGCCCTGGGACGGCAACACTGGGGCAGCTGCGTGCCCGGGTCCCATCCTGGTGTTGCCTGTCCCCGCGGTGTGACTGGCCAAGTTGGCATGGCTTCTGAGCTTCGGTTTCCCAGTCTGTAAAACGGGAGAAGCCATCTTACCACGAGGCCCAGGACCCTGGAGCTTCAGGAACCTTCTCGGGCACATTCTCTTCAAGGCCCTGCGCCTTGCATTCTTGGAGTCATAATTCTGTATGGTTTTTATCTTAAAGACACCCCTCCAAATTGTATAAGCTTCAGGCCCCACAAGCCCCAAGTCTTCCCCTGTATATGAGATGAGGAAAAGAGATTAGCTTGGTAATGGCACATAGTAAGCGCTCGATTCACTTATCGGTGTTCACCGAGTACCTATCATGTGCCGGGCTCCGGGGCTGCACGCAAATCCCTGTCCTCTAAGAGCTCTTGGCCTCGTGGGGAAGACAGACAATAATCTCTTAAATGGATCCATGGGACGAAATCACTGCAGGTGATGATGAAGAGGATGAGAAACTAAGCCAGGGGAAGAGTTGGAGAGGTACAGGGTCGGTGCCATCAGGGGAGGGCAGGAGGGCCCCTTTAGGGAGGTGACTCGGTCCTGTGGAGATCTGGCTGGAGGGCGGTTCCAGGCAGGGGGAGCAGCGGGCAAAGACCCCAAAGGTGGGAACGCGTGTGGAGTGTTTGGGAAACGGAGCGAAGCCTGTGTGGCTGGAGGTGGCCGTGAGAGGGTGGGAGGCGAGGACCGAGAGGGAACAGAGTGGATGATGCAGGGGCCTTGGTGGCTCTGGTGGGAGAGTGGGGTTTCACTCTTGCTGCGACGGCCAAGGTTTTAACTATAGGTGATGGGGGAGGGGGGCATATGATCAGATCTAGGCTTATAAAACATCCCACTGGAGGCCCTGTGGAGGCCGGAGGCCCCCGGGAAGGCAGAGGTCCGTGCAGAGCGGTGGTGGGTGTGGGATAAGAAGATGACAGTGAGGGTGAGACAAGGAAGGAACCAGTCCTGGGATGCGATTGGGAAGCTGACACCCAGCGGGTTGGTGGCCTTGAGGCGCACCGGGTCGGGATCTCACTGACCGAACTGGGAGACAACAGCAAGAAAAGTGCACATCAGGCCAAGGGCAGCAGGGCACGTCCGTTCTCTCGCTCTCTGAAGTCTGGGCAAAGCTCCTGGGAGCAGAAAGGCCGGGAGACAGCACAGCTCTTCCTTTGTGTTTCGTTTCTGTGTATTTCCCCCCGACAACATCTCCGTGGCCTTCTCTTTGCACCAAGGTCCCTGCGGGTACACCCTGAGAGGCACATGGGGCCCCTGCTTCAGCAGGGAAGTGACAAGGTCGTACTTGTGCGCCACCACGTTGCCCAGCGGAGGCAACAAGCGCGTTCCCGGATGCCGCAGTGACAGTCCGGGTGGTGACCCTGCTGTGACAGGGGCAGTGCCGGCCGCTTGCGCTTGGCCCAGGGAGGTCAGATCACCTGGTAGGAATCTCGGGGAAGTGGCGATTTGGGTTTATTGTCAGTGAAACCTCCCGGAGGCGGTGTGAGGAGGAGACACACGGATGCGAGTTTGTCTGGTAGGTAGGTCAGGGTGGTGCCCCTGTCAGGGGAGACAAGGCGGAGAGGGCGAGGCTCATTCTGGAACTGTGAGTTCTGGCTGGTTAAAGCAGTGGGTTCTTGAGAGAGTGATCATGCCGGAAAGGAGCGTGGAAGCGAGGCTGAGGGGCGGTGACTTTGTCACGGAGGCACTGGGGAGCCACAGAGGGCTATGGGCAGGGGGGAGGCCAGGTCACCTCTGGGTGCAGAAGGATCCTCTAGGGCTGCAGGGGCCGGGGAGGGGGGTGGTGGCTGGAGAGGGCAGACAGGGGAGATGGTCCAGGGGAGAGAATGAGGTCTGAGCTTGTTGGCTGAGAGAGTGGAGAGGGGGGCCGAGTTGGGGGGCAGAAGTCGGGGGGACAGGCTGTGGCTGGTGAGGGGGAGGGGGGAAGGGTGTGCAGCTGGCAAATGGCGGGGGTTGGACTGGATGGATGGCGGGGCTCCCAGGATGGGGGGCCTGGGCATTGGCCTCGGTGTGAAACCTGGTGGGTGGCCAGGTGGAGACTCGAGGCTCAGGAAACAGTTTAGGAGACCGTTTATATTTGGTGGCAGAAACTGCAGAAGAGGTTGAGGTGGCGGTCTTTGAGAGACACTGTCTCCCAGGGGTCTGGATGGGCACTGAGACGGTCCCTGAGATGAAGAGCCTGGGCAGGGGACAGAGCAGGACAGGGTCAGATCTCTGATGCACCATGTTCTCACGTCTGTGGTCCCCCAGTCCTTGGCTTGGCCAAGTCATGACCCCACACCCCCTTGCCCCCAGAGCCCTACAGCCCTGCCGTGTGGGTGATGATGTTCGTCATGTGCCTCACTGTGGTCGCGGTGACCGTTTTCATCTTCGAGTACCTCAGTCCCGTCGGCTACAACCGCAGCCTGGCCACGGGCAAGCGTGAGTCCCCTTCCTCCATCACCTCCGAGCACCCGGACCGCAGATGGAACTACATTTCCCAGCAGCCCCTGGGGGGGGGGGTAGAGTGGTGGCCTCTGGAGGTGCCAAGAGGCCTTGGGGGCCGCTGGGAATTGTAGTTCCTTCTGCTCCCTCATGGAGTAGAAGGGATTTGGGGTCCATGGTCCCTTCCTGGCCCCTTGCAGGCCCTGGAGGCTCAACCTTCACCATTGGGAAATCCATCTGGCTGCTCTGGGCCCTGGTGTTTAATAACTCGGTGCCCGTGGAGAACCCCCGGGGGACCACCAGCAAAATCATGGTGCTGGTGTGGGCCTTCTTCGCCGTCATCTTCCTCGCCAGCTACACAGCCAACCTGGCCGCCTTCATGATCCAGGAGGAGTATGTGGACACCGTGTCTGGGCTCAGTGACCGAAAGGTGTGTGGCGGGGGAAGGGGGAGGGAGGGGGCGGGGAGGGGGAGCTGGCTGGGATGGGAGGTCAGGTCAGAGTTTGGCCGCCGGGAGGTCAGGGAGGATTCCTGGGAGTCTTTTCCCGGAGAGAGTTCCAAACTGGTAGAATAGAACCTTCTGGAAGAGAAAGGTTGTGTTTCTATTTAAACGTTCCCAGGAGGAGAGAGTGTCCCTAAACGTCCTGGGGTGGGGGTGGGGGGCAGCAATGCCAAATGGGCTATTCTAGACCAGTGCTTCCCTCAAACCGTGAGGAAGGGCTAATCTGTGACCTTTTCCCGGTGCAGATCGGTGTTTTTGTAAGACACCATAGAAACGAATTGTGAGAAAAGAAACATAAAATGGAAAAACCAAGACGTGCCGCATTCAAACCCCAAGTTTTACTCAGTTTCAACAGACGTAACATCATTCTGGCCAATCGCTCTAGGGGCACGGCACCTGGCGGGCTCAGTCGGCAGAACGCGCGACTCTTGATCTCGGGGTCGTGAGTTTGAGCCCCACGTTGGGTGTAGAGTTTCCTCCAAAAATACATACATAAATAAACTCCCCTCCAAAAAATTGCTTTAAGTGCTCCCTCCCTCGAGGTCTGTACTTCACCTCATCACCGATCACGGTTTGTTTGGGGACTGGTGATATACAGAGCACGCTTGGAGACCAGAGTGGTTAGCTGACCTATTAGAACCTATCGTGACCCATTAGAAGGCTGAGAAATCAGTTCAGTGAATTGCAACAGCTTTTTTTTTTTTTTTCCGTACACGTAATATGTTTGCATCTTTGCTTTGGTCGTATACGCACTTGACGTTGGGCCAACACACACCTGTGTGGCTACGTCTGTTGTTAAAAGAGTGAACTGTTTCCGAACGGATGGGTACATAGCAACCGCCTCTAGCCCTCCCCCCCGCCCCCCCCCCCCCCCGTGCCAAGCGCCTGCCCCTGGGACCTCCCATGATCCAGCAAGTTAAGGGTTAATGCCTGGCACGTCAGGGGCCTCTGGGACCCTTCTGGAACTCTGGAGCCAGCGTCTCTTCTGATCGGACTATGATCCGGCCATGCTGGCTGTTAGAGATTCCCATAGTATTCCTGATCATGTGGACGTATACATGCGTGGACACATATGCACGCATATCTGTGGCTAGCTGCGGATGTGTCTGCTGGGTTGGAGTCGAAAAGGGTCGTGGTGAGCGCGCTTGAGAAACGCTTCTGGACCGGGGCGCCTGCCAGATGGCCCGCGTCCCCCAGAACAGAGCATCTGGGTCAAGGATGTCCTTGACCCAGATGGCCCCAGGGGGGCGCCCTAATAACTTCCCATTCTGCCCCAGTTCCAGCGGCCCCAGGAGCAGTACCCGCCCCTGAAGTTTGGGACGGTGCCCAACGGGTCCACGGAGAAGAACATTCGCAGCAACTACCCGGACATGCATAGCTACATGGTGCGCTACAACCAGCCCCGCGTAGAGGAAGCGCTCACTCAGCTCAAGGCAGGGTCAGCGCAGACTCGGGCTGGGGGGCGGGGGGCCGCCGGGGGCCCTGAGGATGCTCCGAGATAGCGAGGGGCCGGGGGGTCGTTCATCAGCCTCAGAGGTCAGCCAGGGGTGGGCCAGCTTGGAGGGCAGAGGTCGTGGACGGCGGGCGCGAGCTCCCCCTTCCAGAAGTAGCGTCCCTGTGGTGTTTTCAGAGATCTAGTAGCTACAGATTCTGGGGCCAGACTGCCAGGCTTGAAATCCTGGCTCTGGCTCTTCCCGGCTGTGTGACCTCGGGCAAGTTACTCGACCTCTCTGAGCCTCGGTTTCCTCCTCTGTAAAATGGGGATAACAGGAGAACGCGCCCATCAAGTTGTTATAAGAATGATTATGGTTCTCATTATCGGTTAGTATAATATATTATTTACTAGTACTGCTGGGCACACTGTGGGTGTTTGCTGTTATTATTATTATTATTTTCAGTATGATCATTAGACCCGAACTCGCCAGAATCCGTACTTGGATTAGTGTTTCTTTTCTTTTCTTTTTTTTTTTTTAATTTTTTTTTCAACGTTTATTTATTTTTGGGACAGAGAGAGACAGAGCATGAACGGGGGAGGGGCAGAGAGAGAGGGAGACACAGAATCGGAAACAGGCTCCAGGCTCTGAGCCATCAGCCCAGAGCCTGACGCGGGGCTCGAACTCACGGACCGTGAGATCGTGACCTGGCTGAAGTCGGACGCTTAACCAACTGCGCCACCCAGGCGCCCCTTTTATTTTTAATATATATATATTTTTTTAACTTCAGCCTCCCAAATCACAGGGATAAAGTTAAGTTCAGCCTCCAAAGTACAGACCAAGGTTATAACAAAGCTGGGCACAGTAACTGTCCTCCCTGTTCCTCCTCGATTGCACTATTCAAAGTGCATATATTTCCTAAGCCCCTAGTCTATGCCAGGCTAGTGAAGAAACAGACCATAATCCCGGCTTTGGGGGAGCTTAGAGTCCAGAGATGGGAAATGAACCAGAAACACACAAATGGAGAAATCAGTATGATTGCTCCAGAAAGTGCGGGTGAGTTAGGGCGCGTCTGAATTGGGACATATTCACCAAGGTGTTCAGGGTGGTCCTCTCGGAGGAGGTGACTGGAGCAGAGCCCCAGAGGACGTGAGGGTTAGCCGGGTGGACTTACGGAGGCAGAGGCTTGAAGGCAGAGGAAACAGGTTGTGCAAAGGGCCTGAGACAGGAGTGGTCTTGTGGCTGTAGGGCAGAGAGCTGACCGAGGGGAAGATGAGAGTGAGACACGGGTGTGGGACCTGAGGCTGAGGTCAGGGCTGGGTTTTCTTCGAAGGGCAGTGAGAAGCCACGAAGAGGGGGGAATTTAGGCAGGGAAGGGTGTGATCTGATTTCTGTTTGCAAATGCCCCTTCTGGCTGCCCTGTGGCCAATGGATGGTCGGGCATCAGCGGGACCAGGGTGGAAGCTATCGCGTCCTCTGGGTCACCGTCCCCAAGGCCCACCCTCTGCTCACCCCTCAAGTAGCCACTCCTAACTGAATCGTTTTTTACCGCTCTGTCTCGATTGAAATTTTTGAAAAGAAAGCTAACCGATCCGGTTGAAGGAAAATGTTGGGTACGCATCGCAAAGCGGCGGGGTGGGGGATGGGACTCTCAGAACCTGTTGCAGACAGGAAACCGAGGCTTTGTGAGAACGTGCAAGTCATTCGTTGCTTTTGAAATGTTTTAAGGAGCACCACCTCTGTGCCAGGCACAGTTCCTGCACTGGATAACAATAGACAACACAAGAGGTAAGTTGCATGAATCCTTAGGAGTAAACAGACAGAGGTGTCTTTTTCTCTCTCAGTAAGAAGTCCAAGGCGGGCATGACAGCTCAAAGATACCATCAATGATCCCAGCCCTTTCCACGTATTCGTTCCGCCATCCTTCCAGCCTTGACCTTCTTGCTCACTGTGATTGCCTCCTGGTCACAAGATGGCTGCTGCCGCGCTGCAGCCTTGGTTCCAGGCAAGAAGGCGGAGGAAGCGCGAAATTGTGGGGGACTTCCTCCTGGCAAGGCCTTGCCTTTTTAGTGGGGGGAGAGTATGCCTTTCTGGGGGAACTTCTGGCTGTTTCGCGGGCGTGTGCCAGATGGTCACTGCTAGCTGCAGAGGAGGCTGGGAAACTGAGTGCGTTAGCCTTCGGGCCGCCGTTGTAGACGATGGCAGAGGGAGAGGTCGCAAAGGGAGACTGTGCCAGCCAAGCCGTCCGCCGGAGTCCTGCCCTTGTGCAGTTTGTGTTTTGCCACCGAGAAGCCTCTCCCGTGTATCTTTTCCTTCTCAGGGGCTGTCCTTCCGCCGTCTGTCTTGACCCCTGGGGGGGGCGGGTCACACCGTCTCTCGTCTCCACCTCTGCCTGTGTCCGCTCGGGGCTTCCTTCCCCTGCAGACCTCTCACTTCTGATACCAAGAACGGGAGTACCTTCTCATGAGTCACCTCTTCTTTCTTTCCCTTCCTGTCTCTTCACTGCTGTTCTCTCTGCCCCACGCCCCACCCCTGCAGAGATCTGCCCCCCCCTTCTCCTTCACCTCCCCCTTGAAGCACCACGAACTCGAGGTGTGTTGGGTAACAGGCTTTTCTTTTTAAATCGAGACTTTGGGGGCGCCTGGGTGGCTCCGTCGGTTAAGCGTCCGCCTGTGGGTTTCTGCTCAGGTCATAATCTCCCGGTTCGTGGGTTCGAGCCCCATGTCGGGTTCTGTGTTGGCAGCATGGAGCCTGCTTGGGATTCTCTCTCTCTCTCTCTCTCTCTCTCTCTCTGTCCCTCCTCCACTCGGACTTTATCTCTCTCAAAATAAATAAGTAAACTTAAAAAAAAGTACAAACAGAGAGGCTAAACAAGTTCAAGGTCAGAATTCCGCCCTGGAGAGAACCTGACTCCTTGTCCCCCCACATGAATCTGTTTCCTTGCCTTCGACAAGCATCCTGCATCCCTTGGCTCCTGGCCCTGCGTCCCTGAAACTGCTCACGTTGTCATCTCTTCTCTGACAGACCCTCCTCCCTCCCTCTTGAAAGGTCCTCGTGATTACAGTAGGTCCGCCCAGATAATCCAGGATAATCTCCCCATCCCGAGATGCTTCATTTAATCACATCTGCCATATTCGCGGGTTCCAAATATTAGGGTGTGGGTATCTTGGGGGGGCATTATTCTTTCTACCCCCAGTTCTCAGAGCATAATCTCTCTCCAACCGGAAGTGTGGATTCTGCGTGGGCACAACTCCTTGGCCCCAGGGACCCCTCTGGCAATAGGGGGTGGGGCGGGGAGAGTCCTCAAAAGCTGGGGGCCCAGAACAGCACTCCCTTGCCTGAGGTCTGAGGGGTGTGTTGAGTTTGGAGAATCATGGGCAGAGGTGTTGGGACACAGAATAGCACAGGAAAAAAAAAAAGAAAAGTTTTTTAATTTTTTTTTAATGTTTATTTATTTTTGAGACAGAGACAGAGGGTGCGTAGGCGAGAGGCATAGAGAGGGAGACACAGAATCTGAAACAGGCTCCAGGCTCTGAGCTATCAGCACAGAGCCCCACGCGGGGCTCGAATTCACGGACCGTGAACTCACAAACGGTGACATCATGGCCTGAGCCCAAGTCGGGCGCTTAACCAACTGAGCCACCCAGGCGCCCCTAGGGGTGTTCAACAGCCCTGATCGTACAATCAGACGGCCCTGGCTTGGAATGGGAGCTACCCCTTACTTGCCATGGGCCCTGGGCCAGGCAATTCAGCTTCTGAGCCCTAATTTTTGCCTTCATAATATGGAGTCAACAATCCCCCCGGGGACCAAGGGGGGAACCAAGATTCCTGTCCGCCTTCTCGGTTTTGTCCTCTCAGGGGCCACTGGCTCTCATCTCAGGCTCTCTGCACAGATCTTGGCTTCGGCTGTGCCCACGGACGCTGTATGGCCCCCAGTTTCCCTGCAGGTGTTCAGCTCCAGGGTCCGGCGGGAGCCCTGGCGCGGCCTCGGTTCAATTTCACAGCTCCGCTAGTGAGAATCCCGCCGGTCCAGCGAGGAGTCGGGTGCCCTTGGCCTGGCCAACCAGCAGCGGCCAGGGTGGGACCTGGTCACGTGGTTCCTGGGCCGCCACGCCCCTGCGCCGCACAGGTTCTCAAAGATGAACCTCTGGGAACCTGCTGGCAAACAAAATCTGGTGCTCATTTCCAGAACACCGGCCTCCTGCTTTTCCAGGGGGTTTCCTGGTGGACCCCTCAGCACCCTTCCCAGGGCTCCCCCATCTGGAGGAGAGCCCCTGTCTCTGTGCCCAGCACGACCGCCTGTCGCCTTCACATTCCCCAGCTTCTTGAACAAAATTTCCCTTCCCCCCAACTGTCTTTTAACCTCTCCTTAACGGTATTCTTTGCCTGACACTTGCTTGTTGTTAAAACTAAGGTAAAGGGGTACCTGGGTGGCTCAGTCAGTTCAGGTCACAATCCCGTGGTTTGTGAGTTCCAGCCCCACTAAAGGCTCTCTGCTGTCAGCCTGGAGCCGGCTTCGGATCTTCTGTCTCCCTCTCTCTGTGCCCCTCTCCCGCTTGCGTGCACCTGCGCGCGCGCGCGCTCTCTCTCTCTCTCTCTCTCTCTCTCTCTCCCAAAAATAAATAAGCAAAAGAGTGACACCTGACTAGTGACTGCCATTCTGGACAGTGTAGATCCAGAAGTCTTTCGACCTCTTTTTTTTTTTTAAGTTTGTTTGTTTGTTTATTTATTTATTTAGTAATCTCTGCATCCAAGGTGGGGCTTGAACTCACGACCCCGAGATCAAGAGCCGCGCCCTCTTTGGAGTGAGGCAGCCAGGCGCCTGTTTTTACCTCTTTTGTTGTTCCATTTCCTTCCCTTCCTTTCCCTCCTTCGTCTCCTCCTCGGCGTCTTCTGTATTTTATTTTACTTTTATTTTTATTTTTGAGAGAGACAGAGCGTCAGCGGGGGAGGGGCAGAGAGAAAAAAAACACAGAATCCGACGCAGGCTCCAGGCTCCCAGCTGTCGGCGCAGAGCCCACGTGGGGCTCGAACTCACGAACCGTGAGATCGTGACCTGAGCCAACGGAGCCCCTCAGGGGGCCCCTCCTTTGCTGCCCTCTTGCTCCTCCTTCTCTGGAACTTGTTCCCGCTTCCTCCTCTCTTTTGCTCGCTCCACCCCCGGAGGTCATACAGGGTCTCCCCGCCCCTTAGGATCGCTGGAACGTTGGCTCCAAATTCCCTTCCCAAGAATCCTGCAAATTCCGGTGCTTCTCAGGGTCACTCTGGCTTCCAGCTCCTCTTCGCCGGATTTAACTCGCTTTCTGGAACATCTCGCCGGCCCGAGCGTATCTTCCCAGCTCCACAACCTATCGACCCAAATCGGAACCCACTCCTCCCCCGAGTCCCCAGAAAAGCCCCCACCCCCCCACCCCGTGCTGGCCTCTCAGATCCGAATGTCTAGGGCTGGGTCCCCGCTCTCCTCCGGAATTCGAGGCGCGCTGCCGCCCGCTGCTAGGAAGTGTTTCCTGGCCGCGTTAAAAGACGTAAAAAGAAACGGGTGAAATTAATTTTAACAGTGCGTCTTACTTAACCAGGTATAGTCAAAATATTGCAACGTGCGATCAGTATGGAAATGGTTGTGACCTTTTACATAATCCCCCCGCCCCGCACCCCCGCAAGAAGCCTAGGTGCGTTTCACACTCAGCGCATCTCAGATCAGACGCGCGGCGTTGAAGGGCCCAGAATAGCCACGCGGCGCGTAGCTACCGTATTGGGCCGCCGGGCCTACATCACGTAAATGCAGATTTTCCTAGTGAACCTTAGGAACAAGCTCTGGGCCCCACCCGGAGCCCCCTGGGACTTTCTCCCTTCCTTACTCACCCCCAGGGTATCCGACCCAGCCAGCCAGCTGACTCATCACGCCCTCTCCCCTCTCCTAACCATTCGTCCTCAGCCCCTCCCTCTAGGGAGACCCTGGGGGATTCGAGATCCTCTCCCTCTGTTCTGCACCGCGGGGCGGTCTCCCTGGGCTCTGCCCACCCACCCCTACTTCCGGGGAGCTTGAGGCCCCATTCCTTGGGAGTCAGAGGCATTGCCTTCCTCTTGGACTTACCCAGGTATGCCTCTTGTTGTCGGTCTCTTTCCTCGGGGAGCAAGAATGCAGTGACTCAGGGGGACCCCGTGTCCAGAGAATCCACTCGGTTCCTGAGTTTTGGAGAGCAGCCCCATCTCAAAAAAAGGACCCCAAATCTATCCCACCCCTGACTTCGGACCAGGATAGACACCTGTTTTGTTTTGTTTTGTTCACCCAAATGTCAGCCACAACCCCCGCCCCCCAACAACCCCCTCCATTGCTTGAGGCTCCAACCTGTGTCTTTTTATAATTCATCTCTGTGTTGTCGGGGCTGTTGTTGTTGAGCTGTAACATGCACAAGCTAAGCGTGAAGCTCAAGGATTTGTCTGTGTCCCACATGCAAATGCGGAAGGGCGGGCGACCACACCCAGATTAGGGTATGGCAAATTTCCAGTCCCTCTCTGGTCACCCTAGATTGTCACTGTAAATTAGCATTGCCTGGTTTGGGATATCCCATAAGCAGAAGCGCACGGGGCGTATGTGGTAGCTTTTGTGTCTGGCCTGTTTTGCCCGAGCTCTGTTCTGCTGGGGAACGTTTGGATTATTTCCAGTATTCGGCCATTAGGAAGGTTCTATGAACATTCTTTTTTTTTTTCTTTCTTAAATTTATTTATTTATTTTGAGAGAGAGAGAGAGAGAGAGAGAGAGTGTGTGTGTGTGTGTGTGTGTGTGTGTGTGCAGGAGGGGCAGAGAGAGAGGGGAGAGAATCCCAAGCAGGCTTCGCACTGTCAGCGCAGAGCCCAGGCGAGGCTCTAACTCAGAAACTGTGAGGTCATGACCTGTGCTGAAACCACTTAACTCACCGCCCCCCCCCCCCAGGCACCCCCTCTACTGGGAACATCCCTGTGGAAGTCTTTGGGGGGATATACACATGCATTTTTCTTGGGTCAACACGCATGGGCGCAAACGACAGGGTCATAGGGAGGTGTATGCTTAGCATTTAAAAGATACTTCCCTGGGGCGCCGGGGTGGCTCAGCCGGTGGAGCGTCCGGCTTCGGCTCAGGTCACGATCTCACGGTTCATGAGTTCGAACCCCGCGTCGGGCTCTGTGCTGACAGCTCGGAGCCTGCTTTGGCTTCTCTCTCTTTCTGCCCCTCCCCTGCTTGTGCTCTGTCTCTCTCTCTCTCTCTCTCTCTCTCTCTCAGAAATAATAAATGAATAAACTTTATAAATGAAGGAAGGAAGGAAGGAAGGATGGATGCTTCTAGACATCTGCCAAAGTGGTTGGGTCAACTTCCACACCGGCAGCGCATTCCTCTGGTCCCGTATCCTTGCCAAGGCCTGGATCCTTCCCATCTCGTTTTCATTTACTTTAGTGTTTGTTCTACATCAAGTTCTGCTCTAACTCATGTAATTAGGTCATTCTCAGCTTTCTGGGGCTCCCGTTAAGTCTGTGGCCTCACAGTTCTGGAGGCTCCCGGTGCTCCGGGTTCCTTCTCAGGGCCAGGGAAGGAACTCCCCATGGCTCGTAGCTGGGCATCTTCCCGCCGTGTCTTCACGTCGTCTTCCATTTCCCCGTCTCAGTGTCCAAATTCCCCCCTTTTTGTGGGGACACCCGTCTTGTTGGATCAGGGCCCGCCTTATTTTATCTTGATCACCTCTGTAAAGACCCTACCTCCAACTAAGGCAGGACTTCCATGTACAACTGTTGGGAAAGGTGACTCAATGCATAAGACTTCATTTTTTTTTAATGTTTACTATTTATTTATTTTCAAGTTTATTTATTTTGAGAGAGAGAGAGAGAGAGCATAAGTGGGGCAGAGAGACAGGGAGAGAGACTCTCAAGCCGGCTCCGTACTGTCGGAGCGGAGCCCAATGTGGGGCTCCAACTCATGAACCGTGAGATCATGACCAGAGCTGAAATCAAGGGCCGGAAGCTTAACTGACTGAACCACCTGGGCGCCCCTATTTATTTATTTGTGTTTTTTTTTTTAAAGAGAGAGAGAGAGGGACAAAGCGTCCAAAGCAGGCTTGCACTGACAGCTGCGAGCCCGATGCAGGGCTCGAACTCATGAACCATGAGCTCATGACCCGAACCAAAGATGGACGCTCAACCGATTGACCCACTCAGACGCCCCTCAACCCATGATATTTTAGAGGTGAAGATTATCATTCCCATCTTATAGATGAGGAAACTGAGGCGTAGCAAGGTCCCACAGCTGCTGGTGGCAGCGTTCGGATTTGAACCCTGGCCATTGGATTCTGAGCCCAGCCCCTCCACCACTAGACTACCTTGCCTCAGGGGGGCAGCAAAAATCCCAGAATCACCCTCTTTGTGCCCCTCCCCAGAAGCCTCTTGGACTCACAAAGAATATCTTGCGTTTCTCACTGTCACCTCTCGCTCTGACTTCCTGTTTCGGCAGAATTCTTTTTCTCCCCAGTATTCCTTTCTACTCTTTTCCCCCCTTAGTTCTATTTTTATCAGAGTTAGACATCCACATAGTTTGCAAAGCCAAATACAAGATCTCTCTGGTTTTTTAGCGAAAGCCAACAGTGTCCCATCTGCCTACCCTTCCCGTCTCGCCCGCCCCAGAGCAATCTGCATTTACCTCATTTATTGTATCATTTTGCTGTTTGTGTCCCTGTCTCGAAATACCGTGTTTGTATGGCTACCTCTTGATTTTTCAATTTCGGGTATTTTCCATTCACTTCTTACTATGGGAGACACATACTCATACTCTTATTCAAATTACTCCAGCCTCCCACACTGTGATTCTGGCTAGATGAAAATGCAGTGTTTATATGTTATGACTGTGTAAATGTTCCCACAGCTGCCAGAAGTAGTAAACCATGATTACTTTCCTCTCCTACACAATTCTTTGTTTTTCCTGGAGTTAATCATTGTCTTTCTTTTTTTTTTCCCCACTTGCTTAGTGGCTGAGTTTTCTTTGTTAATTCAAAATGCTCTTAACTATGTGAATCTCTTCTTCACATGCTCATTTGCATCAGGTACTCCGTTAATTTCACCACACTGACGAAGCTTCCCTCGTGGCCTCTGACCTGCTCCGGCATGCTGCATAGCTACTATCCCCATCCTTTCACCGGTCCCCTGGTTTGGATTCTGTCACATCCTAAACCTCACCCTTCCTGGATTTTTCTCTCTTGTTCTTTTGAGCTTCCTGACAAAAGGCACATGGCGCACACGCGTGCGTGCGTGTGTGTGTAAAATTTTAGAGACACTGCATGTCGAAAACATCTTTAGTCTTGGTAGGCCTTCTGGCTGGGTATAAAATTCTGGGCTGGAGGTCATTTTCTCTCTAATTTTTTTTAATATTTATTTTTGAGGAAGAGAGAGTGAGCGAGCTAACGAGGCAGGGGAAGAAAGCAAGAGGGAGAGAATATCCAAAGCAGGCTCTGCACGGACAGCAGACAGCCCAACGCAGGGCTCGAACTCACAAACCTCGAGATCATGACCTGAGCCGAAGTCAGACACTTAGCCGGCTGAGCCACCCAGGCGCCCTTCCTCTAGAATTTTGAAGGCGTCGCTCTGTTGTCTGCTAATTACCAGCGTTACTGGTAAAAAATCCAAAATCCTTCTGATCCGTAAGCCTGTGTGTCACCTGTTTTTCTTCTCAGTGTGTTGACATTTCTCAGTGAAGCGTCTTCGTTCATTTTCATCGCTGGACCTCTCAAGGGTGTCCTCCTGTCATTTATTCTGGGAAACTTCCTTGATTTCTTTCAGTTGTGATTTCCCCCTTCCCTCCATTTCTCTCTGGAACTCTTATTAATTTGATATCGGGCTTCCTGAACTGTCTCTTCCTTTCATTCTCTTATTTTTTCAGCTCTTTATCTTTCCGCTCTACTTCCCGAGAGCTCTTCCTAACCTTATCCTCCACTCTTTATTCAGCTTTTCACTTCTGTGAGTATATGTTCAATTTCCAAGAACTCTTTTTTTTTAACTTTACTTATGTCTCTTCATCATCTCTAGACCCCATGTGGGGCTTGAACTAACGACCTTGAGATCAAGAGTCACATGCTCCTCCAACCGAGCCAGCCAGGTGCCCCCCACCTAAGAACTCTTTTTTTTTAATCTCTGAATTTTTATACTACTTTCTCAATTTCATAGTATTACTTACAGTGTCCTATTTTATAATACGCATGGTTCGAAGTTACAGTATCTTGTCTTTTTCACATTTTCTCCTCTATGCATAATCTGTTTGCTCCAAGTCTCCCCCTTGCCGCCCCTTCCCATTTGTTGGGTTCCTTTCTATCTTTCTTCCTGAGGCTTTACTGATATCTAGTAATCCCTAGAAGTCTGGTCATACGTGTGTTTTTGTTTTGTTTTGTTTTTGTCTGTTCACATTTTGGAGGGAAGTCCAAAACTCTGGAAGCGGAGGGCTTGTGATTACACGAGTGGGGTTTTTGGCTATGAACGTCACTGTAGGTGATCTGCCTGGACCATTTTTGTTGGGGAATTCCCAATGTCAGTATTTTTTTTTTCTTAGAGTGGTCGTATATATGTATGCACGTGTATATGTATCATATACATGCAGAGAAACAAGGAAGACAAATACTGAATTATCATCTCCCTTAAAAAATAACCCCCTTGGGGCGCCTGGGTGGCTCAGTCGGTTGAGCGTCCGACTTTGGCTCAGGTCATGATCTCGCAGCTCGTGAGTTCGAGCCCCGCGTCGGGCTCTGTGCTGACAGCTCAGAGCCTGGAGCCTGTTTCGGATTCGTCTCCCTCTCTCTCTGTCCCAACCCACTCGCATTCTGTCTCTGTCTCTCTCAGAGATAAATAAACACTAAAAAAAAATTAAAAAAAAATAACCCCTAATGATATGAAAGTTAAAAGACATTCATCCATTCATCCAGTAAGGATTTTATTTATTTATTTATTTATTTATTTATTTATTTATTTACGTTTATTTATTTTTATTTTGAGAGAGGGAGACAGCAGGGGAGGGACAGAGAGAGAATCCCAAGCAGGCTCCACGCTTCCAGGACATGGGGCTCGATCTCGTGAACCCTGAGACCATGACCTGAGCTAAAAATCAAAGTCGGATGCCTCACCGATGGAGCCACCCAGGTGTCCCTCCAATAAGTATCTATTACGTGCTTTCATCATGCTCTCTTGGACCTTCCACTCTAGTCTGGGAGACAGACACATACGTGTTCCTAGAGCATCGGTCTCCAATAGCTCTCTCTGCGACGGTAGACATGTTCTACGGGGCACCTGGGGGCTCAGCAGTTGAGCATCCAACTCTTGATTTCGGCTGAGGTCGTGATCTCATAGTTCGTGAGAGCGAGCCCTGCGTGGGACTCTTCGCTGACAGCAAGGGGCCTGCTTGGGATTCTCTCTCCCTCTGTCTCCGCCCCTCCCCCCCAAAAATAAATAAATAAATAAATAAATAAATAAATAAATAGGGGCGCCTGGGTGTCTTGTCAGTTGCGCATCCGACTTCCGCTCAGGTCATGATCTCGAGGTTCATGAGTTCGGGCCCCGTGTCGGGCTCTGTGTCTCTCTCTCTCAAAAATAAACAAATATGAAATTTTTTTTTAAATAAATAGAGAGAGAGAGAGAGAGGGAAATGTTCTCGACTTTTGCAGTCCAGTGTGGTAGCCACCAATTTGCGATCGTTTGAAATGTGGTTGGTGTAACTAAGGAACTGAATTTTTCTTTTTCTTTTTCTTTCTTTCTTTATTTTAACGTTTATTTATTTTTGAGAGAGAGAGAGAGAGAGAGAGACAGAGCTTGAGTGGGGGAGGGGCAGAGAGAGAGGGAGACACAGAATCTGAAACGGGCTCCAGGCTCTGAGCTGTCAGCACAGAGCCTGACGCGGGGTTCGAACCCACAGACCGTGAGATCGTGACCTGAGCCGAAGTCGGACACTCAACCGACTAAGCTACCGGGTGCCCCGGAAACGAATTTTTAAACCTTAATTCCAATTTAAATTCAAATAGCCCTACCTGGCTAGCAGGTACCACCATGGACAGCACTAGAAAATTCCATCCCTACAGAGAGGTACAAGGGAATTGGCGGCCTCACATGGTTTTGGCTGGCTCACAAACGTGGGCTCACCCTACCACAGAGGGCACAGGGGCTCACAAGAAGAGAAAGGAAATGCACCCCTTAAAAAGAAATATAACAGGGGCACCAGGGTGGCTCGGTCATTTGGGCGTCCGACTCTTGATCTTGGCTCAAGTCATGATCTCAGGGTTCATGGGTTCGAGCCCCACCTGGCACAGAGCCTGCTTGGGATTCTCTCCCTCCCTCTCTCTGCCCCTCCCCCCTGTAAATAAATACATAAACTTAAAAAAATAAATAAAACAAGAAACACAGCTTCTCCTCCCAGCCAGTTCTGGAAGCCCATTCTGTGAAGGATGTTCAATTCCTCACCCGCATGGTGGGGGAGGGGAGGGCGAGCAAAAAAGGAAACCTCATATCCCCTTTCCCTACAGTAAGCATTATTTTTCATTCCCCTCCTATCAATTAAACTATGTGTCTATGCACACATATACATTATTAACTACCAGCCTGAATTCATTCATTCAGCCACTCTGTTAAGCACCTGTTGTATGCCGGGTGCTGTTCCAGACCCTGTGGCTACAGCAGTGAACCAGACGAACAAGATCTGTTCCTTCACGGAATTTCAAGCCCAGTGGGAAGAGGGCGAACCATAAACTTAATAACCAAGAACATATTATAGTTACAAGGGGATACGTGCTATGGACAAAAATACTGCCGGGGGCGTGAGTTTCGGAGACCTAGGGAGGAGGCTACGGGTTGCAGTATTTAAGAAGGTGCTCAGACAGGTGTCGTTTGAGCCAACGCTTGAAGGAAGTGAGGGGTGGAGCCAGGCGGCTATCTGGGAGAAGACTGTTCCAGCAGAGGGAACAGCCAGTGCAAAGATCCTGAGGCAGGAGTGTGCTGGAGTGGTCCAGGAACTTCCTGTTTGCTGCCATAGGTTCTTGTAATGCGAGGAGACCCCCGTTACTGAGTGAAGTGAGGAGACAGCGGAGGCTAGTGAGCTGAGAAGGCATGGAAGCTGTGACTCAAATGTTAAGATCCCTCTGGCGATGAGGGGCAGGAATAAACAGGAAAGCAAAGAGATGCAGGGCTCCCCAATGCCCTCTCTCAAAAATGAATACACATTAAAATAAAATTAAAAAAAGACTGAGCGGGGCACCTGGGTGGCTCAGTTGGTTGCGCGTCCGACTTCAGCTCAGGTCATGATCTCGCGGCTCATGAGTTAAGAGCCCTGCGTCGGGCTCTGTGCTGATGGCTCAGAGCCTAGAGCCTGCTGTGGATTCTGTGTCTCCCTCTCTTTCTGCTCCTCCCCCCCCCCACTTGTGCTCTGTCTGTCTCTCAAAATAAATAAGCATTTAAAAAGAAACTTTATTTTTTTTTAAATGACCGAGCAAAGGGGGCCCCTGGGTGGCTCAGTCAGTTAAGTGGCCGACTTCAGCTCAGGTCATGATCTTGCGTTTTGTGAGTTCAAGCCCTGAGTGGGGCTCCGCACTGATGTGTGGAGACTGCTTGGGATTCTCTCTCTCTCTCTGCCCCTCCCCTGCTCTCTCTATAAATAAACAAACAAACAAACAAACAAACTTAAAAAAAAAGACTAAGCAAAGGATTAAAAGTGAAGGCTCTTAGATCCTCTCTTCCTGAAAGCCTCTCACACCTCCCTGCCATTGGAAGCCTTGGTTTTTGACTCTGTCCACAATGCCCCCCAGGTCTCTCCCCCACCTCCTCCCCCACCTCCCCCTTCCTCCCCGCAAGGACCCCTGGAGACCTTCCTTACATTTTACCCTAGTCCTCAAGCCCCTCCCTCCATCCCCCCTCTTCAGCCTGACTCTGGAAACCTACAGTTCTTTCTACTTAGACAGGGAGGCGATTCACCTTTCGCCCCCAAGGGCATTTTCCTAAACAAAGAGAAACCTACAGGGAAATTACAGTTTGCCTACAAGGCAGTTGTGATATATATATATATATATCACAACATATATATATAAATATAAAGTTTCCAGATGTCAGCTGGGATCTCCCTGCCTGTTAGAATCCATATAAAACCCCATTTTCCAATCGTGGGATCTTGACTGCCCTCCCCCAGATTTCTGCTCGTCTCCAGAGCTTCAAATTCTTTGCCCCCCCCCTCCCCCAAGTGTTTGCTTTGGCTGGAATCTGTTGGGGGGGGGGGCGGGAGGGGATCTGCTGTCCGTCTCTCCACTTGGGGTCTGTGGACCAATTCTGCCCTTTTCTTTCATTTCTCTGCACATACAGAGGCAGGTACACAAGGCATTGATGTGCTCATGTGTGAGGATGTAGAGAGGGCTTTACCGGAGATTTGACTCAGTTGGTTAAGCATCAGACTCTTGGTTTCGGTTCAGGTCATGATCTTGTGGTTCAGGGGTCCAAGCCCCCGCGACGGGCTCCGTGCTGACAGCACGGAGCCTGCTTGGGATTCTCTCTCTTTCCCTTTCTCTCTGCTCCTCCCACGCTCGCTCGCTCTCTCTCTCAAAGTAAATCAACATTTCAAACATTTATTTTAAATAATAAATTAATATGGAAGGGCACCCGGGTGGCTCAGTCGGCTGAGCGTCAAGGCTCTTCATTTCAGTTCAGGTCGTGATCCCAGGGTCGTGGGATCGAGCCCCGAGGCCAGCTCAGCACGGAGCACAGAGCCTGCTTAAGATTCTCTCTCTCTCCCTCTGGCCCTCTCCCCCGCGTGCACTCTCTCTCTCTAAAATAAATTTAAAAAAATTAACATGGAGTTATGCTCTATATGGGCCTCTATGACTCTTTTCTTTCTTTTCTTTTCTTCTTCACGGATATGCCCTGGACATCTTCATGTCAGATCATAGGCCTAGATCTTGTTTCATCGAATAGTGACACAGCGTGGACTTCTTTATCCACTCATCCATGCGATCCACAAATATTTACAGCCCCTGTGGGTGTGCCAGGAACTGTGCTGAGTCACAGCTTGGAATGTGTCCCAGCTGGGGCTCGCAGTCTCCGAGGAGAGGCTGGGGTTCATCGGATAATCACAGAAGTACGCGGAGGGCTGCAGTTGCGAAGGAGGGGACGCGGGGCGCGTGCGCCATCGTGTATTCATCCGTGAGGGGGAATTCTCTCTCCCTGCTTGTCTTGTCTCAAGGTTTAGAAACTGGGGGCCTAGCGGGAGGAGGCACGCCAAGTAAGTAAGGTGCGCGTCTGGGCCTGCGGTTCCCATCTGAGTAATGGAGATAAGTTTCCACCTCGCAGGAGCGCTAAGAGCCTTGAACGTGTTATTACCGCCGATGGCACGGCGCCCGGCACGATACAAGCGATCGTTAGCGTTATTATGATTGGCAGGAGTCCCCTGTCTCAGCCTCAGCCCTCTGTAGAATGGAGGAGTATCCAGAACCTTCTCTGGAGGGCTGCGGTGAAGGCTGAACATAACGTTCTCCAGCACTTTCTTTGCACCAAGCCATCAACTTACCTTTGCGGCAACCGTGGAAGGGAGGTATTGATGTTGTCCCCACTTTGCAGCTCCAAACGGAGGCACCGAGAGGTGCGGTGGCTTGCTCTGGAGTTCACCACCAGTCAGGATGTGGGGCAGTTGGAGGCTGTTAGGGGTGAGAGGGGGTTCCGGGAGGGCCGTGAGAGCATCTGGGTGGGACTGACCCTGCCTTTCATGCCCCCTGCCCACCCCCTCCCCAGGAAGCTGGACGCCTTCATCTATGATGCGGCTGTGCTCAACTACATGGCCCGCAAGGATGAAGGCTGCAAGCTGGTCACCATCGGCTCGGGCAAGGTCTTTGCCACGACGGGCTACGGCATCGCCCTGCATAAGGGCTCCCGCTGGAAGCGCCCGATCGACCTGGCTCTGTTGCAGTTCCTGGGGGACGGTGCGGCTGCACACAGGGATGCCTCGGGGGTGGGGCGTGGGGATGGGGGTGGGGGTAGGGGTGGGGCGCAGGAGGGGATGAGGATCAGGACACCAGGGTCTAAGGGAGGAGAGGGCCGGGCGCCTAGACTCCTGTATCAGAGAAGAGGGTCCGAGGAGGGTGCCCCTGGAAGTTGACCTATGCCCCCTGCCCCCTTTCTCCAGATGAGATCGAGATGCTGGAGCGGCTGTGGCTCTCCGGGATCTGCCACAACGACAAAATCGAGGTGATGAGCAGTAAGCTGGACATCGACAACATGGCGGGGGTCTTCTACATGCTCCTGGTGGCCATGGGCCTCTCCCTGCTGGTCTTCGCCTGGGAGCACCTGGTGTACTGGCGCCTGCGGCATTGCCTGGGGCCCACCCACCGCATGGACTTCCTGCTGGCCTTCTCCAGGGTACGCGGGCACAGAGGCAGGCCGGGCTGCGGGGAGGCAGGCAGGGATGCCTCGCAGTGGGAGACACCTGGGTCGAGGTCCCGGCCGGGCGGGAGGGCTGGAGGGGAGGCGGGCGGTCCCGGGCATCTCCCCGCCGTCCCCCGCCCCCGCCCCCCACTCGCTGACCCTGCTTCTCTCACGGCCCCCCGCAGGGCATGTACAGCTGCTGCAGCGCGGAGGCCGCCCCGCCGCCGCCGGCCAAGCCCCCGCCGCCGCCGCAGCCGCTGCCCAGCCCCGCGTACCCGGCGGCGCGGCCCGCGCCCGGCCCGGCGCCTTTCGTGCCCCGCGAGCGCGCGGCGGTGGACCGCTGGCGCCGCGCCAAAGGTGCCGGGCCTCCGGGGGGCGCGGGCCTGGCCGACGGCTTCCACCGCTACTACGGCCCCATCGAGCCGCAGGGCCTGGGCGTGGGCGAGGCGCGCGCGGCGCCCCGGGGCGCGGCGGGGCGCCCGCTGTCCCCGCCGGCCGCGCAGCCCCCGCAGAAGCCGCCGCCCTCCTACTTCGCCATCGTGCGCGACAAGGAGCCGGCCGAGCCCCCCTCCGGCACCTTCCCCGGCTTCCCGTCGCCGCCCGCGCCCCCCGCCTCCGCCGCCGCCGCCGCCGCCGTCGGGCCGCCGCTGTGCCGCCTGGCCTACGAGGACGAGAGCCCGCCGGCGCCCGCGCGCTGGCCGCGCTCCGACCCCGAGAGCCAGCCCCTGCTGGGGCCCGGCGCGGGCGGCGCGGGGGGCGCGGGGGGCGCGGGCGGCGGGGCCCAGGCCGCGCCACCCCCGTGCCGCGCCGCGCCGCCCCCCTGCCCCTACCTGGACCTCGAGCCGTCGCCGTCGGACTCGGAGGACTCGGAGAGCCTGGGCGGCGCGTCGCTGGGCGGCCTGGAGCCCTGGTGGTTCGCCGACTTCCCCTACCCGTACGCCGAGCGCCTCGGGCCGCCGCCCGGCCGCTACTGGTCGGTCGACAAGCTCGGGGGCTGGCGCGCCGGCAGCTGGGACTACCTGCCCCCGCGCAGCGGTCCAGCCGCCTGGCACTGCCGTCACTGCGCCAGCCTGGAGCTGCTGCCGCCGCCGCGCCATCTGAGCTGCTCGCACGACGGCCTGGACGGCGGCTGGTGGGCGCCGCCGCCCCCGCCCTGGGCCGCCGGACCCCCGCCCCGGCGCCGGGCCCGCTGCGGGTGTCCGCGGCCGCACCCACACCGCCCGCGGGCCTCGCACCGCGCGCCCGCCGCCGCCCCGCACCACCACCGGCACCGGCGCGCCGCGGGGGGCTGGGACCTCCCGCCGCCAGCGCCCACCTCGCGCTCGCTCGAGGACCTCAGCTCGTGTCCCCGCGCCGCGCCCGCGCGCAGGCTCACCGGGCCCTCCCGCCACGCGCGCCGCTGCCCGCACGCCGCGCACTGGGGGCCGCCGCTGCCCGCCGCGCCCCACCGGAGACACCGGGGCGGGGACCTGGGTACCCGCAGGGGTTCGGCGCACTTCTCCAGCCTCGAGTCCGAGGTATGACGCGGCCCAGGGGGGCCCCGGCGCCCCCTCGGTCAGCGCAGGCCACGGCCCGAGGGGGCACGCGCAACAGACAGGACCCGCGTGGGTTGGGAAGGAAAAGTTGGACCTGGCCGGACCCCGCCTGGAGCAGCGTCCTGCGCCCCGTCGCTTTGGGGGCACCAAGAGCCGGAAGGGATTTGGCCCCTCCCTCCCCCAAATCTCACCCAGCCTGAAAGGGAGGGGGTGGGGGTCTCGGAGCCCACTGGAGGTTTGTTTTTGTTTTGTTTTGTTCTTAAACCCGACAAGGGCTTTTTAACGTCACCAGATGGGGCGGGAGGTGGGGGAGGGGGTGGGGACACGCCGCGCCCGCGCCCCACCCCCACGCCCGGGGCCGTGGCCCCCACATCACTGTGCAGCTCCCCGGCCCCGGCCACGCCTCCGGGGAAGCCCGTTTTTAACCTTTCATCCATTGGGACTCAAAACTGTGAGACGCGTTCGCCAAACTGTGACCCCAGACCTTGGCCCCGCCACACAGAAACCCCTGACCCCAGACTGTGACTTCCGACCCCTAAAAACGGTCATCCGACCCCAGACTGTGACCCCTGACCCCAAACTGTGACCCGAATCCCCGACTGTGTCCCGACCAGACTGTGACCCTTGACGTCATACCGTGACACACCCTCCTCCTTTCCCCACCCTAGGTCGCTTTTCCCAATTTTGACCTCAGACACTCCCAACGGAAGCCCCGCCTCCCCCTGTCCTAGCGTTGATCCCAACAAACATCGGGCCAAACCCTCCCACCCTGTCGCACCTCACTACCAGCCCCACGTGCCACCAACCACATCCTCTCCAACTCCAGCCCTTATCTGTGACCCTCCCAACGAAAACCCAGCAGACACCCCCTCCCCTCCCCCCCCCCCCCCCCCCAAGCCTCCTTTTCCTAGATCTCCAGCCGGGTCTGGAGCTGGGTTGTGGAGGAGACGGTCTGGGAATCCACACCCACCACCAACCTCCCCTCCCACTCTCCTGTTACACATTGCAGTGTTTGGAATAAACCATGTTTTTATGCCTCCTCAGTCCAAGTGTGAGCTCCGTGTTTGTCTCAGCCCCCCTCAAACTTCCCTGGAGGAAACAGAAACCGAGAAAAGTCCCACAGAGGAAGAGAGGGCGGAAAGAAAATTGTATTCAGAACACAGACCCTGGAAGGAGATGGGAGACAAAGACCCAGAAAGGGGCTGTGAGAATAGATCCTAAGAAGAAGACTGAGATGGTGCGAGGGAGGACAGAGACTCAGAGAGAAGGCGGGACAGAGAACTCCAGAAAGATCCAGGATCAAAACACTTTAGGATTAAGTCTAGGGTGCCATTCCTATGGCCACAGACAAGGCCTCTTGCTTGATTCTTAATATCCTGTTCTTGCAAGCGAGGAGTCTAGTATATCCCAGCCAATCCACCTATCTCGAATGCCGTGAATCTCACCAATGAGAATCTATTTCTAACATTTCATTGCCGATGAGGGATAAAGAGAGCCAAAGCGCTTGTAACGGCGGTCTCCAGAGGGCTGACTTTCTGATTAAGTGCTCGCTGACCATAGCTGCAATGTGAACGCCTGGTTAGGCAATTGACTGCCCCAAGAGGGTAGATTCAACCGACTGACTTACACATAATATCATCCTGTCTACACTAAAGCAGTTTGAAGTGAATTAAAGCCATCATAACAAAGAGGGGAGAGGAACCCGGCTTTATGGGTCCTCAGGGAGCAAAAGCCCAGTCTTCTTGCCAGTGAGAACTCTTATTTGCATACATGAATAATATAGCGGAAAGGAAGCAATGGGAGTCCAAGGTGGAAGATGGAGTCGGGGCTCAGGACTCCTCCAGTAGATGGAGAAAACTGGCTTCGTACAGAACTACAACTCCCAGGAGGCCTTGCCGCCGCTCCGCAGAAAAGCGCCGCAAAGTCACGCGAAGGGTGTACTTTCTCCGAATCCGCAAGCCTCGGTCGCTAGGCTAGGACTCCTTTGCCTTAGTTCTCCTTCACCCTCTCCCCGCCGCCCTCTCTAATTGGTGAGCTCGGAGGTTTCCAAGGCAACCGTGCAGCCGAGCGGCTCTCAGAAGAAGGAAACCGCAACCCGGAAGTGACGTCCTCCCTGCGCGCCGGCGGTGAGAGGCTTCGAAGATGGCGGCGCGCAAGGGGAGGCGGCGCACGTGTGGGACCGGGGAACCCATGGAGGCCGAGTCCAGCGACGCAAGGACCGAAGGCCCGGCCCAGGTCTACTTGCCCGGGCGGGGACCGCCGCTCCGCGAAGGAGAGGAGCTGGTCATGGACGAGGAGGCTTACGTGCTGTACCACCGAGCGCAGACTGGTAGGGCCGGGCACCGGGACTCCTGGGTCCTGAGGAGGAAGGGGACTGGAATCCTGACTCCCGAGCGGGTCTGGTCCGGAGTCTTTAACTTACGAGGCACTCTGAGAGAGAAGACTGGGCTCTAAGACGGATGAAAACTTCACACGCGAGGGGGGGGTGCTGAGATCTCTGTCCCGTTCTAATTTTGCGACCTCTCTTTTTATCCCGAGGCGCCCCTTGTCTTAGCTTCGACATAGTCCGGGATCATCTGGGAGACAGCCGGACAGAGCTTCCTCTTACACTTTACCTGTGCGCTGGGACCCAGGCGGAGAGCGCCCAGAGCAACAGGTGAGTGAAATCTGAGGTGTTCCTAGGACCAGGAGTCTGAACCCCCAGCTCCCTCTTCCCCAGGACCTAGAAATCGAGGTTTCCGGCTTGTCTCCCCCTTCTCTCTGAGTATCCTGGCATCCCGTGCCTCACTCACCCCACGCTTTCCCCCAGACTGATGATGCTTCGGATGCATAATCTGCATGGGACAAAACCCCCGCCATCGGAGGGCAGCGATGAGGAGGAGGAGGAGGAAGATGAAGAGGAGGAAGAGGAGCGGAAGCCTCAGCTGGAGCTGGCTATGGTGCCCCACTATGGCGGCATCAACCGAGTCCGGGTAGATACAGACCCAGGAGCCTGCTCTACATTGTCTGACCTCCAACCCCAACCCCCTTGTCCATGCCTTCCAGCTTTTAGGAAAGTATCTGGCACGTACCTCTATATGCATTGGCTCATGTATGTCTTAGCTGCCGTCGTTATTGTCGCTATGTGCTAGAAGCAACACAGGGCGAGTTTTTATGTTCTTTCCTCTTCTGTAAAATGGCGAAGGTTACAAAGCTGGCCTGATGGAGTTGACGTGAGGGTAAAATGGAACAGCGTACGGTTATTTCAGGTGCCCAGAGACAGCACCTGGGTGTAGTGTGACACATGTTTTGTGTTATTGCTCAGGAAACGTCCTGGGCTGTGGGGCCGCTTTCGTGCTGCTGAGTTCTGGCACCTTGCGATCGCGCTGCTGTGTGAATTACACGAGACGATATGAACGGCACTCAGGGCAGTGCTTGGCCCACAGCCCTTGCTGTGGGTCCCCATTATATCATCACCACGTTTTAGGCATTGTTCTATGCCCTGGGGATTTCACGGAGCGAAAGTTCTCTGGCTTCATGAAACGTAATGCTAGCGGGGGAAGGGAACGAGAAGAAACTAAGTAAATGTGCAGTGCGTCCTCATAGAGAAGAGGAAAAGCAAGGTAAGGGAATTAGGACGTTTCTAGAGTGGGTTTGCTGTTTTAAATAGGGCGGTCAGGGTCAGGGAAGTATTTGTGATAAGGTGCCATTTGAATAGAGACTCACAGGAAGTGAGGGAGTGAACCAAAGATCTCTGTCGGGAAAGGGTTTGTAGGCAGAGGAAACAGGTGCAAAGGCCCTGGGGCAAACGTGGCACGTTTGAGGAATTGCGAGGGAAATCGGGGAGACCAGTGCAACCGCCGGAGCGAATAGACGAGAGGGAGAGTGACAGCATGTAGGGGGTTGACACAGAGGAGGTGATGGGTTGTGGAGGGCTTGTAGGCCTTACCTGTTAGGGTAAGGACTTGGCTTCACTTGGGGAGAAATTGGGAGCCACGGGAGGGTTTAGAGCGGAGGACAGTTGGGATCTGACTTGTGTTTTAAAGAGGTCCCCCTGAGTTCTGTGTGGAGAATAGACCGCACGGAGGCAAGGGCAGAAGTGTAGTCCCACGGGGAGGCCATCACGCAGGGGGAAGGATGACAGGAGTGGCCAGGAGTGACGACAGTAGAGGTAGTGAGAAGGGCTTGGAAGTGATGTGGGTTTTGAGTGTAGCTAGCACGGGGTGGCCGTGAGGACAAGTCAGTGAGTCCTACGGTTCGGGGCCTGAGATGGGGAACCCCGGGGAGGGGGAGCTTGTAGACGGCGATTAGGAGCTTGGCTTTGGCCGTGTGAAGTTTGAACAGTCGCTGTCGATAGGAGTCTGGAGTCCAGAGAGGTCAGGGCTTGGGGCTGCTGGAAACCTTGAGGCTGGACGGGATCTCCTAGCGAGCAGACAGAGGCAAAGAGACCCAAGGACTGAGGCCTGGGACCCACCGACATTTGGCAAGTTACAAAGACTGGTAGTCTGGGGCGCCCCGGGTGGCTCAGTCGGTAGAGCATCCCGACTCTTGATTTCGGCTCAGGTCATGATCCCAGGGTCGTGGGATTCTCTCCCTCCCTCTGCCCCTCTCCCCTGCTTACGCTCTTTCTCTCTCTCAAAAAACAAAAACAAAACAAAAAAACCGGGGTACCCTGAACACCCTTTCAGGGGTTGCTGGGGCCTCTGGAAGGAGTTCGCGGCCTCACCATCACTGCTGCCCACTGTGGGCACTTGTCCCAGGTACCAGGCCGGTCCTGCAGGCTGTCGTTTTCTTCCCTGCAAAGGTTTCTGGGAGCCAGGCTCCCAGCTGTGGGAGGACGGGGGTCCTGAGGACCTGCAGGTCCGTTTCTCAGGGATGCCAGGAGCTGTGGCCACCACCACCCTGAGCCTCCCGTCCCTCCTGCCTCCCTTTCCCTTCTCCTCCCCCCCCCCCCCCGCCCCCCACAGGTGTCCTGGCTGGGCGACGAGCCGGTGGCCGCTGTGTGGTCAGAGAAGGGCCAGGCGGAGGTGTTTGCACTGCGGCGGCTGCTGCAGGTGGTACATGACCCACAGGCCCTGGCGACCTTCCTCCGGGACGAGCAGGCCCGGGTGAAGCCCATCTTTGCCTTCGCTGGCCACATGGGAGAGGGCTTTGCGCTGGACTGGTCCCCCCGTGTGTCTGGTGGGTGTCCCTGGGGTGCAGGGAATCGGCCCTGGGTGGGGCAGGGGTGGGAGGGCGGGGGGTCTGTAGGAAGGGGTGGGTGCTGAGACTGTCGGGAGAAGAGGGGGCGCGGGGCCAGCCGGTTTCCGGACTCCTGTCTCCAGGGCGCCTGCTGACTGGTGACTGTCAGAAGAACATCCACCTCTGGACGCCTGTGGACGGCGGCTCCTGGCACGTGGACCAGCGGCCATTCGTGGGCCACACGCGCTCTGTGGAGGACCTTCAGTGGTCCCCGACTGAGGACACGGTGAGGGCGGGCTGGGGGTCTGACTCCTGGGTCTTGTAAGAGGTGGGGACTGGGGCTAGATCCTAATGGGGCGGGGGCAGAACACAGAAAAAGAGGGCAGGGGCGCCTGGGAGGGGCTCAGTCGGCTGAGCGTCTGGCTTCGGCTCAGGTCCTGATCTCACGGTTCGTGGGTTCGAGCCCCGTTGTTGGGCTTGCTGCTGTCAGCGCCGAGCCTGCTTCGGATCCTTTGTCTCCCCACCCCCCCCCTCCCCCCGTGCCCCTACCCTGCTCGCTCACTCACACGCGCGTGCGCTCTGTCTCTCTCTCTGTCTCTCTGTCTCTCTCTCCCTCTCCGTCTCTCCGTCTCTCCCTCTCTCTCAAAAACAAACTTCTAAAAATAAAATAAGGGTAGCCCACCACGCGTCCCCTGGTCTCCAGAGTGGGGTGGCAGGCACACCAGGGTCACTCAGACCCCGCCCTCTCCAGGTGTTCGCCTCCTGCTCAGCTGACGCCTCCATTCGCATCTGGGACATCCGGGCCGCCCCCGGCAAGGCCTGCATGCTCACCACCGCCACCGCCCACGACGGGGACGTCAACGTCATCAGCTGGAGCCGCCGGGAGCCCTTCCTGCTTAGCGGCGGGGACGACGGGGCCCTCAAGATCTGGGACCTGCGGCAGTTCAAGGTATCTCCCCAGCTGGACGTCTGGGGCTGGAGGAGCCCCTGCTCCCGGCAGCCGCTGGGATTTGCAGGCTTCTTCCCTCGGACGGTTGTCTGCACCAGAGCCGGGAAGGCCTGTCGAGGTGGGGTGCAGATGAGGAAACAGGCCCGGGGGGGGGGGGGCGGGGGAAGGCTGTGGCTGGCGTGGGGTCGCTCGTTCCGCCGGCTGGAGAGGTGACGGGGGACAGAAGGGGCCGGGTGGCCGCAGAGGCCGCGATTCCCATCTACCTGCCTGGGGCGCAGCGCGGTGGGCCATGTGGCTCGGGACTTCAGAGCCGCGAGGAGTTGTAGACTCGTTGTTAATGGGTTCTGTGGAATCCACTGAGAATGGGAGCCCAGATCGATCGTTACGGGGGAGGAAACTGAGGTACAGAAAGGACGGGAGCGGATAGGACATTACCACCCAGCCGAGGATTGGCTTCGTAGAGCTGAGAGGGGTTGTGGGCAGGAGAAACTGTCTCCGGCTTCCCTGTGGACGGAGCCGGCACTTGGCGTGGCGCTGTGCCTGCCCGGGACCACCAGGACGGAGTCTTTGTTCCCCTCCTGTAGAGCCAGCCCTGAGGAAGCTTCTAGAAGTGGGCTCCGGCCCCCAAGGAAAGTGCGTGGCCAAGTTGATTGGCCACTGGGACTTCGGAACCACTTCTCTGATTTAGAATTCCCTTTGCTTTAGCATACCACACAAGTGCTGTTTTTCTTTTCATCGGCTGCCTCCGGAGCCTGGGAGCCATGCTTCCTCCTCCTTTAAGGCCTTTGTAGAATCATCAGGGGGCGCGCTTTGAGAACCCTCCTCTTGTATAGGAAGGGAAACTGAGGCATGCCCAGGGAGGACCGAGGCCGGGGATCTTGTGAGCCGGAGCTCGGAGGGGGTTCTTGGCAGGGGAAACCACAGCTCCCGGCAGCCCCTGAGACACTACGTCTTTATTACCGGTTCTGCTTTGCTCTCTGTCCCTTTTGGGGAATCTGGGAGTCCAGGGGAGGAGCCCGGGTGCACCCCTCCAGCGGGAGAGCGGTGAGGGCTCGGCCTGGGTCGCCCTGGGAGTCAGGCCGAGGTGCTCAGAGCCCCCGACTCCCTTCTTCCCGTAGTCTGGCTCCCCAGTGGCCACCTTCAAGCAGCACGTGGCCCCCGTGACCTCTGTCGAGTGGCACCCCCAGGACAGCGGGGTCTTTGCAGCCTCGGGCGCGGACAACCAGATCACGCAGTGGGACCTGGCCGTGGAACGGGACCCCGAGGCCGGCAACGCGGAGACGGACCCCGCGCTGGCGGACCTTCCCCAGCAGCTCCTGTTCGTGCACCAGGGCGAGACCGACCTGAAGGAGCTGCACTGGCACCCACAGTGCCCCGGGGTCCTGGTCAGCACCGCCCTGTCGGGCTTCACCGTCTTCCGCACCATCAGCGTCTGAGGAGGCCTGCCGTGCCTTCGCCTGGGGACTGGGGTCGAAGTTGGTTCCGCTGGAAGGGACGCGTTCGGATCGGTGCACCAGCCCTCCTTGGAGAGAAGGACCCAGTTGGGCCCGTTGGCTGCCATGATGGATTCCGTTTGACTCGCTGTTCTTGGAGAGGACTCGCTTTGGTCCCGTGACCCCTCTTGCCAAAGGCTGTGCTTTGACCCGTGACTCTCAAAATAACCACTTGGTTTGCTCCGGTGACCCTTGGGGCAAAAGACTCGGTTTTGACTGGTGACCCCTCCCACCGGAAGACTTGGTTTCGCCCTGTGACCCCCTCCGTCCCCCACCTGTCGGAGGACTCTGGCCTGTTGCCCAGGTGAGCCTGGTGTGGCCTCGTGTTGCTCTGGACGCTGTAAGCCGCGGACCCGGTCTCGGCCGCGGGTCTCCCCCGGGGGAGCTCGCGCACTTTACGATGGGTGGGCCACATCTGAGGGGTGGGTTCCTCTAGCAGAATCCGGTCTGGCTCTTTGTTTTCCTGCCATCAGGGTTCGGCCAGGACGTCCCAGCAGGGGACTGTGTGGGTCCTCCCTCCCTCCTGCATCCAAGGCGGGCGCTATGCAGGAAGGAAGGTCAGGGGCTCCTGAGGCAATAAAGGACCAGAATGAGACTCATCCTGCTGGCTCCTCCCTACGAAGAAGCTGGAGGAGGAGGCGGGAATCTGTCACCCAGCTGTCCGGAGGCCACCACGCTGGGAGAGGCCACTGGGAATCCCCGCTTCAGGTCTCTTAGCCCATCGGGTGCCGTTCGGACCTGCCTGCCCCCAGTCTGATTCCGTGTGGAACTTGGTCCGGGTCTCTGGGGGGCTCCCTCCCCTGCGTCCCCCAACTTCTTAAGGCTTCATCTCCAGGAGCCCCCCTTCATCTCTGTCCTGCCCCCGCTGGTCCCTCATCTGTGTCCCCATCTCCCCATGTCTCCCTGCCCCCTCCCCCTTCTGTGTCTGCCACCGCGTCTCCTCTCCAGCCTGCTTGGGCTGCGGCCCAGGCGCCCTGCCTGGCCGTCCTCCCTGGCTCCCCCTCTGCGGCTCTGAGCTGGCCCCACCCCCTGCCCCCCCTCGGCCGGGCCTCTGATCCGCCTGTAGACACAGAGGTCGGGCGCCCGGCACAAGGCCCCTGGGGCCCAGGACACACCGCTGCCCCTCAGCACCCACAGAGGCCTCCCCGCGGCCCCGGCAGAGGATCCCCCGGCGGAGGGCATGGGGGTGGGCTGCCCCACCAGGTACGTGCCTCGGTGCAGAGGCCCCGGGCTGAGACCATCCCGCCTCCCCACCCCTCCTCGCCCGGGCCCTTCCGCCCCACGTTCCCCGTCCTCACTGTTCCCCCGGGAAGGTCCTGCCTCACCCTCGGTGACCGATTCCAGCCCCGGAACGACCTCTTCCCCGCCACCCCACTCCCAGTCGGCGCCTCGCCTCCGTCTCTGACCCCATCTCCGCTTTCTGCCTTCTCCCCCTCACCCCCACCCTCTCTTGCCCTGTCCCTGTCCGCGAGCCTGGCTCCCCAGCTCCCCGTTTGCTGAGACCTCTTCCCTGCCCAGCTGCTCCTGGTCTGCCTGTCCCTCCCACCGTGTCTCTGTCCCCTCTCTCTAGGTCTCTGGCCGCCTGCTCCCCAGGTCTCTGTGCACTCCCCCACCACCACCCTGTCTCTGTCCCCTTCCCTCTGGGTGTCTGTCCCTCCCTCTCTGGGTCCCTGTACCCCCTGTGGGGCCTGTCTTCCCCTCTTTCTGGGCTCCGTCTCAGCACCCCTCCTTGTCCACTCTGAGCCTCTGCCTTGGTTCGCTCTCTGTCCCCACACACCCCGCCCCGCCCCGTCAATCTCTGCCCTCCAGCCTGCTGTCCAGACCCTGTTGGGGTGGAGGGGGTGGAGGGGGACCACCCAGGGTCTTGGGCAGAGTGTGAAAATGCTTCTCTTTTGAGGGGGGAGGGAGGTTGGGGTGGAGGGGGCGGAGCTCGTTGGCCCCAGATTAAACAGTGACTTTGACACCAAATTAACACACCTTAAGCCCTGCGTCTCCTTTATATGGAAACGTTAAGCTGCTCTGGCAGGTCAGGGGGAGGATGGGGGGAGGGGACTACAGGCTCTGGATCCTTTCCCTCCTGTCCTGCCTCTGCGGGGTGGGGGGTGGGCGGGGGGGTGGGACGTTGAGCCTTGTGTCCCATCCACCCTCTGAGCTGGGCCACGTTGGGTGCAGACAGGGCCCTCTGCAGGTGAAGGCCCCCGTCGACTTTGTCAACCAGGCACGGTCACCCCTGCCGCACGGGGCTGAGGGTGGGATTTAGGAGGCAGAGTCCCGGCTCGGAAAGGCTCCGGACCCAAACGGGCACCCCTCCTTCGGCACCGCGTGGGTCTGGCCAGGTCCCCGGGCCTAGTCCCCAAACCTGTGAAGCGGGGCAATGATTTGGACTTACCAGCTTCCAGAAGAGTCCAGGTGAGGTGAGCGGCGGGGTCAGGTGGAGTCCAGTGGGCGGGCTGCAGACATCCCCTGCTCTCCTGCAAGGCCAAGGACATAGTAAGTGCTCGGGCAATAAGCGTGCCCTTGCTGAGGTTGTCCGTGGTTCGTCGCTCAGGGTTTGGCAGCTGAGAAACCTGGATGGGAGTCCGGGGTTTCCACTCCCCAGCTGAGGGACCCGAGACAAAGGAGGGACCTCAGTGCCTCTGTTTGCTTCACTGTGAAAAGCAAAGCCTCCCATGCCCCAGGGTTGTGGTCACAGGTGGGTGGCTGGGTATGAGAGGACCCAGTCTGGGGTCCACCTTCCCTCCCCTGACTTCGGTGGCCCCTGATGGAACCAGTGCCTAGTAGGGACTTCTGGGCTGGAGAGGGCCACAAATGCAAACGTCAGAGCCTGGCTTCAAACCTGGCCCCTTGAGCGGCTAGCCTCAGTTTCCCCTCTTCAGAAGGATGACCTCCAACTCCCAGGGTTGTCGAGAGCGAGAAAGAGTCAGGGTTGGGCTACATCATGGATGCCTGACGCAGCCAGGCCCAGTCCGCTCTATCCGACCTCCGCAGAATGGGTATGATAACCACTGGACATGGCAGAGCCGTCCAGGTGGTCATGGACAGCAGGTGCAGAGCTTAGTGAGGTGTGGGAGGGTGGTGTCGAACTTAACATTGACCTTCCGAGAAGCCCATGAGGCTATCGGAGCCTGGCCCAGGGGGCACACAGTACATAGGTGCTTGGTAAATACTGCCGGTACCGATACCAAAGTGTTTAGCCCCCAGCCCAGACGGGTTCTAGAAGTCCCTCCTCCGCAGCTGCTGGGGGTGGGGTGACGAGGCCTCCAGGTCCCTGTCCCGCTCCTTCCCTCCTCTCTCCTTCACCCTACTGAGCCCCTGAGATTCCACTTCCCAGATGAGGGAGCGGAGGCTGGGGAAAGTATGCGACCTGCCCCCCAGTTCTGGAGTCAGTAAGTAGCTGAGCCGGGATTCAGCCTAGAACCGCCTGACTCGGGAGCCCAGGGTTTTTCCACAGATGAGGCTCCTGAAAGGAAGCCAGTGGTCCCAGGGCACACAGTGGGTCGGCAACTGAACCAGGATTGGGCCCTTGGTCTATGATGACTAGAAGGCCCTTCCTGACCTGGAAAAAGTCCAACTTCCCCCATGTCACAGTTGAGGAAACTGCTCAGAAGGACTTGCCCAAGATCTGAGGGTCAGGGCTGAGCGTGGGTTTGTTTTTTGGTTTTGTTTTGTTTTGTTTTGTTTGCAACAGCTTCATTGAAATGCAATCCAGATACGGGGCGCCCGGCCGGCTCAGGTGGTAGGGCGCGTGACTCTTAATCTCGAGGTCGTGAGTTCAAGCCCCACGTTGGGTGGAGAGATTACTCAAAAATAAGATTCGAGAAATAAAAATAGAATTCAGATAAAAACACAGTGCACACGTTCAATGTATAACTCAGTGTTTCTTTAGTGTTTTCATGGAGTTGTGCCACCATCACCACAGTCAAATGGAGGACAGCTTCAGCACCCCAACAGGAAAACCCGTGGCCTCTGGCCGTCATGCCCCAATCCCATCCCCATCGCTCCAGCCCTAGTTATCACTAGTCTGCAAGGTACAGATTTGTCCATCGAGACATATAAATGAAAGTATGCGACACGTGGTCTCCTGCACCCGGCTGGTTTCACTTAGCATGATGTTTTCGAGGTTCATCCGTGCCCCAGTGTGTCCGTGCTTCGGGTTTTGTTTTGTTTTTAATGTTTATTTATTTTTGAGAGACAGAGAGAGACAGAGCATGAGCGGGGGAGGGGCAGAGAGCAAGGGAGACACAGAACCCGAGGCAGGTTCCAGGCTCTGCATTGTCAGCACAGAGTCCGACGTGGGGCTCGACCCCGTGAACCGCGAGATCATGACCTGAGTCCGTGTGGGACGCTCAACTGACCCAGCCACCCAGGCACGACTGTTGAACCATTTAGGGGACCGCCAGGCTGTTTTTCACAGGAGTGACTCCATTTTCCATTCACCAGAAGGTAGGAGGGGGCCCACTTCACGTCCTTGCCAGTATCTGTCATGTTCCCAAGAAGGTGGCGACAGTGTCTCATTGCGGTTTTGGTTTGCATTTCCCTGAAGGCTAATGACCTTGAGCACTTTTTTTTGTGCTTTTTGTGCTTATCTTATTGGCTCTTTGTAGATCTTTCTTAGACAAATGTCCACTCAGATACTTTGCCTATTTTTAAATCGCGTTATCTTTTTACGATTGAATTGTAACGGGTCTTTGTATATTTCAAATACAAATTTCTTAAATACAGGATTTGCAATTATTTTCTCCCCATGGCGGTTTGTCTTTCCACTGTCCCAATAGTGTCCTTTGAAGCACAAAAGTTTTAAATTCTTTTTTTTTAAGTTTGTTTGTTTTTGTTTTTGTTTTTTTTTTAATTTTTGAGACAGAGACAGAGCATGAGCAAGGGAGGTTCAGAGAGAGGGGGAGACAGAATCCGAAGTAGGCTCCAGGCTCCAAGCTGTCAGCACAGAGCCCGACACGGGGCTCGAACCCACAGACCACGAGATCATGACCTGAGCCAAAACCAAGAGTGGGACGCTCAACCAACTGAGCCACCCAGGTGCCCCTTAATTTTGATGGAACTTCCGTTCATCCACCGTTTTTCCTTTCGCTGCCTCAGCTTTCTGAGCGTGGTTTGGAACCATCGGTGACCTCGGAGCCGGGGGCTCATCTCTCCCTGCGGACTCCACGTTGAGAAGCGGCTACCACTTTGTGGACTCTGGATTTGCTAACGCTCAAATCCTGGTTCACTCCGCTGTGGCCGTGGGCAAGTTAAACGTTCTGTGCCTCAGTTTCCTCATCTATAAAATGGGGACGGTAACGTCCACACTGGCCTAAGCCTCAAGTATGTCGATTCGTGTCAAGCGCTCACCACGGGGTCCGGTGAGCACTGTCCAGGCGTCTGCGCCAATCATCCGGGCGCTTGCTCGAACGCCGTCACGCCTGCGGTTCTGTTGCCGTGGTCGCCCCACAAGCATCTCCTATTAATATTGTCGTTGATGCTGTCCCGTTCTGGCTTTCCAGGTGAATGATGTGCCCCCCCTCCCCCCCCCCCCCCCCCCCCATCTGTCAGATGAGGCCGCCGAGGCGCAGGGAGCACGCCCGGCCGATGAGCCCACCCATTCCTGGCGCCCCTGACCTTGCCTCCCGTGTCTCTCTCCACAGGTTCGGGGCGCCCGCCCCCTACTAGGCCAAGTGGAGGGGGTGTCCCCGCCCAATGGGCCTGGCCAGGGCCCTGCGCCGCCTTAGCGGCGCCCTGGAGCCAGGAGAGGGCCGGGCCGGCGACGAGGAGGAGGCCGGGCCGGGGCTGTGCCGCAACGGGTGGGTGGCGTCGCCGGCAGGGCGGCGCCGCGGGCGCTTCGTCAAGAAGGACGGGCACTGCAACGTGCGCTTCGTGAACCTGGGCGGCCAGGGCGCGCGCTACCTGAGCGACCTGTTCACCACGTGCGTGGACGTGCGCTGGCGCTGGATGTGCCTGCTCTTCTCCTGCTCCTTCCTCGCCTCCTGGCTGCTCTTCGGCCTGGCCTTCTGGCTCATCGCCTCGCTGCACGGCGACCTGGCCGCGCCGCCGCCGCCCGCGCCCTGCTTCTCGCACGTGGCCAGCTTCCTGGCCGCCTTCCTCTTCGCGCTGGAGACGCAGACGTCCATCGGCTACGGCGTGCGCAGCGTCACCGAGGAGTGCCCGGCCGCCGTGGCCGCCGTCGTGCTGCAGTGCATCGCCGGCTGCGTGCTCGACGCCTTCGTCGTGGGCGCCGTCATGGCCAAGATGGCCAAGCCCAAGAAGCGCAACGAGACGCTCGTGTTCAGCGAGAACGCCGTCGTGGCGCTGCGCGACCGCCGCCTCTGCCTCATGTGGCGCGTCGGCAACCTGCGCCGCAGCCACCTGGTCGAGGCCCACGTGCGGGCCCAGCTGCTGCAGGTGGGAGGCCAAGGCCGGGGGCGCGGGGGCGGGGCCCTGCGCGGGGCTGGGTGGGGGGGGTGGGAGACGTAGGCTCGAGGGCGGGGCGTACGTCGGGCCCGGAGGGCGCGTGGACTACAATTCCCAGCAGTCTCACGGGCGGGGACCCTGCTTCCCCCTCTTTGTGGACTGAGGCTCCTTCCCGGACCGGTTGTAGGCGATGTAAACCCCAGAGGGAGGTCGGTGACCAGTTCTAACTGGCGACCTGGACTGGAAACAGATCTTGAGACGCGAAGAGCTCACCGTGGGTTGAGGATGGGCCCCCAGTGGGGTTGTGGGGTGTCTAGACCTGAGAGAGCCACACCTGGGCCGTAAAGGCTCTCAACTACAATTCCCAGAAGCGTCTGTGGGCAGGGGAGGTGCCCAGAAAGGACGGTCTGAGCAGGTGATGGCGTTTTGTGGGTGGCGTCAACCGTGGTTCAGGTTAACAATAACTAGTCGACACAGTGGTACCGAGAGTAGCCTCTGTTGAGACCACGCCCCCGTGGGATTGTGGCAGGTGTAGGCCCAAGGGACTGCAGAGCCACGGAACACAATACTCCGTGGTCTCTGGGCCTGGGGTCCTGCAGCATTTGTGAGAGGTTTCATTCCGTATCTCAGTGGCTCAGTCTGGCCCCCAGCCTCCTGCTCAGAGGAGTAAAGGGCTGGAAAACACCTCATCACCAAATCAACAACTACAACCCCCCTTGGCCCCTGGGGTAGCGGCCCCCTCTGGTGCCCTGAAGAAGGCGTCTTACTGTTTCTACAAGTGTGGTCAGACTGCCCAAATTCTAGGGCAGTAGTTGTCCTTGCCCGAGTAAAGACACTTAAGAAGCCTGGGGTAAGGTTGGTCTTCGGTCAGAGGGAGGACAGAATGCCGGTGGGAACTACAACTCCCAGCAGCCTCTGGGGGCTCCTTCTCCATTGTTTGAGACTACGATTCAGGATTAGGAGGGATACTCTCTCTCCCCGAAGTCTGTGGGGTGCTGACATGGGAGGTTGGGTATGGAACCAGTCAGGGTAGGTGGGGTGAAACTACCAATACCTGGTTTGGGGACTGCATTGCCCCTCCACACACACACACACACACACACACACACACACACACACTGGTATGGAGAGGCTTGTAGTTGGGTTGCGGGGACAGATAGGCCCAGATTGCTCGGGGGCTGGTCCTGTGGCTCTATGCCAATATCATTCTGTCCCTCTGTCCCCTCTCTTTTTCTCTCTCGGGTTTCCATCCCCAAACCCCTTGAGTCTCTCTCCGTCTCTCTTTATTCTCTGGGTCCATGTTCCCCCCTCCCCCCCACCCCTGCCTGTTTCTCCTCCCCTTCCTCCGTTCCTTTAATCTCGCCATCTCTGTCTCCACTCATCCCTGCGCTCCCCGCCATCTGTCTTTGGCCCCTCTCTTCTCGCTGCAGCCTCGAGTGACCCCGGAGGGTGAGTACATTCCCCTGGATCACCAGGATGTGGACGTGGGCTTTGATGGCGGCACTGATCGAATCTTCCTCGTGTCTCCCATCACCATCGTGCACGAGATCGACTCCGCCAGTCCCCTGTATGAACTAGGACGTGCCGAGCTGGCCCGGGCTGACTTTGAGCTGGTGGTCATTCTTGAGGGCATGGTTGAGGCCACGGCCATGACCACACAGTGTCGCTCCTCCTACCTCCCTGGTGAGCTGCTCTGGGGCCATCGTTTTGAGCCGGTCCTCTTCCAGCGTGGCTCCCAGTACGAGGTCGATTACCGCCATTTCCACCGCACTTACGAGGTCCCAGGGACACCAGTCTGCAGCGCCAAGGAGTTGGATGAACAGGCAGAGCGGGCTTCACACAGCCCCAAGTCCAGCTTCCCCGGCTCTCTGGCTGCATTTTGTTACGAGAATGAACTTGCACTGAGCTGCTGCCAGGAGGAAGAGGAGGAGGAGGAGGCCAAGGAGGAGGACGGAGCGGAGGCAGAAGATGGCATTGCCAGCCCCCAAGTACTCACACCGACCCTGGCACTGACCCTGCCCCCGTGATGCCAGCTGGTGTCTCCCGATTTGTACCCCCTTCCCGGAAATAGCAAGGTGGAGAGAGCAAGGGTCCTCTCCTGGGATGGGGGCAGGTGTTTCCCAAGACCGACAGGCCTGCTGGGTAAATTATTAGCTGGTGAAGGTCTCCCATGCCTAGTGGGCCCACCCCAGACATACTGGATCTTAATTCCTCTGCGTTCCATGCTCCCTCTCAAGACCCCTTTATCAGCCTGATTCCCGAGTCTCCCCAGAGCTGAGGGATCCAGAATTCTGGACCACCTAAGTGGCAAAGACCGGTGGTTCTAGATTCCTCTACATGGCTGGGTTTGGTTGGTGAGCAGGGTCAGGAATCAGTGGTATATACCTCCTCCAGGGACAGCAACAGATGAAGAGTTTGTAGGTCTGGATTGACTTAAGATTCAAGGGACTGTTGCTTCTAGACTCAGTTAACCAAGCAGCAAATCACTTTTTCCTAGACCACGTTAAGGAGGGAGAGTTACGGAATGCCCCAAGAATTCAAGACCGTCTTGATTAGCCAATGACAGAAAGTTGACTGCAAGTCAAGAGAAGACCTTGTGGTTCCAGAAGGCCCAAGAGTTAAGATTCTGTGAATCTAGATTGACTGCAGAGGCAAGCGCTGGTGGTTCTAGACTAGGTTTGACCTAGAATGCTGAGGAAACTCAAGAGTTATGTTTCTAGAAGGCACAAAACAACAGAGTGTCTGTCGGTCTGGAAGGGCTAATGTGACAGACTGGGAGTCCTTGATATTAGATAACTCCAGACCCCCTGCTGTAGAACATCAAACCAAGGAGATAATCAATGCTTCTTAATGATCCACAGGTTTGTTGTTTTTTTTTTTTTAAGTGCCATTCTAGAATGTCCAAAGGAATCAGGATTCTGTGTCTCTAGGTTGATCACAGAGTCAAGGAAGGAGCGGCGATTCTGGATGTCTGAGATTTGTTGGTTCCAGTTTGCCCAATGCAGTCGAGAATCTTGATGATTCTTTGTGGTTCTGTTAATGCCAAAGGGAATCAAAGCTCTGGGGAGCCAGAGTTGTCCATTATTAAAACCTGGAAAGTTCTAGTCAGCTCCTAGAACTTGGCCATTCTAGGAAGTGGACTCGGGATTTGATAGACAGCATTTCTGGGCTGACCGAGAAAGGGAGGACCCAGACGAGACCCTGTGGATAACAGGGCTGCTTGTTGGGCAGAGAGGAGAGGCCCAAGGCTGATGAGTCTACAGTGCTCTGGAATCGTGCACCTAGTGATGTGTGTCTATTTCTTAAAGACGTTATAAATATGTGTATTATATATATAATATAAATACAGATATCTATCTATATTTTCCCATGGTTCCTACAAGAGGGTTAGAAATTGAGCTTAAGCTAATTGGAATAGAGTCCTTTACAAGGATCCAGGAAGCTTTGCTCTAAATCCCAACTCTGCCACCATGTACCGTGTGACTTTGGGCAAATCACTCCCCGCTCCCCGCCTCAGTTTCCCCATCTGTAAAAATGGGGCATTGGAACTTGAAATTCTCAAAGGACCTTTCCACCGGATGATTCCTCACTTCACTGAAGGGGACGGCTAGGGGTGGGGGTGAGCGTCCTGTAGATTTCCCAGCTCCCCTTGCTGCTGGAACGCATGGCCTTCCAGGGGCGACTGGGAGGGGAGATGCTCTTGGAGGTCAGCTCTGAACTTGGATGTGTAAATGACAGGGCAGGCTGTGGCTGAGGGCCAGAATCTCCTCCTTCTGGTCCAGCTCGGGGCTGGGGAAGGAGAAGGTCGCTCTGAATGCCAAGAGAAAGTGTGTGTTTCGGGGGAGAATTGTACCCCAGATTAAATCACTGGGAGCCCTGGCGGCGTGTCTGTGAGTGTGCTTCTGGGGTGTGGTTCCTCGCTCCTGTCCTCCACCCCCCACCATACTGCTATCTACCTAAGTGCCCAGCAGGCTGCGAGCCAGCTGCAGAAGGATCCAGCGCCAGGGAGGAGGACACCTTCCTGCCCGTGTCCCAGGACTGAGGGCAGGCACTGCCATTGCCCATTAGCTTGCCCAAGTGCTGCACCAACCCAGGTCCCCGCTTCTGGCTTCCCCACCTCCCTTTATCCTTCAAAATCCCCACTTAAAAACCGGATGGGATTAATTAGCTAGCTGTTCTCCCAGTGCAGGGTGTCTGGGGGCAGGGACGGGGGGTAATGGGAACACAGGCACGGAGAAGGGTGTTAAATTGAGGGTGAAGGGACAGGAGGAGGGTTCTGTTTGGAAGGAAAGAGAACGGGGCTCGGCCGGCACAGCCTGGGTTTCCACTGGGTAGGACAAGGTGTGGGCCGCTCATAAAGGTCAGTGAGGGGATTAAGAGGCTCCGTGTCTAATCTGTCAGCTTAACCAGGTCCTGGCCCTGAATCTATCCCCACCTGCCTAGCCCAGGGACGGCGAATGAGGACAAGGCCCAGACACCACCTCAGCCGCAGTTAGGGATCCGCCCGTGACAGGGATGCCCAGACTATTCCATCCCGGCCAGCTGCCTGCCCTTGCTTTTTCTACAAGGAATGGAAATGAGAGGCTGAGAGGCTGGAGGGGGAGGGGGGAGGGCATCGTGTGTGTGTGTGTGTGTGTGTGTGTGTGTGTGTCTGTGTGTGTGTGTAGGGGGGGGACACTCCGAGAGGAGGGAGGAGTTTAAGAAGAGGTGGGGCCTGAAGTGAGGGGAGTCAGAGCGGGGAAGGAACCAGAGAAATGGGAGGATGTTGAGGAAAAGGGGTTGTTTGGGGCGGGGGGGGGGGGGGGGGAGAGGACGCTAAAATAAGGGGAGGAGTTTGAGGGCGAGAGGGAGGAGCCCGAGAGGCAGAAGGCGCCAGGAAGGCGGAGCCTTCACTATACTTGGCCTTCCCCTGTTGTCCCATTCTCCGTGACAGATACGCGATAGCGTTTTCGTTTGGAAGAAAGAATAAGTCTTTTGTTTCAGCACTCCGGGACTCTCAAGAGACTTAAATGGACGGGAAGGTCCTGAGAAGGGTGAAGGGTGTCCGATCTGGAGATCGGAGCGGCCAGTACCAGGAGACCGGGGGCCAAAAGATGGGCCCAAGCTGCTCCCAGTTGCCTGGCAACCGCTGCGGTCAAAAACCTGCTAAGCCAGCCAAGGAGGTGTGGCTCACGGGAACAGCCGACAGTTGTGGCCCCGCCCCCTAGCAACGAGACTAACACTGTGCCGCTCCCCAGCAACCTATTACTAGAGGCCGGCCTCCGTTGGACTAGCATCCTAGCGCCCGGAGCCCTGGCGCAGGCGCAGTTCTCTGTGCTGGCCCATAGTCCCACCTCCATGCAACTCCTTTCCGAGCCTTCTCATTGGCGGGCACACCAGCCAAGTGCCTTCTTTTGTTTCGGAGGCGGCACCCGGCTCCCTGCCCGCACTCCGATTGGTCCCACAGACCGTCTACCTCCGGCCGGACCGTGCTACGTCGTCTCCTTTTGTGCCTATTGGCCCTGGAGGACGGTCCTTCGGGGTCGGGGGCGGGGCAGACGAGAGGGCCCGCCGTGGATTGGGCGGTGTCAAAACGAGGGGCGGTCTCTATTGGCGGGGCGGTTGGGAGGCGAAGGGAGAGTCTTTTCAGCGCTGAGGACTGGCGCTGAGGAGGCGGCGGTGGCTCCCGGGGCGTTTGAGCGGGCTCACCCGAGCCCGCGGGCCAACGCGGATCCAGGCCCGACCGGCGGGACCGCCCCGGACTCCCCCCGGGCCTTCCTAGCCGCCATGGAGGACGGTGTCTATGGTAGGTCGGGGAGGGGCGGGGCCGGCCGGGAGCGGATGGAGCCTTTCGACCCGAACGTTCCGCAGCGAAAATCCCTCCCGGCGCGCGCTGCGCGGAGCCGTTCGGCCCCGTCGTCGCCTCGTTCTTGCGGGGCGCGGGACGGGCTTCCGGCGGGCCCCGAGAGCAGGGCGTTCCAGGCCATTGTTTGGGCCGAGCCTGTTTCCGGTGGCGGCGGGAGGGGGCGGGATGGAGCGGCGGAGGCGAGGCCGGGGTGGAACCATTCCTGCTGGAAGGGCCGGGCGAGCCCAGTGCCTGCTGGGAGCCGGGAGGGGGGCTTCTGGGGCGGTTGGGTGGGGAGAAATCTTGGGGGCTGCAGAGATCCCGCTAAGGCGGGGGCGGGAGCCTTCGATGCCCCGCCCCCCTGCCGCAACTCTTACAAGCTGTCAACAGCTCTCCCTGCCATAGTTACTTTTCATGGACCCAGGAGTCCGGACACCCAAGCTCCCAGTTACCTCGCCAAGAATGGAGGCAGAAAACCAAGGCCTCACCCCCCTTCCAAGTAATGGGCCCAGCAATTCGGGCTCCCAGCCCCCTTCTCCCTCAGACTCAGGAGTGCTGACCCCTACCTAGCTTCCTCCTCCCCGAGGACTTGAAAGTCTAGATCCCCCTGTCTAGACCTCCAGCCCCTTCTTCCAGCAGACAGAGGAGGCCCTACCCTCATCCTCGTCCTCTCCAACCTGGGAATCCTGCCGGCCCCAGCCCTGTCCTCCCCCAGATTGTAGGAACCCAGGCTCCCAGTCCCAGAACTGACCGCCAATCCCTGACTCTGACCCGTAGAGCCCCCAGACCTGACTCCGGAGGAGCGGATGGAGCTGGAGAACATCCGGCGGCGGAAGCAGGAGCTGCTGGTGGAGATCCAGCGCCTTCGGGAGGAGCTCAGTGAAGCCATGAGCGAGGTGGAGGGTCTGGAGGCCAATGAGGGCAGGTGAGGGCTGGGGTGGGGAACTTGGGGGTCACGAGGCCCGGCCAGGAATGCCCAGGCTTTGACCTTCCATCCCCTGCTCTCTTCTGCAGTAAGACTTTGCAACGGAACCGGAAGATGGCAATGGGCAGGAAGAAGTTCAACATGGATCCCAAGAAGGTGCTTGGGCCACAGGGCTGGGATCAGCCAGGCAGACACCCGGGCCGAAGGTTCTGGCACCTTCAGGTTCCAGAAGCGCCATAGTTAAAGGTCTGCCTGAGGCGGACAGACGTGGTCCTGATCCCCGGAATTCAGATCTGGGCCGTCCGTTTGTTCTCCGAACACTAACCAGGCGTTTGCCGCCTCCTGACCTTCGCGCGTGCTGTGCCCTCTGCCTGGGAGGCTCAAGGGGAAGCAGACCCTGCTCTTGGTGCTTGATTCACCAGGCAAAGGCGGAGGGAACAGTAGGCGCAGAGGCTCGGCTGAGGCGGGGGTATTTGAGGACCTGCGCCAAGCCTGAAAACGAAAGCTGGCCTGGTTCTGTGGAGGGCAGAGGTGGGGGTGGATGCCGGGGAGGGGGTGGGGAGTGGCTCTCCGCCGGCCCCCTGTGCTGAGACCACCCGCCCCCACCCACCAGGGGATCCAGTTTTTGGTGGAGAACGAACTTCTGCAGAATACACCCGAGGAGATCGCCCGCTTCCTGTACAAGGGCGAGGGCCTGAACAAGACAGCCATCGGGGACTACCTGGGGGAGAGGTGAGACCCCGCGGGGCTCCCATGGTCCCCCACGCCCAGCTCCTGCCCTTTCACCGCCCACTTCCTCTCCCAAGGAAGGGCCCTGATAGACCAGCCTTCTCCCTGCGCCGGGACAGAACGGACTGACACAGGGGTCTGTGGAAGCCTGGGGACCACCTGGGGGAACCTGGGGAGGGGCATGGGAATCTTCTGAATGTCTGGAATGTTGGGGACCGTGAAAAACATCTGTGGGTATCGTGGGCACGTGTAGACAGCTGGCTTGTGTGGGACCCTACAGGGACAGCCAGGGGGCATTGGGGTCATCTGTGAATATCTAGGGAGCACAGGGACCCCTGGGCATCTGGGGCATGAGGATCATCTGCGATGTTTGGGGTACCTAGGGATTTGTGGACACCTGGGGCACGTAGAGACCACCTGAACGTCTGAGGTGCATAGGGCCATCTGCGTGTCTGGTTGTCTGAGGATTGTGTGGACACCTGGGGGGGTGTGGGGCCATCTGGAGGTGTCTGGGGACCATCTGTGGGCATCTGGGGTGCATGGAGATTGTTTCACGGACATCTGGGGGGTGTGGGGACCATCCGGACATCTGGGGGACGTGGTAGCCCTCTGGGGATGTCTAGGGACCCTCTGTGGACGTCTGAGGTGCATGGGGACCATCTGTGGACGCCTGGGAGATGTGGGGACCATTTCTGGACGTCTCCAGAAGCTGGGGGATCACCTAGGTGGAGCACACTTTTGCCGTGTCTCTCTTAACTGTGCAAAGGTTCGGCTAATCCAGGGATGATCTTGCAACAGATGGTCCTCCCAAGGGCATGTTCTGAGTATTCCTGCCCTGGTGTCAGGCCTGTGATGGGGCCAGGCTAAAACTGTCACCCGCTCCAGAGGCAGCCATGGCGCAGACGAGGTGGCTCAGACTCCCCAGTCCCCTTCCTGTGCGTGACTGTGTCCCTGTCCTCCCAGGGAAGAGCTGAACCTGGCAGTGCTCCATGCCTTCGTGGATCTGCACGAGTTTACTGACCTCAACCTGGTGCAGGCCCTCAGGTGAGAGGGATGGGGTCGGAAGGGCAGGAGCGTACCTGTCAGGGCTTTCTTTACACACGACGAGCCCTGCTCAAAACGAAGACAGAAACAAAAATTGAAGCGATGGTCTCCCATAACACCGAAGTCCACAGTAGGGCCTCCTTCAGGCATAGCTGTATCCAGGGACTCCTATGCGGCCAGAAGGCCAACCTTCTCTGTCTTTTGGTTGTGCTTCCCCTGTGTTGGCATTGCTGTCTGTAGGCCCTCCTCTCACAGGGCAGCAGAAGCCTCTGGTGACCCCAAGCTTTGCGGAAAGGAAGGGTTTCTTCCATGTGAATCCACCAGAAGCCCCAGGCCAATCAATGCTCATGGGCCAGCTTGGATCCATACCTGAGACAGCTGCTGAGGCCGCAGGGCTGTTTTTGGCTGGTTCCTAACACGGACTGAGAGCAGGGCGGGGGGTTCTGCCAGTTCCCCGCCAGCATCCACACCCGGCTCCTCTCCAACCCAGGCAGTTTCTCTGGAGCTTTCGCCTCCCCGGGGAGGCCCAGAAGATTGACCGGATGATGGAAGCGTTTGCCCAGCGATACTGCCTGTGCAACCCTGGGGTCTTCCAGTCCACAGGTTGGGGCCCAGACTCCCGGGGCCTGGGAAGGAGGGGCCGGCGGGGAGGGTGGGGGCACCTACCCGTGTCGTCACCACCTGACTGTGGTGCAGACACATGCTACGTGCTGTCCTTCGCCGTGATCATGCTGAACACCAGCCTCCACAACCCCAACGTCCGGGACAAGCCAGGCCTGGAGCGCTTTGTGGCCATGAACCGGGGCATCAACGAGGGTGGGGACCTGCCTGAGGAGCTGCTCAGGGTCAGGCCCCCTCTACCCCCCCTCCCTGCAGCCCCTCTTTGCTGTCCCTTTCCCCACCACTGACCCCCCCCTCCCCCCTCGCCCCCACGGGTCCCCTGGTGCCTGAGCCGTCCAGCGGGATCACGTCAACCTGTCCGTTTCCTTTCTCTTCGTCTCTCCCTGGCTCCCTTGGTCTTTGTCTCTCTGGTTCTCTGCTGCCTCTCTCTGGCCCTCCGGCTCATTCGGGGTCTCTGTGTCTCTCGAGAACTTTGCGGGCCTTTGCAGCAGCTCAGGGTCTTTTCCCCCTCTCCAACTTCCTTTGCTCCCGGACCCCCCCCCCACCCATCTGACCCACCCGTTCCTTCTTCCCTGAGCCGCTCCGCCTGTGGTCCCCGTTTCCTCCCTAGCTGTCGGAGCCCCCCCCCCCCCCCCATGGCCAGGCAGCCCCGGGAGGGGCTCCGGGGCCTAGAGTTGCCGACTGCCCCCGTTCGCCCCTCAGAACCTCTACGACAGCATCCGAAACGAGCCCTTCAAGATTCCTGAGGATGATGGGAATGACCTGACCCACACCTTCTTCAACCCGGATCGGGAGGGCTGGCTCCTTAAGCTGGGTACGTCCCCTACTGACCCCGCTTGGCCGTCTCTGCAGGGAGAAGTTAGGGGGCCCCTGGCTCTGGACTTGACCTCCCTGTGGACCTGCTGTGTGATCTTAGGCAAACGATTTGACCTCTCTGAGCCTCAGTTTCCACATCTGAAAAATGGGGCTGAAAATAAGATTAGGCCTGTGTGCTGGGCCCAAGCACAGGGACTGGCAGAGAGGAGGGGGCCCAGAAATACTTAGGGGGCTGGGTAGGGGTTAGGGAGCACCGAATAAAATGCTGGGCTCTGTGCTCATGAACGAAAGAGTCCCCGGCTGGGACGGAACGGGCGGGGTGGGGCCAGTCCACCTGGAAACACACACACACACAGCGCCAGCAGACTCAGGGTAAGTTAGGGGTCAGCCGGGTGCCCCTCGCGTCGGGTTATCTGAGGATTGGAGTGGTTTCTCCGCCATGGCTTCACGGGAGCTTCCCCTGGGGGCTTTTAAAACCCCGCCAGCCAAGCCACAGCCTCATGAAGCCAGGATTTCCGGGGCAGGATGGGCTGTCAGTCACGTTAAAAGCTCCCCCGGGTGCTGTCAGTGCAGAGTCAAGGTTGCGAGCCGCTGGCTGGGAGCCCCGGCTGGTAACGATGGGCGCCGCGGGAGCGCTAGCTGTGGCTTTTTAGTGGCGAGACGGTGAATGGCCGCTCCAGCAGGGATAGTGGAGAAGCTGGGGCCTCTGGAGGGCCCAGCATAGGGTGGGGGTGGGGGGCACAGGAGGGCTTTCCTCCCGCTCCCCCAACCGTGGAATTGTGCTCCTAAGCCAAGACCTCGCTTCTTCAACAGCAAGCAGGTCCCTGACTGGGTGCCCAGGTGTCCTGGTCCACATAAAAAGGGCAGACCAGTCTCTCCCGCCACCAGTGGGTAGATGGATTCCGGAGTCAGCTCCAGGGGAGGCCGATGGGGTGGGGGGAGGTTAGACTCCTCAGAGGCCACCTGGTGCCCCTGGCCTTGAGAGGCCAGGAGAGAGGCAAGCCGGAGGTTCCCCAGCGACTAGCCCCCCTCCAGCCCCACCGCGGCAGCGGGGAAGCTTCCCGTTTCCCGGATGAGGACACTGAGGCTCAGCCACCATCCGACAGCCACAGGGCAGGAGTGGCCTCGGCCCCAGATCTCCTACCTGAGTGCACTTTTTCCCTTTGTGGCAGTTAGAGAGAGGCCTCTCTTCCCTCAGAAGCTAAAGCGTGTGCAGCAAAGGGGGCCTGTGGTAGTTTGTGTTCACCAAGATGCCCGATGAGAGCCATGACTGCTGTTCCTAACCCTTTGGGGACGACAAGGCACTCGGAGACAGGTCTCCGTGAAGCCGGAAGGCGTGGGCCCAAGTGGGTCTGCGGACTGCAGTCCAGAGAGGGCAGGAGGTTGTCCTAAGGTCACACAGCCAGTTGGTCCTACAGCTCACCTGAGCGCCCCCACCCGCCTCAGGCCAAGGACTGGGGGTTTTGTCTTCTCCCTTTCGCGGGGGATGACCTGCTCGGGGAGGGCCCTCCTGGCCCGGGACCTGTCTGGGGGGGAGGGGTGGGCTGGAGCCAGGCCCGATGCCAGGAGGTGCTCGCTCACGGTGGGGCTCAGGATCTTTGGCCCCCCTGGGAGGGAGCGGGTCATGTCGATGTAACTGGTTTTCTTCCCTCTCTTTCCCCCCTTCCTCCCTCCCTCCCTCCATCTCTGCGTGTTTCTCTCTGCTGTTCCTGTCTCCTACTCCCCATGCTCTCCTTCCCTCGCTCCCCCCATTTCTGTCGCCTGCGGCTTTTGGGGGCACCCCATTCTTCTGCCTTCCCTCCTCTTCGCCTGGTCCTGCCTGCTTTCTCGCTGTCTGCCCCAGGAGGTAGGTACGCAGCCCGTCCTTGCTCCCCACAGACATGACATCGGGGAGGGGGCCGCCCCGGCCTCGGGGCCCCGAAGCAGGGGACTGGGGACTTGGATTCCTGGGCCCTGGGCCGACAGACAGGCTTAGAAAGTGTGGCGCCCCACGCCGGGGGCGGGCGGGGGTCCTGGGGGCCCTAACCGCCCGTCCCTGCTCGCCTCTCTTCCCACGCAACGCTTTGCGCCAGGCCCCGCCTTCCCTGCGCTCGCTCCGCCTCAGTCCCCGCCCTGCCCTCCCAGAGGCCCCGCCCCCCGCTGAGCCCAGGCCCCCTCCCACCCCTTCCCTTTCAGGGGGCCGGGTGAAGACGTGGAAGCGGCGCTGGTTTATCCTCACAGACAACTGCCTCTACTATTTTGAGTACACTACGGTGAGGGCAGAGCCGGGCTCCGCTCCGGGGTCCTAGGAGGAGCGGCTGGGGGGGTCTGGACTCACGGGGCTGAAGGAGGAAGGGGTGGGGGGTCTGATCTCCTGAGTCTGGGTGCGGGGTGGGGCTGGGGGCCTGGATTCTTGGGTCTGAGGGAGGAGGGGGCTGGGGGGCGGGACTCCCGGTCTGAGGGGGGAGGGGCTCTATCAGCGCCCTAGGGCCGCCGTTAACAAAGTGCCACTAATGAAACTCGGTTCTGGAGGAGGGGCTGGGGCGAGGATTGGGGGTGTGAGTCCCCCCCCCGACCTGTGCCTTCAGGACAAGGAGCCCCGAGGTATCATCCCCCTGGAGAATCTGAGCATCCGCGAAGTGGATGACCCCCGGAAACCGGTAAGGTCGATCGGCCCCGCACCCCTTCCGGGCGTGGCGGGTGGGACGAGGGGGGGTGGGGGGGCTCCTCTGGGCCTGGGGCCGGCTCCTACCTGCCCTTCGTCCGCTCTCGGGTCCCCGCAGAACTGCTTCGAGCTCTACATCCCCAACAACAAGGGGCAGCTCATCAAAGCCTGCAAAACGGAGGCCGACGGCCGAGTGGTGGAGGGCAACCACGTGGTGTACCGGATCTCGGCCCCGACACAGGAGGAGAAGGAGGAGTGGATCAAGTCCATCCAGTGAGTCCGGGCTCCGGGGTCCCCGGGCAGGGAGGGCCGGGGCCGGGACCCCTCGGCCCTCACCCCAGGACCCCCTCCCCCCACGCCGTCCGCAGGGCCGCTGTGAGCGTGGACCCCTTCTACGAGATGCTGGCGGCGAGGAAGAAGCGGATTTCTGTCAAGAAGAAGCCAGAGCAGCCCTGACCCCCCGCCCCCTCCCCCACTATTTATTACGGAGCTGCCCCGCCCGGGTGGCCGGACCCCTGGGCCCCGGGGCCGCGGATCCTGGTTCTCCAATCCTGGTTCTCCGTTTGGAAAATGCACCACCTCTAGCTCCACTCTCGTTCTTTGTAATTAACACACCGTTGGTAATCTTATTAATTATTTAACCACTCGCGGCCTCGGACCCCTCATTTCTCGGAGGGGTTAACAGCCGGGGTGCTGGGGGTCGCCCACGGGTGACCGGGGCCAGGAGCCCTCCCCCCCACCCCGCGTGAGTGAGGCGGGGATACTAACGGAGGGTGGGAGGCCCCATCAGTCCCTTCCGGTTTCACTCCAAGCCTGTGGGGCTGGAGTAAGGCAGAAGTTTAACTGGTGGCAGTTAGTGCTGAGTTAGGATTGCATGGCATTTATAATTTTTTTAACGTTTTATTTATTTTTTCCGAGAGAGTGCATGCAAGCCGGGGAGGGGCAGAGAGAGGGGGACAGAGGATCCGAGAAGCGGGCTCTCATGGATAGCAGAGAGCCCAATGTGGGAGTCGAACTCATGAACCAGGAGATCGTGACCTGAGGTGAAGCCGGAAGCTCAGCTGACCGGGCCATCCGGGAGCCCCAGAACTGTACTGCATTTGGCACACGGGCCAGTGGAGGCTCTAGGGGGGGGCAAGGCCTGGCGTTCATTCATTCTGGACATTACTGGACAACCGGGAGCCAGGCAGGTGCTGGTCCTTACCTTTGCTGTCGCCAGGCTTGTGGTCCTGGAAGGGCGGCATATAGTATCTGCTGGGGCCCGGAGCTGGGCCAGTGCTTCCGGAAGGAACCCTAGAGACCTGGCCGACCTATGGGGCCCACCTACACCGGGAGCACGTGGGACGGATGAGTCCAGAAAAGAGAAGGAGGAAGACCTTGCTGATGGGCTGTCCCTGGGGCTCAGCAAGAGGCCTGGGTGAGAGTGGCGGTTGGGCTGGGGGACCCTGGGACCGAGAGGGCAAGACTGTGGCCCCACCGAGCCAGGTTCTCAGCCACTGGAGAAGCACCTGCTGGAGGACATTTTGCACCAAGCCAGGATAGTGCAGGGAATCTGCATTTTATCTCCTTCCCTGGGACTCCCAACAGCCCCTCAAGTGCAAGGTCTGTCGGCCTTGAGGGGTGGGGTGTCCCCAAAGAACAAAGGCATATAGATCCCGAGTGAGGGAGGGGGTGAGTTGGCAGGTTGGGACACTCTCCTACGCCCAGATGTGCAGTTGAGACTGATGAGCCAGAAACTACAACTTGGGCAGGCCCCAGGACCAGGTCGGGTGAGGGAAGTCTGGCCCCCAGGGGTGTCCAAGTTGCAGTTCGTCCCTCTGGTATGCCGTGTCCTTGAAGCGTCAAACCCCTAGCAGCGCTCCAGGTGACATGGGAAACACCCCGAGTCTTAGGACTTGGGCCTGGCTCTGCCCTTGGCCACAGGCATTCACCTGCTCGGAGCCCCACCCCCATAGCAGTATAACCGCTCGGCCACCCCCCCCCCCCCCCCCAGGATGGGACTTCTTTCCTTCTTACGAGACCCTCGGACTACAATTCCCAGCAAGCTGTGCGGCGGGGCCGCCCCCCCCAGCGGGAGAGCCAGTCTCGAGGTCTCCTGGGAGTTGTAGTTTCCCAAGGCTCCAATGTGGGGTTTACTTTAGCCTCGTCGCTACCCTTGTACAAGTTGGGTAAAGAGGTCCCGGCCGCTTCAGCCCCCAGGAACTGATGGGAAATGGGGTTCCCAGGTGAGGAAACGGGATTCCCAATTCCTCCCGAAGGCTCCAGGGAAATGGGAGTCAGCAGCCCAAGGAGAAGAGAAATGAGGTCTTGGGGTGAATGGAGGGTGCCACCACGACCTCCTCCAGGCAATGAACCCATAGGTACTGTCTACTAGTCGGGAAAGTAGTTGACTCGGAGGAGAGGCCCTGAAAGGGCTTTACAGGCAGAGGGAACGGCAGGAGCAGGAGCAGGAAAAGGCACGGTGTGTCGGGAGTCACCGACAGCAGGTGTCCCTGTATGACGTGACTGAGGGGGGGAGTGAATAAGAGACGCATTCAGAGGGGACCCAGGCTTGATCATTTGGTGCCCAGTCAGCCACGGTAGGGACTCTGGGTGTATTTTTAGCTAATGGAAGCCACTCGAGGGTATGAAGCAGGCAAGCCATGTGTTTGGCTTGAGGCTGGCTGCTGCAAGAGAATAATTTGGAGATAAGTAGGGGCAGCGGTGGGGAGGTAAGTTAGGAAGCTGTGCGGTTCCCCTGGGGCAAGGGGGTGTGGCTGCGGAGGCGGAGAGTTGGGAACAGGAGCCCGCAGGATTTACTGAGGGATTCTGGGTTGAGCCACGGGCGAACCCCAATGCCGTTTCCTGAGATGGTCGGAGAGGGAGTTGTGGGGGTGGGGGCTGGGGATCCGGGGTTCTGGTTTGGCCAACTTAAGCTGGAATCACCCGTGGACCATCCAAACCAGACCCATCAGCTCAAAATCGTCCGCTTTTGCCCCAAGGCCATCTCCTCCCCAAAGACAGAATTCTGGTTTCCGGCTCCCACCTCTCCCCAGACCCCAAGTTCCCAACCCCCTCGTTACAGGCTGAATTCTATTCCCCCTTGGAATCAGGATGTTGAAGTCCTAACCCCGCAGTAACGCAGAATGTGGTCTTACTTGAACATGGGGTCATTGTAGATGCAATCAGTTAGGATTAGGTCATTAACGCGGGCACGAATCCAGTATGACGAGTGTCCTTACGCAAAGAGAAATTTTGGAACTACACACCGGGGAGCACCAGAGATTGCCAGGAGAGCACCGGAAGCTAGGGGAGTCATTAACGGATTGTCCCTCACAGCCTCAGAAGGAACTGATCCTGAGGACCCCCGCGGAGCCCTTAATCTTGGATTCTAGCCTCCAGAACAGAGAGTGTCTGTGGTTTCAGCCACCCGATTTGTGGCACTTGGTTACAGCAGCCCTAGTGAGCTAATACGGCCCTCCTCCCTCAGACCCGGGAGTCCGGGCCCCCAGCCCCTCCTCCCTCAGACCCAGGAGTCCTGCCCCCAGCCCCTCCTCCCTCAGACCCTGAAGTCCTGACCCCCAGGCCCCTCCTCCCTCAGACCCAGGAATCAGGCCCCCAGCCCCTCCTCCTTAAGACCCAGGGGTCCTGCCCCCAGCCCCTCCTCCCTCAGACCCAGGAGTCCGGAGCCCCAGCCCCTCCTCCCTCAGACCCAGGAGTCCTGAGCCCCAGCCCCTCCTCCCTCAGACCCAGGAGTCCTGCCCCCAGCCCCTCCTCCCTCAGACCCAGGAGTCCTCACCCCCCAGCCCCTCCTCCCTCAGATCCTGGAGTCCTGCCCCCACGACCCTGTGAATCTTGGTGCCATCAGCCCTCGCCCTGGGCAGATGTGTCCTAAGATCAGTTTGAACATCAACGCGTCAACCCGCAGAGCCCCTGGGAAGAGGTTGGAACCCAGCCCCCTCCCCCCTCCCTTTCTCCATCCCCCAGACCTACAAGTGACCCTAACGCCTTCATCACCTTAACTCCTAGGCCAGGAGCCCACAGCCTCCCAGCTGGACCCCCACCCCTGGGCCCTTCCCTCGGGTCTCAAGTGAGTCCCTCAAATATGCCAATGGCTGCAGTAGGGAGGCGACGGGGGACAGGTTGAAGCCAGGAGATTAGAGACGCAAAGGCAGACCCTGGGGGGGGGGGGGTAGGGGGGCGGGGGGAAGGCAGAATCAGTCCAAGAGCCCAGGAGAAACGGAGGAAAAGGAATCGGGGTAAACACAAAGGCAGAGGAAGACATAATAGAGACAGGCAGGCGATGGGGAGGCACAGAGGAGGAGAAAACAGTACAGCCGGAGAAACTCCAACAGAATTAGGAAGAAGGGCCCAGGTGGAGAGACGGGAACGTCTCATGGGAGGTGGGCGGCCACACGGAGACACAGGTAAACTGAGGCAAGGCCACGGTGGGCAGGGAGGTAGTGCCTGGCCTCGGAGGCTTCTGAGATGTGCGGCCAGGGACCGTGTGGGTGCCGGCAGGTCGTTCCGGAGCACCCCCTCTCCAGCACCACCCCCCCCTCCCCCAGCCACCTTGTGTCAACGCGTCTCGTGTCACGCGGAGGTTGCCGCCCAGGTCAGTGCGGCCAGCACCAGGCAGAGCCGGGGTCCAGAGAAGCAAAGCCGCAGCCTCAGCACCGCAGGGCGCTTCCGCCTTCCTGGGCCTCGACATTCCAGTCTGTGAAGGGGGCGGGCGGAAGGCGCCTTCTCCCGGGCCCTCCCCCGCGCGCCCTGCCCCGAAAGACACACAGGCCCGCCGTTCCTCCAAAAAGTTGTTTTTGTCTTTTTTAAATAATGTGAAAATGCCACGCGAAGGTTTGAACCAGAGGCCCCTCCAGGGGCCGGGCTGGGGGGGGAGGGGGAGGGGAGACGCGAGATGGGGTGGGGGGTCCAGGTCCCCGAAGCCTGCAGCCCCTCTCTGGGGCCAGGAGTGGGTGAGGAGGGGCCTCCGCTGTGCCGAGGGGCTCCAGGCCCGAAAGAGTTCAGTTCAGGTCCAAGAAAGGCGGCTCTCCAGGGAGGGGCGAGGGGCTGCCTGCCTCATTTGGCACCGAGGGGGTCGGGGGGCTCGGGGGAGCCGTCCGGGGGGCTAGGGGGTGGGGGGCCGGGGCCTCCCGTTTGGCACATGGTGGGGGAGGGGGAGGGCCCAGCCTCAGGAGCCTCCCCGGAGGCGGCGTCTGCGGCGGTGGCAGTGGCTCCGTCGTCCACAGAGGATTCTACCCTCAGCCCCTCTTCCGGGGGTGCGGGGGGGTGGGGTCTTCGGGGAGTCAGTTCTCCACGGGGCCTGAGGACGGAGGGAGTGGAGACCAAAAGCGAATTATCGGGCAGACGGGCCCAAGGCTTCTGTCTCTCTCTGAGTGGAAAAGCAAGATCCGCACTGGGTCCCATTTCTGTCCTTACGCTGGCCTCCTGGCTCCTCGGCTCCAAGTACAATCCTACCCCAGGGCCTTTGCATGGCTGCCCCCCCCCCCAATGCCCTTTCCTTATCCCTTCCCACGTAAGGCAGACCCCCTCCTCTGAGGCCCTTCTGGGTCAAGCAGTCACCCCCCTGGTGACCCCACCCCTCCCCCCAGTCATTCTATCTGGATCCCAGTCATCCTCTGCTAGCTTCCTGTCCGTCTGTTTGCCTCCCTAGAACGTAAGCTCTCCAGACAGCCCCAGGGCCCAGCACAGGGCCTGACGCAAAGCGCCTTCCCACCTAACTGTTGCATGGCCCCTCCTGTCCCCGCAGAAGCCCCCCACCCATTCCACAGATCCGGCAAACCAAGGTGGGGGGGGGTAGTGGCTCTCACCCAGGGCCACGCAGGGTGCGCCCTCGCTCTCCACCCCGCAGTTCTTACCTGAGTGACCCGAGGGTCAAGCTATGGCCCTCACTCCTGTCCCTGAGCCTCGGTTTCCCCTCTCTTTAAAAGGGGAGCATGACCCTCGTGTCCTTTTCGAAGGAGCGGAGAGACACTGGGGCAGGTGGCATCACTCAGGGCACGCCAGTTAAGTGGGCAGAGCCACGTGGAGCACAGGGGGGTGGGGAGGGGGGTCTGCGGGCGAGGTGGGGGCGGAAAGGGGGCCAGGCCTGGACCCCACACCATGGCCTTGGGAAACAGGTTCCGCAGCTTGCCTGCCAGGCCCACCGCAGTGAAGGGACTTAGGGTTTCACACGACTGGGCCCTCCCTCCCCTCTCCCGGTGATTAAAGGTGAAGTCATCTTGGCATCCTGGCCCTGCTGGCCTCAGCCCTGACTCACCACTTGGCAGTGTCCCCATGTCTGGAACCCACCCCGCCCTGTCCCCATGAAGACTTCTGGGAGGAAGTGACATTTGAGGTGGCACCTGGAGTCTGCCCTCAGCCCCGTCCTTCCCGCCCCAAACCCTGTCTGTTCTCTCCTCTCCCGCCTGGACGCTCGCCCTGGCCTCCTGTCTAGCCTCCCAGCCTCCAGTCGCCGCCATGTGGCCCTGGGGGGGGGGGGGGTCAGTGTCTCTGGGTTGGGTAGGGCGGAGTGGGGCTCATGTATCTTGCTCAGCATGGAATCAGTGCCCCCGCCCCCACCCCGTGCCCAGCGCGGCACCTATGCTCAGCAAATGCTCCGTGAACTTCGACTCCATTAAGCGCAGGGAGAGACCCCTGCTGCTTGACCAGGCTGTGCTGTGTGTGTGTGTGTGTGTGTGTGCGCGCGCGCGTAGGGTTAAACCATTGAATCCCCTCGAGAACCCTAAGAGTTAGAGCCTGTGATCGTCCTCATTCTGCAGATGAGAAAACTGAGGCACAGAGAAGGAGAGTGACTGCCTCTAGGTTATACAGCCGAGGAGTAGCAGGGCCAACAGCTGGACTCAGGCACGATCTAGGGGAGCAGGACTGTCACCCTCTCTGAAAGGGGAAGGTTGCACCTTCTACCTTCTCGCTCTCTCCTCTGGGAACACCTGCACCTGCCCAGAGCGGTGTGAGCTCGGCATCCAGGGCTATTCTCAGGAGCGGCAGCAGGGGGCAGCAGAGAGCCGGAGTCTGATCTCTCCAGATCCAGTTCGGACGGGAGAGACATTGCTGTGCCCTCCTCTGTAAAATAGGCCTTAGCTTGGGGACCGTCAGAAACTAAGGGTGTGGTGGCCCTCTCCCAAGATGAGGGTGAGGATTAGCTCTTTGGCGTATGTGAAATACAGGAAAGGAACACTGACTCAGGGGTGTTTGGCTGGCTCAGTCGGTGGAACATAACTATGACTCTTGATCTCGGGGGTCGTGAGGTCGAGCCCCACGCTGGGTGAAGAGGTGACTTAAATAAATAAATTTTAAAATATAAAATAAATTTAAAAAAAAAGGAAACTGACTCAGGGCAGGTAGCAGGGTTTGGATCCTGGCTCCGCATTCTTCTGTGCCTCAGTTTTCTTGTTTGTAAAATGGGGGTGAGACTAGAATCTACCCCATGTTCTCTCCGCTCCGGTTCAACTAAGCAGCTCTGAAGCACACTGGTTTCCTCTCTCTCCTTGTCTGCTTCTGATCAACCCACGTCCCCAAACGGATGTGGGATCAAGATCTGACAGCTGCCAGGCAAGAGACGGGGCAAAGAGGAGCAAGTCTGTGAAGGGATCCTTACAGAAGGGGAAACTGAGGCTCAGGGAAGGGGCGCGACTACCCCAGCCCATCTGATGACCACTGCCTGGTCTGAGCTGGTACCAGAGTTGGGTGGGGTCTCAGGACCGAATAGCCAGGGTCGACTGCGAGGGGAGGAGAGAGACTGAGGGCAAAGAGGGAAATTCAGACATGGGGACGAGAAAGTGGGTAAACAGATGGGGAGAGAGGCCAGCAGAGGGAGGAGCAGGCCAGAGGGTCTGAAGCACTGTACCTGCGGGCCGGGCGTCGGGGGCCCGGGCGGGGGGCCCCGGGGTCTCCAGCGCAGGCGAGACGGAGAAGCGGGAGAAGCACAGGGGGGGGCCTGGCGGGGGGAGGAGGGGGAAATCCTCCGCCCATTCGAAACTGCCTCCTAGCAGCGGGGTGGGGGGGGGGGTTAGGGAGAAGAGGAGAGGATGCGGTCAGACCCTCGGGCGCTTTTGGAGCCCCTCAACTTCAGCTCCAGTCCTCCAACCCAGCCGGTCCTCAGGCACCTGCCTCCAGCAGTGCGTCCCTGCGGCCCAGACTCAGCTCGGCCCCGCCCCAGCTCTGCCCCACCTCCAGGACCCGCCCCAGCTCGGCCCCGCCTCCAGGCCCCGCCCCAGCTCGGCCCCCTTCCAGGCCCGCCCCAGCTCTGCCCCGCCTCCAGGCCCCGCCCCAGCTCGGCCCCCTTCCAGGCCCGCCCCAGCTCTGCCCCGCCTCCAGGCCCCGCCCCAGCTCTGCCCCCTTCCAGGCCCCGCCCCTGCTCCGCCCACTCCAGGTCCCACGCAGCCCCTCACCAAAGCCGCTGTCGTTGCTGGGAAACCCATCTCCGGGGGTGGCGGGGTGGGGAGGCGTCGGGGGCGCTGGGGGCGTTGACGGGTCCGTGTCCCCCTCGGGGGGGCCCTGGACGCTCAGCTCGTTGGTTGGCGTCTCCTGTGGAGGTAGATTAGGGGAGGCGAGAGGGGGCGAACCGTCGCATCCCACCCACTGCATTCCCAAGGAGCAACAAAGCCTGCTAACATCTCTGGGGCTTCAGGTGTCCCAATTTACAGTCGCACCCACCCTCTTTGGAGGTGGCTGGAGCCCCTACTCTGCCTTCAAAGCCTTAGGTCAGCCTTAAACTCCCCCCCTCCCCCCCGGCCGCAGGCTCCTCCCCCGCCCACAGCTAAGCACCCCACCACGGGTATTCTCTCCTTAACGCAATGATTCCCTGGGAGCCCCCTAAACCAATATTGCCTCCATAAATGCTGCCTCGTCTCCATGACCCCTAACTACTTCCGACATCTCGGCCACAGGCGTCCAAGTTCGGGACCTTGCTCCGAACCCCTACCGTATCCTGCACACCCCGACCCTCCCTCGAGCCTCTAAGTCTCGCCCCCTGAAGTGGCCCCGCTCCAGCCCTCCGAGCCCCACCCTTCTCTTCTGAGGCCCAGGCCCACGCTCCTGACTCTCATCTCAGGACCGCAGCCCGGTGTGCCCCGCTCCAGGCTCACCCAGACCCATCCAGACCCATTTAGGCCCCAGTCCATAAGCGCCATCCCGCTCTTTTTTCTTTTCTCCAATATCCTCCCAGCCTTACAATTTTCAGGCCACCAATCTAAGCCCCGCCCCGGTTCTCTAGCCCCGTCCGTCTCTGAACCCACCCCTCCTGCGCTTAGTATCTCAACACTGCAAGCCGCCTCTCCTCAGCCCTACCTGCAGCCTCGCCACGGCCCGCCCCTCGTGGGTAAGATCCGCTTCATCCTGAGCCGGCCCCTTTGCCTCGACCACTAGCGCGCGCGGGTGGACCACCCCAGACCCAAACTTCACTTGGCTCCGCCCCCGTCGTCCAGACCACGCCCCAATCCTCTCCGGGCCTTCTCCCTACAGCTTCTCCGGACCCTGCCCTGACTACCAGGCACCTCGCCCGCCTTCCTCCTAGATCCCTTCTCACTCTCCAACCCACCCCCCCCAACCCCGGCCCTCCCGCGCTCTCCCCCATCACAGGCCTCCCCGCCCCCCTCATTCCAGGCCTCAACCCCGCCCTGGGCTGGGCCCATCCTCCGGGCTCCGCCCCATTCCCAGGCCCCGCCTCCACACCCAAGGCCTTACCCCGTCCTCCGAGTCCAGCCCCGTTCCCCCGGCCACTCTTCCCCAGCCCCGCCCTCACCCCGATGGCCCCGCCCCGGCCCCACCCCCAGGCCCTGCCCTTCCCGGGGCCGCGCACCTGGTCGAAGAGGTAGACGGTCACGTCCCCGTGGAAGGAGACCATCTTGCGCTTCCTCTCCAGTTCGCTGTCCTCGGGCTCGTCGGCCCCGCGCGGAGACTTGAGCAGCCCCCGCAACGGGCGGGCCGCGTCCGCGTCGGCGCTGCTCACCACGACGGGCACCGGGGCTGCCCGCGCCCTCCCGGGGCCCCGCGGCCCCGCCGCCGCGCCCGCCGCCGCCGCCGCCTCCTCGTCCTCCTCCTCGTCCTCGTCCTCGTCCTCCCCGTCCTCCTCCGCCGGCCCCGGCGCCCCCGCCCCGCCGGCCTCCCCGCCAGCCGCCCCGGCGTCCGCGCCCTCCCACGGGGGTCGCCGCGGGCCCGGACCCGGGAACGGCGTGAGCGTGAGCGGCGGCAGCGCCAGAGAGAGCCGCGAGAGCTTGGCTGCGAGGGGAGAGACCCGGTGAGCCGCTGCTCCCGGGGAAACTGAGGCATGCCCTCCTGCCTAGCTGTGTATCCTCAGGCAATCTCGGGCCACGCTAGGAGCCTCGGTTTCCCCTCTTGTGAACCGAAAGGCTGCGGCTCTGGGGCCTTTCTCCACGCCCTCCTCCAGGGGTTAACCCTCTCCTTGACTCCCCAGTCAGTGTTCACATCACACAGCCCCAACTTCGCTGCGCCTCCCACCAGGCCCAAGTGCCCTGGCCCTGTTGCCCTCTCCGGGCTCCTCCGTCCACACCTCATTCTGACTCGGCCTCCATCCCGCCCCTTGGGCCACCCCTCCCCCCACCCCATTCCTCCCACCTCTGAGCCTTTGCATAGGCTGTTCCTTCTGCCCGGCACTTCCTTTTCTAATTCAAGTCCCATTCCTCCTCCAGCTCAGGCTGGGCTTTCAAGCCTTCAGAGCTCTCCCAGGAGGTCAGGCAAGGCTGTCCGCTCCGCACCCCATAGCACCAAGCACCGCTCCTTCCAAGCAGATTATCTCAGCATGTGACTATTTCTGCGGTGTTGTGATTCGTGTGCGCCTTGCCATAGAACAGAGACTTGAGCTGGGCTCATTCTGGCTGCATCCCCAAGCATCTAGAGGTACTCAGCCAATATCTGTGGGATCAATGAATGAATGTTCCCTGCTACGTGATGTTGACCAAGGTACTTTCCCTCTCTGGCCCTCAAGTACCAGACCAAAAAACTGGGGTGTCTAACCATCTCCATCCAGGTTTTTGCTCTGCCCTAAGACTCCCTCATCTCAGCCTGCTGGAAGGCAAGGACTTTTCAGGTCCCGGGTCACTTGCTGTGTGACAAGCAGCAAGCAGATTCACCTCTCTGGGCCTCTGCCTCCGCACTGGTAAATGAGCAGGGGCCACCCGTTCGTCCATTAGTGCAGAAGTAAATGATGTGACGGGCCCCGTGCGGGCAGCGGCGGGGATGAGAGGAGGGTCAGGGCAGAGCAGGGAGAAAGGCTGGACGTGAATCGGGTCACTCTCCACCCTCCGTGCCCTCCATTCGGCTTCACTGGCCTTTTGCTGTTCCCCGAGCATGCCAAGTCAGTGCCCATCTCAGTGCCCTCCACCCGAAGCACCCTTCCCCCAGATGTCCACCCAGCTTACTTCCTTCACATCTGCTCAAAAGTCACCTCCTTGAGGCCTTCCTTGACCATCCATCTCAGGGCGATGGGGTTGGGGGCTGTGAGGGAGCTCTCAAGGAGCTCTCAGGAAGGACAGGGTGATAGCCTTTGGAAATCAGGAAGGCTTCCCAGGGAAGGGGAAATTTGAGTGGGGTCTTGAAGGATGAGTAGGAGTTCGTGCAGTTTAAAAAAAAAAAAAAGGCAAGCTATTCCCAGCATCTTCCCACCCAGCAACACCGTCCCCCACCGATCTTCTGAGGCGTCTTAGGTGCCCAGCTCCTGACATTTTCATGCTGCCTGGGGGTGGGGGGGGGGTCTTTCCTGCCACAGCTGGTTGCAAATTGCCCACAACAATCTCAAGGAAGTCGTGTCATTCTAATACCGCGGGCTTCGAGGAAGGCAAAGTTCCGTGCCCAGCTCCTTCCCTGACCTTTCCCTCCCGATAAACAGGAAGCAGCCTCCTCTGGTAAACAGATGATAACCTTATCCCCAAGTGTGGCCGTGAGATTGCCACAGGGTCCCATCATGTATAACCTGCACAGCGCTATTTAAGGAAATCAGTCCTGCGGGTGATCCCGGTGGAACCACAGTCCCTTTGTTCACATCTAAACAGGGGCGGTTTATCTTTCTCTTAAATCAGTCCCCCTCGGTGACCAAGCATTTTCTGCGTTCCTACCCCAACTCCGTTTCCAGAAAAGGCACGTCTATTGCTTTTAGGGCACCCGTAGCATGGTGGGGTGGGGGAGACAGGGCAGGGTGTGAAGCTCCCCGGGTCCCAGCTTTGGGCAGCTCAGGGCCCGGCACCCGGGATAGATGCCTCCCCTTGGTGGAAAGTTTAAACCAGGGAATCACACGCTGGCAACCCAGCGCGAGGATGGGCTTCGCTGGAATTGGTTTCGGCCATTACAACACCCGGGGCTCTGGTTTAAAAGGGAAAAGGGGCAGATTTGGCCACACCAGGTGGGCGTTCCCGAGGGGGAGCTGAGAAGGGGCCGCCTTTCGACCCGCCCCCCGGCTCCCACCCCATCTCTCCCGGACGACTCCTTCCACTCCCCCCCCCCCCATCCTGCCTGGCCCCCGTGGGCATCTGAGCTTGAGACCCCGGGGTCTAAGTGAATCGCAATAATAAAGCAGAGGAACTTAGGACTGGCGCTGAGCTAACGTCTTCAGAAGTCCTAACAGTTAAGCCTCCTGGCCCTATCAGGTGGACGCTATCCTCGTCACGCACTTTTGCAGGGAAACTGAGGCACAGAGAAGGAAGGTGGTTTGTCCAAGGCCACGGGGCTAGAGAGGGACTGGAGCCCGGGCGGCGTGGCTCCAAGGTCTCCTCCCATTACTGCCAGCCTGACCTGTCTGCCACCCAGGAGCCTGAGGGTCTCAGCCCCATTGTACATCTTGGAAGGAGCCGGGCCTCGGCCCCCAACCTCGCTCCCCTGCTCCCAGCAGCCTCCTCACCTTTGATCTGCTCGCTGTTCCCCTGAGGAGGTCCCAAGTCCAAGAACAGTCGTGGCATCTCGGGGCCCTTCCTCTCGGGTTTGGGGGGGTCCCCGTCTGTGCTGGGTGCTGTGTCTCCGCCGGCCCTGCTGTCTGGGACCCCGGGCTCTCCCTCGGAGGCCACCTCCGGCCTGGCTCTCTGGGGCGCTGGCTCCGGCCTCCTCGGCTGTGCTTCCGGCGGTGGCGGTGGTGGCCTCGTGCTGTCTACCCATCCGGCCTTTGCGTCCGCGCCGCTTCCGAGGCCGCCGCCGGGGGCCGTCCCCATGCCCACTGGGGCTCGGCCCCCACTCCCGAGGTCCAGCCTCCCAACCCCGGGGGCTCTCGGTGCCCCCCCAGTCTCGGGGGCTCTCCTCTCGGTCCCGGGTTCCAGCACCCCGCTCCTGGGGGCTGGGCCAGTGGGGCCAGGGGCTGTCGCCCCGCCGTTCCGGGACAAGGCCACCGCGCCGGGCTCGGGGGCTCTCTCCAGCGAGGTCTCTGGGGCTGACACCCCACTCTCGGGCCCCTTCTCCCAGGGCCCTGGGGCTCTCCGAGGCCCAGTCTCCGGCAGCCTCTCCGTGTTCCTGGGCAGTCTCGGGCCCCCATTCTCTGACACCTTCTCCTCGATCTTTGGGGGTGTCAGGCCCCCATTCGCCAGCGCTTTCTCTTCTCTCTCGGGGGACCTCAGCTCCCCATTCGCCAGCACTTTCTCCTCCCTCCTTGGTGGTGTCACCTCCCCATCCTCCAGCACCTTCTCCAGCGCTTTCTCTTCTCTCTCGGGGGTCCCTGGGGCCCCGTTCTCTGCCACCTTCTCCTCGATGCCTGGGGCTCTCTGTCCCCCGTTCTCCGACACTGTCACCCCGTTCACGGGGAGGCTCGGGTCCTCGGTCGGGCTTGGGGCTTTCTTCCCGCTGCCCAGGACTGTGGGGTCCCTGCTCGGGCCCGGGGCTTTCTCTCTGTTCCCGGGACCTCTCCCCACCTTCCTGGGTCCCGTCTCGCGGGGGTTTGCCCCCTTCTCCCCCAGGAGGTTCCTTGTCACGTCCTCCCGCAGGGACATCAGCAGCTGCTCGGTGCTCACTTGAACTACGAAGGTCGGCTTCTCCCGGGTCCCCGGCAGCGGGAGGGGACCCGGGTCTGGGGGTGGCCGGGGCGCTCCCGGGTCGGGGGGCTCGGGGGGAGCCCGCGGTCGAGGGACCCCTTCCTCCTCGGCTGCCCCCCCGCCTGGGAAGGCTCCCTCGGGGGAAAAAGGGGTCTCGGTCTCGTAGCCGCTGTCCCCCGGCTTGGGGCCCGGAGACGACAGGCCTGAGCCGGGACTGGCCACGGCCGAGGGAGGGTCGGGGGACACGGCCGGGTCCGCGGGGGCCCGGGGAGGTGGCGGCGGGGGGGGGGGAGCGGGAGGTGGCCCCCGCCCGGGGTACTGGGGCGCCGCCGCCCCCATGAGGGGGTCCAGAAACTCGGGGGGGGCCGAGGCGGGGGGGGCCAGGGGCAAGTCGGCTAGGGAGCCCCGCTCTGCCCGCAGGGACGAGTCGTCCTCTGGGGGATGGGGGCAGCCAAGAGCGGGGTGGCCCCCCCAGCCCGCAACGGCATCCCCCCGCTCCAGAGGCAGGCAGGAGCAGGCCCCCTCCCGGCTGCACAGGGGACAGGGTAGGGGACCCCGGCGGCTGGGGCCACCCCCAAGGCTGCTGCTGTCCTCCCCCGGGGAGCTGCCCTCCTCCTCCTCCTCCTCCTCTTCTGCCCACGGGGCGGTACCCCGCTCCCCCAGCACCTCGGCAGGGTCTCCCGCCAGGGTCTCCCCGGCGCCTCGGCCCTCGGGGTCCCAGCCACTCAGGAGGAAGCTGCCTGATGCTGAGGACTGGGCCGGGAAGGGCCGAGCTGCAGGGAAGAGGGGGGAGGCCCAGGTCTCGGACACCAGCTGGGGGACCTCGGAAGGGGCCTGGGAGGCCTGGGGGGCAGGCACTCCTGGGTCCAGGGGGTCCCAGTCATTGGGGAAGAGGGGCTCTGGGGGGGAGCCGTGCTCCTCCAGGCGAATGTAGTATTCGCTGCTCACAGAGGGGCTGCGGGCGCTGATGACGGGCAGCACGCTGGGCGTGGACAGCGCCTCATAGAAAGGGTTGGAGGGGTTGGCATGGGGCGCTGGGGGCGCGGACGCCGGCTGCCAGGGCGGCGCCCCCCCTCCCCGGCCGGCCCCCCGCCGCGCCTTCTCCCACAGGCACTCAAGGTTGAGGCCACGGCTGCTCTCAGTTACCGTGAGCACGTCGTCGGGGTCGGCCCCAGGGAAGCCATCCAGAAGGGGGAACGGTGAGGAGAGGGTCCCCGGGCGGGGCGCGCTGTGCTGCGGGGGCCAGGGCCAAGGGAAGGGACCGTCTCGGGGTGGGGGTGGGGGGGGCGGGGGCCGTGGGGGGCGCTCAGAGAGCAGGTAAGTGAGCTGCAGTTGGAGGTCAGAGGCCGAAGGGCGCTGGGCAGGTGGCCGCCAGCAGGACTGAAGGATGTCGTACCTGGGGGAGAGGGAAGGAGGCACAGGGGAGTGGGGAGGAGTCCCGGCGAGAGGGTGGAGGGCTCCCGGTGGGCGGGGGGGGGGGGGGGCGCAGGGAGAGACTGGAGAAGAGGATTGAGATCTAGAGAGAGGGGGACAGAGACCCGGTGTGTGTGTGTGTGTGTGTGCGCGTGTGTGTGATAGAGATGGGGGTGCGACCAGGGGGGACAGAGAACCAGAAGAGGAGACAGCAGGGGATGTGAGAAAGTGATAGGCGGCCTTCCTGTTTGGGCCGTGGGTCCTGGAATCGGAGCCAAGCAAACAGGAGTGGAGAAACTAGGCTTCAAGCACCAGCTCAGCCCCTGCCCGCCTCAGTTTCACCCCCTCCAAGAAGCAGATGCCGGCAAAAGGTGTGGGGGTGTCCCCGCTCCTCGGGTGGGGGTGTATGTAGCGAGTCACGAGTGAGACCGCGGGCGGTGTGCACGGAGGTGAGGGGCTCCGGGACATCGGGGGCGGGGAGGGGGCGGGGGGGGGGGATGGGGGTCATGGGCCCGGGGTCAGGCCCTGCCCTCACCAGTAGTCCCCATAGGGCAGCTTGAGCCTGGGCCGGGCCAGCTTGACGTGCTGCTGGCGGACCACGAAGGCGAGGACCTCCTCGTCTGACAGGTGACGGTAGGGCTGGGCCCCAAACTCGAAGAGTTCCCACAGGGTCACCCCCAGGGACCTGCGGGGAGCCGAGGGCAGAGGGAGGTCAGAGCCCTGCCCAGCCCCGCCTGGCGGGGGGTTGGGGGGTTCCACAGCCCTAGCGCCCCCCCCTCCCCCCGTGACCCTACCACCCTCCTTGCCGCCCTCGGCTCCGCGCGGCCCGGGGCCCCCTCACCAGATGTTGCTCTCGCGGCTCTGGTCCACCACCATGAAGGTCCCGTGCAGCTCCCCAAGGAGCTCAGGCGCCGCCCAGCGCAGCGGGATCCACAGGCGCTCGGGGGTCAGGTAGTAGTCCTCCTGGGGGGGGCGGGCCGGAGCGGGGTCAGGCGTGGGGGAGGGGGGCGCGCCCCCCGCCCCCCGCCCCGATGGACGGCAGCCCGCACCTTGTAGTTGCTGTGGGCTAGCCCGTAGTCTCCGATGCGCACGGTGAGGTCGGAGGTCAGTAGGCAGTTGCGCAGGGCCAGGTCGCTGGGGGCGGGGCCGGGACGGGAGGTGAGAAGGGGAGAGCGCCTGGGCCAGACCGTCCGCCTCGCCCACACTCCGCCCCCTTTCCAGGCTCCGCCCCCTGCCGCTTTTCCTCCCACCTCTTCGCCTGATTCCGCCTCCTCCCCAGGCCCCCTCCCCTCCTGACTCCTCCTTCTCCTCTAGGACTCCTCCCCCTCTCCTCTATGACTCCTCCCCTCCCGATACCGCCCCCTCTCCTCCTCTCACCCCTCCCCTCCATGGCTCCTCCCCCTGGCCTCTATGGTCCCGCCCCTCTCCTGACTCCTCCCCTCCGTAGCTCCTCCCCTCCCGACCCCACCACGCTTTCTCAGGTCGTTGAGCCCCTTCGCCGTGGCCCTCCCTCCCACCCCCGTAGCCTCCCCTCCTTCCCCTAAGTAGTACCCCTGCACACTCTTCCCCCCGGCTCCCCTCCCCGGCAGCCACCTGTGCACGTAGTTGTGGGAGTGGAGATGTGCCAGCCCGCGGGCGATCTCCAGGCCCATCCTCTGCAGTGTCCGCAGGTCCCGTGGGGGCAGCTCAGGGGACAGGCCCTCAGGGGGCCGCTGGGCCCGGAGGTAACGCTTCAGGTCCCCCTGGGAGGAAGGGGTGGGTGGAGTCAGTACCACCACCACCACCCCCTTCCAGGACCCCCACACATCCAGCCGATTCGAGGCGAGGAGGGGGGCGACCTCTGCACTCAGTGGGCGGCCCCTCTGAGCCTCAGTTTCTCCCGCTACTTAAGAGGGCCTAGCCACAGAACCCAGCTCGCATGCTAGTTGGCCGCAGGCCGTCTGAGGGAGTGCTCGTCTACAGTAAGCCTTCAAGCCATGTTATTGGGAAAGATTCCTAGGACCCTAGGCTGGCTCGCAGCCCCCAGCGCCTCCAGAACCCCCCCCCCCCGCCTCCCCTCTGCCCACCCTCCGCAGACCCTCACCAGTTGACAGAACTCCATGATCAGCAGAAAGGGCAGTGTTTCCACACAGACGCCCAGGCACTGGAGGACGTTGGGGTGCTGCAGGCTCCTGGGGCCAGGGCGGGGAGGGGGCAGGGTCAGGAAATAGCCCCTTCCCGCCCACCGCCGACCTCTGTCCCACCCCAGCCTCCCCTGAACCAACACGTTGCTTCGACCTCTTTGGTCTCGGCTGCTTCACCTCGGGTCTCCGGCCACACACCCACACTCACACCCCCCTCCGCACGCACCCTCCTTCCCCAGGGGCCCATCTCAGGGCTGCCCCACTATCCCCCCCAGTTCCCAGGCCAGACCCCCAGGTGCCTCCTGGCCCTCCTTCCTCTTCACCTTACCCTCCCCCCCCACCCCCAGCCCCTTCCCCCAGCCCCTTCTCTGGTTTTTGCAGCGGGCTCGTCCCTCTGCCCGGAACATGCTTCCCCCAAGGCTTGCGGGACTGAGTCCTCCTAGACTGACTAGATCACCCCCTTTCCCGTGACCATCCATAGCCCCCCTCTCTTGTCACGCGCTGCCTTCTTTCCTGGTGGCACTTGTCAGCCTCTGACATTTTCTTCTGAAAATTTCTTTCTTCCTTTGTTAATTGCCTCTCTCCTCCACTAGGGGGTGCGCTCCACTAGGACAAGACACTTGGGGGCTTTTTGTTCACGTGGCCGTGTCCCCAGTGCCTAGACAGGGGCTGCGTAACAAGGTGCGCAGTGAAGGGTTTGACCCCGCTACTCGGCCGGGGCGGGGGCCGGGGGGGGGGGGGGGGGTGGTCCGCAGGGAGAGTAAAACATTCCGGGCTTGCAGCCCAGGGCCTGGCTCCGGGTAGGTGTGTGCTGGGTTATCTTCCCACGGGGGTCTGGCGGGGAATCGGGAGACAAACGTGTTCATAGAGGGCCCGTGCCGGGGACTTGAAAAACGGCTGGAGGCCTGAATGCGAGGTTCAGGATGGCAGATGTTGACGGACGCGCAGACCTGCTAATCCGGGACAAGGCGGGCCACTTCTGCGATCAAATCCACCCCCCACCCTCACCCCCGGAACCCTGCGGGGCAGGATAATTTTTCCCATCTAATCCAAGAGGAAATGGAGGCCCAGAGAGGGAAGCGACTCGCACAGGGTCCCACAGCTAGTAACGGTGGCTGAGCTGGGATTTGATCTCAGGACTCTGGCTCCCTCCGCCAACGTCTACAAAGGGCCGATGGACCCCGGAGCTGTCCCGTGTTGCCCTGCCCTCGCCAACTGAACCCTCCGTGAAGGCGGGAAGGTTCTAGATCCGAGCTGCCCAACAGGGGAGCCCCTGGCCACGTGCGGCTACGGAGCCCTTGGAGATGTGTGGTGAGTGTAGCTGAGGAAATGAGTTTTTAACTTGATTTCATTTTATTTAAGATAAATGTAAACAGCCATATGTGGCTAGTGGTTGCCAGCATGGGTCTGGGGAGAGGCAGCCACACAAGCAAGCAAACGGAAGAAACCAATGACAAACTAGGATACGTGTTATGAAGGAAACGCATGAATCAACGTGAGGGAGCATGGGGGGGGGGGGGGGGCTCCTGATGTGGGAGTGTGTGTGTGTGTGTGTGTGTGTGTGTGTGTGTGTGGGAAGGTCTTTCTGACCAGAGACCTGAGGACGGGAAAAGAGCCCACCATCTGGGGCTGCGGGTGGGTGAGCCAGGAATGATATTTTAGACAGAGGGAACAGCAAAAACAAAGGTCCTCAGGCAGGAAAGAGACTGATCTGGGAAAGGATCAGTAAGAGGTCGGGGCGGCTGGGGCAAGGGGGGCCAGGGGCTGGAAGGGGACAGGGGCAGGCCTTGCAAGGCCTGTGGGCTGGACAGAGGAGTGGGACTTTGTCCTGCAGGCAATAGGGAGCCATGAGAGGTTTAGAACATGAAGGTGATAAAGTCCAGTGTCTGAATCTCTCAGGGTACACCCCGCTTTTACAACTGTCTGATGAAGGGCCTCTGTATACATATCCTTTCCATGACAGGGCAACTGCTACCTCGCAAAGCATTTATATAGCAAATGTTTATCTAGTTCTTTTCTAGAAGCCCTTAGAGTGGAGGGGAGACCAAGCAAGGGCGGGTCAGACAGGGTCCTGCCTTTCCAGACCTAACCATACAGCAGGGGTGAGGGGTGGCGCAACAGAGCTCCTCAAGGCCCCCCTGAGAATGTGTGGGCTTCCTGGACTCACTTTCTGGATGAAGATACTGAGGCTCAGAGAGGGCGATCCTGTCCGCCAAGTCGCACAGCCAGGAAGAAGTACCTCCGGGATTCAAGCCAGGTTTGACCCCGAGCCATACTCCGCCCACTCCCAAACGCTACCAGACCCATATCTGTGGGCCTCCCGGGCCCACGTCCCCAGAAAAGCCCCCAATACCTGTATGGCTGTGCTTCCGAGATGAACTTGCGCTGCTCCAGGGGCCCCGCGCTGGCTCGGAGCTCCTTCACCACCACCTGGGCTGGGGTGTAGTCGGAGAAAATCTCTCCCAGGATCACCTGGTCAAGGGGGACCCGGGGGTCAGTGCCTGCAGCTTCCCCAGCCCCGTCCCCAGGGCCGCCTCCAGCCCAGTGCCTGGCTCCAAGTGTCCCCCCGCCCCCACCTCCGTTCCAGCCTCTCCCTTCAGATCCCACCACCCGTGTCCCCCATCAGACGCAGGGTGAGAGACTCACGGGCCCAGAGTCCGATGGATGAAGGGACGGATGGAAAGATGGACAGACGGACGCGTGGAGAACCAGGTGGCGAGGCAGAGTGGTCAATGGAGTGAGGAGGGAGGCGCTGACTGACAGATGTGGGGGCGATGGGGTAGGTGGGAGCAGGTGAGAGGCGGACAGAGGTGAGGGCACTGGGTGGGCTGAGGGGCAGGGGACAGATGACAAGTGGTGGGAGCAGGGGGGATGGACACAGAACAGGAGCACAGCCCTGAATTGTACGGACCCCCCCGGCCTCCCACCCCCAGCCCCACTCACCTTCCCAAACCAGCCACTCCCAATCTCTTGTAAGTAGCTGAGGTGTTGGCGGCTAAGGCCCAGGGGGGTGGTCATGTCTGGGGGGCGGGGTGCAAAAAGGGGAGCCCCCCCTTAGTCTCTCTCCCCTCCTAAGTGCCACTGACACCCCTCCCCCAACTCAGTGTGGACCGAGGTCAAAGCAGATACCAATCTCTTTTCATTGGCTGCCCCAACATTCCTTGTTGGGAGCTCAGCCTCCTCATTGGCTGCCCACGAGCTCCCAGCATCCAATCAATCCTTCCCCTTGGCCTTTCAAGATCCTATGACGTGGCTTCAGCCTGCCGTTGGCTGCCTTTGAGACTGAGATCTAGGCTGACCTCACCAGCGATGGCCCCACAAGAATCCCCACATCCGGCTTGGGGTTAATCGATGGCTTCCACCAAGATGATCTCTGACTCCCTGGAGGCTGCTTCCAAGATCCTGCGGCTCCCACCTCTGCCTTTCCCCTTGGCTGCCTGGGACCTCAGCTCCCTGGCCCCTAAGGGGAGACCCTCAGGGCTTTCCACCCTGTCCCCTGGGACCACGGGACCCTAGTCAAGGTGTGGAGAGCGGAGCGTACCTGAGTGTGAAGGCTGCGGCGCAGGCATCGGCAGGGAGACCTCAGCCAGCGGGAGAATGTAGACATCAGGCAGCGACTGTGAGGAGGAGGTCTCCTCCGCCGGGGGAGTGTACTCCCCGGAGCAGTCCTCCCCTTCAGGGTTCTCAAACTCCTGGGGCCGGGAGAGGTGAGGGGTGGGGAGAACACGGGGCTGAGACACGCCATCATCCTTCTGGTCAGGATGCCTTCCCATCTTTCTTGGAGCTGTCCCCCGATTTTCTTCCCAAGGCTCCGGTTCTTGCCGTAACTCCAGGCCAGAAGGTGCTCCCAGACTTACTGCCCCTCTCCCCCACCAACGACTGGGCCTGGGGGGACAAGGCGTCGCTGGGGTCTTCCTGCCCACGTGAATCCCCCGCATGCACCTCACCTTGAAGCCGACATCACCCCGTTTGCAACACAGACAGGTGAGGAGGAGGAAGATGAAGGCCAGCAAGCCGGAGCAGGAAATGAGGACCACGGCGTAGGGAGGAGCCAGAGGGGCCCGGCCCAGGGCGAATCCATCTGTGGGCATCAGGGCTGGGCTGGGGTCCCGGCTTCAAGCCCCAAGCTCCCAGCCTCCATGCCCCCCCCCCCCTCCAGCCTGGCCGGCATTGACTACAACTCCCATAATGCTCCGCAACCAGGGGCTCCTTGGCAGAGGAGCCGGATGGCCCAGGGCATTGTGGGAGTTGTAGTTTGAGGCCTTCTCAGGTGGTTGGGTTGGGGGTGGGGTCCCTCCTCTAGCCCCAAGCTGGGACCCCCCCCCCCGCCCCGCCGCCCCAATCACCTCACCGCAGGCTTGGATGGATTCCAGTGAGGACTGAGGGAAAGACGTCTAACAGTGGAGTCTGGAGCGCTCAGAATTTAAAATACGCTCCAGTCTCGTTACCCCCCTATTTGGGCAAGAAGACGAGCCCCCAACTGCAGGCTGGGAGAAGATTCTTGTCCCACGCTGGAACCCCCTAGTTCCGGGCGTTGAGGCCTGTCTCTTCCAGGCACTCGCGGAGCGCACACATGTCCTCTGCCCCCAGCCCAAGCCCCTGAGAAGGGAACCCCGCCAGCCCCGGGTCTCCCCCAAAGCTAGAGCCAGCCTCCTATGCCGTGTCCCCCTTAGAAATGCCTCCCCGCTGCCCCCAATTCTCCCCAGCGGCCCCGTCCTCCCCGGCTCCCGGCACACACCTGCACACACACATGCGTGTGCACACACACATGTTGCCCAAACGGACCCCCTCCCCACCCAGCCCCCAGCCTTCCTCCCACAGGCCCTGCTGACGGACGCACCGTCCCCGCGGCTCCCCAGGCCCCGGCTCGGCTGCGGGGAGACGCGCAGGCAGGTGACGGAGCCGGAGCGCCGCGGACAGACCCCCCCCCCCCCACCCCGCCGGGCAGGCCGGGGTGGGGGTGGGGGTGGGGGCCGCCGGACAGCCGGATGGCCAGACAGACTCACCGGGGTGGGCCGGGGACGCCAGGCAGCCGGAGGCGGAGACGGCCGCGAGGAGGATGAGGGCGCCGGGGGCAGGCATCTTGTCGAGGATGGAAGGGAGGTGGAGGTGGTGGCGGCTGGGGAGGAGGGGGGGGCGGGCCCTCAGCCCCCAGCCATGGGGACCCGCGCGACCCTGGCCTCCCCCCGGCCCAGGAGAGGGGCAGGAGACGCAGGACAGGGGGAGGGAGGGGCTGCTTACTGGCTCAGGTACCCCCCTCCCCCTCTTTGAAGGGACAGACAGATGAAGGGATGGAGAGGCGGACAGAGGAGAGGAGCTGGGGAGCCGGGGTTGCTGGGGTGGGGGGGGGGGGAGAGGGTAGGATGGGGGGGGGAAAAGAATGAGGGCCCCGCCCCCGAGGGCAGCCAGGATTGGGGGAGCAGAGAGCCTGTCAGAGGAAGGGTGGGAGGAGGGAGGTTGGAGGGAGGATGGAGCGTCGTCATGGCAACTGGCTCCCCAGTTGCATTGGCTGCCAGAAGGGAGGGGAGGAGGAGGGACAGACAGGGACCAGCAGACCCTTGCGGGGGGCGCAGGGCCCACAGTGCCTAGCCGGGACACCGCCGGGACCGCCACCAGCACGGACACGTGTGCTCCACGCCAAGATGCAGCTGTCAGGCAGGTACACGCAGCCCACACATGCCTGCCACTCGTCGCAGAGACCCTCCTAGACAAGCACATCCCATACAAAGGTGGACAGCCATCGGCAGACGGGGACACGTACACGTCACACACAAAGACGCAGGGACGACGGGCTGCACGGGGAAGGCACAGGCAGGCCGGCCCCCGGCACAGATGCGCCCTGCCACACGGGAACAGCAGGGCATCGCCAAGACCCGCACGCGCCACCAAGTACGCCACAGACAAAGATCCACGCGGACGCCACGGTGACATGCCGAGGCACACGGCCACAACACACAGACGTCCCACAAACGGGCAACAAAGAACACCCGTAGACACCGGCGTCACGCACACAGACACACAGCCACGCACATCTCTCACGCGCGCACACACACACACACAGACATCACTCTCCCAGAGACCCGTGGACACACAGATGCCGCACGCTAACATGGATGCACGTATCACACGCGCGAATACGCACAGACACGCAGCAGGTGCGCGGAGGGACCTGTGTGTCCCAGGCACAAAAACGCACACCACACACATCCTCACAGCTACACGAAAGGGACACACGGCTCTCACACAGACCCATGTGGCACACACCCCGAAACACGCCGACAGTCGCAACTCGGACACGGCTGGAGACACAACACATCCAAAGCATCACACAGGTATACAAAGCCACGCAAGTCCGGTCCATCATTCGCTGACGCCTCCGGGCGCGTATCATAGCCCAACGTGCTCAGTCACACACACTTTCTGCATAAACGCACGGACACACAACGTGGGCACACATCAAACACAGGGTCGCCTCCCTGAACACGCGGACTCATCACACATATACACACTGTATTTCACACAAGGTTACAAGGACACCTTACCCCGTCCTGTCCACACAGCACACACATAAACACACACACAGATGCATAACGCGTACCAAGATGCAGACATGTGCTTACATATACACAGACGCGCACCTCACAGATACCCACGTCTCCTGTGAGGTTACGCAGCCATCACGTAACCAGAGACACTTGCCTCGCACCAAGGACACATAATCAGAGTTTTGTTTTATTTATTTATTCGTCTGAGGGTTTACGCTGCGCCAGGCACTGTTCTCGGCGCTTTACACGTATGACGTTTTCATCCTCAACGCCAGCCCTCTGAGACGGGTGCTTTTATCGTCCCCATCGTACAGATGCGGAAACTGAGGCCAAGCGAGGTGCGGTCCCCTAGCCCCAAGGCGCCCAGCCGGGAAGTGGCCGAGTTGGGTACTGGAACTCGGTCCGCAGCCAAAACAGACAAGGACGCACACATCGCGTGCCAGGCCAAGGCGTCGTCGGGGGGCTCACACCCCCTCGAGCTGCAGACACCCCGGAAGCACGGACTCCCACCCCGCGCGCGGACGTCCCCGCCGTCAGGGAGCACCTGCGACGCGTCCCTCCCGCGTGAGGCCGGACGGGAGCTGCGCAGCCCAGACGCAGCCTCGCAGCGCACCGCGGAGGCGACCCAGACACCCCCTCCCCTGCGCGCTCGCCCCGTCCCCGCCGCCCCCCCTCCCAGCGGGGACCCAAGACCCCCCCCAGGGGAGCAGCAGGGACTGGCGGCTCACGAACCCCGCCGCGCACAGCCCTCCCCATCAGGGGTCCGGGATTGGGGGGGTGGGGAGTGGGGGGAGAGAGGCTGCCTCTCGGGGGGCCGGGGGCGGGGGTTGTCTCCCTGGGGAAACTGAGGCACGTTCATCGCGCGAGGAGGCGTGGGGGTTAGAGGGCCCCGGAACCACGGCTGGACGGTGAACTAATCATTACGCGGGGAGAGAGAACGACACGGGGCGCTGGGGGGGAGGGGGGTGGGGGAAGCTCTAAAAAGAGGCAATTAACTGCCCCGGTGGCTGAAGGGCACAGAACCTGGCGAGAGCAGAGGCTTATGGGAAGCGTAGTCCCAGCCCCGAGGCTTGTGGGAAGTGTAGTTCCGGTTTCATCCAGAAGGGCGGCTCGGGTTAATCGCCTCCCGGAGAGAAAGCCGTAGCGGGAGCCGGCGGTCCGCTGCCTGGGTCTTTGGGAACGACGAGGACAGGGTTCTTGAGTCCCAGGGAGCGGCACAGACGGGGCTGCCGTCCCAACCCTGTCCCTGGCTCGATATGTGTTGTTTTGTTCACCCAGCAAACATTTATTAAATGCCTACTGGGTACAGAGCCAGGCCCTACGCCAGAATTCGGGCTTGCAAGCAAGGAGCAAGTCAAACCCGTTCCCAGCCCTGCAGAGGGGGCTTGGCACAGGGGCTTCCGGAAGTTCCGCTAGAGTTTTCCAAGCTGTGAGCTGTGAGCTTTGGGGGTGGGGTGGGGGGGTGACCTCCAGAGGTCTGTGGGAACATAAAACAGAATAAGCTAGAACATAGCAGAGTGTCTGATCGCTGGGGGTTGGGGGGCGGGGGGGAACATCCATGCACGGAACTTCTATTTCTGACGGATCCCTCACCTGAAGCCCTGGGGCCAGGTGATCCTGGATTTGGAAATTTTTAGATTTTAATAAGGCCGTGGGAATCCACACACTGTCCCTCCTGAACGGTCCCGTTGTGGTCTGGGGTAGTCTGGCTGCCGTCCCTTTTTCCGTGGTGAAATCTACGGACGGTGCCATTACCAGGGAGAAGTAACTTAAGATTGTGTGTCTGTTTAGGCCGAATTCTGCCTCCAAACTGAAGATCCAAGTTTCTGCTTTGGGAGGTTTATTGATGTCAAAACCATGGACCAGCAGGCCAACGGGTCTCAAAGTGTGCTTCGGGGTCCCCGAGACCCTGTCAGGGGACCGGAGAGTTCAAAATTCTTTCCTTCCTTCCTTCCTTTCTTTTTTTAAGTTTATTTTTTTAGGTAAGCTCTACACCCAACGTGGGGCTGGAACCCATAACCCCGAGACCAAGAGGCGCGTGCTCTACCGGCTGAGCCAGCCGGCTGTCCCCCAAATTATTTTCACACTGACCCTGACACATCGCCTGCCTTTCTCGCTCAATCCTTCATGAGTGTGCGCTAGAGTTTTCCGGAAGCCACACCGTGTGCAATATCGTGACTAAACGCAAGGGACGAGTCTTCTGTTGAGCCAGACATTACAGATGTCTGCAGAATGGTCAAAACAGTGCCGCTCTTCTCACTCATGCTTTTGTTTGTGTGGAAAAGTTACTATTTTTATTAACATGGGTTTAGGTGGTAACTGCAAAGGGTTGATTATTGTTATTGTTCTTTAAAAGAATTTTTTTAATGTTCATTTATTTTTGAGAGAGAGACAGAGCATGGGGGGGGGGGCGGGGGGGAGGCAGAGAGAGAGAGAGAGAGAGAAAGGGAGACACAGAATCCGAAGGAGGCTCCAGGCTCTGAGCCGTCAGCACAGAGCCGGAAGTAGGACTTGAACTCATGAACCGCGAGATCATGACCTGAGCTGAAGTTGGATGTTTAGCTGACCGAACCACCCAGGCGCCTCTGTTATTGTTATTTTAAAATGCAATAATACTCCATTTAAATCACTTACCGGCTTTAATTTCTTTCTTTTTTTTTTAAGTTTGTTTATTTTTGAGAGAGAGAGAGAGATCAAACCGGGGCAAAGGCAGAGAGAGAGGGAGACAGAGAATCCTAAGCAAGCTCCGTGCTGACAGCAGAAAGCCCAGTGCAGGGCTCGAACTCACAAACCCTGAGATCGTGATCTGAGCCCAAGTCCACGCTCAACCGACTCCCCTATTGGCTTCAACTTCTAATATGGTAAATATTGATAGATATAGCCTGCTTCGGCTTCTCTCTCTCTTCCTCTCTCTCTCTCTCTGCCCCTCCCCCCCTTCCAAATACATAATGAAACATTCAAAGAAATAAACCTTTGAGCTAGATACTCCCTGAGAGAAAGTCACATGAAACTGAGGCCCCGTGGGAGTCAGCCAGAGAAAAGGTAGAGGGAACGGTGTGTTTGGGCAGAGGGAACCGTACATGCTGAGAGGAAGGTAGGAGGGGGGTTGTTGAGGGGGGTGAGGTGGGAACAGATAGTTTGTTCTCCTCCTGGGCCAGGCACTGATGCCCGCCCATCCTCGTGGAAACCCACCCTGGGTGGCGGTGGCCACGGGGCGAGCGGTCACTCAGATGGCCTAGCAAGTCCAAACGGTGCTGAATGCGTTGAGGGTGAGGATGACGGGGTGCGATCCAGGCTGGGAAGGAGTCAGGGGAGGCTTTTCTAGGAAGGTGACAGTGAAGTCCGGGCCGGAGAGGGAAAAGAGGTAGGAAGAGAGCAGGGCCAAGAGGGAATAGCACGGAGGGTGGCTGTGAGGCTGGAGAGTCCTCGGGGCATGGAGAAGTGAAAGGCGGCTGGGCCTGAGTGGGTAGGGAAGTGGGGACGGGAGTCATGTCAGAGGAGTGTGCACGGCGAGGAGTCTGGGTTTATCCTCAGCCAGCGAGGAGTTATGGAAGAGGTCTGAGAGAAGGAGGGACGGGATCTGACCTGGGAGGGGAGGAGGGGAGGGCTTGCGGGCTCCCCCTGCCGGTGGCGCGGGGGAAAGACAGGGTGGAAACCGGGAACCCCGGGGGGGGGGGGGGGGGGGGGAACCGGGGGACGTCAAGGGGCAGGTGCTTCGCGCGCTACCGGCGCTGGGAGTGCAGAGGGGCAAGGGGCTTGAGGACAACCACTAGCGTCCGCGACGATGCGGAGACATCGGGGCCCTCACCCCCCACCCCCCCGCCCGGCTGGGGGGAACCGTGCAGCCGCCTCCGAGGACCCTCTGACGGTTCCTCCGGAGTGAAAACAGAACCCCTTCCCGGTCCGGTCGTCCCGCTGCTAGGTAATGACCCCTGAGGACTGGCACCTGTCCACCCAAACACCTGTTCCCGAACGTTCCCAGCAGCATTATCCAGAACAGCCCAAATGTGGGAGCCACCCAAATGTCCGCCAGCCCGCGGAGGACGGGGGGGGGGGGGGGGGGGGGGGGAACAAAGTGTGACAGATCCAGACAATGGAGGATTATTCGGCCACACAAAGGGGAGTGGATTAGCGACGGGCGCTGACAACACGAATGAACATTGAAAACACGGTGCTGAGGGCAAGGGGCCAGACCCAAAGGGCCGCATATTGTGGGCCTCCCTTTACAGGAAAGGTCCTGAAGAGGCCAATCAGAGAGAAAGTAAGTGAGTGGTTGCCTTGGGATGGGCTGGGGGGGCGGGGTTGGGGGGGGAGAGATCAGGGATTTCTCACGGGGGGGGGGGGGTGATGCAAATGCGCTCAGATGGGTTCTGGTGGTGTTTACACAGCTCGGTGAATTACTCACAAAACACTGACTTGTACGATTCAAGTGGGCCAATTGTGTGGCGTCTGAGTTCTGTCTCAGTAGCGCCTTTGAACGGTGTTTGGGTCGGGGAGCGCCTGGGTGGCTCGGTGGGGTGAGCGCCCCACTCTTGATTTCGGCTCGGGTCGTGGTCCCCGGGGTCGCGAGGTCGAGCCCGTGGGGCCTGCTTGAGATTTTCTCTTTCCCTCCGCCCCTCCCCTGCTTGTGCCCTCTTTCTCTCTCTCTCTCTCTCTCTCTCTCTAGATACAAATAAAGAAACATTTAACATTGTCTGGGCAGGCAACTGTACCGATGTTGGTGATGGCTTGGGCACGGGGGCTGAGGGAGAGGGAAGCGTCTAGAATGCTCACGGCGGGCGGGGAGCGGGGTGGGGGGGCGTCGAACAGCTGGACAGACCGGTGGGTCTTCCGCCGACATCATTTGTGCAAAGCTGTTCACACGTTTCTTGGTTAATGGGAACTGCTCGACAGACGTCCATTTTTATTGCTGGGATTCTGGTGATCCTGCTGAAACTGGAATCAGATCCCGTCCCTCCTCTGCTCAGAACTCTTCCGTGACTCCCACTCACTCAGGGTCAAAGTGGCCCTCAACGCCCTGAAGGCTGTCCCAGCCCCCTCCATTCCCTCTGAACCTCCGCTCCTACTCTCTCTGCCTCCCCTACTCATGTGCTCTGGCCATACAAACTTCCAGGTTCCTTCCATGTCCTAAGCTCGGTCCTACCACAGGGCCTTTGCACTTGCCGCCCTCGCTTCCTCCGTCTCCACTTGTCTCCTCCCTCATCGCCTTTCGGTTTACGCTCCAATGTCACCTCCTCAGCGAAGCCCTCCCTGATTGCCTTATGACTAACTGCATTCCCCCCCCCCCCACGGAATCCCTCCGTTCTCTCCATCACCATGTGACACACTAGATCTTTCCCTTCTTTACTTCGGTTAGTGTCTTCTCTCCCCGTAGAGCCCCCACGAGGGCAGGGATCTGTCTCTCCTGTTCCCTGCTCTTTTCCCAGTGCCTGCCAGAGTTTCTGGCCCAGTACATATCTGCTGAAGGAAGAAAAGAATTCAAGGTCATTTCCTGTTGATGCGTTTGCTGCTGGATTAAGGCCACGGCCCCTCCCCAGTCACCTCACTCGGTGCTGAGCCAGAGTCTTAAAGAGAAGCTTCAGGAGAGGTTGGCATGGGAGCTCAGCTGTAACAGAAGCAGGGGTGAGGCTGAGGGTGGGGGTGGGGAGTGCAGAAGGGAGGGCATGCCAGGCCAGGGGGAGGGGGCACACAAAGGCCCGGGGGCGTGAGACAGCTTGGGACCTTCGTTCGGGAGACATCGACCCGTCCCACCCACTGCCTCCCCGTGTCGGTGGCTTGCACCCAAAGCCTCATAGTCCTTGTCAGGTCCTGTGTTTTCTCACACCCCCACACCTGATCTGTCAGCTGGCTCTGCTTTCAAAAGATTCCCAGAGGGGCGCCTGGGTGGCTCGGTCGGTTGGGCGGCCGACTTCGGCTCAGGTCATGACCTCGCGGTCCGTGAGTTCGAGCCCCGCGTCGGGCTCTGTGCTGACAGCTCGGAGCCTGGAACCTGCTCCGGATTCTGTGTCTCCTTCTCTCTGCCCCCTCCCTTGCTCATGCTCTCTCTCTCTCTCTTTCTCAAAGAATAAATAAACATAAAAAAAAAAAATTCCCAGAGCCTGACCACCTCTCATGGTCTCTGCCCCCACCAGCAACGGTTCGCTCGGACTATTACAGTAGCCTTCCCTCCCTCCTGCCCCCCCCCCCACACACACAAACACGCAGTCTCTTCTTGCCACGGCAGCCAGGAAAGCCTGCCAACGCCCAAGCTCACATCCCCCTCTGTTCCCAGTTCTTCTGTGGCTCCCATCCCACTCAGAGTAAAAGCCCTTTGGCTCCTTCCCATGGCCCACAAGGCCCTAAATGGCCTGCCTTTAAATATTTCTCTGCCCTCATCTCTGGCCCTCTTCCCCTCCCTCACCCACCTCCGGCCACACAGGTGTCATTCTTATTCCTTGAATCACACAGTGTAAGTAGGAGACTGCCCCAGGGCCCTTGCACGGGCTCTTTTCCTCTAGGGAATGCCCTTTCCCTAAATCTCCACCTGGCTGATCTCCTTGCTCCAATCAGGCCTCCGCCCACATGTGCCCTTCCCAGGCCTCCAAAGCTGCAGACCCAATTCTCGCCTTCCCCCGGCCCTTAGCCCATTTCTTCACTGTGTTTAGCCCTGCCTGACTTTAGGCGGCCCATTAGGGCAGGCTCTTGGCTTATCTTGTTTCCGGCTCTCTCCCTGGTGCCTGTGCACAGCGGGCACTCAGGAATCGTGTGGGTAGTGACTGCAGGGGTGAGGCTGGGGTGACAGGGGAGAAGGGCCCAAGGAGGGCCAGGGGTAAGTTTCCCAGCAAGTCTTCTCTGCTGAGCCAAGGAGCTGAGCATCTATGGGATGGGGAGGGGCCCTTGACCGGGGTGACCAGGGTCGGGGCATACAGCCTGCTCCTCCGTTTTAGCCTTGGAAGGCCGGGGGCACCTGGGTGGCTCAGTCAGTTAAGCATCCGACTATGGCTCAGGTCATGATCTCACGGTTCGTGGGTCGAAGTCGGTTAACTTAACCTACTGAGCCACCCAGGTGCCCCACGATCAAAGTCCTAAGTCCACAAGACCGTATTGTTTTGAAATTGTATGGATTTACCTTTTGAATTTATTTATTTATTTTGAGAGAGAGCGAGCACAGGGGAGGGGCGCAGAGAGAGAGAGAGAGAGAGAGAGGGAGAGCGAGAATCCCAAGCAGGCTCCGCACTGTCAGCGCGGAGCCTGACGCGGGGCTTGAACTAAGGAACCCTGAGATCACGACCTGAGTCGAAACAAAGAGTCGAACGCTTCCCCAGCTAAGCCCCCCAGGCGCCCCACAATACCGCAGTGTCGACTGTAGGCACTATGTTGTACAACAGATCTCTGGAGCCTTTACGGGAAGAAAGTATTCGTACATCAAATGGGACAGTGTGACAGGCGCCTTGGTTAGGAATTGTGTAGCTGCTGTTAGTCCAGAAGTAGCAGCGGCTTAAGTAAGATGGGTGCTTCTTTCTCACTCGTATTAAAGAAGTCTGGAAAGCAGCCGTCTGGAGGTGACACGGGGGAGTCCACAGAGCCACCAGGACCAGCTTCTTCCAACTTTCTGCACCAACCTTATGGATGAGGCTGCCATCGTCAAGGTTGCTTCGTGGTCCAAGATGGCTGCTGCAGCACCAACCTTCACGCCCATATTCCAGGCAGGAGGAAGGAGGTGGTGGTGTTGGGAGAGAGCAGGGCAAAAGGGAACATGCCAGCTGCCCGTGTCCTTCTTAAGGACTTTGCACAGAAGTTCCACCCTGCAGCTTTCGCTTATATCTCATTGACCACCGGTTGCAAGGGAGGCTGGGGAAGGCTGTCTTTTTAAGTGGGCATATTTCTGTCTCCGATAAAATTGGAGTTCTATGACTAAGGAAGGAGAGAATTGACGTTGGTAACAATATGAAGTCTCTGTATCTTAAGGGAGGCCAATCACGAGAGATCTTTTTAATTTTTTTACTGTTAATTTATTTTTGAGAGAGAGAGAGAGACCAAGTGCAAGCAGGGGAGGGACAGAGAGAGGGAGACACAGAATCTGAAGCAGGCCCCAGGCTCCGAGCTGTCAGTCAGCTCAATAAATATTTGTTGAACAAAGGAACAACCTTCTCTAGAGCTGATGTTTATAAGATCATGCCTCAACCACCCTCCTAGAAGTTGTCGGCCCGAACTCACCTAACTCTGGCTCAGGGGTTCTTAGCGTGGGGTCCGGGGACCCGTGACAGGCTTGTAGATCAAATTCACGGAGCCTCTGACCTTGGGTAAGAAAAAAGAATCACGTCCTTCTTGGCAGGGACCTCCCACTGAAATCTGGCATTTTGCCCGATTTGGGCGGTAGATCGTATTTCCCAAAGATGACCTCCCCAGCACCTCCCATTTCACATGCTTTTCCCCACGGGGAGATGAAAGCTGTGTCCTACCCCCTTGAACCTGGGTGACGACCGCAGACAATAGGGCTGGAAGGAAGCGATGTCATGTGAGTGCTGAGACTCCATGAAGGACGCCGTGTGCTTCCGCCTTGCTCTCTGGGGACGGACTCGCTTAGAATTCAGCCTCCATGCCGGGAGGAAGCCCAAGAATCCATGAGGAAGGCCCGGCACGGAGAGGACGTGAGGACCCCCAACCTCCACCCCCAGCTGAGTTGGCCAGCCAACAGCCAGCACCAACTTGCCGGCCAAGTGAGGGAGCCGTCTTCAAAGAGGGGATCCCCCCCACCCCCCACCCCCACCCCCACCCCCACCCCCAGTTCCCAGAGGACTTGCCCCAGGGTTCAAGGCTGAGCTGTCTCCACCGATGGAGCCCCACCCAAATTGCAGATTCAGGAGCAAACTCAGTGACGGCTATCGTCTCGAGCCACTGAGTTTTGCAGTGTTTTGTTACGGGGCAGATAACTCGTACAATTACGGATGTAGGGGACGGGTCACAGCAGCACTGGCGATCACCTGTGACTTTGTTGATTCGGGAATCCGTTCTTCCAGCGAGGAGAAATCACAGATGTTTCCAAATCACATCCCAGCTGCCACCGATATTTGAAACGCTGTTTACCCTCTTCACCACTTTGAAATTTAGAGTTGCTGCTGGTTCTCCTACCTCACCTGTTAGTGGAGACCGCATCTTTTAAATAGTTTGATAACCGTCTTATTGGTTGGTTTCTTTTACAATCCTGCGCATTTAGGGGCGCCTGGGTGGCTTAGTCGGTTGACTGTCCGACTTCGGCTCCAGTCATGATCTCCCGGCTTGCGCGCTCGAGCCCCACGTCGGGCTCTGTGCTGATGGCTCAGAGACTAGAGCCTGATTCTGGGTCTCCCTCTTTCTCTGCTCCTCCCCCACTGTCTCTCTCTCTGTGTCTCAAAAATAAAAACTAAAATAATAATAATTATAACAACAATAATAATAAATAGTTGAGTGGGGGTTGATGACGCTTAGGTGGGCTTGTTAAGTGCCCTAGACCTGCCACCAGTCACTTCCTTATCATTGGGGGCGTCCTTGGAGGTTGTCTGTTGCAATCTGGGACTCCTATCACAAGGGTTTCAAATAGCTGAATGTTGGGGCGCTGGGGGAGGGGGGGCTCAGTCGGTTGAGTGTCCGACTTCGGCTCAGGTCATGATGTCGCGGTTCGTGAGTTCGAGCCCCGTGTGGGGCTCTGTGCTGACGGTGCGGGGCCTGCCTGGGATTCTCTCTCTCCCTCCCTCCCTCCCTCCCAGCCCCTCCCCGACTTGCGCTTTCCTCTCTCTCAAAATAAATAAGTCAAACTAAACTAAACTAACTAAATGTCAGGGGCACCTGGCTGGCTCAGCCGGCGATCTTGGGGCCGTGAGTTCAAGCCCCACGCTGAGTGTGGAGCCGGCTTTAAAACAATTAAAATGACTGTCTGTGACACTCGACCTAGCTTTCAAAGCTGCTGCTGAAATGTTCCCCGCTGGCTGATGGCACATCTCTGACAGCCTCTGGAGGACCACATTGTTCTGTTCCCAGCGATCTTGGTGCCATTTATACATCCATCCAGGGGTCCCCAGGTCACCTTCTGGCTCTGTGCTCGTGCTCGCGCATCCGCTCAAGACAGAGCCTACAGTCTGAATGCAGGACTCGGAAGGTGAGGGTTTATTGTACATTCAGCATAAAGGAAGAAAGAAGTGTGAGTATCGATGATGTTTCACTGGTCTGATGAAGCATCTGACTTCGGCTCAGGTCCTGATCTCGCGGTCCGTGAGTTCGAGCCCCGCGTCGGGCTCTGTGCTAACAGCTCAGAGCCTGGAGCCTGTTTCAGATTCTGTGTCTCCCTCTCTCTCTGACCCTCCCCTGCTCATGCTCTGTCTCTCTCTCTCTCTCTCAAAAATAAATAAACATTAAAAAAATTAAAAAAAAATTTTTTTTAAATATATGCTTCCGTAGAGGGTTTTCACCTAAGCGTTGCACACGGTGCCGTATGAGTTGTTCCCTAACGTCTCGTCCCATTGTCAGTTTACACGCCTCCAAGGGCTGTCGCTAGAACCGGTTTGCAACTTGAGCCACAGGCAGGGCCCCCCCCCCCCCCCCGTTCGTTCGCAAAGTCTGGGCTCATTTAATTCTTTTCTTCCCGGTGGCCCCCGGGTGTGGCCAATTCCCTTGCCATGATAACAACACGGCGATGGGCATCCTTGCCAGTCCTGCCTTGGGTTCACGTTCATGGGCTTCTCTAGGGAGATCCGGGGAGGCAGAAATTCCGAAGGAAGAGGGCTGGTGTCCACCTGTCCTCCGTAGACCCTGCCACGTGGGTCCTCCATGAGGCGGGCGCTGTCTTCCTCCTTCGTCACTGACAGGTGTTCCATTTTGAGCCCGTGTTTTCATGAAAATCGAAAAAACACAGCTTGCACCCCGTTTTCCGGAAACCCCGTCGAGACACCTCTGGTCCGATGGGGGAAAAAAAATGCCTGTATCCCCCTCTGGTGAGTCCCCAGTGTGTTAAGGGTGACCTGGCCTGGTGTCCAGATTCTCACCTCCCCCCGACCCACCCCTGCTCCAGTCTGAGGAAGGGGATACAGGTCACAGATGCCCTGTTCCCCCCATCCTGCCAGTGACTTTACACAGGAAGAGGCTGTGAGCCCCTTGACCCCAGTGCAGATGACAGGGTCCCTGATGCCAGAGGCTGGGAGCATCACAATTAACCTTGGCTCCCGGGGGGGGGGGGGGGGGGGGGGCGGTGGTTCCCCATTTCTCTTTCAACCCTGAAATAGACCGTGTTAGTTTCCTACAGCTGCTACAACAAAGCACCACAGACCCCCGTGACTGAAAACGCACACTTATCCCAGGCACCTGGGTGGCCGAGCACCTGACTCTTGGTTTGGGCTCAGGGCACCATCTCTCAGTCCTTCAGTTCGAGCCCCGAGCGGGGCTCTGTGCTGAAAGCGCGGAGCCCGCCTGGGAATCTCAATCTCACTCTCGCTCTGGCTCAAAATAAATAAGTGAACACGAAACACGCACAAGCTCTGTTTTCTGGAGGCCGGGAGTCAGAAACGAGTGTTACGGGGTTAAATCAAGGCAGGCCGGTTCCTCCTGGAGACCCCAGGGAAGGGTCTACGTCTTTGTCCACGTCACTCCAGTCTCTGCCTCCCTCTTCACTACGCCACGTCCTCCTCTGTGTGTGTCAGATCGCCCTGTGCCTCCCTCTCACAGGGACCCTTGTGATCGTGTTGGGCCCACCCCTCTGGAGAATCCAGGATAATCGCCCCATCTCAAGATCCTTAATTTAATGACACCCACGAAGTCCCTTTTGCAATGCGAGCCACCACACGTACAGGCGAACTAATCGTCGAAACGTTTTCCTGTGTCTCGTGACTGGTTGACATTTTGGGGTGCCTTACAGACCAGGGGAGACTGTCCCCCATCCGAGCTAGCTGATCCTTAAAGACAACAATGTGCCTACTAGCCCGCCTTTGGGATGCGAACCAACCAATCCCGAGCCCGTAGCCCCCCAGACACCCCTATTATCCACCCCTCATACCGAACCACTGTTGCCCATGCCCCAAATCACCCGGGACCGTACCAGGGGGCTGGAGACCATCCCTGGACCCCAAAGCCCACCGGAGTTATAGGAACCAGCCCATCCTAAACAGGCCTGCCTGCAAAAACCCCCAGTAGAGAGATTGTGGTTCAGGCTTCCTGCTGCACCTGCTTCCGTCCCTTGACCAAACCTGGTGTCTCTCCACGGGTTTGCCTGGAATCCTGTACTGAAGGGTCACAGCTGTACATCCCCCGTCCCTGGGCACTGCCACCTCCCCCCCATTATATGTTTGTGTGTGTGTGTTTGAGAGAGAGAGAGAGAGAGAGAGAGAGAGAGAGCGCACAAGCAGGGGAAGGGCAGAGAGAGTCAGGGGGAAGAAGGATCCAAAGCAGCCTCTGTGCTGACAGAGAGCCCGATTCGGGGCTTGAACTCATGAACCACAGGATCGTGACCTGAGCCGAAGCCAGACGCTCAACTGACTGAGCCACCCAGACGCCCCACTCCTTCTAGAACTTTCTATAAATGGAATCACACAGTGTGTGCTCTTTGGCACCTGGCTTCTCCCAGTCAACGTGATTTATGAAATCCTGCATTATTGTAGCCTGAGTGCTGAGGTGTCTTAAAGCAAACCCCAGACGATGACGTCTCACCCCTCAATACTTCCATGTGTGACCCTAAAACACAAAGACAGCCCCACCCCCGCCCCCGGGGTACCCACAAGGCAGGATAGTAGTTCCTTAACATTGAGTTCCTGCTTCATATTCAAGTGTCCCCACTGGTCTTTCAAGCTGGTTTGTTTGAACCAGGACCCCAGGGGTGCCTGGCTTTCTTCATTTCGGTGTAGTGAGTTCCAGCCTCATGTTGGGAGTAGAGAATTTTTTTTTTAATGCTTATTTATTTATCTTTGGGGAGGGGAAGGGGCAGAGAGAGACGAAGACACAGAATCCAAAGCTGGCTCTGAGCTGTCAGCACAGAGTCCAATGTGGGGTTCAAAGCCACAAACTGTGATGTCATGTCCTGGGCAGAAATCAAGAGTCAACCCTTAACTGACTGAGCCACCCAGGCGCCTAGAGGTTTCTCTAAAAAAAAAGAGAGAGAGAGAGAGAGAGAGGTGCGCCTGGGTGGCTCAGTGGGTTAAGCGTCATACTTTGGCTCAGGTCATGATTTCACGGTTCATGGGGTCCAGCCCCACGTCGGGCTCTGTGCTGACAGCTCGGAGCCTGGAGCCTGCTTTGGATTCTGTGTCTCCCTCGCTCTCTACCCCTCCCCCACTTAAGCTCTGTCTCTGTCTTTCTCTCTCAAAAATAAATAAACATTAAAAGGAAGAAAGAAAGAAAAGAAAGAAAGAAAGAAAGAAAGAAAGAAAGAAAGAAGAAAGAAAGAGGAAAGAAAATAAATAAATGAACCAGGCGCTTAGCAAAGGTCACGTGTTATGTCTGGTTGCTCGATCTTTTCAGATTCTTCTCCCTTGGGAAGTCCCGCTGTGAGACTGAGCCATAAGAAATACGCATTTGCTCTTTGGCCCGTTTCCTGACATAAGAGCTTCTAAAGCCCATGGGATTTCCCGAGTGATGGAGGCCAGAGGAGACAACCCTGGGATCAGAAGATTGGAACTTTCAATCTCTGGGAAGAGAAACCACCTTAATTACCAGTGGCCAATGCTTTAACCAATCATGCCTCCACAGAACCCTGAGCACAGCCGGTCGAGAAGCTTCTGGGTTGATGCATGCATCCACACCCCGGGAGAGCGTGGCACATCCCAACCTCACAGCCCAGAAGCTCCCACACTCCGGACCCTCTGGACATTGCCCTGTGCTCCTCTTCGTCTGTATCCTTTATAAAATCCTTTACAATAAACTGATAAACCTAAGAAAAATGTTTCCCTGAGTTCTGTGAGCTGCCATAGCAAATTGCCCAACCTGAGGAGGAGGTCGAGGGAACCCGCTCTTTATACCTGGTGGGGCAGAAGTGCGGGTGACAGCCCGGGACCTGGGACTGGCATCTGAAGTGGGGGCCAGTCTTGTGGGACTGAGCCCTTAACCCGTGGGGTCCGCGGTGACTCTGGGTAGTGTCAGAATCGAATTGGAGTGTTGGACACCCAGCTGGTGTCCAGAGAGATGGAGAATTGGTTGGTGCAGGGGGTGGGGGAGGGGGGACGCCCAACACCTTTGGTGTCAGAGTGTTATGGGTGGAGAAACAGTTTTCCCTTCCTCCCATTTCTTACATGTTTATTTATATATTTTGAGAGAGAGCACGCCCGAGCGAGTGGGGGAGGGGCAGAGAGAGAGGGAGAGAGAGAATCCCGAGGTGTCAGCAGGGAGCCTGATCCCGCAGACCATGAGATCATGACCTGAGCAGAAATCAAGCGTCGGATATTTTAACCTACTGAGCCAGCCAGGCGTCCTCACCCCCATTTTAATATAAAGTATTTCAAACATGCAGAAAAATCAAAGGGATACTCACCCCACACCCCCCCTTCGATTCAGTATAGAATGTTTCACTCTGTTTGCTTTATGACCTATCTCTCCGTCCAGTTTTTAAGCCGAGATGCAACTGACATGTAATTTACATTACATTGTGTAAGTTTCAGGCGGACCCACGTGTTGATTTGCTACATTTTTATGTTGCAACGTGATTTCCACCATTGCGTTAGCTAATAGCTTTATCGCGTCACATTATTATCATTTCTTTTTCGCGCGCGCGCGCGTGTGTGTGTGTGTGTGTGTGTGTGTGTGTGTGATGGGAACAGTAAAGATCTAGTCTCTTAGCAACTTTGAAGTTGGTAAGACAGTAGAGTCGTCTTTCATCACTGTGCCGGGCGCACTCCACTTCCAGGACTTTTCTGTTGGCTGCAAGTTTGTGTGTTGGTCTTTTTTGTGCAAGTCAGGTTGATTCAGGCACCAGGTACCTGCAACCACACAATCCCGGACGATAAAAAAGTACATGGCTCAGCTTCTAAAGTACACAGTTCAATGAGTTGGTTTTCATTTATTGATTTACAGCTTTACTGAGGTATAATTAGCGTGCAATAAACTGTGCACACTGGAAAGCGTGCAACTTGGTCAGTTGTTTTTTTTTTTTTCTAAAGAGGCAGAGCCTCTTCTTTTTTTTTAATTTTTTTTTTAACGTTTATTTATTTTTGAGACAGAGAGAGACAGAGCATGAACGGGGGAGGGGCAGAGAGAGAGGGAGACACAGAATCGGAAACAGGCTCCAGGCTCTGAGCTGTCAGCACAGAGCCCGACATGGGGCTCGAACTCACGGACCGCGAGATCATGACCTGAGCCGAAGTCAGCCGCTCAACCGACTGAGCCACCCAGACGCCCCGCAACTTGGTCAGTTTTAACATCACATCCACCCCTGTGAAGCCATGGCCACACTCGAGACAGCGAACACATCTGTCACCCCGAGAAGTATCCTCTGCCCTTTTGTAATTCCTTCTTCCTACCCAATCTGTGTCCCCAGGCGCCCACCCACCTGCTTTCTGTCACCAGAGATCAGTCTGCATTTTCTAGACTTTTATATAAACGGAATCATACGGAATATTCTTTTTTTTTTTTTTTTTTTTTGGTCTGGCTTCTTTTGCTCAGCAGGATTATTTTGAGATTTGTCCACATTATTTCACGTATAAGTAGTTTGTTCAGTATGGAGGCATATTCTGTGGTCTGGATGGGCCAGTCGGTCTGACCCATGCACCTGTTGATGGACGTTTATGTTGTTTCCAGTGTTTGGTTATAACAAACACAATTGCCGTGCACATTTGGGTCCAAGTCTTGGTGTGGACACGTGCTTTCACTTTTCTTGGGTAAATACTGGCACTGTTGGGTCATAGAAGTGTATGTTTGCCTAGGTAAGACACCAACAAACTGTTTTCCTTTCTTTTTTAAAATCTTCTTAAGGTTTATTGATTTTTGAGAGAGAGATAGAGACAGAACGCAAGTGGGGGAGGAGCAGAGAGAGGGAGACACAGAATCCGAAGCAGGCTCCAGGCTCCGAGCTGTCAGCACAGAGCCCGACGCGGGGCTCGAACTCACAGACCGCGAGATCATGACCTGAGCCAAAGTTGGACACTTAACTAGGACACCCAGGCGCCCTGACAATCTGTTTTTCGATGTTGCTGGACCACTTTGTACCCCCTCGACGGTACAAGAGAGCTCTGATTGCCTCAGATCCTTGCCAGCATTGGTCTTTTAAATTGTAGCTATTCTAGTGGGTATGCGATCTTCTGACATCAATTCCAATTTCAATTCGGACACTATCTACCTGGACACAGTCAGAACCCTCGGGTTAAGGGCTCAGTCCTGCAAGGCCGACTGCCCCTCCCCCAACTTCAGACACTAACGGTCCAGGTCAACGTCACCTACATTTCTGACTCGCTGATCGGAGGTTCCAATGACTCCTCCTTGCGCTGGATTATTTTGGTAGAGCAGCTCACGGAACCCACAGAAGCATTTTACTCACTACGTCGCCGGTTTTTTATAAAAGGGTATAATTCAGTAACAGCAGATGGAAAAGACGCGTAGGGCCGGGCTTGGGGAAAGGGTGCGGGCCTTTCCATGATCTCTCCAAGCCAGATCCTCTCCCCAGTCTCCGTGTGTTCACCAACTTTGGGGGTTTTACGGACGCTTCATTACGTACGAATGATTGATGAACTCCTTGGTGACCCTTGGCCACTGATCCTACCTCCAGCCCCCCTCTCTCTCTCTCTTCCCCAGAGGTGAGGGGGTGGGACGAAAGTTCCTCCCATGAATCTCCCCGGCAACCATGCCCCATCCTTAGGCCCTTTCCAGAAGTCACTTCATTAGCATATGCTCAAGTGTGGTCGAAAGCCGCTTATGATGAGTATTGAAACGCCTTCATTTGGGTATTGCTTAGGGAATCCCAAGGCTTTTGGGAGCTGTGCCAGGAACAGGGACCAAATACAAATGTCTTTTTTTTTTTTTTTTAAGTTTTTAATTTTTTTTTTAATTTTTTAACGTTTATTTATTTTTGAGACAGAGAGAGACAGAGCATGAACGGGGGAGGGGCAGAGAGAGAGGGAGACACAGAATCTGAAACAGGCTCCAGGCTCTGAGCTGTCAGCACAGAGCCCGACGCGGGGCTCGAACTCACGGACTGCGAGATCATGACCTGAGCCGAAGTCGGACGCTCAACCAACTGAGCCACCCAGGTGCCCCTTAATTTTTTTTTTTTTTTTTTTAGGAATCTCTACACCCAACGTGGGGCTCGGACTCACAACTCTGAGATCAAGAGTCGCACGCCCCACCGACTGAGCCAGCGAGGCGCCCCATGAATATTTCTTATTATAAATCCCACGCTAGAGGATGGCTGGCTCAGTCAGGGGAGCGTGTGGCTCTTGATTTCAGCTCAGGTCATGATCCCAGGGTTGTGGGATCGAGCCCCAAGTCAGGGAGCGTGGAGCCTGCTGAAAATTCTCTCTCTCTCTCTCTCTCTGTCTGCCCCCCCTCCTTAAATGAATGAATCAATAGATCACAATATCACAACATGCATCTGATCTTTTGATTCATTTAAAAGTGAGTTGCAGAAATCAGTACATTTCACCCCAACCCTTCAACAAGCATAGGCTTCCCTCGAGTTCGGGGCTGGTCCACAGTTGCATCTTTTTTTTCAAACGGGGTGAAGTTTACATAGTGTGAAATGCAAAAACCTTAATTTAGAGAGTTTTGTGAAATGCATAAGCTACGTGGCCCTTCTCTTTTGCTGTTCCCCGAGCTGAAGAGCCCGAGAGCCTGGTGTATTGTCCCAAATGGGACGGACCACCTTCTGGATACATTTCTTTCTTTCTTTCTCTAATTTTTTTTAATGTTTATCTTTATTTTTGAGAGAGAGACAGAGACAGAGCGTGAGCGGGGGAGAGGCAGAGAGAGAGGGAGACGCAGAATCCGAAGCAGGTTCCAGGCTCGGAGCTGTCGGCACGGAGCCCGACGCGGGGCTCGAACCCACGAACCGCGAGATCATGACCTGAGCCAAAGTCGGATGCTTAACCGACGGAGCCCCCCAAGGCGCCCCCCTGGATCCGCCCCCTTCTCTGAAGATTCCCTTAGCTTGAACTACCCTCCCACCTCCGTGTCTCCCCTAAACTGGAAGGGGTGTCTCTAGTAGGGCTTCTCACCCAGGCCCTGCCGACATCTGGGATCACACAACGGTCGTGGGGCCATCTTGTACACTGTGGGACGTTGAGGCACATCTCAACCTCCACCCACTGCTCCCAGTAGCATCTCCCGCAGCTTCTGACCCCCTTGATCTAGGGACTGGATTTTCTTTTTTTTTTTTAGGTGAGAGAGAGAGAGAGAGAGAGAGAGGGAGACTCCCAAGCAGGCTCCTTGCTCAACATCGAGCCCAACGCAGGGCTCGATCCCACGACCCTGGTATCATGACCTGAGCCCAAATCAAGAGTCGGACGCTCAATTGACTGAGCCACCCAGGTGCCCTGGGACTGGCTTTTAACAGCCTTCCAGGGGATTCTGATGGACAGCTGGGGTGACAACTTGTGACCCCAAGGTACTGTTGACTCAGCTTTCATTGTGGGCCAGGAAGCGTGCAAAACTTTTTTCCTTGAGGGACACCCGCCAGTATAGTGGGTAGAGCCCACAACTCTTGATCTCGGGGTCGTGAGTTCGAGCCCCACATTGGGGACAGAGATTACTTTAAAAAAAATAGTAATTTTTTAAAAATTAGAAAACAGGGGCACCCGGGTGGCTCAGTCAGTTAAACAGCATCTGACTTCGGCTCAGGTCGTGATCTCAAGGTTCCTGGGTTCGAGCCCCGCGTCGGGCTCTGGGCTGACCACTCGGAGCCTGGAGCCTGCTTCGGATTCTGTGTCTCCCTCTCTCTCTGCCCCTCCCCCGCTTGCACTCTCTCTCAAAAATATAAATAAACATTAAAAATTTTTTAATAAAAAGAAAATAAAATAAGATAAAAATTAAAAAACAACTTTTTTCCCTCAAGCCAAGCTGATGTCAGGTTCAGACCCATGCTGGACAAGCAGCATTAGCTCTCTGTGCCCCAGTTGCCTTATCTGTAAAATGGGGATAATGGGAGTGCAGGCCTTATAAGGTCATCATGAGGATAGATCTCCTGGCACCGAGCTGGGCACTGAGTAAGGGCCACGTCAGTCTTTGACAAATACAACAAAACTATGAGTGTGTTTCTTGGTATGACTAACAGTGTCCCTGGTTGTGTCTTTGCATTGTGCAAGGCATGTCCCTGAGCCACGAGAGAGCCGGCCACGTCAGGGGAGGCAGCGTGCGGGGTCAGTGCCAGGTCACAGAGGAAAGCCGGGATGGCACCCAGCTCCCACCGGCCTGCTCCTGCCTCTGAGCTTCCGTTCTTGCTGAGCCTTCTGCCTTTCCTTCCTTCAGCCCCTTCAAGGGCTCGTTCAGATGCCACCGCCTAGGTTTAAAATTGCAATTCCAAAAAAAAAAAAAAATTGCAATTCAAGGGGTGCCTGGGTGGCTCTGTCGGTTGAGCGTCCGACCCTTGGTTTCCGCTCGGGTCGTGATCTCCCAGTTTCGTGAGTTCGAGCCCCGCATTGGGCTCTGTGCTGACGGCGTGGAGCCTGCTTGGGACTCTCTCTCTCTCCCCCTCTCTCTCTGCCCCTCCCCGACTTGTGCTGTCTCTGTCTCTCTCAAAAGAAGTAAATAAACTTAAAAAAAAAAAAGAAGAGGGGTGCCCGAGTGGCTCAGTCAGTTAAGCGTCCGACTTCGGCTCAGGTCATGATCTTGTGGTTCCTGAGTTCCAGTCCCGTGTTTGCAATTCAACTCAAGGCCCATTCCCGATCTCCCAGTGCTTCACCCTGCCCGTTTTCCTCCGAGGCACTGTCTTCACATGTTTATCTGGAAAGCTCCCTGCAGGGCAACCACATACCATGATGAAGGCAATTTGACGATATACACATACTTAAAAAAAATTCATTTGAGAAAGGGGTGTTGTCTTTTTCCAGTTGCCAACGAAGGCACTGTGTACATCACCAGCTCCCTCCCTCAAACCCTCTGCTCCAACCACACTGGCTTCTCCATGTTCCTTCCTCGCCCGCCCCAGGCATGCTCCCTACCACAGGGCCTTTGCACTGCTTGTTCTCTCTGCGGTGCTCTCCCTGAGCTATCCACCCAGCTCCCTCCCTCACCCCCTTCAGGCTTCTGCAAAATATCACCTCCTCTGAGAGGCTGGTCCGGACCCCCCACCTACAACAGTCCCTAGTTCATGTTCCAGCCTCTTCGCCTGCCTTGTTTTTTTCCTAGTGCTTGTCCCTCCTTTCCATTTATGTAATGTTTAGCTGTTTGCTATCCTCTTTCTCCTTCTATAGTTTCATATTTTTAATGTTTTTTATTTATTTTTGAGAGAGAGAAAGAGAGAGAGAGCAGGGGAGGGGCAGAGAGAGAGGGGGACAGAGGACACTGCGCTGACAGCAGCGAGCCTGATGTGAGACTGGAACTCACGAACCCACAAGATCGTGACCTGAGCCGAAATCAGGAGTCAGACGCTCAACCGACTGAGCCACCCAGGCGCCCGCACAGCGGTTTCCTACTGCTGCTGTAGCAAATGACCCCAGATTTCGTGGTTTAAAACGACACAAGTTTCTTATCTTGCAGTTCTGGTGATCCAAAGACCAAAGCGGTTCTTACTAAGCTAAAATCAAAGTGTCTACAGGGTGGAGGCTCCAGAGGCTAATCCGCCGCAGAGGCTGCACTCCTCGGCTCTCGGCTCCAAAGTCCGCAGCGGCCACCATCCCGAAATCTCTCTCTGACTCTGACCCTCCAGGCTCCCCCTTTCACTTTAAAACACTCAGGATCATCCCCCCATCTCAAGACCCTTCGCTCGATCCTTTGGCCGCGTGAGGTCACATGTCTGTCTGTGCCAGGACCAGGGTGCAGGGTCATTATTGGGCGGGCCCACCGCTGCGGCCTCCCCAGCGCCTGGAACAGCGCTTGGCACTGAACAGGCGCTCCGTAGGAGCTGCCGAATGAATGAATGGAACACAGGACCGGGAGGGGCAAGAGAGGTGTTTGGTGGGGCAGGTTTGGGGGGACTGAGGGCCAAAGAGGAAGTGTCATCCAGAGAAGGAAGGGGGGGCACCGCCCCTTGCCCCAGGCGGGCGGGTGATGGAAGGAGCCAGGAAGAACAGGACGAGTCTGGCAGGCTGATGATGCAGCAGTGGGGGCATCCTGTTCTCCTCGTGGAGCCCAGCCTCCCATCCACCTACTCACTGCCCTCACCCTCGGGCTGGGCTCAGGTCTTCCTGAGCCACTGCAGGGAAAGGAGGGGGGGGGGGCACAGGGATGCCCGACTGGCACAGCTGGTTTGGCTGGTCCTGGCATCTTGGCAGGGCAGAGTCCTGGGAACAGGTGAGGATGTGGCTGGGAGCACCTGGGAGGACGGAAAGACGTGGGTCCCTGGGGACCCCACACTCCCACATCCATCCAGAAGGCTCGCGGGACCCTGTGTGTCCCAGCCCCAGGGCCCAGGCACCTAACCTCCCCATGCCAACCTTCTCCCAGACCCAGAGGCGGGGGACCTTAGAGCCTCCTCCCTCGGTCCAGGCTCCCAAGCGCCTCCTCCCTCAGACCCAGGAGTCCAGGCCCCAGTCCCCTCCTCCCTCAGACTCAGGAGTCCAGGCTCCCAAGCCGTGACCTGTCACCATTGCCACCACCGGACTTGACCTCTCGGGATCCCTCCTCTCTCTACACCTGTGCCCCTTCCCACCTCCCCCCCCACCCCCCTTCTTTTGTGATGGGGCCGCTGGTAAGGACCCAGCTTCTCAGCCCCCCCCCCCCCAGCTCCTGGGTCTCTGGCTCGCCCCAGGACGCCGAGTTAGGGTCCCCAGCCGTGCCCTCCCCCGGGGGAGATGAGGTGTGGCCGCCCCCACCCCGCCCCGGCGCAGCCCCAGGAGCAGGTGGGCGGGGCGCCTGGGTGGCTGTGCGGGGTGGGGGCGGGGCCTGCAGTATCGGCCCCGGGGCGGGCTCCTCCATGGGGCAATCGGGGTGGGGAGCACCCAGGGAGGTTTCTGCAACGCCGCACACCCCGAGATGGACCCACTGATTAGCGGGGAAAGCTTGGGGGCGGGGCACGGGCTGCCTTGGAGATGTCAGCTGCCCTCCTAGCGCACCCCGTATGATGTCTTGTTTCCTTCCCAGAGGGGCCCTCCGTAGCCCTGGGGACCAGGGCATCCCTCGCCCATGGCCCATCCCTTCCCCAAGTCCAGCTGTCCCAGTTTCGTCTCTGTCTAGGTCACAGGAGTCCCGGCCGCCCCCCCACCTCCTCCCTCAGAAGGAAGAATCGGGGCCCCCAGCCCCTCGTCCCTCAGACCCAGGAGTGTGGGCCCCTAGCCCCTTGCACTGTCCCCCTCCCCACCTCATTCCGATTCTTTATTCGTGACTCCCCAGATTTGGGAGCCCTGCCCCCAGCCTCCACCTTCTCTGGGGAACCCAGCCTCTGAGCAGCCTGGTCTCCAGCTCTCCCAGAATTCCTGGCAATTACTGGCTTTTAATGGAAAGGTCAGGCTCTGGAGGTGACAATGGCCCCGATTCTGTGGCAACCTGACCTCGTGACCCAGTGACCTCCCTTTGCCCAGGTCTGAGCTCCAAGAGCAAAATGGCACAGCCTGGGGTTTTGTGGGGCCCTGGTGGGGGCTTGGGGAAGCCCCAAGGAATCGATATGGGGGGCCCAGAACAGGGGGGCACCTTTGAGACCTTCCCTGATGCCTGAAGCTGGAGACCCCCCCACCCCCCGATGGCCAGTGGCACACACAGGTGACCCGTTCATCTCCCTGGGGGCTTGTCGGGGCAGAGGGCACGTCCTGACCAACCAGCCCGGCCCACCCTCCCTGCTATCCTTTTTTTTTTTTTTTAAAGTTTATTTTTCTTTATTTTGAGAGAGAGAGAGGGAGAGAGAGAATCCCAATCAGGCTCCACCCTGTCAGCGCATATCCCGATCCCCACTGGGGCTCGAACTCCCGAATCCCTGAGATCAGTGACCTGAGCCGAAATCAAGAGTGGGATGCTTGACCGACTGAGCCGCCCAGGCACCCCCTCCCTGCCACCCTTGAGCCCCGGGGACAAGTATCAGCTCCCACTCCAGGGCCCAGACACGCCCCCCCTTATCCTCAGATGCTCCCTCTTTGGATGAAGAACATAGTTTCCCTGTCGTCGTCGTCGTCCCTCCAGCATCTAAGCCTTTGCCCCACCAGGCCCTCCACCTGGTAGTTCACGGGGAGCCGCTCCCCTGCTGTGACATCCTCGTCCCTGGGGAGCCATCCCTGACCTCCCAGAGGGGCCCACGTCTGCGAGCAGCATACCCACCAGGCTGAATTTGCCCCAGGCCAGCCGGACTCGTATGCTAGCCACACCCGTCATTTTAAACCTTCCCGTGGCCACATTCTTCTAAAAAGTGAAGAGAGGGGCACCTGGTGGCTCTGTCTGTTAAGCAGCTGACTCTTGGACTTCAGCTCCGGTCATGATCTCACCGTAGGTGAGTTCGAGCTCTGTGCTGACAGCGCAGAGCCTGCTTAGGATTTTCTCTCTCTCTCTTTCTCTGCCCCTCCCCAGCTCGTTCTCTCTAGCTCTCTCTCCAAATAAATAAATAAAATTTATTTTACAAAAGAACAGAAAAATAAAAAGCGAAGAGAAATCAACGAGATTCATTTTAGGGATAAATGTTATTGAATCCAACGTATCTAAAATACCATCACTTCAACGTGTAATCAATATAAAAATTACTTATGAGATCTTTTACAAATTTTGTCTCAATTCCGATGCTCCGTGCCCAAGGCTGAAATTGAAATGTCATCTTACCAAAGCATGAATGTTGCATTTAAGAGGAAAGTAGTTTACGTTGTTTCTGTTTTTCAGGTTACTGTGTAAGTTGATTAAAATTAAATACAACTGGAAAGGTTCACTTCCTCAGTCACACAAGCCACATTTCTAGGGCTCAATAGCCACGTGTGGACGGTGGTTCTCGTGTTGGATGGTGCAGCTCTAAGCCGTGTTTATTTACCTTTCTTGTTTGTGGATGCAAGGCCAAATCCTGCAGAGGAGGACCCCCCCCCCCCCCAGATATTAGTTGGAAGGATGGATGGTTGGATGGCTTGGGGATGATAGATGAATGGATGGAGGGATGATGGATGGATGAATGGATGGAGGGATGATGGATGGATGAATGGATGGAGGGATGATGGATGGATGGTTGGGGGTAGATAGATGAATGGATAGAGGGATGATGGATGGATGGTTGGGGATGGATAGATGAATGGATGGAGGGATGATGGACTGGTGGTTGGGGCATGGATAGATGAATGATTGGAAGGATGACAGATGGATGGTTGGGGAAGGGATAGATGAATGGATGGAGGGATGATGGATAGATGAATGGATGGAGGGATGATGGATGGATGAATGGATAGAGGGATGATGGATGGATGGTTGGCGGTGGATAGATGAATGGATGGAGGGATGATGGATGGATGAGTGGATGGAGGGATGATGGATAGATGAATGGATAGAGGGATGATGGATAGATGAATGGATGGAGGGATGATGGATGGATGAATGGATAGAGGGATGATGGATGGATGAATGGATGGAGGGATGATGGATGGATGGTTGGGGGTAGATAGATGAATGGATGGAGGGATGATGGATGGATGAATGGATGGAAGGATGATGGATGGATGGTTGGGGGTGGATAGATGAATGGATGGAGGGATGATGGATGGATGAATGGATGGAGGGATGATGGATGGATGAATGGATGGAGGGATGATGGATGGATGGTTGGGGTTGGATAGATGAATGGATGGAGGGATGATGGATAGATGAATGGATGGAGGGATGATGGATGGATGGTTGGGGTTGGATAGATGAATGGATGGAGGGATGATGGACTGGTGGTTGGGGCATGGATAGATGAATGATTGGAAGGATGACAGATGGATGGTTGGGGAAGGGATAGATGAATGAATCAAAGGATAGACGGATAATCCTTGCTTCTCCTAGGAAGACCAGCTGACACTGGATTTTCCACTTTTTTCTTCCCACCCTGACCTCCAAGACTCTTTCCTGTCGCTCACATCTCTAGGCACCCCCAGATCCATGCTGATGGGGTCCGTGATCCCGATTACTGTCCCTCCCCTCCTGTCACTGGGTAAATGTTATTCTGGCTTCTGGTTCCCCTTGCTCCCTCCTCAGGAGTCTGGGCCCCTCGCCCTCTACAACCAGGCCTTGCATTTCCCACCCCCTGTTCTGAAGAGATTCAGCCGACTTTTCCAGGCACCTCCCGTGGGATACAAGAGGGGACAAACATAGAAACTTCATGGGGTTGACAGTCTGATGAGGAGACAGACAGTAAGACCAAGAAGTAAAACATTTAGACATCAGAAGATGACGAGGACCGTAGAAAAAAGCAACACGGGGGGCGCCTGGGGGGCTCAGTCCGTTAGGCGTCCGACTTCGGCTCAGGTCCTGATCTCGCGGTTGGTGAGTTCGAGCCCCGCGTCAGGCTCTGTGCCGACAGCTCGGAGCCTGCAGCCTGTTTCGGATCCTGTGTCTCCCTCTCTCTCCGCCCCTCCCCTGCTTGTGCACTATCTCTCTCCCCCAAAAATAAACATTTAAAAAGATATAAAAACAAAAACAAAAATAAGTCAGCGACAGGACGGTGGGGCTGGACGCTGACACGCCTGCGGGAGGGAACAGCAAAGCCTGGGGTGACCGGGACCCATGTGGACATCCCCAGATGGAAACCCAGGAGGAGGCACGATTCCGGGGAGCCCCTGAGCCCCCGCCCCACGCTGCGGATGGTGTGTGTCTTAAGCCCGGGAGGGGCCCAGAGGGGATGGTAGGGGCCCCTGAGAGACACATCCTTCTGGGCCCAGGGCTTCCAGAAGCTCAGAGAAGAAAGTCCGAGGGGCTAAAGGCACTCGCTCGGGCCTACACGTGGCTCACGGGCGACGGTTCGTGACCCCCACTTTTCAGACGGGGACCCTGAGGCTCAGGAGGGCACGTGACTGGATCAAGGTCACGCACTGAGCGAGGGCTGGCCATCTGCCGGCCCTCTGGCTGTGGGGGAGCAGAGAGGAGGGAGGCTCCCAGGTGGAGGGAAGCCGGGGGCTCTCGGGGGGGGGGGGGGGGGAGACAGGGCAGAAAGCCAGAGGGCCAAGAGAAAGGGACAGGAGAATGCGGAGCAGAAAATGCCAGGCCTTGGCCCGGAGCAGGGTGGGGACAGCCCAGAGCACCTCAGCCCCGGAGGCACAGAGCCCAGAGCCCCTGGGAGCCTTGTCTACATCACACAGCTCTCAGAATTCACGTGCTGGGATCCCTGGAGCCCAGGGAAGCTCCTGGCTGAGGGCAGGGAGGGCAGGGGAGGGGAGGGCAGGGGAGGGGCCCAACACTGCAGCCTGGGGTGGCTGGAGGGGCCCAGAAGGCCAGTGGACAGACTCGCCTGGCCCGCCCGCCTGGCCTGCCGGAGAGTAAGATATCAGGGGTCGGAGATCATGTAGGCAGCGCACCTTGTGATCTCGGGCTGGCTGCCTGCCCTCTCTGAGCCTCCACTCGCTCATCTGAAGACGGGGCCACGGGCAGGGGGCGCGGGGCGGGGGGGGGCGCGGGTGTCGCCAAGGCTGTGGAGGACGGGAGGAACCGCAGACTCCGGGGGCAGACCGATGGGGTTCGGGTTTGCTTCCGGCCGCCCCATCACGGCCGTGGCACTTTCCCTCTCAGCCTCAGTTTCCCCATCCGGAAAGCGGGTACCGGTCGAGTGTCCGACTCACCCCCAGGAACAGAGGAGTCATGCTCCGGAGGTGGGGAGGGCTGTGTGCTGACCTCTGCCTGGAGGGCCGGGCCGAGGAGCCCAGGGCCCATCCTCCGGCCTCCAAGCTCCCCCCCTGGGGACCCGGGACCGGGGACAAGGGCTCTGGCTCTGGGACCCAGCTGCATCCCGGGCCCCGCCCACCCTTGCCCTCTCCCACCTTCCCCAAACAGAGCAGGTGGTTCCTCACAGCGTCCCAGCCCTTAGAACAGCGCCTGCCTCCCGCCCTGGGCGCTCAGTAAAGATTTCTTGAATGAATGCAAGTGTGGATGAATGAATGAACTCTCTGCGATGGGACTGGCCTTTTTGTCACCGCAGCGAACCGAGGCTCCAGAGAGGTATGCCCAGAACCACCAGCCCGGGAGGTTCCCTTGTGGCGCTGGACTTACGCCTCGGACTCTGCCCCCCGCCCCTCCCCCGCCCCCAGGCCCGCCACGCCACGGGCGACATTCCTCAGATGTGCCCATCACCCTCCTCCCCTCCCCACCCTCGGAGAAGGGCGGCTCTCTCCCAGCCTCTCCCCGCTGTCGGAGGCGTGGGTAGCAGCTTGGAGAACCGGCTGGGTGCTGCCCCTCCCCTTGGGCGCGGAGGTAGGCACCTGGCGGACGCCCCGGGTGGCAGGCGTCACCGCTGCACATACCCGGTCCCCGCGCGCCGCCGGCTCCCTGCGCGTCCTCCCCTCCCCGCCCTCACCCGCAGCCTGCCATGGACGGGCCCGCGGAGCCCCGGATCCCGGCCCTGTGGGACGGCCCTGAGGACATCTCGGACATCAGGTGAGGCCCAGAGCCCCGCGCGAGCCAGGAGATCCCCCCTCCACCCCGCCGCCTGGAGGAGGTGGCCTGGGGGGAGAGCCACAGGTCCGTTTCTGCCCCGGTGGCTGCCAGGCTCCTGCTGCCTCCCGCCTGGCCTGGCGGGACCCAGCTGGCCCTTCCACCCTGGGATGCAGGTCCCTTCTGGAAGGGAGTGGGGCACGGGCTGTGCCGAGTTGGCAGCTGGGACCTGTGAGGTGGCCCTGACCGCTGTGGGGCCTCAGTTTGTCTCTCTTTCCAAGGCGTCTTCCTGATGCGGGGCTGGGTGAGGGCAGGGATTTGGCTCAGAGCAAACGGTCAGGACACAGGAGGGTCTGTTGTCGCCTTTTCCTCCCGGACACCCCAAGGGACCCTCAGATGGGGGTGCTGCCCCTCACAGGGGCTCAGGATGTGGTCACTGCTCTGTTTGGGGGAGGTGGGAGACGGCAGGGGTGGGCGGGGTCTGGAATGCAGCTGGGTCCCAGAGCCAGAGCCCTTGTCCCCGGGTCCCCGGGTCCCCAGGGGGGGAGCTTGGAGGCCGGAGGATGGGCCCTGGGCTCCTCGGCCCGGCCCTCCAGGCAGAGGTCAGCACACAGCCCTCCCCACCTCCGGAGCATGACTCCTCTGTTCCTGGGGGTGAGTCGGACACTCGACCGGTACCCGCTTTCCGGATGGGGAAACTGAGGCTGAGAGGGAAAGTGCCACGGCCGTGATGGGGCGGCCGGAAGCAAACCCGAACCCCATCGGTCTGCCCCCGGAGTCTGCGGTTCCTCCCGTCCTCCACAGCCTTGGCGACACCCGCGCCCCCCCCCGCCCCGCGCCCCCTGCCCGTGGCCCCGTCTTCAGATGAGCGAGTGGAGGCTCAGAGAGGGCAGGCAGCCAGCCCGAGATCACAAGGTGCGCTGCCTACATGATCTCCGACCCCTGATATCTTACTCTCCGGCAGGCCAGGCGGGCGGGCCAGGCGAGTCTGTCCACTGGCCTTCTGGGCCCCTCCAGCCACCCCAGGCTGCAGTGTTGGGCCCCTCCCCTGCCCTCCCCTCCCCTGCCCTCCCTGCCCTCAGCCAGGAGCTTCCCTGGGCTCCAGGGATCCCAGCACGTGAATTCTGAGAGCTGTGTGATGTAGACAAGGCTCCCAGGGGCTCTGGGCTCTGTGCCTCTGGGGCTGAGGTGCTCTGGGCTGTCCCCACCCTGCTCCGGGCCAAGGCCTGGCATTTTCTGCTCCGCATTCTCCTGTCCCTTTCTCTTGGCCCTCTGGCTTTCTGCCCTGTCTCCCCCCCCCGGAGAGCCCCCGGCTTCCCTCCACCTGGGAGCCTCCCTCCTCTCTGCTCCCCCACAGCCAGAGGGCCGGCAGATGGCCAGCCCTCGCTCAGTGCGTGACCTTGATCCAGTCACGTGCCCTCCTGAGCCTCAGGGTCCCCATCTGAAAAGTGGGGGTCACGAACCGTCGCCCGTGAGCCACGTGTAGGCCCGAGCGAGTGCCTTTAGCCCCTCGGACTTTCTTCTCTGAGCTTCTGGAAGCCCTGGGCCCAGAAGGATGTGTCTCTCAGGGGCCCCTACCATCCCCTCTGGGCCCCTCCCGGGCTTAAGACACACACCATCCGCAGCGTGGGGCGGGGGCTCAGGGGCTCCCCGGAATCGTGCCTCCTCCTGGGTTTCCATCTGGGGATGTCCACATGGGTCCCGGTCACCCCAGGCTTTGCTGTTCCCTCCCCGAGGCGTGTCAGCCCCACCGTCCTGTCCCTGGACTCTCCACCCACACCCTCCTTCTGCCTGTCCCCCCCACACCTCCTCTCCCACCACCCCCAGCCTCACCCCAGCCTCCCTGTCTCCGGTCCTTCCCAGAGCTGCCCCTCCCCTCCCCCCAGTCCCAAGGTTTTCTGGGCCCTGGTGGTCAGGCCTCCTGCCTGTACCCCAGGACTTCACATTGCCTGGCCACATGCCTCACCTTCTCTGCCCCAGTGCCTTTGCATGTTCATTTCCTCTGAGGATTCCCGGGGAAGTCTTTTCTCATCTCCAAATCCACCCGTAGCCATCCCCAGCTCCAGTTCCCTCTGTGGCTCCCTAGCACCCATGCTGATGGTGTCTAAAACGTTTAAGACACAGATTTCTCTGTCCCAGAGAAATCCTACTCCGGAGCAGAAATACTTACTAGAGATCAAGACGGAGCTGGCTGTAAAATGGGGGAGTAGGGCCGGAGTCTCGCCGTTCGCCCTGCTTCTTCCGTGGGAGCTCCTCTCCGCATAGTCCCCACCTTCCTCAGTGCCTGAGCCCCACCTGGTTGCCTCCACACCCACTCTCTTGGGGCCTGGACCTCCCACCTTCAGGCCTTTGCATGTTTCCAAACATTCCTTTGCCCGGGGACGACCTCTCTCCCGCAAAGTCTTTCTCCCCCAATTTCGGATCCTTGGTCCCTGACCACACTTCCAGCTTCAAAGGCATCCCACGCAGCAAACCGTGGACAGTTCGCGGGTAGGGACAGAGCTGGGCCACCCCGGGGCCCCAGCAGGTCTCTGAGAAGGATGTCAAGGAATGAATGGAGGAAAGATGAGGCAAGCCCCGAGCAAGGATGAGGCAGGACCAGAAGGCAGGTGAGCAGGGGAGAGGAGGGGCAGACAGCAGGCAAGTCTGGATCACAGGGGAGCAAAGGGCAGCGGGACATTCCCATGGGGACTCTTGTTACGCAACCGCCACACGAGTGGCATGTCCAGCGAAAGGAACGAATCACAGGACGCCAGCTGCAGCGTGATTCCATTTTTTTTTTTACCAACCCCCCCAAACCCAAAAAGCCGATATCTCGCTGTCGGAGTACAGGCACTCAGGACAAAAGTCTCTTTAAAAAAGCGAGCCACGGGGGACGGCGGGGGCGGGGCGCAGTCCGTTGAGCAGCCGCATCCGACCTCGGCTCAGGTCATGATCTCGCGGGTTCGTGGGTTCGAGCCCCGCGTCGGGCTCTGGGCTGAGGGCTGGGAGTCTGGCCGGCTTCGGATTCCGTGTCTCTCTCTCTCTCTCTCTCTCTCTCTCTCTCTCTCTGCCCCTCCCCCCACCCCCGAATAAAATAAACATTTAAAAGAACTAAAACCAAGAAACCAAAAGCAATGGACAAGGATTTCATTGGGATAGCGGTTGAGAAGCCCAGAGACACCCGCAAGGCCACGCTGCTCAGAATGTTCTCGTTCACGGGGTTTGTTAGAAATCAAGCCTTATAAATTGTGTGGGCGTCCCGTGTACCCAAAGGGGGTCCTGAGGGCAAAGTAAGAATTTGCCAAGGGAAATGTTAAAAGCGGGAGGCAGGCAGGACGCGTGGGCAGTTTGTGTTCAGCGTACGGTCCGTGGCGCCCAAGGCGACACAGGCCCAGGGGACGTTCGTCCCTTTTCACCCTTGCTTATGCACTCACCGCACCGGGTGCCTGCCACACATTCAGCCACTTCGCCTTCACAACAAGTGAGATTAACCCGCGCAGCTCTTATCATCCCGTTTATGGTTGAGACACCGGAGGCCCAGAGAGGTTGAGCGAGCTGCCCGAGGTCACACAGCTGCCAAGTAGGGTGTAGCCAGGATTTGAACCGAGCCTGCCCGACTCGCAGGCCCTGGCTGGGATGAGCAAGACGAGGAAGGGGAAGCGGGCCCCAGCCCAGACCGGAGGCTTAGTAGGCCGCCTCCTGTGCTCCGCCACATTTCCGGGCCAGCCCCTCCTGGAGGGAGTCAAGGCCAGGGGAAGCCAAGCAGGCATTTGGACCTGTGGTTACCATCCCTCCCTCCCTCTGATCTTGGAGAGCCTCGTGCAAGGCCCTTTCTGATCTCTGCCTCTTCATGGCTGAGGTCCCCAGGCCAGGTTTTACAATCCCGCCCTCTCCTTCCCTGGGGAGGGCTGAGCCACCCCAAAGCTTTTATGGCTAGAGCCCTGCCGGTCCCCAGAGCTGCTTGGCCCAAGGAGAAGGGGCCCGCTAATAAAAAGGTCCCGAGCAATAAACAAATAATAAGACATTGGGCCTTGTCGCCTGGGTGGAATCTGGGCCCCGGATTTGGGCAGAGAGGGGAGGGGACTCCGGGCCACCTCGAGCAAAGAAGGTGCCTTGGGAGACGCTCACAGCCACCCCCCTCCCCAGACTCCCACGTGCTCTTTAGGGGCCGGAAAATGGGAGCATCCGAGGACCCACTTGGAAAGAACTGAGCAGCCCGGTTTGTGCAAGGTGGGAGGGAGAGCGGTGCCCGGCGGGCCCTTGGTAGCACTGAATGCCGAGGCAAGGAGGGAGATGCTGGTGTTGCCGGTGAGGCCTGAACCAGAGGACTTTGCTACAGCGGACAAGGATGTGCCACATGGCTCGCTGGCTGGGACCCGTGGGGCAGACGGGGGCACTTGGAGCTGCGCGTCTGCGAAGTGGGTGCAGAGGGGGTGATGCCTGGGGATGGGTCAGACCCGGGCGCTCTCTGCTGAGTCAGGGTTTCTGCGGTTTTCTCTCCTCCTTCTCCAAATCCCGTGACCCCTCCTGAGCCAGGAACTCAGCTGCCAGGAAGGGTGGGGTCTGGGTGAAGAACGGTAATAATTACAGCCTTCCAGAGCATTCCCCATGCGCCAGGCCGGTTGAGGGCTTTGTGTGGGTCCGCTCCCTCCAACCTCACAACAGCCCTGTGAGGCGGCGGATGTGAGGATTCCCATTTTACAGGTGGGCAAACTGAGGCCCAGAGAGGACTCGTACATCTGAGCTTTGCTCCCAGGGCCTTCCCCCCAAGCCCCCTAGAGGGGACCTCAGAGGGAAAGAAGAGGCTGTCACCCACACGGGACCAATGAGTCTGTGGTCTGTCCACCCTCCAGACCAACGCTGTCCCACAGATGCACAGCGTGAACCCCCAGGTAAACATTTTCTAGTAGCCACGTTTAAAAAAAAAAAAAGTGGCAAAAGGCACCGGCAAAACTAGTTTCAATTTTGTATTTTATTTAACCCGCTATATCTGAGATGTTACCATTTCAACATGTAACCGATAGAACAAACTATGGATGAAATATTTTCCATTCTTCTTTTCATACTAAGTCTCTGAGGCTGAGCGGGTTTTTTTTCTCCAAGGAGATGCCAAACTCCCATCAGAAAGACTTGATGGGCATGTAGGTCTCGCCCCGTGGGGCCCCCCCGGGTGGCTCAGTCGGTTAAGTTGCCGACTTCGGCTCAGGTCATGATCTCGCGGTCTGTGAGTTCGAGCCCCGCGTCGGGCTCTGTGCCGACGGCTCGGAGCCTGGAGCCTGCTTCGGATTCTGTGTCTCCCTCTCTCTCTGCCCCTCTCTTACTCACGTTCTGCCTCTCTCTGTCTCTCTCAAAAAAAAAAAAAAACACATTTAAAAAATTAAATAAACAATTGAATAAAAAATAAACAAATTTAATAAACATTAAAAACAAAAATAGACCTCACCCCATTACAGCTACGAAAAGTCAATTCCCAGGCCCAAGTTGTTCCAAACCTGCCTAGAAAGTTTTCTCACAACCGAGTAAAGTGTCAGGGTTGCGGTTGAAATCAATACTAATCAAATAGAACCAAAAGGGCCCCTGTTATCACGGCCGCATTTCAAGGGCTCAGTAGCCACATGCAGACAAGCAGAGGTCATACTGGCCGGCACGGGGCGAGCTGTTTCCATCATCACAGAAAGTTCCGTTGGATGTATGTTGCAAGGGAGAGAGACAAAGGAGAGAGAGAAAAGTCAAAAAGAGCCTCTGGCTAAAGGCACAGCACACACAGACATCCGAGGTGTGCTGGAGCATAGAGTATATAGGGAACAATTAGAACTCGATGGTGGGTACGGAACAACACCGGTCGTGCTGGTGTGGGGACCTAGGAGAGGTGGGGGCCGGTGGGGGCGCCATGAGTCTGCTGGCCCTTGAGGGACGAAGCCGGGGATACAGTACAAAGAGCTCTGAGAATTTGAAGGGAGTGATTCATTTCTTTAGCTAGATTTTTCTTTATAATTATTGTGAAAGTAATATATCAAAGTGATATATCTCACGTGTTTTTAAAAAACTATTTAAAAGTTGATATAAAAGTTTTTAAGTTTATTTCGTTTGAGAGAGAGAGAAAATACCTGGTTGTTTGCCCCAAGAAATGCGAACGTAGGCAAGGACATTGCAACAGCTTTAGGCAGAACAGCCTGATCTAGAAACAGCCGTGAACAGGGGGATGGATGGATAATCACGCGGGGATTGATTCATGCAGAATTCTACTCGGCTGCAAAAAAGGAAAAAATTCGAATATACACGCAGACACCAGAGAATGTTGAGGACGTTATGCTCAGCAAAGAAGGCAGGTGCCAGAGTGCATTCCATAAGATGAATGTTCTAGAACAGCCAAGACCAGACAGCTCAATTTATGAGGTAAATGCAGGACAGAGGTCACCACTCAGGCAAGGGCGGGGACAGATTAGGAAGAGACAGGAGGAAACTTTCTGGGGCCGTGGACTCTTGCATATCTTGATGGGAGTTCGGACTGTGTGAGGATGTGCGCTTGTCAAAATTCCCTTAAGATTAAGACATTTCTGGGGTGCCTGGGGGGGGGCGCTCAGTGGGTTGAGCGGTCGACTTCGGGTCAGGCCATGGTCTCGCGGTTCACGAGTTCCAGACCTGCGTCGGGCTCTGTGCTGATGGCTCGGAGGCTGGAGCCTGCTTGGATGCAGCGTCTCCCTCTTCTGCCCCTTCCCCAGTCATGTTCTGTCTCTCTCTGTCTCTCAAAAATGAATGAACGTTAAAAAAAAAAAAAAAAAAAAAAAAAGAGGGGCGCCTGGGTGGCTCGGTCGGTTGAGCGTCCGACTTCGGCTCAGGTCACGGTCTCACCGTTCGTGAGTTCGAGCCCCCCGTCGTGGGGCTCTGTGCTGACGGCTCAGAGCCTGCAGGAAATCAGTATTTTTTGGAAGGAGAGGGGGGGGGGGAGAGGAAGAGGGGAAAGAGAGAAGAAATCTGAGGAGCTCTGAGCGCTCACCCTGTGCCTATGTTTGCCTGTGCTTCTAAAATTTTTTTTTTAACGTTTTATTTATTTTTGAGACAGGGAGAGATAGAGCATGAACAGGGGAGGGGCAGAGAGAGAGGGAGACACAGAATCGGAAACAGGCTCCAGGCTCTGAGCTGTCAGCACAGAGCCCGACGCGGGGCTCGAACACACGAAGCCGTGACAGCGTGACCTGAGCTGAAACCAAGAGACTGAGCCACCCAGGTGGCCCCTCCCCACCTCCTCCACTTAGATTTTCTAAAGAGAAAGACAAATACGCCTGTGCCTCATTAAGCAAGTCTGGGGGACTTAAATGTCCCCCCCCCAAGCCCCGCCCACGTGAGGTGCTTAACCCAGTAGAAATTCAAGGAGGGTCATCCTCCAGCCCCAAGTGCTTTGGGCCATGTGGTCACATGTTTCGGGTCAGGTGCTTCCACCGGTGGTTTCCAAGTCCCCTGAGATGTCTCTGGTCCCACCAGCCAAGGGCAGGGGTGGGGGGGTGGCGAGCACACAGCAGCCACTGCCACTATGATTTAATTCAGAATTCAAGATGTACGGAAGCCAGGACGTGGAAAATTCTAGTCTCACAACTACCCCAGACCCAAACCACTATCTGTCCTTATTTGTGATGCATTTCGAAGGAAGAGGCACACATCAGAACGTTTCATTGGAACCGGTCCCATATGTGCTCGCGGGATTTTCTTTTATTTTTTTTTTATTGGGAGGGGGAGGGGCAGAGAAAGAGAGAGAGACTCTTCTCAGCCTAAAGCCCCAACACAGGGTTGGATCCCATGACCCCAGGGATCCTGACCTGAGCCGAAATCAAGAGTCCCGGATGCTTAACCAGCTGAGCCACCCAGCCGCCCTAATGGGATTTTATGTACTTATTTATTTTAAATCCTTTTTAAAGTTTTTTAATGTTCATTTATTTTTGAGAGAGGAGAGACAGAGCATGAGGGGGGGAGGGGTGGAAAGAGGGGGAGACACAGAATCGGAAGCGGGCTCCAGGCTCCGAGCTGTCAGCACAGAGCCCGATGCAGGACCCGAACCCATGTACCTGAAGATCATGACCTGAGCCGAAGTCGGATGTTTAACTGACTGAGCCACCCAGGCGCCCCAGTGTTTATTTCTGAGAGACAGAGACAGAGTGCAAGCAGGGGAGGGGCAGGGAGAGGGGGAGACACGGAATCGGAAGCAGGCTCCGGGCTCCGAGTTGTCCACACAGAGCCAGACACGGACGCGGCGCTCGAACTCACGAACCACGAGATCATGACCTGAGCCAAAGTCGGACGCTTAACCCACTGAGCCACCCAGGCACCCCAGTGGGATTTTCTTTTCATACTCGATGTTTTACATCACTGATTCTTGGAGGTGGGACACGGGAGAAGGGGAATTTCCGCTCCCTCCTCCTCCCCCTCCTAGTGGGGCCTGACTGATTTTAAGAAGTCCATAGCAGAAGAAATTAGTTACTAAGTATGAAAAAGACTGTGAAAGAAGCAAACAGGATGCTGAGCCGAATAACAATATAACAATGCGCGGGGGGGGGGGGGGGGGGGGGGGGGGGTTGTCTCCTGCTTTAGAGGGGGTGGTCTGCATAATTAAAATGTTGCCAAGTGATCTCCCAAAGAGGTGACTCTATAATCCCCCCCCCCCGCCCCCCAAACCCAAGAGCGGGCAAGTGAAAAGCGCCTGGTTTCTCTCTGGACTGCGGCCAAGGCGTGAGTCATTGCACTGAGAAGGAGGTGCCCAGAGGAGATGGGGAGGCTTGCCCAGATGGGCTCCAAGCTTCTGGAATTTCAGGAGGTGAGGAAAAGGCGCTCCCGCCACAGAGAAGGACCCAGGCAAAGGCATGGGGCTGGGCTGGAGACCGCACGGTGTGCCCTGGGAATGGGGCACGGTGAACCCAGCTCGGGCTCGGGGAGTCTGGCAGGGCTCCCCCAGAGAAAGGCAGGTTGGTCACAGGCCCCCGCCATGAGTCAGCAGGCTGGCTGTTAAAAGCATCCTGCGGCCCGATTGCATTCCTCAAGGGTGGGGTCGCTCGCAGGAAGGGGGCGGTGCCCCTGCAGCCCCCCAAATCCCAGCAGCCCCCTCTCTCTCCTCCGCTTTGCACAAACCGTTCCCCGCCCTCCTGCTCCCCCCCCCCCATACTGCTTCCCAGGCCTCTCTCTGGTCCCTTCAGAGGACCTTCCCTTGACTCCCTTGATCTTAAATCGCCACCTTGGAGGAGGGGGGTGCTGGGTGGCTCGGTCCGTCAAGCATCCGGCTCAGGTCAAGATCTCAGGGGTGAGTTCGAGCCTTGCTTCGGGCTCCCTGCTGACAGGGCAAGCCCGCTTGGGTTTCTCTCTCTCTGTCTCTCTCTCTTCTCTCTCCGCCCCTCCTCCCCTCTCAAAAATAAATAAATACACTTAAAATATATCTATACATAATCGCAGCCTTTTCCCTCACACTCCCTAACCCCCGCCTACCCCACCTGCCCCCATCACCGTCCGATACACCACATTTAAAACGTTCGGGGTTCATTTTTGTCCACTCAAACACACGCCACAATAGGGCTTTTTGTTTGTTTGTTTGTTTGTCCACCTACTCTGTGCCCCAGCCTCTGGCATACCGTAGGTGCTCAATAAATCCTCGCGGGCTGAATGGAGCAATTTGACCCCGTCTCGGGCAAGAAGGCCTAAAGCTTCCGGGGATATGGAGAGCTGTCTTTGGACATCAGACTGGAAGGCCCCTGGAAAAGAGGTCCCTGGTCCCCGCCCCCCCCCCCCCCCCCCCCGCCGCTGCTCATTCTTCAAATGAGACCAGAGAGGCACAGCTTCTGTGTACATTCCTGCATAGCCAAGAAGGACACTGGCCAAAGGGATGCTTTGCTACAAGACTGGATAGTGGACTTTAAGCATTTATATTAAAGAGGCTCGTTAGAGAAAAACATACAGGGGCACCTGGATGACTCAGTCCCTGGAGCGTGGGGCTCCTGATCTCGGGGTTGGGAGTTCAAGCCCCACATCCGGCGTAGAGAGTACTAAAAAAAAGAAAAGATGGGGTGCCTGGGTGGTTCCATCAGTTAAGCCTCCACCTTCGGCTCAGGTCATGATCTCACGGTTTGTGAGTTCGAGCCCCGCGTCAGGCTCTGTGCTGATGGCTCAGAGCCTGGAGCCTGCTTCGGATTCTGTGTCTCCCTCTCTCTGCCCCTGCTCCTCTCTCGCTCTGTCTCTGTCTCTCAAAAAATAAGTAAACATTAAGGAAAGAAAAGAAGATCATACAGTAAAGTCGATTGGTGGGGGGGGAGGGGCGTGTTTGGGTTTACGAATTTTAGCGCCTGTATAGATTTGTGTAACCGTCACCAGCCTCAGGATACAGAACGGGTCCCATCCCCCCTCGACTCCTACCCCCACGCCCACATCGCGTCTCTGTACAGCTTTGCCTTCTAGAAAACGTCCCGTTGGTTTCCCGTTGGTTTCCCGTTGTTGGTTGCGACAATTAACCACACGCCCCTGTGGCTGCGAGCGGGTCAGAAGTCTGGATTCGGTGCCACTGCGCGGAGATCCCCGTGTCGGCAGGAGCGCGTCCCTCCTGGAGGCTCTTGGGAGAGAATTCTCCTTCTGTGCCAGCCCCGACAGGCTTCCTGTGGTCTTTGGCTCTGGACTCCTTTTTCTGCCTCCAAATGCAGCCACTCGCATCTTCCAAGCTCTCTCCTCGTTCCCTTCGGCTTCCGTGATCCTGGCTTCTCTCTCAGCCCCCCTGCCTCCCTTTTAGAAGGACCCTTGTGATTACATTTAGGGTCCCCTCCCCGGCCCCCAACAATCTCCCCATCTTGAAACCCTTCCCGTAACCACAGCTGTCAGATCCCACTTTCCCTGCAAATGTAACACACTCATATAGGCTCTGGGGACTGGGATGCGGACGTCTTCGGGGGCCACTGTCACATAGATGGAATTCTACAGGCTGGGGGCCGAGTCTGGCTTCTTTCACTCGGCGCGGTGCCTTCGAGACGCATCCATGGGTGGTCGTTCTCCGTGGCTGGTTCTCGTCTTTGCCAAGTAGCGCCGCACAGTGTGGATGTCCCCGTTTGCCTGCGCACCTGCTGAAGGCCGTCTGGGGTGTTCCCACTTTGGGGCGATTGCGAACAGTGTTGCTATAAACGTGTGAGTGCGGATATTGGAGTGAACGTACGACTTCGTTGCTCTTGGGTGAAAACGCAGGAGAGGCAGAGAAGCCGTTTTAAAATGTGGGGGGTTTATTTATTTATTTATTTATTAAAAAAAATTTTTTTTTAACGTTTATTTTTGAGGCAGAGAGAGAGCATGAACAGGGGAGGGTCAGAGAGAGAGGGAGACACAGAATCCGAAGCAGGCTCCAGGCTCTGAGCTGTCAGCCCAGAGCCCAACGCGGGACTCGAACTCACGGACCGTGAGATCGTGACCTGAGGCGAAGTCAGAAGCTCAACCGACTGAGCCACCCAGGCGCCCCTATTTATTTATTTTTGAGAGAGACAGAGACAGTGTGAGCAGGGAAGGGCCAGAGACAGAAGGAGAGAGAGAGAGAGAGAGAGAGAGAATCCCAAGCAGGCTCCACACTGTTAGCACAGAGCCTGAAGTGGGGCTCGAACTCACAAAACCACAAACTCATGACCTGAGCTGAAACTTGAGAATCAGACACTTACCCGACAGAGCCCCCCCCCGCCCCCACCAGGCGCCCCGAGAGAGAATCTGCTTTAAAATCTGCTTACATAGGGGTGCCTGGGTGGCGCAATCGGTTAAGCGTCCGACTTCAGCCAGGTCACGATCTCGCGGTCCGTGAGTTCGAGCCCGGCGTCGGGCTCTGGGCTGATGGCTCAGAGCCTGGAGCCTGTTTCCGATTCTGTGTCTCCCTCTCTGTCTGCCCCTCCCCCGTTCATGCTCTGTCTCTCTCTCTGTCCCAAAAATAAATAAACGTTGAAAAAAAAATAATAAAATAAAATCTGCTTACATTAAGAGAGTTCAGGGAGGGGCCCCTGGGGGGACTCCATCAATTAAGAGTCCGACTTTGGCTCAGGTCATTATCTCAAGGTTTATGGGTTCGAGCCCTGTGTCAGGCTCTGTGCAGACAGCAAAGAGCCTGCCTGGGATTCTCTCTCTCTGCCCCTCCCCTGTTCGTGCTTTCTCTCTCTCTCAAAATAAATAATTAAACGAAAAAAGATGTATAGTTCAGTGAGATATTTTAACATACAGTATATAATGCAATACAGTATGATAATAATATTCCCCAAGGAGTTTAATACTCCCGTGACCAAGGGGAGGCAGGTGAAGACATACTCGGAGAGGTTATGTGAGGTCAAACCCATGTCTCCTTGACTACCCCCCCATCCCGAACCCCCCACAGCCCCTGCCCAGAAAAAGCACACCTGGAAAGAATCGAGTTCGGGGGCTACCTCATGGCCCTTGGTGGTAAGGGGCCACACCCGCTTGGGTACAAATCCCCGCTCTGCCCTCCGTAGCTGTGTGACATCAGCCCAGTGACTTTGCGTCTCTGTGCCTCCATTCCACATCTGTAACACGGCGATAGAAATACCACCCACCTCCTAGCTTTGTGGAGGGAATAAATGAATTCAGGCGCATCGTGTCGTGGGGATCGCTGTGCCAAGGGGGCGCTCTCAGCATTATTTAAAAAAAATTTTTTTTAAAGGTTTATTCATTTTTCAGAGACAGAGAGACAGAGTGTGAGCAGGGGAGGGCTAGAGAGAGAGGGAGACACCGAATCGGAAACAGGCTCCAGGCTCCGAGCTGTCAGCACAGAGCCCGTCTCGGGGCCTGAACTCACGGACTGCGAGATCATGACCCCAGCCAAAGTCGGCTGCCCAACCGACTGAGCCTCCCCGGGGCGCCCCAGCCTTATTTTTATTTCTTCAAGGAATGTTGACTGAAGGGCTTCCCTGTGTATTCGGGTGCTTGGGATACACTGGGAATCGAGACAGAGGGAAACAAAAGAAAACAAACGCCTAAAATCCCTGGTCTCACGGAGCTTACTCCCCAGAAGGAAGGCAATCAACAATGAAAGAAACATGTAAACCTCGAGGGAGGGAGGGAGGGAGCCTCTCAAGGGCTCCAGAAAAGGACGCAGGGGGAGGGGAAGGGGGAGGCTCAGCTATAAACAGGGAGGTGGCCGAGGCCTCAGGGACGAAGTGCAGGGGTGATCTTGGAGCACAGGCAGGAGGTGAGGGTGCTAGTCACCCAATGGAAGACAGATCAGTCAGTGCAAGGGCTGTGGGGCAGGCCTGGGCCTGAAGGGCCAGGAGGGTTTCTGACAAGGGAGAGTCAACAGCCTAGTTTGTAACCAATTCTAAGAACCAACGGGGGGGGGGGGGGGGGGGGGGGGTGGCGCTGGAAGCAGCGAGATCAGCACGGAGGTGACCCGGTGACCCTGGCTTTTAATCCTTCCTCCTTGTCCAGAAGCCCAGAGAGGTTATTCAAGGTCACAGAGCTAGCTGGTAGCCGAGCCTGAGTTCAAATCCAAGGTTACCCAACCTCAGCCTGTCTGCCTTCCCCACCTGCGCTGCCCCTGGAGATGGTGACGAGGCACCCCACCCCCGGGGGATCTGAGCTGGGGACCGATGTGCTCATGGCACGGGTCGTGTGCCAGGCACCGGGGATAAAATACTGAATGTGACGGACGCACTGTGGCCTCGCGGCAGAGGGAAGGGGCGAAGGTGCCTTGACAGGTACGGTACCGAGACCACCTAGGAAGGCGGCTGTGTGGCCCTAGGGAAACGCGTTAACCTTTCTGGACCTCCGTTCCTTCTGGCACGAGGTGATGTTCTCAATACCCGCTTCATGGGATTCTAGAAGTCTGATAGTGTGTGTGTCCTCGGCTGAGAGTTTCTTCATGAGTGGGGCCCCCCGGGTGGCTCAGTCGGTTGAGCCTCCGACTTCGGCTCAGGTCAGGATCTCGCGGTGTGTGGGTTCGAGCCCCGCATCGGGCTCTGTGCTGACCGCTCCGGAGCCTGGAGCCCGCTTCGGATTCTGTGTGTGTCTCTCTCTCTCTCTCTGCCCCTCACCTGCTCACACTCTGTCTCTCAATAATAAATAAAAAATAAATAAATGTTAAAAAAAAATTAAAAAATTAAAGAATTTCTTTATGAGTGCCCCCCACCCCACCCCCCCCGCCTCCTCCCCTGCTGGAGGCAGAGGGAAGTCAGAGGTCTGAGGAGGGCAGAGAAATGGGCACACCCAGGCTATGCAGGGCGTTGAGTTCCGGGCTGAGGGGCTACGGCCAGGTGCGGGATGGGCAGGCGGGAGGGACTGGAGGCCACGAGACTGGGGAGGCTGGGTTGAGGGCCCGGGGGGGCGAGGAGGAGAACAGAGCTGGATGGGGGCAGTGGGGACAGAGAAGGAGGGCCAGCGCCTGGCACACGGTGGGGTGGAAGGCCTCAGGGCCGATGCCTTGGGCCATTAGACTCTCGTGTCCGGGGGGGGGGGGGGGGGGTGTCTCCCGAGCAGGGCAGGCCAGGCATCTTCTGGGAGGCTCAGTGGGTCCTTGGCCAGCTGCCTGTCGTGTTGGCCGTGGAGCCCACTGTCTGTTTCTCCTGCAGGCCTCTGACCCAGCTCAATAGTTACCCCCATGCCTCTGCTCCCATCGAGCGACTGCTGTGGGCCTGGTGTGGGGCACGTGGTGTGGGGACACGGCGGGCTCGTCACCCAGCGAGTGGAAAGGTCACCCCGGGGCCAGGTTTGATTTACAAGGTTGGAAGAGAAGGCACACGGCCCCTGTTCTAGGACACCCAGTGAGGTCCGGCCACGCGGGAATCGGGTGGGGGCTCCGTGGCCTCTACACTCTAGCGCAGACGAGGACAGGGGACCAAAGTCTTGGCTGGAGGACTGGCAGATCCAAAGGACCGGAAGGGGGAATGATGCTCAGCGCGCTGGGGAGATTTGGCTGGAGGGTGGGGTGCGTGGGGAAGGGGGGATTGGAACAGAAAAACCTCTGCAGGGCTGAGGTTCAAATCCCAGCCCTGCCCGGAACTTGCTTTACGGTCTCCGCCAAACCACTTCCCCTTCCTAATCTTCCTTTTCTTATCTGTAGCCGTCATAACACGGAGGGACATCCCAACCCTACCCCGTTCATGCCTCAGTTATTTATCGGATACTGATTCATTTATTGAGCGGTTGCTTGTTCTGGGCTCAGAGGGCACGGTCGTGAGGTTTGGAAAGAGGCCTGCAAAGAGAGCAGACTTTGGGCATCTCTAAAGGCCCGACAGGGGATTTTTGAAGGGCTGGGTACCGAGAACCACTGAGGCAGGGAAAAGGTCATAACAAAAGCTCTTTGGGAACCCCCACATTCATTCAGTTAGTCAAATACTGGCTCAGCACCAACCATGTTCCCCCAGGGCCTCCTGGGGTGGGGCGATGACCCTCGATTTGCAGGTTGTAAACGCTGGGAGAGGGGGGAGGTCTGGGGGAGGGGGACACCCTCATATTTATTCATGTATGCAGTCACAGACTGTTTCAGGGACTCCTGACAGGCACAGGATCCGTTTTCCTGTCGCGTAAACTGGGGAGGAAATTTCTCCAAGTTGCTGTCAGACCAAAGACTGAAATAGCACTGCCCACTAAAGGGAGCTCGTTTCCGGAGTGGTTATCAGAAGCCAAGCGCTTAACCTAGATTATCCCTTTGAATCCTCAGGTGCGATTAAAACCATGGGGTAGAGATTACTATTATCCTCATTTGACAGATGAGGCAACCGAGGCTCAGGCGGTGAAATCCGCCGCCCAAGGCTCGGAGAGAGCCAAGGCCCAGGCACTTGGCCCCCAGTCGGCCTGATGGTAACTGACCACCTCGGAGCGCCCACGCATTGGGCGCATCTGCCTAGCAACCAGTGACATCACCAAGCCCACACCCACACTCAACCTTTGGGGGGGAAATGACATCATCACTGAGCAGTAAAGTGACTAAAAGGTGCTGAGGGCTTACTGTGTGCCCCTCCTCTGGACACACACAATGCCCAGCGTTAGCTCTATTACCGTGTCTGGCCACGATAATTGTAGGAGGGCCCGGCTGACTCGGCTGATGGAGGACTCCGGGTCTCAGGGTTGTGAGTTTGAGCCCCGTGTTGGGTGTAGAGATTACTACTTAAAAAATAAAATCTCTTTTTTTTAATTTTTAAAAAATCTGTATTTATTTTTGAGAGAGAGAGACAGCGTGTGAGCAGGGGAGGAGCAGAGAGAGAGGGAGACACAGAATCCGAAACAGGCTCCGGGCTCCGAGCCGTCAGCACGGAGCCCGACGCGGGGCTCGAACCCACGAACTGTGAGATCATGACCTGAGCCGAAGTCGGACGCTCAAGCGACCGAGCCACCCAGGCACCCCGAAAATCTTAAGAAAGCCCCCAAACAGGAATTCTCGCCCAGATTTATTGAATGCAGGGCTCCATTTTAATATTTTTGTGTCTATTGATGCATTATATTTTCCCACTGTCCTTATTTTTTAACAAAATTAGCAGGGGTTCTCTCTCTCTCTGCCGCTCCCCTGCTTGCTCCCCCCCCCAAAATAAACAAACATTTGAAAAGAAACATCAGTGGTTTTAAGGTGAATAGATAAATAAATGGTTAAAAAATAAAATGAAGACAGGTGTTTTAATGGGAAAGGTTCCCCCCCCCCCCGCCCCCGTCCCCTTTACTGCTTTGTTTATTCATTCACTGAATACTCTGTTAAAGTAAAACACGGATCTTTGGTCAACAACTCAAGGAATTTGCAAGGTAGGCATACCGCCACCAGACCCCCTTCTGCCCCCACCCTGTCAGCCCCTCCTCCCAAGGATAACTGCCACCTGCCTTCTAGCACCTTCTACCTTACTGTCTTGTACTTGAACTTCCCATAATTGAAATCATGGGGTCTGGACGCTCGTGGCTCATCTTTGGCTCAGCCCCTTGTGTTTCCGAGTTTTCGTCCATGTGGACCCCACCCCTCTTTATATAACAAGAATATCTATGTAACAGCCTCTTTACTATCCCGAAATGCAACCCACAGGCAGTGTAACCTACTTACACACATACTCCCCCCCCCCCATTTCAATGTATTGTCCTCCGTGTATTATAGCGGGACACCAACGCAAAGTAGCACGGTGTCCCGGCTCAGAACTCAGATCGAGTTCTGCGGGGGGAGGGAAGCTTACACCGCTTGGAAGGGGGTCCTCCTTAAGGCGAGGAACCAATGTGTGCGACTCCAAGCCTAGGTGGGGGGGAGGGATGTTGATTTAGGGGGAGGGAGCAAGTGACAGCAACTTGTCTCATTTTGAAAGCTGACAGACCCTCCTAACGTTCCAGAAAAATGACACAGAGTACCTTTCTGGCTTCATCCCCTTTGAACCTGTGTCTCCTCCTCCCGCACATACTTTCACGCCAGATGCCCTAGGACAGGTGAGGCGGTGATGCGACTTCTGGGAATTCTTCTGGGAATTCCTGCAGCCAGCCGGCCTGCACTAATGCGACCACGCTCCCTGACTGCGGACCTGATAAATACCCCCAGGGAAACTCGGTAAAAAGTATCCCCACCTCTGGGTTTTTTTTAATGGTTATTTATTTTTGAGAGAGAGAGAGAGCCCGTGGGCACCCAAGTGGGGCAGGGGCAGAGTCAGAGGGAGACAGAGGGTCTGAAGTAGGGGAGGGGCAGGGGAGGGGGCGGACAGAGGATCCAAAGCTGGCTCTGTGCCAGGTCCCCCAAATGCCCACCCCCTCTCCCATGCCAGGGGCAGGGGACCCCCCGGGGGGAAGCTACGGTGGAAAGACACAGTGGGGTACGTGGATTGCTTTTAAAACAGCTCACCCGGGAAAATGTTACTTCCGGGTATGGCCCTGTGGTCACTTGGTGGGGCTTTTTCGGAAAGGCAGCTCAAGTGAGGGGCTGAAGCTTAACACTGTTTCAGTTGCAGGGGTGGGGGGGGGTGCCTGGCTGGCTCACTCGGTAGGGGTGCCACGCTTGAGCCTGAGGGTTGTAAATTCAAGCCCCGCCTTGGGGTGTAGAGATTACTTAAAAATAAAATCCTGAGAAAGAAAATAAATCAATAAAAGCATGTGTTAATTTCTTCAAAAAAAATTAAAAAAAATAAAATCCTGGGAGCACCTGGGTGGCTCAGGCTGTTGGGCACCGGACTCTTGATTTCGGCTCAGGTTGCGATGTCCCGTTTCATGAGTTCAAGCCGCGCGTTGAGCTCTGGGCTGGCAGTGGGGATCCTGCTTGGGACTCTCTCTCTCTCTCTCTCTCTGTCCCTCCCGCACTTGCGCCCGTTCTTTCTCTCTCTCAAAATGAGTAAATAAACCTAAAAAAATGAAAAGGGCATCTCAGCCTCATGGTGACCCCTGGATGGGGTTTCATAAGTGGGCTTTGCCAGCCCTGTGGCCTTGCACAAAAGAGTGGGCACGACACATAATTTCTGTGGCTTCGATTTCCTCGTTGGTAACATGGCGGGGGGGAGGGGGTGACTTCGCCTCTCCCTCGAGGGTTGGGCCAAAGAATCGATATAAGGAAAGCACTTAGCCCCAGTTTGCAGATGTGAAGTGTTCCATGTTCCACCGGCTGTGTGGCTTTGGGAAAGTCACCCAACCTCTCTGTGCCTCGCTCTCTTCATTCCTTAAAGGCGGATGCTAATCACTGTCACCGCATAGGATTGTTGTGGGGTTCTGGTAAACCATTCCCAGTTGGCAGATGAAGAAATGAGGTTCAGGGAAAGTTTGTCGCCAGGATTCTCTAGCTAGCGGGGTACCCCTCCCCCATCTCCCTGCTCACCGTCCCTCCTGCCCTGACATTTCTCTGCCGCCGCCCCCCCCCCACGCCCCCGGGGGTGACCTCAGTCCTCCTCTCCTCCCCGGTCCTCACGGTGTCTCCCCCATATTCCTACAGCCAGAAGTTGTCAGGCGAATACTTCAGGTACAAGGGGATCCCCTTCCCCGTGGGCATCTACTCACCGGAGAGCATCCGCATGGTCGAGAACGCTGATGTGCAGGACAACGACATCTTCATCATCACCTACCCCAAGTCAGGTACCTGCTGGGAGGGGTTGCTGGGGGTGGGGGTGGGGAGGTGGCCATAGAGGCTGAGAAGGGAGCACCCAGGGGAAGGAGGCAGAGGAAAGAGTGGGGGGAAGGCCTGAATCTGCTCAGAACCTGGAGCTTGGGCGTTTGCACTCGCGGACCCTTCCGCTAGGTGTCGCTCTTCCTCCCCCCCACAACCAAGTGGGCTCATCGTCCTCGGGGAAGCCTTCCCCGGGGCCTCCGGGGCTGCAGCACCTGTCCCCACCCTGTCCCGCTCTATCCCCTAAACTCGCCTCTACTCTTCTCAGCCCTTGTCGCCACCGGCCACTTGGCTGTGTTTTTGGTTGTTGATTTAGCCTCCCGTCTCCCCCCACCCCCCACTAGAACAGCTCTTGGAGGACAGACAGCTTAGTGTGCCTGGGTCGCGGGTGTATTCTTGGAGCCTAAGTCGGTGCCTGGCACCCATTCAGTAAATATTTGCGGAAGGAAGTGGGGGCGGAGGGAGGGACGATCTTCATTTTCTCCCTCCCTCCCCGAAACGCTGCTTATTCTCTGCCATGGGTGCAGACGCGGCTGTGAACTGGGGCGACATTTGTCAGTTTCTCCGGCGAGACAGGCTTTATGTAAACCCGCGCTCACTCCTTTGACTATATAATTAGGGTTGGGGGGGGTAACCTCGAGGAAAGGTGCAGAGAGCGTTGAATGTAGGTAACAAGAGACCGTCTGGGGGATGAGCGCAGGCTTTGAGGGGGAGAAGATGTTCGTGCGGAGATCTGGAAGCCGCAGAGGCGTTTGAGTGGGAAAGGGTGTCCTAGACGACGGAGGAATGGCACACGCCAAGGCCCCGGGGGTCGGGGGAGGCTTGAGGGAATCGAAGGAACAAGAGGGGATCAATGAGGCTATGGTGCAGGGGGCAGTGAAAGAGGCTGGGAATTGGGGGGGGGGGGGCGCCCGGAGGATGAAACATCCCTACTTCATGTCTTTGTCAGAATGTGTTTGAAAATTTTCAAAATATGGCTCTCCGATAGAGTTCTGTGAGGGGTCCTTTTTGAGATATTCACGTACCATGTGGTTTATCCATTTTAAAGTGTACGGTTCAGGGCACGTGGGTGACTCTGTTAAGCATCTGATTTCGGCTCAGGTTATGATCTCACGGGTCGCGAGTTCGAGCACCGCACCGGGCTCTCTGCTGTCAGCCCAGAGCCCGCTTCAGATCCTCTCCCCTCTCCCTCTTCCCCTCCCTGCTTGTGTTCTCTCTCTCTCTCTCTCTCTCTCTCTCAAACAAATAAACATTAGGGGGCGCCTGGGTGGCTCAGTCGGTTAAGCGGCCGACTTCAGCTCAGGTCATGATCTCTCGGTCCGGTCCGTGAGTTTGCGCCCCGCGTCAGGCTCTGTGCTGACAGCTCAGAGCCTGGAGCCTGTTTCGGATTCTGTGTCTCCCTTTCTCTGACCCTCCCCTGTTCATGCTCTGTCTCTCCCTGTCTCAAAAATAAATAAAACGTTTAAAAAATTAAAAAAATTTTTTATTAATAAAATAAACAGATAAAATAAGCATTAAAAAATCTTTACAAAATAAAGTGTACAATTCTATGGCAGTAATGTATTCACGGATTTGTGCAACACGTCACCACAATCCATTTTAGAACGTTTAGAACAAGATACGCATCAGCCATCACTCCTCAAACCCCACCTCCCCGACCCCAAACCTTAGGCAACTCTGACTCTATGGATTTGCCTTCACGTCTGGCTTCTTTCATTTAGCATGTTTTGGGGGCTCATCCATGTGGTAGCGCGGGTCAGGGCTTTGTTCCTGTTTATGGCCAAGTACGGTGCATACTATTTTTCCTTTCTTTTTTAACGTTTATTTATTTTTGAGACAGAGAGAGACAGAGCATGAACGGGGGAGGGTCAGAGAGAGAGGGAGACACACAGAATCTGAAGCAGGCTCCAGGCTCTGAGCGGTCAGCACAGAGCCCGACGCGGGGCTTGAACTCACGGACCGTGAGATCGTGACCCAAGCCGAAGTCGGACGCTTAACCGACCGAGCCACTCAGGCGCCCCATTTTTTTTTCATTTTTTTAATGTTTAGTGACTTTTGAGAGACAGAGAGACAGAGCACGAGTGGGGGAGGGGCAGAGAGAGAGAGGAAGACGCAGAATCTGAATCAGGCTCCAGGCTCCGAGCCGTCGGCACAGAGCCCAACGCGGGGCTCGAACTCTCGGACCGTGAGATCATGACCTGAGCCGAAGTCGGACCCTTAGCCAACTGAGCCTCCCAGGCGCCCCCTGGGCCTACCGCTTTTTTGTTTATTCATTGGTCAGTTGATCAACACTTGGGTTGTCTGCGCTCTTTGACGGTCAGGAGTAATGCTTCTAGGAACATGGCCATTCATTTCCATTTCCCTCAGAGTTCTGAGTTTTGAGAGACACATACGGTCATACAACCCCCATCGCAACCAAAATACAGAACCGCTCCCTCACCCCCAAAATCCCTTCGCACCCGTTCGTGGTCTGCTCCTCCCTCACCGCCAGCCCCCGGCAACCATGGCGGCTTACGCCCCCCCCCTCCCCCGAGTTTTGCCTTTTCCAGAATGTCACACAGATGGGCTCATACTGTGTGCATCTTTGGAGACCGATTTCTTTCACTCAGCATATTCTACTTTCGATTCATCCAAACTCTTGGATTTTTTTTTTCTTTTTTTTTTACTGCCGAGAAGTATTCCATTCTATGGATGGACTGTGGTATATCCATTCATCTCTTGAAGGACATTGGGGTTGTTCCCAGATTGGGGTAGGTATGAATGAATACACCTGCTAGGAAGCTTTGTGTACAATTCCACGCATGCAGATGTGTTTTCATTTATCTTGGGTAAATCCTTAGAAATGAGACTGTTGAGGGGCACCTGCGTGGCTTAGTTGGTTAAGTGACCGACTGCGGCTCAGGTCACGATCTCTTGGTTCACGAGTGAGCCCCACGTGGGGCTCTGTGCTGACCGCTGGGAGCCTGGAGCCTGCTTCGGATTCTGTGTCTCCCTCTCTCTCTGACCCTCCCCCGTTCATGCTCTGTCTGTCTCTGTCTCAAAAACAAATAAACATTAAAAAAAAAATTTTTTTTAAACAAGTGAGGGAGGATTAAACTACCAAGAGGTGAAGAGAGCCCCAGGGGACACAGGAAGAGCCCATACAGGGATCAGCCAGTCCCCTTGGGCTGAAGCAGAGCCCCCAAGGAAATCTGCCGGGGGGGGGGGGCGGTGGCGGAGGGAGAAAGGGTCACTGGGGGTCCGCGGCACTGCTGGCCGCTGTCCGGTCACGAGAGCAGTAGGGGAAGGGCCCGGGAGAACCTGGAAGGGAACCCCGTCCTCCTGCGGGGTTCCTCCAGCGCCCTCTACTGGCCGCTGCCGGAGAACCGTTCACAGGGTCTGGCCCCAATATCCCAAAACAGGGCAACCAAGAATGAATTTGGAGGCGAGAGGCAACCCATTAAGAACCCGGGCGGGGTTATTGTTAGAATCCAGGGAACTAGAGGGGCGCCTGGCTGGCTCAGTCGGCGGAGCGTGTGATTCTTTGACCTGGGGTTCGTGGGTTCGAGCCCCACGTTGGTCACGGAGATTACTTAAAAAAAAACAAAAAAACCCCACAGAGAATCCAGGGCAATATGATACTAATGACAGGTGATTGTCAATATTATTATTATTTTTTTCTATTTCTCATCTGACCTGCCTATATCCTCGTGCAATCCGGACGTGCGAACTGGGCCATTTGATGAGATCCCTTCCTGCTACGTGACACACGGGTGTCCCCACAGAGATCAAGGGGCTCCTCCCGAGAAGGGGCAGTGAAGAGAGCTGAGATTTTAAGTCCAGATGCCTGGATTTAATTCCAGCTCCCTCTGTGTTTGGACACGATGCTTCTGTCCTCATCCGCGAGCCGCGGAATCTCAGACACGAAGGCCTGCTAGAAGCTTCTGTGTCATTTATTCAAACTCCAGTTGGTGGAGGGATGGAGGGAAGTTGGGGGAAATCCAGGCTGCCTCAGGCACTCTGGCTCCTTCCATCTCATGGCCTGCCATCCCCGGGAGCCCCAGTTTCCACTGGGTCCCCGCATCCAGCCAGCAGAGAGGGAAGAAGAGAGAGTGGCGGGGGGAGGGGGGGACACGTAGGAGGTGTTTATGGGCCAGCCCTGGAAATGGCTGCCACCTGCACTTCCTTGGCCAGAACTCGGTCACACGGCCCCACATGTAGCTGCCGGAGAGGCCGGAGAAGTGGGGTCCCCTCATCTCCCTGGTGGGGAAAGGAAATGGGGTCGGGTGGACAGCCAGCCGGTCTCTGTCACTTCCTCGCCTCGCCGCCAGCTGTGAGGCTCTGGGCCGTCAACCTCCGTAGCGAATGGCGCTGTAAAGCCCAACACGACTCTGTCTGTTTCCCCGCTCCTCTCCCCTGCACCCGTCCCCGCCCTTTGATTGATTGGCCCAATTTCTCCTGACAGGGACCAACTGGATGATTGAGATCCTCAGCTTAATCCTAAAGGACGGGGACCCATCCTGGGTCCTCTCGGTGCCCATCTGGAAGCGGGCGCCCTGGTGTGAGACCATCCTGGGTGCCTTCAGCCTCTCGGACCAGCCCAGACCCCGCCTCATGAGTTCTCACCTCCCCATCCAGCTCTTTGCCAAAGCCTTCTTCACCTCCAAGGCCAAGGTGCAGGAGGAGGGAGGCGTGTGGGGGTGGGGGAGCGCATAACCAAGGGGTGAATTCAGCACGGTATTTACGGAGCACCTACTATGTGCCTGATCTGGAACGGCAGTAAATAAACGCGCAGCAATGCCTGCCTCGCAAGCCCACGTTCTAAAGGGTGGCAGGCCGAGAGACTAGAGAAGAAAAATCTCCTCGTGGGCAAAGGTGATGACTTCACGAACAGCCCGCAGGGGTGGGCGAGGAGGGCAGAGGGCGCAGGTGGGAGGCAACGGTGGGCCCCACGGAGTGGGAAGGGGTGGCCCGCGCGGAGGTGAAGAGAAGAGGCTGAGCTGGGGTTGTATGTTGAAGGTGGAACCAGCAGTAGGATTTGTTGGCAGATGGGGCGTGGGTGTGAACCAGATGAGTCAAGGGTGACTCTAGGGCGTTTGGTTTAAGCAACCGGGAAGATGATGCTGATGTCAACTGACTTGGGGAGGCCGGGAGAGAGGCTCGGGGGAAGGCGGGAGCTCTGTCGGGGCCCGTGGACGTCCAGGTGGAGGGTTGCCAGTGGGCAGTGAGGCAACCGAATCAGGATTCGATAGGACACGCGTCTCTGGAATTGGCTGGTCGACACAGAGGTGGACGGGGCCATTAAAGGCAGGAGACTGGTCGCATCACCAAGGAAGCGAGTGTAGACAGAGGAGGCCCCCCGGGACCCCCCCACCCCAGCCCGGTCAGGCTCACGGCTTTGCTGCGAGGAGACCCAGATCTCGGCCAAGCTGCTGCACCCACGGCCGCAGAGAATCCCAGCAAAAGGACCGAGGCTAAAGTCAGTGGCGGAAGGAGGCGTGTGGGTCAGCGTCCAGGTGTCTGTCCCAGAGCAGAGCTGCCTGACCCTCCCGGCAGCGACATGGGATGACACGCGAGCCTTGGCATCCGGGGTGTTTGTCGGGGCGGACCGCCCGGGTGGCTGACCGTGGTCGGGAAGGAGACGGTGGCCAGGAAAGGAGCCATCTGGTGGGGCTGATGCAGGCTTGGTTGTGGAATAGGAAGCTGGTAATCAGCTAGGAGCCAGGGAGTCGGAGCCTTGAACGCCAGGCCCAGAGGCGAAGAGGGTCAGTCAGTGCCTCTCACCTTGATCAACCCCATCCTGAGCCCCCCATGCCTTCCTCCTCCTGTTTTATGTATTTAGAGAGGGGTAGGGAGGGGCAGAAAGAGAGGGACAGAGAGAGTCCCAAGCAGGCTCCATGCTGAGAGCACAGAGCCCAATGTGGGGTTCCATCTTGCCAACTGAGAGATCATGACCTGAGCCGAAATCAAGAGCCGGACGCCCAACCGACTGAGCCACCCGGCGCCCCCCCCCCCCCGCCCCCGTCCTCCGGTCTTAATTCCCTTGAAGCCAACCTGTCACCCCGCCTGGTCCGGGAACAGTCCCCGTGTCCTGCTGGAATGTGGCTGCAGGGAGGTCTCCCCATCCTCTGGGATGAGATGAACTTGATCTAAGCCACTGTTGGCGGGAAAGTCCCCTGAGAAGTCTACCCTGAGGCCTTCCTGCTGCAGGCCCAGAAACAGAGAAGGCTTGGGGGCATGCAGTCTTTGGGGTGGGGTCCTGCCTGTGTGCGACACCTTCTCCCCTCTCCCCAACACCCATACGCAGGCGATCTACATGGGCCGGAACCCCCGGGACGTGGTGGTCTCGCTGTATCATTACTCCAAGATCGCCGGGCAGTTGAAGGACCCCGGCACACCTGACCAGTTCCTGCAGAACTTTCTCAAAGGCGAAGGTGAGGACTGGGGCAGAGTGGGGGTCCGGAAGGGGTGCCCCTCTTGGGCCCAGACAGGAAGGGGGCAGGGGAGGGGGTAAGAAGGAGAGAGAGAGGCAGCGATACAGGGCGTGATTGACAGTGAAGGCGACAGGTGTGTAAGAGACCGAGCGACGATGCCAGACACAGCAATGGGGAGAAAGAAGCGGAGAGAGACTGAGAGGCCCAGAGTGAGCAGGAGACAGAAGGAAACGGAGACAGACAGACAGACACACAGATACAGAGAAGGGAAGAAACAAACAGAGACAGAAATGCAGAAAAGGGGCAGAAACAGAGAGAGATGGGGAGACAAAGGTTCTCTCTCCGGGGGCCAGATGTGGGGGGGGGGGCTTGGGGGAGGCATCCAGCCCCGAGGCACCATGCCCGGGGCCACGTGGGGGGCTAGTCAGGCCCCCACCCCGGTCCCCCAGCGGGGGTGGCCCTGCTGCCCGGCCCTCATCCGCCTGCCCCTCCGCCCCGCAGTGCAGTTTGGCTCCTGGTTCGACCACATTAAGGGCTGGATTCGGATGAAGGGCAAAGAGAACTTCCTGTTCATCACCTACGAGGAACTGCAGCAGGTGATCGCGCGCCCCCACCCCCACCCGGCGCCTCCCTCCCCCTCCCCGCCTCCCGCCCCCTTCCCTTCCCCCAACACACCAGGTACTGGGGGCACAGCGGTGAACAGAGCAGAGTCCTGATCCAGGGAGCAGGAGAGGGGCCATGGGCAAACAAAGAAAACAGATGGCAGCTGGAGAGCAAAGAGAAAAGGCAAGGCGGAAAGGAAGATAAGGAATGTGTGGGGGCACAATTTTAAATAGGGTGGTTGGGGAGGCCTCCGGGAGAAGATAACACTTAAGCAAAGATCTGAAGGTCAAGGACGACCCAGGGGGATAGCTGGTTGGGGGGGGGGGTCTCAGGCAGAGGGAACCCGCCAGTGCAAAGGCCCTGAGGTGACAGCACACGCTTGATGTGTTTCCAAGGGGAGCAAAGAAGGATGTGGCCAGAGCCGCCTGAGTGGGGGTAGGGGTGGGGGTGGGAGACAACAGCAAGGACCTTGGCTTTTCTCTGAGGAGGTGGGAGCCAGGGGTGGGCCCTGAGCAGGCGAGGCAGTAGGAAAAGCACGGAACCCGGAACCGTGGCGCATGGGGAGTGAGCTCCAGGGATGGCTGTGGCCTGGAAGGCAGAAGGGAGCCGCAGAAGGAAACAGCCTTTGGAGTCAGACGGGGATCCTGTCTGGACCCCACCAGACGTCCCCGGAGCAGGCACCTGGGAGAGAGATGCCTTCCGGCTGGGGCAATCACGGAGAGTTCCCTGGAAGAAATGCCGTGCCAGATTGCCCACTGCCTTGCCCCGCTGCGAGGAGGATGCCGGGCTTCTGGGGGCACAGCCCCCAGCGAACACGCCCAGCCATTCCAGGTCCTTAACAAAGATGTTTCCAGAAGCTGGGCACCCGAGAGGGTCCCCTTACATGCCCCTTCCCCAAGCTCCGCAGACATGTTTCCTTCTTGTATGTACACGTCGTGGATTTTATTTTATTTGGCGGGGGGGGGGGGGGTGGAGAGAGGGGGAGACACAGAATGGGAAGCGGGCTCCAGGCTCCGAGCTGTCAACACAGAGCCCGACGCGGGGCTCGAACTCCCGAACCGTCAGACGGGAGTCGGACGCTTAACCGACTGGGCCACCCAGGCGCTCCTCATGTATTATTATTATTTTTTTTTTGGATGCTTTCTGCCGGTACTTTTTGGAGGGGGAAGCACCTGAATGTTTGTGTCCGACAAAGCAGTTAACGTCCCCCCAAATCTCTCAGAGCCTCAGACGTCCCATCCTTAAAATGGGCGGGAAAATGCCAGCTCGTGAGGTTGCCGCAGGGAGCCCCCGGCATAGCACGACCATCTGACAAGGTACCCCAAAGTGTTAATATAGTGCGCAAAGTAAAAGCGACTAGGTCCCGAGGCAGGACCTGTGGGATCGGCAATAACGAGAATACCACGCACCAAACACCTCACTTAATCCTCAGCGTGTGGACAGGCGAGTCACAGATTAGCTAGAACCACCTACAGCTGCCCATATTGGACCCGTTTGGATCTGCAAAAAATATAATTGTATAGGGTGCACCCCAATATTGTTAGTACCCCCGTTTTATGGAGGAGGAAGCTGGGGGACAGTTGACAACCTGCCTGAGTCTTTTGCCCACCCCGGTAAACGTCTTTTGATGGAAAGATCCAGACAAGATGTTTGGCCTTAACCGCCACCCCCCCATCCCCTCCCCCACCCCCCGCTTTGTTTTATTTTGTTTTGTTTTGTTTTGTTTCATCGAGCTTTTTTCTCCAAAGCCAAAAACTGGGCCATGCAGCCTGGCAGAGCTTCTGGGCTGCCCCTGGCGTGTGAGGAACCGCACACATGTTAGAATTTCTGGGACACGCCGGTGGTTCAAGAAGATAAAGGGATGTAGGGTTGCGAAACCAGGAATGGCCTGGAAAACCGGAGCCGTGGGGCTGGCGGCGCTGACGAGAAGGCTAACTGTCCTGGGCACTAAGTATCAGGGAAGGCGGCGAGACAGAGGAGGGAAGCGTGGGCTTCGGGCACGGAAGTCTGAGTTCCTCCCTAGCTGTGTGACCCTGGACGAGTGTCTTCCCCTCTCTGGGCCTCCATTTACTGACCGGGGTAATGACACCTGTCTGCAAGGCTATTGGCGGGCTTGGCACAGATATACGAGAGAGAGAGTGAGAGAGAGAGAGAGAGAGAGAGGGTGAGGGGCAGAGAGAGAGAGAGGGAGACAGAAGTCCCGAAGTGCGCTCTGTGCTGACAGCACAGATGTGGGGCTCAAACCCGTGGATGGTGAGATCGTGACCTGAGCCGACGTCGGGCGCTCAACGGACTGAGCCCCCCAGGCGCCCCTCAATCCACGTGGCCTGAACGATCGATCGTTGCCAGGAGGAGGGTGATGTTTGAGCTGTATCTGGGTGGGGAAGTTTGCCTGGTGGAGGAGGGTGCCAGGGGGCATTCTCGGCCACCCCCCCACCCCCACCCCCCCCCCCCCCCCGCCAAGGCTGCAGGGAGGAAAATGCAGGGAATGGTTAAGTTCTGGAATTAGAGGCCAGGCCAGGCCAGACCACTTCTGTCCTTGAAAGCCAGGCCTGGGGGCCGGGACTCCTGTCCCAGGGCACTGGGGAGCCACAGGGGGGCCGGGAGCAGCTTTGGGTGTGGGCGCCTGGAGGCAGGGACGCCAGGGAGGAGGCCGAGTCGCGGGTCCACGGGGAGAGGACAAGCCAGGCCCAGTGCAAGGGCGCCGAAAACAGAGGAGGGGATGAGCAGAGGGAGACTGACAGGGGTGTGGGGGGAGGGGGAGTAAGAGAGGGGAGGCCGGGCTGGGAATCTGGTCCTGTGACCCAGTGAGTGAGGCTGCTCTTCCGGGATGGGCACCTGGGGGGGGAGGTGCAGATCTGGAGCACAGACAGGCTGACCCCCACTTCTAACCTGAGTGAGGGGTGATTGTGCACCAGCTGCCCAACTGACCTCTGCCCCGGCTCTGCCCCTTCCCTCCCACCGCGGAACCCTCCGAAACCCCCAGCCTGTGAAAACTCTCGGAAGCCATCGCCCCATCCCTCGGCTTGGTGGTGGGGAAACTGAGGCAAAGCAGCAGAGCCACCCAGACGGCTCTGGGTCGGGGACTCGGACATCCAGATCCTGGGTCTGGTGCTCCTTCCTTGCCTGGGGTCCCCTCCCTCCACCCGGCCTCCCTGACCCCCCTCCCCGGCCCCCGCAGGACCTCCACAGCTCCCTGCAGAACATATGTCAGTTTTTGGGCCGGCCGCTGGCCAAGGAGGCGCTGGACTCCGTCGTGGCACACTCGGCTTTCGGCGCCATGAAGGCCAACGCCATGTCCAACTTCACTCTGCTGCCCCCCAGCCTGCTGGACCAACGCCACGGCGCCTTCCTCCGGAAAGGTGCGGGGGTTCTGGGGTTCCAAGGCTCACCCGGCCACCGCCTGGCTGTGCACCTTGGGGCGGTCATGTCACCTCTCTGGGCCTCGGTTTTCCCAGCTGAAACGTGGGGTCGCTCCGAGCAGCACTGCCTTCCCAAGGTCACGAGGGACCATCCCCCGCCCCCCCAGGGCTTAGCACAGGGCCCGGCATCCAGAGAGCTCCAAACGGCGACAAAATGGCCCTGTCCAAGGCCACAGCCAGGACTGAACCGTCCTGAGGCTATATAGAGTCTTAGTGAATCTTTCTTAGTGTTAAGGTTCAGCCCAGAAACATTCTAGCGCTCGGATTACGGGAAGGGGGGGAGGGAGTGTCTTCGTTCCTATTCCTGCTACAAGACCACAAACTGAGCGGCTTAACACAACCCACGTTTATTCCCTTACAGCTCTGGTCAGAAGTCCCAAATCAGTGTCCCTGGGTTAAAAATCAAAAGTGTCAGGGGGACGGGTCCTTCTGGAGGCTCCAGGGGGGAGAATCTGTTCCCTGCCTTTTCCGTTTCCAGCCCCACACCGACTGCTGGGCTCCTCGCCCCTCACCGGTCTTCGGATCAGAAGGGTGGCAGTCTTCCAATCCCAGACTCTAAGCCTCCCGCCTCTTTTGCTTTTTCTTTTTCTCCCTGTGTTTGTTTTGAGAGAGACCAAGAGGGAGCAAGCGGGGGAGGGGCAGAGAGAGAGAGAGAGAGAGAGAATCCCAAGCAGGCTCCGCACCGTCCATGGGGGGGGGGGGGGGGACTCGAACTCACAAACCATGAGATCGTGCCCTGAGCCCAGAGCAAGAGCCGGACACTCAACCTGAGGGAGCCACCCTCCTCCTCCCCCTGGGCGCCCCTCCCCCTCTTCTTATAGGGACCCTTGTGGGTCTGCCTGGATAAACCTCCATCCTTAACCAATGACACCTGCAAAGCCCCTCTTGTAAGGTCACATATTCATAGGTTCCAAAGACCAAGACGTGGACATGGGGGGGGGGGGGATTATTCAGCCTATCACAGGGAGCCCCACCCCCACCCCTCACTAGGGGGCGTCATGTAATTCAAAATACTGCCATCCAACTGACATTGGCCCCAGGTGAGAAGCACGAGGCCGGCCCGGAGGGCCCCCCCCCCCCACCGGCGCCCGCCTGGGCCCGTGGAAGGGGCAGAGGCCACGCCCCTCGCCTGCTGGGTCGCCCCGAGGGTTAAGGAGGGAAACCGAGGAGGCCAGGGCCACCCTTCCGCGCGTTCCCTGGCACGGGCGTGTGGGTACTGCCCCAATGGCAGAGCCATCACGGAGGGAGCGTGGGTGTTGCGGGAGCCCCGGAGTGAGGATGCTTTTTCCAGCCAGAGAGGTTAGGGACAGGGAGCCAGGAAATGCTGGAGCGGGAGGGGGAGGTTCTGGGCAGAGCGATTTAAGGGGTCAGGGGGTAAAGCTGGAGGAGGAAGGCAACAGGTCTACTGAAAGGAGAGGCGGGGTGGGGGGGGGGAGCCAAGGGAAGGAGGGGGCACAACGGGTGCCCAGGGGTCTGGCCAGGTGACTGGAGGCCAGCGTGAGAGGCAGCCATCAGTAGGAGGTAAAAGGGCAAAAACGTGGAGATGAAAAGGGAGCGGGGAGGTGCTCCTGGCCAAGGCCCGGAGGTGGGCAAGAGGGTGCTGGGATGTGGGGCGCGGGGGATGACCCCGCCGGGCCTCACCTCGCCGCCCCTCCCCTCTCGCCGCCCCTCCCTCCCCTCCAGGGGTGTGCGGCGACTGGAAGAACCACTTTACGGTGGCACAGAGCGAAGCCTTCGACCGCGTCTACCGGGAGCAGATGCGGGGGCTGCCCACCTTCCCCTGGGACGACCCCGAGGACGCCAGCCCGGACCCCGATCCCAGCCCCACCCCAGCCCAGGCCTCCGAGCACCCCCCGGACCTGTGACCTTGAGAATAAACGCATCGCTCCTGCCCCGACTCTCGATGCGCTCTGGAGGCGGCGCGCCGGTGGACGGCCGGCAGGGGGCGCGCGAGGGGAGGAGGCCGCCGAGGTGGGGGGACCCCCACGCCGGGCGCCTGGCTCCCCCAGGGAGTCTGAGGGAGGAGGGGCCCAGGACTGGATTCCTGGGTCTGCGGCTAGGCTGTGAAAATGCAAGATTCTGGCATAAAGCAGCTTTATTGTGAGCAGAGGTAAAGGGAGCCCCAACAACTCGCCCCTTGGCACCCAGAAAACAGTCCCAGGGCCCTGACCGGTCCCCCAGCAGGGGTCCCCACCAATTTCCTGTCCCTCATTATTAAGCCCCACTCCCTGGACTGGATTCTCTCCTCTCCTCTGCTAAGCTCAGTTTACCCACAGCTCCGGAGCCTGATAGATTCAGAAGGCTCCCCACCCTGTCCCAGGGACGCCCCACCTTCGCCCCCACGCGACGCCGGCTCGGGGGCCACTCGGCCAGTCCCGTCCTCAGACAAGTTCCTGCCTGGCCGCAATTGGATATGCCCTGTCCCGGGATGCCAGCGGGTCGACACTTTCTGCCCATTTTCTGAACTGCGACACTGGCATCTAGACTGAGCACTGGGCTTGCCCGAGTTCTAGAACAAAGAGGGAAACATCCCTGCCGCTTCCCGGACACCGAGGCCAGAAGCCTTGTCCAAGGCACCACACGGACGGGGGACGGGGGGCTGGGAGGTGACCGTCGACAGGCCCGTCCCGGGTGGCTTTGGCTCCCGTCAGGGTCGCCCCCTGAGTCCTGCCTGGGCAGCCCAGTCTGGCTGCTGGGTGCCTCGGGGCTCCTGCAGTTTGGAGGTGGCATCCTCACCAAACCTCCTTCTCGTCGGGGACAGATGGCGGCGGGCAGGGAGGACGGGGAGGGGGCCGCCTGAGGGCTGGGACCGGCCCAGAGGACGGGGTTCTGTCTCACCCCAGGGGGCCCCTCCCATGCCGCGCTGCCTCATCAGGGCCTTCGCGGGGGTGTCCTTGGAACACCAGGATTTCTTGAGCTGTGGAGGGAAAGACAGGGAGGTGAGAGAAGGTGCTGGGGGCCGAGTCCAGGCAAGGGGAGGCGTGTGTGTGCAGGGAGGCCTCGGGGGGGGGGGGTGGGCCCGGGAGCTGTGATCCCCCCCTGCAACTCTAGACTTGAGGAGAAACAGGAAGCTGCCAGCAGCTGCCTGGGGGGAGTAAATATTTGCCGAGGGAGGTGATGCTGGGTGAGGGTGGCTCAGGACCGGGTGGAGGCGAGGACCTTGCCCCTGCTGTGCCCATCCCCACCTCTCCCCTGGACCGGAAACGAGGGAGGGAGGGGATTCCTGGGACATTTCTCCCTCCCCCTCCGAAAAGGTCCCCACTGGTTCCCACTTCGCGGATGGGAAAACCGAGCCTGACGGGGGCGCACAGCTCGCGGAGAAACTGTGCCCCAGTTCTGCCGGCATCCATGGCCCCCTCCCCATCCCGGCTCTGCTCTCACCCTCTCGACAGCCCCCTTTACAGCTGGGGGCACTGAGGCTCCCCACCCAGGATCCCAGAGAGTTAGTGTAGGCTGTGTTGGAACCCCGGTGTCTAAGCAGCTGGGGAGGGGGGCGCCAAGACCCCCTCAGAGCTCCCCAAATCCCCTCCCCAGCACCCCCATGACGCTTGAATCTGAGAAGCCAGGGGCAGAGCATTTAAAAGCTTCACCCGGGAGGCAACCAGGGCCGAGTTCCAATCTCTCCCTGGTGCCTCGGTTTCCTCACCTGCGAAATGGGCGGGTGCAGAGTTGTAATAACATTCCCCCACCCCACCCCCCCCCGCCAGAGGGTTGTGGCAGAGGTCCCACCTAGCCACCCCTGGGAAAGCGCCCGGCGTGTGGCAAGGTGCCCCCAAAAGATGGTTGCTTGGAACTCTGGGCAAGTTACTTGACCTCTCTGGGCCTCAGCTTACCCCTCTGTAACAATGAACGTGAGAAGACTAGTAGCTCACTGACCTGGGGTGAGGTGAGGCCACGAACTCAGTAAAAATAAATTCCACTTCGCGGATTTACCGGAATGATGATTGTTCTAGTTCATCTGCCCCTCACTGACTCCCTCCCGCCGAACTGAGCATGGGGACCACTGCTGGGCCCATTTGCTAGACGAGAACATGGAGGTTCAGGCAAATTTCTGCCCCCCCCCCCCGCCCCCGGCTCTCACAATTGGCGTGTCGTGCCCGGATTTGCACCCAGGGTGGCTCCCGGGGTCTGTGCTCCGGGCCGCCCAGCGCTCACCCCTGCCTGGCACGCAGTAGGGCCACACCCCTCTGAGGTGGGTGTTACTACAGCTCTGGACCCGCCCATTTCACAGATGAGAAAACTGAGGCGCCAGGGAGAGACTGGAACTCGGCCCTGGTTGCCTCCATCCTTTTCCAGCTATCCCTGTTCTCTCTCAGGCCACCCGCCAGGTCTCACCTCGTTGTCACCGTCGCTGGAGCCGGACAGCTGGGACAGGCGGCTCAGGTCCCACAGGGAGTGGCTGGGCCGGGCGGGGGGGCTGCTGGGGGTCCGCGCGCGCTGGACACTCCTCAGGATGTCGCTCAGCGCCGGCCCTGGGGCGGCCGGGGTCTCCTGCCTGTCCCCGTCAAAGACTCGGCAGGCAGCCAAGCGTTGGGCCAGCGGGCCATCGGGCGGTGGCGGTGACACGGGGGCCACAGAGCGGCGGCGGGCCACACGGTGGGGGTTGTGGGCCAGCTGCAGCCCCCCCACGATGCTGACGAAGGGGCCCGAGGTGGGCGCGGACGGGAGTGGCCAGGAGGCCGCATACAGTGTCCGGAACTCTCGGCTGAAGGCGGCAGCAATCTCGCCGGTCAACAGGGTCACCAGGCCTCGGTGCAGGCGGGAGTCGCTCCACGTGAAGCTGGGGGGCACGCAGGGAGGGGTCAGGCTCTCCGTGCAGCCCCACGGGCCCCGCCCGGACTCCATTACCAGTCCCCACCTGGTCCCAGGGCAGGCTGTGTGACCTCAGGCAAATCCTGCAACCTCTCTGGCCTCGACATCCCCCTCTGTAGAATGGGAACGACTCACGTACCTACCCAGAGGGCTGACGTGACCGCTACGTGAGTTAAGACACTTAACTTTATCTTAAGGGACTCTGCCCCCTCCCCAACCAAGGCTGCATCAGTGCCTCGGTTTCCCCATCCGGAAAGAGATGGGATGTGTTTTCGGACTCCACAAGTCCTGTCGTCGGGCTCGGCTGCTTCCCATATAACGACTGCCATTTGTCAAGCACTTGTGTGGCCGCTCCGTGCCTCTGTCTGCTTGTCTGTCATACGGAGCTCGAATGTAGGGAGACTGGAACGAGGGAACAGGGGGTTGAGCCCCGGGCACGGTGGCCAGCTCTAAAAGCCTGCTGGCTGTGGTCAGCGGTGTCCCCATCGCCCCTGTTGTCACGATGGTGGCGTTTAAAGCATCTGGCTAAGGCCTTGGCGCATAGCAGGTGCTCAGTAAATGCCCTCTTTGGAATCACACGAACCTGGGCTGCAATCCTGGCCCAGGGGACCTTGGACACGTCGCTTTCCCTTCCTTGGTTTGCCCATCTGGAAAATGGGCTCACTGCGGGCTGTGTCTCGTGCGCCTCAGCGGGCACAGCACCCAGTGCCCAGAGAGCGACGACTCAGCCCCCAGGATGGCGAGCGTGGGTCCGATCGTCCTTACCTTGGCAGGGTGGCAGTGTCCTCCCTCGCTCCCTGGCAGGTCAGGGGGCCGTCCTGCCCTCAGATTGTGACACCCCTCCCCCCACCTGTGACCTCACCCCTGGAGCAGCCAGTGGGAACCCTGAGGGGTCTGTGAGGTCACCCCATTCCGCTGCACAGAGACGCCCGTCGGATCGCGCCTGCTGGCTTGTCTCCGTCCCGGGGATCTTCTGAGACCCAAGCGCTCGAGAGCCGTGGTCACGACGGAGCTCCTGAGACGGACACGGAGCGTTGGGAACCGAGGACACTCCAAGTGCTGACCCCGGGAGGCCAGCCCAGGGGCGAAAGTCGTGGGGTGGGGGAGACTCGGGATCCTCATTCAGCGGTTCTGGGAGGCCCAGGAAGCCCACGGCCTGGCTTGGGCACCATCACCCCCGCCAGGCCACCATGGTCCCCGGCTGGCTGCTGCTTCTGGCGATGGCTCTGCCCCCGGGTGCCATGGGCGCCAAGGACTGTGTGTTCTGTGAGCTGACCGACTCCACGCAGTGCCCCGGGACCCACATGCGCTGTGGCGAAGACGAGGACTGTTTCACGGGTCAGGGGGTGGCCCCGGGGCTCGGCCTCATCATCAACAAAGGCTGCGTGCAGTCCACTTCCTGCGGCCACGAGGAGCCCGTCACCTACATGGGCGTCACCTACACCCTCACCACCACCTGCTGCTCCGGCCACATGTGTAACAGGGCCCCCGGTCCCGAAAGCGGCCAGCTGGAAGGGGTCACCGCCGCCGGCCTGGCGCTGGGCCTGCTGCTGTTCCCACATTTGCTGTGACCAACCTGAAGGGCAGGGCCTGGGACTGGTCTCCCGGCCTCACTGCTCCCCGAGCCTCCTGCCTCCACCCCTCCCCCTCATTAAATGCCCAGAGGCCCTGGACAACCTCTCGTGGCCCTGGCCTCATCTGTTCTAGGGCCGTCCACCCGGACCCGGGGGCTCGGCAAAGCGTCCTCAGACCTGATTTGGTGGCGGGGAGCCACGCTCGGTGGGTTTGACTTGTCCCCCTACTGTATTTCATTGGTTCTAAGACGCATCTCTTTTCGCGTTTTGATCAGGATGCTGCTTTTCATCGGTGGCACCTTAGAGTCGATGAAATAGGGTTAAAAACAAAACAAAACAAAACGAAACCAAGAAACCCCGAATAACGACAATAATAAATGACAGCTGATGTTTACGGAAGGCGGCTGATGTGACGTGCCAAGGCACTGTGATCTCGTTGAATCTCCCCAGGCCAAGCTGGGAAGGTAGATTCTTTCCGAAAGGTCCCAGTCTCCACAGTGGCGGGTCCCAGAATGGGTTCCTCGGACGGGCAGCATGGGTAATCAGCGGGAGGAGCTTGCCAGGAATGCTGCTTCTCAGGTCCCATCCCAGGCCGGCTGAATGGGGGCAGGGCCCCGAGATCCACGTTTTGATTCCGCCGCAGGCAGGCCCCAGATTGAAAACCGCTAGCCTAGGCCAATGGTCACCGACCGCGCATGTCTGCCCGTCCCCCCCCCCCCCCAGGGGGCACCCGGCAATGTCCGGAGACACTTTGGCTTGTCATAGTAGGGCAGAGTGGGTGCTATGGTCGTCTACTGGGGAGACACCAGAGATTCAGTTCAGCCTCCTCCAGGGCCCAAGAAAGTCCCCACGACACAGAATCATCCAGCTGTCCCACACGTGAGCACCGTCTCTGTCGAGAAGAAACCCTGCTCCACGGGCCCTAACCACATCATCCCGCTGTGCAGCGGGGGAAACGCAAGCACAGAGAGGTGAAGTCCGTTGCCCAAAGTCACACAGCGAGTAGCTGGTGGAGCTACAGTTTGAACCCAGGCCCTCTGACCCGAGAGTCCCTGCACCCCGCACCCTCCCCGAACTGTGACCTTCGGAGGTAGGTGCTGTGATTATTCACACCTTCCCGATGGGGAAACTGAGGTTCAGAGCAGGGGAGGCACAGAGCTCAGTGTCACCGAGCTAAGAGGTCGAGGAGCCAGGATCCAGGGTCGGGTCAGATCCCAAAGACAGGAGAGAGGAGGGTCACGGACCAGTCCGAGGGCCAGGCCCTTTGCACACCGGCTGTTTTCTTTTTTTTTTTTTTTTTAAATAGATGCTTAGAGAGGCGGAGTCAACTCACTCAGGGCGGAGCTAGGACCCCAAGCCAGGTCCTCCTGGTTTGGAAACCCACACACAAACTGTGGCCCCGCTTTCCAGTTGAGGAGACCCAGGGTTAAAGAGAGGACCCTCCCCCACTAAACCTGCCCCCTGGGGAGGCCTAGCTCCACCCCCAGCTGGTTCTGCCCACCCCCCCTCCTCTACCAGCAAGGGTGTTTCGACCCATTTCACAGACCAGGAAAGCGAGGCTAAGCTGGTCAAAGGGACGCCAGCTGCTCTCTGAGCACACTGGGAGATGGGGACAGGACACCGGGTGGCATCACGAGGGGCAGCCGTACCTGTAGGATCCGGAGATGACCCTCTCGCCGTCCAGCAGCACAAATTTCTCACGCACGTTGCCACTCACCTGCCGTCGCCAGCGGCTCTGGAAACTGCAGCCTCGCACGACCCGGATATCCAGGTTCTGGAACGGAGGGGGCACACCCCTGCTCAGGCCCACCTCGCACGCCTCCGCTCAGCGCACAGGGCCTGGGAGTCCCCTGCTTAGGACTCTGTCCCAGCTTCCCCAGAGTCACCAATATCCGGCCTTGGGGGGGTGGGTCTCTTGGAGGTACCCCTAACTCAGGGGGACTGTGTGGGAAAGCCCGCCCCTGATTCCCCCAATGCCTCGGGCATCAGGTCTCAGCAGATCTTCTCAGCTGGCATCTGCCTCGATGAGCTAGGACCCTGTGGAAGGATCTGCCCCCGCTGCCCCAGCGCCAGGAGGATGGCGACTTGGTCGCCCCCCCACCCCCCACCGGGCTCCTACCTCAGTGGCCCAGGGGTTCACCCCCAGCTGCCGGGCCAGCGTCAGGAAGGCAGGCAGCTGCTGGCGGTCCAGGAGCAGGTAGACAGGCACCCAGCGGCGTGTGGCGGCGTCTAACAGGTCCGAGAGCAGGTCTGGGTCAGTGAAGATGTCCATGACCACGGCCACTAGCTGGGGGGAGGGGTGGGGAAAAGGGCTGTGGATGGAGCCTGGAGCTCTGTGGACATTTGGGAGTGGGGGGGTGGGGCCCTGGGGGTGAGGTGCTCTGGGGGTGGGAGTTGAAGGGCCTGGCTTCCGTGGGATGTTCAGAGGACTGCGGGAGAGACCCCCCCCCCCCCCGCCCAGACCCACACTCCTGCTCATACAGTGCCTAGACGTGGATGAGGAAAAGCCTGGCTTTCCTGGAAAACTGTCATCCTAATCACAGCTGCAGTGGTGAATGATGTCCCCTGAGCTGTGACACACTGCATGGTGGCCCCCCCCCCCCCCGCGCTCCAGGGCTCAGTGGGCTGGATGCCCGGGCAGGGCACCTGTGGCCAACTGCACAGCTGGGTCCTTGGGGGTGCCCTGGATACCCAGAGCTCCCCTGGGGACTGGGGTGCTGAGCACCTGGAAATACGTAGCAATGATGACTCCTGATCACCGGCCAGGACTCCTTGGTCCAAATCCCTGCTCGGCCACTCACCGGTGAAGACACTTAACCTCCCGTGCCTCAGTTTCCCCATCTCCTCACTTGGTTAAAATGCGTCCCAACCTCACAGGACCCTCCTGAGGGTCATTAAATGTTAACCCGCGCAAAGCACTTAAATGTGGGAGCCGGCAGGCACAAAGACCAGGCTAGGGGCGCCTGGGTGGTTGAGCCTGTGACGTGGGCTCAGGTCATGACGTCACGGCTCGTGAGTTCGGGCCCCGAATTGGGCTCACTGCTGTCCGCACAGAGCCTGCTTTGGGTCCTCTGTCTCTCTCTCTTTCTCGCTCTCTGCCCCTCCCCTGCTCACTCTCTCTCTCTCTTAAAAATAAAATATATATTAAAAAAAAAAAAAAAGAGTAGGCTACCTAGGGGGGGCTGCAGGGGGGAATCTGGGGTGGAGGAGGTGACTGAGCCAGGGGGTTATAGTTAAGTCCCAAGGGTCGTGGATGCCTAGGGGTACCCAGGAGAGAGGGTGAGGAGGAGGTCTGAGGGATAGGGACACCTGAGTCATCGGGGCGGAGCCATGTGGACCCACAAGTCCCAGGAGGGCATGGCCAAGATGCCATGGGCCCTAGGGGACGTGCACTCCCAGGGGCGGGAGCTGGCGTGTGAGGACGCGCGGGCCTGGGGAGTGGACACCGGGCCCCCCGAACCCCCACCTTGCGGGCGGCCTGGATTTCCTGGCGCACCAGCTCCTTGAGGGGCGGGTGGCCCTCGTCGGGTGGCTGGGTGAACAGCTGCGCCCGGGTGATTCCCTTCCAGGCCGGGTCCTCCGGCCAGCCCAGCCGCAGCGTGGGCACCAGCTCCTCCGACCGTCCAGGCCAGTAGGTCAGGCTGCCCGAGTCCCCATCGGTGGCGGCGGCTCCCTCTGCCGCCCTGTCGGGCCGCTGCTTGGACGCTGTCCAGTCTTCGGCCGCCGCCGCCAGACTCCGCAGCTCTTCCCCGCTCAGGAAGGGCCGCAGCCCCTCTCGCTGCACGCAGGCCTCGAACGCCGCCGCGCCCTTGCTCAGCAGGGCCTCGAGCGCCAGCCGCTGGCCCTCGGAATACAGGAAGCCGGGGCTGGCCTCGGTCAAGGGCGGCCCCCCGGCCTCCGACTCCGCTCCTTCCAGCGCTGCCAGCTGGGAGGCTGACATGGGGCTGTTGGGGCGGGACGGCCGTGAGGCTGGGAGGTGGAGGGTTTGGCCGTCTCTGGGGCACTGACCATCTGGGGGTCTCCTGCCAGGCAGGTTCTACGCGGCCACGGGACCCCTCAACTCCTCCTCTATGCTCCGCCCCGCAACAACTTCCGGCCTGCTGGCCACGCGATGCCCCAAATGACCGGTCTGCTGGCTCAGTCTTGGTCAGGCTGATGGCCCACCTGTCCTGGCCAGAGAGCCGGCCGACTGCCCCACCATCTCCAGGCGACAGGCCGCCTGCCTGTCTCCTATCACCCAAATGTCCCCAACTAAAGGCAGAGCGGGCTGCCTACGTGCCCCTGACCAATAGCGCGTCGAACTGACGCTCTCCTTTGGATTATCTGGCAGGCATCGATTGCTTCCAACAATGTCCGTATCTGACCACCCGGCCGTGTCCCGCAGAATCTGCTTTTCCTGACAACTCGCGGCTGACTCAGCGGCTCTCACGGCCAGATCATTCCACGCACCTCCCCTTTGGACCTGCTCGCTCAGCTTGAGAAGAATGGGCTCCAGCCCGAAGTCTGGGCATCCCCCTTACCCAGCCAGGGAACGAGACCGGTCTCCGTGGACTGGGGACCCTGCTCCTGGGGTTTCACACCCACTCGGGCTGCCACAGTGGAGCCGCTCACCAGGAGGTTTCATCACCATGGAATCGGCCCATCTGGATGGAGGGCCTGACCAACCACCGTTCCTTGGATTGGCTGCCCCTGCCAGCCTGTCTCCCAGCCGGAGTGCTCTCGGGCTGCCCTCTGATCTCTGCTGATCCCTGGCCGAGCTGCCCTGCCGGGGTTTCTACCCAAATCCTGCTATCTCCTGCTAGCTAACCACTTATTCCTGGCCAAGGACCACTCTGTCTCCTGTCCTGTCTCCCTCTCATGCTGTTCCTTTGAGGCTCCTGACCCAACCTTTGGGCTGTGGACCCCTGATCCCTGCAAACCAGCGGCCCCTCCTTCCAATCACGGCACCCAGGCGGCTTCCCTCCTCCAGACCACAGCGACCAGGCCTACAAAGATAAAGAGGAATAAAACCAGGACTCCCTCTCGCCCATCCAGAGCTCCCCCCATGTGTCCGGACCCCCATCCCCTTTCCCTCCTTGCCTTGCCTTTTCGGAGGTCAGAACAGGGGTCTGGAGACCTCCTGCCTCTATTTCTGCCGTCCTTCCGGCTGTCTCGCCTCATTCATCAGGTTTTAGCCTGGGATCCGGGGAACCCAGCCCCTTGTGTAAACACAGAGGAGGGCCCGATGCAGGTCCCTGCGGAAGGCCGAGCGCTGGTACGGGAAGTCCCCAGCCCAGGGAACACACTCACCAGGTCACTGGCCCAGGGCCCAGGGGCCCGCCAGACCCCAGGGGCCCGCCAGACCCCAGCTGACTCAAGCTTCGGTTAAAGGGGAGCAACTCACCTGTTCCCACGTACCCCTCCCCCACCGCGATCCCGCCCCCTCAGCACTTCCGGGTCCACACCCTGCCCACCAGGCCGAGCCTGGGAGCTCAGGTTTAGAGGGGCGGGTGCGGTTAATCCGGGGGAGGGAACAGGTGCGGAAACATGTCACCCGGCTCACTGAGGGGGCGGGACTTTGGCCGTGGGGGGCCCTCAAGGATCCAACGGTGCAAGATCCAGACAAGCACGCACCGAAGCCTCCAGAGGGCGCCTGCGGGTAGAGCTAGACTCCGCCCCCGAGGGAAGGGCTCCTCCGCCATTGGTGTCCATGGAGAGGGGCGCGCATCCTACTCCCAGACTCCAATCCGATCCGATCCCCTCCCGTGTCCCGCCCCCTGTCCCTCATCCCTGGAATAACACACAAGAGAACGTCAACAGTCCAAATCTTTTTAATAACAAGGCAGGGTCTGGGGTTAGTTTTTGTAGCCTCGGCTGGCCCTGCGGCCTCTGGCGCGCTCGAACTTCCGGCCCTTGGATCGCACGTAGGGTCTGTGGGAGGGAGAAGAGGGTGAGACCGTGCCCACACAGGAGTGGCCAGCCCCAATGGGACACGGACAGCTACAGAGCAGCACCGGACACGGGATGGGGTGGGGGGGGGTGAGGGGGAAGGCCGGGAGTGCAGTTAGCATCAGGCACTCAGGAAGGATTCATCTGAGCTGCCCCAAGGGCAGGGTAAGAGGCAGGCTCCGTGAGGGAGGTGCAGACTCGGGCCCTCCATTTATATGCTGGCTCTGCAGGGCCTCAACAGGAGCAGCTTTAAGCCAAGTCTTGAGGAAGAAGCAGGAAGACCAGGTTGGGGGGGGGGGGTTCTACGGAGGCCTGACGCTGGGTTGATGTGAGAAACAGAAGGGGCTGGAAGCGGGGCAAGGCCCCCAGACCCACCAGGCGGGGTCCAGGGAAAAAGTCAGGGCCGGATGCAAAGGCTGGGTATACTCACTTGGTGTGGCTGTGTGGGGTCCCTGGGGCCTTGCCGAAATGCCTGTACACCTCTCGGCCCTTGCGCGGACCTGGGGAAGGGGAAGGGAAGGACTGGATCAGGCAGGGACCCGGCTCCCAGAAGTAGCCACGGGAGCCACTAAACCCCACTCACCAGAGAGCAAGACGGTGCCACAGCCCTTGGGGGAGTCCAGGGCCAGCTGGTCGAAGGTGAGGATCTTGCCTCCAGCTTTGAGGATGCGGCTCCGGGCACGGCTGCTCACACGCAGTGCGCACACCTGAGGGACACACAGGACAGGAGTGGTCAGACCCCTGGCACGGCCACCCACGGCCGCTGGGACTTCCTCTCCACGGCCCTGGCCCAGCAGTCACCCCACTGCTTGCGGCGCCTGCTAATACCATTAGAGTGAGCTTCCTGAGTTGACAACAGCTATTCTTACCATTTTAAAAAACATTTATTTATATTGAGAGAGAATGTTCACGTGCAGGGGAGGAGCAGAGAGAGAGAGAGAGAATATCCCAGGCAGGCTCCACCCTGCCAGCACACAGCTCAATGCGGAGCTTGATCCCATAAACCGTTAGATCACGACCTGAGCCGAAATCAAGAGTTGGGACACTTGACCTACTCAGCCACCCAGGCGCCTCTGAGGCCAATTCGTTTCTAAAATTGCCTTTAACAATGCAACACCCTCAAGTTACTACAGATAAGGAAACGGGGGTAAAAAAAGACCCCAGACGTTGTCCACAGGCCACCAACTGCCAGAGAAATCTAGATCGGAAGCCAGGCTACATGGCTTGAGAACCAGCACTGCCAACAGGGACCCAGAAGGGATGTGCCCAGGGACACCCACCATCGAGAACGCCAAGACCATCCCCCTTCAATCCTAAAAGCTGCTCAAACGGGTAGGTGTGACGCCTGCCTCACACAGAGCAGACCCGAGGCAGGTCATCCAGTCCCCGGAGTCTGCTCTCGCCCCCCCACCATGCCCGGCAGCGCCCTCCTCACCCACCTTCAGTTTGGGCACCTCCTGGACCCGCACGTCATCGGTTATCGTCCCGACAACCACGGCGGTTTTGTTTTCCCGGCCAGGCAGCTTCATCTTCCGGATCTTTGGAGGAGGAGAAATGCACGTCAAGGAAGTTCCTTCTGGTGTCTAAACCCCATCCCACTGCTCCAGGCGCCCCCAAGGGCACAAGAGACACGTGTGCCCTGACGGGGCTAAACCCACCCGCGCCCCACCTCCCAACTAGCTCCCCGCTGGTCTAGCCTGGGAAAAGCACCAGACACGATGCGCAAGCAGACCGTCCAACAGATCGCTCCTGACACTTAAGGACTGCGTCACGGGACCTGAAACCACACGAACCCACTATAACTGCCCCTGCTTTACAAGAAAACAAGGCCGAACCACTCAAGTACCCACCGCTGTTCAGCCTCAAGGGTCAGAGCTCTGTGCCCACTGCTGGGTGAAGTAAACCAGCCGATGGCCAGGCTCCAGGCCTGCCCACCCCCCCCCCCGCCGCCCGCCCACCCAGAGCCCAGCTCTAAGACAGGATGCAGTCGCTCAAGTCAGCCGCTCACCATCCGGGAAAGGGACAGAGGTGGCCGGTTGGTGCGACTCATGAACAACCTCTTTAACACAACTTGGTTAAAGGTAGAGTTGGTCCGTCTGGCCAGAAACCGGTACAGCTGGAGGAAAGAGAAAAGGAAGGATGAGAACCGAGGGCAGCCCACACCCCTCCCTCCCAACCTTCCAGCAAAAGGCAAAAGAAATGATGTTTGGGCTAGCAAGGTTTTTATGGCTTTCCCCCATCCCACTGGGCCCCAAGGAGACCCTCCAAGCCCCCTCCCCAACCCCCAGATATAGACAGCCTAGACACTGAGAACACTGAACCTTCTGGAACCCCGGGCAAAACCAGTTACGAGCTTGCCAAGCAGACCCCTGGAGGAGCCTGGGGACCAATACTAGAATGTTCTAGAAGTCACAATTCTGGGGTGGTGCTAAGGGTCTCAGGCCTCAAACTCACCTTGACCAACAGTCTCAGGTAGATGTCCTGGCTCTTGGGTTCCTTGCGCCGAACCTTTCGGTCCTTGTTGTGGCGGATGTCGACTCCCTGCAGAGTTAATAAAGCAGAGATTACGGACCCAACTCTGATCTGGCAGATTATTCGCCCGCAAAAATGAGTTGATTACTCATCTCCGAGGAAGAGCAAGGACCCCAGTCTCTGAAGAGACAACAAATCCCCGGTCCACCCCTAGGTGACATGCGGAGAGTCACTTACAATCTTCTGGGCCTCAAATGACCCCTATGAAAAGCTTTCACACAGCAGTCACCCCAACTCAAAAAAAGATTTTTTTTTTTAATTCTTTAAAATCTATTTTTTGACGACAGAAGCCAAGGGCAGACTCTACCTAACAATGTAGCGGAGAATCTTTATTTAGAACTCACTCAACGCACAACCAATACAAGAACCTTTCCCGCACTTACCTCCCCAAACCCCACAACCTTAGGAGGGAGTTTCCCCACTTTTACGGAGAAAACCAAAGAAGCCACCGTTTCCACTACACCGTACCCCAACTTCTGCCCCGAGATTTTTTTTTTTTTAACGTTTATTTATTTTTGAGACAGAGACAGAGCATGAACGGGGGAGGAGCAGAGAGAGAGGGAGACACAGAATCGGAACCAGGCTCCAGGCTCTGGGCCATCAGCCCAGAGCCCGACGCGCGGCTGGAACTCACGGACCGTGAGATCGTGACCTGAGCTGAAGTCGGACGCTTAACCGACTGAGCCACCCAGGCGCCCCGATTTTTTTTTTTTTAATAGACCAAGTTAGGAATTGCAAAGAACTACTTGGTTATCCGTAGCTCCCTTTCCTCCAACATTTAAGGTATGCAATCATCTATGATGCGTTCTTCGGACAAACTCTTCCAAACTCACATCGGTCACACGGGATTACTGTGTCCCCAACAAACAGACCGACAAATGGGGGTACGGAAAGGGAAGGCAAGATCACGGGGCGGACAAGGAGCTGAGACTTCAGCGGTTTGCCTGGCCACGAAACCCAGGCATTGGACGGTCAGAGACACCCCCCCCCCCCAAACCTCCCGCCCCAGAACCCAACGTGCCAGGCCAGGAGGGATGACAGGTCCAGGTAGAGGCAGCAGAGACAAGAGATTAAGAACGGACGTGGGACCAGCGCCTGGGTCGGAACCCTGGCTCTGCCACTTCCTGGCAGGGTGATCTCGGTCACGTCACTTAACCTCCTTGTGTTTCAATACGGCCATCTACTTAATTGTACGTATAATAACAAAAGGGCAAGGGAGGGGACCGGAGGCTGAGATGACCGACCTATCCCTGGTCTCCGAGCCTCCCCAGTAGTTCCCCCACCGCGGCGGTCGCCCCCTCCGAGCTCCCCTGGCATCCCTGCTCCCCTCCGGCATTCCCCCAGCCCCAGTCCGAGACGGATGGCGGCGGATAGTCGGGGCCCCCAGCTCTCCAAAGCACGCTCACCATGATGGCGCCTCCTGCTCAGCCAAGTCCGGAAAGAGAGAACAGCGCCGGGGTGGGCGGGGAAAGCCTTCAGCGAGTGGCGCCTACGTGACGTCACACGGGCACGACGCGGCGCGGCACTCGAGCCGAGCCCCTTCACGGCGAATCGCCTCACCGGCCGTAGGGGCGATTCCGGAATAAGTGGATGAACCACCAACGGGGAACGAGCGCTACGTCGAGGAGGAGGGGCCAAGCCCGGCGGGGGCCTCTCTGGCCCCACCAGTCCCTGTTCTCGATAGTTTTCCGGAAGAAAGGGATCTGGGAGCGAGAGCGATGTGGCGCAGAGCTGGGAGAACGCGCCGCGCGGTGACGCTCTGGCCCGACGCCGACGGCCTCTCTGTGGCTCCGGGAGGACCCGGCGGGCCGAGTACTGGAGGTGAGGAGGCGGAGCTGGCGGGGCTTGTCGGAACCTCGGGAAACTTCTGACCCCACGCTTCAGGCATTCCCTTATCTGGCTCACCTCTCTTATCTCGTGCCGCGCTTGTTTGGCGCGGCCTTAGCTCGGGAAGTCCTACCTGAGATCTAACCCGAGATCCGCTTGCTGCAGCCCAGTCTAGAGCATCCCGCATTTCCCATTTTTAGATGCCGTTTCTCCCCCTCCTCTTTCTCTGACCCCCTCCTCAGCCTCTGCCATCTGGGGGCTGCTTTTCCCAGCCGGAGAGATTCAGGTGACCCAGCGGGATCAGTGCGAGGGCTTTGCACGGTACTGGAATGCGGAGGGGGCGCACAGAAGCCCCGGGCCTGGGGGGGGGGGGTAGGGTGGAGAGGGAATCGCTGAAAGGCTCCAGAAAGAGAGGGGGAGGAGAGACTTTGAAGGAGAGGAAAAGACTCAGAGGGGAGGAGGATTGGAGACCCAGAGGGGGAGTGGACAGAGACCGAGGGTGAGGGAAATGGAGACCTAGAAAGAGAAGGGAGATGGAGATTGAGGGAGAAGCAGAGACACAGAAAAGAAGGTGAGATGGGGTCGTGTCAGCTGTAGCCAAATTCAAATCCCGGCTCTGCGAATTACTAACAGTGTGACCTTGGGCAAGTCACTTAACCTCTCTGCGCCTTACTTTGCTTGTCTACAAAAAGGGGATAATAGGCTTGGCACATATTTTCCAGAATTACATAAGTTAGTAAAAAAAACGCTTCGTACCATGCTTTACACATGAGCACTCAATACAAATTAGCTTCCATTCCTATTATCAGCCCTTATTGTGTAAGACCGGACAGACTGGCTGGGGCAGTGACAAAGCTGACCTGTCCCCTCTTTTCTCCTTCCTCAGGGAAGCCCTGCCTGTTGGGCCTCCAGCACATCCAGCCTGGCCTCCGGTCGACCTGCCCTTGATCCTCCTACTTATTCACCTGTCCTCCACGGGGCCAGAGGCCAGGCCCGCACTGTCAGGCCTGACTCCTTGCCCATACCACCCTCCCATGGCCTCCTGCCCGGGACCAGGGTCTTGCTGATGTGGTAACAAAGCAGAGGGCCAGCAGATGAATGGACACCTTGAAACAGAGGAGCAGGGGGATCAGGTAAGGAAGGGTCCACGTGAACGTGAAGATCACCATACCATGGGACACAATTTTCTTCGTGTCGCTGTGCCCTTGAGTTTGTGACTTGGTCTCTGTTGTTGAGTCCCAGCCTCTTTGTCTGGTGTGCCTGCCTTTCTCCCCAACTAAGATGTGTGTTTCCCTGTCTCTCCATCTTTCTGTCCCCTGTCGCTCTCTGGATCATTCTTTGGCGTATATTCTCTGGTGCTGTTGCTACTCTGGGTTTAAACACAAGGAACATTGTTTGACAGTAAATGAACTTCCTCCATTCATCACTTTTAGCAAGTTCTGTCCCTGTCTCCTTCTGCAGGTGTCTTTCTGTGATTCTGTTTTTTTGGTCTCTTGATACTATTCTTGTCTTTCTCTCCATTGCACAATTTCTTTGCTTCTCTATGTCTCTGTCAACATTTTTGCTTTCTTTTTTTTAAATTTATTTTTATGTTTTATTTTATATTTGAGAGAGACAGAGACAGCGAGCAGGGGAGATGCAGAGAGATAGAGACAGAATCTGAAGCAGGCTCCAGGCTCTGAGCTGTCAGCACAGAGCCCCACGCAGGGCTCGAACTCATGAGCAGTGAGATCATGACCTGAGCTGAAGCCAGATGCTTCACCCACTGAGCCACCCAGGCGCCCCAGCATTTTTGCTCTCTGACTTGTGGATTTCGGTTCCTCTGGGCCTCTGGGCCTCCAACATCGTCTTCCTCCCTCATCCCTGACCTAGAGGTCTCTCTCAGATACTGGTTCTCCCCATCTCTCTCTCTGTTTCTTTGTCTTGCCATGTTACTGGGTCATTCAGTGGGCAGATGTCCATGTCAGGCTGCCTCCATCCTGGTTTGGATCGAAGGTAAATAGATGAATTAATGAGCCTCTTCTCCCTGGCTTTCATTCCAGAACTATCTGTCTCCATCTCTGTGTCCATCATTCTCTGGGTCTTCTTTCGGCCTTAGCCTTGCATGTTCTCAATTCTATTGTCTTTGTCTCTTTGTATATATCTCTGTTTTTCTTAGTGCTTGTCTTTCTGTAACTATCTGAAAAACAGAGGGCACTCTAAGTCTCTTACTGCCTCTGACTCTGCTTTTCTGGGTCTCTTTTACTAACTTCCGTTGCATATCTCTGGGTCTTTGTTACCTGTGTTAGGGTCAGTCTCTAATCCGCAGGCGGAGATCTTCCTCACATCCCTTTTCTTTTGTAAACTCAATGGACAGGACAGGCCTACCACTTGCCCTCCACAAAGATGGCGTCCGCGGCGCTGTCAATGGAGTCGTGACGCCCCCTCTGCTGCGCGTGTGCCCTCACCTACTATGGCAGCTGATCTCGCGGAGCGCGATGCCCCGCCCAGTTCTCGAGCTGTCCCTCGGCTAGTCCCTGCGCCAGGCTCGCGAGCCGGCTGGCCCCGCCTCCCGCACGCTTTCACTGGTGCGGCTCAGGCCGGCCGCGCGGCCATTGGCTGAGACGATGCACACCCTCCCCCCACCCCTGGGTCTGATGGGGGCGGTTGGTGCTGACTTGAGGGGCCGCCCGGAGGAGGACTCGGCGTGTGAGGAGGGTGCGGGGGTAGGATCAGGGACCCGAGTCTGGGGGACCGCGGGACCAAGAGGAACGGAGACGCAGGCCGGGACTGGGATACCAGGGGTGTGGGATGGAGACGGAGGACCAGAACCGGGATTGAGGGATCCAGGAATGGAAACCCAGGTCTGGGACTGGGTTCTGGAAATGGGGTGGGAATACAGGACCTGGACCGGAGGAACCGGAGACAGGAATTCAGGCTTATGGATTGGGGGAATTTATGGGTGGAGACCCATGCCCAGGTCTGGGGGACCAGGAGGCAGGGGCTGGAGAGAATGGAGACCGGGCCTGAGACTTGAGGACCTGGGGACAGAGGCTCAGGCCCAGGACTGGGGGAGATCTCGGACTCTCTACTTAAGCCTGATTTGAGCTAACGGATAGGGGAGGGATCAGTTCAAGTTAGGGGTGGAGCCTGAGGGAGCTGCCCAGGGCAGGGGGCAGAGGTGACTCCTGAGGGTGAGTCCATAGATGGGGGTGCATCTGGGGCAGCTCTGGGCCCAGGAAGGAGAGGGCAGGACCGGCAGGTGGCTCGGTGGGTGGGGCGGTGGGGGACAAAGGTGAGCTGGAAGGAGGCAGAAGCTGGGCAGAGGGCAGGGGGAAGGTCTCTGGGGAGGGGACCTCAGGCCCGGCTCCTACCCCCTCCCTGGAGAGCAGGCGGCCAGACGCCCAGGTCAGTGCTCGGGGTCCAGCTTTTGGCCCCTGCCCCTTGCAGGTGCCTGCATGTGGCTTCTCTAACTCCCTAACTCTCTGACTCCTTAGCTCCTCCGTGTCACACTCCTTTCTTGATCTCTCCAGCTGTCTACATCCCCCCGCCCCTCCTATCTGCCCTGTCCTTTGTCTTTCTGATCCTCAGAGGACCTCCTGGAGCCCCTAAACTCGGACTCTCCTAAGTATCTTTCATCATCTGAGCTGTCTGCTCCTTGAAGCTGGTGGTCTCCTTCTCTCAGAGTTTGGCTCCTAGAACTTCTCCCTCTCTTTGGGTCCCAGTGTCTCTCCCTTGTTACTTTCTCCATCTGGAGATGACCGTGTGAGTGTGTGTGAGTGTGTGCGCGCGTGTGTGCTTTGTGTGTGTGCGTGGTGTTCTCTATCTTTGCATGTCTGTTTCTTTATATCTCCACCATCATGATCTCTCTCCTCTGCCTTATTTTTCTCCAAAGCCCTTGTTAATCCACCATACTATGTATTTTACCTCTTCGTCTCGTTTTTCGGTCTTCTGATAAGACTATAAACTCCACAAAGGCAGGGATTTTTGTCTGTTCTGTTCCCTGCTGTGTTCGCTGGGCCTGGCACTGTGACTAGAACATAGAGGGCACTGAATAATTATTTGGGGGATAAGTGAATGAGTGTTTGCATGCCTGGCTGTCCACCCTCCAGGATGCTAGCCTTCCTGTACAACTGACTTCTGTCCTGTGTCCTCCAGGTCTCCCCCCACCCTTGTCTGAGCCTGTCTGTTTCTGATGCTCCCATCTCGTCTGTCACCGCCCCCCTTGTCGCCTTGTCCACAGGCCCCGCCCCTGCTTTTCTCTATCAGCCATAGGGGTCTTGGACTCTGACTCCTGCCCTCCTCCCTCCCCACAGAGGCCAGACCAGGAGCTGACCTGGAGCTGGGGCCACAGGCCTAGAAGCGCCCTGGACAGGGCCAAGGCCATGGCCCCCCCACCGCCGCCACCATTGGCCGCCAGCACCCCGCTCCTGCATGGCGAGTTTGGCTCCTTCCCGGCCCGCAGCTCCCGCTTCGCCCTCACTCTCACACCACAGGCCCTACACATACAGCGGCTGCGCCCAAAGCCTGAAGCCCGGCCCCGGGGCGGCCTGGTCCCGCTGGCCGAGGTGTCTGGCTGCTGCACCCTGCGGAGCCGCAGCCCCTCGGACGCAGCGGCGGCCTACTTCTGCATCTACACCTATCCGCAGGGCCGGCGCGGGGGCCGGCGCAGAGCCGCCCGCACCTTTCGGGTCGACGGGGCGGCCACCTACGCGGAGAACCGTGCTGAGGCCCAGCGCTGGGCCACTGCCCTCATGTGTCTGCTCCGTGGACTGCCGCTGCCTGGGGACGGGGGTGAGGCACTACACAGCCGCTCTGTCCCTAGGGCCACCTCGGTGTCTCTGTGGGTCTCCCTCCGTGGGCATCTCTGTCTCTACTGTGTGTCTGTCTGTGCTGTGTCTCTCTCGGTGTGTATCGAACGAGTGATAGACAGGGACGGGCCCCAGAAGGAAGAAAACCACAGGCAGAGAAAACATGATTGGTGTCTGCTGCTCCCGTAGGTGGTTGTCTGTGTCCCCTCCCCCCTTCCATGGGCCCTGACCACAGATGAGTCAGAGGTTCCCAGGCTGGCGCGAGCAGCAGACTGAGACGTGATTAGTCACCACCCAGGGACAGGCACTCACAGAGGTCCCCTAGGGCAGCCCAGGAGCCCAGAGGTGGCATCTAATCTGGCCTTTGGGCGTGGGGGGTGGCCAGAGACTTTTGGGCAGAGTGCCCCACTCCCCCCAGGCTTCTCAGTTGGCACAGGAAGGTAAAAGTTCAAGGGTCCCCAGCTGGTGAGTCTGCCTTGGTCTTCCAGGATCCTGCTGGCTGGCTGGGGGCCCTGGGGGATGGGAACGGGGAGGGGGCCTTGCACGGTGGAATAACCTGATCCTGGATTCCAGGTGCTTGACGAAGAGGAAAGTGAAAACCACAGCTCCCCTTCCTCCTCCCACACATGGGTCCAAAGGGCACTGGGATTAGACACCCAAGTCCTGCCTTTGGGGGACGGGGGGTGCGGAGGGTGCACACCTGAGCCTCAGCAGCCGAAGCCTCGGAGGCAAAAAAAAAAAAAACAAAACCACCCACCTTTGACTTCCCAGCAGGCTCCTGTGCCAGCCCTCCACCAGTTCCCCTGGGGCTGTTTGCAGTTTACTGCTGCTGCGGTGAGGGGCCTGGGTCTGGGGCCCACGTAGACGCCTTCCCCTCTCTTTGCAGAAATAACCCCCGAGCTTCTGCCAAAGCCACCCCGATTGCTCCTATTGGTCAATCCCCTGGGGGGGCGGGGCCTGGCCTGGCAGTGGTGTAAGACCCACGTGCTGCCCATGATCTCGGAAGCTGGGCTGTCCTTCAACCTCATCCAGACAGGTAAGGGCTGTGTCAGGATGGAGGTAGGGGCTGGGGTGGGGGGGAGGCTAGGACTCCTGAGTCTTGAGGCCTGGGGCGTGGTGGGGGGACGGAGCCGAACAGCCTGGCTCACCTCCGACTTCCCCACGCTAGAACGACAGAACCACGCCCGGGAGCTGGTTCAGGGGCTGAGGCTGAGTGAGTGGGACGGCATCGTCACGGTCTCCGGAGACGGGCTGCTGTTTGAGGTAGGGCGGGGGCATCCTGCTTGAGCCCTGGGACGCGGGGTTGGCCTGGCCCCGGGACCCAGGTGTCTTGGTCTCCCGCCCTCCAGGTGCTGAACGGATTCCTGGACCGCCCTGACTGGGAAGAGGCTGTGAAGACGCCCGTGGGCATCCTCCCCTGTGGCTCAGGCAATGCCTTGGCCGGAGCTGTGAACCAGCATGGGGGGTAGGTGGGGTCCTGCGTCGTAGGTGAGCCTGATACCGTGAGGGGGAGGGATGAGTCCTCCTGCGGCCTGGCACTTAATGTCCCCAAGTCCCCTTTGCCCGCCAGCCCGCTGCCAATCAGTCTGACTGGGGTGCTCCCCATACACCCCCCACCCCCCCGACATTTTTGCCTGGTTGTTCCCAGCTGTGTCCCTAGTGCCCAGAAGTGTACCTGGCACACAGATGGCACTCGGGGAACGCTCATGGAATGAACTGACAGGGAGCCTGGCTCAGTAAGAAGAGTCCATCCCGAGGGGGCCCGATTGCTGCAGGCGGGCCAGGCCACCACCGGCCCCCCCTCCGCCCCCCCCCCGCTTCCCACCCCTTCTGTGCCTTTCTCCTGCTACCCTGTGCTCTGTGCCTCTCACCCAAGCCCGTCGACTCTTTCCCACTGTGTCCATCCGTCTCTGGCTGTGAAGGTTTGAACCTGCCCTGGGTGTGGACCTGCTGCTCAATTGCTCGCTGCTACTCTGCCGGGGCGGCAGCCGCCCGCTGGACCTGATGTCTGTGACGCTGGCCTCCGGCTCCCGCTGCTTGTCCTTCCTGTCTGTGGCCTGGGGCTTCGTGTCAGACGTGGATATCCAGAGCGAGCGCTTCAGGGCCCTGGGCAGTGCCCGCTTCACACTGGGCACAGTGCTGGGCCTCGCCACACTGCACACCTACCGAGGACGCCTCTCCTACCTCCCTGCCACCGTGGAGCCCACCTCACCCACCCCTGCCCGTGGCCTGCCCCGTGCCAAGTCAGAGCTGACCCTGGCCCCGGCCCCAGCCCCGGCCCCGCCTGTGGCACACTCACCCCTGCATCGTTCAGTGTCTGACCTGCCCCTGCCCCTGCCCCTGCCCAGGCCCGCCCTGACCTCCCCTGGCTCGCCTGAACCCCTGCCCATCCTGTCCCTCAATGGCGGGGGCCCAGAGTTGGCCGGGGACTGGGGTGGGGCTGGGGATGCCCCCCTGTCCCCAGACCCACCACTGCCCTCACCGCCTAGCTCCCCTAAGGCAGCTTTACTGTCACCCATCACCGAGGGGGTCCCAGAAACGTTAGCATCCTCTGGGCTTCCCCCTCCCACCCCCGGCTCTCCGGGAGCCGTCTCTACCAGGGGCCCGCATGACCACCTGCTCCCTCCTCTGGGCACCCCACTCCCCCCAGGCTGGGTGACGCTGGAAGGGGACTTTGTGCTCATGCTGGCCATCTCACCTAGCCACCTGGGGGCAGACCTGGTGGCAGCTCCCCACGCGCGCTTTGACGACGGCCTGGTGCACCTGTGCTGGGTGCGTGGTGGCATCTCCCGGGCTACGCTGCTACGCCTTTTTCTGGCCATGGAGCGAGGTAGCCACTTCAGCCTGGGCTGTCCGCAGCTGGGCTACGCCGCGGCCCGTGCCTTCCGCCTCGAGCCTCTCACGCCTCGGGGCGTGCTCACTGTGGACGGAGAGCAGGTGGAGTACGGGCCACTGCAGGCGCAGATGCATCCGGGCCTCGGCACGCTGCTCACTGGGCCTCCCGGCTGCCCGCGTCGGGAGCCTTGAACCCAACGAAGCTTGCGGCCCGCCGGGGGCGGGGCCAACATTCCAAGGAGGCGGAGCCTGACCTAAGGGCGTGGCCTAGCTGCTAGAGTTAGGGCGAGGGTCCCACACGCAGGGGCCCCAGCCCCGTCTCAGGATTGCGCCCGCCCCCAGGGGACCAGAGGTAAAGTTGGAGTGTGGCCCGAATTCCGGAGGCTCATGATGGTCACAAACGGGCTGGCCCCGAGGGTGGTGCCTGACCGATGAGGGCGGGGCTCAGCCCAAACCCTCGCTGCCGGCTCGTAGGACTCCAGGTCGACTGAGGGCGGGGACTGTCTAACGTCTTGTCCAATGACGGGACCTGGCATGTGCGGGCTGGGGAAGGCCTTAGTTCATTAGCCAGTCAGGCCCCGGGTCTCGCCCCATCCATTCCGGTGCCTCCACTTAACTGGCCAATCAGCCCACGAGGGGCAGGTTCCCCGGGGCCGACGCTCGGATTTGCACTAATGTTCCTCCTCACCCCCTTGCCGGTGGGGGGCGGGGAAACGACCGTCTCCTGTCTTCTGTGCGTCCCGACCCCAATCTTCAGAGCAATTGAAAAGGTCTATGCAATAAAGGCAGTCGTTGCATTCCTCTCAGACCGTCGTCCCTGCTGCACCACGCAACCCGTGGGAGGGATCCAACCCTAGGTGCTTCCGGTAGCTGCTGCCTTTTGTGGCTCCAAGCCCAGACCTGCCCACATACCGCGGCCAGCGTGACCCGATGGCCTTGAACTGGGGCCAGGGAGCTGCCTCCTCCCCCCACAACAGCTGGCTCTGGGGTTCTCAAGATTTATTCAGGGTGTTTTAACGGAGGCGGTGGGAAGATGGGGTCCCCGAAGTGGCAGGGGCAACACAGAGGACCCTCCCCGCCCCCGCGAGGGAGGGGGGAGGCTCGCTTTTTCTTAAAAATATAAATGTATTTATCTGCATCATCACGTCCCTGGGGCACCCAGCTGGCCGGCCTGTGGGCCACAGGGCGGGGAGGGAAAAGGGCGTCGGGGCGCAAGTCTGAGCGAGGCGGGGAAGAGCTCCGCCGGGCAAGGGTGGGGGACGGCCTCACAGGGCTCCGTGCTGGGCCTGGTAGCGCGACAGCACGGCGCGGTAGTGGGACAGCTCCTGGCGCACAGCCACCACTTCCTGCCGCAGCAGGGCGTTCTCCTTCTCCAGGAAGGCCGCCCGGACCGATATCTGGTTCTCCTTGAGCCGCCGGGCATCTCGGGACCGCTTGGCTGCCTCGTTATTCTTGTACCGCCGGCTCCAATACTTCTCGTCCTGGGGGTGGGGTTTGAGAAGGCACTGAGGGCCAGGGGTAGCAGCTTTCCTTGTGCCTTCAAGGACGGAGGGCCTCTAAGAGACCCTCTGGGGGGTTTCTTGCCCAGCAGTGGGGCTTAAAGGTTACCAGGTCTCTCCTAGGATGGGTACCCAGGGATCTGGTTGCTAAGGAGAGCAAGCCCCTAGCAACAGCTAAGGTGTGAGATCCTTCCACCCACACTCAAAGCAATTTGGTTTCATGTTTCCACTGTGCAGAGCAGACCCCACTGCTCCTCACCCAACAAAGGGCCTCCAGTTAGCCCCTGGTTGCTAAGGATGCTCGTTCCCTAGCAACGGGATGGGACCTTCAGGGTCGGAGGGCTTCTCCCCATAAAAAGCACTGCTTTATGCATCACCTGCCCAGATGCTGGTTGCTAAGGAAAGCCTAGGCTCCCTAGTGATGGGGTTCTGTGTCCCATAAATCTTTCCAGAGCTGGGGGCCTTTGGACCTGGTTGCCAAGGCAACCTCCTTGTTGTTTCCCCAGCAAACAAAGGTAATGTCTAAGTGGTCCCAATGACTGTAGCCAGTCTCTGACCTACTGGCCTTGAATAGAGGCCAGAGAGCTGCCTTCTTCCCAACGGGTCCTGGTTGTCAGAAGGGCTGTACTTTAGCAAAAGGGCCTATCCTGAGGCCTCCCCACACCATTACACTTAGGCTTCTCTGGTCCTAGAATTTGGTTGAGGAGGACCACTCCTTAGTAACAAGGGCCACCCAGAGCTCCAAAAGATGACCTCACATCCCCGTTTCCTTAAAGCCTCGTCCCTGCTCACTAGGGTAAATCCGGTCCAGGCCCCGTGACAAGAGAAACCGCCGGTCCAGGCTGGGTTTACAGGCCAATCCTCAGTGCTTCGAGCAGTCGCGTCTTACACAAGGGTGAGGTGAAGTCTGGTGAGCAGCCAGGACACCTCTTAACTAGGGGAGGCCCCAGAATTGGCCAAAGGGAGAAGACTGGAAAGAAGCGGTCGCTGCCCCAAATCAGAAGGCAGCTCTGGCTGCTGATGGGAACTTGAGGTCTCTCACCAGGGAGCAGTCCAGGCCCAGAAAACAAGGCCCAGACGGGCTGTCAAAGTCTGCATCCTAGGCGGACGCAAGCACCCTGAACGATGCCCCAAATCAGAGACCAAAGGACCAGCCCCAGCAGGGCTAGCGGCTCAGAAGAAACAGACTGATACCCTGCTGCTAAGGAATGCTGTCCTTAGTAACTGGGCCTGGTCCAAGCCCCAAGCCTGTACAACTGGGCCCAGCAAGGCTGATTGAGACTGCATCCCATAATGACACCATCTTCGCAAATCTCAAGCCCAAACCTCAGCCCCGTCACACCCCACGGCTTCGCACGACTGACTGATCCTTGGCTGTAGGTTAAGGGAACCTTGAGAGCTAACCCCAATGAGAAGCCCAGGCCTGACTGGGAGGAAAGGACCATCCCTGGCCGGAGGGCCTGTAAAGGCCATGCCTACATCCTACATCTAGCAGTGCTCACCTTCTGCTCCTCTGGCACCTGGATCTTCCGAGCCTTCTTCATGATGGGCTGGGGCTTAAGTTCCTCCTCTGAGAAGCGATGTCTCCGAGGGTCAAAGGTCTCGTGGCCAGGAATGCTCGACAGGGCTAAATCTGCTGGGTCGGGTTCAAATGTCATCAGCACCTCCACGGTGTCTGGGTCCACAGGGCTGGGTGTGTCCCGAGAGGTCAGGCCTTGGGGAAACAGAATGTGCCACCTGAGTGTGTATATATTTGGTACTCGCAGAGGCTACCCCCTGCTCAGGTATCTTTTCCACCCCGAGGAAGGCCCTTACGAGGCCTACCATAAAGCCTGCCAGAGATCAACCTCTCTAATATAAACTACGAAGGGTCCCTAAGCTACCTTGTAGCTTAGAAATCATGGAACCGACTCCACTTTCACAAACACAGAAATGAGCCCAATTATAACTGACTTACCCTAAATAACACGAGTCTGGTCTATTGCTTCTAACACCTCTGGCCCTCGGATTGGCAGCGTCAGCTTCCTTCCCATAGTCTAGCCCGAATCCTGCTTATTGAATCCCTGACCAAAGCCTAGCCCCCCCCCCCCCCCGGGGGGCTGCTCAAGAAAAAGAAATCCAATGCACTGAAAAGGCTTCAGGTAAGCTTCTTAAGAGCTGCTGGCTTCGAAGGGTTAGGGATGAAAAGCGGAAATGACAGGTTTTTGGAGGTCGGTTCAAGAGAGGGGACAGGGGCGGCCTGTGCCTTTAAGAGCGACCAAGCCGGGGCCAGCTGAGGACACAGGTTCAGGGCCAGTCACGTGCGGGCGCCTGCTTTCCCGCCCCGCCCCCCCTGCAGCCACGGGCGCCCTCTAGTTCCCCGGGCCCCGCCCCCTCCGCGTGACCGCGCGTGCGCGAAGTCAAGACTATGGAGGAGCGAGGAGAGGACTCACGTGGCGCAGGAATGTGCGGCTGGGAAGGGGAGGGCCCTGGTTCCGCCCGGAGGTCTGGCCAGGGGCAGGTGTGTCCGGGAATCCCCAACCTGCAGACCGCCCCTGGACCCCCCAGTGCCCGAGAGAGCACACTTTTCCTTCGGCTCTTTGCGGTTTCTTAGCTCGAACCTCTCAACCTCCAAAGATCCAGGCATTCCTACACTCTGGGGAACACACTGAGAAACGGCCCCCTCGACCTCCTTCTCCCTCGCCACTGGGATACACGCTAGGATTCTGGGATCCTCGGCCCCTCCTCTCCCAGGACATAGGAGACTCGGTCCAAGCCTCAATGTAAGATCTAGAATGAAGATCCCCGACCTTCTCCCCTCTAGAGGATCCGGGGTGCTAGCCCTTCTCCACTGGCGGACTCAGGAACCAGGGCAGACAGTCCCTTACGTCATGGTGGAACAGAAGTCTGTGCCCAGACCTTGCTTTCTCCCTTGTAGAGGACCTACGAGTTATGGTCCTTCCACACTCCACCGATTCTGGGCCCGGATTCTGGAGTGCAGTTCACTCCCCAGTAAATAATGCCGGTGTTCTGGGATCCCAGTCCCGGCTCCTCGAGTATCCGCACCCTCGGTCCCCACGTCCCACCGAAAAATCCACACTATCTCCCTACTGGACATACTTCCTGGAATTTGGGGTCCCAAGTCCCTTATCTCCAATGGATCCAGGAGACCCAGTGCCCTGATGCATTAAGGGACACAGAATCCGGACTTCTCTCCAAACATCTCTCGCCTAGAAGGACCCAGAATTTGGGCGCACAACCCCAGCCCCACCATCGCATCCCCGGGTCGCAGCCCCGCCCCCGAAGTCCAAGCCCCGCCCAGCCGGGGCCCTGTCCCGCCCCCGCCGTCGCACCTGCGCGGTGGCCGCCCGCGGCCCCGAGGGCAGCCCGGGTGGGGGCGTGCCCCGGCGAGGAACGAGGGGAAGCTGAGCCGCAGGAGCCGGGCCCCGGGGAGGGTGCGGGCGTGCGCACGGGCGAGGGCGCCGGTGATGGGCCGCCGGGGGGCGGCGGACTGGGCGGGAGCCCGTGCTCCAGCAAGAAGGCGTCCAGGTCCACGTACTCCACGTCGCCGAACGGCAGCGTCCGCTCCCACAGCAGCGGCGCCAACAGACCCGGGCCAGGCGCGGCCCCCGGGCGCCCCCGCGGGGATCCGCCGCCCACCACCGCCCCAGCTGGGGCATCCGCCGGGCCCGCCGTCTCCAGGCCCGGCCCGGGGACCGTGGATGCCGGCGGAGCCGCCTTGCGCTCCTTTTCCTTCAGGAGACCTGCGGGCGGGGAAAAAGACCGGGTGGGGTGGGAAGGAAGAGACGGAGGAGAGACCCCGACACAGAAAGACAGGAAGAATGGGGGGATTGAGACCCACACGGCGGAGATCCAGAGAAAGAGGGGGTAGACGGGGGAGAGGGAGAGATCAGAGAGGGAAGGCAAGGACCCAAAGAGAGAAAGCAACAGAGACTCAAGAGAGCGAAGGAGACCCAGAGAGAGAAGGCACAGACGGGGGCGGCAGAGACAGAGAGGCAGGCAGAGACCGAGAGAGGGAGAGAGACTCAGAAAGAGGGGGGAGGATAGAGACCCAGAGAGGGGTAAGATAGAGACCAGGGAAGGTACAGAGCCACGGAAGGAGGACCGAAGTTCAAAAAGAGGCAGGTGGAGGGTTGGGCAGGTGAGAGAAAAAAAAAATGACGGCTCTGTAATTTCTCTGTAACCTACCCCCCTGCTCACTGTAGCCGCTTCTCCCCACCCCCACACTCTGCAAGGGGCAGGAAGGGGCTCTATTCCTGGGGCACATTCCTCATCCCCAGACTCCATGTGACCCCAGGAGGCCCCGCCCAAGCCCGTGTCAATACCGTGTGAGCATCCGACACACCCCCTCCCTCTTTTCCTGGACCCCAGGGGTCCGGACTCTCATAACCCAGAGGAAGCGGGGGGGCTGGGGCCTAGACTCTTGGGTCCTCCGGGAAGAGGACACGGGGACTCCTGGGTCCTCCTGGTGGATGGGCCTTAAGCAGGTACTTTTGGATCCTAGGTGCCGAGGGATCTAGGGTCCTAAACACCCTAGTAACTGAGTAGATGAAGGTTGAGAATGGACTCTCGGCACGATAGGAGGTAGTCCCCCCCCCCCCCCCGCCCCAGCATTTGAATCCCTAAGGGAGTTGGGTGTCTGAGTTGGAATAGGCGGGGGCTAGAACTCACAGCTGGATGGCTCTTTGGGCTTGCTGGTCCCCTGCAGAAGGCTCCGCAGCCCAAGCAGCGCTCCCCCGCCAGGGGGGGCCCCGGCTGGGCCGCCCAGCAGCAGTGGGGCCGGGGTCCTGTCGCTCACGGGCCGCGCCATCACCGGGCACCTGCCCGTAAGCTCACGGGCTCATGGAGAGGCGAAGAGCTGGCCTGCCAGTCAGCGGCACACTCCTGTGGTTCGGGCGAGTGCCTGCCCAGGAGCGGGCGAGCGTAGCCTGCAAGCCTCCAGTATCCAGAACACTGCAAATCCTAGGAGTGACGGGGATTCGCAGTCCTCAGTGCAGAAACGTGCAACTCAAAGAGGGTCCCAGGAGACCATGCAGTCCGGGTGAGGGGGTGGTCAAATCAGGCAACCGGCTCTTTGCAACCCGGAGTTCAGGGGGACACAAGGCGCTCCAGCAAGGTGGGCGAGCTAGGCTCTTGCAAAATCTGCAGCTCTCTCAGCGGAAGGCGCTTTGCAATCTGCACCAAGAGGTGTGCGCGGAGGGGCGGGGGAGGGGGCAAGAGGAGGCGGCCGCCTTGAGGCGTGGCCAACGCAAACTTCTTTCGCGGAAAAAAAAAAAAAAGCCAAACCAAAACACCCGACGCCACAGCGCACACCCCTCCTCTCGGCCCCCGCCTGCCTCTCGGGCCAAGCACCCCAGCCGCGTGCCTCCCTCCGGCTGAACGCACGGGCCAATCGCGTCTTGACCCCTCGAGACGTGCGGCCAATGGGACCCCAGCATCCGCCAAGGCCCGGGAGGGCGCGTGAGGGGCTAAGTGCGTGAAGTTGCTGCGCCTTTAGGTGGGAGGCGGGACCCTGACCTACATTTGCCCAATGGGAGACGGCACTGGGGGCGGGACCGTGACCCAGTTCGGGCCAATGAGGCAGGCGGGAGGGGGAAGCACATGGCTCTGCGCGTGCTGCCCGACGGGGAGGGTGAGTTGGGGGGAATGAAAGAGGCGCCACTTAAAGGAGCCGCTAATCTAAATGACAGTTTGGGGAAACAGGAAGCCAAAAAACCGAGTGGTGCGGTTTAGGAAGAGGGAGATTGGTTTCTAGAAGAAGGCTGCTGTTCTCCAATACCCAAATGTTTCCCCGCCGCGCCTAGAATCAGACCACTAAGAAACAGGAAGTATTCTGTCCCTTTAATAGCTTTGTTTTGGGGGTGACTCCCCTCCCCGAGTGGGGAGACTTGGAAAGGACAGGCGCAATCCTCGATGGGGAGTCTCAGCGACCATGGGGGGCACCATCCACTGTAAGACAGACGACACCGGTGGGGGAGAGTTAGTTTAGGGCACCACAGGCTGGACCCTGCAGAGGGGCGGGGGCTGGGCCGCGTAGGGCTCTAACCACAGGGAGGCTGCGAAGGGGGAACCCGGAATGTACCAGGTCGACAAGCTGGAGAAAACGGTCAGATTCTGGACCGGCACTGGGTTGAACCAGCAGGAGGCAGCAGGAGGGTGGAATAGGGATGTCCAGTTTCAGCATCAGACTCAACTATGTGAAGGTATTCATGGGCGGGGGTGGGGGGGGGTGGGTCTGGGCCAAACCATGTGGAGAAGCCGGAGAGGTGGCCTTTAGATCGCAGGGCTGAGCCACAGGGAGGCAGCAGAAAGGGAAGGGGAGTGTACCATGTTGATTTCCAGGAAGGGGGTGTGTGTCAGATTATGGAACACGATGCGATTGTACCACGTGGAAACAGGGAAGGGATCCGGGCTGTACCATTGTGGAAAGTCATAGCAATAGGAACCACGGCCCAGTAGTTAATCGTACCACAGGGAAGCCAGGTGGCTCGGGTTCGGGTTATATACAAGTTGCAGGTTGCAAGCGGTGAAGAGGAAAAGACAAATCACGGACCAGCAACGGTCTGTGGCGTGGAGGTGGACTGTACCATGTTGACACACACGTAGAAGGGAGAAAGCGAGCGCGAGCTCAGTAGGCTGGACCAAACAGAAACGGCAGAGGGGTGGGTAGGACTGTATCACATTGGGACAACAAGGGGGGGGGGAAACACATAGGCGGGTTAGACCAAGACGTGCGGGGGAGGGGGGTGCACACTGGACCATACCATGCAGGCGGTAGTTGGGGCCTCGGCAGCGCCTCTCGGGGTGCCGGGGGTCCCTGTTGCCCCTCAAGGCCCTGTGGGCCAAGGGCTGCAGGGGCCGGCCGTTACCGCTGAGGCTCTGGAAGATCTGGGACGGAGGATTCTGGCTCAGGAGTCTTAGGGAGTGCATCTGCCGTGGGAGGGGATGGGAAACAGAGTGAATAAGGAACGGTCCGGGTGAATGGTCTCAGGGGAAGCTCCGCCCCTCGAGCGGGTGGGCGGGGCTTTGCTCAGCCCCAGCCCACCCCCAAAGGTTGTCTGACCCTCCCAACAGTCGGACAAGGAAGAAGGGAGGAGAGTAGGTGAGGCCAAGGGAGGATGTCCAGGCCAGGGAATGGGTTAGCCAGGCCAAAGGGGCTGCAGTGCACAGTGGGTCACCTGGAGGGAGGTAATATTGAGGGCCCGGTCGATGAGGATCCAGGTGACAGTCTCTGAGCAGGGCGGGGTGCTGAGAGAGCCCTGATAGGTGATGAAGCCAAAGGATTCGGGGAACAGGAGCTCCAGGCTCAGGTCTTGAAGAAAGTAGGCATCATCTGCGGGAATACCGGGCGAGAGTGAAGAGGAGTGCCCTTCTTGAGCTCCCGTCCTGTGCACACCCTGCTCCCCCAGTCCCCCACCAATGCACCAGGGACTTACTCTTGTAGGAGATGCGGGTGATGGTGTCACGGTTAAGGAGGCGGCTGAGGAAGGGGTTTGAGCTGCCGGCCACCTGTGTGGGGGTACGAGGTGAGGAAGTAGGAATCCAGAAGCCCGAGCCCCCAGTCCCTTCCTTCCCCAGAACGCGGGAGCCTGGGCCTCCCAGACTCCTTCTGGCTCAGACCCCACCTTCCCTCAGACTCTTGCCTGGGCTCACATTGACAAAGAGGCTGAGAATGGCCAGGCCATTGGGGCCTCGGGAGGCGGCGCTCAGGTTCCCATAGAGTTCTTGGTTGAAGTGGATGAGCTGCACCTGGGAGGGAAGCACAGAGTGGGGGTCCCCCAGCAGAAGGGGAGGAGAGAACGGGTACAGCTCTGGGCCCTTGGGGTCTCAAGTCAGGTTAAAGCTTAGTGCTCGGGGGGCTGTTCTATGAAAGAGGATGGGGTGAGGCCTCAAAAGAAAGGTAAGGTGGGGGAGCAATTGGGTCAACTTGGGGCGAAGGTCAAGGGTCAGAGGTCAGTGGCCACCACCTCCGCAGAGAACCCCTGGTGGTTGATCTGGTGTTCAGAGCCGGCTCCATCGCGCGCTCCAAACAGCAATCGCAGTTCACTGAGTCGATGGCTATAGAGGAGGGGCCCCCCAGACACGTTGACCACGGGCCGGGGTGCAGGCAGGAAGGAGACATGGCGGCCGGTGTTGTAGAGGGTTCCCCGGAGCTGCAGGAGAGGTGGAATGAGGTGGAAGCCGTCACAGGGACGAAGAGAGATGTTCTCGCTCCCGCATTCCACGCCTACGTTTCCTGCTTCCGACAGTCACTTAGTCATTCAGCATAGTTTCGACACCAGTGACTTCGCAGGCTCTGTTCTGGTCCGTGGCAGGTGCTCACGATCGCTGGATTTATTTCACTAACAAATATTTATTGAGCTGCTACTATGTGCCATGGATGCCAGGAGGAGAGCATAACAAGTAGAGAAAAACCCTGGGCCTCATGGAACTTGCATGCTAAGGGAGCAGACACAATAAATAAGGAATCACATAAGTAACTGCTTAATGCATTACATCTTCTGCTCATGCAGTAAAGAACTGGAAACTCTCAGAAGGTGTAATGGGAAACCCAGCCTAGATTGGGGGTGGGGTAGGGTGGGATGAGGAAAGGCCATCACAAGAAAGGGACATTTGAGTGGAGACCTAAAAGATAAGCAGGAATTAGTTGCAAAGAGCAGAGAGAAGGGCATTCCAGGAAGAGGAAACAGCAAGTGCAAAGGCCCTAAGGTAGCCTGTTTCCATGACAGCAAGGAGGCCAGTGGGACCAGAGCTTGGTGAGCAAAGGAGAGGAGATAGGAGCCAGATGGTGCAGGACCTTGTGGACAATGATGGGATGTTTTGTATTTTTATTTAAGTAATTGAAAACACACACACACACACACACACACACACACACACACACACACACACACACAGCTAGGCTCAGGTCATGATCTTTGGTTTGTGGGTTCAAGCCCCACGTTGGAGCCCGCTGCAGGTTTTCTGTCTTTCTCTCTCTCTCTGCCTCTCCCTCGCTCATGCTCGCTCGCTCTCCCTCAAAAGTGAATAAACATTAAAAAAAAAAAAAGAAACGAAATGGCACTGCAAAGTGGGCAAGAACGTGGAGGCTAGGACCACACCGCCTGGGTTTGGATCCCAGGGATGGCACTCTAGCTGTGTGACCTCAGACAAGTAACCCAATCTCTCTGTGCCTCAGTGTCTGCATCCATAAAATAGGGACAATGATAGCACCTGTTTCGTGGTGTGGTTTCTGAGGATTAGAAGACTTATTATCAAGCTTTTAAAACGGGGCCTAGCACCGAGAGCGGTTTGTTTTACAATTGCTTTTACAGATGTGGAAAAACTAGCGAGCCATGTTTGGGGCGGGGGGAACAGGTGATCCACTTTCGAGCGTAAGGAGCCTCCTTTCCACCCAGTGTGTGCCCCTCCTTACCCCAGGCTAGATTTCCACCTCAGAGACCCACCCCCACTCGTGCCCACCCCCAGGGGATTGGGTAACCCCTCCCACCAGGCCCCTTACCTTCTCTCCCCCAGTGCTGAGTCTCAGTGGGGGCAGAAAAGGGTCATAAAGGACCCTCTTCAGCTCCACGTCCACGGGGCTTTGCCGCTTCCCCACAGCACACAGACTCCAGGCGGCATTCACCAGGCCCCAGAAGGGAGGCCCTGGAAGCAGGGATGGGGCAGGGAGGAAAAGGAGTCAGAAATAGGGACTGGATCCCAATGCTGGGATCTGCCCACAAGGCTGTGGTCTGGACTCCCGGATCCCAGGAGAGGAAGGGCAGGAGACGGCGACTCCTGGGTCTGAGGGAGGAGGGGGCTGGGATCCAGAATCCTGGGTCCTAGAAGAATCTTGGAGGAGTTTCCTAAGACCATCTAGCACCCTCCTGGATGAAACCGATCTGAAGTCATTAAGCCATTGGGGGAAGGAACTACAACTCCCAGCAGGCCTGAGGGCAGCCAGCCTACCCATCCACTGCCGGCCCACCCAGGCGCCCATGGGAGTCGTAGTTCTTTCAGTCTCCTGTGTCCCGCAGCTGGATAATGAATGTATTGGGGAGAGGAGTTGCAAGACAGGGCTGGCCAAGGCAAGGGAACCGGCCGGCGACCACTGGTTCCCAGGAACAGCCGGGACCTACCTGCCTCTTTCCTTGCAAAGGGACACGCGCTCTCTTCCACCCCCACACTCTTTCCTTCCACTCACTCCCACTCACTACTTGAAATGCACATATATAATGTCCCATGGTGAGCTCCCGGGTTCAGAGGCTGGGCCCAACTCCTGAGGGAGGGAGGAAGGGGCTGGGACTCCCGGTCCTGTGAGGAGAGGGCTCCTGGGTCCGAGGGAGGAGGCACCCAGCAGCCCGGACTCCTGGGTCCCCGCCCTGGCTGCACCTGGCACGAAGTTTCCCTGGAGATTATCCTTGTAGCTCCACCAGTCTTCCGGATCAGGTGCAGGTCCGATGTGAGCTGCGGAGAGAGCAGCCTGAGCCCCTCTCCTGGGCACCCCCCCCTCAGGGGCTCCTGCCCCAACCCCCCCTCACTGGGCCTTACCTGCTGCCCCCAGTGCGGCCCAGAGTACCAGCGCTCGAGGGGCGCTCAGTCGAGCTGCAACCCCCATCCCCGGGAGGCCTCTGAACGACCCCTTCCCAATGTCCCGGCCCCCTCTCTCAGCTCCTCTGGCCCCTCTTTGTGGGACCCAGTCCCTCCAGGACTGCCAGCCTGCCTCTCCACCCCACAGGGAGACCGGTTCCCCGAACACCGAGGCGGTGGTGGGGAGGACCGAGACCCCCCAAATCCCCTCCCGCCTCCTCTCCCTGCTCTCCCTTCCTCTCCTCCTTCTCTCTCTTTTCCCCAAACCTCCAGCCTCCCTCTACCTCCTGATCTTCCTATTCCTCTCTCTGCCTCCTGCTTCTCCCCGGGGTTACCTCCTGGTTTCTAATCCACACCCCCCCTCTTTGCTCTGTCTTCTTCCAGCTCCCCCCTCCCCCCAGCCACCTAACCCCATGTCTCCATCCTGCTTCTCTTTCCTCCTCCCGGTCTCTCTCTGTCTCCAGCTTCTCTCTCTCCCTGCCTCCCCACCTCCTCCTCTCCGGCCTCTCCTGTTTCTTCTCCTTCTCTCTCTTCCCTCGTCCCCGCTCCCTCCTCCCCCTCCCTCTCTTCTCTCTCTGGGTGTTACTTAATTTTTTTGTCGTTGTTGCTGGGGGGGCGGCTGATCTCACGGCAGCGGACGCTCCTCGGCCTGGTGTAGGGGGGATGCCCAAGGGGCAGGATGGAGGGGTCGCTGGGGGCCGATCCCCAGCTTCCAACTGTGCCGGGGCCATGGGGGCGGGGCGGGGGGGGGGTTGGCCGGGACACCTAGGGCCCAGAGCTGGCAGTTCCCATCCTCCGCAGAAGGGGGAAGCGGGGGGGGAGCTTAAGGTGGCGCTGACAGTCCTCCGAAGTCTCGGTGCTATGGTCCCGCCGGCGCCGGAGGATCCGAGGTCCCCCGGCTCTCGGGGACCCGGGTTGAGCCCGCACCGGCGCCTGCAGCCCCCGCCCCCCGCCCCGCTCGGCCTCGGCTGGGGGCTGCCTTAACCGGGCTGAGGGATCCCCTGGGAGATCGGGGTGCGGTGCGGGCGGCTGACCAGGAGGGGGAGGCAGAGACCTGGAGAGGGACCGAGAGCCGGGAGGAGGAGCAGGGGAGGCGGAGGCGAGAGAGCCGGAGGTGAGGTTGGACAACTGCAGAGGCTTGGGAAGGGATGGGGAGCCCGAGATGGACGCGGGGCGCCAGGGCGGGGGGCAGACCGCCGGCTGGAGATGGGGAGGCCAGGAGGGAGGGAGAGAGAGAGAGACACACACGCTGAGAGAGAGATCCAGGTAGAAAGACGCGGAAAGTGATACAGAGAGAGAGAGAGAGAGAGAGAGAGAGAGAGAGAGAGAGATACTGATGGAGGCAGAGCAAGAAATACAGATACACACTTAGCTATAGCAACAGAGAGCCCCATCCACCCAGCAGGTCGGAGATGCCAGAACGAGACGCCAGGCAAGGCCAGAGCAGGGGGGAGACAGAAATAGAAAAGAGATCCAGAGTGACACAGCCAACACTAAAGAGAGAGACAGAGAAACACAGAGAAAGAGGCAGACACACACAGGCACCTGAGTAGAAACACTGCAGGGAAAGAGAGAGAGCCAGAAAGGACCAGATGGCAGAGACCCAGGGGCCCAGACGGAAGGAGAGAGACCCAGAAACAATCCAACGGACGTCAAGGGAGAGAGTCGAGGCAGAAAGACAGACATTCGGATAGAGAATTGGGAACAGACATTCCAAGGACCTAGAGATGGAGGGGACAGGGACGCCCAAAGGGAGTCAGAAATGAAGAGAAAACGCGAGAAAGAAAGGTATGTATGACTTATCCATTGCCACAATGGATATGGGGGGAACAAATCTCCCCCAAACTCAGTGGCTTAAAGCAGCAAACATCTGTTGTCTCACCGTTTCTGAGGGGTTAGAGTTTGGGAGTGGCTTAGCTGGGTGTTTCGGCTCAGGGCCTCTCATGAGGGTCCAGTTAGGCTATGGGCCAGGGTGCCGTCATCTGAAGGGTCGACTGGGGCTGGAGAATCACTTCCAAGCTCTCCTACACGGCGGTTGCCAGGAGGGCCTGGGCTCCTCACCAGTGGGCCTCACAACGTGACTTCTGGCTTCCCTAGAGTGAGTGATTGTGAGAGAGAGAGAGAGAGAGGTCTTCTATGACCTAATCTCCAAAACCACGCACCATCACTTCTGTTTTCTTCTGTCCCTCAGAAGTGAGTCACTAAGTCTCACTAAACCTAAGAGATTAGGCCCCTCCTCTCGAAGCATTAGAGAATCAACGAGAGAGAAGAGGGAGAAGAAGAGGGAGACAGAACAACGGGGAGAGATGGACCCTGAAAGCCCCGTGAGGCTTTGAGGTCAAGGAGACACATATTCAGAAACTCAGTGACACGTGGAGAGAGATGCTTGAGGGAACTATGGAGACAGGGAAAAGAGGCAAGACAAAGGGAACAATGGCGATAACACGGTAACAACAACAACAACAACAATAATAATAAGTTACAGTAATAATAGCCAGCACATAAAGCAGCTACGACATCCCAGGCAGAGTTCTGAGACTTCCTGTGAACTCGCTCGTGTAATCCCCAGCCGCCCAATGGGGTAGAGGCTGTGGTCCCATTCTACAGATGAGGAAACCAAGGGTCAGAAGCCATCAGTGACTTGCCCAGAGTTCTCCACTTAGGAAGTGGAGGAGCAGAGGAGGAAAACAAAGACGAGAGGGGGGGGAGGGGCGCCTCGGTGGCTCAGTTGGTTAAACATCCAACTCTGGATTTCAGCTCAGGTCACGATCTTGCGGTTGGTGGGTTCGAGTCCTGCGTCGGGCTCTGCACTGTCAGTGCGGAGCCTGCTTGGGATTCTCTTTCTCTCCTCTCTCTGCCCTCCCCCCTCTCAAAATGAATAAATAAACTTAAAAAGAAAAAAGAGGAATGGAGGAAACACGATGGAGGCATAGATGCAGAAAAGTGGGGAAAGCGTCAGGAAGAGTGGAAGAGGGACCCAAATCTGATGGAGAAAAGCCGCCCTGACTGGAGTTTTCTAGACACCAGGCCATGCCATGCACCCTGTAGGCTTTATTTCAACCCTCAAAGCTGCCCCATGAGGTGGGGTTAAAATTAGCCCCATTATAGAGCTCTTCCTGCCCTTCGGTCCTGTCCCCATGCTTTAATAATAATATAAAAAAATTAGCCCCGTTATTCAGATAGAAACACTGAGGCTGGTGAGAGAGATAAGCGACTCATCCAAGATATAGTAGGTTGGATGGTGCCCCCACACACGAAAGAGGCAAGACAAAGGAAACAATGGCGATAACACGGTAACAACAACAACAACAATAATAATAAGTTAGAAAGAAAGGAAGGAAGGAAGGAAGGAAGGAAGGAAGGAAGGAAGGAAGGAAGGAAGGAAGGAAGGTGCCTCAAACCTGTGAATGGGACCTAATTTGGCCAAAAGGTTTTTGCAGCTGTGACTAAGTTAATGACCTTGAGAGCAGATCCTCCTGCATTATCTGCCTGGACCCTAAATCCAATGACAAGTGTCCTTATGAGAGAAAGGCAGAGGGAGATCCGAGATGACAACGTGAAGACAGAGGCACAGATTGGAGTGATGTGGCCGCAAGCCAAGAAATGCCAGGAGCCACCAGAAGCTGGGAGGTGCGAGGAAGGATCCTCTCCTGGAGCCTTCAGAGGGACCATGGCCCTGCCGACACCTTGATTTGGGCCTCCGGGCCTCCGGAGCTGTGAGAGAATAAATTTCTGTTGTTTTCAGTCACACAGTGTGTGGTCATTGGTTATGGCAGCCGACCTCACGGGTGGGGAGAAATACTGAGAAAGTCTCGGAACTTTTCGGAGACAGGCAATGACGGAGCCAGAGATACATGGAGGGAGAGACGGACAAGACACTTCACTTCCTGACACGTCAGGAAGAGTAGGCTCTACCTAAGAGTTGGCTCTCCTCCTCCGGGAAGCCCTCCCTGATGCCCCAGGCTGGGTCAGTGCCTACTGAGCACATCCCTAATGCCCTGTGCTTCCTCCGTTAGAGCACAGATCCCATCAGAGGAGGGACTGTCTCCTGTGTGTCCTCTCTCAAGGGCCCAGGCCTGACCCATCTCTGGGTCCCCAGCATCGCCCCACACAGGGCACATGGGGCTGTTCCTCGGGAGAGAAATCGAACATGATTGAATGAGACCAAACTTCCCATGTCTCTCCCCTTGAGACTCTGGCTCCCTCCTATCTGCTTGGGAGACACTTGGGTTTCCTGCAAGGTCCAGCAAGGGCCTCACCTCCTCCAGGAAGCCTTCTCTGATCTAACAGGGGAAGCCCCAAGCTGTCTCCATTATCACACATCACACCGATGTGACTGTGTGTAGGTCTCTCCCCTACAACACCCTCCCCCTGCAGGGCAAGTCCTGGGTCTGACTCAGGTCTCCATCCCAGTATTTCCCAGGGAGACCTCAGGAGAGTATGTTGAATGAAGGAATAAATGAAGGAATGGAGTCAAAATAGAGACAGTGGCAGAGAAATGAGAGAAATGGTGGAGAAAACATTTTTGTGTAGGGGAGCGGGGACTAAAAGGAAGGCTTCCGTGGGCGCCTGGGTGACTCAGTCTATTGAGCACCCGACTTCGGCTCAGGTCATGATCTTGCGGTTCATGGGTTCAAGCCTGGCATCGGGCTCTGGGCTGACCGCTCGGAGCCTGGAGCCTGCTTCGGATTCTGTGTTTCCTTCTTGCCCTCTGTCCCTCCCCCACTCGAGCTCTATCTCTCTCTGTCTCTCAAAAATAAATAAATTTAAAAAAAGAGAGAGAGAGAGAGAGGAAGGCTTACAGGGCCTCCTGGCTTCTTGATTTCAGCTCAGGTCATGGTCTCACGGTTCCTGAGTTTGAGCCCCACATCGGGCTCCATGCTGACAGTGCAGAGCCACCTTGAGATTCTCTCTCTCTCTCTGTCCCTCCTGCTCTCTTTCTCTCTCTTTCAAAATAAATACATAAACTTTAAAAAAATAGAGAGAGAGGAAGTCTTCCAGGTGTAGGTGACATTTTCCCCTTTGTCTGTCCCCATAACTGAGGCCCAGGTCCAAACTCCTCCTCTCCCTGCTGGCCTCCCCCTCCTGGCTCTCCCTCTGTCTCCGGCCTACCCTTTACAGATCCCAGACCTCACCTTGCCTCTGCCCTAGTCACAGAGGTCCCACTGATGCCCAGCACCCCTGGACAGAGTGTCCGACCCTCAGCCTTTCTTGTTGTGACCAAATCCTTCATCTGTCCTTCAAGGCCTATCTCAAATATCACTTTCTCTAAGACACGTTTCCTGATCTCCGGGCTAGGTTCACAGCCCTCTCTGGGCTCTCCCAGTGAACTGAACACCTCAGTGATTAGAGGACTGGCTCTCCCCTTTCTTTAGCTCATAGACCTCCCAGGGCTCCCCAGGGCCCCACGGAAAAAACACACAGGCCCTCAGCCTGGCCTTAGAGGCTTCATATGCCTTGACTACCGCCAATCCCCAGCCTAATCTCTCTGGTCTAACCACACAAGGCCCTCTGGCTTCGAGAACTTTGCACCAACTGTGGCCTCTAACTGGGGTTCTCTTTTTCTCTTGTCTGCTGGGCAAATTCTTACTCAGTCTCTTAGATACTGAAGGAGTCTACTCTTCTAGGAAGCCATCAGCAATGGTGAGGTGGGCAGGAGGCTCCTTTGAGTTCTGGAAGCCACCTGTGTGGCCTCCACGATAGCACACAGACAGACTGGGCTCGCTGCCCGGAGGCGGAGGGAATGGCCAGGCCGGAGGTGGGTCCCAGATGTGGATTTCACGCCTATTTGTCTCGGTCGCTGGGAACAAAGTTTGGGTCATAGGGAACATATGGGGCTCACCTCGGTCCTCAGTTTCATCTCCTGCCTCCCTGACCCCTGGGTGGGAGGCGACAGGGCCAGGATTCTCCAGGCCTGGATGGTTCCCACAGCCTCTCTTCAACTCCTCGCCTTGAGAGCAGGGAGAGAGAGCTGTTTGCAGCTTCTGCTCTCTTGGGGGAGCCCAGCAAATTCTTCCAGATCTGTGTTCTCTCTGTCTTTTGGGCTCTCCTTTCCTGAGGGAGCTGTGGCCACCAGGCATTTAAATACACACACACATACACACACACATTAAAGTTTATTTCTTTTGAGAAAGAGAGAGATCATGGGATGGGCAGAGAGAGAGAGAGAGAGAGAGAATCCCAAGCAGGCTCTGTGCGGTTGGTGCATGTTCTAGATCTGCTGTCTCCAGGAGGCTAGCCACCAGCCACTTGAGCTGTGGGTAATGCAACTGAGGAACCGAAGGTTAAATTTTATTTCATTTTAATCAACTTAAACTTAAGTAGCCCACTGTGGCTAGTGGTTAGTGTATCACACAGTTCGGCTCTAAAGAACGAAGTTTGAAGGCCTTCTGCTCGTTGTGTGACAGTTGCTAAGACTCTTGGAAGAGATGGCTAGGAATGCTGGCCAAACCTTGGGGCGCCTGGGTGGCTCAGTTGGTTAGGCATCCGACTTTGGCTCAGGTCACGATCTCACTGTCCGTGAGTTCAAGCCCCGCGTCGGGTCGGGCTCTGTGCTGACTGCTCAGAGCCCAGAGCCTGTTTCAGATTCTGTGTCTCCCTCTCTCTCTGACCCTCCCCCGTTCATTCTCTGTCTCTCTCTGTCTCAAAAATAAATAAACGTTAAAAAAAATTTTTTTTAAAAATGGAATGCTGGCCAAACCTAAACACACCTGGGTTTGAATCTCTGCCCTCACCTCAACATGGAGTCTGCCCCCCACCGGCCCCAGGAGCCTCAATTTCTTCATCTGTATAAGGGGGATAATAACAGGACCAACCTATGTATTCAACAAATATTTGAGTACCTATTGTGTTCTAGGGGCTGCGGTTACAACATGGAACAAAACAGACGCAAATCCAAGGCCAGGACGGCAGGAGGTGGAATGCAATGACACCTTTGAATCTCAGCCTCTCTTTTCCTGGAATTGCCAAAAGGCTGCTCTGCCTAAAAAAAAAAAAAAAAAGGCTGTTCTGCCCAGCACTTCATGATGTCATAGCATACTCTGAGTTCTGGGTTCTGATTGGCTAAGGGTCTGGCCTAAAGTCAGGTTGGCCGATTATCCGAAACATTCTTTCTTTTTCTCCAGCACAGCATTAAAAGTTGTTTTTCCACCTTCTCTTGCAGCTAGGTGTCGTTATATCACCAGATTCTGGCCAATGAGATAAGAACAGAGGGATTGTATAGCAGTTTTTGGAAAATAACCCTTATAAGTCAGCTGTTTGGGACTTTTGGCCTTTTCTCTTTACCTTCTTCCATCCTGATGCACTCTATGGATGATGGAGAGGAAAGCCAGGAGGTTCCAGGTGGCTTGACTACATCCAGATTTTTCTTGTTTGTTTGTTTTTTGTAATTGGCTTCACCCCCCTCGTAGAGCCCGTTGTGGGGCTTGCACTCACGACCCTGACATCAAGACCTGTGCTGTCAATGCAGAGCCCAACATGAGGCTCCATCTCGATCAAGAGTCAGACGCTCAACCGTCTGAGCCACCGGGGTGCCCCTGACTTGGGTTTTAAAGCCACCATCCTGGTTCTGTCTGAAGAAAACTCTTAGTAGCGGGGGAGAGGGGAGACCAGCATGGACACTACCGTAATAACCCAGGAGAACAATGGTGGGGGCTTGGACCACGTGGTGGCAGTGGACATGGTAAAAATGGCTGAATTACGAACATATGTAGTGGATGGAGGGTACAGGATTTGCAGATGGACAGGACATGCGGGGGGAGTGGGCCATTTCCTTCCTTTTTGTTGGCTGGAGGGCCCGTCCTCTCTTCCTAGCACCCAATGACATCATGGCCCATCCTGACTCTCCATTGGCTGAGAGGACTTCTTTCTTCTCAGGGAAGGAACAGGGTTGCTCTCCAGGCCCCAGTGGACGGTAAGTCACATCCCTTCCTCTGAGACTCCTGAGGGCATTCCCTCGGTGACTCTCCTGCAAGGATCACCCAAATTTGAAATTGTTCTTGACTGTGGCTGCAGGGGGCAGAGGTGAGGTGGCGAGGAAAGTTCTAGGCTATGACAACCTTCCATTCCATGGTACTTACTGCTTCTTGCTTTTTTTTAGCTCCACCCCTGTGGCCCGTAGGGACCCAACTGTTGAGTGGGAATAGAATTCTGCTTAGCAGCGGGGCGCCTGGGTGGCTCAGTCGGTTAAGCGTCTGACTTCGGCTCAGGTCATGATCTCATGGTTTATGAGTTTGAGCCCCACGTCAGGCTCTATGCTGTCAGCTCAGAGCCTGGAACCTGCTTCGGATTCTGTGTCTCCTTCTCTCTCTGCCCCTCCCCAACTTGTGCTCTGTAATTCTATGTCTCTCAAAAAATAAATAAATGTAAAAAAAAAAATTCTGCTTAGCACCAAGTGATGCCCATACCACTCTGTGGCTCCCAATTGGCTATTCTCTCCAGAAAGGGTTTAGGCTGTACTTCAAGACCAGATGAACCTCAGTCAGAACCCTCTTTGGATATTCACTACAAGTCCCTTTGTTCCTTTCTCAGAGACTATCCTAGGGGCCATCAGGAACACAATGTTCCTAAAGGTGGAACTTTCTGGAAACCCGGCACTGCTGTCCTTTTCCTCTGGCGCATCTCCCGCCATTTCAATCCACCCTCCCTCCCACTGGCTTCTGGCCAATCGTCAAGCAACACAAATCTGACCAGCACATACATAGTGATGTCTTTCCAGCCCTTTCGCTGGGTTTGGCATTTTGTCAGGGGGCACTGCCATACTTCAGCTCCGCACGTTTTCCTCATTTTGCCCCTCCCAGGCCCTCCCAGCACATATCAGGTGTCTGTGGCCAAAATTCCCCAAGAGTTGAGACTTTATTTAGGGGACTAGCTGCCCAGATCACAGGCCAAATGTCCTCGCAAGAGGCCAAAAGCCGGGCTCCCGGCCTGCCGCCTGCGCTGAAGCGTCCCTCCAGCCTGGCGCGTGCCAGTGACGTCAGCGGCTCCACGGCGCCTGATTGGCTCGCAGAGGGACGCGCCGTCGAAGTAGAAGGTTCAGCTCGCGGTCGCTCCCAAGTTCCGTCGTCGTTGTCGTCGTCGGCTGCGGAGGCCAGGTGGGGCTCTAGGGCTCGGGTCCCGGGCTCGGGGTGGGGGGTCGCAGGCCGCGGCAGCCCCCGGCGCGCTCCTGCAGCTGCAGCCGCCGCAGAGGCCGGGCCCAGCGTGGCCTCCAGGGCAGCGCGACGCCATGGCGGTCGAGGACCAGGCGCGCGGGGTCGGGGCCGCCGGCCGCGCTGCCCAGCAGCAGGTAGTCGGTGTCGGGCCGCAGGCGCAAGCAGCCGCAGGCCAGGTCGGCGCGGGGGACCCAGGCGTCCTGGCCACCGCGACGCACGGGCCGCGCCCGCTGCTTGTACACGGCCAGCACGCGCACGGCCAGCCGCTGCCACGCCGGGCCCGCCGCCTCTGACGCCAGGACCTGGGCTCGGAGAACTGCGGGGAGGCCTGCCGTCAGGCCCGGGCTGGGGGGGGGGAGCCCCTGGGGTGGCGTGGGGTCGGTGTCGGTGGGGAGGGAGGCAGGATCCCCGGGAGGGCTCCTAGGATACCATTAGGAAGGAGAGAGACCTTGAACGTTTGAGGGTGGGCCGTCTGGGGGTCTGGCCCGGCGTGGGGGAGACGACGGTGGGGCTTAGGGAGCGCCAGGTGGGGTTCGAGGGTTGTAACTATGGAGGCCAGATTGAGAGAGGAACCCAGGAGCATGGGACATGCCAGGTGGGGCCCTTTGGGGTTCATACTGGGAGTAGCAGATGCCCAAATGGGGCGTAGGAGAGGACTAAGGGGACCCTACAGTGGGTGTGGCCGGGAGCAAGGCAGAAGAGGCAGGTCCAGGGTCTCTAATGTGGCAGCGTGAAAGATGTCAGAAGCAGAGCCCTGGGGAAAGGGTAATTTTGGGGGGGGGGTGGGGGGGGCTCTGGGACGAATTTGGGGGCCAGAAGGAGGTCAGAACCTAGACCCTGAGGTCCTACTGGTGGTGATTCAGAAACATGTAATCGCTGAAGGGCCGAGGCGAGACATGTCAGGGGAAGGACTCTGGCTGGCAAGCTAAGTCTGTAGGGCAGAAGATCTCTGTGGGAGGCGGAACGAGAAGTTTCCACCTTCCAAGTCCTAGGACACTAGTGGCTAGGACCAGAGGATGATGATCCTCAGGGAGGAGAGGCCTGGGGGGTCTTACACCATCGAGGAAAGTCATGGGCTGGGCTGAACTCCTGAGTATCTAAGAGATCTCTGAGGTCACGGGGCTGGTGTGGACTGATGGGTTATGGCACTTCGGGGTGCGTCTCTGCGAGAGTGGGGCTAGGGCGCAGAATCTAGGACCCCGATGGGAGGCGGAAAGCGTCGAAGATAGGCAAGACCATCCATTCAACCAGTTCCCCTATCTCCTTCCATCCCCAAGAGGCCAGCTGTCTCCCTCAAAGATGTCCAGCTGAAGGAGATAGCGAAAGTCTGAAGGCCGAGAAGATGGGGAAAGAGAAGACAGAGGAAGATAGGGAACGCCCCCCACTCCACTGCCCCTGCCCCCCCATTTATCTTCTGTCCCGTTAGGTCCTAGATCAGGAAGGGTCCTTTAAGAGCTCCCCCCCTTCCCACTTTAGATGAGAACTGGGAAGCCCAGAGAAAGAGGCGGGCATCAGAACACCTGGCCAGCCCCCAGCCTTTTTTTCCTCCCCAGCACTCACCGTAGTCCTGCCGGCAATACCTCCAAAGGCTCATGTGTACCCTGGTGTCCGAGACATTGCAGTAGTTTTGACACTGAGGGTCTGGGGAGGGTCAGGCCATCTGCAGTGGGCTCCCGAAGCCTGGACCACAGCATTCTACCCCCTACCCAGCCCCGCGTGCCATCTTGACGGACACCGGAGGGGGGGCGTGCCCCAACCCTGGGGACTGGGCTCGGTGGGCCACCCCTGGATCCCCCACCTGGGGGCCCAAGCAGCCCATCCCCGATCCCGTTTGCTGCCAGGGTTCTCTACACCAGCCTTACCGGAGCTGTAAGCGCCAGGGGTAGGAGCAAGGGGGGTCGTCGCCTCTGGAATTCCTGTGAGAGAGGAGAAACTTAACCTTCGGGGTCCCCCCCAACAGGAATCCAGACCCCCCCGTGTCTATTCCCTTAAGCGCCCTTCGCCCTCCTCCTCCAGGACCTGGAGTTGGTCCCTAGTCTCTTCCTCTTTCGGATCCGGGAATCTAGACTCCCAGCCCCCTCCTCCCTGGGACACAGGAGTCCGGGCTCCCGGCTTCCTCCCTCCCAAGACTGAGGGGCCTGGAGTTTGAGGCCCCACCTCCCCCCAGGGACCCAGCGTCTGTTGCCCCGCTGGAGATGTGAGAGGTCCCCTTCCCGTCCCACTTAGGACAGGCGGCTCTGCCCCTCTTGACTCACGCTGGCAGGGCATCCTGGGAGAGCGGCTCTGCTGGTAGCCAGGACCACAGCGGTTGCACGTCAGGCCGGTGACCCCTAGCTTGCAGGAGCACTGCCCGCTGGTCTGGTTGCAGATGCCACCCGTCGCCCCAATAGGGTGACACTGGCAGGCTGCGTGAGGAGAAGGGCCCGGGGATCTGGAGTGTCTGGGCCCCGGGTGCTCCTTCCCAATCGCCCAGCCCCCTCCTCCCTCAGACCCAGGAGTCAGGTCCCGCCCGCCTCTCTTCCTAGGCCCCGCTCCAGACTACACTCACCCCTGCAGGCCTTGCGGCTGGTGATAGGCTGGCCGGGGTCCCTCCAGAACCCCGGGCGGCAGTAGTGACAGTGGCGCCCAGCCGTGTGGTGGCGGCACCGCTCACAGACGCCCCCGCTCCGGCCGCCAGACAGCCTGAACAGCTCCGAGTTGAACCTGCAGCGTCGGGCATGCTGGTTGCAGGAACAGGCTAGAAAGAGGACGGAGCAGGCGCGCATCAGGCCCGGCCTTGCTGCTCTGGGCCCCGGGCTCGCTCCCCACTGCCCGCAGGAGAAGAAATAAAGCGCGAGAGCGGGTACAAAGAAGAGATGGCCGGGGGTCCCGGGGTAAGCCTGGCTCCCCGAACCTCCTCGTTCTCATCTTGGGGTGCACTGGACTGAAGTGGGTAACCCCGAGGGGCCCGATGGACCGCCCGAATGTCCCTGAGACGCTGGGGTTCAGCACGAGCGCTGCGGGCACGGGCTGTGGAGTCAGACCCCGCACGTCCGCTCCCCACTGTGTTCCTCGAGCAAATGACTTTTCTGCAGCTCAGCCTCCTTTGCCGTAAGATGACAGTTCCGATGTCTACTACTTCCGGAGGCTTAAAGGAAACCAAAAGGATGTGAAGTTCTTGACCCGGGGCCTGACCCAGAGCCTGCCCTTGCCTGTGGGGAGTTTCTGCGCGCCCGGTGCTGCACATTTCGTTCTCGGAACGGCTCTGTGAGGTTCACGGCTTACAAAGTAATACAGCTGAGGGGGTGGCAGGGGCAGGGTCGGCCCCCAGGCCTTCTGGCTCAAGTCTGTGCACCGCGCAAGCAGGGTCCAGTGTGGCCCGCGCCCCGCGCGAGGATTCTGTGCGGTGTGTGTCTTCCTGGGGGGCTCTGGTCAGGGAGGCAGTGGGCGTCGAACCTTACTGCTTCTCACAATTGCCAGGAAACAGCTTCTCGGGGCGCACCCCCAGGGATCTGTGGTTCTGGCGAGCGAGATGCTGACTCGGGTTCGCGGGTTCGCGGGGCCGTTCTTTGGAGAGATTTAAGGAGGGGCCTGGGCTGGCAAGGCCCAAGGACGCGGAGAAGCGGTAGAAAGGTCAGCAAACTGAGGCAGCCGTGCGTTCTTGGGAAAATGAGGCCCCTCTCTAAACCGTGGCTTCCTCCCATCCAGTGGGGACCTCAGTCCTTCTCCCCCAGGGCTTCCATGGGCCTGGAGGCGGCTGGTGCTCTTTAGGTTATCAGTGGGAAGAATCTGGCTTTGGATTCCTTCTGACCTGAGGGTGATCACTTCACCTCACTTGCGCCCGGAAAACTCCGGTGACGGGAAGGGGTTCAGATCACCCCCGTCGGTCAGACCCGCGGCTCTGCCACAGGACTTAGTCCCACCCTGTGCGCCCAGACCCTGCTTCCTCACGACACCGTCGGCTTCTTGCCCAGATTCAGAGTGCCGGCGCCACGCTCGGCCTGGGGCCGTGTGGTGACCCTCAGACAGAAGGCCTCCCCCGCTCCCAGGCCCTGTCCGGGCCCAGGACGACCCCCGGCCCGCCCCCAGACAACGTGAGTCTCCCCTCAGGGCTCAGATCTGGCTGGTAGAGCGGAGTGGAGCTACCTCCCGGGGCCTGGTGCGGGGCCTGGTAACAAACGCACAGCATCAGCCAGGACGGCAGAGGCCGGAGGCAGAAGAGAGGGGGCTGTCTCTGAGGAGGGGCAGCTGGCACATGGGCAGGGCAGGGCCCAGACCCTGGAATCTCCCGCCTGGAAAAACCCGAGGGAGGGTGGAGGCAGGGAAGGTGTGGAGCAGGCCTGGAGCTTGCCGGGCTAGCCGGATGGCCCGGTGGATCGCCCGTTATCTAGGAAGGTCTGGCTTCCCGAGTCCAGTCCCAGCACCGCCGCTTGCTGGCATCGAGACTTAAAAGCAAGTGGGGCGGCCCCTCGGGCCCCCACCCTCTTCATCCGGGGAGTGGTAACATTGGCGATTCCGCAGTGAGGCCTTCCTTGGCGCCAGGTACCATGTGCTAAGCTTTATTGTAAGGACTCTATGCATATCAACTCACTGGGTTTTCACCACGGCCTGTAGAAGTGCTGTTACCAGCCCCGCTTGACAGGCGGAGGAACCGGAGGCACAGAGAGGTCAGGTCACTTGCCTGTGGTCACACAGCCATGGAGCAGAGGAGCTGGGATTTGAGCCCAGGCCGGCCGGCCCGCCGCTGAGCCCGAGTGCCCATCTGCCACCCTGGGGCACCGAGTGTGACGGCACCTGACAGGAGCCAGGACCCCAGAGCGGGACTTCCCGAGCTCAGATTCTTGACCCTGCCGCTCCCTAGCTGTGTGTGCTTGGGCGGGGGCCTTCTTCCCCTCCAGCCTCAGCCTCCTCATCCGTGCAAGGGACCCGATGACAAGCCTGCCTGGTACCCAGCAGGCGATGGGTACATATGTATTCATGAATAAATCCTTCCCCCATGTGGTTGGTTTGGTGACTCGGGAAAAGTCCCGCTGCCCTGTTCCCCACGACCGTTGGGTAAATATCACCGGAGCACCTGCAGCAGCGGCATCATAATGGTGTGGGGGGCAGAGGCTGGAGAGACTGGAGCTCCCAGTGGGCGGCAGAGAGTGGCAGGCAGGTGGAGCCTGCGGGGTGGGGGGGGGGCGGGGGCGGCGGGAGGAGCCTGCGGGGGGGGGGGCGGGGGAGGCTGTGAGGGGGGGTGGGAGGAGCCTGTGGGGGGGCGGGGGCGGGGGAGGCTGTGGGGGGGGGCGGGGGGAGGAGCCTGTTGGGGGGCGGGGGGGAGGCGAACGGGGGATCCCCTCAGGAGCAGTGGGGCTGAAGCAAGGAGCAAGCCCGGCTCGCAGGGGAGTGAGCACACTGCCCGCAGGGACCAGGGACCGGCTGCTACTGCCAGAGCCTCGGGGGCCGAGTGGTGGGTGGGGGCAGGAAGAGGGGGACCCAGGACTCACGCAGGCAGGGGTGGGGGTGCTGGGGCGTGGCGGGCCGCCAGGGCCAGTCTCGATGGGACGGGCGGCAGCTCTCGCAGCCTGGGCCGGTGGTGTGGTGGCGGCAGCGGCAGCGGGGCGGCCGGGCGCGGGCAGCGCAGCGGGCAGCGTGGCCGTGGCACTGGCAGCGGCCTCGAACGCCACCTGCCGCCAGCCCCGCCCGGCCCCCGAACTCCACGCGGAGGTGACTGACCACCACGCTGGACTTAGGGCCCGGCGGGGCTCGGAAGGTCACCTTCTCGGGCCCCCCCAAGGCCCCAGGCCAGGCGGGTCTGCGCCACAGTGATCTCCAGGGGCCTCCGGTGGCCCAGGCAGCAGACAGGACCAGGGCCGGGGATCCTGGCGTGCAGAAGCGTAGGCTGACGGACGTCAGGAGGAAGGGGCCACCCAGGGCCAGGGTCAGACTCCCGTTGCAGGTGGCCGGGGGGCTGAGGTCCGCCCCCAGGGAGAGGGCACAGGCCTGGGGACAGGAGGCCGCCAGGCCGGCCAGCTGGGTCACCGGTGGGAGGCAGAAGCGGGGGCGGCCACCTGGATGGTAACACGGGTCTGCGGTGGCCTGGCTCAGGAGGAGCAAGAGGGCAAAGGTCACGGGCATGGTCCTAGCAGAGCAAGTACCTGGAGAGGAGGAGAGGAGAGGAGTGACCAGGCCGAGGGTCGTCGGTCACCCTCCACCCCCTGCTCCCCGCAGGCTCTCTGAGGAACCCTAGCATTCCATCCCCGGCCCTGCCCAAGCCCCCCTGCCCGGCTGCTTCTAAGCGAGGAAAATAGTTCCATCTGGGGAGAATTACTGTTTACATAACCCAAAGGGAAAAGAACGCAAGCAAAATTGAGAATTTTGCCTGAACTAATCCGTAGCTTAACACCCCAGAGCTATCGTCAGTGTCGAGGGGCAGGGGGCCCTGGGGAGAGGGCAGCGGTGGGGACAGAGGGGGAATCCTAGAGAGGGCACCAGGGGGAGGGGCATTGAGAGACAGATGAAACTCAGAGACAAAGGGACAGAGGCACAGACGGCCGAAGACAGACAGGAGGGGACACAAGTGTAAGGGAAGGGCCAGGTGCAGAGAAGGAGCCATGAGGAGAGAGGACCGGACACAAGGGGAGGCCAGAAGGCCCAGATGGAGAGCGGCTGGGCACCCAGATCCACAGGGAACGGAGGGGATAGAGTGCCGGGGAGCCTGGGGCCCCGGCAGACAGGCAGACAGACAGGCAGACCTTGAGGCTCGGAGATACCCAGGGAGCAGGAGGAGGAGAGCAGAGAGCAGACAGCCTGGCTTGCCTGGCCCGTGGGGAGCGGGGGGGGGGGGGGGGGGGGGGGGGGGGGGGGGTGGGGGGGGGGGGGGGGTGGGGGAGGGGGGGGGACGAGAAGAGGGGAGGGGAGGGGGCTGGGGGAGGGGCTCGGCAGGGGATCAGAAGCGGGAGGCCAGGCCCCCAGCCCACGAGGATCAGAGCAGAGGCCCTTTCCCACGTGGGGCCCTAACCTTGTTCTCCACACCCAGGGCACGGAGGGGGATTATCGCCAAACAACCCAGCGGCCTCCACTGCCACCCACCCCCAGCCTCCACCCTGCCTTAACCCTTTCCCACCCAGGTGCCAAGCCCAGAGAAGTATGCTGAGGAACCGGAGGGGGGACACCCGGGGACTAGAAGCCTAGGTCACTCTGGAGCTGAAAAGCAGGGTTAAGAAAGCTGGTGCACGAGTCCCCCTTAGAATTCACCGTGGGAGAACCCTGTACTTGGATTTCTGAGGACTTTCTTATAATCTCAGCCCTCCCCACTCCCGCCTGCCATCCTAGGCCTCAGGGTCTGGAGAGCAGAGCTCCCACATTGTCTGCCCCCCCTAAGGTCCCCAGATTAGAAATGGGAACGGATGTGGGGGGTGGCAGGTGCTGAGAAAGCGGGCAGAGAGAGAGGCAGGACAGGGCAGGGCCAGATGCCCAGGCGTCCAAGGGGGCCCGAAGTCCAGACCCTGGGATGGCAAGAGCTGGGAAGGACTGGGGTGCTGAAATGCCCCCCTGGTTTCCCGCTCCAGGGCTGGCAGCCCCTAGTGAGGAACTTCCTCAGGTTTGGGGGGGTCTTAGAGCCTTTCTGGGCCCCACTGTCCACGCCCTTAGCTTGCTCCCAGCCTGGGAGTCTGTGAGGCGTCTGGGGGTGCAGGTGGGGTCCCATCCTCCCCCAGCCTGCTTTCACAGGCCTGGCTGTCCCCACTGCAGTTGTCATGTGCAGAGACCACGTCCCCCTGCCCCAGATGACCGGCGTCACCCTCCGCCCCTCCCGAGGGGCCTGGCGCCATTTTGCTCACTGGCGGCAGCGGCATTTGCCCCATCCGTTACCGCCAGCCTTGTTAAGGGCCTGGCCCCCACCTCCTACCTCTCCTTTCTGACCTGGGTGGTTCATGGGGTACCACTTTCTGGACCCTAGCACCTTGGACGGCCAGGCCGTGAGTCCCCCGGTGTTCCTGAGGGGTCCAGAAGCCAGCCCCTGGCCATCTGGGAACCCAGATGGCCAGCCTCCTGTCCCTACCCGTCTGGGAACCGGAACATACCTCCCGCGCCCCCCCCCCCCCCCCCCCCCCCCCCCCGCCATAAGGAGAAAAGCCTAGCTGTGTTCCACCAGACCCACAGTAGGCCCCCCTGGCTGGGCAGTGTAGGGGGTCCGCCTGGAACCCAGGCTACTTTTCCCTGGCTTTTTTGCACACACCCTGCCCTTTGCCCCTGATGTTGGCCAAACCTGCACCCAAGAAGATTGTCCTCTGCGGTGCGTTCCTCCCGTGCTCTCCCGTCCCGCGGGAGCTCGGCGGCGGCGTGGGCTCTCAGGAGTGAGTGCAGAGTGGCTGTGGCCAGGCCCCAGGCTAGTGGGGGTTCTGGGCGGGAGCTCAGAGCAGAGCCCGCAGAATCCAACACCACCACCGCTCCCCCCCCCCACCCCCCGCCCCAATCCCCTTCGCCAACCGCAGCCATGCTCTCCCCACAGGGACCCCAGCCAGCCCGCCACCCAGGACTATGTGGAGCGCCAAGGACATCGCCCGAGGGGGACAGCCCTGAGCAGGCTGGCCCAGGAGGCTCAAGGCAGGTAGGATGGGACAGCCGGCCAGGTGGGCTTTCCCGGGTCTCGGGTCCCCACCGCACTCACACTTAGACCCCTGCCCCAGGACTCCCAAGGGCAGGCAGTCCGCTGGGCTGAGCCCACCACGTGGTGGTGCAATCGATGGGGAAGGGAAGGGGCTGACCGGCCAGGCGGCTTCAGGGCGGCCCCTGGCTCACACTGAAGGGGGACCCCCAGCCAGAGCCTCCTCCCCTCTGGAACCTTCTGTCAGCTGTGGGTGAACTGAGGATAAAGGTCAGTCATTTTCAAACCGCAAAAATCGGTGCTTTGGGGGGGATCTGGACAGCCACCGGGAAACCCAAAGAATTGGGCCGCTTTCTGAGATGGTGGGTGGGGAAGGAGGAGAGGGGATAAGAGTCACTCGACCTAGGACCTAGCGTTGGAGGGAGGAAGCAGGGACCCCAGCTCAAAGCGGAAAGGCCTTTCCTGCGAGGCCTCAACACTTCACTCACGGAAATTGTCATGCTGATGTGACTGACAATCCGATGGTTTTGACTAGAAAAATAAGGCTCTCCTTCACTTCCCGCTGAGAAAAGCTGGGGCGGGGGAGTCTCGAGAGGATAGGGCACAGATATTTGCTGCTGCGCCCTTGAGTGCCTTCGTTTCGGTGCCACGAGGACCCGACCCTGACAGGGATTTGGGGGTCCGCTGGCAGGACCCTGTGCTGGGGTCGGGAGAGCACAGCCAAGGGGCTGTGTGATTCTCGTTCCGGGTGGCCATCACCCGCCAGCACGAGCCGGGAGCCAGGACAAGGGCATCGGATTTGAAATTAAGCCCGGAGGAGCAGTTAACCGCGAGAGAAGGAGCTCGAGGGCAGAGACACCCCTAGATCACAGGGCGCATACCGGTTCTGGGACGGCGGTGTGAGCGACAGGGTAACATCACTGCACAAATCCATCCCGCAAGTGCGCCCCAGAGTCCCTCCTGTGTGCAGACACCCCGCTGAAGCTACCACCGCGAACTCCTACACACCTCCCCGCCCTTGTCAGTCAGGCTTACAGTCAGTCCAGAGAGAAGAGCGATCGCTTCGGACAAGTGGTAAGTAATTCTGCTCCAGAGGATGGCGGAAGGTGGCGAGGAAGGTGGCGAGCGCTGCGGAACAAAAGCGAGCAGGGAGGTGGGGGTGGGGGGCTCGGGGTCCGGAGGGGACATCCGGGCTGAGACCCGAAAGCGGTGGGGACACACCGCAAGCCACCCGAGCATCATCGTGGGGGCTGGAGCGACGCGGGCAGGGGGCAAGGCCGGTGCAAAAGGCTAGTTTGGCTGCCAGAGAAAATTCCATGAAGTTTAGGTCGCATTTTACTTTCCTCCCCATCCGGGGACAAGAAGTTTCTTAAAGTAATGTGACCTGGAGGGAGGCTTTCTTCCTCGCTTTTGGTTTTCATGGTACTTACTTACTTACTTATTTACTTATTTATTTATTTAGGAGAAGGGGTTCCTCAAGTATTGGGCACTTTCATCCCCAGAGAGGAGGAAGCAGAACCCCCCCCCACCCCCACCCCCAGGGCACAGCTCAGCCCAGCAGTGTGGGACCCACAGCTCTGGGCTTGCGGAGATCTTTTGCCCCTACCTGGGCGGCCCAGACACGGCAAGAGGCCCCACAAGGCAAGGCAGGTCACATTCCACGTCTAGCTGGACTGAGAGTGTGTGGCTGAGGGCTCTCCCTGAGGAATTCTCGAAAAATCCAGGACAGTAACTGACAGCACAGATTCCTGAGCCACACGGCCTGGGTTCAGATTCACGCTCTGCCTCTCTCCTAGCTGCGTGACCTAAAGCAGGTTTCTTTTTCTTTTCTTTTCTTTTCTTTTTTTTTAATATTTATTTATTTATTTAGAGAGAGTGAGTGTGTGTGTGGGGGGGGGGGGGGGGGGGAGGGACAGAGAGAGAGAGAGAGACAGAGAATCCCGTGCAGGCTCCCCACTGCCAGCTCGGAACCCGATGCGGGGCTCAAACCCACGAACCGTGAGATCCCGACCTGAGCCGAAACCAAGAGTCCGAGCCGCCCAGGCGCCCCTAAAGCAGGTTTCTCAACCTCCCTGTGCCCGGGTGCTCTCGTCTGTTAAATGAGCATAACAGTGTGCCTTCCTCGCAGGAGATCAAGAGGATTAAATGAGCGAAGACAGGCTTTCGGTTTCCTCTCTGAAACTCTGAAACTCTTTAGACCAGACACGTTTCAGAACCTGTGTGTTGGCACCGTAATGGGGTCCCTAGACTGTATGTTAGGTAGCTCCCCTGCGGGATCTGGGCAGCATCCCATAATCCAACTCTTTCTTTCTTTCTTTCTTTCTTTCTTTCTTTCTTTCTTTCTTTCTTTCTTTCTTTCTTTCAATGTGTATTGATTTTTGAGACAGAGACAGTGAAAGCGGAGGAGGGGAAGAGAGAGGGAGACACAGAATCCGAAGCAGGCTTCGGGCTCTGAGCTGTCAGTCAGCGCAGAGCCCGACGCGGGGCTCGAACTCACAAACCTGGAGATCGTGACCTGAGCCGAGGTCAGACGCTTAACCGACTGAGCCAACCAGCCACTCCTAACGTTACTGTTTCTGTGGCAAAACACACAGACATCACATTGAGCAAAGTCTACAAATAGCCGCGGGTCAGTTCAGGCCATGTTTTGTCCCCGGATGAGTTCAATTCGGGTGGGGGGTTGGCCACCCAACTGGAGGAAAGTGGCCAACAAGGAAATGGACTGAGATGGTAAGTCTGGGGCCAGTGCCTGGTGTGTGGCAGGAACCACAGAAGCAGTAGCCTTAATTCGCTGTTTTTCTGTGGCTTTCTAGTTGTGCAGGCTGAGAGAAAGCCAGGAGAGGGAGCTCTTGAGATTCCTGGAAGCGGGTGGCTGCAGGGCCGGCTGCCTGATTTGCAGAGCCCAGTGGAACAGGGAAACGGGGGCCTTGTTCACATTTATTGATAATTTGTAGCTGGTGAGACCAGAGCACTAAACCAAGTGCAGCACCCCCCCCCCGTTTGTTTTTTTTTAAACAAGTAAACTCTGCACCCAACACGGGGCTCACACTCACAACCCCGCGATCAGGAGTTGCACGCTGTACCAACTGAGCCAGCCAGGTGAAGCGCGGGGTCCTTTGGAGTGCAGGCCGTGGGCCGTTGCACGGGTCACACGCCTGGGTGGTGCGTACCTTTGTCCTGAGTGGCTCCCTCTTCCCCGGTAGCCCAGGTTCTAGTCCCGGCTCCACTCACCCCCTCTGCCTTTGGGACCTGGCCAGCCCCACAAGCTGGCTAGAGCCTGAGACCTGAGTCCTCCATGTAGGACCCCCCAGGCAGGCCCCGAGCTGGCAGCTGGTGTGATAAGGATTGGGACAGGGTTGTCAGGAGGCACGTGAGCAGAAGGGCTCCCCCTTTGGAAACCAGAGCAGTGGGCAGGGCACTTCTCGTACACCCCGGCGGAATGTGAGGTCACACTTAGCCTTGCTGTGGAAGAGCCAGCTGACCTTGCTGGGGACCCACGCTGAACAAGCGACATTTGAGGAGGGCCCAGGAGTGCTCAGATTTCCCACAGGGGTCAGATTAATAAAGTGAGGCGCCCCGGAATGTGGGAGGAGGAGGAGAGCTGAGGCAAGGCCCACAGCACCCTGACGTTTGAGGGGAAGCTGGCGGGGAGAGAGATGGGATGCCTGGAGCAGGGGAGGACAAAAGCCAGATGATGAAGAGTGTCCCCCCGCCGCAATCCAGGGCTTCCTCCCACACGGGCCCATGAGACTCCTGAGCTGTGGCCGCTGGAATGGCCACAGGGAAACCGCAGATACAGAAGAGAACAGAAAGCGGGTCAGGACGCGCAGGACGCGGCTAGACAGGCTGGGATGACTTGTGTGAGGAATGAACCATTGGAGGGTGAGTGACACTCACGTGCGCCTGCCCACCCATCCTGACCGGGTCCTCCCTCCTCCCCGCAGCCATCGCGAGATCCTGGGCCACTTGCCCTTCCTTCTCCACCGTCTACTTCCTCTTCATCATCTTCGTGGCGTCTACCGACTTCCACTGCCACTGGCGCCTGGCCGTGGTGCCCGGCCCCTGGGCCTACTCGGGCCGTGTCGTCCTGCTCCCCAGATCTCTGCCCCGGGGCGGCATGTTCACCATCAACGCCCAAGGGCGCCTGGGGAACCAGATGGGGGAGTACGCCACCCTGTACGCCCTGGCCAAGATGAACGGGCGGCCCGCCTTCATCCCGGCCGAGATGCACAGCGCGCTGGCGCCCATCTTCCGGATCAGCCTCCCCGTCCTCCACCACACGGCGGCCGGCAGGATCCCCTGGCGGAACTACCCCCTGAACGACTGGATGGAGGACCGCTACCGCCACATCCCGGGCGAGTACGTGCGCCTCACCGGCTACCCCTGCTCCTGGACCTTCTACCACCACGTGCGCGACGAGATCCGGCGCGAGTTCACCCTGCACGACCACGTGCGGGAGGAGGCCCAGGCGTTTCTGCGGCGGCTCCGGGTGGGCGGGCGGCGGCCGGGCACCTTCGTGGGCGTCCACGTGCGCCGCGGCGACTACGTGCACGTCATGCCCCGCGTGTGGAAGGGCGTGGTCGCCGACCGCGGGTACCTGGAGCGGGCCCTGGGCTGGTTCCGGGCCCGCCACCGCGCCCCGGTCTTCGTGGTCACCAGCAACGGCATGGCCTGGTGCCGCGAGAACATCGACGCCTCCCGCGGCGACGTCGTGTTCGCCGGCGACGGCGTGGAGACCTCGCCGGCCAAGGACTTCGCGCTGCTCACGCAGTGCAACCACACGGTCATGACCATCGGCACGTTCGGGATCTGGGCCGCCTACCTGGCGGGCGGGGACACCATCCACCTGGCCAATTTCACCCTCTGGCACTCCCCCTTCCGCTGGATCTTTAAGCCCCAAGCAGCCTTCCCGCCGGAGTGGATGGGCATCGCTGCTGACCTTGGCCAGGCCAGAGAGAACAGCCCCTAGCCCCGCACGCGCCTCCCCGGCCCTCGGGTCGGCAGGCGGGCCCAGAATCAGGCACCCACGGCCTGCCTCCCGGCTGCTCTGCTTCTGAGCTGGGCGGCGAACAAGTGACTTAACCTCTCTGTGCCTTTGCGGGCCACGTGCAGAACATAATACAGGACTTCCCTCAGCGGCTCCTCGCAAGAACCCAGCAAGTCCATTCGGTGTTTTGAAAACACGCGGTGAGTATTGGCCACTAACGGGCGCGTGCGTGGCGTCCCCTGAACCGTTGTGCTGCTTTAAGAGGGAAACATATTTTGAGCGTAAGCCCAAATTTTTTTGCCCCTGCCTCCTGAGAGGGTTTGGTTTGGTGAAGCCATTCCTGCCCTCAAGTCAAGGGCAGCTAAGAATTCGGGCTTTGGGTTTCCTGAGGCCTTATCGTGCAAGGATGTGAGGGAAGCCAGGATCTGAGAGGGTAAATCTCAGGGAGACGCCCTCGGTGGAGCAGAGAAGTCCCCGGAAATGGGGGTGGGTGTGGGGTGGGGGCCTCACAACCTCCCGGGACCCAAAGCCACTCTGAGAAACCCCTGTGTGGACAAAAGTTGGATGAAATGATCGTAATACGGGTTTTCTGGTATTCAGTGTGTTTAGAAGTATGGAGATCCCAGTATCTTTTTTCGGTGTATCACTCCTTTGTGGATAGTAAAAAAAAATAATAATAATTAATTTTAAAAAATCTTTTTTTTTTCAAAGTTTATTGATTTGTTAAAACAAAAATATTTAATGCTTATTTATTTTTGAAAGAGAGAGGGAGACGGGGCACGAGCAGGGGAGGGGCAGAGAGAGAGGGAGACACAGAATCCGAAGCAGGCTCCAGGCTCCGAGCTGTCAGCACAGAGCCCGACGTGGGGCTCGAACCCACAAACCATGAGACCATGACCTGAGCCAAAGTCGGACGCCCAACTGACAGGGCCACCCAGGCGCCCCTGAATCCCCATTTCTTGGCACGCTTCTGAGGTTGAACAAATTTGTTTTCACATATTAATCACATTGTATCTCCCCAGAGCCATTTTGACCCCAATTTACTTCCTTCAGTCCAGATGGAGGCATCATGGTCTGGGGCTGAGGGTCGGGGATACTAAAGAAAAGCCGAAGAAGGTTCCAGAGGAAGGGGAGGGGAGCCGGGAGGGAGGTTCTATGTGAGCCGTCTACTGCTGCTTAGCAAATTTACTCCAAAACATAGTGGCTTAAAATAACTACAGTAATTTATCACCTCGTACAGTGTGTGTGGGTCAGGAATTCGGGAGCCGTGTAGCTGGATGGTTCTCCCTGCCAGGTGTCGGCAAAGGCCAGTCATCTGAAGGTCCTCCTGGGACCGGGGGGATCGGCTTCCATGGCTAGAAGTTTCCTGGGCTCTTGGCTCTTGGTCATATCCTCGAGATGTGGGCCTCTGTGGGGCTGTGTGAGCCTCAAGGCCGCTGGATTCCTCCCTAGAGAGAAACCAAGAGACCAAGGTGGAAACTGCCCTGCCTTCACGGCCCAGCCAGCCCGAGCCACACACGGCCACTTCTGCCATATTCCATCGATCACACAGCGCAGCCCTGGTGCACTGTGGGAGGGGACCGCAGCAGGTTAGGATCCCCCGGAGCAGGGGGATCACTGCAGGCAGCCAGTGCCGGGGGGGGGGGGGGGTGACACTAGTTTTCTAGAGTCGTCATAACAAAGTACCACAAACGTCGTGGCTTAAACCACAGACACGGATTGTCCGATGGCTCTGGAGGCTGGAAGTCCGATCCACAAGGTCAGCTGGTTGGTTCCTTTTCTTTCTTTCTTTCTTTTTTTTTAATGTTTATTTATTATTGAGAGACAGAGACAGACTGTGAGCAGGGGAGGGGCAGAGAGAGAGGGAGACACAGAATCCGAAGCAGGCTCCGGGCTCTGAGCTGTCAGGGACCCCGAGATCATGACCTGAGTCGAAGTCGGACACTCAACCCACTGAGCCCCGCCAGCCGCCCCCTGGTTGGTTCCTTCTAAGGCCGTGAGGGAGGATGTGTTCCTGACTTGTACATGACCGTCTTCTCCCTGCCTTTTTGTCTCCCCTCTGTACAGGTCTGTGTCCAAATTTCCTCCTCTTCGTTAGGACACCAGTCATAAGGGATGATGCCCTCATTTTTGTAAATGTTTTTATTTACTTATTTATTTTTGAGAGAGGGAGCAGGGGGAGGGGCAGAGAGAGGGGGACAATGGATCCAAAGTGAGTTACTCTGAGCCGACAGCAGCGAGCCCAACGTGGGGTTCGAACTCACAAACAGAGAGATCGAGACCTCAGCCAAAGCCTGACACTTAGGCCACGGCGCCATCCAGGCACCTCCCATTCCATGTGTTTCTTCCGTTCTCTCAAGGCCAGTCCCTCCTCCTCAGGATCATTTACCGGAGTCTGGATCTTTTCCCAAATTGTCCCCTTTGGAGAGACTCAAGCCAGAAGGGTAGAGGCATCTCAGCCGTGACCTGTGGCCCGTTACCAACTGCGACAATTGCAAAGTACAGGAGTGAACGGAGGCCGTGTGTCCCCCTTCACTAGAATACGGCCGTGCCAGGGTCCTTCCTACTGCTCCTCCAAATCTCCTCTCCAACCTCCTCTGCCCTGCTGGCATCTGCTGAGGAGGGAATGTTTGGGTCCCTCCCCAGTTCCTGTGTTGAAGCCCTAACCCCCTACCGTGCTCGTGTCAGGAGGCAGGGCCTGGGGGGGGCGGGGGGGGGGGAGACAATTCATTCATGAGCAAGGAGCCCTGGTGTAACAGGATCGATGCCCCTGTTGTTGTTGTTTTAACGTTTATTTACTTTTGAGAGAGAGCACGCGGGGGACGGGCGGAGAGAGCGAGAGAGGGAGACCGCAGACTTGAAGCTGGCTCTGCCCTGAGAGAGCCCCATGCGGGGCTGGAACTCATGACCTGAGCTGAAGTCGGACGCCTAACCGACCGAACCCCCCGGGCGCGCCCCGGGATCGGTGCCCTGGTAAGAAAGAGACGCGAGAAAGATGATCTTGCTCGGCTCTCGGACTGCAGATCGGGAGGTGCGCTCTCGCCAGGCACGGGGGCGGCAGGCGCCCTGACCTTCAGCCTTCAGGCGGCATGCGTTGTTTCAGCCCCCAGTCCGGGGTTCTTTGCTGCCGCAGTCCCCACTGACTAATAAAGACCGTTTCCAGGGGCTCCCTCGCCCTGTGGCTCCGGTTGGCTTAGGCCAGTGGGATCACAGTCCAGAAATCAGGGGAGGAAGGAGAGCGAAGCCCGGGTATTTATCCTCCAGGCCCGTCCCTGCCGACCTGGGGTGGTGACTGCGCCCCATGTCGATGCCCCCGCCCCGGGAGCTGTAACATCTCTTTGTCGGTTTCCCTACATCCTCCCCACACCTTTGTAAACCGTCCTTGGAAACCCCTCTCCCGTTGCCCCCACGACTGTTCCCTCTGCGTTGGGACCCTGCGCGATGCCTCCAGAATTTTGCTAGCGCACAAAAGCACTCCCCACACCCACGCGGCTGTGACACCGAAGTCACTCAGCTTAGTGGCACGATGACCTGTCAGTCAGAATCAAGTTGGTTCTGAAGAAAATAATGAAAACAATGAAGTGATATTTCCCCGCCGGCTTCGGCTTCACTTCGGGGACCCAGAGGAAAGCCACAGGCGGCCGGGCGCCCGCTTCCCGCCTATCTCTTCTCTCGAACACCCTGGGGACGCTGTTGGCACTGGGGGCAGATTCGGAGGGTCCATCCTCCCAGCCACCCTCCGGCATTATCTCCCGGGTGGGGTCGTCTCTGCTGGGAAGGAGCCCTGCTGGGAGGCAGAACGGACGCAGCTCGCTTCCGCTTCTGCTTCCGCTTCCGCTTCCGCTTCCGGGGAGCCTGGTGGAGAAGCACAGCAAGCCTCCAAGTTGCATCTGTTTCACCCAAATGCTAAGGGGACCCAGCTCTGTTCCCTCGTCTGGAAAAGGAAATAAATGACTTTTAGTTGGTAAGGGCCAAAGCAGAAACTGGCGAGCTGTCAACCATAAGTGGCCCAAATTCAATCAGCAAATATTTGCTGAGCTCCGCCCTGAGCTCAAAGACCTCCCACCTTGTCCCCACCACAGGGGATGGGGGGAAGCCCAGGGCAGGGGCCAGCAAGCCCAGTAACCCCAAACAGCACGGAGCACGCAGCATGTGCTTGCTACGGGTCGAATTGTGTCCCCCAGAAGGGTGGGCGGAAAGCCTTCCGCCCAGGATCTCCGGATGTGCCCTTCTTTGGACATTAGGATCTTTGCAGATAAATTAGTTAAGATGAGGTCACGCCGGGGTAGGGTGGGGGCCCTGCCTCCGACGTGGCAGGTGACACCGACACAGGAGGGGACAGCGCCATGTGATGACGGAGGCAGAGATCAGCTTCTAGCCCCTGACTGGGAGGGAATGATTTTCCATTGTTGAAAGGCACACAGTGTGTGGTTAACAGCACCCTTGGGAAACGGATACGGTGCTTCCGGTTTATTTATTGAATGGCTTGGACAAGCACGAGCTGGTGCCAGGCCCCTCACTGCGTGCACCAGCAGATTAGAGACACAGGCTGCCGTGGCCCAGGACCGGTGTTCCCGGTCAGATCACGGAACCCAGTGGCCATAAGGGGAGAGCACTGGGGGGTGAGTCAGGCAGGGTGTGATCTGGTTGAATGTGGGAAGCGGGTAGAGGCTATACAGGCACACCACAGGGGGCGACCTAGCACCAACATCCCTGCTTGTCGTCTACTGTCCCCGAAACCCTCAGAGCCCAGAAAGCTGTCTTTCCAGAAGGAGCTCAGGCTTATCAACCAGACGCCTATACCTGAGTTGAGCCAACCCAGCTGCGGGTCTGGGCGCCTTGGGTCACAGGGCCAGGGGTTGAGCCCAACCAGAAATGGACTCCCGGGTGTCACCTTCCCCTCTGGCAGCCTGGGACTCAAATGCAAGGACCAGGGTGGGGGTGGGGGGTTGCAGACTAAGGTTCACTTCACAGCTCAGCTAATGCCCCTGAGATTCCCAGCCTTATGGCCCACAGGCTGGAGATAAGACCACTTTCTCACGCCATCGAAAATAAAGCCTCTGTTCCCAACTTGGAATGTGTTACACGTAGTGACTCAGAGGGGACACATAGCTCAGTGGTTAAGTGCACACGCTCTGGCCGCAGGCTGAGGATGTCAGGCTCCCACACCCGCTGGCTGTGTGACCCTTGGCAAAGGACTTCACCTCTCTGAGGATTGAAACAGTACCTGGCCGGAGCACGGGTGGGGGTGGGGGTGGGGGTGCCTGGAAGGCTCAGTCAGTTAAGTGTCTGACTCTTGATTTCGGCTCAGGTCATGATCTCATAGTTCGTGGGTTCGAACCCCGCATCGGGCTCTGTGCTGACAGCATAGAGCCTGCTTGGGATTCTCTCTCCTCCCCCATGCTCCTCTCTCCCTGCCTCCACTCTCACAATAAATAAATAAACTTGAAATATATATATTTATATATACTATATATATATTTGTAAAAAATATATATGATATATATTATATGTATATTACATTTTATAAAATATTAAATAAATCAATAAAACCGTAGCGGGCCAATCAACCGCATACTGTATGAAATGTCCAGAAAAGGCAACTCCACAGAGACAGAAAGCAGACTGGCGGTTGTCTGGGGCTGGGGGTTGAGAGGCAATGGCTAGTGAGCGCTAATGGGAGCAGGCTTCCTTTTGGGGGGGATGAATACGTTCTAGAATGATAGTGGGGACGTGTGCACGACTCTACAGCCACTCTGGTTTACAAGCCACTGATCCGTAAGGCCACCGAATACAAGCCACCGAATACAAGCCACCGAAGTGCATACATCAAGTGATTTGTCTGCTTTACCTTTTATAGTTTGAGAATTAGAGCTCAACCAAACTATGATTAAAAGATCAACCATGCCTGGCCCAGCGACATGCGCAGTGACTGTTAGCTGTTACCACACGCAGGGGAAAGGGTGCCATCCCGGGGCGGGGGGGGGGGGGGCTCCAGGCAGGGACCCATGGATTTCCACTTTTGCATGAGGGTGTATTTGTGGTGGTTAAAAGGAAGACGAAGAAAGGGGCGCCTGGGTGGCTCAGGGGGTTAAGCGTCTGACATCCGCTCAGCTCATGATCTCACAGATCATGAGTTCGAGCCCCACGTCGGGCTCTGCTGACAGCTCAGAGCCTGGAGCCTGTTTCAGATTCTGCGTCTCCCTCTCTCTCTGCCCCTCCCCTGCTCGTGCTCTTTCTCTGTCTCTCTCTCAAGAGTAAGTAAACATTAATCCAGGTGCCCCCTCCAATAAAAAAAAAAAAGAATAAGAAAACATTAAAAAAATAAAAAAATAAAAGGAGGAGGAGGAGGAAGAAGAAGAAGAGGAAAGAAAAAAGACAGCTTTGAGACCATCGGGGAAATTATAATTTGGATATTATGATATTCAGAAATGACTTAATTGTAGGGCTGGTAACAGCATGGTGTTTGTTCTACACTTAAATTTTTATTTAATTAATTAATTTAAAAAATTTTTAATGTTTATTTATTTTTGAGAGAGAGAGAGCGTGAGTGGGTTAGGGGCAGAGAGAGAGGGAGACACAGAATCCGAAGCAGGCTCCAGGCTCTGGGCCGTTAGCACAGAGCCCGAGGCGGGGCTCGAACTCAAGAACCGCGAGATCATGACCTGACCCGAAGTCGGACGCTTAACTGACTGAGCCACCCAGGCGCCCCTCATTTTTAAGTATTCTTACCAGTCAGAGGAACACCCTGAAATGTTCAGGGATGGAATGAGAAGGCCCAGTTGAGCTACAGACCAAGGGAGGCTGGCAACACAAGTTGAAAACTGACTGCTGGGTGCTTGGGGCTTTGTTGTACTGGCCTGTCTGCTTTTGTGCATGTTGTTGAATTTCAATTCCGTAACACGTTTTGAAGAAATCCCACCAATGCCCCCTTTTATTTATTTATTTTTTTAAGTAGGCTCCCCACCGACACGGGGCTTGAACTCAACGACCCTGAGATCAGAGTCGGACGCTTAACTGACTGAGCCACCCAGGTACCCCTACCAACACCTCTTTTTGTGCCCCGGGGAAAAGCTTAGGGGTGGCCTGGCCCTGGTTTCCACCCAACAGAGCTCCCAGTCTGATGCAGAGGCCACAGGTAACCTTAATGGTGGGAGCCGCTCAGAGCCCTCACGGGGAGGCTGGAAGAAGGTTTGAAATCGCCCTTTAGCTTACACTGAGTGTCTCATGACTGATGCAGAGCCCATGGATGGTGGGAGGTGGGAAGCTCCAGCGTTTCACCCTCCCCTCTGCAATCCCCATGCCCCTTTGTGTGTGGTCACCACAAGCGCCCCGTCCACAAATCCCACATGCAGCCCGGGGCCCCTCTAACCCCGCGGTTAATAACCACAACACATCCCGGACTCAGATACTCATCAGCAAGCTGTTTACCTACATAGAGGTCTGGCAAAATGTTCCAAAGTCACGGGAACATTCTTGGCCAGGTAACGAAGATTCCTCCTCATTCTGGCATCCCCGGTCCTGGTCATGGAATGAGGTAGACGTACCCCCACCAACACTTTATCATACGCATAGAGGCTGGTGGGCAGTCGTCAGCTGCACCTACATCTCATAGACATCATCCCAGGAGATGGAGGTCTGAAAACCCCTTCCTCCCTCCCTCCCTTCCTCCCTTCCTTCCTTCCTTCCTTCCTTCCTTCCTTCCTTCCTTCCCTCCACAAATATGTATACAGCACCTACTATCTTCCAGGAGACGTTCTAGACAGTGGGGACCCACGAGGGAGCAAAACGGACATGGTTCCTGCTCTCAGGGAACTGTCACCTTAACGGGAGGTGTTTCAGTCAGCTAATGCTGCGTAACAAGCCGTCCCCCAAATGTAATGGCGTTAAGTGCCGAATTTATTATTTGTCACGATTGCGTGGATCGACTGGGTGTTTCGGCGCTCCGTGTGACGTCTGAGGTCTCTCATAAGGCTGCGCTCAGCAGGGAACTTGGTTGGGACTGTCGGCCATCCTCTGTGTGGCCTCTCTCCCACAGGACAGGCTGGGCTTCCTCAGGGCATGTTGGCTGGATGCCAAGAGGACGTGTATCAGTGTTTGCGGAAATGTGGCAGGTATTTGTGCAGGATCTTGTCTACAATTGGTACCCACGACAGAGAGGGTTAGAGTCACTGTCACTGGTCATTGCCTGCCTGCCAAAACAAACAGACAAAAAGGCTTCGGGTTCAGGATTTAAATCCCAGTTCCGCCACTTCCAGGCTGGGTGGCTTTGGGCAAGTGATTGCACCTCTCTGGGCCTCAGCTGCTAGGGATCACCTCACACAGTTGGAAGGACTAAGTAGGTTATGGTTGTAGAGCAATAATGAACATCGATAGAGTTCCTGCCCTGAGGGGACCTACAGCCATTACAGATATTTTTAGTCTCATTACTATTCAAGGTGCAAAATGAACATAAAAGTATGTCCTGGGGAGGGACCAGGAACAGAGGATTATGGGGGTTCCTGGTGGCTCAGGAAGTGTCAGCCTGAACTTGGCCCCCAGCTTGCAAAGGATTTGGCTGGGGAAGGGTGCCCCAGGGGTTTGGGAGCCAGTGACTTGATTACAAACTGTGTCTGTGTCACCTTCTGTGTGTGACCTTGGGTTTTTCTCTTTGGCTTTCTTTATTATTATTATTATGATTATTATTATTACCACTATTTTAATGTGTATTTATTCTTGAGAGAGAGGGAGAGGCAGAGCATGAGCGGGGGGGGGGGGGGGTGGGGGGTGGGTAGGGGGAGAGAGAGAGGGAGACACAGAATCCCAAGCAGGCTCCAGGCTCCGAGCTGTCAGCACAGAGCCCGACGCGGGGCTCGAACCCACAAACTGTGAGATCGTGACCTGAGCCGACGTCGGACGCTCAACCGCCTGAGTCACCCGGGCGCCCCTCTCTTTGGCTTTCTGAGCCTTGGGGTCTGAGGTCACAGCAAGACACAGGGGATGCTGGGACCTGGGCCTAGGGGCAGTGTGGGAGGAACATAAACGGAGGCTCCTGGGACAGGCCAGGCTCAGGCATGTGTGAGAGGCAGACCATCCCATCACATAACATTTCCACTCCTCAGAAAGAGGCCGGTACCCGTCAGAAATCACTATTTCCCCCTCCCCAACCCCCCGGCAACGAATCTGCTTGTGGATTTGCCTACTCTGGAAATTTCGTAGAACTAATCACACAAGGGGTCCCCGGGTGCCTCAGGGTTCGAGGCTCGTGGGCTTGAGCCCCGCATCGGGCTCTGTGCTGACAGTGTGGAGCCTGCTTGGGATCCTCTCTCTCTCCCTCTCTCTGCACCTGCTCACTCGTTCGCTCTCTCTCAAAAGAAACATTAAAAAAAAGTGTTCTCTCTCTAAAAACAAAAAAAAAAAATAGACTAAAATAGAGTGTACACATAACTTTTTTAAAAAATTTTGTTTTTAATGTTTATTTATGTTAGAGAGAGAGAGAGAGAGAGAGAGAGCAAGTGGGGGAAGAGGCGGGGGGAAGCAGGGGAGAGGACCTGAAGCAGGCTCTTCCCTGACAGCTCAGAGCCTGGAGCCTGCTTCGAATTCTCTGTCTCCCTCTCTCTCCGCCCCTCCCCTGCTCACGCTCTCTCTCTCCTTCAAAATAAATAAACATCCCCCCCCCAAAAAATTTTTTTATGTTTGAATTTTTTTGGTTAAGTTGGTTCTCAGTCGAAACAAAACAAAACAAAACAAATACACTTTTGAACATGTATCACAATCGAATACGTTTTGTCAAACCAAAGCTCGAAATTCCTCCTGCCCGGATTATTTTCGTAGGTTTTCCTATCGTCTGTCTCTTGGGGTTATTTACATGTATTGTGTCTGTACGCGGGGTATCAGAGAACAATGTTCTCTGCAAGTCTGTGTTCTAAGATACGATGTTGGTTGCTTGACATTGGCCATGGGGTGGGGGAGGGGGGTGGTATTTATACCATCAAAATTTTTACCATTCACACCACATGCTACCAACCAGGGATTATTTTTGCCCCAGGGAGCCGGCTGTTAAGCATTTCCCAGCCCACCCCTGGTCCTGAAACAGGAGACCTGAGGGGGTAGAAGGGGTAGAACGTAGAACAGCCGTCCTCAATTTGCGAGTATTGTCTGGGGGGGGGGGGGTGGACATTCTGGGCATCCCTGGGGCAGGTTTAGTTGTCACAAGGGTTGTCCGATGTGGCCACGGCACTTAGTGACTAAGGATAAATGCTGATAAATGTTACATAGAGATGTGTCCCACATCCCCGTGACTTTTAAACATCCTGTCGGAGATGCACATAGGTGAAAAATCCGTTTCTATGTTTCGGAGCCCAGAAGCTGCTTTGCATATCTTACAAGCCTCCTCTTTGCTTGTTCCTTTTCTTCCAGTGTTGGGGAAGCCGGGTCATATGTCCTGTGGACCGTCCCACGTTCCGGACTTGGCTAAATGCACCCTCGCGGTGTCCACTCACTGGCGACTTTATCCTCCTGTTTTTCTGAAAACCGGTGATCACACTGAGAGGCTTGATCCGATTCAGATTTTTTTAAAGGTTTGTTTTATTTATTTTGAGAGAGAGAAGGCATGAAGCAGGGAGGGGCAGAGAGGTGGGGTGGGGGGGGAGAGGGAGAGAATCCCAAGCAGGCTCCCCCCTGTCAGTGACGAACCTGGCTCCAAACTGCAAACCTCGAGATCAGGAGCTGAAGTCCAAGTTGGTCGCTCAACCGACTGAGCCACCCAGGCGCCCCCAGATGGTTTTCGTTTTTTGCAGGGAAGGAGCGGAGGGTGAGATCCATGGATGGTGGGGCCTCCCGTCCACTCACTCAGGAGCCCGGAGGAGCTGTTGCCTTTCAGTGTTAGGACTGTTGGGGGCTCCTCCCTCCCCTGGAAAATTCCTCCTCGATCTTGCACTTGATTTTGGCGGCCGCAGACAAGCATAGCCTGGCCCTGTCATGTACGGTTAGGGGATTTTCATTTCCGAAGAGAATCTTTCTTTGAAAGCAGGGAGAGTGAGAAGAGTCAGTGCTCGCCAGGGTGTATCCGAGATTCTGGCCAGCCCGGTTTCGAAACCTAGCTCCTCTCACTTCCTAGCTGTGTGACCTTGAGCGAGTTACTTCACCTCTCGGGGCCTTGGAATCTCCGCCTGCACCACAGGGCCGCTGAGCGCACCGACCTCACCCGGTGGCGAAGATAGAAGGAGGTTAGCAGACCACGTAAATGCTGCGGTTGGGGCCCAAATAAAGAAACCCAGGAGGACCCTGGCAGGGCTGAGTCCGGACGAGCCAGGCCGGGCTGGACTCAGCCGGCCTCCTCCCGAGGGGCCTCCCGGGCCAGCGTCCCAGCAGTCACGTGGGGTGGGAGGTGGGGCGCCGGGCACACCTGGCTCCCTAAACCCCGCCACCCCCCCCCCACCCACCCCCCCCTGCGGCTCGGGGAGGCCAGGTAGAGCCTGGGCGGGGTTTTCCGGACCCGGGTGCTGGAAGGTTCAGACTTCTGAGTGAAGGGTCGATCTCCGACGAGGGAGCACCCGATCTGCTCGCGGAGCAGCCCCGTCGTCGGCCCCCGGATTCCTGCGGCCGGAACCAGGTGAGAGATGGCGAGGTGGGGCGGGGGTGTAGGGGGAGAGGCTCTCCCCGACCCGCGGCGCGCTGGCGAGAGCGCGCGCACGGGGCCGAGTGCTGGGACGCACTTGAACTCAGGGATCCCCTCTGGGATGCCCCGCCCCCGCCCCGGGGTCTCCCCCAGCAGAGGGTCCACCCCTCGCCGCCCAGGAGCCCACCTCCTCTGCACCCAGCACCCCAGTCGTCTCATCTCCCCGTGAGCCCCAGCCGCCGCCCCGCTCCGCTCCCCTCCCCTCCCCTTCCTTCCCTGCCGATCGACCACCTGAGCCCGCACCTCCCTCATCACCTCCACTCTCCCCTCCCCAGCCCCAGGCCACCAGCTCCCTCCCTCCCGTCACCAGTTTCCTGGAGCTTACCTAAGAATCTCCGTGCGGGGCAGGGCCTGCTGTGCGAGAGTTTCCTGTTCGCCTCTCCCCGCCACCCCCCACCTCCACCTCCTGCGACCTCGGGGTCGCAGGACCCACCCACAGGACCCAGGGGTCCTCAGGGTCCCCGAGGCTGCTGCCACCCGCACCTCCAGGCCCACCGTGGCCCCAGGGATCCCTGGCTCCCGAACCCCCCCCCCCCCCCTTCCATTCCATTCCTGGGAATCAAGTCGAGGACTTCCAGGTGGTGGCCTCACATTTGTGCCCCAAGCTCTTCCCCAAAGGTGTGCTTACAGTGCGAATTTCGGGGGTGGGGTGGGGGTGGGGGGAGACGGGGTTATTTCTTGGTGGCGAAGCCTGGCTGGGTGGAGGTGGAAAGCCCTGGGAGGGCGGTGAGCTGGGGAGGTGCAAGGCCAGCTCTGGGTGTGGGGACAGATGGGGGGAGGCTTGGCACCAGGGGCCAGGCTCCAGAGGGGAGAGGACGCAGTGGGCCAGGCTTAGCCTGGGGTGAGAGAGCCAGAGAGAGCGCTTAAAAGGCCTTCTGGACAGATAGCAGTGGCCCCATTTCCCCGAGGGACCCGCAGGCTGGGCTCCTCCTTCGAAGTTGGGGCTCCTTCTGTTCTCCAATCCCCCTGCCTCCAAACGGATGAAGGAAGGACTCTTGACCTTTCCTCTTGCCCCTCCCTCCTTGGATGATGGCCTGAAGGGCCTGATGCCGTACAGGGACTGAGGACAGACCCAGAGACGGACTTCCGATCCCCCTGGGATCCCACTTTCCAGAAGCTGGCTGCTGGCATTCCCCAAACTCTCCCCACAGATGTCAGAGGGGCCAGCTGCTCTCCCTGTCTCCCTGTGCCCAGCTCCCCGTCCCAGCCCTGGCCCGGGCTTGTCCCCCAGGCCCTTCTCTGGCTAGTTTCTGAGCCTCTTTTTTTTTTTTTTTTTTTTGAGAGAGCCAGAGTGGCAGAGAGGGGCAGAGGGAGGGAGAGAGAACCTTAAGCAGGCTCCAGCACGGAGCGGGAGGTGGGGCTCCATCCCCCGTCCCGAGTGAGGAAGAAGGGAACCACCAAGGAAGCTGAGAGACGGCAGCCACCGTTCTAGAACATTCTGCCTTCCTTTTCACCCAAACAAAGCTGGCCTTATTGTCTTTCTGTCTGAGGGAAACAAATTTCGAGGGCACATTCAGGGCCAGCCCAGAGACGAAGAGGTGTGATCCTCACGGTCATTCTCCCAGTATCCTTGACAGGTGGAGGCCCACGTTCCTTCTACACACATTTCCCGAGCACCTACTGTGTGTCCAGCCCTGTTTCCGAGGGCTGCGGGGGACAGAGAGGGAATCAGAGCGACCCTGTCCCTTCCTTCCTTCATGGAGCTGTGTCTGAGACCAAGAGACCGGGTCTGAATGATCCCGAGAGTGACTCGCTTGGAGGCACAGAATTGGGACAGAGGTCAGAGCTGGACTGAGTGCTGCAGATCCTTTTCTCTCTCTCCTGTCTCTCCCTCTCTCCGTCGCTCCTGTGGTTTTCTATTCCTGTCTGTCTCTTTCTCCCTGCCTCCGTCTTTCTCTCTGTGTCTCCGTGTCTCCTTGTCTGTCTGTCCTCCTGCTCTCTCTGGCTCTGTCCCTGTATTTCTCTCCAGTTCTTTCTGTCCCTGTCTTTTTCTTTTCCGGTCTCTTTCTACATCTGTCTCTTCCCTCCTCCCTTCCTTCCTCCCTTCCATCCTCCCTTCCTTCCTTCCTTTCTTCCCTCCTTCTTTCCTTCTCTCTTCCCTCCCTCCTTCCATCCTGCCTCCCCACAAGCATTTCCCTGGGCCCGCGTTTTTCCCATGTCCCGTGCTTGGCAAATTTGCAACCAGACAGAGGAGCTCTTCAAAGGCTCACAAGCTACTTGGAGGAAGGAAGAGAGAAGCACCCAGAAGAAGTGGGAAGAAGGCACTGAGGCCACTGTCCCTCCTCCTACCTTGGGTGTCCCCTCTGTCCCCAGCTTCCTCCTGCTTCCCAGTCCCCAGAGAGTTCCTTCTACCCCCAGAGTCAGGGCCGGGTCTCGAGGAATCTGGTTGGGATCTGGACAGGAATGTAAGGGCCAGTGGCCTTGATGAAACCGGAGCCAGGGAGCCATCAGGGGGGCACAGTGATGCTTTCCATCTCTCCCTCAACCTTTTTCATCTCAGGGTCCAGTTCACTGTGCTCATGGGTTTCTCTGGTCCCTCTTGGATATGGCTCAACATGGCTGCACGCAGGCTCTCACACACAGGCCCTTCAGCCGTGGGGCCCACAACCAACCAGCCACCCTCCCTGTGTTTCTAACTTCAAATTCCCAAGGGAGAGACTCTGCTGGATACAGACGCGTCTCTTGAGCCCGCGCCCATGCCCACACAAGGGCCGCCTTGGACCAAAGTCAGATGATGCCCTACTGGCTGTGTTTTTCTTTTTTTTCTTTTTTTTTTTTAAATAAAGACACCATTGCTATTGGATTACGGCCCACCTTAGGATGACCTCATTGTAACTCGGTCACTTCTCTAAAGACCCTGTGTCCACGTAAGGTCCATATTCTGCAGTATCAGGAGTTAGGATTCCAATACGCCTTTTGGAGACAGACACAACCCAACGCATGGCACATAAGATCTATGGGTGGAGTGGGCAAAAATGTACTACCTTCATACAGTCTACCCCTTGACTGCCATCACACGTATGCTTCATCTCATACCCCCAACTCCATTAAAAAAAAAAAAAATCAGGGGTGCCTGGGTGGCTCAACTGACTAAGCGTGGGACTCTTGATTTTGGCTCAGGTCATGATCTCACGGGTTCGAGCCCCGTGTCAGGCGCTGCCCTCACAGTGTGGAGCCTGCTTGGGATTCTCTCTCACCCTCTCTCTCTCTGCCCCTCTCCTGCTCGCTCTCATTCTCTCTCTGTCTCTTAAAATAAATAAACACTAAAAAAAAAAAAAACCCACAGAAATGGGGCGCCTGGGTGGCTCAGTTGGTTGAGCATCCGACTTCGGCTCAGGTCATGATCTCACAGTCCGCAAGTTTGAGCCCCGTGTCGGGCTCTGTGCTGACGGCTCAGAGCCTGGAGCCTGCTTCGGATTCTGTGTCTCCCTCTCTCTCTGCTCCTCCCCTGCTCATGCTCTGTCTCTCTCTGTCTCAAAAACAAATAAACATTAAAAAAAATTTTTTTTAGCCCAGAAATAAAAAAAAAAAAAATCAAACATTAACCAGGGCAAGTAGAATCACACACACTCACCCACTCCTCAGAGGGACAGCCCCCATGGTCAGCTCAAGCCACCGTATCTACATCTGATGGTATGAGGTCACCCTAGCTCATCCCAGAATTCACAACCTCAGGACGAAATTCATTCCTCTTGTAGGTCTGTTCCCATCTCAGCCACACGGAGCAGGGCTCTTTGCTTTGAATGTGATCATCTTTCAATAACTGTTTAAATAAGTTTACATATTTATTTTGAGAGAGGTGGAAACAGCACGAGCAGGGGGGAGGGGCAGAGAGAGAATCCCAAGCAGGCTCTGCACCGTCCGCACAGAGCCTGACGTGGGGCTTGAACTCTCAAAAACCGTGAGATCGTGACCTGAGCTGAAATTAAGAGTTGGATGCTTAACCGACTGAGCCACCCAGGCGCCCCCTGTATGTGATAAGATCAAAAGGTACTGTTTTAATGGTCAGAAAGGTGAAGTTGCTTCCCAGAGTCACACAGCTGATGAGCGTGGGAGCCTGCCGTCAACAGCCTGTGATCAGAGTGTGTCCACTGAGTCATGCGTCCTCTCTGTCACTGTGTGAAGCCCAGTCCGTGTTGGGCTTAAGGAACAGAGGCTTTATTTACACTCGGTGGCAATGAGGAAGGGGCCTGATCCGGAACTTTTGAGCAGTAAGACTGAGCATCTGCGGAGCTGTGCAATGAACCTTAGTCAGTAAACCCAGCCTCCCTGGCTCCTTGCCTTTCGAGTTGAAGGGGGCCAGAGGAGATTGTATCATCCAGGAGTCCATTTCTGGCTAGGCTCAACATCCGGTGACCCAAGGGGCCCAGACAGACCCCCACCTGAGTTGGTTCAACCCAAATCCAGGCATCTAGTTGGCAAGCCTGACTTTCTTCTAGAAAGATAATGCGTATGGGGCGCCTGGGTGGCTCAGTCGGTTAAGCATCCGACTTCAGCAAAGGTCATGATCTCACAGTCCGTGAGTTCGAGCTCCGCGTTGGGCTCCGTGCTGACAGCTCAGAGCCTGGAGTCTGCTTTGGATTCTGTGTCTCCCCCTCTCTCTGCCCCTCCCCTGCTCATGCTCTGTCTCTGTCTCTCTCTCTCAAAAATAAATAAAAACATTAAAAAAAAAAGAGAAAGATAATGCATATCATCTTAATGGGCTATGAGGGTAGTAGCGATTAAGAAACAGGGATATTGTTGGGACACCTGGGTGGCTTGGTTGGTTAAGCGTCTGACTTCGGCTCAGGTCATGATCTCACGGCCCGTGAGTTCGAGCCCCGCGTCGGGTTCTCTGATGACTGCTCAGAGCCTGCAGCCTGTTTCAGATTCTGTGTCTCCCTCTCTCTCTGCCCCTCCCCTGTTCATGCTCTGTCTCTCTCTGTCTCAAAAATAAATAAATGTTGAAAAAAAAATAAAAAAAAAAAAGAAACAGGGATATTGCTACATTAGGTCCAGTGCCAACTTTTATCAGCTATATATAATTAACCATAAAGGAGCATATCTACATAGCTTCTGGCACCTTCCCAGTTTCAACCAGGTCACACCCTGCTTGATTTCCCCGCAGTGTTCTCTTCTTAATGGCCACTTGCTTCAGTACTTTGACCAAGGAACACAAACTGTGGACCCAATCAACCAGAAACCTTTCGTATCTAATCTACCTTCGCAGACAGTCTCCAGGATATGCTCTGATGAAAGCCTGCTCATGAGGAAGAGTTTTAAAAAGAGTGGGTGGGAACCTCATATTCACAGGGGAGGGAGAGGGAAGTCTCTGGGAGAGCTGGGGGACCAGAAGGCGCTTCATTCCTTTGACTCCTCCCATATATCCCCATTCCCGTGATTCCAAGCCCAAAGTTGATCAGTGACCAAACCTGGACTTCCACTGTGGCCAACAGGCTGCAGGTGTGGTTCCAGCTAGACTGCAGAATGGCAAAGCCCATCAATCACTTCTAGGGGCAATCTTCCAACAATAAAGCGTTAACTGTGATAATCCGGAGCAAGGCTTGTTCTGCTTTTCCTTCCTGGCGTCCAGTCATAATGGGGAGTCAGAACCAGTTCACTCCCTGCTTTCCTTTCCTTTCAGCTGTTTTGCTAACGCTCCATAACTGTATCTCCAAACCCCTGTCCCGTCTGGGCCTTATTTTAGTTCTCGGGGGTCCCAGGCCAAGAGCCTGATTAACCACTTCCCTCTTCGAACCATTGCATGCCTCCATAGTGAAACTTCCATAAAACCCCTAACCAATGGGTTTCGGAGAGGCTCTGAGTTTGGCAGGCCCACCCAAGAGCCAAGAAGGCGGCCCACCTCACCTCCATGGGGACGGCAGAAGGCCCTTCCGGATCTTACCTTATGTACTTCTTCTCTGGTTATGCGTTCGTATCCTTTATAATCAGATGAGTTCTGAGTTCTGTGAGCCATTTTGGCACATTATCAAACCTGAGGAGGGAGTCGTGGGCACCCCCAGTTCAAAACTGATCAGTCAGAGATACGAATGGCTCAGGACTTGGCATCAGTATATGAAGTGAGACGGAACTCTTAAACCCATTGGATTGGATCCCAAGTCCAGGAAGGCAACGTCAAAATGGAATTGAATTGTTGAACACCCAGTTGGTGTGAGGGGAGAAAAAACAAACACTCACCTGCCAACTGCCTTCTGACCTTCAGGTAAAAATATTCAAGAGAGAGAATTGGCCAACTTATCTTTTTATTTATTTATTTATTTTGGGAGGGGGGGAGAGTTTATGAGCAGGGGAGGGGCAGAGAAAAAATCCCAAGTAGGCTCCACACTGTAGCCCAGAGCCCAATGAGGGGGCTTGAACTCATGAACCGTGAGATCATGACCTGAGCTGGGATCAAGAGTCAGACGCTTAACCCACTGAGGCACCCAGGGGCCCCTGGCCAACGTGTCTTTCAGAGCCAGCCTTACAAGTTGCAATTTTGCCAACAGATGGCAAAGCCACCGTGGAACCAGGTGTTTATCTTCCGTTCAGTTGGCGGTGGCGACGAGGGCAGGCAGGTCAGGTGGTGGAGTTTGTGATGGGTTGGGCAATTTCCTTTCAAAGGGACTATGGATAGGCAGGGCATGTAAGAATGGACATCTCTAGAAACCGGATCCCGGTCAGTAGAAGGTCTATACACTTGTCCTGCCCATATATACACACCCATGGAAGTATATTCAGTCTATAAACACATTGAAACATACAACGTGTATTTACATTATGTGTGTGTGTGTGTGTGTGTGTGTATGCTCACTGTATACATATTACACACCCTATATGTACATAGCATATACACACTCACACAACACAACGCACACCTGTCCCTTGTATGCACACAAATTCACACACACCCGTATGTGTGCACAACGTATAGATACCCGTACGCATACTCGGGTGAATGCACACGCCTTACTCCTTTCGACCCGGATAAGCAGGAACGAATGAACCCGATGGAAACACACTCCCGAGACCTGCCCCCATACACGTAACTGAGCACTCACGCTCATCTACGCACAGAGTGACCCCCCCCCCTGCACGCACCCTCCCGCCACCCCCCGCGTGTCTGCGCGCACCCCTCCGGGGCCGTCACCCCCTGGCCTAACATCCCTGGCTCTCCCTTCCCCGACAGCCATGTTCAGCGTCCAGGCGCCCTTCTTCTTCTCCATGGGCCATATCCTCCTCTTCGTCTTCACGGCCTCTACCATATTTCACCTTCAGCAGCGGCTCGCGAAGATTCGCCCCAGCTGGCAGTTTGAGACGCTGGTGTGGGCGCCCGCGGAAAACTCGACGACGCCCCGGCCCCGGGGCGGCATGTTCACCATCAACGCCCAAGGGCGCCTGGGGAACCAGATGGGGGAGTACGCCACCCTGTACGCCCTGGCCAAGATGAACGGGCGGCCCGCCTTCATCCCGGCCGAGATGCACAGCGCGCTGGCGCCCATCTTCCGGATCAGCCTCCCCGTCCTCCACCACACGGCGGCCGGCAGGATCCCCTGGCGGAACTACCCCCTGAACGACTGGATGGAGGACCGCTACCGCCACATCCCGGGCGAGTACGTGCGCCTCACCGGCTACCCCTGCTCCTGGACCTTCTACCACCACGTGCGCGACGAGATCCGGCGCGAGTTCACCCTGCACGACCACGTGCGGGAGGAGGCCCAGGCGTTTCTGCGGCGGCTCCGGGTGGGCGGGCGGCGGCCGGGCACCTTCGTGGGCGTCCACGTGCGCCGCGGCGACTACGTGCACGTCATGCCCCGCGTGTGGAAGGGCGTGGTCGCCGACCGCGGGTACCTGGAGCGGGCCCTGGGCTGGTTCCGGGCCCGCCACCGCGCCCCGGTCTTCGTGGTCACCAGCAACGGCATGGCCTGGTGCCGCGAGAACATCGACGCCTCCCGCGGCGACGTCGTGTTCGCCGGCGACGGCGTGGAGACCTCGCCGGCCAAGGACTTCGCGCTGCTCACGCAGTGCAACCACACGGTCATGACCATCGGCACGTTCGGGATCTGGGCCGCCTACCTGGCGGGCGGGGACACCATCTACCTGGCCAATTACACCCTCCCGGACTCCCCGTTCCTCAAACTCTTTAAGCCCGAGGCGGCCTTCCTGCCGGAGTGGATTGGGATCTCGGCAGACCTGTCCCCGCTGCTCCACCACTGATGGTGGCCGGCCTTCGGCACCCCCCCTCCTTCGCTGGCTCCCCCGAGACCAGCTGCCCGAGGCCCCAGGGGCGTCTTGTTCCGTGGGCCAGGACCCTTCCCTCTCGCACCAGGACGCTCGAGAGGCCGCAAGAAACCCAAGTCGCCACCGACTTGAAATAGCACGTTTCTGTGTCCCACGCAACAAGAGCGGTGGCGGCACATCTCTGGGGTTCGTCGAGGCAGCGGCTCGGCGATGTCACCGGGAACCCCAGTTCCGTCCATCTTGTTCAACTGCCATCAACTCCTCTCAGACCGCTCCCCACCCGTACCCCCCACCCCCATGGTCCCAAAACGGCTGCCACATAACCGGCTGTCACATGCGGGCAACCTCTTCAGGAGGCAGCCAAAAAGAGGTCCGTTCTTCGGTCCCTTTTGAAGAGTGAGGGACGCATTCCAAAGCCCTCCTGCAACTGCCCACCCCCCCCACCCCCCCCCACCCCCATAGCTCACTGGCCGGAAGTGTATCACATGCCCGCCTGACCCAACACAAGGCCAGGCGAATAAGACGCTGGGATTGGCTTAGCTGCAAATCAATAAATCTTTGCCCCCTTCAGCCGGGGTGTTGATCAGCCTCCTCTGAAGGATGTGGCGGCGGACAGGAGGAAAAGCGGGGCGCTCTTACCGAGGAGGAAGGACGCAATGTACGCACGGAAAACAGGGAAGCCTTGAACTCGGTTGTCTGCTCGCTCCACAAAGCCGCCTGGCCAAGGAGGCAAGCGCGCCTCAAATAGCGCGGACAACCACCTCTCCAAGCCCTGTGTCCTTGGCCTGGCTCATTTTTTTCTAGTTTGCCCGGAACGGGGTGGGGGTGGGGGTGGGGGTGGGGGGACCTTTCCCCCGGTTTCCGAAAGAGCGCCGCCCTGTTGGCCAGTCGCCGGCGTGCGTCCCAACACCCCCGGGGCCCCACTTCTGCAACCCTGGCTTCCCAGGGCCTGGGACGATTACTGTTGAGAACTCCGAGCGCAACATGGCTCAGTGGACTTGAAGCGGGTCCATCTGTTCCCTCCATAAACACTCGTGGCGGTGGAACCTCGCTCGGATCCCCGCCAGTGAAGGCGGGGTTGACAGAACCTAGCGGCCGACGTCCGGATCGCCTGCGTGTGTGGCCGGTCCCCCAGGACAGCTTGGACTTCCGCCTGGAACATTCCCTCATCCGGCCGCCATCTGGGTGTCGGAAGCCACCATGCTGTGAGGGGGCCCAGGCTCGCTCCGAGGCCACGCGTAGGTGCTAACAATGAGCGGTCTTAGCTGAGGTCAACTTCAAGTCCTTCGGCGTAGGCATCCCCCAGGATTCCACCTGTGACCAAAGAGGTAATGGGGGAAATAGAGAGGTCTATACTCCAAGGGCTCAGGAGAGACTCCTCGGGCCTGGAGTTCACAGGTTCACAGCCCGGAAAGAGACAATCCGATGCCTCAATCAGAGTGATGTTTGAGCCCAGCACTCACCGCGGGCCAATTGCAGAGAGGTCACACAATACAGACAAGGCCACCGTATTTGTAAGGGAGTCGGTCTGAAAAGGAAGTAATAAAGGAATATAAGGACTGGGAGGCACCTGGGTGGCTCAGTCAGTTGAGCATCTGACTCTTGATTTTGGCTCAGGTCATGATCCCAGCGTCGTGGGATGGAGCCCCACGTTGGGCTCCGCCCTAAGCATGGAACCTGCTTGGGATTCTCTCTCTCTCTCCCTCTCTCTCTCTCTCCCCCTCTACCCCTCCCCTGCTTGTGCATCACCCTCTCTCTGTCTCTCTGTCTCTCTCTCTCTGAAAAAAAGAAAAGAATATATATAGAGAGAGAGGAAGATGCTCCAAAAATCAGTACATAGGGAAAAAACGTTTACCACTATTTCAGTGGCTGAAGCCAATCAAGTGGCCACACCCAATTTCAAGAACAATCCACCCATGTACCCCAGAATATTTGTGGTCTAATAGATACCTCACATCCTGCAGGCCTTCAAGGTCTCTCTAGGGGGTTCTCTTGGAACCCTTTTCTTTTGACTTGGGACTCATGCGATGGGGTGCCACGATTCTTAGTATGCTAATAGCTCTCTGCCTCAATAACTCTATGAACTCATTCAAATTCCCAGTCTGATTGTTAAATTTTTATTTGTTATTTTTCGGTAGTTTATTTTATTTTACTTTACTTTATTTATTTTCAAGTAGGCTCAGGGCGCCCGGGTGGCTCAGTCGGTTAAGCGTCTGACTTCGGCTCAGGTCATGATCTCGCGGTCTGGGAGTTCGAGCCCCGTGTCGGGCTCTGTGCTGACAGCTCAGAGCCTGGAGCCTGCTTTGGACTCTGTGTCTCCCTCTCTCTCTCTGCCCCTCCCCCGCTTACGTACACACTCTCTCTCTCTCTCTCTCTCTCTCTCTCTCTCAAAAGTAAGCATTAAAAAATACAAATAAAAAATAAAAAAATAAAAATAAGGTAGGCGCCACACCCAGCATGGGGCTCAAACTCATGACCCCGAGAGCAAATGAGCCAGCCAGACCCCCCGTCCCCCCGGTCTGATTTTACACAGCTTGAATGGGTGATGGTTTTTGGATTGGGTTTCGGTCTTTATTTTTTATTTTTTATAATATTAAAAAAATTTTAATGTTTATTTATTTTTGAGAGTGAGACAGAAAGAGACAGAGTGCAAGTGGAGGGGCAGAGAGAGAGGGAGACACAGAATCTGAAGCAGGCTCCAGGTGGCTCAGTTGCTTAGGCATCCAACTGTTGATCTCGGCTCAGGCCATGATCTCATGGCTCGTGGGATCGAGACTCACATCAGGCGCTACACTGATAGTGTGGAGCCTGCTTGGGATTCTCTCTCTCTCTCCCTCCTTTTCTCTGCCCCTCGCTCACTCGCGCACGCTCTCGCTCTCTCAAAATAAATAAGCAAACTGAAAACAATCCTAAATGAATTTGTTTATAAATTTGGCATTCTCCCTTTTAATGCACATTTTAAATGCATGGGGGTGGTGTGTGTTTCACATGCTGCTAAATTAAAACAACATCATGGTTAGGTGTCATTTCCAACGATGGCCATGAGGACATCTCCCCTCCATTTCAACCACCCAAACCTTCTCCGGCCCATCCCTGATCTCAGTAAATGGCACTGTCCATTTACTTGAACCCAAACTTAACTTCTTCTTGATTCCTCCTTTCACACCCCATCCACCTGCAAGTTCTGTCAGCTTTACCTTCAAAATATACCCTGAATCTGACCTTCTGTCCCCCCTCCACCGTCGCTACTCTGTCCAGGTCACCATCACCTCTGCCTGGACATCTGCAAAAGTCTCTTAAAAACTACGGGTGCCTGGGGGGCTCAGGTTATAATCTCACGGTTCCTGGGATTAAGCCCCTCATAGAGCTCTGTGCTGATTGTGGAGACTGCTTAACACTCTTCCTCTCTCGGGGCTCCTGTGTGGTTCAGTCAGTTAAGCGCCGACTGAGGTTGTGATCTCGCAGTTCATGGGTTCGAGCCCCGCTTCAGGCTCTGTGCTGACAGCTCGGAGCCTAGAGCCTGCTTCGGACCCTGTGTCTCCCTCCCTCTCTCTCTCTCTCTCTCTGCCCCTCCCCATTCATGCTCTGTCTCTCGAAAATAAACATTAAAAATAATAATAATAAATCTTAAAAAAAAAAAACATTCTCTCTCTCTCTCTCTCTCCTTCCGCCCCTCTCCCGCTCTCTTGCTCTCAAAAATAAATGAATTAATTAAAAAAAAAACCCTAACTAAACAGGGGCGCCTGGTTGATTCAGTCGGGAGAGCAGAGGACTCTTGCTCTCAGCGTTGTGAGTTCAAGCCCCACGCTGGGCATAGAGCCTACTTGAAAAAAAAAAAAAAGCGTAGGTGTGTAATTCTACACCACAGCCATAAGAAAGGTACGCTATAAAATGTCTATTAAAATATGCCTTGAAGAATGAATTTGACAGTGGACCCGTGAAATGATGGCAGAAGTGAGGCAAAGAGACCAGTGAGATTACCAGATTTCAAGATTGACCATAAAGCTAAAGTTACCATGACAAACTTGTGCTGGCATAAAAGCCGGACAAATGGGAGCCAACAAAGAGCCCAGAAATAGACCACATATATACAGTCACTTCATCGATTGATTGATTTTTTTTTTTTTTTTTTTTACGGTCACTTGATTTATGACGAAGATGTCAACACAGTTCAGTGGGAGGATAGAAGAGCTTTTCAGGGCGCCTCGGTGGCTCAGTCAGTTGAGCATCTGACTCTTGATTTTGGCTCAGGTCGTCCCAGGGTCCTGGGCTCTAGCCCCACATCAGGCTCTGCACGGAACGGGGAGCCTGCCTCTCTTCCTCCCTCCCTCCCTCTCTCTCGCCTCCTCTGCCCCCTCCCCTTCTCCCACATTTGAGCACGCACTCTGTCTCTAAAAAGAGAGCTTTTCAAGAAATGGAAGCAATCCAGTATCCTTATAGAAAAAGTGAACCTTGATCCCTTCCTCACACCATTCACAAACATTAACTCAAGATAGATCACAAAATGTGAAAGCTAACAGCACAAAGCTTCTAGAATAAATGACCTTGAGGTGGGCAAAGGTTTCTTTTTATTATTATTTTTTAAATTTTAATGTTTATTTATTGGTGAGAGAAAGAGAGACGGAGCACGAGTGGGGAAGGGGCCGAGAGAGAGGGAGAGACAGAATCCGAAGCAGGCTCCAGGCTCCGAGCTGTCAGCTCGAACTCACCAACTGTGAGATCATGACCTGAGCCGAAGTCAGACGCTTAACCGACTGAGCCACCCCGGCGCCCCTTATGTTACTTTTCTAAAAGTAATCTCTACACCCAATATGGGACTCAAACTCACAACCCCCTAGATCAAGAGTCACATGCTCTACCAGCTGAACCAGCCAGGCGCCCTGGTTTCTTAATGAATACACACACACGCACAAAACCCCAGTAAACTGATAAACTGGGCAAACTAATAAACAGAAAAACTAGTAACCTGTACATCTTCCTAGAGAGCCCACACTGATTCCCAGTTCTTAACTGCAGTAGGCTCATAACATAGCTGATGGATAGTCTAGTATAGAATTTGGGGGGGGTGGTTGTTGAGCACACACATCGGTCTCAGTTTCCTCCTATCCTGTATCTTACACCGTCGATGACGTCATACCACCCTCATTCTCCAGATTTTTTTTTTTTTTTTTAAACGTGAAATCACAGAGGTGCCTGGGTGGCTCAGTCGTTTAAGCGACCGACTCTGGATTTCAGCACAGGTCATGATCTCACAGTTCGTGGGTTCGAGCCCCCAGTCGGGCTCTCTGCTGTCATCGCAGAGCCCGTGTCTGATCCCCTGCCTCCCTTTCTTTGCCCCTTCCTCCTCCGCTCATGTGCACTCTCTCTCTCTCAAAAACAAACAAACAAACATTTTTTAAGATAAATTGATAATTTTGGCAATCTGTTGACTATATCCTTGGTCTTTCTCCCATGCCTACTGAGATGGTATAGGAGGATAACGTGGTTCAGGGGCTCCCCTGGGGCAGCTCAGGCTCCCCACCTTCCTGTGCCCCACTTTGGTCCAGCCCTCTCTCGCTGGGGGCAGGAGAGAGCAACAGAATTGTCTGGAAAACGGCTGAGTGACGGGCGGTGGGGAGCGTGGGGCCCACGCCTCTCTCTCCGGCTCTGGGGTAAACATGCACACTCTACCCAAGCCTGTGCAGACAGATGAGAGAAGCCCCGCCGCACCCCTTCTGGATCTTTCCAGGACTGAAGGCACCCCTTTCCCACCAGTGTTCGGCCGGACACAAAGGCTCCTGCAGCCCCCGGCTGCCACCCACCTTTTGTTCCAGAAGCCCTGACCTCGCAAGGTTCCCCCCACCCCCACCGCCCCGTGGCCACGCCCTTCACACCTTCTCCGCAAGGACCGAAGTCCTCCACACCGGTCCTCTGGCCACCCTACCCATTCCCCTTGGCTCCTGGTACTTTCTAGGAGTCACGGCCCCTCTGCCATGAACATACCCATCACCCTGCACTGAAACTCTCTCTTTGCAAATGTCTGAACCTCCCCAGAGCAGACAGCGAGGCTCTTTTTTGTTTCAACGCAGGCACAGGCTGTGGACTCATGAATCACGTTTAAAGCCCCTCTCTGACACCTCCCCGTCTGTGTGACACGGCGGGCCGCACCCCCCTCCTCTGGTCTTCCGCGATCTCATCTGCAAAGTGAGGAGGACAGATCCTCCCGGATTGCTCGGAAGACACCAGAGATCGCCTTCCCGTCACGGTCGCGAGCGCCAGTCCCCTCGCCTGTCCTGTCGTGACTCTTGAACGCCCACCAGGGTTTCCAACACTGGCGAACTAGAATTGTTGACCAGCAGCTAATAACGGCGGGGGACACTTATCAGCGTGGCTCCCACGCCACGTCCAGCTCGTGGGAACTCTCAGGGCACCTCTCATCCGCACTGGGCTGGAGTGCCACAGGAGCACACTGACAGCAAGGCAAGGGGAAGTCGCCGGCTCCGGGTCCCGTCGCACGTAACTGATCTCACGGTCCTTTTCCACCCGCAGTGGACACAGCAGGTGGCGGCCCAGGCGCCCTCAGACAGATCCCTCTTCCCGGTCCTGGGCACCCAGCCCCCAGCTTCTGCGTGCTTTATGCATCCATTCTGCCTTTTTATTTCCTGTTTTTCTGGTGCTCTGGCCTCTTCGGCTTTGTGGACAGTGCGGGGGAGGGGGGGGGGACACTGCCCTTCCCAGGGCTAGCCACTTCCTGGAGATAGTAAAAGACTCACCCAGGAGTGTGCTTTTCATATGCAAACTAACCAACCCCGAGCCCAGACTCACAACCGCTTCCTTTATGAGCGCCTGTACTCCAGGCCACTGTTCCCCAGCCTAAACACCCCAGGATCAGGTTCCAGACAACCAGGGAAGGGGGGGGGCACACCTCGGAGCCAGCTGAAATTTATCCAAACTAGACAACCCTGAGGCTGCTTACCCTGCCTCTCCGGTTCCTTCCCTGGGAAACCACAGTAAAGACTTTTGCCCAGGGTTTCCCTCCCCCTCCCCCACTCGGCCTCCTGACTGACCCTGGCCCTTGCCCACGTGGCCTGGTGTGGCTTGGCACGCCCCCTTCTCTCGGGATCCGAGAGAAAAACAGACGGTCTTTTCAAGGAGGACAACAAAGGATCAGATCGTCCTGATCTGCCCTGCTCCGCCACACCTGAATAATACGAAAACCTACGCTGGAAAAGATGTTGCTTAAAGACAAACATTAGAAAAGAGAAATGTAAGGGGCGCCTGGGTGGCTCAGCCGGTTGGGCCTCCGATTTCGGCTCAGGTCATGATCTCATGGTTTGTGGGTTTTCTGTGCTGACGGCTCGGAGCCTGGAGCCTGCTTTGAGTTCTGTGTCACCCTCTCCCTCTGCCCCTCCCCTGCTCCCACTCTGTCTCTCTTTCTCTCTCAAAAATAAATAAAAAAACATTTTTTTAAATTAAAAATAAATAGGGGCGCCTGGGTGGCTCCGTCGGTTGAGCTTCTGACTTCGGCTCGGGTCATGATCTCAGGGTTCATGAGTTCAAGGCCCCATCGGGCTCTCTGCTGTCCGTGCAGAGAGACCACTTAGGATCCTCCGTCCCCCTCTCTCTCTGCCCCTCTCCTGCTCGCGCTCTCCCTCTCTCTCAAAAATAGTGAAAAAAAAAATGAAAAGAAAAAAATGAATAAAAAATGAAAATGAAAAAAAAAGATTGTCTCTCTCTTGGGACACCTAGGTGACTCAGTCGGTTAAGCATCCGACTTTGGCTCAGGTCATGATGTGGGTTGGAGCCCAGCAACGGGCCCTGAGCTGATAGCGCGGAGCCTGCTTGCGATCCGCTGTCTCCTTCTCTCTCTCTCTCTCTCTCTCTCTCCCCCTCCCTGACTCGCACATGCATTCTCTCTCTCTCTCAAAAATAAATAAACGTTAGAAAAAATTCTCTCTCCCCCGCTGCCACTCTCTCTTAAAAAAAAAAAAAAAATGACTGCAACCCCAACGAATCGCCTTGCTGAGCCACTCAGTGGAATTGTGAGTGATCATAGTTATTATTTTGAGACTCTAACTTTGGGGATGGCTTGTTATTCAGCAATAAAAAGGGGGGGCGGATCTCCCTCAGCTTCAAAAGCCTAACTCCCTTGGCCTCAGGATAGGACAGACTGAAGCTTAATTTATCCTCCAGAGCTCCCCACGGGGCCCAGTTGAGGTTGGGACTTCACCTGACGTCACACTCTTGCGAATCTTTCCCCTTCTCTGTCCAGTGTCCTCTGCTCCCTTTTGGTTTCTCCTCAGAGCATTTATCTCATGAATCAGGGGGCACATGAGTCTTGTCTCGGGCTCTTCTTCCAAGGGAATCTGACCTCAGACAGGACACGTTGATATTCTCACTTCCAACCGGAAGCCAAGGGTCTGGCTCCGCATTCTCCCTCCTGACTCTTCCTTGCCCCTCTCCTTACATCCCGCAAGCACAGACCACCTTCCAGACTCCCCAGCCCCAGGGAACCATCTAGTAGGTGGCACAGAGGGTGGGGGGGGGGGAAGAAGGTGGGAACAAAGACATCATGAGGTCTCTGAAGGAAGGAGCAAGCAGTTTGTTGGCCCTGGCCAGCAGCAAAGGACACGGACCACACAGCCATGGAGGAGATCATATCAGGTAGACAAGAGTCTGGCCGACGGCATGTCAGCAGCCGTTCAGGGGCCACGTGGGGATGAGAGTGTTCTCTGATTCTGTGTCCATGGTGGGAGGGGCTCTGCAGTTGTCCCCCGCCTTCCTTGGGAGTATGCCTCTGTGACTTTCCCATCCCCACCAGTGCCCCCTCCTTGGAAGCCCAGAATCCATCACCACGGATCGTCCAGCAGGTCCCACAGCCGGGTGCCACTGGGGTCAGATAAGTCAGCAGAGAAGACGCTGGGGGCTGGGGGACCACAGCCTAGCAGAGGACCCCCACTCAGAGCCTCCAGCCAGTCCAAGGAATCCGTGGGGCCCCTGGGAGAGGGCGACGGGGAGTTTGTGGGGGACGGGAGCGAGGAGGAGAAGACAGATGAGAGGCCTTCAGAGTCTGGGGAGGGGGACAGCACGTCGAAGGAGCCGGGGAAGTCCAGGGGGATGGGGGGCAGCTGGTCTGCAGAAGGAATGGAGTGTGAACTTAGGCAGGCAGAGATCCAGACGCCACTCTGTTAATCCTCGTTTCCAGACGTCTAAGTCCCCAACCTCTAGGACCCAGGACTCCAGACCCCAACCCCTTCCTCCTTGGACTAGGAGTCCAGAACCTCAGTCTCCTCTTCCCCCACATCAAGAAGTTTGACTCGGGGCGCCTGGGCGGCTCAGTCCGTTGAGCGTCCGACTTCAGCTCAGGTCATGATCTCACAGTCCGTGAGTGCGAGTCCTGCGTCGGGCTCTGTGCTGAGCGCTCGCAGCCTGGGGCCTGCTTCGGATTCTGCGTCTCCCTCTCTCTCTACCCCTCCCCTGCTCGTGCTCTGTCTCTCTCTCTCTCTCTCTCAAAAATAAATAAACATTAAAAAAGATTAAAAAAAAAAGTTCGACTCTTACCATCGGGCTCCATCTGATCCTCCAGGATGTCATCAATGCCCCGGTTCGGAAGCAACTGCGGGACGGGCAGAAGCGGCGTGAGCCTGGGACCCGTCCCGATCCTGATCGAGACCCCTAACCAGCTCCCTCTCACCTGCGCCCTGCGGATGGCTTCCTGCAGCTCCTCCTCCAGACTCGGGGCCGCCGTGGATGGTGCCGAGGCAGGGGTCAGCGCCGGAGCCCGCGCGGGAGCCGGCGCAGTCGGCTGGGTTTCCGCGGCACGTGGAAGAAGCGGAGGGTGACAGCCCCGGCCTGACTTGAGCTAGAACCGCGGGGAAGAGTTCCCATAAGCCACGCCCACTGGACGCAACCCCACCCCCCCTCGCAAGCTGTGGCTCCACCCCCCCCACCCCCCGCCGGTCGCATCCCGGCCCTGCGCTCACTCATCGACCACCCTATTGGTTTCTCTTCCCTTAAGATCCGCCCACTACGCTCTTAACCACGCCCCCACACTTCATTGGCTATTCTTCTTTCGACCGCCCGCCCCCGTCCCGCTCCGTCTTCTCCTCACTGGTCCATACGCGCGCGGCCCCGCCCTCACCGAGCCCGGCCGCCGGACTGCTCCCAGAGCCTTGGGCCTGAGGCGCGGCCAGGGAGCGCTCGCGGGACTGTCCTCGCGTCGCGGCTTCGGCCGCTCGCGGGGCAGGGCGCCGCCGCGCATGCGCTCCAGGAGCATCGACTTAGTCCCCGACACCGGGAGGCCCCGCAGGCGCAGCTGCTGCCGGAGCTCTGAGACCTGGGGTGGGGGAGCGGGGAGAGGCCTTGCTGGGAGGGCTGCAGGGCGAGGCGGGAGCTGGGGCCGGATATTTGCAAAACCGCGAGAAGAGGGACGAGAAGAGGGACGGGGTCCCCAATGGGGCAGAGACTGGGGGCTCAGACTTATGGGCACCCCCCCACCCCCGAAGGAGAGGGCCAGCCTGGGAAGTACTCCCCATACTCACCGTCAGCTCCTCCAGTTTAAGGGTCTGAAGTTCCAACTTGTGTGGAGAGGGCGAGGCGCTGGGGACTCCAGGCGGGGAGGGAGTGAGGGGGATGGGCTTCATCCTGGTGGTAGTCGTGGGGGTGGGGGAACAGAGGTTAGACGGGGCGGAGAGAGAAAGGGCATCCGGGGGTCCTCAAAGACCTGGGGCGGGGGGGGGGGGGGACGGTGTGAAGAGGAAGGAGAGGGCCCAAAGTTCTGGGTCTCCGACGAGGCTAGTCCCTGTGCATGGGGAGCAGGAACCGGAGGCTCAGTGTCTTGGGTCTGGAGCCAGGACTCCCGGAAACTGACGGGAGAGGGACCAGGAAACTGGGAGAGGAAGGGGCTGGGGGCTAGACTCCCCTGCTCTTGGACTCTGGGTTTGAGGCCAAGATGCTGCGGGCCTGACTTTCCGTCAGAGAACGAAAACGGGATGCATACCTGGGAGGTGGCCGCTGGGAGTTTGTCCCTTCCCACAGAGGTGGTCCAGGGGGACCCAGAGCCAACATTTTGGCCTGGGGGTCGACCCTGGACCCTTGTCTCGGCCCCAGGGGCATGTACTGGTGGTATGTCAAGTTCCCCTTTGGCTTGGGCTCTCTCCAATGTTGGGAGATCTTAGGAGACTCCTGTAAAAGCAGGTGTGATGTCACATGCTTCAGCTCTGTGCCCCCTCTCCTGCCCCAGAGCCTCATGCAAAGCAGGGCGAGCATCAGTCAGCTCAGCCCCGCCAGAAAGGAGCCAAAAAGGGCAGCAGCAAAGAGGACCAATGCTGTAGACTCTCAGGGGTACTTCCCTTCACTCGGTGGAGACTCACCTTCAGGGACCTCCAAGGGCCATATTCAGATTCAGGGAGCAGGTCCCCAGGACTGAAGAGGAAAGGAGTGGGACCCGAGGGCGAGGCTGGGGCCAGGGCAGGGCCCGTGGCTGAGACCCATGGATCTGGATCCAAGACTGAAGAGGTGGTGAGGGACCCCGAGACGCCTGCAGATAGCAAGCCAGGCAGGGAGGAACAAGGCTGTGTGGGAAGGAGGGCCCTGCAGGCCACAGCCCCCCACCGCGGGCGTGAGAGGGCGGGGCCAAGGAGTGAAACCCCAGGAGCCTGCAAGGCAGAGGTTCTAGGGACCCAGACTTTTATATTCTCAAGGAAGGCAGGAATCGCGTCCTTAGTCACCAAGGGGTGTGATGGCTGCGAATCGCAGCTTTCTGGGGTTCTGCTGGGACAGCCAGCACTCCTGGTTTCTTGAGGAGAGAGAGAGAAGCTGAAAGCCACATCCTGAGATGCATAATGTGTGCCAAATGCGGGGTCTGGGATGCCTGTCTTCTCCAAAGAAACGGGATCTGGATTCACGCGTTTCATTGGGGCGGGAAAAGCCAGAAAGCGGGAAGCGGAGCTTTTGGGGGTAGGGTGGCCAGGGACCTGTGTTCTTGGGTCCTCGGGAAAGGACGGGATCGGATTTCAGTGTATCCCTGGCAGAGGGACTGAGGCTCGGGAACCAGTGCAGGAGATCTGGCCGCTGGGCCCCAGGGGAGTCTGGCCACCATCCCCTCCCTTGCAGGGCCCACACTTACTTGGGTCCTGATACCGTCTGTGGATCCGAAGCTGGAGGACTGCGGAGGAAAGAGGGAGGTGGGAGGGGAAAGGCGGGAAGGGAGTGTCCAGGAGCCTGGCCTGGCGGGGCGCCGCGCCCAGCCCCCTTACACTCCCCGGGGCAGGCGGGTGGGTGGGCTGTCAGCCCGGTCCCTTTCCCGGGCCTCCCGCCTGCTCCTCGCTCCCAGCCGCAGCCCTTCTGCGACCAGGAGCCAGCCAGCGTGCAGGCAGGAGGCGGCCCTGCCCCCCAGCTCCACCGGCCCCCCTTCAGGAGCACGTACCCACCCAACTCAAGGCACCATCGCCATCTTGGCCAGCCGGACCCGTTTGCACCCTCGCCGCCTCCGGTCCATGTGCTCGAATCTGCGCAAGCCCACTCCCTCCTGCGTGCCCCTGGGCCTCCCCACAGTCGCCCCCTCTGTACACGCCTCTCCCCGGGCCCTGGTTTGGCACGCACGCCACTTCTGTGCACTCGTACCCTGTGGCACTCTCCATCTTGGCTCACCCAGTCCTGGCACCCACCCAGCCACACTGACACACTTCCCCGCACACTCAGGATCTGGCTTCCAGCTTGGGAGCAAGGATCCCGCTCCGTCACGTTCCACGTGCACTCCCCGGCACCCCCTTGGCTCTTCGGTCACTGGCGTCTTCGCACCCACCCAGCCACGGAAGCACACTCGTTCACACGCGCATTTCACCCTCCGCGCGCCGCGCGCGCGCAGGAACTGACATCCAGCGCCACTCACTTGCCCGCTTTCTGTCTGCACTGGGACCTAAAACACAACCCGTGACGCTTTCGCCGCTTGACAGCTCGCTTGTCCCCTCACCCACGCTGCTCACGCCAAAGTCCCCAGTCTGTGTACCCCGTCCACTTTGCACACCTGTCAATTTCAGCTCCTGTTCCTTCGCAGTACCCGACTCTCCACACCCACCCCTACCCGCCCACCTGCTCCTCAGTGTTTACGTGAACATTGTATTGGCCGTTTGCACGCTCGTTGAGCCACCAAAAACTCACGCCCTTTGCTGGGGCCTCCTTTCTGCACAAGTGACCTTTTGTACAGAGGACATGTGCCTTGTGGGTCCCATGGCCTCCTTCCCACCTGACCCCCCCCCCCCCCCATACACACTCCCAGAGTTAAGAGTTCTCAATCCCAGGGGGCGCCTGGGTGGCTCCCTCGGTTAAGTTCAGGTCATGATCTCACGGGTTCGTGAGTTTGAGGCCTGTGTCTGGCTCCGCGCTGACAGCACGCCTGGGATTCTGTCTCTCTCTCTTCCCCCCCCGCCTTCCCCCACTTGCTCTCTCTCTCAAGAATAAATAAATGAACGTTAAAAAAAAAAAAAGAAGAAGAAGAGTACTCAATCCCGGGGCCCAGAAGACTCCTTCCCTACATGCACAGAGAGAATCCTCTCACCAGATCTGAACTTGGAGCGAATGATTTGGGAGCGCTGGGAGGAAGCCGCGAGGGTCATTGCCAAGGCTGTGATGGTGACCTGGACTGAGGCGAGGGCAGGGCCCCCACAGGAGGCAGGGTCAGAGTGGAGGTCAGGAGGCTGTCCCCGCATGCGAACGCAGCAGGGAAACAGCTTAGGGATAGGAGAGGACTTGAACCATAAGTTCTGGATCCTGGGGGGTGGGAGGGATCCAGGGGCTGGGAGCCCAGACTCCTGGGTCTGAGGGAGAAGGGGGTTGAGGGCCCCAACTCCTGGAGCCTGGAGGAGGAACGGACGGGATCTCTGAAAGGAGACCCCCCCTCGCCCCCGCCCCCCCCCCGGGTCTGTGAACGGAGAGGGAAGAAAAGGGGGTGAAGAGACAGAGCTCAATACTCTGAAGGAACTGGAATCCAACACCCTTGATCTAGAGGGGAAAGAGACCTGCTAGGCTCCTGGGGAAGGGAAGGGTCTCTGCCACCTGCATTTAAGCAGGGAGTGGGTGGGTGTCAGCCACTATGGTCTGTGAGGAAGGGACTGGGACCAGAGAGGTGGCAGAAGGGTTAAGGCGGGTTCCCCCCAGCCCCACCCCAGGGGCTTCTCACCAGGTGGGCTCCGGCCAGTAGTGCTCCGGGGCGGGTTGAGTCCCCAGGTCAAGGCTGGAGGCCGCAGGCTCCGCCCCACCAGCCCGGGACCGCCCAGGACACCCCTTTGTAGGGCGAGCAGGAGCCTGTGAAATGGGGCGGGGCAGACAGAAGCTCCGCCCGTGACCCTGAGAAGGGGCGGGAGCACGGTCTGGGTGGCCCTGGGGGAGGGGCGAACGTCGGGGTTCCCCGAGTCTCTCCCTCCTCCGAGGCCTGGGGCTGTGGGGCTCAGGCGGGGCAGCGGCAGGCGGACTGACAGAAGCAGGTGCCTGGAGAGGGGCGCCGGGTGAGCAGCGGGAGCAGGTGGTCGCGACCCGGCCCTGCGGGCAGGTGCCACCTGTCGCTTATTTTTTCCCTGACGCAGCAGCGGGAGTCGGATTTAGGGGAGTGGAAAGTTCAAACCGGAGCTCCGGACTCCTGGATCTGAGGGAGGAGGGGGCTGGGGATCTGTACGCCTGGGTCCGAGGGAGGAGGGGTTTGGGGCCTGGACTTCTGGATGTGAGGAAGGAGGGAGGCCAGAACCAGGACAAGGGGTGTTGGGATTCGGCAGTGTGACCGACGGGCAGAAATGTCCAGATGATGGCCGGGGGACCCAGACTCCCGGGTCTGAGGGAGAAGAGGGCTGGAGTATGGCCTTTGGGGTCCGAGGGAGAGATGGCTGGTTCCCGCTGGCAGGACCGAGGGCCTGATACCTGGCCGACCCAGCTTAGGGTTCTGTCCTGAAATGCGTTGCGAGGCCCCAGGGCTCCCGGTTTGGATTACAAGCCCCAGGGCAAGCTGAGGCCGTGGCTATAAATACCCCCGGGGCCTCGGCAAGAACTCAACGCTCCAGTCGAGGAACCTGGTGCTCTAATCCGCAGAAAATCATCATCGCCAGCGTTCCCAAGTCTTAACAAGCGAGGCGGTGCCAACACCACAGATACCTTTATTGCTTGCTCCTCGCCCTCACCTCCCAAGCCCGTCTTCCCACTGTCCCAGCCTCTACTACCCGAAAACTCAAACTCCCGGCATGCCACGCGGGGGAAAGAACTACAACTCCCAGAGAGCCCTGAGCTCAGGCGGGCTCCAGGGAGCAGAAGCCGAAGAATTTTCAAGGGTCGCGCGCTCGTTGGTTATTGGTCCTCAAGGAGGCGTGGCCACGGGAGGTCCGTGGCGGTGATTGGCCGGCAGTTCCTGCTGCTCAAGATCCCAGAGGAGGCGGCGGAGCCTGCGCAGTTCGCGGTGCAGGGCGTCGTCCGTCACGGGACCCGTGAGGCGCAGGCGCGAGCTGCCCAAGGGCAGGATGAGGGGCGGATGGGAGGAGAAGCTCTCGAAGATGTCCCCTAGGAGACAGAAGAAGACGGCGTCAAATTCTGAAAATGGGCGTGAGGCAGCAGTGTTAGGGAGAGGCTGCGTCACGCCCGAGGGAAGGACAGACTTCAACCAGCAATTCCCGGAGCGAGACCCGCTCAAACACGAGTCTTGGGAGTCCCCAAGCATCATGGGAGTTGTAGTTCAGACAAAGAAAGAGAGGCCACCGCTGCCTGGGAAACGGGCGAGGTAGTTGGGTTCTTGGGTCTGAGGAAGGAAGGTCTGGGAACTTAGTTTTACGGATTCCTTCGTGGAGGGGCCTGGAACCCGAGCCCCTGGGTGAGAAGGGTAGGTTGTCGGGGGAAGGGGCTGGGGGCCTGAACCCTGGCGGGGGGGGGGGGGGGGGGAGGAGGAGCTGGGGCTTGAAATCCGGTATCCTGGCGGAGGAGGGAGTTGGGGCCCATCACTTATTGGGTCTCGAGGGAGGAAAGGGTTAAGGGTCCAGAATCCTGGGTCAGAAGGAGGAAGGGGCTATGGATTCCTAGGTCCTGAGGCCAGAAAACAGCTGACAGCCCCCGTGCCTCTGTCCCCACCGTGCCTCACCTGTGTCCACAGCGTCTCGCTCTGCAGGGGGAGGGTCCCAGGCAGGTGGTGGCCCACGGCCAGGACCCAGCTGGTAGTGGCTGAGCAGATGGTGAAGCTGAGCAGGGGTCAGCGTGGGGTGGTCAGTTCGTAGGCTGCTCCAAGAAGCCTGGTGGGAAGATGAGTTGAGAAGTCGGTGGTCGTTATGGGACAGCTGAGAAAGCCTGAATGGAAGGCCCCCCCCCCCAGAGGGTACCGATGTAGGGGGTTGGCCGTGGTGTCTGTGCAGCCAGATTGTGACTGCAAAGCCAGGCTGTCACTAAAGTGATGGTGAGAAAGGGGGTGCTCTCGGCTTTAAAAAAAAAAGTGATTTGTGGAGCGTCTGGGTGGCTCAGTCGGTTAAGCTTCCGACTTCGGCTCAGGTCATGATCTCACAGTTTGTGAGTTCGAGCCCCGCGTCGGGCTCTGTGCAGACATAAATGTAAAAATTTTTAAATAATAAAATTTAAAATAAAGTTTGGATCTACTGAACTGAGATGACAACCAAGTCATCATTGCGGTGGACCCAGATTGCCTGGGTTCAAAAATGCCGGCTTGACTACTCATTACCTCTGGCAAGTCCCTGTGCCTCAGGTTCTTCATCTGTAAATTGGGGGTGGAGGGATTAGGCACCACCTAATAGGGTTGTTCTGAGGTTTCAATATGGCAAGATCGTAAAATACTTAGAACACGGCCTGGTGCTCATTAAGTGCTCTGTAAAAGTCTGAGAAATATCAACAAAAGAAATCAAGGAACTTATCCTGCCCGAATCTCAGTTTCCTTGTCTGTAACAAACGGTCAATGAATAACCTTATTTCATGAGGCTTAATCAGCACTCAATGAGCAGTGCTTGACAGTGTTTGGTATCTAGTTTACGTTCAATGAATGTTTTGACTGTCGCATTCCTTGGAACCAGCATGACTGAGGGAGGGGGCCTTGGAAACTATTATTCGGAAGTCCCACTGGGATTCAGGTGCACTTTGGACGCTTGGGGCTGGCTTCTAACTGCCAGTGCATCACCCACAGTGTCTGCGCTGGGACTGGGGATAACGTGAGGGCCAAGGGGATGTCAAGGGTGGGCTGAATACAGAGGATGGATGGGGTGGGGGGGTTGGGGAGTCAGAGGTCAGGGATCGGGAATCACCTTGAGCAGGGAGGTGCGGGGCACACAGAGCAGGTTCACAGCTATGGAGAGTTTCCGGAAGAATTCAGTGGCAATGTCGCCCAGCCCGGCCCCCTGCAGCCAGTCCAAGACGAGGTCCAAGTTGGTCCGGATTTGGACAGCTCGGGACCATTGATAGAAAGGTCGGCCTTGACCTGTGGGGAAGGTTAGGAAGGGGAATGGGTGCGTGGACTCTGCCCTCCCGCCTCCCGGACCCTTCTTATTTTTCAGCTTGGGATCTGGAGCTTGCTCTCCAGACTCTCTAAAGATGAGGCCTGATCCTGTGGTATGTTCTGAACTGACTTGGGTCCCGATGGCTCCCGCCCCTTCGTCCCTGCCCCTTCCCCGATCTGACCCGCACCTCGTTCCATCAGCGAGTTGAGGAGGGACGCATTGGAGAAGAAGAACAAGTAACCGAAAGTCTGAGACACGAGGTCCGGATGCAGCTCACACTGGCTGGTCAGTTCCAGGGCTGCTTGGAACACTCCCAGGGTGGGTCTCAGCCCCGGAGGCATGGCCGCCAGCTCGGCGCCGGGCCCGGGAAGCTCTGCCCCAGCGGTAAAAGGGTTACTATCCAGGAGAGCAGGCAGCGTTGAATACAGAGTCTAAGAAGATACAGAGATGGAAACAAATGATTGGACTACACCTTCCTGGAAGCTTCCGGGCGGTAGAGCTTCTGGGAATTAGAGCCCATTCTACCTTCAACACCCTAAAGGCCTCTGAGCAACTCCTTACTTTCCAGGTGGCTTTCCGGCATTCATCAAGGCCTGGGACACCTCAAGCCTTGAAATTTTTTCAGTGTTTATTTCTTTTTGAGAGAGAGAAAGAGACGGAGCTCAAGTGGGGGAAGGGCAGAGAGAGAGGGGCCGACACGGAATCCGAAGCAGGCTCCAGGCTCCGAGCTGTCGGCACAGAGCCCGACGCGGGCCTCGAACTCAAGAACCATGAGATCGGGACCTGAGCTGAAGTCCGACGCTCAGCTGACTGAGCCACCCAGGCGCCCCAGGACTTGTATTTCTCAACACGGACAGCTCGCGGAGGACAAAGGACGCTGAACAAAGAGGCCCCCTTCAGTCAGAGAGTGATTTATCCAGAATTCCCAAAGGAAAGAAAAAGAATAGAGAGTCAGGAAGTGGGAGTAAAGTGGCAGTGAGCCAGTGGAAAGTGAGATCGGGCCAAGGACAGGAAATGAGGTCAGAGCCGAAGAAGAAACAAAGCCACACGTGGCAGGAATGTACAGGGAGCGAAGCCTTGGAGGAAAGGGCTTCGCAAATCAAGGCTGCTTAAGGAACATCTTTACGTTGATCAGTCCCCAAAGATCCCCGTTCCGTTTACAGACAGGGACTCAGACCCACGGTAAGCCTGAAACCCTGAGAATTCCAAGGAGCAATATCAAGGTCAAGGGTGGTTGGGGGCCTGGGGGAGAAAGCGGGTCCTCAGGACTAGCACTCCAGGGAGAAGGTCTGTGGCTTGGAAAAGGGAGTGAATTCGGAGCTATAGGAAATGAAGTCAGCAAACAGGAAGCGAAGCCTGATTACAGAGGACTTTTAGTTTAAATGACAGTGCCTGACACTATTTGATATCTATCTATCATCTCTCTATTTTACCAGTCACTGAAGAGTGGACTCAGAAAACAGGAGCTTGAGGGGCACCTGGGGGGCTCAGTCAGTTGAGCGTCCAACTTCGGCTCAGGTCATGATTTCACGGTTTGTGGGTTCGAGCCCCGTACTGGGCTTTGTGCTGACAGCCTGCTTCGGATTCTGTGTCTCCCTCTCTCTCTCGCCATCCCCCACTGGCGCTCTGTGTCTCTCTGTCTCTCAAAAATAAAAACATTTAAAAAAAGAAAAAGAAAACAGGAGCTTGAGAAAGTGATAAGAGTGATACGACCAGGTAGTAAAGTTCACTTGTCAAGAGGGGACAGATGCAGAGACAGGAGAAGCCAGAAAGGCGGGAAGTGATGTAGGCTCCAACAGGAAGGGGTATCAGAACAGCAAAGCCCTGGGGTGGACGGGAAGTGATGTCAGAGAAGCGGGAAATCCCACAAGGTCAACTAGGAAGTGACGTCACAGCAACACGATGTAATGCAAACAGGAAGCGATGTTATGTCAAACGGGCAGCAGGGGACAAGACCAACCTTGGTGAGGTAGTAGACAGACTGCTGGAAGGTACACATGATGACCTCATCCAGGAGGGCCATGGCCTCATCACATAATTCCAAGTCATTGCAGAGCTGTGGGTCTGAGGACAGACCTGGGGGTAAGAGAGAGAACCAGAGGCTGACAGGCAGGAGCCCAAGTCCCCAAGTAGAGGGAATGACAGGGATCCCGGACAGGCCTGAGCTTGGGTCAGAGCTCACCCTCCTGGTCGGCCTCCTTCTCCATTTCCAGCACCTTCTCCTGTACAAAACTCAGCAGCTCCGTGGTGTTGGCCATCCACAGCATGAGTGGCCGCAGCTCTACGGACACAGCCTCGGGAGTCAAGGGCACCTCGGGGACTCCCTCAGGGTGGCTGGAGAAGCAGAAAGGGACCCATTAGCGGGACAGTCCATTACAGCCATGGGGGTGGGGTGACCTCTGCCCAACCCCCACCATAGTGTCCAAACCCCGAGCTCTGGATCTAATTGCGGACAGAGGCCAATCCCCATTTCACAGCTGGAAAAGTTGGGGGCCTGCCTGCAGAGCCCCACCCCTGCATCCCTCTATAACCCTTCCTCCCAGAATTTCTCTTACTTCTCCGGCTGGCGGTCTCCGATTTCCTTGATCTTTTCCTGTGGAACAGTAAGCTCAGAATCAAGGCACGTGGAATTGAGGGAGAGAGACGTATGAGTTAATACCCTGGTATTTCTGGAAGCACCTTTTTGACACAGCCTCTCCACGCTCACAATGGACCCTAACCCCCAGGTTTCAGAACGGTTTCACCTCTCTGTACGTTTTTTTTTTTTTTTTTCTTTTTTAATGTTTATTTATTTTTGAGAGAGAGAGAGAGTGTGTACGTGTGAGCGGGGGAGGGGAAGGGAGAGAGGAAGACACAGAATCTGAATCAGGCTCCGGGCTCCCAGCTGTCAGCACAGAGCTGGATGTGGGGCTTGAACTCAGGAACCGTGAGTCAGTTCCTTAACGGGACTCAGTCACTTGACCGACTGAGCCACCCCGGCGTCCGTCCCTCACCTCTCCATACCTTTTAAAACACAAAACCCTAGGGGCGCCTGGGTGATTCAGTCGGCTGAGCGTCCGACTTCAGCTCAGGTCGCGATCTCACAGTTCCCGAGTTCAAGCCCCACATCCAGCTCTGCGCCGGCAGTGCAGAGCCTGCTTGGGATTCTCTCTCTCTCCCCCTTCCCCACTGTTGCGCCCGTGCGCGCGCGCTCTCTCAAAAGAAATAGAATAAACTTACAAAAAGAAAATAAAATACAAAGCCCTATAATTGCCGGCGGTCTACCTCCCTCAGGCCCACTTCTGCTCGAATAGAAGTTTCTTCTTACCACCCAGGCCCTTCCTCAACCTTCGCTCTGAGAAGCCCTAGCTCCATTGGATGGTGACTTTAACCTCCCCCCAAAAATCCAGAAATCTGGATGATTTCTCCCAGGTACTTCCATCTGTAGGTCCGATGGATTTGACCTCCCTCGCCTCCAAGCACGGTCTTGCCCACTACTGTTCAAAGCTTCGGGCCCAACGGGCTGCCCGCCTCACCTCCCACAACGGTCTCTCCTGACCTCTCATCCCAGGAGCTCTCTTCCCCCGGCTCCCAGAATCGTTTCTCCCATTATCCCAGAGCCGCAAAGGTGGTTCTTCGCTGCCTTCTCTTCCGGCACCGCGGATGAATCCACCACTCCCAGCACCCCGCGAGATCCCTTACTGGAGGGCCCAGCCCCCTCCCAAGCATCAGGGGAGAGGTGGCTTCATCCTGCTCGACTTCCAAACCGGCGGCGGGGGGCGACGAGAGGCTGGGGGAAGCCCACGGGGAGCACACGGGGTTGGACGGAGGTTGGAGGCACTCACCCAGACAGCCTCCTTGATGAGCCGGGCCAGACGGCCCAGCAGGCGCGGCAGGTGGCCCAGCTCCAGTTCCCGGGCTGAATGCTGGACGCACAGCGCCAGCAGCGTGGCCGGCCCCAGCGGTGGTAGGTCCCCGGCGCCAGCCGCTGCTGCGCGCACGATCTCACCCAGCAGCGCCTCTTCCTCGCGGGGTCGGAAGCGCAGCACCGGCTCGCGGCCATCCAGGTAGGCCGCCAGCGCCTCCCCGCGCTCCTGCAGGCCCCGGCCGCACAGGCGGCAGGAGAAGGCCCAGCCGGGGCCTGGCGGGGAGGCCCCCGGACGGGCGGGCAGCCACGGCGGCCGCGCTGGCCCCGAGCTCCCAGCGCGGGGGTCCTTGTACATGAAGAGGAAGTGCTCGCCCAGCCCCAGCAGGTCGCCAGGGTGCAGCTCGGCCTCCCGCAGCAGGAGGCACCCGTTGTGCGTGACCGGGGCACCCCGGGCCGGGCGCACCATGGCCGGGGGCTCAGGGCCGGCACGCACCGTACAGTGCCGCGGCAGGATGTCGGGGGCATTGAGAAAGGTGTCCACATACGGGGCCGGGGACCCACCACGGGCCGAGGAGTTCCCGCCCCGGCCGAAGACATGCTGCTCCCGCGTCATCACATACACCACGAAGTCCTGGAGGGAAGGTGAAGATACAGGAGAGACACAGCTCCGTGAGGAACGGATGTTTCCAAAGGGGACCCTTGGCCACAAAGGACTCTCCCATCCACCACCTCGCTTAGAATGAACGCTTTCAAGGAGATCTCCTGGGATCCCCAAAGCCTCAGCAATTGCTTCCCCTAACCATGAGTGGACTCTTCAACGGCACTTCCTGTGATGGACTGGTCCAGAACACCCATCTGGAAGACTGGCTGCGTATAAGGAAACCCCTTTCTTGACATGACTTCTGTAATTGCCCTCCCTGAAATTATTGATGTTTCCAGGAGACATTTCTCCAGGAGACGCCCCCCTCTTCTCACCTCTTCTGAATGGACCCTTTCAAGGAAATCCATTCCCACAATGCACTCTCCCATGATATAGAGCCCAAAGAAGGGGTGCTTCCAAGAGCACCACACCCCCACGACTACAGTGGACTGCCCATTAACTTGCCCCTCAAAGAATGGAACTTTCCAAGGACATCTTTCTCCTCTGAACCCTCCCATTTCTCTACCCCTGGCCCCATTTGCCAGTCCTTCCACCACCATAATGGGGACTTCCAAAGACATTTCCCCTTCTAATAAGAGCTTCTCTGAATATTTCCAAGACATGGGACGGATATCTTTAAGGAGACTGCCCCTTTGAACAAAGGTTTCTTCCATTATCTCCACCCCATGAACATACACTTCCAGGGAGACCCCCTTTCTACAAAGGACCCTTATTTTCCCCCACCCCATGCTGAACTCACTTCCAAGGAGAAATAGTACTACAATGGACTCACCGACTACCCCCACTCCCATGATAGAGGATTCCAAAGATACTCTCCTTTCCATCAATGGATGCTTTCAGTATTCTCATCCCAACAAAGAACATCTCCATGGAGCTCTCCATATAGTGGCTCTTCTAGTAACCCCACCTTATTAATAGATGTTTTCAAGGAGACCCTCTTCTTATAATGGAGTGTCCCATTTCATCCACCAAATGAAGAGGTGCATTCCAGAAGACCCCTTCCTAAATGACTCTCCCATCTCCATCCTATAAAAATGGAAGAGCTCAGTCTGGCCCCCTTCCTAAAATAGACTCTCTGTTCTCTATTCACGTTGGGAGAATAGTCATCCTGATATCCATAAATCCTACCCTGAACTCACGCATTACCTTTACCTCATGGATGGACATTTCCAAAGAGACCCCTTCCTACAATGGACTTGTTCATCTGTCTCTAGGAAATGGACCTTTCCAGTATGACCACCTTCCGAAGGTAAAATCTCCTGTTATCCATCCCTGTTTGAAGGAATGGAATGGTCCAAAATACATGAAACCCTTTTCTAAAATTACTTAACCCCAGAAGGGATTCCACAGTGCCCACAATGAACTCCCAGGTTATAGCCACTCATGAATAGATGAGTGCAAATAAATTCCTCCCTAAGAGATTCACCTCTGATTCCTCTTCCCCAGGAAGGAATACTTCCATAGAAGCCTCTTTCTTAGAAAGGAATTTCTCATGAACCCCATTCAAAAGAATGGATGCTCCCAATGGTCCCCCTCTTCCCAAAACAGGCTCTCCTATTCTCCAACCTTGTCTGCAAACCCCTCCCTGTAAGGAACTTGCCCCAGTCAGGAGGAATGAATTCTTCCACGCAAGCCCTTCTCTCAATAGTCTTAACCTCTCACTCATACACACCCACACACAGGCCACCGAACCCAACTGGATCACTCTCTGACAGCACAAATGGGACTATTTGCTGAGCTCCACTACCTTCTAGAGTGGGCTTTCCCAATGATTCCCAGCAGTACCTGTGGAACTTGGCTGTACTGCTGTTACTCAAAGTTGGGCAACACCACAAACATGGCTCCCCCAATCATCGCGCGCGCGCGCACACACACACACACACACACACACAAATGAGTCTTTCCAAGAGTACATTACGTTTCTATTAATGAAACAATTTCCCACTAACCCACGAATCATTTTCTACTATCTGCTAATCCTTTCTCCCTCTCTGCTGCCTAACACTCAAGCAGGTTCTACTGTCACCCAAATATAGAAAACAGAAGCATCCGTACCACCTACGCCCCCTAACAAGAGTCAAATCATTCCAGTGTAAACCATCACCTTTAAAAAGCGGGTTAGTCCGCTCCTTCCAAGAAAATATACGCTTACCCAGAACAAGATCCCATACATCAATGAAATTATCTTCCTCCCAAACAAGATAGACACTTCAATTACTCCTCATCAAGAAATAGACGCTTACAAGGAGATCCCTTTTCTACGATAGGCTCTCACATCCCCCCTTGACAGACAAAGGCAGTGTTTTCCCCCAACATTGCGTGAAATGAACCATTCCCCACTTGTTCTTCCAGCAAAATCTTTTTCAGCCATCAACCTCCACGACTTTCACCTCTTCCCCCCATCCCCTGTCTCCCACAATGACCTCTCCTACCCTGGAACCCTACCTTGCTGGGCCCACGCCTTCCCGCAAACCTGAGACTACCGCGACCCAGGGGATTCTGGGAGTTGTAATTTTGTCGCCCTGCAGACGAAGGAAGGTCGAAGGAAGGCCGGAGCATAGTTCTCTCCGGGGTAGGAGGGGCTGCCTTACCTGAGCGTCCTGGTAGCCCTGGAGCAGCAGGAAGTAGGGACGGTTGCTGGGAGCCTGAATGAGGCACTGGGTCAACTGATCGAAGTCGCCAGGGTCAGCAGGTCCGATTTGGGTGTCGGCTGCCCCTGGGGCCATGCTAAGTGCCTGCTGCCTGCGCTCCTGCTGCCGCCGCCGGCGACCCTGCAGGCTGAGCTCCGACACGCTGCGCCGCAGGGACAGGTTTTCCGAGCGCTCTTTGCCCCCGGACCCAGCGGGGGGCCCTGACCCGGACCCCGGGCCCGGACTGGCCAGGGCCGCCCCTCCGGACGCCGCCCGGGAGCGATTCTTCTGCGGCCGCCACGAGGGGGCACCCGTGCCTGCGGAGAGACCGAGAGGGATGAGGCAGAGACTCCAGAGAGCGAGACAGGCTCGCAGAGCCGAGATGATAAAGAGACAAAAATTGACCACAGAGAGGTGAGGCTGCTTCCCACATTTAGTTTTCTGTATATGCTGTTCCCTGTGCCCGGCACATAGTGGGTGATGGTGAACGGAAGGAACGAACTAGTGATTTGTTTCTCACTAGGCCGCGAAATCTAGGAGGGTGGGAACCTCATCTGTCATGTGCTCACTGTATCCCCCCAGGGCCCTAAATAATGTGTGGCCCACAGTAGGCGCTCAACCAATGCTTTTTTTGGGGGAAAAAAAAAGACAGTGATGGTTGTAATTGCCTTTCTTTATTAGGCGACCACTATGTGCCAAGCCCTGTGCTAAAACCCTTCTATACATTTTCCGATTTCATCTTCCCCTAGGGTTTTGCAGAGCGGAACCGACAAAGAACGGATCGGAATCCAAGCCAGAGTTCAGAGCTCAGGAGGTTGACCGCTACCCCACTCTGTCTCCCCGATGGGAGGCTCAGAAACAGAAAAGCGTTAGAAGGTTCTGTGAGCAGCCCCTTAGAGCCAGGCTCCATCCCTGCCGGGCCCTGCTCTGCACTTACTGTTTCACCAAGGGGACCACCTCCTGTTCCAGGAACGTTTCCTCAAAGGCCAGGCCAGCATGTAAGCCCTTGATGGTGTTACGACTTCATTTCGCATGCGCCACCCTCAACTCTCCCACCCACAGTCTGCGGCCAACCCAGCCTAGATCTACCTGCTCCAAGGTCAGATCCTCTGAAGCTTCGATCTTTTTTTTTAATTATTCTTAAAAGAGGGAGAGCATGAGCATGAGCAGGGGAAGGGCAGAGAGAAGGAGACAGAGAATCTATAGCAGGTTCCAGGCTCCCAGCTGTTAGGACAGAGCCCGACGCCGGGCTCGAGCTCATGGACCGAGCGATCATGATCCGATCCGAAGTCGGAGGCTTAACCCACTGATCCACTCAGGCGCTCCTAAAGCTTGGATCATTTTCGGCCCCGAACAAGCCCACAATTTCTTCACTCTCCAGGCTCCTCCCCCTTAAGAGGCTTAATCTACGTCGGCCCTGCCTCTCCCGAGAGGCCTTCTAGCCACGCGGACGACCACCACCACTCAACACTTCTGGCTCTGGGTTACCCTCTTCAGCAGGGACCCCCCCGCCCCATCACAAGCCCCGCCCATCCACTCTGGCAATAACTCCGGTCTAGCCCCAGCCCCGCCCCCAACCTGACCCGGGGCTTTAGGCTCCTCCCATTCACACACCCCCCGCCCCTTTCTCCCGTGGGCCCCGCCTCCAGCCTACCCTAGGTCTCTCCAGCCCCCTTAGCCAGATCCCGGCCCCCTTAGCCCCCGGCCCCAAGCCCCGCCCAGGCTCCCCGCTGGCCCCGCCTCCAGGACAGGCCCCGCCCCGCCCCCGCAGTCGGGCCCCCGCCGGCTCACCGTCGCTGTCCGCCGCCCCGAAGGCCTCCTGCTCCAGGCGGCGCGCCTCCTCGCGGCCGCGCAGCTCGAAACGGCGCGCCCAGCCGGGCCGCGCTCGCCACAGCTCCTGCACCAGCAGCGGACGCTCCGAGTCGCCCAGCACGCGCAGGTGCTCCGCCCGCCACTCGCAGCTGCCCACGCCGCCCGCCGCGGGCCGGCCCAGCGCGTCGCACAGCGCGAAGGCGTCCACGCAGCTGCTCTCGCCTGGGCTGCCGCCGGGGCTCCCCGCCAGCCCGTAGCGCTCCAGCGCCTCGGCCACCAGCTCGCGTGCCGTGGAGCGCGCAGTGGCGAGCACGCTCTTGTAGTTGGCGCCCGACGCCAGCCCGGCGCCGAAGATCTTGAGGACCCCCGGGGGTGCCGTGGCGCGGGCGGCCAGCGGGGGCTCGGGGGCCACGCCCGCGGCCAGCTCAGGCAGCTTCTTCTCGCTGGCCCAGCGCTGAGCGCCCCCCGGAGTCCCGGCGCCTCCCGCGCCGCCGGACCCCGTGGCCCCGGTCCCCGAGCCCCGAAAGAGCTGGGAGATGCGCTTGGCGCGACTCCCGGAGGCTCCCCCGGCCGCCTTGACCGCGCCCACTCGCCGCAGCTCCACGTGCGGCGGCGGCGGGGGCAGCGGCTCGCTGCTGCGGCTCCCCGTGTCCGAGGAAGAAGACCTGGGAACCCGCCAGGGGAGCGGAGAGGCGGCAAAGAGACCGAGAGAGACAGGCCAGGATGGAGGCCGATGGTAGAAGACGAAGGAAGGAGGTGGGCAAAGACCCAGACGGAGGGATCAGAGACCCGGAGAGTGACAGAGAGACCCATTGAGAGGGGAGACAGATCCAGACCGAAAGAGCAAAAGAAACCCAGGGAAAGAGAGGGACAGAGACACAGATAAAGAGGGAGACAGAGACCCACAGAAGGGGGAGAGACGCGAGTGTACAGACATGGAGTTGGGCAGAGGCCAGAGTCAGAGAGAGAGAGAGAGAGAGAGAGAGAAATAAATGAAGGCGAGTGGCACCTAAGGAAGTTGCAAGAGGTAAGCAGGGAGGGGAGGAAGGAAGGGGAATCAAACCCTTGCCCCTGTATCCCCATCGCCTTGTCCATCCAGCGAGGGCCCCTATCCAGGCCCGGCTCTTCCCCGACCGGACTCTGAGAGCACTGTGGCCCACGGTCTGTCCCTCCGGCCCGCCACCTCACTTGCCCATTCTGGAAAGGAACCGCAGTCAACGCTCGGGACCCCTGGCCTTACCCGGTGCAGAGACTGGATCAGAAACGAGGACAATTGGGAGGTAGGTGGAGGAGGGACAGGGGCCTGGAGGAGGTGGGCACTCACTTAACCGAGGCGGCGCTAGGCCAGCGGCGTCCCAGCTTGGCCAGCTGCTTCCTGGGAGAGTTGATCCACAAGCCCACGGGGAGGTGGAGCTTCCCGAAGCGGGGGCTTCCGCCCTCTTTCCGTTCACCAGATAGCATGGCCCTGAGGAAGGATGGGTAAGACCCCAACTCCTGAGGCCCCGCGTAGTGGGGTTTGGGATGGAGGGGCCTGGGGCTCAAACTCCTGAGTCTGGGTGGAGGAGAAGGATGGGAGCTAAGCTCCTGGGTGCTGGGATGGGAGATGGGTGGGGACTGGCCCCTGGGTCTGAGGGAGGAGGGGTCTGGACTCCTGGCTCCCCGGTTCTTACCCTGCTTCAGGTCCCAACAGCACCCCGGGGCCCTGGCTCCGTTGGCCCTGGTTGGTTCCTGACCCCGCTGTTCCCGTTCAGCCTTTGCCTCTGCCCCGGCTCCCAGCACTGGGTGGGGGACAGGAAAAGGCGAGAGGAAACCCGGCAGGAAGAGCTGGGAGGGGGCGTCCTGTGAGGGGACCGGGCCTGGGGGAGGAGATCTGCGGAGGGCAGGCCCTTCTCTACTCCTTGATTCTGGAATTACATGTCAGCTAGTTGGGCACTGCCTTGACACAGGGAACTGACTTCCCAGTCTCTCCCGAGGACAGGAGACCCGCCCCAGAGCTCTCCTCTCGGGAAGCCAAAACTGAGAATCTGACCGGAGAAAATGAATCCGATATTTAGGCAACCAGATAAATCTTTATTTAAGCCTTGGTGCTGTGGCCTTTTCTTCGCTCGGTACCTTGGGAAGCTGGGTCTGTGACACCTGGCTCTGTGATAGCTGGGTCTGTGACAGCCCACTTTGTGGACCCTGGTCCTCTGGGGCTGCTGCCTTGTCGGTACGGACCCAGGACTTGACCGAATGGATCAGGGTCCCAGACCTAAAGCAAAGTACGCTGGGGAAGGGTGGGGTGCGATCGTGTAAGCAGATTAGGTCCTGAGTGAGGGACAGCCCTCCCAGCCTCCCTATATCTGATCCTTTTCTATGACCCAAGCTTCGCCGCCCTAGTAAGCACGCCCCTCTTTTCTAAGCCCCTCCCCCTAACCCCTCCTCCTACGTCAGGACGGTGGAGACCCCGCCCCTCGCCCCAAGCCCTGCCTTCTCCGGGAGGCGGCTCACGAGGTGGCAAAGCCGAGGATCAGAAACACAAAGCCCCAGATCAGCATCTCGAACAGAAAGCCTCTCAGCACCCCCCCAAACCCAGGACCCTGAGTCCCATACGTCTGTCGACTCCCCAGCTCTGACCTGTGACTTCAAAATGGATGACCGTGGCTGGGCTGGATCCCTCAGTGCCCAACTCGCAGCGGTAGTTACCCGCATCCTCTGGCCTCACCAGTCGCTTGATCAGGGTGGGCCGTTTCCCCTTGTACACCAAAGTCTCAGAATTGCTCCCCCAAACCTAGACCCAAGCTCAAGGGGTCACAGAGGCCTGGGGAATTCAGGGTTTGGGGCAGTACAGGTGTGAGAGCATCACGGGCTCTCAGTGGGGATGATGGGAGTCCAGGGTCACTGGTAAGGGCATGGGGTCCCCGGGGATCCCTAGAAGTCACACCTGGTGGGTCATGGGTCATGGGGATTGTGGCAACAAGCTTGTGGATGAGGGGGTCGGCGCTCACACAAGCCTTATGGACTTGGGGTGAAAGGGCCCACCCTGTAAAAGCTGTAATAGGTCAGGCCTTGAGATAATTTATGCCAGTCGAGCTCACAGTCCAGGATCAGGTCTTCCGTTTCATGGACATTGATTTGGAGCACTGGTGAGAGGGGTTGTGCTCCTTTGCCTCTTCAAGGTTCCTGGTCCTCCCTCAACTGCCACCACTTGGTGGCGGTCCCACCTTCTCTGGTGGGCGGGCTACAGTCTCCGCCCCTTCTGGTCCCGTCACAAGTCTGGCTCCGCCCCTCTTGCGCCAACCCCTGCGGCTGCCCCAGCTCTCTCACCCCCACAATCTCTGGATTTTCGACAAGCGTGAAGCTGCTTTTTACAGTTACTACACCAGATCAGAAGCTGCAACATTGTACCTGAAGGGACAGGATCCAGCCTGTATTCGCCCTGAGAGGCGAGGCTAAAAGGAGAGGGCAGGGCCAAGTTCTGGGGCGGAGTCAGGCGCCTAATCCCTAGAGGTCAGCCCAAGGGGCGGGGCTAGAAGGCAGACCTCCCTGAAGAGGGGTGTAACCAGTCTCAGGAAAGAGCGCCCAGAGAATAGGACCCGCTATCCAGGAAGTCCGCTGTGCAGAAGGACTACTGGGGACCAGGAACCTCTCAGACGTGGGGAAGGAAGAACCACCGAGACCCAAAGCCGGAGGAAAAAGGCTGGGTATTTACGGGGCAAGGATGAAGGATAGAAAGCCAGTTCCCGTAATCCGGACTCACCACATTTGTTGGGATAGAAATCTGCCTCAGAAGGAAGAAAAAACAAAACAACAACAAAAAAGGATTATCAGATTCCTGTTAAAGGAGATGAGAGGGGTGAGAAGGAATAGGTTGCGTTTGGGCTCTGGGGATGGAGGGAAGAAGGACACGGATGTCTGGATCTCTGGGTCCCAGGGAGGACGCGGTGGGGAGAAGTGAGAGGCTGGACATAGAAAGCAGGGGCTGGGGACTTAGACCCTGGACCTGTTGGGGGAAAGGGCTGTGGTCCCTGACGGAACCCATCTTCCCCCACCCTTTCTTTGGAACCGAGCGACATAGCCCTGAAAGGCTGCCTTTTCCAGAGTCAACATCCAGGAGAACTCGTTCACGAAAGTGTCATCTGGGAAGGAGCAGGGTGACATAGAGTGCTTCCCCTCCTCCCACCCACCCCAGGAGGAGATGCAGGAAGTTTGCCTCCATCTGAAGAGGCTGGCGTTCCACCCTGGGGCCATCTCAGGGAGGGACAGTGACATTGAATGACCACTTAACAATGCGGGCCACTGAGCTAAGCGGCGCCTGGCGTGCAGACACTGTTAGGACCCACTTTAGAGGTGACAAACCAGGGAAATTCCTCTCTCAAGGCCACACAGCCAAGGGGTGGCCAGGCCTGAAGCTGAACCAAGGCAGGTGGGCTCCAGAGCCACCACCAGACCCGTCCTCACCAAAAATCATTTTTATACAAGATTCTGGAGCCCCTCCCATGGCCCCTGTGTGGATTTACCTGCTAAACCACTGTTTCTGATAAGTCTCACACTCCTCAGAAAACTTAAGACTGACGTTTCCATTGTGGCCTCATCTGGAGGGACACAGAGGATGCGGGGAGAGGAGCTAGACCTCAGATTCCAAGCCTTAAGGTCTCATTGGCTCAGCTAATGTCAAAAACTACACTACCCATGAGGCTACTGGGCAAGGCCAGGGCTGTAAAAGGATTGCACGCCCGTTGACTTCTGGGAGATGTAGTTTTTTGTTTTTTTGTTTTGTGGGTTTGTTGTTTTTTGGTTTTTGTTTGTTTCTTGTGTGTTTTTTTTTTTTTTTTTAACAAAATTGCAGGGTAAGGACTAGGGAAATAGCGTATTCCTTTGCCCAGGGGAAGGCCTGGAATCTGCATCTCAGTCTTCTCCATTCAAGAACCCAGCTGACTCTGCCTCCAGCCGTTGCGTCCCGTCCCTCCCCCGCCCCCAGCAATCCTAGCACCAGACCCCTGCTTTCCCTCCACCCTGGATTCCCACTCTCTACCCTGCCCTCACCGATAACCCCCATAAAGGTATCCTCTAAATATGGCAGGTCCCGGAAATTCCTCACGGTTTCTCTTACCCTTTCCATCACTTGTCTGTGACGCCCGGGGGCGAGGTGGGTAGGCAGGTATTCCTTTTCCAAGGCGTCCAGCGCGGCCACGACCCTTGGATCACAAATGACACAGCTCCGGGCCCCAAGCAGGCAGCCGGCCAGCGCCGCCACCAGGAGGGCTACTTGGGGTCCCATTGAGGCCAGAGGGCTCAGCCCGCACAGAACCCCGGGGAGGGTCCTCCCACCCCACTCGGAGGAGGTGATCGCTAAGGGGAAAGAAGCTATCCCTGAGACGAAGAGCCCCAGTTTGCAGGGCTCCCACTTCTCCGTTAGGAAACCGAGGTGTCCGGAGTCCCGAGGCACCCTAGACAGCTGCTGCCCGACCTTGACCTTGAATGTTGTAGCGGAACAGCCGAAACCAGGCTGAGGGCTTTTGGAAGGGACGAGCAGGCCACCGTCTTCCACTCGATTTCCCAAGACTGAAAATAAGGATGTTGTTGGGGAGAGGGTGACGTTGGTCACGTGATGTGGAGGGCTTTATGACCGGAGCCAGGGTCACCTTTCACCCCGATCTACAAGGAATTCCCACACCCTCCCCCTTCTACGTTACTACCTGGCCCGCCCCCCCCCCCCCCCCCCCCGCCGGACTTCCCTAGAGACGACGCTCCCCGGGAGTTTTCCTGGCCCCGCCCACAAACCCAACTCTGAGTCTGATTGGACGGCAACAAAGGGAGGCTCCGCCTATGGTTCCAGGACAAAGCAGACAGCCCCCTCTCAGACTAGGCAGTTCATCTGGTCCCCCCAGACTAGGCCCTCAGGGGTGGGGTTGCCGTGCTGGGGGCTGGGGTGAACTCGTAAGTCTGGGTGGAGGAGAAGGATGGGAGCCCAGCTCATGGGTGCTGGGATGGAAGACTGCTGGAGACGGGCTGTTGGGTGTGGACTTCCGGATGCCTGGGTCTTCCCCTGCCTCAGGTCCCAACAGCACCCCGGAACCCTGGCTCCCTTGGCCCTGGTGGCTTCCTGACCCCACTGTTCCTGTCAGGCGTTACCCCAGCTCCCAGCACTGGCTGCAGGACAGGAAAAGGCAAGAGGAAACCCATGGTAAGTGTGGGGACAGGGTTCCTTGGAGAGGACCGGACCTGGGTGGGGTGGGGAGAATTGGGTAGGACTGGTCCTTCCCCACTTCTTAATTCTGGAACTACCTCTCAGCCAGTGAGGCCCTGCCACGACGAAGGGACACGGTTCCCGGTCTCTCTTTCTAGGACAGGAGACCAGCCCAGACCTCTCCTCTGGGGAAACCAAAACTGAGGATCAGACCTGAGGAAATGAACTTGATGTAGAGACAACCAGATAAATCTTTATTTGCACCTTGGTACTGTGGCCTATTCCTTCGGAAGTTTCTCAGCTTTCAGAACCTGGGTTTCTGAAAGCGGGCTCTGTGACAGCTGGTCATGTGACAGCCGGTTCTGTGGCAGCCAACTCTGTGGAAGCTGGTCCTGTGGAGCAGCTGCCTTGTCGGTGCGGAATCTGGACTTTATGGGATCGATCACCATCCCAGACCGAAAGTAAAGTACGCTGGGGGACAGTAGGGTGCAAAATGGGGTAACAGATTAGGTCCTGACTGAGGGACACCCCTCCCACCCTCCCTATATTTGATCCTTTTCTAGCAATGACCCAAGCTTCGCCCATGTAGGTGAGCCCCTCCCAGTTTTCTAAACCCCACAAGACCCCTCCCACATTAGGAAGGTGGGGACCCCGCCCCTCACCCCAAGCCCTGCCTTCTTCAGTGGTTGGCTCACCCAGTGAAAAATCCTATGATCAGCAGGAAAAAGCACCAGAGAAGCAGCCCTATCAGACGGCCGGTCTGCACATTTTCGGGCTTTGAACACTCTGAGGGCTCGAGGGTTGGGGAAAGGTCATCCCAGATTTCCTCCTCGGCCTCGGTTCTAATGGCTGGTGACTGCGTTCCAATGGTTGGTGACTGGGTTCCAATGGTTGATGGCTGGGTTACAAAGGTTGCAGACTTGGGAGATGTCGCCATCACCGAAATGATTTTCCGAGGCAACACTGATAGAGAAGAGGAAATGAACGGACCTGAGAGGATCCCAAGGGCCCGTCCTGACCCAGGCAAGCTCTCGCCACGTCAACCGTCCCCAACACCCAGGCCTTCCAGGAGATACTCCCAACCCTAACTGCAGAAAGCAGGTCAAGGTGGCTGGGGGCCACCCCCAGGCCAGGAAGCCACACCCCCGTGGCCTGAAACCACACTCTGACAGGAAGTTTTAATCCAACTGAATCCCCCACTTCGTTTTAAGGAAACTGAATCCCACACTTCTGTCAACAGCACTGACCTGTGACTTCAAAACGAATGGCCGAGAATAGGCTCACTCCCGGAGTGCCCAACGCGCAGCGGTAGGTACCTGCATCCGCGGGCCTCACCAGTTGCTTGGTCAGGGTGGGCCATTTCCCCGTGTACAACAAGCTGTCAGCTTTGCTCCCCCAAACCTAGACCCAAAGCTCAAGGGGTCACAGAGGCCTGGGGAATTCAGGGTTTGGGGGAAGTACAGGGGCGAGAGCATCACGAGACCTCAGGGGAGAGATGGGGGTCCAGGGTATACCCGTAAGGGCGTGGGGTCGCCGGGGATCCGTAGAAGGCAAACCGGGTAGGTCACGGGTCACAGGGATTGTGGGAACAAGCCTGTGGCTACAGGAGTCGGGGGCTCACAACCCTAACGGACTTGGGGTTGAAGGGCCCACCCTGTAAAAGCTGTAACCGGTCGCGCCTGAAGCAATTTTGTGCCAGTCGAGCTCACAGTCCAGGACCAGGTCTTCCTTTTCATGGACGTTGATTTGGCGCACTGGGGACGAGGGTAATGGTGGGGTGCTTCCTCGTGCTTCCAGGCTCTGCATCAACTCCCTCCAACCGGGTCTAAGCCCTTCTTTGCTAACAGGCCAGGTTCAGTCTCCGCCCTGTCAAGACTCCCTCTCTCCTGGCTCCGCCCCTCCTGGGCCAACCCCTCCCGCTGGCGCCAGCCCTCTCACCTCCACAATCTGTGGACTTTCGACAAGGGTACGTGTGCAGCAGGCAAGAATCGCACCACCTCAGAAGCCGCAACAATACACCTGAAGGGGCATGAATAAGGCTGTAACTCGCCCCGAAAAAAGGGGCTCCACGGAGACGGCAGGGCCAAGGTCGGGGGCGGAGTCAGGCCCCTAATCCCTAGAGGGCAGCCCAAGGGGCGGGGCTAGAAGGCAGTCCTCCCTGGAGAGGGGTGTAACCAGTCTCAGGAAAGAGCGCCCAGAGAAGGGGACCCGTTGCCCAGGAAGTCCGCTGTGCAGAAGGACTACTGGGGACCAGGAACCTCTCAGACGTGGGGAAGGAAGAACCATCGAGACCCAAAGCCACAGGAGAAAGGCTGGGTATTTACGGGGCAAGGATGAAGGTTAGAAACCCAGTTCCCATGATCTGGACTCACCACATTTGTTGGGACAAGAATCCTCACCTGGAGAAAATGATGAAATGACAATCAGATTTCAAAGGTAAAGGACACCAGAGAGGGGGCCAGGGAATAGGTGGGGTTGGGCTCTTGGGTTGGAGGGAGGAAGGAGCCGGGTGCCTGGAGCTCCGGGTCCAAGGGAGAGCGCGGTCCGTAGCGGTGAGGGGCTGGACGTAGAGAAGCAGGGGGCTGGGGACAGAGACCCTGGGGCTGGTGGAGGAAGGGGCTGTGGTCCCTGACGGAGCCCATCTTCCCTCACCTCCGTGAAACCGAGCGACATTGCGCCGAAACGTTTCCTTTTCCCGAGTCAACATCGCGGAGAACTCCTTCACGAAAGTGTCATCTGGGAAGAAGCAGGGTGACAGGGAGTGCGACCCCTCCGCTCCCCACCCCAGGAGTGAGGTGCAGAAAGTTTGCCTCTGTCTGAAGGGCATGCCAATTCCCGTTGGGGACTTCTCAGGGAGCCACAATGAAATTGAATGACCACTTAACCATGCCGGCCACTGAGCTAAGCGAGGGCTGGTGTCCAGGCACCGTTATGATCCATTTTAGAGGCGGAAAACCTCCTCCAAGGCCACGCAGCTAGGGGATGACCGGGGGTGAGGGGATTTGAACCTAGGCAGGTTGACTCCAGAGCCAAAAGATTCTGGAGCCTCTCCCTTGGCCCGTGTGTGCATTTACCTCTTAAACCACGGTTTGTGATAAGTTTCACACTCCTCAGAAAACTCGACGCTGCCATTTTCATTGTGGCCTCATCTGGAGGGGAACAGGGGATGCGGGGAGGGGAGCTCTAACCTCAGATTCCAAGCCTTAAGGTCTCCTTGGCTCAGCTAGTGTTACAAACTACAATACCCATGTGGCTCCTGGGCAAGGATGGGGCTGTAAAGCGATTGCCCGCCCGTTGCCTGCTGGGAGTTGTAGTTTTTATCCAAAATGGCAAGGTAAGGCGTAGGGAAAGTGAACTCCTAGCCCTGGCAAGCCTGGATTCTGCATCCCAGCCTTCTCCACGCCCGAACCCAGTAGACTCTGCCTTCAGCTTTTCCCTCCCGTCGCCCCCTGCCCCTAGCAATTCTAACACTAGACCCCTCCTTTCCCAGCACCCAGGGTTCCCACGCTCTGCCGTGCCCTCACCGACAGCCCCATTTAAGGTAGACTGTATATCTGGCAGGTCCTTGAAATTGTCGACGGTCTCTCTTATCTTTTCCATGACTTCTCTGTGCCGCCCGGGGACAAGGTGGGTTCGCAGGTATTCTTTTTCCAAGGCGTCCAACTGCTTCCCAACCCTCTCATCACACGTGATACAGCTCCGGGCAGGAAGCAGGCAGCCGGCTAGCGCCGCCACCAGGAGGGCAACTTGGGGACCCATTTCCCCAGGGCGCTCAGCCCCAGCAGAACCCCGGGGAGGGTCCGCCCACCCCACACGGAGGAGGAAGTGATCGCTAAGGGGAAAGAACCCTTTCCCGGAGACAAGACCCCCAATTTGTTGGGCTCCCACTTCTCGGTTAGGAAACCGAGGAGTCCGGAGTCCCGATGCACCCTGAACAGCCGCTCTCCGACCTTGAGCTTGAAGGGTGTACCCTCGAATACACGTAGGGTTCACTGAATAGCGGAATCCAGGCTGAGGGCATTTAGAGGGACGAGCCGGCCACCTCCCTCCAGTCTATTTTGCCATGAATCCTATTAAGGATGTTGTTGGAGCGAGGGTGAGGTTGGTCACGTGACGTGGAGAACTTTGTGACTGGAGTCAGGCTCGAGCATCGCCTCAATGTACAATGGAATCCCACAGCCGCCGCCTTCTACCTGCCTACACTGGGCCCCCGACTTCCCTAGAGACACTCCCAGGAAGCTCCATTGGCCCCGCCCAGAAATCCAACTCTGAGTCTGATTGGACGGCAACAAAGGGAGGCTCCGCCTATGGTTCCAGGATGATGCGGACCGCCCCCTCTCACGCTAGACCTTTTCATGTTTTCCTTCCAGATGAGGCCCTTGAGCGGTCGGGTTGGGGTAGAGGGGTGGCTCAGACTAATGAGTGCGGGTGGAGGAGAAGGATGGGAGCCTAACTCCTGGGTGCTCTCATGGGAGATGCCTGGGGACTGGCTCTTGGGTCTGAAGTAGGAGGCGTGAGGATCCCCGGGTCCCCGATTCTTACCCTGCGTCAAGTCCCAACAGCACCCCGGAGCACAACCGTGCTCCCTGGTGGGTTCCCAAACCCGCTGTTCATGTTCAGCCTTTGCCTCTGCCCCCGCTCGCAGCAGTGGCTGGGGGACAGGAAAACCCCAGAGGAAAGCCGGCTGGAAGAGTGAGGAGGGGGCGTCCTGTCAAGAGATGGGCCTGGGGGAGGAGATCTGGGTAGGGCTGGCTCTTCCCCACTCCTCGGTGCTGGAATTACATCTGAGCCGGGTGGCCCTGCCATGACGAAGGGACCCCGCTTCCGGGTCTCTCCTAGGACAGGAGACCAGCCCCAGAGCTCTCCTCTCAGGAAACCAAAACTGAGGATCAGACCCGAGGAAATGAATCTGACAGTTCAGCAACCGGATAAATCTTTATTTGTCACTTGGTCCTGAGTCCTTGTCCTTCGGTACTTTGAGAACGTGGCTCTGTGACAGCTGACTCTGTGGAGCCTGGTCCCGCGGAGCAGCTGCCATTTCGGTGTGGTGTCTGGACTTTATGGAATCGATCACCACCCCAGACCGAAAGCAGAGTATGCTGGGGGAGGGTGGGGCACAAAACGTGGTAAAGGATCAGGTCCCCAGTGAGGGACACCTTCCCCAGCCTCCTAATATCTGATCGTTTTCTAGCAGTGGCCTAAGCTTTGCCCACCTGGGTAAGCCCCACCCAGTTTTCTAAGCCCCATCCCCCACAGGACCTCTCCTGCAGTAGGAAGGTGGAGACCCCGCCCCTCTCTCCGCGTCCGGCCTCTTCAGTGGCTGGCTCACCCGGTGACAAAGCCCAGGATCAGCAGCAAAAAGGACCAGAGCAGCAGCCCTACCAGAAGGCCTGTCTGCACGTTCTTCGGGTTTGAACACTCGGAGGGCCGGAGGGTTGGGGAAAGGTCACCCCAGATTTCCTCAGCCTCGGTTCCAATGGCTGGGGACTGTGTTCTAATGGTTGGTGACTGGGTTTCAGTGGTTGATGGCTGGGTTACAAAGGTTGAAGACTTGGACTTTATCTCCCCAAAGATTCTTTGAGGCAACACTGACAGAGGAGAGGGAAAGAGCCGACCTCAGCAGGCCCCAAGGGTCCGCCCTGGCCCAGGCATGCTCTCTCCACACCAACCTCCCCCAAGACCCAGGCCTTCAAGGAGATAATTATGACCTTCACTGCTGGAAGGCCGGTCAATGAGAGCGGTGGCCACAGCTAGAACGGGGAGCCCCACCCCCGTGGCCTGAATCCACACCCCGAAGGGAAGTTTTAACCCGAAGACCACGCCCCCACGCTGCCTGCCATCCCCCAAACCCAGGACCCTGACTCCCACACCTCCGTGGACTCCCCAGCTCTGACCTGTGACTTCAAAATGGATGACCGTGGCTGGGCCGGATCGCTCAATGCCCAACTCGCAGCGGTAGTCACCTGCATCCTCTGGCCTCACGAGGGGCTTGGTCAGGGTGGGCCATTTCCCCTTGTACAACAAGGTCTCAGAATTGCTCCCCCAAACCTAGGCCCAAAGCTCAAGGGGTCACAGAGGCCTGGGGGAATTCAGGGGTTGGGGAATTACAGGGGTGAGAACATCACGGGATCTCAGTGGGGGAGATGGGAGTCCAGGGTATACTGCTAAGGGTATGGGGTCCCCGGGGATCCGAGGTCAAACTTGGTAGGTCATGGGTCATAGGGATCGTGAGACCAAGGCTGTGGATATAGAGGTGGGGGCTCACAGAAGTCTAATGGATTTGGGGTTGATGGGGTTGAAGGGCCCACCCTGTAAAAGCTGTAATAGGTCAGGCCTTGAGATAACTTATGCCAGTTGAGCTCACAGTCCAGGATCATGTCTTCCTTTTCACGGACGTTGATGTGGCGAACTGGGGACAGGGGATTAAGGTCGGGTGTTTCTTCAAGGTTGCTGGCCCTCTCTCAACTCCCTCCACTTGGGCTCCGCCCTGCTTTTTCTCCAGTCTCCGCCCTCTCTAGACTCACGCTGCCCTCTGGCTCCGCCCCTCTCTTGCCAACCCCTGCAGCTGGCCCCAGCTCTCTCACCCCCGCAATCTCTGGACTTTCGACAAATGTAATTGTCCTGGACGCAATTACTGCACCACATCAGACGCTGCAACATCGTACCTGAAGGGGCATGAACGAAGCGGTATTGGCCCCCAGAGGTCAGGCTACACGGAGAGGGCGGGGCCAAGGTCTGGGGAGGACTCAGGCGCCTAATCCCTGGAGGTCAGCCCAAGGGGTGGGGCTAGAAGGCAGTACTTGGGAAGACTGATGGAACCAGGCTCAGTAAAGAGCACAGGTGGAATATGACCCGCTGCCCAGTAAGACCGCTGTGCAGAAGGGCTTGGAGACCAGGAACTTCTCTGACGTGGAGAATGAAGAACCATCGAGACCCAACGCGGGAGGAGACAGGCTGGGTATTAACCCAGCGAGGATAAGGAATAGAAGACCAGCTCCCATAATCCGGACTCACCACATTTGTTGGGACATAAATCTGCCTCGATAGAAAAAAAAAAAAATCAGATCAAAGATGAAGTACTTGAGAGAAAGGACGAAGAACTACGTTTTGGGTTGGGCTCTTGGGTTGGAGGGCGGAAAGACCCGGATGTCTGGATCTCTGGGTCCCCGGGAGGACCGGATCGGCAGACGTGAGGAAGTGAACATAGAGAAGCAGGGGGCTGGGGGCAAAGACCCTGGGATTGTTGGAGGAAGGGGCTGTGGTCGCGTACAGAACCCATCATCCCTCACCCTCTCGTTGGAACCGAAGGATGTAGCTCTGAAAGGTTGCCTTTTCCCGAGTCAATATCTTGGAGACCTCCTTCTCGAAAGAGGCATCTGGGAAGGAGCACGGTGACAGAGTGCCTTCCCCTCCCCACCCACCCCAGGAGGAAGTTCCTTCTGTGTGAAGAGATTGGCATTCCACGTTGGGGCCATCTCAGGGAGGGACAGTGAAAATTGAATGACCACTTAACAATGCCGCCGCTGAGCAAAGTGACGCCTGCATGCAGACGCTGTTAGGACCCATTTTGGAGGGGACAAACCTGGGAAATTCCTCCCGCAAGGCCACACAGCAAGGGGTGACTGGGCGGGAAGCTGAACCCAGTCAGGTAGGGCTCCAGAGCCACCACCAGACCCATCCTCACCAAAAAACATTTCTCTAAAAGTTTCTGGAGCCCCAGCCCCTGGCCCCTGTGTGGATTTACCTGCTGCACCACTGTTTCTGATAAGTCTCACACTCCTCAGAAAACTTAAGACTGACGTTTCCATTGTGGCCTCATCTGGAGGGACACAGAGGATGCGGGGAGAGGAGCTAGACCTCAGATTCCAAGCCTTAAGGTCTCATTGGCTCAGCTAGTGTCAAAAACTACACTACCCATGAGGCTACTGGGCAAGGCCAGGGCTGTAAGAGGATTGCACGCCCGTTGACTTCTGGGAGATGTAGTTTTTTGTTTTTTTGTTTTGTGGGTTTGTTGTTTTTTGGTTTTTGTTTTTTGTTTGTTTCTTGTGTGTTTTTTTTTTTTTTTAAACAAAATTGCAGGGTAAGGACTAGGGAAATAGCGTATTCCTTTGCCCAGGGGAAGGCCTGGAATCTGCATCTCAGTCTTCTCCATTCAAGAACCCAGCTGACTCTGCCTCCAGCCGTTGCGTCCCGTCCCTCCCCCGCCCCCAGCAATCCTAGCACCAGACCCCTGCTTTCCCTCCACCCTGGATTCCCACTCTCTACCCTGCCCTCACCGATAACCCCCATAAAGGTATCCTCTAAATATGGCAGGTCCCGGAAATTCCTCACGGTTTCTCTTATCCTTTCCATCACTTGTCTGTGACGCCCGGGGGCGAGGTGGGTAGGCAGGTATTCCTTTTCCAAGGCGTCCAGCGCGGCCACGACCCTTGGATCACAAATGACACAGCTCCGGGCCCCAAGCAGGCAGCCGGCCAGCGCCGCCACCAGGAGGGCTACTTGGGGACCCATTGAGGCCAGAGGGCTCAGCCCGCACAGAACCCCGGGGAGGGTCCTCCCACCCCACTCGGAGGAGGTGATCGCTAAGGGGAAAGAAGCTATCCCTGAGACGAAGAGCCCCAGTTTGCAGGGCTCCCACTTCTCCGTTAGGAAACCGAGGTGTCCGGAGTCCCGAGGCACCCTAGACAGCTGCTGCCCGACCTTGACCTTGAATGTTGTAGCGGAACAGCCGAAACCAGGCTGAGGGCTTTTGGAAGGGACGAGCAGGCCACCGTCTTCCACTCGATTTCCCAAGACTGAAAATAAGGATGTTGTTGGGGAGAGGGTGACGTTGGTCACGTGATGTGGAGGGCTTTATGACCGGAGCCAGGGTCACCTTTCACCCCGATCTACAAGGAATTCCCACACCCTCCCCCTTCTACGTTACTACCTGGCCCGCCCCCCCCCCCCCCCCCCCCCGCCGGACTTCCCTAGAGACGACGCTCCCCGGGAGTTTTCCTGGCCCCGCCCACAACCCCAACTCTGAGTCTGATTGGACGGCAACAAAGGGAGGCTCCGCCTATGGTTCCAGGACAAAGCAGACAGCCCCCTCTCAGACTAGACAGTTCATCTGGTCCCCCCAGACTAGGCCCTCAGGGGTGGGGTTGCCGTGCTGGGGGCTGGGGTGAACTCGTAAGTCTGGGTGGAGGAGAAGGATGGGAGCCCAGCTCATGGGTGCTGGGATGGAAGACTGCTGGAGACGGGCTGTTGGGTGTGGACCCCCGGATGCCTGGGTCTTCCCCTGCCTCAGGTCCCAACAGCACCCCGGAACCCTGGCTCCCTTGGCCCTGGTGGCTTCCTGACCCCACTGTTCCTGTCAGGCTTTGCCCCAGCTCCCAGCACTGGCTGCAGGACAGGAAAAGGCAAGAAGAAACCCATGGTAAATGTGGGGACAGGGTTCCTTGGAGAGGACCGGACCTGGGTGGGGTGCGGAGAATTCGGTAGGACTGGTCCTTCCCCACTTCTTAATTCTGGAACTACCTCTCAGCCAGTGAGGCCCTGCCACGACGAAGGGACACGGTTCCCGGTCTCTCTTTCTAGGACAGGAGACCAGCCCAGACCTCTCCTCTGGGGAAACCAAAACCGAGGATCAGACCTGAGGAAATGAACTTGATGTAGAGACAACCAGATAAATCTTTATTTGCGCCTTGGCACTGTGGCCTTTTCCTTTGGAACTTTCCAAACCTTCGGAACCTGGGTTTCTGAAAGCCAACTGTGTGAGCGCTGGTCATGTGACAGCTGGCTCTGTGACAGCCAACTCTGTGGAAGCTGGTCCTGTGGAGCAGCTGCCTTGTCGGTGCGGAATCTGGACTTTATGGGATCGATCACCATCCCAGACCGAAAGCAAAGTACGCTGGGGGACGGTAGGGTGCAAAATGGGGTAACAGATTAGGTCCTGACTGAGGGACACCCCTCCCACCCTCCCTATATTTGATCCTTTTCTAGCAGTGACCCAAGCTTCGCCCATGTAGGTGAGCCCCTCCCAGTTTTCTAAACCCCACAAGACCCCTCCCACATTAGGAAGGTGGGGACCCCGCCCCTCACCCCAAGCCCTGCCTTCTTCAGTGGTTGGCTCACCCAGTGAAAAATCCTATGATCAGCAGGAAAAAGCACCAGAGAAGCAGCCCCTATCAGAAGGCATGTCTGCACATCCTCTGGGTTTGAACACTCTGAGGGCACGAGGGTTGGGGAAAGGTCATCCCAGATTTCCTCTGCAGCCTCGGTTCCAATGGCTGGTGACTGGTTCCAATGGTTGATGGCTGGGTCACAAAGGTTGATGACTTGGAAGTTGTCTCCGCAATGATTCTTTGAGTCAACACTGGTAGAGGACAGGGGAATAGCATACCTGACTGGGTCCCAAAGGCCAGTCATGGCCCAGGCAAGCTATCTCCGTGCCAACCTTCCCCAGCACCCAGGACTTCCAGGGGATAATCAAGACCCTAAGTGCAGAAAGCCTGGTCAAGGTGGCTGGGGGCCACACCCAGGGCAGGAAGCCACATCCCAGTGGCTTGAAGCCATGCCCTGAAGCTGACTGTCCCCCCAACACACAACCCTAATCCCACACTTCAGTCAACTCTCCAGCACTGACCTGTGACTTGAAAACGGATGACCTAGAGTGTGCTCACTCCCGGGGTGCCCAACTCACAGCAGTAGTTACCTTCGTCCTCTGGCCTCACGAGGGGCTTGGTCAGGGTGAGCCAGTTCCCCTTGTACACCAAGGTCTCCGAATTTCTCCCCGAAATCTAGACCCAAGATCAAGGGCTCACAGAGGTGTGGGGAATTCAGGCCTGGTGTAGTACAGGGGTGAGATCCTCAGGAGACCTCAGTGGGGGGTGATGGGAATTCAGGTATACTGCTAAGGGCATGGGGTCCCCCAGGGATCAATAGAAGTCAAACCCGGGAGGTCATGGGTCACAGGGATTGTGGGAACAAGCCTGTGGATACAGGGGTCGGGGGCTCAGACAAACCTAATGGACTTGGGGTTGAAGGGCCCACCCTGTAAAAGCTGTAATGGAACCCGCCTGTAGAAATTTTATGCCAGTGGAGCCCACAGTTCAGGATCAAGGCTTCCTTTTCATGGACGTTGATTTGGCGCACTGGGGACAGGGGGTGACCGTGGGGTGCTTCCTCATGGTTTCCGGTCCTACCTCAACTCCCTCCCACTGGGTCTGGGCCCCCCTGTGTTTGCTAGGGTGCCAGCTTGAGTCTCCGCCCTGTCAAGACTCCCTCTCTCCTCTGGCTCCACCCCTCTCGCGCCAACCCCTCCCGCTGGCCCCAGCTCTCTCACCTCCGCAATCTGTGGACTTTCGACAAGGGTACGTGTGCAGCAGGCAAGAATCGCACCACCTCAGAAGCTGCAACAATACACCTGAAGGGGCATGAACAAGGTTGTAATTCGGCACCCCGAGAGAAGGGGTTACACGAAGAGGGCAGGGCCAAGGTCTGGGGCAAGGTCAGGTGCCTAATCCCTAGAGCTCAGCCCAAGGGGTGGGGCTAGAAGGCAGTCTTCCCTGAAGAGGGGTGTAACCAGTCTCAGGAAAGAGCTCCCAGAGAATGGGACCCGCGGTCCAGGAAGTCCGCTGTGCGGAAGGACTACTGGGGACCAGGAACCTCTCAGACGTGGGGAAGGAAGAACCACTGAGACCCAAAGCCAGAGGAGAAAGGCTGGGTATTCACGGGGCAAGGATGAAGGATTGAAAACCAGTTCCCATAATCTGACTCACCACATTTGTTGGGACAAGAATCATCTGAAGAAAGGGAAGAAATTATTATCAGGTTTCAAAGGTAGAGGACACCAGAGAGGGGGGCCAGGGAATAGGTGGGGTTGGGCTCTTGGGTTGGAGGGAGGAAGGACCCGGGTGCCTGGAGCTCCGGGTCCAAGGGAGAGCGCGGTCCGTAGCGGTGAGGGGCTGGACGTAGAGAAGCAGGGGGCTGGGGACAGAGACCCTGAGGCTGGTGGAGGAAGGGGCTGTGGTCCCTGACGGAGCCCATCTTCCCTCACCTCCGTGAAACCGAGCGACATTGCGCTGAAACGTTTCCTTTTCCCGAGTCAACATCGCGGAGAACTCCTTCATGAAAGTGTCATCTGGAAAAGAACAGCGTGACAAGGAGAGCGTCCCCTCCTCTCCCCACCCCAGGAGTGAGGTACAGGAAGTTTCCTCTGTCTGAAGGGCATGCCAATTCCCGTTGGGGACTTCTCAGGGAGCGACAATGAAATTGAATGACCACTTAACCACGCCGGCCACTGAGCTAAGCGAGGCCTGGTGTCCAGGCACCGTTATGATCCATTTTAGACGTGGAAAACTTCCCGCAAAGCCACACAGCTAGGGGATGACTGGGAAGGTATTTGAAGCTAGGCAGGTTGACCCCAGAGCCAAAGATTCTGGAGCTTCTCCCCCCGCCCATCTGTGTGCATTTACCTCTTAAACCACGGTTTGTGATAAGTTTCACACTCCTCAGAAAACTCGACGCTGCCATTTTCATTGTGGCCTCATCTGGAGGGGAACAGGGGATGCGGGGAGGGGAGCTCTAACCTCAGATTCCAAGCCTTAAGGTCTCCTTGGCTCAGCTAGTGTTACAAACTACAATACCCATGTGGCTCCTGGGCAAGGATGGGGCTGTAAAGCGATTGCCCGCCCGTTGCCTGCTGGGAGTTGTAGTTTTTATCCAAAATGGCAAGATAAGGCCTATAGGGGAAGTTGTTTTCCTAGCCCTGGCAAGGCCTGGATTCTGCATCCCAGCCTTCTCCATTTCCGAACCCGGTAGACTTTGCCTCCAGCGCTTCCCGTTTCTCCACGCCTGCCCCCTCCTGCAGCAATCCTAGCCCCCAGACCCTTCCTTTTGCAGGACCCAGGGTTCCTTTCTAAGCTCCCCTCACCAACAGCCCCCATATAATGGAGGCTTTAAATCTGGCAGGTCCTTGAAATTCCTCACGGTTTCTCTTATTGTTTTCATCTCTTGTCTGTGCCGTTTGGGCGCCGTGTGGGTAAGGAGGTATTCTTTATCCAAGGAGTCCGGTGCCGCCACGACCCTCTCATCACACATGATACAGCTCCGGGCAGGAAGCAGGCAGTAGGAGGGTAGAGCCTGAAGGAGGAGACAAGGAAGGGCAACCGGCTATGGGCACATAGTCCTGACTTTCCTCAGGACTCCGTAACATAGACCGCCCAATCAGGCTGTATGTCCGTATGTTGCCATGTATGGAAAGCAAAGAATTAGAAATTGTATAAAAGGCCATACCCCGCCGCACTCACGGGTCAGTTTGTTGGGGTACCAACCCATTGAGGCCGTGCTGGCACGATGAATCAAGTTGCTTCCTGGAAAGAAACGCCTAGGTATCACGACTCTCTGCGCGGACCTTGGTGCCATTACACTATGGGTCAATATCGATCAGTTGAGGGCCTATGAGGGTAGTTACCAAAATGGAGGCAGCTGAATCCGAGGTGGACAACATACAGGAACCTCCTCCTGTAGAAAGGATTGTCTGTTGGCTTGAAGTTAATGCAGTGATGGAGTCTTGGGACCAGGATGAGATACAGCAGGACAATTTGAATAACAAGAAAGAAACTCCAATAAAAGTCCTTTGGTAGTTGCCAAAAATGGTCTAGTGCAAGAATTTAACCAATCGCTAAAGGAAAGGGAGTCATTGGTTTTTTTTTGTTTGTTTGTTTGTTTTAATTATTTTTTAGAGCAAGAGAGAGAGAGAGAAAGAGAGTGAGTGGGGGAGGGGCACCGAGAGAGGGAGACCTAGAATCCGAAGCAGGCTCCAGGCTCTGAGCTGTCAGCACAGAGCCCGATGTGGGGCTCAAACCCACAAACCATGAGATCATGACCCAAGCCGAAGTCGAATGCTCAATCGACTGAGCCACCTAGGTGCCCCAAGAAAGTGATTGTTTAAAGCACCCATTTGAGTACTCATGTTAGGTAGAAACCCAGAAATACATTTGTGGTAATCTGGAATAATACACAGCATTGTTTTTATGAGAGCACAACTTCCACCTTGTGCAGCAGCGAAAACATCTAATGCCCTTCTATTTTACAGAGCTGTGCTGCGCGTCTGCGCGACTTCAGTGTTGAGTAACCAGATGCTGTTTTGTGAGTTATTGAATGCCCCTACGGTCTAGTTATCGAGGGCTTCCACATGCCAAATGACACTTTTTAACCCTACACATGGGACAAAAATGGATGCCAAGTGATCATGACAGCGGAAACAGGTCCTGCCCACTTTTGTTTTAAATCTGGAAGGTCAGCTGGGGCAGCGATGGTTTTAATAATGCGCCCATGAATCCAGGCAAATTCTAAGGTGCAGTGATCTATCTATCCATCTTGGAGAAAGCCAGGGCCATAGGTAAGTACTACGTATCATATGTATCATTTCTTTGTTCCCTGCATAAAATTGCCCTTTGTGACTGAGCGATCCCATGGTGAGCGTGAGCCATAAATATGCATCCCAAATTTGACAGATGCCATCCACAGTAGGCTGATAAGTGGGGATTTGTAACTTAAGCCCTCGTTGGTGGATATTACCTTGTGGGTTTGTAAAATCAGCTACTACCTTCACAGGTTGAGGATATGAAAAAGTCCAGTTATGTCCTGGTAAATTCCAAGACATCGCTCCTGGACCAGAAAGGAACATTTTGATTAGTGATAGACTTCTTTTGAAACATCGTATCTTTCTATGCTATTTTTGAAATCCAAGTACATACAGAGTGCCAACCAATACCTTGTAAAGGGGAGACCCACCATGGTAACCCAGATGTGCTCGACATGGGCAAAACTCTACGTATCCAGCAAGCTATCTGACTTTGGAGTTCAGCACTAATGCTGTGCCCATTGTACAAAGGAATTGTTAGTATAAATTGGGGAAAGGAGAACGAGAAAGGAAAGGCTCAACCATCATAAGGCAGGTTTGAGGTCTTGCACAGGTTCACAGGAAGATGAAGGCACATTAGTTTGTTCATTGACTTCCTGTAAAGGGGGTACGGGTTTTATTTAGATACAGAGGCTCATGAAGAGTTCCCCTCTAACTGTACTGCAGTGGGAGTATATAATAGGACTCATTGGGGGCACTTTTATTTTGGAGTTAAATCCCCTGCTGTATTAGACTTTTAATCCTCTAAATAAACAAGGCCTCCTGGGTTTATATGGTGTGAGTTTCTAGTAATCACCGGGTCAGGTTTAGGAAGGATACGTTAGATTCAGGTGAATAATTTCATAAAGCTCTATAGTCTTTATCTACTGATAGGTTTACAGCGAGAAAAGTCTTTTTTATGTATGATTGTTAGGGGAGTCCATCCCATTTTCCCATTGTTCAAATAATCCTATGCCCATTGAGTCCTATTATTATCCCCACAGAATAAGAAGCAAAAAGATTGTCCAATACCTGTGCTATTGTGACAATATCTCTGAAGTGCCTCAAGTTGTCCAGTTTACGCAAACATTTAAAGAAAATCAGAGCTAGAATTTAGTATCCACTAAGGTCTATTATTGAAACCTAATTTTTCTCCCTAGTAACCCTCATTTCCAGAGATGGCCAAATCCAGCCTAATTCGCTTGTAAAACAACATCTAGTTTGATAAACTTGGCCTAATTATTCAGATAAGCTCAGCAAGAATAGCGATCGAGTATAAGGATCTTTTAAAGTTTGCTTTGCTGGAACCTTTTATAGGGAATCTCTAGATTGAACTTTTAGTAGCCTCTACAGGCCAGAAGCCAAGCCAAGCACTTGCCATCAGACATGGCTGCAATACCTGTGGAATTGGGTGAATTTCTCTTCACGAGGTCCCCAAGCTATCCTGAGGTTCCTACACCTGCCAGGAAGTGACATGTTTTACGCAACTGGTAAGGCTGCTGGGAACTCTGTGAGCAAGGTTTCAGGCCAACATTTCCAAAGGGCTTTATGGCTCCCTGTTTCATAAAGTCAACCTTAGTTTCTTAGAGCTGTATGGTCATGTCTGAGTCTACTCATGTCTCTCAAACAGGACATTCCGGTCAAAGCCTTGGTAAAATAACCGTATTTCCAATGGCATCCTGTTGCAAGCAGAACAGATCCTTACTGAACTTATGCAAATGATTCTAATTGTTGTGAACAGATACTCACTGAGAGTCTTTGAATTGTAGAGGGTTTAGGTAGAGAGAAAAGTTAAATGCTCCAGTGTGTACACAAATGAATACTCTATCACATTTCCCTTTGTCATAGATACCTTAAGAGAAAGTTCCCTTCATCTGGAAGAGCAAACCTTAAAGGACCGGCAATATTTCCAACAAGAGTCACAAAACTCGAACCTGTTCCTCACTTCATTTAGTCCACTGTTCCTAATTCTTGTCCAGTTTGAAGGCAGCTTCTCACCCATTTAAGTATTCATCTTGGAAATGTCAAATATCTCTCTTTGTCCTAAAAATCCTTTTGATTAATCTCCTTGAAGATGAGTATCAGAACCACAACTATAAATGACAAAATGTCAGAAATGGACATGATATGAGAGTTCATTATGATGCAGTTAGCAAGGTCATCCAGTGTTCAAAGACACATAATACTTTGATAGTCGGAGTACCAAAGGAAGACCCTATACCAAAACATTAAAAGTTTAGGAATCACATATATATTTGAACAGTTCTAGCATTTACCCATGCAATACCATTATTTGTTGGAAAGTGGTTCCAGAGTAACTTAATATGCCAGAAAATGCCTAATTGGTAAAAAAAAAAAAGACATCATTTATGATTTAAATGCGGGAAAGTTTGCTAAAACCTCAGTAAGCTACAAAGCACATCCTAAATAGGATTACAGATCATTACAAATCGTCAAACTTTACATTATTTATTTAACCAGGATGGCAACAAGAGATCCCAAAGGCAAACATGTAAGGTTATACAGTTGTTAGCAAAACTTAGCTCCTTTAACACTGAGAAGTTTTAACTAAGTAATTAAAGACTTGATGAAAGAGGAACCCTAAAGCTTTGGGTTTTTTCCCAAAGAGAAAAAACTCTTTGTTTGCATTTTCTTATCAAGGGCAGACCGACAATCCAAGAAAACTTTGACTTTGAACAGAGAGAAAAGCAGAATTTCAACCTTATACCAGTGTACTTTTTTTATAATGTTCATTTATTTTGAGACAGAGAAAGAGAGACAGAGCATGAACAGGGGAGGAGCAGAGAGAGAGGGACACAGAAGCTCCAGGCTCCAAGCTGTCAGCACAGAGCCCCACATGGGGCTCGAACCCACGAACCATGAGATCATGACGTGAGCCAAAGTTGGACACTCAACTGAGTGAAGCATTCAGACGCCCCCAACATGAGCTTATTTGACCTTTAATAAACCTAGATAGAATAAGTTTCATATTTAATGCTGATAACCCTAAAGACATGTATATCTTAATCAAATTAAATCAACAAACTTAAATTAGTTTAAACACCAAATAAGTTCCACCGGTATCCACTTACAAGATAATATGTTCCCCGTTGTCAATCTTTCAAACTTGGGACACTGGTGGGGAAACCTGAAGTGGGTGGTCCAAGGGGGTGCTCTTTGCTCCTTGACCTTGAGGGAGGAGCCGATGGTGCCTGAGGCACTGAGGGTGGTATAGAAGACAGTTGTGTAGGTCTCACCCAAGGTGGTGCAGAAACAGGAGGAGGGGGATAAGACTGAAGGGGTGAGGTTTGGCCAAGAAGCCTAAAGGTAGATAAAAGCCCAGAGAGCGGAGAGAGGGGGGTCTCCTGGTACTAAAGCCTGTCAACTTGAACAGATGAGCAGATGGCATGTTTTTTCCACCAAAGAAGAATTAGGCGGTCCGTGTCAGGCTGGAGAAGATAGGGAATTTCCCTAAAATGAATGGAGTTTCGGCAGCTGCTTGGGAATATTCCGTAAAGTCCCAGACCCGAGGGAGACTAATCACAATTACCTCCAATTGTAGCCGTTAACCCAGGAAATGCATGAGGGAGAAGCCCTCACACCAGTTAGGAGGAACAGAGAGAAAGAGTCAGCCTCCCCTTGGCTGGAAATGGCCTGTGTTTCCTCCAACAGCCTGGATTCACTTAGAGGAGGCCTATCTAGACATCCAATATGTCAGGGGGGAGTTTACCAGCCAAATACACTTTGGCAAACACATTCTGCAAGAGGCCTTTGGGTCTGGGTCGTGATTTAGAGCTGTGAAGGCCTGGACCTAGGGTACCTCTGTCCATTTGCCCTGTTTACTGCAGAAGAGATCTAACTGCTAGATCCTACGGACGCCACGCAGTATTACAGGAGATCAATCCTTTCCTAAATTTTGCAATCCAAATTGTTTCCAGTGGGTTAAAAGACATCCCAGGGGAGACTCCTTGGAGACAGAGGAGGAGCTCCCATGCTTCTCCTAGAGAGAAAGCGTCTATTATCCTGACAACCGCCCCACCCCCCGGCTCCCTGGTGGTGTCCCAGGCACAGGAAACGTCAGAGGTTCCCGGTGCCAAAGCGACCCGACACAACCCTCAAACGAAATCGCTATGACCACCGACTAGCCGATTAAGGGCTCCTAAAAGAGGGATGTTAGCATCCCTTCGCTTCCCCCAGACTACAGATGGGTGTCTGACGTATGGACGAAATTTGCCTTGCTGAGAAGGACAGTCAACTGTCATTCAGAGCCCGTGGAAAACACTGGAAAAGTTTTGTAAGGGGGAATGACCCAATTTGGTAATTTAAGTAGCAGGTAGTAGAGGACACTGATTGAAAACAGTAAAGGCAGAAATCCACCATGATCTAAGTGACATTCCAACACGTAAGGTCTTCACAGCCAACTTCCCTAAGAAACGGTCCCCGGTTCAATGTTCTTTCAATCGAGTAGTGGTTCCACCAGCTCTCCGTGGGAGGTTCCGAGGCTGGAAGCAGCTAGACCAGAAATGTGGAGGGGATCACCTTAGACCAATGAGGAAGATACCTCACACGGGAATCATAAGATTGGCAGCCGTGTTAGTCCACTTGGCTACTTGGACAGGTGGCTGTCCCATGCACAAGACAGACAACGTTGCCTGAGGACAGGAATAAAGAGAGGGCACCAAGTTTCTGGGTCTCATTACCACCCCACCCAGGGTAGTAACATCCAGCCAAAAGACAGGCTTTCTCCTCCCCATAGAGTAGACACGGGCTAGAGGATTGCAGCCTGAGCAATCCACATGAAAAGGGTTCCAGTAAGACCATACTTCGCGAAAAGCCCCTAAAATGAGAGTAAAGGAAGAAAAGACAAAGTACCTCAGGAGTGCCTGAGGAATGTCACCTATATCCCACCAGGGGGTGGGGAGTGCTAACTTCTATTTTGCTCTCAGCCTGCCTTATGCTCCCTCAACACTAGGTCTGAGGGAGGAGGGGTCTGGACTTCAGGGTCCCTGGTTCTTACCCTGCTTCAGGTCCCAACAGCACCCCAGGGCCCTGGCTCCGTTGGTCCTGGTTGCTTCCTGACCCCGCTGTTCCCCTTCAGCCTTTGCCTCTGCCCAGGCTCCCAGTACTGGCTGGGGATCCAGAAAAGACAAGAGCAAACCTGGCAGGAAGAGCTGGGAGGGGGCATCCTGTGAGAGGACGGGCCTGAGGGAAGAGATCTGGGTAGGGCTGGTCCTTCCCCACTCCTTGATTCCGGAATTACATCTCAGCCAGGTGGCTCTGTCGTGATGAAGGGACGCATGTTCCCAGGCTCTCCTTCTAGGACAGGAGAGCAGCCCCAGAGTTCTCCTCTCGGAAACCAAGAGTGAGGATCAGAGCAGAGGAAATGAGTCCGGTATTTAGACAACCAGATAAATCTTTATTTGTGCCACGGTACTGTGGCCTTTTCCTTCGGTACCTTCGGAACCTGCTCCTGTGAAGGCTGACTCTTTGGGACCTAGCCCTATGGAAGACCCGCCCTGTCAGCGGAGAACCAGGTATTCATGGAATCGATCACCTTCCCAGGCCGAAAGCAAAGGACGCTGGGGGAGGGTGGGGTGCAAATAGCAGAACCAGATTAGGTCCTGAGTGAGGGACACTCCTCCCAGCCTCCCTATATTGGATCTTATTCTCGCAATGACCCCAACTTAGTCAGCAGAGGTAAGCCCCACCCCATCCCCAAGAGAACAACCTCCTCCATTTGGAGGGTGGACATCCCGCCCCTCGCTCCAAGCCCTGACTTCTTCAGTGGGCGACTCACACGGTGAGAATGCCGATGATCAGCACCACAAAGCCCCAGATCAGCAGCCCTATCAAACGGCCTCTCAGCCTATTCTCCAACTTCAGGTACTCTGCCCTCCCGACAGTTAGGGACAGGTCATGCCAGATCTCAGCCAGGGTTCCACTGGTTGATGACCGGGTTACAAACATTGAAGTCTGGGTTACAAAGGTTGAAGACTTGGACGTTGTCTCCACAATGATTCTTTGAGGCAACACTGACGGAAGAAAGGGAAAGAGCAGACCTGAGAGGGTCCCAAGAGCCCTTCGTGGCCCAGGCAAGCTATCTCCACGCCAACCTTCCCCAAACCTAGGCCTTCCAGGAGATAATCAGGACCCTAACTGCAGGAAGCATGGTCCAGGTGAGCAGTGGCCACGCCCAGGACAGGAAGCCACACCCCCATGGCCTGAATCCACATCCCACAGGGAAGTTTTAACCCGCAGGCCACGCCCTGAAGATGGCTGTACCCAAAACCCACGAAACTGAACCCCACACTTCTGTCGACTCCCCAGCACTGACCTGTGACTTCAAAATGGATGATCGTGGATGGGCCATGTCGCTCAGTGCCCAACTCGCACCGGTAGGTACCTGCATCCTCTGGCCCCACGAGGGGCTTGGTCAGGGTGGGTCGTTTCCCCTTGTACACCAAGGTCTCAGAATTGCTCCCCCAAACCTAGACCCAAGTTCAAGAGATCACAGAGGCCTGGGGAATTCAGGCCTTAGGGAGAACAGAGGTGAGATCATCACGGGATCTCAGTGGGGAAGATGGGAATCCAGGGTGTACTGGTAAGGGCATGGGGTCCCCGGGGATCCGTGGAAGGCAAATCTGGTAGGTCATGGGTCATGGGGATTGTGGGAACAAGCTTGTGGATACCGGGGTGGGCGCTCACACAAGCCTAATGGACTTGGGGTTGAAAGTCCCACCCTGTAAAAGCTGTAGTTGGTCAGGCCTTCAGATAATTTATGCCAGTTGAGCTCACAGTCCAGGACCAAGTCTTCCTTTTCGTGGACGTTGATTTGGCGCACTGGGGACGAGGGTTATGGTGGGGTGCTTCCTCATGGTTCCAGGCCCTCCATCCACTCCCTCCCACTGGGTCCAGGCCCTTCTTTGCTAACAGGCAGGCTTCAGTCTCCGCCCTGTCAAGACTCCATCTCTCCTCTGGCTCCGCCTCTCCTGCGCCAACCCCTCCCGTTGGCCCCAGCCTCTCACCTCCGCAATCTGTGGACTTTCGACAAAGGTAAAGGTGCTTTCTGCATATGTGACACCAGAGCAGAAGCTGCAACATCGTACCTGAGGGGAGAGATCAAGGCTCTATTTATCCTAACAGAGGAGGCTACAAGTAGAGGGCAGGGTCAAGGGCTGGGGAGGGATCAGGCGCCTAATCCCTAGAGGTCAGCCCAAGGGGCGGGGCTAGAAGGCAGTCCTCCCTGAAGAGGGGTGTAACCAGTCTCAGGAAAGAGCCCCCAGAGAAGGGGACCCGTTGCCCAGGAAGTCCGCTGTGCAGAAGGACTACTGGGGACCAGGAACCTCTCAGACGTGGGGAAGGAAGAACCGTTGAGATCCAAAGCAGGAGGAGAAAGGCTGGGTATTCACGGGGCAAGGATGAGGGATAAAAAACCATCTTCCATAATCTGGACTCACCACATTTGTTGGGACAGAAATCTGCCTCAGAAGGAAGAAAAAAATAACGGTATCAGGTTTCTAAGCTAAAGGACATGAGAGAGGGGGAGAAGGAATAGGTGGGGGTTTGGGCTCTTGGGTTGGAGGGAGGAAGGGCCCGGGTGCCTGGAGGTCTGGGTCCAAGGGAGGGCGCGGTCGGGAGAGGTAAGGGGATGGACATAGAAAGCAGGGGCTGGGGACATAGACCCTGGGACTGGTGGAGGAAGGGGCTGTGGTCCCGTACAGAACCCATATTCCCTCACCCTCTCTTTGGAACCGAACGACGTAGCTCTGAAAGCTTTCTTTTTCCCGAGTCAACATCTCAGAGAACTCCTTCTCTAAAGAGTCATCTGGAAAAGCAGCAGGGTGACGTAAAGTGCTTCCCCTCCGCTCCCCACCCCAGGAGTGAGGTACAGGAAGTTTGTCTCTGTCTGAAGGGCATGCCAATTCCCGCTGGGGACTTCTCAGGGAGCGACAATGAAATTGAATGACCACTTAACCACGCCGGCCACTGAGCTAAGCGAGGGCTGGTGTCCAGGCACCGTTATGATCCATTTTAGACGTGGAAAACTTCCTTCCCGCAAAGCCACACAGCTAGGGGATGACTGGGCAGGTATTTGAAGCTAGGCAGGTTGACTCCAGAGCCAAAGATTCTGGAGCTTCTCCCCCCGCCCATCTGTGTGCATTTACCTCTTAAACCACGGTTTGTGATATATTTCACGCTCCTCAGAAAACTCAAGACTGACGTTTCCATTGTGGCTTCATCTGGAGGGACACAGGGGATGCGGGGAGGGGAGACAGAACCTCAGATTCCAAACCTTGAGCTCTCTTGGCTCAGCTAGCGTTACAAACTACAATACCCATGTGGCCGCTGGGCAAGGATGGGGCTGTAAAGCGATTGTCCGCCCGTTGCCTGCTGGGAGTTGTAGTTTTTATCCAAAATGGCAAGGTAAGGCGTAGGGGAAGTGTATTCCTAGCCTTGGCAAGGCCTGGATTCTGCATCCCAGCCTTCTCCACGCCCGAACCCAGTAGACTCTGCCTTCAGCTCTTCCCTCCCGTCCCCCTCCCCCCCCCCGCCCCTAGCAATCCTAGGACTAGACCCCTCGTTTCCCATGACCCAGGGTTCCCACGCTCTACCCTGCCCTCACCGATAACCCCGATAAAGGAACGCTGTAAATTTGGCAGTTTGGTGAAATTCCCCACGGTTGCTTTTATCGTTCTCATCATTTCTCTGTGACGCTCGGGCGCCAGGTGGGTAGGCAGGTATTCCTTATCGAAGGAGTCCAGCGCAGCCACGACACTTCGATCACACGTGACACAGCTCCGGGCAGGAAGCAGGCAGCCGGCTAGCGCCGCCACCAGGAGGGCAACTTGGGGACCCATTTCCCCAGGGCGCTCAGCCCCAGCAGAACCCACCAGGACTATCTGGACTTTATGGGGAGGGTCCGCCCACCCCACACGGAGGAGGAAGTGATCGCTAAGGGGAAAGAACCCCTTCCCGGAGACTAAGACCCCCAAGTTGTAGGTCTCCCACTTCTCGGTTAGGAAACCGAGGAGTCCGGAGTCCCGATGCACACTGAGCAGCCGCTGCCCGACCTTGAACTTGTCCGTTGACCCTCGAATACAACTAGGGTTTGCTGAAGAGCGGAATCCAGGCTGAGGGCATTCAGGGGGACGAGCCGGCCACGTCCTTCCGGCTCTGTTACGCCACGACTGAAATTAAGGATGTTGTTGGAGCGAAGGTGAGGTGGCTCACGTGATGCAGAGAGCTTTATGACTGGAGTCAGACCTGAAGATCGCCTCAATGTGCAAGGAAATCCCACAGCGTTTCCCTTCTAGCTTTCCACAGGCCCCCGACTTACCTAGAGACAATCCAGGAGTGTCCTTGGCCCCGCCCACAAACCCAACTCTGAGTCTGATTGGACGGCAACAAAGGGAGGCTCCGCCTATAGTTCCAGGATAACGCCCTCCGCCCCCTCTCTAACAGAACTTTTTTCTGGTTCCTCCCAGATGAGGCCCCCGTGTGGTCGCGTTGGGGTGGAGGGGGTGGGGTCAGACTAAAGAGTCTCGGTGGAGGAGAAAGATGGGAGCTTAGCTCCTGGGAACTGGCGTGGAAGATGGCTGGGGACTTGCTCTTGGGTCTGATGGAGGAGGCGTGTGGACCCCTGGGTCCCTGCTTCAGGCCTCAACAGCACCCGGCGCCCTGGCTCCGTCGGCCTGGTTAGTTCAGACCCCACTGTTCCTATTCAGCCTTCGCCTCTGCCCCGGCTCCCAGCACTGGGTGGGGGACAGGAAAAGGCAGTGGAAACCCACTGGAAGAGTGTGGACGGGTTGTCATGTGAGGGGTCGGGCCTGGGGGAGGAGATCTGGGTAGGGCTGGCCCTTGATTCGGGAATCACTCCTTGATTCTGGAAGTGCATCTCAGCCAGGTGGCCCTGCCACGCCGAAGGGACCCGGGTTCCCAGTCTATCCTTCTAGGACAGGAGACCCGCCCCAGAACTCTCCTCTCGGGAAGCCAAAACTGAGAATCTGACCGGAGAAAATGAATCCGATATTTAGGCAACCAGATAAATCTTTATTTAAGCCTTGGTGCTGTGGCCTTTTCTTCGTTCGGTACCTTGGGAAGCTGGGTCTGTGACACCTGGCTCTGTGATAGCTGGGTCTGTGACAGCCCACTTTGTGGACCCTGGTCCTCTGGGGCTGCTGCCTTGTCGGTACGGACCCAGGACATGACCGAATGGATCAGGGTCCCAGACCTAAAGCAAAGTACGCTGGGGAAGGGTGGGGTGCGATCGTGTAAGCAGATTAGGTCCTGAGTGAGGGACAGCCCTCCCAGCCTCCCTATATCTGATCCTTTTCTATGACCCAAGCTTCGCCGCCCTAGTAAGCACGCCCCTCTTTTCTAAGCCCCTCCCCCTAACCCCTCCTCCTACGTCAGGACGTTGGAGACCCCGCCCCTCGCCCCAAGCCCTGCCTTCTCCGGGAGGCGGCTCACGAGGTGGCAAAGCCGAGGATCAGAAACACAAAGCCCCAGATCAGCATCTCGAACAGAAAGCCTCTCAGCACGTCCTTGGGATTCAGACACTCTGACGGCTTGAGGGATCGGAACCACTGATACTGGGTCCCGGGCTTTGATTTCGGGATCTCCTCAATGACTCTTTTGGGCAACACTGACAGAGGAGAGAGAAGGAGCAGTCCTGGGAGGGCCGGTCGTGGCCCAGGCAAGCTCTGTCCACGCCACCCTTCCCCAGGACCCAGGCCTCCCAGGAGATAAGCACACCCCTCACTGCCTGAAGCCAGGCCACTGTGAGAGGTGGCCGCACCCTGGGCAGCAAGCCACCCCCCCTTGGCCTGAAACCACACGCCGACAGAAAGTTAGGCCCCCCAGGGCGCTCGCTGAAGCTGGCTGCCCCCCAAAGCCAGGACCCTGAGTCCCATACGTCTGTCGACTCCCCAGCTCTGACCTGTGACTTCAAAATGGATGACCGTGGCTGGGCCGGATCGCTCAGTGCCCAACTCGCAGCGGTAGTTACCCGCATCCTCTGGCCTCACCAGTCGCTTGATCAGGGTGGGCCGTTTCCCCTCGGACACCAAGGTCTCAGAATTGCTCCCCCAAACCTAGACCCAAGCTCAAGGGGTCACAGAGGCCTGGGGAATTCAGGGTTTGGGGCAGTACAGGTGTGAGAGCATCACGGGCTCTCAGTGGGGAAGATGGGAGTCCAGGGTCACTGGTAAGGGCATGGGGTCCCCGGGGATCCCTAGAAGTCACACCTGGTGGGTCATGGGTCATGGGGATTGTGGCAACAAGCTTGTGGATGAGGGGGTCGGCGCTCACACAAGCCTTATGGACTTGGGGTGAAAGGGCCCACCCTGTAAAAGCTGTAATAGGTCAGGCCTTGAGATAATTTATGCCAGTCGAGCTCACAGTCCAGGATCAGGTCTTCCGTTTCATGGACGTTGATTTGGCGCACTGGGGACAGGATTTACGGTGGGACACTCCTTTGAGGTTTCCTGCCCTCCCGCCAGTGCCACCCACTTTGTCTAAGCCCCCCTTTCTGTCTCCACCCTCCGCTCCAGTCCCCGCCCTCTCTAGGCCACGTCTCTCCTCTGGCTCCGCCCCTCTTGGGCCAACCCCTGCGGTTGGCCCCAGCTCTCTCACCCCCACAATCTCTGGATTTTCGACAAACGTGAAGCTGCTTTTTACAGTTACTGCACCAGATCAGAAGCTGCAACATTGTACCTGAAGGGACAGGATCCAGGCTGTATTCGCCCTGAGAGGCGAGGCTAAAAGGAGAGGGCAGGGCCAAGTTCTGGGGCGGAGTCAGGCGCCTAATCCCTAGAGGGCAGCCCAAGGGGCGGGGCTAGAAGGCAGTCCTCCCTGAAGAGGGGTGTAACCAGTCTCAGGAAAGAGCGCCCAGAGAAGGGGACCCGCTATCCAGGAAGTCCGCTGTGCAGAAGGACTACTGGGGACCTGGAACCTCTCAGACGTGGGGAAGGAAGAACCACCGAGACCCAAAGCCGGAGGAAAAAGGCTGGGTATTCACGGGGCAAGGATGAAGGATAGAAAACCAGTTCCCATAATCCGGACTCACCACATTTGTTGGGACAGAAATCTGCCTCAGAAGGAAGAAAAGAGAATTATCAGATTCCTGTTAAAGGGGATGGGGGCGGGAGGAAGGAATAGGCTGGGGGTTGGGCTCTTGGGTTGGAGGGAAGAAGGAGCCGGGTGTCTGAATCTCTGGGTCCAAGGGAGGACCGGGTCGGGAGAGGTGAGTGTTGGACATAGAAAGCAGGGGGCTGGGGACAGAGTCCCTGGGCCTGTTGAGGGAAGGGGGCGTGGTCCCTGACGGAAGCCATCTTCCCTCACCCTCTCTTTGGAATCGAGTGACGTAGCCACGAAAGGCTGCCTTTTCCAGAGTCAACATCCAGGAGAACTCCTTCACGAAAGTGTCATCTGGGAAGGAGCAGGGTGACATAGAGTGGTAGCCCTCCCCCGCCCACCGCAGGAGGAGATACAGGAAGTTCCTTCTGTGTGAAGAGATTGGCATTCCGCGTTGGGGCCACCTCAGGGAGGGACAATGAAATTGAATGACCACTTAACAATGCTGGTCACTGAGCTAAGCGGCCCCTGGCCTGCAGGCACTGTTAGGACCCATTTGAGAGGTGACAAAGTTGCAAAGTCCCTCCCTAAAGGCCACACAGCAAGGGGTGACTGGGCGGGAAGCTGAACCGAGGCAGGTGGGCTCCAGAGCCACTACCAGACCCGTCCTCACCAACAATCATTTCTCGAAAAGTTTCTGGAGCCCCATCCCCTGGCCCCTGTGTGGATTTACCTGCTACACCACTGTTTCTGATAAGTCTCACACTCCTCAGAAAACTCAAGACTGACGTTTCCATTGTGGCCTCATCTGGAGGGACACAGGGGATGCGGGGAGGGGAGCTAGAACCTCAGATCCCAAGCCTTGAGGTCTCTTGGCTCAGCAGGTGTTAAAAACTACAATACCCATGAGGCTACTGGACCAGCCCAGGGCTGTAAATGGCTGGCACGCCCATTGCCTTCTGGGAGTTGTATTTTTTTTCCCCACATAAAATTGCCACGTAAGGACTAGGGGAAAGTGTATTGGGAATCTGCATCCCAGCCTTCTCCATTCACGAACCCAGTACAGTCTCCCTCCAGTCTTTCGCTTCCTTCCCTCCTGCCCGCTCCCGCAACAATCCTAGAACGCAGACCCCTCTTTTCCCTCGACCCCTGGATTCGCACTCTCTACCCTGCCCTCACCGATAACCCCCAGAAAGGTATCCTCTAAATCTGGCAGGTCCCGGAAATTCCTCACGGTTTGTCTTATCTTTTCCATCACTTCTCTGTGACGCCCGGGGGCGAGGTGGGTAGGCAGGTATTCCTTTTCCAAGGCGTCCAGCGCGGCCACGACCCTTGGATCACAAGTGACACAGCTCCGGGCAGGAAGCAGGCAGCCGGCCAGCGCCGCCACCAGGAGGGCTACTTGGGGACCCATTGAGGCCAGGGGGCTCAGCCCCGCACAGAACCCCGGGGAGGGTCCTCCCACCCCACTCGGAGGAGGTGATCGCTGACCGGAAAGAACCCCTTCCCCGAGATTAAGACCCCCCAATTTGCAGGGCTCCCCCTTCTCGGTTAGGAAACCGAGGAGTCCGGAGTCCCGATGCACCCTAGACAGCCGCTGCCCGACCTTGACCTTGAATGTTGCACCCTGGAATACTCGGGTTCGCTGAAGGGCCGAATCCAGGCTGGGGGCCTTTAGAGGGGACGAGCAGGCCACGTCCTTCCACTCTATTTGCCACGGCTAAAATTGAGGATGTTGTGGATCGAGGGTGAGGTTGGTCACGTGACGTGGAGAGCTTTATGACTGGAGTCAGACTCGAAGGTCGCCTCAATCCCACAGAGTCCCTCTTCCTTTCTCCTTGGGGCGCCGACTTCTCTAGCGACAGTCTGGGCGAGTTTCCTTGGCCCCGCCCACAAACCCAACTCTGAGTCTGATTGGACGGCAACAAAGGGAGGCCCCGCCTATTGTTCCAGGATCTCGCAGACCGACCCCTCTCTGACTAGAACTTTCATCTCATCCTCCCAGATGAGGCCCTTGTGTGGTCGCGGTGGGGTGGAGGGGGCTGGGGTCAGACTAAGGAGTCTGGGTGGAGGAGAAGGATGGGAGCTTAACTCCTGGGAACTGGCGTGGAAGATGGCTGGGGAAGATGGCTGGGGACTGGGATGGCTCTTGGGTCTGATGCAGGAGGGGTGTGGACCCCTGGTCCCGCGGTTCCTACTCTGCTTCGGGTCCCAACAGCACCTCGGCGCCCTGTCTTCGTTGACCCGGGTTGGTTCTTGACCCCTCTGCCCTGGCTCCCAGCACTGGCTGGGGAACAGGAAAAGGCCAGAGGAAACTCTGGCTGGAAGAGCGGGGAGGGGGCGTCCTGTGAGGGGGCGAGGCTGGGGGAGGAGATCTGGGTAGGGCTGGCCCTTCCCCACTCCTCGATTCGGGAATTACATCTCAGCCAGGGGGCCCTGCCATGACCAAGGGACCCGGGTTCCCGGGCTCTCCTTCTAGGACAGGAGGCGAACCCCAGACCTCTCCTCTCGAAAGCCAAAATGAGGATCAGACCCGAGGAAATGAATCCGGTATTTAGGCAACCAGATGAATCTTTATTTGTGACTTGGTGCTGTGTCGTTTTCTTTCGGTGCCTTCGGAACCTGGCTCTGCAGGGCGGCTACTTTGTTAGTGAGGAACCAGGACTTTATGGAATCCATCACGTTCCCAGGCAGAAAGCAAAGTACGCTGGGGGAGGGCGGGGGGCAGATAGTGGAACCAGGTTAGGTCTTGAGGGATAGCCCTCCTCGCCTCCCTATATTTGGTCTTATTCCAGCAATGACCCAGGCTGGATCATCACTACCATTTTCTAAGGCCTCTCCCTTAAAGGACCCCCTCCCGCATTGGGATTTGGAGACCCCGTCCCTCTGTTCGTGCCCCGCCTTCATCAGGGTTGGCTCACGCGGTGACAAAGCTGATGATCAGCACCACAAAGCCCCAGATCAGCAGCCCTACCAGAACGCTTCTCAGCACCTTCTCGGGCTTAGGGTACTCTGAAGGCTGGAGGGTTGGGGACAGCTGCTCCTCGGTTTCAAAGTTTGATGTCGGTGTCTCCTCAATGATTCTTTGAGGCAACACTGATAGAGGAGAGAGAAAGAGCAGCGTTGGGAGGCCACCAAGGTCCCCCGTGGCCCAGGCAAGCTCCCTCCCCTCCACTTCCCCCAAGACCCGGGCCTTGGAGGAGACAATCGCGACCCTATCTGCCTGGACCCCGGCCACCGTGGCGGGTGGCCACACCCCCGTGGCCTGAAATGACACCCCGACAGGAAGTTTTGCCCCATAGGCCATGCCCCAAGCTGACTGTCCCCTAACCCCAGGACCCTGATTCCCACACTTCCGTCGACTCCCCAGCTCTGACCTGTGACTTTAAAATGGATGACCGTGGCTGGGAGGGATCTCACAGTGCCCAACTCACAGCGGTAGTCACCTGCATCCTCTGGCCCCACCAGGGGCTTGGTCAGGGTGGGCTGTTTCCCCTTGTACACCAAGGTCTCAGAATTGCTCCCCCAAACCTAGACCCAAGCTCAAGGGGTCACAGAGGCCTGGGGAGTTCAGGGTTTGGGGAAGTACAGGTGTGAGAGCATCACGGGTTCTCAGTGGGGGAGATGGGAGTCTAGGGTCACTGGTAAGGGCATGGGGTCCCCGGGGACCCGTAGAAGTCAAACCTGGTAGGTTATGGGTCATGGGGATTGTGGCAACAAGCTTGTGGATACCGGGGTGGGCGCTCAACCAAGCCTAATGGACATGGGGTTGATGGGGTTGAAGGGCCTACCCTGTAAAAGCTGTAATAGGTCAGGCCTTGAGATAATTTATGCCAGTTGAGCTCACAGTCCAGGACCAAGTCTTCCTTTTCGTGGACGTTGATTTGGCGCACTGGGGACAGGCGGTTACGGTGGGATGCATCTTGGTTCTCCCTCAACTCCCTCGCACTTGGTCTTGGCCCCCACTTTTCTGGTGGGCCGGCTCCTTTCTTTGGCCTCTCTAGACCCCGGCTCTCCTCTGGCTCCGCCCCTCTTGCGCCAACCCCCCACCCCCTCCAGCTGGCCCCAGCTCTCTCACCACCGCAATCTGTGGACTTTCGACAAACGTGAAGCTGCTTTTTACAATTACTGCACCAGATCAGAGGCTGCAACATCATACCTGAAGGGGCAGGATCAAGGTTGCATTTATCCTGATAGAAGAGACTAAAAAGAGAGAGCAGGGTCAAGGGCTGGGGCGGGGCCCAGCGCCTAATCCCGAGAGGTCAGCCCAAGGGGCGGGGCTAGAAGGCAGACCTGCCGGAAGAGGGATCTAACCGGGCTCAGCGAGGAGCCCACATGGAATAGGACCCGCTGTCCAGGAAATCCGCTGTGCAGAAGGACCACTGGGGACCAGGAACCTCTCAGACGTGGGGAAGGAAGAACCATCGAGACCCAAAGCAGGAGGAGAAAGGCTGGGTATTAACCGGGGCCAGAATGGGGGATAGAAAACCAGCTTCCCTAATCTGGACTCACCACATTTGTTGGGACAGAAATCTGCCTCAGAAGGAAGAAAAAAAAAAAAGTTATGAGATTTCTAAGTTAAAGGACACGAGAGAGGGGGAGAAGGAATAGGTTGGGGTTTGGGCTCTTGGGTTGGAGGGAGGACGCTGTTGGGAGTGGTGAGGGGCTGGACATAGAGAAGCAGAGGACTGGGGACAGGGACCCCGGGACTGGTGGAGGAAGGGGCTGTGGTCCCTGAGGGAACGCATCTTCCCTCACCCTCTCTTTGGAACCGAGCAACATTGCGCTGAAAGGCTGCCTTTTCCAGAGTCAACATCCAGGAGAACTCCTTCACGAAAGTGTCATCTGGGAAAGAGCAGGGTGACAGAGTGCGACCCCTCCTCCCACCCACCCCAGGAGGAGGTACAGGTACCCGTCTGAAGAGGCTGGCGTTCCAGGTTGGGGCCATCTCCGAGAGGGGCAGTGAAATTGAATGACCACTTAACCATGCTGGCCACTGGGCTAAGTCACTGGCCTGGGTGCAGGCACCGTTATGACCCAGTTTGGAGGTGACAAAGCTGTGATATCCCTCCCTAAAGGCCACACAGCCAGGGGATGACAGGGCCGGTGTTTGAACCTAGGCAGTTTGGCTCCAGAGCCAAAGGATTCCGAAGCCCCTCCCCTGGCCACTCTGCCATTTACCTGCTATGTCACTGTTTGTGATAAGTGTCATACTCCTCAGAAAACCCAACACTGACGTTTCCATTGTGGCCTCATCTGGAGGGACACGGGGGATGCGGGGAGGGGAGATAGAACCTCAGATTCGAAGCCTTGTGGTCCCATTGGCTCAGCTAGTGTTAAAAACTACAATGCCCATGTGGCTATTGGGCAAGGCTAGGGCTGTAAAGGATTGCCTGTCTGTTGCCTTCTGGGAGTTGTAGTTTTTTACATAAAATTGCAGGGTAAGGGTAGGAGAACACAGTATTTCCTAGTGCTCGGAAAGCCCTGGAATCTGCATCTCAGCCCTCTCCATCACGAACCCAGTAGACTCTGGCTCCGGCCCTTCCCTCCCTCCCCGCACCCCGTCCCTGCTCCCAGGAATCCTAGCACCAGACTCCTCTTTTTCCACGACCCGGGGTTCCCACGCTCTACCCTGCCCTCACCTATAACCCCCATAAAGGCATCCTCTAAATATGGCAGGTCCCAGAAATTTCTCACGGTTTGTCTTATCGTTTCCATCACTTGTCTCTGACGCTCGCGCGCCATGTGGGTAGGCAGGTATTCCTTTTCCAAGGCGTCCAGCGCGGCCACGACCCTCTGATCACATATGACACAGCCCCCGGCAGGAAGCAGGCAGCCGGCTAGCGCCGCCACCAGGAGGGCTACTTGGGGACCCATTGCGGCCACAGCGCTCAGCCCGCACAGAACCCGGGGAGGGTCCTCCCACCCCACACGGAATGGGTGATCAGTAACGGGAAAGAACCCCTTCCCCGAGAGTAAGACCCCCCAATTTGCAGGGCTCCCCCTTCTCGGTTAGGAAACCGAGGAGTCCGGAGTCCCGATGCACCCTAGACAGCCGCTGCCCGACCTTGACCTTGAATGTTGCACCCTGGAATACTCGGGTTCGCTGAAGGGCCGAATCCAGGCTGAGGGCCTTTAGAGGGGACGAGCCGGTCACGTCCTTCCACTTTATTTGCCACGGCTAAAATTGAGGACGTTTGTGGAGCGAAGGTGAGGTTGGTCACGTGATGTGGAGAGCTTTGTGACTGGAGTCCGAGTCACCGTTTCCCCCGATCTACAAGGAATTCCCACAGCCTCCCCCTTCTAGCTTCGGACGTGGGGGCGCGACTTCCCTGGAGACACGCCCAGGAGCTTCCTTGGCCCCGCCCACAAACCCAACTCTGAGTCCGATTGGACGGCCACAAAGGAGGGCTCCGCCTATGGTTCCAGGAAATCGCAGAGGCCTCCTTCTCAGACTAGAAGTTTCATCTGGTCAGCTCAGGCGAGGGCATCTGGCCTTCAGCCTCCTTTCGTCCCTGAGTTTCTGAGCCCAGGCTTCGGCTAGATGCCTGGGATCTTTTGGAATATTTGGCGTCAAGCCACGGAATTGGGAAGTGGCCCTTTCTAGCCGCAGGACTACGACTCCCAGGAGGCCCTGGGGTGTCTCCCTGGCCAGAGTTCCACACTTTACTCACTCCCTCCTCCTTCTCTCCGTAGCTGAGGGGCTGGATGCCAGGGTTCCAGAAGAAAGAGGCCTAGAGCCAATACTAAGAACCTGGGGCTCAGACCTATGGGGGTCCTGGAAGGTCTCTCTCTCCTTTTCTACATCAAGAATCAAACCACCATAAAAACTGGAACCGCGGGGCGCCTGGGTGGCTCAGTGGGTTGAGCGTCCGGCTTCGGCTCAGGTCATGATCTCACCGTTCATGAGTTCAAGCCCCGCGTTGGGCTCTGTGCTGACAGCTCCGAGACTGGAGCCTCCTTCGGATTCTGTGTCCCCCTCTCTCTCCGCCCCACCCCTGCTTATGCTCTGCCTCTCTCTGTCTTTCAAAAATGAATAAACATTAAAACAAAACAGGAACCGCGACTCACACAAGCCTGAGAACAGGAGGCTGCCAGATCTCAGCAGGGACAATACCCCTAGACGTGAGCAGTTCTGGATTTCCCCTCTTACACACACACACACACACACACACACACACACAGTGGACTCCAAAACACCTGCAGAGACAGGATTTGGTGGTGTGGACTTTTAATTCATACCTCCCTCTCTCCCACCTGTGGCAGCTGAATAGTGAATGATCCCTCAAAACTCCCTGAGAAGACTAAAAAAAAGGGGGCTTGGATTCTTCTGGGTACGTAGGAGACGCGATCAGAGTTGTCTGTAATAACGCTAGGTACCTTCATCCCCTACAAAAAAGCACCAAGGGGGTCCTGGAATCTGAGTCAAGAATCCCATCCTCCTTGGCCAGACCTTGTGCTCTGGCCTGGGTTTCAGGCCAGCCCGGGTCCCGTATACTTTCAGACCTTCAGATCCTTTAATTCTTTTTTTAATGTTTATTTATTTTTGAGAGAGAGAAAGAGAGGTCGAGCGGGGGTGGAGGGGTGGGGACAGCGAGAGAGGGAGACGCAGAATCCGAAGCAGGCTCCAGGCTCTGAGCCGTGAGCACAGAACCCCACTGGGGCCCAAACTCACAAACCGCGAGATCATGACCTCAGTCAAAGTCGAAGGCTGAACTGACTAAGCCACCCAGGCGCCTACAGAGCCTTTGAAGCCCGAAACCGGGTTTAGTGGTTCTGTGAAATCAGAGGAAGCCCAGGTTGGCAAGGGTCCCCATACCTGTAGCTTTCTGCAAGCCCAAAAGAAACATTCATGACGTTTATTTATGCTGGCTGAATTCCAGAAAATCGATCCCGTTACATCCAACAGCCCAGCTGCAGAGAAGGAAACTTTCTTAATTGAGAAGAAAGGTAACCTTAACTCAGAGCCAACTTGTAAAGTGCCTGTCTTTGGCAGTTTTTGACAAAAAAAAAAAAAAAGTCTCTAGGTTTCTGGAAGGCTTTCCTCCAGGAGCCGCTGTATTTCAGCATCCATACCTCTCCCCCACCTGTGGAGGAACAATCCCACGTTTTAGTCTATCTGCTCAAAATAGACTCTCTGGGGCGCCTGGGTGGCTCAGTCAGTTAAGTGTCTGACTTCGGCTCAGGTCATGATCTCGCAGTTCGTGAGTTCGAGCCCCACCTCAGGCTCTGGAGCCTGCTTTGGATTCTGTGTCTCCCTCTCCCTCTCTCTGCCCCTCCCCTGCTTGCTCTCTGCCTCTGTCTCAAAAATAAACATATAAAAAAAAAAATTCAAGGGGCACCTGGGTGGCTCAGTCAGTTAAGCCCCCGGCTTCAGGTCAGGTCATGATCTCTAGATCTGCGAGTTCGAGCCCGAGTCGGGCTCTGTGCTGACAGCTCGGAGCCTGGAGCCCGCTTCCGATTCTGTGTCTCCCTCTCTCTCTGCCCCTCCCCTGCTCACGCTCTGTCTCTGTCTCTCTCTCAAAAATAAACATTAAAAAACATTTTTTTCTTTTTAAATTTCAAAAACGGGCCTTTGTCTTTCTTTTTCTCAGAGGCTGAGAGGTTGGACAGATTTCCCACCTCACAGGACAGATACTTTGTGTTCTGCCAGTCTTTCTGGCAGTGGCTGAGGTGTTGAACTTCTGAGTGTCCCTTCATGAGATCCTCCTAGAATTCCAGAACCTCATCCCCTCTGGGGAAGCCCTGCAGGATTCTCCACAGGCCTGAGACCTGGCCTTCTCTAGAACCACTCCAGAAACACAACAGGGGAGTGGATGAGTGCTTGCTGTGGACTACCCCTAAGTTCTTTCAGTCCTGAGGATTGTCCTTCTCTTCTAGAAAAGACCAGAGGCAACATCAGAAGGGGGGGGGAGTTCTCCGTTTTTGGGGTGAAGCCATCCAGAAGTACCCTGGATCCGTGCTGGGAACAGTGGGTAAGGCATTGCCTTCCAGAACTGACGTGAGCCTCTCTGGACATTGCCAGGCCTCAGGAAAAGATCCCCTGCTGGTTCTAGAACGTCCAGGCAGTTACAGAAAGCCCCTAGGTTTCTCTTTCTCCAAGTCCTCTTTCTCCAAGTCTAGCCAACTAGGATTACTCTAGAAATGGGTGCCCGCCTGCTACGGGGCTACCACAAGCTTCTCCAGAAGCCGCTAGGCCTCCGGAGACCCAGAACGCTGGCCCGAGCTATTCCAGAAAGTCTCCCCGCTGCTCAAGGCCCAGCCAACGAGCGGAGGGGAGACAAGTCTGCATTAATGCCCACCCACTCGGGCAAGAAGGCAGCCTCGGGCTTAAAGATCTTCAGGAAGTTGGAGTCGGGCAGGGTGAAGTTGGCCAGGTAGACGGTGTCCCCACCGGTCAGGTAGGCGGCCCAGAAGCCAAAAGTGCCAATGGTCATGATGGTGTGGTTGCACTGTGTGAGCAGCGCGAAGTCCCTCCCCGGCGAGCCCTCCTGCCCGTCGCCGGCAAAGATCACATCCCCACGGGACGTGTCCATGTTCTCGCGGCACCAGGCCATGCCGTTGCTGGTGACCACAAAGACGGGGTCTTCGTGCCGTGCCCGGAACCAGTCCATAGCCTGCCGGAGGTAAGCGCGGTCGCCTACCACCCCCTTCCAGCGGTGGGGCATGACCCGCAGGTAGTCCCCGCGGCGCACGTGGACGCCCACGAAGGTGCGAGGGCGGTCCCCGGTGGGGCCCAGGCGGAGCCGGCTCAGCAGACCCTGGGCCTCTCGCCGAAGGTGGTCGTGCAGCGTGAATTCCCTGCGGATCTGCTCCCGGAGGTGGTGGAAGAAGGTCCAGGAGCAGGGAAAGCCGGTGAGCTTCAGCAAGGGGTCCCTCAGGCGGGCGTACTCCCGGGACATCCAGTCGTGGAGCTCCAGCTCCCGCCAGGGCGTGCGGCTGTCCACCTCGGGCGCCAGCACCGGCAGGGTGATGCGGAACACGGGGGCCAGGGCGGCGTGCATGGCGGGCAGGATGAAGGCCCGGCGACTGTTGAGCTGGGCCAGGGCCAGGAGCGTGGCATACTGCCCCATCTGGTTACCGAACCGGCCGTCTGGGTGGATGGTCCAGGTTCCCGAGAGGGAGGCGGGGGGCTTGAGGCAGGCGGAGGTGTTGGGGGACAGGCAGAGGATGGCCACAGGGGATGGCACCGGGCGGCGGCCTGGACACAGGGCCGTCAGGGCCAGGCCGTTGGGAAAGAGGTCTTGGTGGACGTAGAGGAACAAGGTGGCTGAAAGGACACACACTAGCAGGAAAGCCACACAGAGCTGCCGTTGGCTGGGGGCCCACATGGCTGCACGGGAGGAAAGGTGAATTAGCGGGGCCCCGGAGCCCCAGGAGGAAGTGTCCGTGGGCAGGGGCCTGGGGGAACGAGGAAACCAAGGCTTGAGACTCCTGGGTCCCAGGGAAAGGGGATCAGGGGCCTGGATCTGAGGGAGGGGAGGGAGGTGGGCGCTTGGATCTGCAGGGATGGGGACGGCGAATGTCGAAAACTGGTGTTTCCAAGATAGCAACGGGTCTCGGAGCCGGCCTGCCACATCCGCACCTTGGAATCTGGCTCTCCGGGCCGGGAAGTCCCACTTTAGTTGGGTGATGTGCCACCCACTCCTCTCTGGGGTGGGCCTGGTGGAGGGAGGGTGAGGACTCCGCCATGGGGGTGACGGGAAGAGACAGGCCAGGTGGAACATGAGAGGCTGGAGGTCGGGGACTGGATGAGGGATCTCGGCCTCTGGACGAGCAGGAGTTGGGGGGGGGTGGGGTGGAGACTCCTGGGGTCCTACGGGGCTAGCGGTTGGGGCTGCGCCTCCTGGGACCGAAGGCCCCGATTCCTGGGTCCCAGGCATCCTCCGGTCCCACTCACCTGAGCTCCTGGCGGGTGACAGAGCCACGGCGGGCTTAGAGAGGCTGGAGCGCGCCGACCGCAGGTGCAGCCCACATCCGGCCGCCCCCGGAACCCGGGACTCCGGGATCCTAGGCTCGGCAGCCCTCCCCTCCATGCCGCCTCCCCCGACTGGCTCCTAGGGCTCGGGGGAGGGAGGAAGGAGATGGGCGCGGTTCCGAGACTCCCAGCCTCCGCCCCTCCCGACCTGGGCAGGTAGGTCGGAGGCGGAGCCCCGCCCCCGCCCCGGCGCCCCAGGCTAAGCTGGTAACCCCCGCCCCCCCCCCTGCCCTCCCCAGACCCGGGGACCCGCGCCCGGCCCCCTCCTCCTCGCCCCGGCCCGCGGGCGGGCTCTCCAGGGCCAGCCTCCACAGCATGGAGACCCGGCGCCCAGCCGCAATGCCGGACCCAGGTATTCGGGTCCATCGACTTCTCCCCCTTCTCCCGAGCCTGGGCTGAAGGGCCGCCCAGAGTATCTGGATGCTCCGAGCCCGGCCACGCCCCAGCCGCTGGGGAGGGCGCAGACACCAGGCCCGGGCGGGGGCGAAGATCCTCCGCCCTCTACCGGGTCCTCCCGGTGGGGAGGCAGAACCTGTTTGCCAGGCCTGCTCCAGGAGCCGATGGAAACCTCCTCCAGCTCTCAGGGTCCCGAACGTGGGCGCCTCCGGCCCGAAGGGTGTCCCCGCGCACACCGGGGGCCGCTGATTCCCCGTCTCCGCACGGTGCACCTGCGAACTGCTGAGCCTCTCCTTTTGAGGAATCGTACGATCCGGGGTCCGACGGCTCCTCTCCAGACGGGCGCGTCCCGGGGGCAGCGTCTCCCCGCGGGCGAGGAGGAGAAAGCAGGAGGGGAAGCGGGCCTGTCAAGCCCAGCCTCACCGGGAGGCTGGGGCCCCAGGTTGGGGATCCAGGGTCTCGGCTCCGCGGTGTATACCTGGAGCCGCTTCCATTGTCCGGGCGGTTCCGCCACCCCCTTCCCCCCCCCCCCCCCCCCGCCCCACTTCCCTGGGCTGGAGCCGTGTGATCATTGTCATTCAATAAATCAAAGCTAAAGACCCAGGAATTTGACTCCCCTCTCGTCTCCAGACCCAAGCCCCTCCTTCCACAGACCCAGGATTTCCAGCCCCAGCCCCCTCCTCTGCTGGAGACGTTCAGACCTCCGCACTGGAGGGTGTCCGGTCTCTGTACCTACAGTTTCCAGGAACCCCCCCCCCCCACATTCCCTTTGGGCTCTGGTCTCTCACTTCCCCCCTCCAGAGCCTGGCTCTGCCCCCCCCCCACCCCCACCCCAGAGGCGCTGAGTCAGACTTTCACCCTCCACCCGCCCTCCCCACCCCAGGCTATTTTGAGAACACCTTTCTGGGCCTGGGGTAGCTACTCTGGTGAAAGAGGTCCCGGGATTGCATCAGGGAGGAGAGGCTCATTAGGTGCCCGAGGAACCTCTGGGCTGGGGTTGGTGAGGTTGAGGCGGGAGGCTTTTGGTCACGTGGCTTTTGCTGCTCTCCTGATGATCGAGGAACGTCCGTGTGTGTGTGTGTGTGTGTGTGTGTGTGTGTGTATGTGAGACACCCTCCCTGCCCGCACCCCCCCCCCAGAAACCCACAGAAATTTGGGCAGGATGCCGCAATCCCGGTTATGGGGCACGGTGTCCGTCGATCAGCCAGGGAGGCAGTTTTCCAGGCCCCCAGCCCTCTCCTCCCCCAGCCCCTTTCAGCCAAGTCCCAGTCAGCAGGTCCCGGTCCCCCTGATTCCTCAGACCTGGGAGTCCAGGGCCCCAGCGGGAAGGACCCCCCCCCCCCCCACACCGGTTGCATCATTCGGCTCAGGCTGATCTGGCCACGGTGGAATCCTAGCTCTTGCCAAGTGGGTCAAATATCATGGGTCAGGTGTGGGGAAGGTGATTGGGCAGGTCTGTCTGGATATAAATTTTGGAGTGCCTGCATCCATTTTAAGAGACCGGGGTATTCTGTCAGCTGGGAATCCGCGGACACGAAGACCCAGGCGTTGAGGCTCACTAAGGTGCAATCCGTGAATCTCCTGTCCCAGACAACCGGGATCTGAGACAGAATCTAGACCATTCGGCTCCTCAAGCCCCAGACCCCGGATCTCACCTGAGGACGTGAGCCAGTGATGGGCTGGGACCAGGCCGGGTCCCAGCACCTGGGACTGTGGGTCCTGATGATGCTGGGGGTCCTTTTCCCGGAGGCCTGCCAGGCACACCCTATCCCTGACTCCAGCCCCCTCCTCCAATTCGGGGGCCAAGTTCGACAGCGGTTCCTCTACACGGACGACACCCAGGAGACAGAGGTCCACCTCGAGATCAAGGCTGATGGCACAGTGGTGGGGACCGCTCGCCGGAGCCCTGAGAGTGAGTGCATAGACAGAGCCTGGTCTGAGGGAGCAGGGGCTGGGGGGCCCAGACCCCTGGGTCTGAGGGAGGAGGGGCTGGGAGCCTAGACCCCTGGTTCTAAGAGAGACGGGCCTGGGCAGAGGTCCTCTGAGCCCCTGACCACTCTCTCCTCTCAGGTCTCTTGGAGCTAAAAGCCCTGAAGCCGGGAGTAATTCAAATCTTGGGGGTCAAAACGTCCAGGTTCCTGTGCCAGGGCCCAGATGGGACACTGTATGGATCGGTGAGTTTCTGGGATCGCCCCCCTCCTCGTGCTCCCCCCCCCCCCCGTATCACCTTCACCACCCAGGGTTCCACCTCTCGCACCTTGGGCCTGAGCCGGGCTTGGTTCTGTGCTCCTTGTGTGGCTCCCCGCCTCGCCACCTCCCCTGCACCCGGGAGCTGACCTCATCATTTGTGCATAAAGGGAAACTGAGGCTCAGGCAGGGACACACCAGCTCCGAGTCACGAGGCCCGTGAATGACGGAGCGCCTGAGTCCTGTGACCTGTGACCCCTGCTGGGCCGCATGGGCTCCTAGCTGCCTGCTTCACGCTGGGCACAGGGCTGCTCAGGGGACCCATGGCCTGTAAAGTGACCATGACCCCTTGGGTGGAAGCCAGACGCCTCTGTCTGGACTCAGAGAGCCTTGACTGGTCCCTGGGCTGGAATATTGGTCTCTGTGAAGTGAAGCCAGGGAGGTAGGCCTTGCAGGACTGCCCAGGGGTAAAGGGGGAGCCTGCTTCTGTTGCCTGTGTCCCGGAGGAGGGGCTGGGGGCCGGGGACTCCTGGGTCCTGCAGCAGGAAGGTGCAGAAGAATCCCGTATCTCCGATGTCCGCTCTTGTCCCCTCAGCTCCGCTTTGACCCCACAGCCTGCAGCTTCCGGGAGCTGCTTCTGGAGGATGGATACAACATCTACCACTCGGAGACCCTCGGGCTCCCACTCCGCCTGCCCCCCCACAACTCCCCATACCGGGACTCGGCCCCCCGGGCACCTGCCCGCTTCCTGCCGCTGCCAGGCCTGCTTCCGGCACCCCCGGAGCCTCCAGGGATCCTGGCCCCCAGGCCCCCGGACGTGGGCTCCTCGGACCCTCTGAGCATGGTGGGGCCTTCCCAGGGCCAAAGTCCCAGCTACGCTTCCTGAAGCCACGGGCTGTTTGCTGTGGGGCCTCCTCTTTATTTATTGGGTTATTTGGTATTTATCTTATTTATTTTTTTATTTTGCCTACTTGGGATAATAAAGAATCTGAGAGGAGGGTCAGGGTGCGCGTGTGTGAGTGTTTGAGGGAGGAACTGGGAACCCTGTGCTGAGGGAGGGCCTGGAGGGGCTGAAGGCTGGGAGTCCTGGTTCTCTAGAAGAGGGCTTGAGGATCTAAATTCATCCGTCCAGGTGCTTATGGACTTGGAGTGCAATGACTGTCACAGAATGCAGTCCCAGTGAGCGGGTTGCCTGTTCTCTCTCCCCGCCCGCAGCGTAGATTTCCACGTTGTTCTTTGAGCGATTCCCTGGGTGGGACAGAAGGGAGGACAGAAATGTAGACAACAGCCCAGATTCACAGACAGCGCTGATGTCCAGGAGTCTGACCCACTCCCACGGCGTCTTGGGCCCTTCATTTTTTTTTTTTTTTTTAATGTTTATTCATTTTTGAGAGACGGAGACAGAGCATGAGTGGGGGAGGGGCAGAGAGAGAGGGAGTCACAGAATCCGAAGCCGCTCCAGGCTCCGAGCTCTCAGCACAGAGCCCAGCACACAGCCCTACACGGGGCTCAAACTGTACGATCATGACCTGAGCCAAAGTGGAAGTCTTAACCCACTGCGCCGCCCAGGCGCCCCAGGGCCCTTCATTTTTAATTCCAAGGTTCAAATGAGAGGAACATCTCAGTGGAAAGGGGATATAACTGCAGGTCCCAGCAGGTCCCAGGAGGGACTCAGTGACTGGAGGAAATGAAGCTCTCTGCATCTCGTGGCAAGTGTGGCTGTCCGCTCTGGTGGCACTGGGCTGGCTCCGGCAGGGAAAGAGTTGTCACCGGAAGCAGAATCCGAAACGCCACAAAAGTCGCCGGAAAGAGCAGCTTCGTGGCTGGGGGGGGAGCTTCACGTGGGATGTATGTTCCTGGGTCAGAGGAGTCCACCTGACTCTGGAAAGTCTCCCTTCTGCGAGGGAGCAGGAAGCACCTTGGGGCATCTGCCCTGATCACTTTCCCGCCCACCCCACCCCTGCAAGCCTCCGCAGTCTTGGAGAACGCGGACCTGGCCAGCCTGGCGGGGAGGGAAGAGGTAGCGGAATGGTGGGGGGTGGGTCCTAAGATAGACACCCAGAGAGAGGAAGTCAAGGACCCAGGACGAGGAGGAGGAGAAGAGGGACAAACGTGGGGCTCGGTGGGGAGACGGGGGGGGGGGGGTGTCAGAGATACCCAGAGAGGGGCGGGACCCTGGAAGAGGGAAGCCAGACAGGAAACCTACAGAACTGCAAAATGTGTTAAACAAGCAAACACCTCTCCCCCCACCTGGGGATGTTAACTCCCAATCGCATTGTCTCTCCTTTCCATTAGAAGCAGGTTAGTGTCAAAATTAAAAAAAGAAAGGGGTGGGGGGAGGGGGAGGGCCTGGGTGGCTCAGAATCCGCAGCAGGCCCCAGGCTCTGAGCTGTCAGCACAGAGCCCCACGCGGGGCTCGAACCCATGAACCGTAAGATCATGGCCTGGGCTGAAGTTGGACGCTCAACCGACGGAGCCACCCAGGTGTCCCTAAATTACCCTCTTCTTATGAGGGCACCGGTCACGTCAGGTTTAGGACCTGGTCTGGTCCAGCGTGACCTCATCTTGATTGGATTCCACGGACAAAGGCCCTATTTCCAAATAAGGCCACATTCACAGGTTCCAGGTGAACTTGAATTTCCAGGGGATGCTCTTGAACTTGGTGCACACCTGTGCAGTCTGTTACATTCGTCTGGTCTTGCTCACCTGTCAGGACGTTTAGGAGGGGTGTGGACCGGGATCGCTGTCCCGGGCTCAGAGTTCTTAAAGTTCAACTCTTTGTTCTTTCCATACGGTGTTTAAGAACATAACCATCTCGGGGACTCCTGGCGGGCTCAGTTGGAGGAGGGTGAGACTCTTGATCGTGGGGTTATGGGTTCGAGCCCCACGTTGGGTATATAGAGATAGCTTGAAAATAAAATCTTTCGGGTGCCTGGGTGGCTCAGTCGGTGGAGCGTCTGAATTGGGCTTCGGTCATGACCTCACGGCTCTCGGGAGTTCGAGCCCCTAATCGGCCGCCCTGCTCTCAGTGCAGAGGCCACTTCGGATCCTCTGTCTCCCTCTCTCTCTCTGCCCCTACCCCGTTTGCACTCTCGCTTTCTGTCAAAAATAAACATTAAAAAAGTAATAAAATATTTTTAAAAAATAATAAATAAATAAGCAAATAGAAATTACCTGTTAGTATATCCACTTCTCCAAAGTTTTGTAGAGAGATCTACCTCTGTTTCCCCTCCTACCAGTACCCAAGCCTTTTCTCTCCTTTACCCCCAGAGCTCCTGCCAAAATCAACCTGGGGTTTCCTTACGCTAGTTTTTACAAGAATAGACCTTTAGTCCAACCCCTAAAAAGAAAGGATAATGATGAAACCTCATAGAGGTGTTCATAATTACTACAATGGCAATCACATTATGCTATGTAAATGTATCAGATTAACATGTTTATGCACCTTAAATTTTTACAATGTTGTATGTCAAATACGAGCAGGAGAGGGGCAGAGAGAGAGAGGGGGGGAGAGAGAATCCCAAGCAGGCCCCTCACGGTTAGCGATTCAAGGCTCGAACCCACGAACCGTGGGATCATGACCTGAGCCGAAACCAAGAGTTGGACGCTTAACCGACTGAGCCACCCAGGCGCCCCATGAGTTTATTTTATTTTTGAGAGACAGTGTGCACGCACACGCAGGGGAGGGGCGGAGAGAGAGGGAGAGAGAATTCTAAGAGGCTCCGCGCTCAGCCCGGAGCCCAACACGGGGCTCCATTCCAGGACCCTGGGATCGTGACCGGAGTTCAGAGATCAAGAGTTGGATGGAGTGCCCCCTGCAGGGAAAGTTCCAGTCTGGCTAGCTTCCTTTTTGGTCCCAGTCACTTGTATGTCAGGGGTTTGTGCAAAATGTTTGTTGGTGAATTTCTGCTATCGTAGTTGCTCTACGTGGATCTGTTTCTGTTGTTGTTTTGGGGGGGGGGTACGGGGGTGGGGGTGGGGGTGGAGGTGGGGGGTGCAGGAGGTGGGAGGTGGGAAGATCCAGCCAGCCTTGTGCTGCCTAACCTGAATCGAATCGTGAGGGAGGAAACATTTTCCTATCAGGAGACCTTCTGCAAAACAACCGGCCTTGACTCTCTTGGAAGAAGTCAAGGTTAAGGACAAGGCCAGGAGGAAATGCTCGTGTTAATGGACACCAGAGGCAGCTCTCTGAGCAATCAGGTGACATCCCGGTGGTGAGGAAGACGCTTGATGAAATTTGAATGAGTTCAGTGCATTAGATAGTGGTAATTGATCCACGGGAATTTTTCTGATTTTGATGATTGCCTTGCGGTTATTAAAAAGAACGTCCTTGTTCTTAGCAAATGCAAATACACGCTGAAGTACTTAGGGACAAAGGGGCATGGTATCTCCAGTGTTTTCTCAAATGTTTCTGGAAATGTAAATATATAATAACCTAGAGAGATAGCGAGCGGATGATAAAGCAAAACGCGGGGGGTTGCGGGGGCGGGGGGGGGGGGAACGGGAACAGCGAGAACTGAAGAACCTAGCAACGGATAGATACATGGGGCTCTTTGCACAAGTCTCAAAACGTTTCCATTAGTTCAAAATTATATCCGCTAAAAGCTGCGCCCGTGAGAAAAAATTCCATGCTGTGGCCCTTGTCGTTACCTGGCGTCTTTCCAAACATCCTTCTAAGTGTGTGGACAGGCTTCTAAGAAGAGGGACGCCTGGGCGGCTCAGTTGGTTGGTTAGGCATCCGACTTGGGCTCCGGTCATGATCTCATGGTTCATGGGATGGAGCCCCACATCAGGTTCTCGGCTAACAGCATGGAGCCTGCTTGGGATTCTCTCTCTCTCTCTCTCTCTCTCTCTCTCTCTCTCTCAAAATAAATAAGTAAACTTAAAGAAAAAAAAAAGGAAGAAAGAAAGCTTTGAGGAGATTTTCCTATTTCTGCTGGGGCCCTGAGTGGAAGAAAGTGATTCCATATTGGAAATTATAGAACCACTCCAACCAATCTCATGTGGCATGGGCTTGAGGTCGAATTGGGTGGTTGAAGCACTGGGACACTGAGAAATTAATGCGATGACGGGTGGACTAGTGATGTCCCTGGGTCCTCTGCCAAAGGAAAGGCAATGCTTCTCTAGAGAGGCGTCACTCAACTCCGATCGCACGGAGGAAGGCTTGAGTGAGTTCCTAGTCCAAAGTCACGAAATACGGGAGGGATCCAGGCACATGGTGTGTATATTGGCAGGCACACTGAACACGACTAGACAGCCTTGCCTCGCCCTACCCCACCCTGCAAAAACTTTATTTACTTTTTTAGATTTTATTTTTAAGTGTGTTTCTTTCTTTATTTAAGTAATCACTGCACCCAACGTGGGGCTCACGCTCATGACCCTGAGATCAAGAGTCACATGCTCTTCCGACTGAGCCAGCCAAGCGCCCCTTTCTATTCCTACTCTTGTCTGTGTTTTTTGCTGTCATATCTGAGAAACCATTGCAAAACCCAACGTCATGAAGCTTTCCCTATTCTATGTTTTCTTCTTTGATCTTTATAGTTTGGGTCGTTAGGTTTAGGTCCCTGATTGAATTACAGTTAATTTTTGTATATGGCGTCCAACTTCCTTCTTTTGCAGGGGGATATCCAGGGATGCCAGCTTCCTCGTTGGTTCAAAAGATCGTGGTGGGGTCTTTTAATGTCAGAAGAGCTTTTAAGGATGGACACAAATATTCACAACTATTTGGGTTTCTTTGGTAATGATTAATGAATTTTTAAGCAATCCCCTTTCCTCTAAACATTCACTGACTACGTCCACAGCTAAAAATAGCTGTGCGTTTCACAATTTTAGATTTCTCCAAACATCTGAACACTGCAGATGTGATCAATGGGCTTCCACAAGTCTGGCATCTCAGATTCCCCTAAATGAGTTAAGTGCCTTGAAGAGAAGACAAACATTAATGCAATCTTGATCGGACGTTTTGAAAGTCGAATATACCAGATCCTTCCAAATGCCTTTAGTATCTCAAGGACAGATCAGAGTACAGTGATCAGCAAATCAATCAGTTTCTTTACATGAAACTGACACAAAAGTGTCAGTGTCACGGGGCACCTGGCTGGCTCAGTCGGTTAAGCGTCCGACTTGGGCTCAGGTCATGATCTCGCGGTTCATGAGTTTGAGCCCCGCGGCGGGCTCTGTAGCTGACAGCTCGGGAGCCGGGAGCCTGCTTTGTGTTCTGTGTCCCCCTCTCCCTCTGCCCCTCCCCCGCTCATGCTCTGTCCCTCCGTGTCTCTCAAAAATAAATAAACATTGAAAAAATATTTCTAAAGTGTCAGTGTCATGGATATAAAGGTGTTTGTTTCTTCAGTACCTCTCTTCTGATCAAGATTTTGATTTTGATTTAGAGGTCCTGATACTTCCTCTTCCTTGTGATTTTTCTTACCTGTCAGACAGGTAGGCTTGGGGCGCCTGGGTGGCTCGGTCTGTTAAGCGTCCCACTCGTGATCTTGTCTCAGGTCATGATCTCATAGTTGGTGAGTTTGAACCCCCATCGGGCTAGTGTGGAGCCTGCTTGGAATTTGGTCTCTTCTCTCTGCCCATCCCATGCTTCTGCGCTCTCTCTCTCTCTCAAAATAAATGAATAAACCATAAAAAAAACAAGAAGAAGAAAGAAAGGGAGGCTTCACTCGTCCATAAGCCAACAATTTGGGGGTTGAAGGTTCAGTCCTAGGACACGAGCCCTGCTACCTTCCAAGTTAATTCCCACCAAGCCCAGATTCCGGGACAGGTACACTTTGTCACTGTCACACAGATTAGGAAACTGATTTGGGTGATCCTGATTTACTTCCCACAGCTGTTCGCTCAGAGCGGCAAATCTTCGTTAGCACAGCCCGAAAAACATTCTCTAAGAGTCGTCCTATCATCATAGGCAGATGTGATTTAGCCGCTGTTTGTTCTGGAGCCTTCTCTGTGAAAGGAGCACTTTCTCTTGCTCACGCACTCTTCCCTCTGCCAGTTCCCTGGAGGCCAAGAGCTGCTGTTTATCCAGAAGCTCACCCTCCATCTCTGTGACCCCTGGCAGGAGACTAGGGGGCGGGAGGTGGTTGCCGAGGAACTTCTTTCCCAGCCGCTACAGTTCCAGGCTGCATCCAGCGTCCAGCCATGGTTTCTTTCTGCACTCTCCCTGCACTCACATAACCAATTCCCTTTAACACATTCCCTGTATTTGAGGGGCACCTGGTGGCTCAGTCGGTTCAGCGTCTGACTCTCCATCTCGGCTCCGGTCGTGATCTCAGGGCTCGTGAGTTCGAGCTGACAGCTTGGAGACTGCTTGGGATTCTCTCCCTCTGCCCCTCCCCTGCTCTCGCTCCAAAGAAACAGATAAACAAAGAAACAGACAAATTCCCTGTATTTGAAATACCTAGGGTGGTTTCTGTATTCCTGAGCAGACCCAGGGACCTGGTCTGTTTCAGGTCAACTGAAAGCCTTTGGTCAATTTTGAAATCACAATGTTATCTTCCTTCCTTCCTTCCTTCCTTCCTCCCTCCCTTAATGTTTATTTATTTTGGGAGAGTGGGAGAGAGAGCCAGAGAGTGAGGAGGGACTGAGAGAGAGAGAGGGGGAGAGAGAGAGAATCCCAAGAGGGCTCCAGCCCAGAGCCCGATGCAAAGGCTCCATCTCACAAACCGCGAGATGGTGACCTGAGCTGAAGTTGGATAGCTTAACCAGCTGAGCCACCCAGGCGCCCCCAAATCACAACATATCTTTCTGAAAAAGCTTAGGGTCTGTAATACTGGCAACTAGAAGATGAGCACATTCAGGGACGCCTGGGGGGGCTCCGTCGGTGAAGCGTCAGCCTCTTGATTTCCGCTCAGGTCGCGATCTCATGGTTTGCGAGATCGAGCCCCACGTAGGGCTCGGTATGTTCCTCCAAGAGACAAGTGGATGGAAAATTGAAGGAGACAAGGAAGGTAGAACACAAGGTTCCAATAAACTTCTAGAGGAACATATAGAGCTGAGAGATGAGTTTCAAGAAGAGAATAGCTGAGCACTTCCAGAAGTGATTAAAGACCTGGGCTCTTGGATGTAGGAAGCACATGTCTTCTGTGGGGCTAAGAGGTGATACCGCCCCCCCCTTCAGATTGGAGGTTCCAATCCAGATTGGATGCTTTTAATTTGCTACGGTGGCTCACAGAAGTCAGGGAAACATTTTTGTTCACCGGTTTTTTTTTTTTAATTTTTAAATGTCTATTTATTTTATTTTTGAGAGAGAGAGAGCACGAGCAGGGGAGGGGCAGAGAAAAGAGGGAGACACCGAATCCCAGAATCCGAAACGGGTTGCGGGCTCCGAGCTGTCAGCACAGAGCCTCATGTAGGGCTTGAACCCATGAACCGTGAGATCATGACCTGAGGTGAAGTCAGACACTCAACTGACTGAGCCACCCAGGCACCCCTGTTCATCAGTTTATTAAAAGATGATAAGAATATGAGATGATAAATTTATTAAAAGATGATAAAGGATATGAGTCAGCTGCCAGTTGGAGAGATACATAGGGTGAGATCTGGGGGGGAAAGTCTGGAGCCTCCGTACATGTTCCAGGTATGCCACTGGCTCCCAGACTTCCACATGTTCACCAGCCTGGAACTTTCCAAACCCAGTCCTTTTGGGTTCTTATAGAGGCTCCATTGCAAAGCCATGATTGACTAAGCCATTGGCCATTGGCTGATTCAATCTCCCCTCCCCAAAGGTTGGGCAAGTGGGGTAGGAATGAGAGTTCCACCCTTTCTTTCCCAAGGTGGGTCCTCTTGGCAACCAGCCCCACCTTTGGGTGGGGTCCGAAAGTCACCTTCATTAATAACAAGACAACCATGTCACCTGCAGGGCTCCGAGGCATTTTCAAGAACTGGATGAAGACTAACTACATCTGAGAAATAGACATTTTGGTTATCTGACAAAATATGTATTTCTCATAATCATTATCATAATGATATCTGCCCCCCCCCACCACTCCCGCATCTACCTTGGGCTTCTGCTCACCCAGCCAGTCCAGCACCCCCTCTCAGCACACACACCTTGCATGATCCCCACTGTGCTGAGCCCTCCCCACCCCACTAAGGTCGGGATACTCCATTCGGGGCCACTGATCCTCCCCAAACTGGCCTCGCCTGCTCCACCCAAGGGCCTGAGGGCTGTTTGTTCAAAAAGAAACAAAAAAGAAAGAAGAATGTCGGATCCTATTTTCCCCCCATTTGAATGCATCGGTGTTTTCTTTTCTCGCTTCTGGATTATGAGTCACAGTTTAAACGCTTTCTCCACACCCAGGTTATAAAGGAACTTTCCAATGTTGACTCCTCTTTCTTTCATGGTTTTGTATTTCACATTGAAATCTTTGAGCTATTTGGAGCCTATTCAGCGTATGATTTTTTTTCCCACTCCTTCCTTCTATTGGATTGATGGGGTTTGCTTTACTCCCTTATTTTTTCACATTTACTTTTAAATCAAAGTTTTGTATGCGCACAGTAAAGTCACCAAGTGCTACTGGTCAGTTTAAAGTTCCACCTCCGGGGTGCCTGGCTGGCTCAGTTGGTCAAGCGTCTGTCCGACTTCAGCTCAGGTCATGATCTCGTGGTTTGTGGGTTCGAGCCCCACGTCAGGCTGTGTGCTGACAGCTCAGGGTCTGGAGCCTGCTTCAGATTCTGTGTCTCGCTCTCTCTCTGCCCCTCCCCTGCTCACATTCTGTCTCTGTCTCAAAAATAAATAAAAATTTTTAAAAAAAACCATTAAAACAATTTAAAAAAATAAAAATGTATGTACTTGTTTTGAGAGAGAGCGCAGGAGGGAGGAGGGGGGCAGAGAGAGAGGAGGAAGAGAATCCCAAGCAGGCTCCACACTGTCAGCACAGAGCCTGTCGCAGGGCTTGAACTCATGAACCTTGAGATCATGACCTAAGCCGAAATCAGGTTGGACATTTAACAGATGGAACCACCCAGGCGCCCCTAAACATTGTATTTTTGCCATTTCTACACCCAGAGTGAGGCTTGAACCCACATCCCAAGATCAAGGGTCACATGCTCCACCAACTGAGCCAGCCAGGCGCCCTTGGGGATGTGAATTAATTCAACCAGTGGAGAACGGCTGATCAGTATATGCTAAACCTGGACGTATTCATAAGCTCTATTCATAAAAGCCCCAAATTGGGACGCACCCTGAAATATTGGGACTTATAAAAAGAAATATATATTTGATCTCCATTCTGTTTCTGGCAGAGTTCCTAAACCTTTACAATTTCCGACGTGCTGTAGAGTGTTCAAGGTGCCTTGATATTCTTAACAAACCCCTTTCAACCACATTTGCCTTTGCATGGTGACTTTGGAAAGCACCTAAGAGCGGGGGCTGGTTGCCAGGGGAACGAACCAAGTGGTTAGAGGGCTAGAACTCTCAGCCCCACCCTCTGACCACACGGGGGAAGGGGAGAGCGACTGGAGGTTGAATCCATCACCAATGGTCAGGTGATTGAATCAGCCCTGCCTGTGTAAGGAAGACGCCATAAAACCCAAAAGGACGGGATTCAGAGAGCCCCCAGGGGGATGAGCTCCTGGAAATTTGGGGAAAGTTGTCCCTGGAGAGAGCACTGAGGCTCCATACCCTTCCCCCATGCCTTATCTGACTGTTCCTGGGTTATATCCTTTTTTTTTTTTTTTTTTAATTGGGGTGGGGGTGTGTATCCTTTTATAATGAAGCAGTAATCTCGTAAGTAACATGTTTCTTTGAGTTCTATGAACCACTCCAGCTAATTAATCCAACCCAAGGAAGGGATTGTGCTAACCTCTGCTCTGTAGTTTACGGGTCAGAAGCACAGGTGACAACCTGGATTGGGAACGAGTATCTCAAGTTGGGGGGAGGGGGGCAGTGTTATGCCCAAAATTCGTGATCCCCAAAGACCACTAGGGAGCCGAGTCCGATGCAAAAGCAAAGAGCCTTTATTCGAGCTAGCTCGAGCTCAATCCCCTACCTGCACCGACGCAGCGGTGAGATACCAGGGAAAGAGAGCGAGTTTCAAAAGGACAAAGGTTTTATTGGGGCCTGGGGGCAGTTGGTGAGGTAATGGCTATGGCCTCAGCCGATTGGCTGGGGAAGGGTCCTGGGGAAGGGTCGAGTCCTGTTAGGCAGGTGAGGGGGGGGTTACTCCAGGGGAGGAGGTGTGGTCAAGGTGAAGGACACAGAACAAGATGGAGTCGGCTGGCGTAGGCCCGCCCTTTCAGCAGGGCTTCTGGTACCGAACCCTTAACTTGCAGGATCTGCGACTCTCCAGATAAATAGCGTCAGGAATTGAGTTAAACTGTAGGACGCCCAGCTGGTGTTGGCGAATGGCTGGTGTTGGCGAATGGGTTGGAAAACCCATCGGAACTGGTGTCGGGATCACGGACGCAGAAGTTCATTACCAGTGGAACGGGTAGTAAATTGAGGTACATTCAATGAGCAAACTATAACCACGCAAAACGTCTCACAGAAGGGCGTTAAGGGAAAGCAGTCCTGTTTTCTCTTTCTCCTCTCATACCTGATCTCTCACATCCCGTCTGACCCGTTGGTCTGACCTTCAAAATGCACCAGAACCCGATCACTCTTTGCTGCCCCCGCCCTGGTCCTGCGCCCTTGCCCGCCCACCTGGACTGCTCAGTGCCCGCAGCGCTGAAAGGTCCCCGCGTCCAACCTCTCCTCCCTCGACCTGTTCCCCACATGGCCGCCAGAGGGCGCCTGTTCCCCACGGATGGGTGATTGAGCTCCTTTTCTGCTAGACACTCGTCCCTGGCTCCGGGCTCATTCCTAGAAAAGCCTAAGTGCCCGCAAGGCTTTGAAGTGTCTGGCCCCTTCCTTCTCTGCCTTCACACCCCCCTCTCTCCCCAGGGCTCGCTCACTCCGTTCTGGTCACGCCTGGCTTACAGTTAGTTCCTGCAACACTTGGCGCTTCCTCTTAGCCTCAGGGCCATTGTACTGGCTGTTCTCTCGGCTAGGAACGCCCTTCCCCCAGATACCCACTTGGCTCATCCCTCACCCGCTTCAGGTGGCTGCTCCAATTACACCTTCTACCGGGAATTAAATGATATTAAGGGAATTAAATGATATTAGGGAGTCGTTAATTTCATTATGCCGTGGGAAAGTGATTTATAGTAGGGAAAATGTCTTCACTGTTGGAAGACACAGGCTGAAGGGTGGAGTGGGGAAGATGGCTCGAATGGGTCCTAAAATGGTTCAGCAAATACAGAAACATTAAACAAAAGAGGCAAATGAGGCAAAATGTGGCAGATTGCTGAACACCAATATAGAGGGCAACCTTATGATTCTTCCTATTTTTCTGTACATTCCAAATTTTCATAATCAAAAGGTTTTCTAAGTGCCACTTAGAAAGCTTCGGTGAGGCTTTTCTGGTCCACAATATATATATATATATATATTTTAACGTTTACTTACTATTGAGAGACAGAGAGAGACAGCATGAGCAGGGGAGGGGCCGAGAGAGAGAGGGAGACACGGAATCCGAAGCAGGCTCCAGGCTCGGAGCCATCTGCACAGAGCCCAATGCGGGGCTCGAACCCACAAACCGTGAGATCATGAATGACCTGAGCCGAAGTCAGACGCTTAACCGACTGAGCCACCCAGGCGCCCCACCGGGCCACAATATTTAAAATTATCCTTCGGAGAGCCTGGGTGGCTCAGTCCGTTAAGCAATGGACTCTCGATTTCAGCTCAGGTCATGGTCTCACAGTCCTGGGATTGAGCCCCACATGGGCTCCGTGCTGACAGTGCGGAGCCTGCTTGGGATTTTTCTCTCTCCCTCTCTCTCTGCCCCTCCTCTGCTCGTGCTCTCTCTCTCTCTCAAAATAAATGAACATGAAAAAAAAAATAAAATAAAAATTATACACCCTTCCCTGCTTTGTTTTGTTCCATAACACTTGTTTGTATTCACCACACATGGAAGTTTTCTATGTTTTATAATAAATAAATATATACATTTAAAGGTATATAGTATTCCTCCTGATATATAGATATCAGAAGACACATAAATATACTTCATACTATACAGTATGTAAACATACTTCATAATATACAAGTATGTAAACATGCCTAATAATATATAATATATATACTTTCTACTATACAAACATACTTTGCACTAAATAAATACATAGCATATATTTATAAAATATTTTGTGTTAATATATTTATATAAAAATATTACATATAGGGACGCTTGACCGGCTCTGTCAGTAGAGCATGAGACTCTTGATCTCGGGGTCATGAGTTCGAGCCCCAAGTTGGGGTTAGAGTTTACTTACTAAATTTTTTTAAATTATATATATATATATATATATATATATATATATATATATATACTATACAATAGAAATTATATAATTTATAATATTGATTTTACCAGGGTGTTGTGTTTACTTTGTCACCCACCCCTACCCCACTGGAATATGACTGGCAAGAGGACAGTCTTGTCCTCATCTAGACTCTGCTGGGTCTCCCGTCCCAGCCCAGGGCCTAACACACAGTGGGAAAGTTTGTGGCATTGATTAATTCCCTTCCCCCGGTTCCTGAGTGGGCCTAAAGATCCTTCTGACAAGAAAAAAAAAAAGTCCTTCAGGGCCCTTCCCCCCCCCCCCCCCCCACCCCGGGCCTCCCAAGCCCTGCCTGGTTCCAGTGTGCCAGGCACAACTATCCTATTTAATCCCCCCCCCCCAACAAACTTATGAGTAAGGTACTCTCCTCACCCGCATTTTATAGATGGGGAAACTAAGACCCAGAGAGGCTGTCCCTTTGCCGAAATTCACACCGCTAAAAAACGAATAGCTAAGATTTTATTTTTTTGAGAGAAGCGTTGTGTTCCTTTCTTTTTTTTTAAGGTCTATTTTTGAGAGAGCACAAGCAGGGGACGGGCAGAGAGAGAGAGGGCCAGAGGATCCAAAGCGGGCTTAGTGAGGACAGCAGAGACCCTGAGGCGGGGCTCGAACTCACGAACCATGAGAATTTCCCCTTGCATCCTGGACCTTCTCCCGAGCAATCATTGACAAAAGGGGGTGAGAGGGTTTGCCAGTGGTTATCAACAAATCAGAATTTTTTTTTAATTTTTTTTAATGTTTATTTATTTTTGAGACTGAGAGAGACAGAGCATGAATGGGGGAGGGGCAGAGAGAGAGGGAGACGCAGAATCGGAAGCAGGCTCCAGGCTCCGAGCCATCAGTCCAGCGCCCGACGCGGGGCTCGAACGGACCGTGAGATTGTGACCTGAGCTGAAGTCAGACGCTCAACCGACTGAGCCACCCAGGCGCCCCAACAAATCAGAAGTTTATTCCAAAGCGGTTGGTTGCTGGGTAGGCCACAGACCTTGTCTGCTCAATAGTCCCCCGTGGGTCTCCCTCTAACAAAGGGTGTCAGAGATAAAGCGACAGGCTCAAGGCCACACACCCGGCAGATGACACATCTGTGACCAGCTGGATATGCCTGGTCCTAACGTCTGGCTCTCTCTACACCTACACACATAAATAATTAAAGTATGTATGTGAAAGAGCCAAGATCTGGCTACGAGGCACGACACAGGGAGGTAATGGTGACTATGTTTTATAGACAGACTTCTGACGTTGACCCCATCCAAGGGTATTGTACCTTGCCTCACTCCACACTCACCAGGGCCCACTATCTGCGGTACTGGCCATGGGTGCTGGGAAGCCCTTGGAAGAGAGCAAGCAGGGGAGGGGCAGCTCTTGATGCACAAAGACCCTCCAGGGGCCAAAGTGGATGCCAGGGCGCAGGCTAGGGCCAGGGTCCAGGCAGAAGAGAACTGTGTTGAAGCGGGGCCGAGGGGGCCCAGAGGAGACCCACAGGGCCGATTTGGGGACAGGAGGACAGGGCTTGAGTCTGATGGGCTTTGGCAGGGGAAGAGGGGCAGGGCCGAGGCATCTGGCCTAGCGACTAGATGTACAGTGGGGCTGTCCCAAAGATGGGGAAGTAGATAGAGGAAGCGCGAATTCTTGGGCCAAGAGGCCAAACTCAGTTTATGAGGAGGCGGAAAAAGCTTCCACGTCAGGGAAACGGCCAGAGCACTGGGAGCTCCCATCGCTGGGTCTTTGAAAATGAAAAGGGCCCAGGGCAGGGATTCCTGGTTGAAACCCTGGAGTCCCTGAGGTGCATCATCGGGGATGACAAGCTGATGTTTTGTTCTTTGGCATTTTATTTCAAAATAAAAGAGGGAAAAAAAAAAATCAACAGCAGCACCGGGAGATCCGGCCTGAGAACGGAGAGATGCGGAGCTAGGGGGCCAAAGTGCATCCTCGACCCCAGGAAACGGAGCAGCGGGGAGTCCAGATCCCCCCCCCCCACCCCACCCCCCGCAAAGGCCTGAGAGGCGGGGCTGGGGCCCAGACGCCTGGGTAGGGCCCTTATGGCTTTGGGAGTGTAGAGACCACGCGGGGGCGCCAGAGACCCAGGCGTCCCGGCTCCCCCTGGCCTTTTATTTCATATTGCACTTGAGGTGAGTCAAGGGTAGGGAGGCGAGGTTCAGGCGAGGACTAGACGCTACGGGTCAGTGGGTCCGAGGGGAGGTAGGTCAGTCTTTAGCGTCACACCGGGAGCATCCACTCGTGGGTTCCCGTTCCGTACTGCGGGACGACAGAGGTGGGACGTGAGAGGAAAGCCACACTGCAACTCCCAGCAAGCCCTGGGGCGTCCCACGCTAAAGGGTTGTGGAGTTGCGCCCCCACGACTCCATGGGAAATGTAGTCCACTTCCCGGGAGACTGCCTACCGCTATAAGGAAAGGGGAATCGGGGCCGAGATGGCGCGGAGGCTCGAGGGCGATGTAGTTCCGCCAAGGGTCACTATCAGGCCCCCGAAGGCTCTAGGGGGAAAAAATCCTCTCCGGCCGGGAAGGCCCAGAAAGTCCAGAGACGTGTAGTTCTAGGTCCCGAGGCACAGGACTTTACCGAAGCTCCCGGGAAATGTAGTTCTAGGTCGGGTGCCATGGAAAGGGGCCCGGAGCTTCTCAGGAAAGCTCTCTCGGCTGGGATGAAATGGAAACACCTCCAGGGGCTTAGGAGAGGAGATATTCCTGGGCCACAGTGGGGGCTGAGGTCCAGAGGCTGGCAGGAGAGTCCTCAGGCCAAAAGGAGAGCCCAGGGCTCCAGGGCCACCACGCGGGACGGGCTTCTGGGCCAAATACCCACCGGAAGTCCCAGAGGTTCATGGGAAGGGAGTGCCCCCACCGGAAGTGCCCCCCTTGGAGGCACAAGGGCAGGGAAGGCGAGTTCTCAAGCCAGGGTTCTAGAGGCTCCCAGGAAAGGGTCGTTTCCCGCCAAAGAGTGTTCTAGGCCACAGAGGCTCCCGGAAAAGGAGACCGTCTGGGGCCCAGAGGCCGATGGCAGGGGCCATTATTGGCTCTTCGGCCTGCGGCGGGGGGTGGGGGGAAGGAGGCTCATGGAACGTGACCTTCCCTGGGGAGCACCCATCCAGCCCATTTCCCGGCGGGTGCACCTCACCTGGATGGCCCTCAGCTCCTTCAGGAAGCGGTGGATAAGCTCAGGCCCATTTTCCATGGTGGGAATGTGTAAGTGCTGGAGGAGAAAGCGCCGTGAGGCCCGGGCCGCGCGCCGCCTTCTTCCCTCCCGTCCCCAACGGCAGCCCCACCTCACCTTGCCTTGGTACACGATCCGGTGGACAGGGCAGACCTGGCAAGCGGTGCCCGAGCCAAAGACTTCCCGGACCCGTCCCTCGTCCAGCGCCCGCAACAGCTCCTTCATGGTGATCTTCCGCTCTACGACCCGGAACTCACCCTGCGGGGCGATACACAGGCGCCCGGGGGGCTGCGCTGCCGCGGAGCCCGGCCTCCCCCGCCTCCCCAAGAAGGGTGAGAAAGAGACCCGAGGAGACACAGCCGGAGAGAAGGGGCGGGTGCCAGTGCGCCACGGCGTCCCCCGCCCATTTCCCCCTGAAGGTTCTGGCCCGCAGCCCCGCAGGATCCCAGCATTCCCGCAGACGCTGCGCCCTCACCCAGGTCCTGGCCAGGTCCAGCAGACTCTGTCTGACTACTCCAGGCAGGATGATGCCGTCCAGCGAGGGGGTCACCAGTTCGAGCACTGGGGCAAGTATAAGGATGGGGGTGTTCCCTCACACCCTGCCATCCCCTTAGGAGCCATCCGAACCCCCCACCCCCAGATCTGCAATCTGCTAGGAGTGACGATAGCCCACTCCCGCCACGGCCTGTGTTGGGTCAGGGGAGGGCTCACCCCCATCCTCGTAGGTCCAGTAGATAAAGATGTTCATGGTGCCCACCTCGGTGAGCTGGTGGTCAGGCCCATACAGCCAGAGGACCTGTTCGCAGCCCCTCTTTTTCGCCTCCTCCTGCACCAACACTGTGGGCCCGTAATTCCTGGGAGAGGGCAACGGGGTTGACCGGGAAGCCGTCTTCTTCCTCAGACTCCGCTGAGGGGCAACCACCTCCTCTGTGAACTCTTACGACGCCCCCAGCCGGTTCCATCACAGCACATGCAGGGGCTCCCACCAGCCTGGGAGGCCCTGGAGGGCAGGGCCCGGACCGGATTCATCCGTGTCCCCAGCTTCACCCAGCACAGGGCCTGGCCCTCGGGAGACCTCACAAGGTTGAAAGGACCTGAATGAAACTCCCAGCTGGGGCCACATTCGCTCTCCCAACACGCCTGTACCCCACCTTCTGTCAGGATCACCACGTGGGAGACCCTCCCCGCCAAGGCCAAGGCCCCTGGCAGGACAGATTTACACAGAAAGCCCACACAGAGGGGGGGATGATCACTGGAGGCCCCAGGGGACTGGGAGAGCTGAGCATGGGGGTCGGGAGGTGGGGTGCTGGCTGAGCTTGGGTGTTCAGGGGAGCCTGCGTGGGGGAGACACCAATGAGCTAAGTATAAACTTCATTTCTGGAGGCTTCCCAGGGGGCCGATCCTGGTTTCCCTACTGCCTTTCACCCAACCCCTTCCTAATACTTTTTTTTTTTATGTTAACAATTATCTATTTTTGAGAGAGAGAGAGCATGAGCAGGGGAGGGGCAGAGAGAGAAGGAGACAGAATCTGAAGCAAGGCTCCAGGCTCTGAGCTGTCAGCACAGAGCCTGATGTGGGGCCCGAGCTCACAAACCATGAGATCATGACCTGAGCAGCAGTTGGACATTTAACCAACTGAGCCACCCAGGCACCCCACCCCTTCCTAATTCTGAGCCGACTTGTCCACAATGCTTAGCACAGACCCTCTCCCCTAGAGCCCCCTCCCCCCCCCCCCAGTGCCAACATCACAGCCCATGGGCAAGCAGAGCTGTCCCAGGTATGTGAAGTAAGAGGGGAAGGACAGTGGACATCCAAAGACGCAAATCGACACCCAGTGCCTCTGAAATCCAGGGCACACGACATGTGGGGTCGGGGGAGGGACTACTTACCCCCCGACCTTGTAGTCACCGACCCCACCCACCCAGGCCCGGATGAATGTCGGGTCGGCTAGGAGGGAGACAGGGTCCACGGCATCTCCAGGGAAGTACGGGCCCACAGGGCAGAGAATGACAAACAGGAGAGCTTGCGAGGAACGGGCAACACCCAGTGAGGGCTGCAGTGGGCAGAAGGGGGCATCAGGGACCCAGGAGTCCAGGCCCCCAGCCCAGCCCCTCCCTCTCCCCTGCAGTTCCCACCGCTGCCCCTCAGCAGACCCCCCGCCTTCCGCCCCACATCCATCCTGCGCCGGAGTCAGGCCCACCTCATTTCCAATGATCACAGGTCGCACATAGAGGCTCGCGTTGGTGTCATCAGGGACCCAGTCTTTGTCCACTTCCACCAGCCGGCGGATACACTCCAGCAGCTCGGCCTTGTCAAAACTCTGGGCAGGATTCCCATGAGTCAGGGGGACCCCCTGCGCCTCCCCCCCCCCCCGGGGGCCAGCCACGGCCCCTCACCGGCAGGCAGAGGCGCAGGGCCGAGCGCAGCATCCGGTCCATGTTGAGCCAGGGTCTGAAGAGGCGCACCTGCTGGTCGCTGCCTTTGAACGCCTTCATGCCCTCAAAGAGCTGCTGGGACAGGGGCGTAGGTGACTCAGCTCAGAGACCACCTCAGAGAGCCATGAGAGACACCAAATCAGAGCCTGATACACAAGGATACGGACACGGATGCAGAGACGGGGCTGGGGAGAGACTAACAACAGAGCACACAGAGGAAGGAAAGAGAAGAGACAGAGACACCAGTAACAGCCAGAGAGACCCAGAGACAGGGGTGCACAGACAACACCCTACTTAAACCCCTTCCATGTTACATGGTACGATTTCTCGGGAACAACAATGGTGTGGAAGCTCTGGTTTTAAAGAATCCTTGTGTTTGAGAAGCACTGGAACAGCTATGGATGTAATGATACAACTTCCAGGATTTGCTTCAAAAATCTTACAGAAAGGGGGACAAAGAATGGAGTCCTGATGAAATGAGACCGTGATCGACACGTGTGCTAGCCGATGAAGTGGGGAAGGGGGGGCAGTTATCGCATTCTTTTTTCTTCCAAAGTGAATTTATTTAATTAAAATTTAATGCCTTGGGGCGCCTGGGTGGCTCAGTCGGTTAAGCGTCCGACTTCGGCTCAGGTCGTGAGCTCGCGGTTCGTGGGTTCGAGCCCCGCGTCGGGCTCTGTGCTGGCAGCTCAGAGTCCGGACCCTGCTTCAGATTCTGTCGCCGTGTCTCTCTGACCCTCCCCTGCTTGCACTCGAGCCCTCCATGGCTCCCAGGGCCCTCAACAAGGTGCCGGCCCCACAGCTCCTCTGTGGCCCTGAGGGTATCCTTAGCCTCCTCTGCCTCACTCCAGTCCCCAAATTCCCCCAGTACGCCGGGCTCTCCTTTGTCCTGAGTCTTTGTACTAGCTGCTCTGTCTCCTGCTAACACCCTCTAAGCTTCCCTCCGCCAGAAGAGACCCTACTTTCTTTCAAGTTACAGGTAGGATCGGTGCCTCCTCTGGCTTCCACGATGCCTCAGGTGCCTCCCCACCCCCACCCGCCATCACGATCATGCTGGGCTGTAACCAAAACACGGGGGTTTCAAAGGAGAGAACTGGGTCTGTTCATCTCGGGGAACCCAGCATCACCCAGCTCGGGGCTCGGCCTGGAATACAAGGCACCTGAGAAGCAAGGGACACACGGAAAACAAACCCAGGGCGGTGCACCCGGCAAGAGGGAACAGATGCAGAAAGACGGGGACAGAGGTCGGGCGCCATGCCTGTAGCGAGTAGTGGAGGCCGGAGCAGGCTGGGTGCAGCATGAGGTTCTGGAAGGGCTGGATACGGGGCTGGCCCCAGCCCTTCTTCTCGGTCCATTCCACCATCAGCATGTGGTCAGTGAAATTCTTCCCAAACACCAGGGGCTTGCTGGGGTCAGGCTTCTCATGAGGCTCCTGTGTTATTTCCAGCTGCAGGTCTGCAGCCTGAGAAGAGACGGGGGACCTGGGTATCCTGAACTCTGGGCCCAACCTCAAACTGAAAAACTACAACCCCCATGAACCTCTGGGGCTAAGACCTAGAGAGAAGAGACCCCCTGTGGCCCCAGAGGCTTCTGGGACATGCAGTATCCAATCTCTCCCACAGCCTTATGGCAGATTATGAGGCCACCCCGTTGCCAACCACCTTCACCTTTGGACCCTGGACCCTTTTGGAGATGCCCAAATCCAGCTGCCGGCCCCTCCCTCAAACCTAAGGGTCCTCACCCTCAGTCCCCTCCTCCCTCAGACCCAGTAAGTCGTCCAGGCCCCAGCCCCTCCTTGAGATCCAAAAGTATATTCCCGTCCATTCACCTTGAAGTTGGATGAGGCGTATCTTCTGGGGCCACACAGAAGCCAAGAGACAGGGAGGAGTTTGCGGGCCCAAATCTGGAGGGGGGGGGGACAGAAGTAAGAAAGGTAGTGAGGCCAGGAGAGAGAGAGAGAGAGAGAGAAAGAGAGAGAGAGCAGGGGACCCTGGCGCTCGCTTTGCCACTTCCTGAACTTGGGAGGTCCCTCTGGCCTGCTCTATCCCAGGCCCGGTGCATTCTAGATGGGGCATGTAGCCCTGGCCAAGTCTGCCCCCCTCTCAGATCAGCGTATAGCGGGAGGGAATCCCAAAGGAGGCCAAGTCCCCTCCCTGCCCTCGCAAGAGAAATCCCTAGAAAAAGCTGAATCAGCTCCTGTTCCCTCCTTACCAGGGCAAAGTTAAACACAGGCACCTCCCACCCCGGGGAACTTTGTCCCCAGCCCTGAAATCAGCTCAGACAGAAGACAACTGACTGAGGGAAAGTGCACAGGTAAGTGAAGGCCTCCCTGGGGGACCCAAATCCTGATAAGAGTTAGAAAACTGAGGAACCTATAGGCCATAACTCCCCAGAACCCAGAAGCTGGGCCCTCCGCCCCCTCCTCCCTCAGACCCAGAACTCTGGACTCCTCAGACCCAGGAGACCCAGTCCCCAGCCCCTCCTCCCTCAGGCCCAGGAGTCCAGACCCCCAGCCCCCTCCTACCCCAAACCCAGGCCTGTATCCCCTCCTCCCTCAGACCCAGGAGTCCTGACCTCCAGCTTCCCCTTACCCCAGACCCAGGAGTCCAGGCCCACAGCCTGCTCCTGCCTCAGACTCAGGAATCCGGGCTCCCAGCCCCCTCCTCCCTCAGATCCAAGAGTCTAGGACCCCAGGCCCCTCCTCCCCCAGACCAAAGAGTCCAGGCCCCAGGCTCCTTCTCCTTCAGACCCAGGACTCCAAGGCCTTATTCTCAGGCCTCAGATTACCTGAGGCTCCCAACCCCATACCTCAGACACCAATGATTCTAATTCCCTACGGATCCCAGGGCTGAGGTGACCACATGGGCCTGGGGGGGGCGTCCCCTAGTCATTGACAGAGACCCTGCTCAGATCAACACTTGTGGTCCTGCCTGAGGCAAACAAGGGAGAGCAGGTCTGTCTGTGCCCATCAGGGTGGCCTCTCCCCAGTATTCTTTTTTTTTTTTTTTTCAACGTTTTTATTTATTTTTGGGACAGAGAGAGACAGAGCATGAACGGGGGAGGGGCAGAGAGAGAGGGAGACACAGAATCCGAAACAGGCTCCAGGCTCCAAGCCATCAGCCCAGAGCCCGACGCGGGGCTCGAACTCACGGACTGTGAGATCGTGACTCCCCAGTATTCTTTGACCTCACAGTGCCTCCTTCCCAGCCTGGCAGGAAAGCAGCTGGGTCATGAGGTTCGGGCCACCACAACAGCGGACGTAGCCTGCTCCTGCCCTGTGCGCTGGGTGAGCGGACGTGAGTATGAATGGCAGCAGTCACTGGTCAGTAGGTGAGTCCTGGGGAAATGGGGGGTGCTGGGCTGCCAGGTCCTAAAGTCTGGGCCCTGAAGTCAGAGGAGTGGGGCTGGAGAGCGTGGGCCCAAGAGCGGCCGGCCGAGCAGGGTGTGGGTCTGCATCGTGGCCTCTAGGTGGCGCTGCGTTGCCCACACAAGTCTGTGGCCACGCTTCTGTCCCGGAGGGAACCGGGCTGCACAGCATGGAGACAGCATGGCCACCCAGGGTAGAGACAGAGGTATCCGGGCAGGAGAGTGGCCCTCAGAAGGAGCCACATGGAGAAGAACAAAAAAAAGAGAGGGAAGAGCAAGAATGAGAAAGAGACAGATGGAAACAGAAAACAAAACTCAGGGGCCGCCTGGCTGGCTCAGCCGGAGGAACGTGGGACTCTTGATCTCGGGTTGGTGAGCTGGAGGGTTGAGCCTCGCGCTGGGTGGAGAGATTACTTACACATAAAGCCTTTAAAAAGACACACTGAAGACAAAACTGAGAAGAACAAGAAATCAGGAACAAGAGATGCCAAAAGAGATTCGATCATAAAGACAGACCGATACGAGAGACAGATAGGGAGACAAACTCACGTCAAGTCAAGTCTGGAGAAATCCAGAAAAATTCTGAGGGTGAGATATAGAGAAGCTGAGGGAAGGAGGAAGAAGTGGACAGAGACCAGGCTTCAGGTGACAGACAGCACAAAGTGAAAGAAGACCAGGGGAAACGAGCAAAGCCGACACCAGGAAACAAGCTGTCTCGGTGATATTTACAGACAGAGATACCCAGGAGATAGAGATATCTCTACCTCTCCCACAGGGCACAGAGAAGGGGCCGGACAGTGTCCAGATTATAAATCTGCACTGGCCATCAAGACCCTGTTGTCCTGAGAGAAGCTGTCTTCGTCTTCCCAGGACATTTCTGCAGGCACAGGGGTCTCAGCTCAGCTCAGGGAAGGTGCTCCACCTTCTGACACCCCACGCCACGGGGATCGGACCCAAGGGATACCCTCAGAGGGTAGATGGGCTGTTGGGACAAAGGGTGTAAAAGGGTGGGGGCTGAATTAAGAAACAAGGAGGGGGGGAGCGGAGGGGCACAGGGCAGGGCTCTGCAACGCGATGGAGCCTCCCCTGTGTCCCCATTACAGCCTAGGACTGTCCCCATGCGGGACTGTCCTCCCAGCAAGGCCCAGGACTGTCTTTTGTCACAGTTCAGCCCTGTCTTTCACACTTCAGACGGCCCCCCACATCTCAGCCCAGGAAGAGTCCCCCTCATAATGCAGTGCTGTTCTTGTCTCAGCCAGAGACTGTCCCTACCCCAGCCCCAAACTCTCCCAGTCAAAGCCCCCAAATTGTCCTTGTCATGGCCCAGGACTGATCCCATCACATGGAGAACCGTCCCATTGTAGCCTGGGACTGTCACATCACAGACCAGGTCTGTCCCATGATAGCTCAAGACTCTCCCAAACTGTCCCCTTCACCGCCCCGGACTTTCCCACCACAGCCCAGGAATGTCCCCATCAAAGCCCCAGTTGTCCCTGTCACAGCCCAGCATCCGTCACCAAAGACTCCGAAACATAAAAATCTGCCCTATCTATCCACCACGCTGGCATAAGGGTCCCAGACAGACTCAGGTGCAGACTTATCGTGAAAAACACTTTCCCCAAGGTTAAGCAGCAGCTGTCCCGGGTTCTAAAGATCCCTTCTTTGAGTTGTTACTATTTCTTTCCTCGCCGAGAAACTTGATTCTCTAAAATCATACTCTCCAAAACTCTGCTCACTGGCATCTTATCAGGAAGAACAGCCCCTCCCATTCTTGCCAGGACGATCTGTCACTTTGACAGTGAGAAGCTGCCTCGACTTCCAACCCGGACGCAGACTTTCAGATAAGAGGTTTCTGGGACACAACATTCCACATAGATCTTAACCTTTTAATTCCAAGAAAATCGGGCCTTGGGCCCAATTCCCAGTCCAGACCTGAGATCTGTGCCTTCATCCTACCCCAGCCCTCGGGGGGGGGGGGGTGTCTTTTCCCGACGCCCCCACGCGCTATTCCCTCCTTAGTCCCCCCCACCCGCCCCAGTCCAGAGCCTGTCCCATTACTCTGCCCTCCTCCGTGTTTCCCCCCACATACCTCCGGTCGGCGTCCCGGTCCCACCACCCTGTCCTTTTACAGCCTCGTGCTCCCTGCCACGGGACCTCCTCCTCGGGGCCCCGCAGCGGAACCCGAGCACCGAGGGAGCGGCGCAAAGCCGGACGAGCCGGGAGCTGGTGGGCCTCCCGGAAGTGGGCCTCCCGGAGGGGTTTCCCCCAGCCTCTCTCCCCACCCAACCCTGCCCCGGCCCGGGGCCGCGAACCCACCTGCCCCAGCGCGGCTGCGGCCATGGTCGGTGCGACGGGCAAACTGTACCCGCCCGGGGCGCCGCCCAGAAGAAAGACGTTCCGGCCCCGCCCCGCTCACGCCCCCCGACGCGGGAGGGCCCCTCCTCTGACACCCCAGGCCGGCCGGGCCTCCCCGATTATAGGGCGCCCATGGGGAGGTGGGCCCTGCTGGAGAGCGCATGCGCTGGAATCCGCGAGGCGAAGGGGAGTCCATTGACATACGCCCTCCTCCCCACCCCCACCCAGCTTCTGTTCCAGCCCCGCAACTGCTGTACCAGAACGTACATGGAAGTTTTGTTTCTGTTCGTTCTTTTGCTTTCATGCATTTTACTAGGTACTGTCACGGAACGCTAACGAGGATAAGCAGTTCGAGGTGAGAGAGGAAAGGCCAGGAACAGAAAGAAACCTCCGCATATCTCGATCCCTGGGTGATAAGGAAAAGCTCTCGCTGTAAACGTCTGTAAATAGATCACGTAAATGAGAAAGGACTTGGGAAAAAGGCCTCGGAAGAGGGTAGCAGGTAGGGATGAATGAGGGGGTTGCAATCAACCCCTATATTTTTTTTTCAAGAAAATTTTAACGTTTATTTATTTTTGAGAGAAAGAGAACGTGAGCAGGGGAGGAGCAGAGAGAGAGAGAGAGAATCCGAAGCAGGTTCCAGGCTCCGAGCTGTCAGCACAGAGCCCGATGCGGGGCTCGAACTGGTGACTCGCGAGATCATGACCCGAGCCCAAGTCGGTCGCCCAACCTAATGAGCTACCCAGGCGCCCCACAATCAACCCGTATTTGAATATACTTTTTTTCTTTCCAAGGGAAAATGTGTCTTCTTTGTAACTTTTTAGGAGATACAACGCACGTGGTTCATCATGCCTCCTTCCGGTCCCTGTCATCAGCGAGGCCCGGAAAATTTTAATCCCCCACCGCATCAGTGAGCCTCTAAGAACAGCCCCTCAGGCAGGGTTCCCTGGTTATGCCCCTTCATGAGTGTCTCCCCACCCACAGGACCCCGAAGGACAGAGTTAGCTAATTACAGCGCACCAGGATCCACCTAATCCCTAGCGATTCAAACCTGCATCAGTGCCCCCTATACCGAACTCCTCGGCCACTGTGGCCCCAAAACCATCCGTGGTCAGAGTTTCCCCCAACTCCTGCATCCGGGTTACTGTGACACCGAAATGTTCGCGCTGTGTCCTCAGACTCCGATTCCTGGGCCGCTGTGCCTCCGTAATCCCACCCTGGGATATTTTGCCCCCAAATTCTGTCCCCCGGCCCTAAGAGCCACAGGTCTCGGCAAATCCCCAAGCCTCCTCCTCCTCCTCCTCGGAGTCCCGTTTCGCTTCCCTCCGCCCCGGTCCTCCTCGGCCACCACCTGGCCCGGGGCCCGGGGGCCGCGACCGCGCCCTGCTCGCCTCGGCCAATCAGCGACTGCCGCACACCCCCGCCGCGGCCAATCCGCAGCAGCTATGCAGCCCCACCCCCTGGCCGGGGAGGCTAACCCCCTACCGCGCCCCGCGCCCCATCGGGAACCCAGGGCCCGTTCTTCCTTAGCTAGGGAGTCCACGCCCTCTAAGTTTCCCCTTCCCCCAAACCCAGGAGTTCGGGCCCCAGCCCCTCCTCCCTCTGACTCAGAGGAGTCTGAACCCCAGCTGCCTCTTCCCTCAGAACTTGTGGAGCCCACCACCCTCCAATTCCTCAGCCGGCGAGGTCAAAATTCCTTTCCCCTAAGGACCAAGAATAACCATGAGGAGGCCCTTTCGTTTCGCCTCCTCTACCATTATCTCCTAATAGAGCTTAATTTACTCTCCCCTGCGGGCCTTTTTATTAGCAGGGGTGAAGCCGACCGGCAGTACTTTTCTCAGGAGCCCTCCGGGACGGGCTCCTGCTGCAAGGCCTGCCGGGAGTCGTAGTCCCTGGGGTCAAGACCACTCGTGGGAACGCGTGGGGCTGCAAGGGGCGGGGCGGGGGGCGGGGGTTGGCGGGACGCGCTCCCGGCGTGGCAGAACTCAAAAGAGCAGAAGATCAATGACATGAAGGCTTCTTCCTTCTGGCTGCAAACTACTTTTATGGGAACCTGCGGGGGGTGGTTTGGCACGTTGGTTAGTGGACTTAATGTCTAGAGTTGGGGTGTGCATCTAAGAAGCAGGTGGGTCGAAGCTGAAATTTGGGAGTCCTAGTTAGGAAGGCCCAAGTGGAAACGTGAGAAATCAGGATGGGTTGGTGGGGGGCTCCAAGGGGGTGCCGGGAATGGCCTTGCACCCGTACCCCAGCTCTGCACCCCCGGTCACAAACAGCTCAGTCCCAGTGCAGAAGTTGGCTTCAGAGGCCAGGAACACGGCTGCCGCTCCCACGTCAGCTGGCTGGCCCATGCGACCCAGGGGCTGGGGAGAGACAAGGGAAAAAGGAGATCAAGGGAAGCCCCCGCCTGACTGCTACACCCTAAGCCTCCCATACCACATGGCTCTGGCCCCCCACTCCTACCTGGGCCAGTATGCCTTCTCGGATTGTGGCTGTGGGGTCAGGCGTGGCGGCGGCCAGCTCCTCCCACAGTGGGGTCCAGATGTTTCCTGGGGAGATACTGTGGGGAGGGAGAAGAGGGGATCAGGGAAGTGTGCCACAAACACGGCCTCGTGGGCTCACTTCCTGCCTTCTCCGCCCATTGGAGCTGCTCACCAGTTGACCCGGACGCCATATTGACTCTCATCCAGGGCCAAGGCTTTGGTCATGGCTGTTACCGCCCCCTGCGGAAGGTGATGTGGGGGAGAGTTCAGTCCAGGGAAGTTGAGGTTCCTCCTGTTCTCTCCTCCAACCAGGGGGTGTCAAGCTGGGACCTCAGAATGGGGTAGCCATGCCTTCCCTGAGGGCTTCTATGGGATGCCCCAGGCTCTGTTTCTTGGGAGGCACTGGCTGCAGGTTGTCATGCCTCAGGGCTGAAGTCCTTGGAGGCCCTGGTGGGGAGTGAAGGAAGGGGCAGGGTACCTTGGTGGCCACATAGGGAACTGCCTGGACCTGGCCAATGGCCCCGACCAGACTGGAGATGTTGATGATGTTCCCCTGACTCTTCCGCAGGTGGGGGAGGGCAAGCTGGGGAGACAGAAGGCCAAGTAAGTCACCTGAGCCCCTAGAGCTGCCCCCAGCCACACTGAAACACGCCCTGATGTCTGGGACAATGGCCATTGCTCTGGTATGTTCACTGCTTGGGTCTCTGTGCCTTGTAGGGACAGCATTCCAGAACCCCAGAGAGCACCTTCACTGGTTTGCTCTAGCGTCTCAGTGCTTAAGGAGTCTCTCCATGCCTGGAAGGCATTTTTCTCTGCCTCACCTCTATTACCCCTCTCCCTCTCTCTCTCCCCCATCCTTTGTGTCTTTGTCCTCCTTCCCATCCCTGTCCCCCCTTCTCTAGGTCTCTGTCTCCCCACTCTGGGTCTTTGTGTGTTACTCAGACTCCTGTCCAGATTGAGACAGGAAAATGCAAGATGGCCGCATATTTTGCAAAAATGAGAGGAGACTCTTTTATCCATGAGGGGAAGCCCTGTGGTCCGAATGTGATGGGGGGGGGGCGGTTTGTGACATGCACCCCACTTCATGAAGCTCCCTACCTCCTTGGAGGCCCCTAAACTAATTCTCTCTCCCTCTCCTCCCTCCCTCTCTGTCTCTCAGCTCTTGGACTACACATGACCTTGAATAAACTCAAATTCTATCCTTCCCGTCTCTTTCCTTTGACGGCTGAGCTGGCCGGAGGCAAGACCTGTTCCTGCCACGTAATATTAAAGGGGCCCCTGGGTGACTCAGTCTCTTGAACCACCGACTTCACCTCAGGTCATGATCTCACGGTTCGTGAGTTCGAGCCCCGCGGCGGGCTCCGTGCTGACGGCTCACAGCCTGGAGCCTGCTTTGGAGTCTGTGTCTCCCTCGTTCTCTGCCCCTCCCCCGCTCATGCTCTGTCTCTGTCTCAAAAATAAATAAACTTTATTTTTTTTAATGCTTATTTATTTTTGAGAGAGAGAGAGAGAGAGAGAGAGAGCATGAGCGGGGGAGAAGTAGAGACAGAGGGAGACACAGAATCCGAAGCAGACTCCAGGCTCTGAGCTGTCAGCACGGAGCCCGACGCGGGGCTCGAACTCACAAACCGTGAGATCATGACCTGAGCCGAAGCCAGACACTCAACCGACTGAGCCACCCAGGCGCCCCTAAAAATAAATAACCTTAAAAAAATTTTTTAAATGAATATTTTGAGAGTGAGAGAGTGGGTGAGTGGGAGGGACAGAAAGAGAGAGATGGGGGAGGGAGAAAGAATTCCAAGCAGATTCCACACTGTCAGCACAGAGCCCGATGCAGGGCTCGATCTCATGAACTGAGATCATGACCTGAGCTGAAACCAAGAGTCGGCCTTCAACCGACTGAGCCCCCCAGATGCCCCACCCGACCAGCCCTTTCAAACCTTCTCCACTCCCTCAAAAACAGCCTCCACCTATTCTGAGGACTGTAGCTTCAAACACACCCTGAGCCTTCCAACCTCAGGGCCTTTGCGTTTGCTGTTCCCTCTGCCTGGAATACTTTTCCTGACATAGCCAGGGGACTCACCCCTAGGGTGACCAGCCATTCCAGTGTGCTCAGAACTGAAGTGCTAAGGTGTCTGTCACATAACAGTTGCTCAACAAATATCTTTTGCATGAAATGAATGCATTTATTGAGGCTCTATTACGTGCCCCGCCCTGTTGTCAGCTCTTCACGCATATTGACTCATTTAATCCTGAGGACAACCCTAGAAGGAGGGACTATCCATAGCTCCTTTTTCCAGGTGAGGAGACTGACCAGGGGACAGAGGGGACTGTCACTGTGATGATGTCAGGGCCAGCACTTGTGGCCCAGCAGTGAGCAGTCAGGGACCAAAACCCGTAACCAAGAAAAAGAATTTCTGAGTGGTAAGAACTTTAAGAGAAGGGGCACCTGGGGGGCTCAGTCGGTTGAGCGCCCGACTTCGGCTCAAGTCGTGATCTCGCGGTTCGTGAGTTCGAGCCCCGCGTCGGGCTCACTGCTGTCGGTGCAGAGACTTCTTTGGATCTTCTGTCCCCCGCCCTCTCTGCCCCTCCCCTCCTCATGTTCTCTCTCTCAAAAATAAAATACACATTAAAAAAAAAGAGAGAGTGAGAAACAAAAGGAAACTAACTTGGAGATAATACGAGCATAAGTGCCAGGAGTATGTGGGCCCTGGGCAGGGGAGGGCGGGGGTGGAATTCTGATCCTCCCAATTTCTCAGGCACCACCCACACTTCTATCCTTTCCTTCTCCACGCTCTCTCATCAGCCTCAGAACCTTCCTCCCTCAGCCCTGAGGCTTGCCCAACCCCTACCCCAGGCCCCGTCCCTGCCTATTTTTTTTTCCAATTTTTTTTTAAAGTTTATTTATTTTCAGCCAGAGACAGAGAGGGCGCAAGCAGGGGAGGGGCCGACAGAGAGGGAGAGAGAGAGAGAAGAGAGAGAATCCCAAGCAGGCTCCACACTGTCAGTGAAGAGCCGGACACAGGGCTTGAACTCCTGAACCCTGAGATCATGACTTGAGGCTAAATCAAGAGTCAACGCTTTAACCAGCCAACCAACCAACCAAACAAGGGACTGACCCACCCAGGCGCCCCTGCCTCTTTCTTTCTTTCTTTTTTTTTTTCTTTCCCATTTCTTTTGTAAACCTTATTACTCTCCACGTAGGTATTGAACTTCCTCCCCACCCCTACCTGGCAAATGTGAGGTCCCTGAGGGCTGTGGCACTGGGCACACAGCTAACGCTCAACAAATATTTGTGGCACATTCCCTGTGACCCCTGCTCAACCCTCCCACACATTCCTTGGCCCATATCCCCCACCCCCACCCCGCTCCCAACCAAGGTCACCTAGCACGCATCAGCGTAGCCGTATCAAGGACCAGCTGGAACCTTATTGGCCTCCCTTTGGACACCTGCCCAGGAGAGCCTGGCTGTGCAGCTACGCTCTGGCCTGACTCCCATTTCCCCTAAATGTTGGGGCTCCTGGGTCTGCTCTCCGAGCTCTGCCAGGGGAGCCCCCACTTTGCTGGTTTCCCGTTTACATTGGAACTGCCTTCTGGAGCTCCTGACCTGCCCCCTTTGGGCATCTCCGTCTGTCTGTCTCCAGTGCAAAACCCCCTCCATCGTCGCCAAGAATCTGCCTCTCTTCCTCATTTCCAGCCTCAGACATGGGGTCCCCTCCTACCCAGCTTCTCAAGCCAGAGACCTGAGGGCCTTCCAGAGCCTCCTCCCTCTCCCAAAGTTCCTCATCCGATCTGTCACTAAGCCTGGCCATTGCGCTTTCTAAGGACCTCTTTAATCCATACGATTCTCTCCACCTCATTCATTCGCTCAACAAACATTCACTGGGCCCCTGGTATGTGCCAGGTCCTGTGGTAGGTGCCGGGGATACCACAGGAAACGCGATGGGGAGAGATTTGTGCCCTCGTGGAGCCCAAATTCTGGGGGGAGGTAACAGTAAACACATAAAAGTGCCTAATGGAATGTGCTAGAATGTGATCAGGGATAAGGAACAAGAAGTAAAGCAAGATGAGGAGAATGAGACTATTGGGGTGGGTGCGGTTGCAAAAAGGGTGTTCAGGCAGGAGTTGTGGGGAGGTCTTGGAGAAGTCTGGGCCAGGCAGAAGGAACAGCATATGCAAATGCCCCGAGGCAGGACAGACCTGCCTGTTCCACTCAACAAGGCCACTGTGGCCGGAAGTGAGGTCAGAGGAGGAAGAGGGGCCAGACCATGTTAGGGGCCTTGAAGGCCACCTCTTTTTACTTGCACAAATGTTGCTGTCTCCTTTTTTTTTTCTTAATTTTTTAAAATGTTTATTTATTTTTGAGAGAGAGAGAGAGACAGAGTACGAGCAAGGGAGGGGCACAGAGAGACAGAGATGCAGAATCCGAAGCAGGCTCCAGGCTCTGAGCTGTCAGCACAGAGCCTAAGCTCAAACACATGAACCGTGAGATCATGACCTGAGCCACAGTTAGACGCATAACCGACTGAGCCACCCGGGTATCTTGCCACTGTCTCCTAATTCCTGTTTTCCTACCCGCCACACTTTGTTTTCTGACTTGATCTGCATGCAAGAGCCAGAGTGATCTTTAAAAAACAATTTTTACGGGTGCCTGGGTGGCTCAGTCAGTTAAGCATCTGACTTCGGCTCAGCTCACGATCCCACGGTCTGTGAGTCCAAACCCTGCACCAGGCTCTGTGCTGTGAGCACAGAGCCTGTTTCAGATTCTCTGTCACCCTCTCTCTCTGACCCTTCCCTGGTGGTTTCTCTCCAGATAAGTACATAAACTTAAAAAGATAATAAAAATAAAAACTAAAATAGTAAAAGTAATCTCAACACCCAATGTGGGACTCAAATTGACGACCCTGGGGTCAAGTTGGAAGCTCTACCGACTGAGCCGGCCAGGTGCCCCCAGAGTGATCTCTGAACCTGAACGATCTGTTAGTATTAACGCCATCACATCACTTTCTTGCTCAAATACCTCCCATGGCTCCCTACTGATCCTGAGATAAAGACCAGACATCTCAGCATGGCCCTCAGGCCCCCTGTGATCTGCTCCCCGACAACCCCTTCCTCCACTCAGCCCCTCGACGGCACCAGGCTCTCTCCCTGTCCGGCCTCTCCCTGCCCGCTGCTCCCAACCTGGAGGGCCAACCCCCCCACCCCCCATTTAACACTGCTTGTCTTTCACTTCCTCCAGGAAGCCCACCCTGACCCAGAAGGAGCCAGGCTCCCTGTCACACACCTCCCAGAACCCAGACGTGTCTCCTTCCTAGCACGAAACACTCACCCATAGAAACTCATCTGTGCATTTAGGCACGGACGCCGGACTACTCGGGACTGTAAACTCCACAAGGGCAAAGACCACGTGGTGCGTCCCCAGCACCCACAACGCTGCCCGACACCTCCCGAATGCTCAGGATTTGGTGAATAAATAGATGAATGAGCGGAAGTCAGATGCTTAACCAGCTGAGCCACCCGGGAGCCCCTATACTACTCTATTTTTTTTTTTTTTTAATTTGAGAGAGAGAGAGAGAGAGTGAGCGGGTAGAGGGAGGGAGAGAGAAAGACAGAGAGAGAATCTTAAGCAGGATCCGTGCTCAGCACAGAGCTCAACGCAAGGCTCGACCCCACGACCCTGGGCTCATGACCTGAGCCGAAATCAAGAGTCGGATGCTCGACCGACTGAGCCGCCCAGGCGCCTGGAGAATGTTCTTGTTTTTAGGAAATACACCCCAAAATACTGAGGGGTAAATGGACATCATGCTTGCAATTTACCCTCAAGGAGAGGTAGGAAAATAAAGCAAACAGGATAAAATATTGACAATCGGGAGTCTGGGTGTACTGACAATATTTTGTAAGTCTTAAATTATGTCAACAAAAATCAGTAAACATTCTAATCCGTTGGTAGAGTTTATGAAGTTCCCACTGATGAAATTATATGATGTCTGGGTAGGGGACGGCAGGGGCAATGGATAGAACAGTTTAATAAAATGTTTCTAATTGCCAAGCTGGCAGTGGAGATGGAGAGGACTGTCTTTCGTTCTTGAAACACATCCCAGTGGTTTCTGCCCCAGGGCCTTTGCACACTCTTTCCTTTGTGAATAAAACACCCTGTGCCCTACTTCTCCGCTTCCTTCCCTCCCACTCAGGGCTTAGCTCAACCCTCGCCTTTTCCCTTCTGCCAGGCTTCATTTGCCCAACATGTTTCTCAGTGACCTCAACCTGAGTGAGATACAGTGGCCACAGGAAACAGAACGGGGTGATGTTCGCGATAAGCAATAAAAATGTGCAGGCGGTAAACTCGGTGCCAGGCATGTTCTAAGGGCTCCGGGTTATTCAATTTACTCTCGCTTGGTTCGCAGAACAGCCCCGCGAATCGTGTACCACGATGAGCCTCATTTTGCAGGTGAGAAACCTGGGGCACAGAGAGACGCTACAGGTAGGAAGTGTCGGGGAACTTCGGCAGGCGGGCCTCAGATCTGGGCCGCTGACTCCCCCATGAGGATTCTGTACCAGCCGCTCACGGGTAACAGAGTCAGAGCGCTCAGGAGGGGGAGGTGGGGACTGGGGTACCACGGAGAGCCGCGCCCCATGTAGCACACTGTCGCTCTTCCCCCCGGGGGTCCCGTGTGCCACCTTGGGCCGCGGGCCTAGTTCGTTCCAGAAACAGGCTTGTGATCCAAGGCACCTGAATACTAAAGGGGGGTTTCGAGCACCAGCGGCTCAGTCGTCATCACGTGATCGTGCTCCGCGTCACGTGCGACCCCGTAATGCAAGACGTCGTTCGTTTATCAAGTTAAAATTTATTGGAAACGTTTGCTCGTCTTCCAAACAAACAAACAAATAAACACTCGCGGGACGAGTCACTTGCAACCCAAGGTTTCGCTGTATATACACGATGCCCTTTACGGGCTGATGTTTATGTGTGTCTAATTGTCCGGGGGTGGCAATCTCAGTGGCAAACAGAAGTTAGGCACAGGAACGAGGGTTCACGGGTGAAGCAAGGACGCCCAGCAGCCTGGAACCACTTCGCCTGGATCTCAAGTGAGACCTGGAGGTCGGCGCCCGAGTTTCCCCACACCCGTGACCCCTGGCCCACTCCTGGGCTTCCTCCCCTCTCTGTCTACACTGGCTTTTCCGACCTACTCCAGCCTCCAGGCCTCCACTCTCACCCCAGGCCCGAGAATCCCACTCAGACATCGGGTGGGCACCCCCCCGCCCCACGCAAAAGGTCCCCCCCCCACCCGCTCCTCCCCAGGCTTCCAGGTCACAGTGGATGACAGCTCAGTCCTACCAATTGGTGGGGGCAGGGGTGGGGGAAAAAAACCCAAACCCCACGCCTTTCGGTCTGAAGCTCTCCCGCACATCTGGTCTGCGAGGAAATCCTGACATTCCAGCTTCGAAAGGGATCCAGAAGCAGACCAGTTCTCATCAAATCCACGGCCACAAGCCTGGTGGGATTCGAATCACCGGCCTGGACCATCCGGTCAACCCCTTGGCTGGGCCCAAGGCCTCCGCCCTCGCCCCTGCCTGTTCCTCATGCGGCCACCAGAGGGCGCCGGTTCCGCTTACGGAGCTCACTTCGTTGCCTTCTGGCTCAAGTGTCAAAGTCAAGTCCTCACCCAGCCTGACAAGGTTCGATATGATCTAGGCCCTTTTGCCCGCGTTCTGCCCTCACCTCCCGCCCTCTCCCCCTTGCTCACCCTGTTTCAGTCACACTGGCCTCCACACTGCTCTTCCTATACCCTGATCAGCGCCACCCCAGGGCCTTGGCACTGGCTTTTCCTCTGCTGGATTGCTCTGCCCCGCACACATTCTTGAAGTCTGGCTTAAATGTCACTTCTCAAAGAAGTCTTCTGACCACTCCACCCTGTCTAAAAGAGTACACACATACCCGAAAAAACAAAACAAGGGGCACCTGCATGGCTCAGTCGGTTAAGCGTCCGACGTCGGCTCAGCTCATGATCTCACGGCTTGGGAGTTCGAGCCCCGCGGAGGGCTCTGTGCCGACAGCCTGGAACCTGCTTCGGATTCTGTGTCTCCCCCTCTCTCTGCCCCTCCCACGCTCATGTTCTGTCTCTCTCTGTCTCTCAATAATAAATAAAATTTATTTTATTATTTATATTATTTATATTTATATTATTTATTTATATATAAATTTATATTATTTAATTTAATTTAATTTAATTTAAATATAAATTTAAATTATTTATATTTATTATTATAATATTAAAATTTTTTTTAATATTAAAAAAAAAAAAAACCCAAGAACAGCAACAACAACAACAACACCTCATCTGGTAAATATACAGACTAAATTACTTACAGGTGAAACATGTCTGAGATTTGCTTTACAATACTCCGGCAATAAACAAACAAACAAACATACAAATAAATAAATAAATAAAAGAGGGAAAAAAAGTGAGGGGTCCACAAGAACGACAGAATGGTGATGACTGGTGCTGGGTGACGGGCACATGGAATTCGGTGCACAATCTCTCTGCTTTTGTGCATGGTTGCAAAGCGGCATAATACAAAGTTATATAAAACAGCATTTACACTTGCCAATCATCTCTCTTGCACAGCACGTATCCCTCCCTGACATTATATTCTATTTACCCGCTTACGGCCTGTCTCCCCCCTACAGTGTCAGCTCCCCAGGCGCAGGGATGTTTGTCCCCTGCTGCATGCACAACTGTTAGTACACCTATTGGTGCTAAATAAATGTTCATTGAATGAACCAAAAAGGGTTACGGGGCGGGGGGGGGGGGGGAACACCTGGGTGGCTCAGTCGATTCAGAAAAGAGTCTGACCCTTGATTTCAGCTCAGGTCATGATCTCACGGTTTGTGAGATCCGAGCCTCGCCTTGGGCTCTGTGCTGGGCAAGGAGCCTGCTTGGGATTCTGTCTCTCTCTCAATCTCTCTCTCTCTCTCTCTCTCTCTCTCTGCCCCTCCCCCGCTCATGCTTTCTCTCTTCCTCAAAATAAATAAGTAAACTTAAAAAAATAAGTTGTTGGGGCACCTGGGTGGCTCAGTCGGTTAAGCGTCCGACTTCAGCTCAGGTCACGATCTCGCGGTCCGTGAGTTCGAGCCCCGCGTCGGGCTCTGGGCTGATGGCTCAGAGCCTGGAGCCTGCTTCCGATTCTGTGTCTCCCTCTCTCTCTGCCCCTCCCCCATTCATGCTCTGTCTCTCTGTGTCTCAAAAATAAATAAAACATTAAAAAAAATTTTTTTTTTAAATAAGCTGTTGCCCAGGATGAATACGTACATGTGGGTGCCATGTAAGTCAGGGTGGCCGGGAAGGACAGGAGGTTCTGAAGAGGTGGGGTTTGAACTGAGATGGAAAGCAGGAGGCCACTATGGGAAGATTCAGAAGGCAGGACGGTAGACAGAAAAGCTCTTTGTGACCCATTGCTCTCCATAGGGTGACAGAGCTCTAACCGCCTATCACAGACTCCCCGTCTCAACCCCTTCCCCCATGTTCCTAACATCCCTCAAGGCTATCCGCACACCACTTTGGAAGGTTCTGGAAGGTCCTTGGGGCGCCTGGCTGGCTCAGTCAGTTAAACGTCCGACTCTTGGTTTCGGCTCAGGTCACGATCTCACGGTTCGTGAGTTCGAGCCCCGCATCGGGCTCTGTGCCGACAGTGCGGAGCCTGCTTCGGATTCTCTCCCTCCCTCTCTCTCTGTCCCTCCCCTACTTGCTCTCTTTCTCTCGCTCTCAAAATAAATAAATTAAAAATAAATAAATAAAAATGAAAATTTAAAAGGAAGGTTCTGGAAGGTCCTCAAGGACACCGGGCTGCGTAGCCACGCGGTCAGTTCTAACAGGGGTTTGCACCCACCTATTTTCTACAAAGAACCGAGTCCTTTTGGAGTCAGATCAAACCGAGGCAGAGGAAACGCTCTGCTCTGAGGGAAAGTGGGTCTGACAATCTCATCGTCAGGAAGCCACCCGGGCCTGCAGCCCTCACCTTGGTCAGGGTGTACATCCCCAGCAGGTTCACCTCTAGCAGCTGCCGGAAGCCCTGGGCAGAGGTCTCCTCGGGCCACTGTGGAGGCGGATCTAAGGGTGGGGGTGGGAGACAGAGAGACAGAGAGAATGAGGGAGTGACACAGAAACCAGGGAAGGGAAATAGGGGTATGGGAGGGAGGGGTCACAGGGTGGCAGCGTGGCAGACAAGAGGGTCAGGGATCTTGAAAAGGAACGAAGGTTGCATAACAATTCATCAAAAAGCAGTCTCAGGCCAGCAGACGCAGGCTCCAATATGAGCCCTGCCACTTCCTGGCTGTGTGACTTTCGGCCAGTCACTCTGCCTCTCTGTGCCTCGGTCTCGTCACCTACAGAACAAGGATAACATGTAGCTCTTGGGCTTAGAAATTTCACGAGTTTGGGGGCGCCTGGGTGGCTCAGTTGGTTAAGCGACCAACTCTCGATTTCGGCTCAGGTCACGATCCCACGGTTCATGAGTTCAAGCCCCTTGTTGGGCTCTGTGCTGCCAGCACGGAGCCCGCTTGAGATTCTCTCTCTCTCCCTCTCTCTTCCCCTCCCCCGCTGGTTCTCACTTTCAAAATAAATAAAATCTTAAATTAAAACGTGTCCTGAGTCAGTATTTGTGCCCGACGCTTCGCACCAAAATGTAGTTGTTAAATAAATAGGAGGAATTGGTGGGGGGAGGGGTAGTGGTTAGAGGGACAGAAAAATCAATGTTCAGAAGACAAGGAGTTAGAGAGATAGGGGAGTGGGAACAGGGGGGCAAGACAGGCAGTGGGAGGAACGCGCCCTGAATGCTCCAAAGGCTTTAGGAGACAGGGGGATGAAGGCACAGAGGGGAAGAAAACCCAGGATGGCGGGTAGAAAACTCAATATGGCGGGTGGAAAGCCGAAGGACTCTTGGGTTGTCTTCCCCAGGGGCCTAGGGCTTGTGGCTTTGCTTCCTTCAGGGATCTGCTCAAACATCTTCAGAGAATCCACACGGGATCCTGTTTAACACAGCCCCTGCCATTCTCTAGGCCCTTGATTGGTTTTGTTTTGTTTTGTTTTGTTTTGTTTTTTTTGCTTTGCTTTGCTTTGTTTTTAAAGTAAGCTCTACTCCGAACATGGGGCTTGAGCTCACGACCCAGAGATCACGTGCTCTACCTACTGAGCCGTCCAGGCGCCCCAATTGCTTCATAGCCTGTATCACCACTAACCGTGCTAGCATAGACAGTCGGTTCTCATTATGGGAGGCAGTCGCGGTCTATAAAATTCCAGCGAATACCCAATCAGCGAATACCGATCCATTGCTCTTAAGGGAAAGAGTCACGTGCTATATAATACTATGTAAACGTTATGGACTAAATGTATCCCCCGCCCCAAATTCGTGTGTTGAAACCCTAACCTACGGTGTGGTGGCATTTGGAGGTGAAGTCTAGGGGAGGTGATTTTAAGCCTTGAGGATGGACCCCTCATGAAGGGGATTCGCGCTCTTAGAAAAGAGAGCCCAGGGGCGCCTGGGTGGCTCAGTCCGTTGAGTGGCTGACTTCGGCTCAGGTCACGATCTCACAGCTCCTGAGTTCGAGCCCCGCATCAGGCTCTGTGCTGACAGCTTGGAGCCTGGAGCCTGCTTCGGATTCCGTGTCTCCCTCCCTCTGTCCCTCGCCTGCCCCCCTGCTCACACTCTGTCTCTCTCTCTCTCTCAAAAGTAAATAAATATTAGGGAGAAAAAAAAAAAGCGCTAAGTGATTGACCTGAGGCTGCCTGGCACACAGGGGCCAAAACTGGGGTTCTAAGCCAGCCAGCTCTGTGCGCTGCACCCGTGTCTGTCCCCTGGGCATCTCTCTGTTTGAGATGGGAAACCAGAGGGCACAGGTCTTCCTTGTTTGGCTTCAACTGGGTACACGCACTACAGGCAATTTGAGTTTTTGCCATTTCCACGAACACCTAGAAGGTTCCTGGGGTGGCACAGAAGCTCTTCTTGTGGCTTGGTGAGTTCACAGACACGAAGTCCACAAACAAGGAGGATTCACCGTGTCTTTTCTGGTCGGTTTTCTTACTTTAGAAGGTAAACCCCACGAGGGCTAGAATGTTTTGTCTCTTTTGTTCACTGCTAACTCCCCAGTCCCTAGGAAAGAACCTGGGACATAGGAGGCACTCGGTAAGTATCTCTTGACTGCACAAAGGGCACAGAGAGAGAGGATGAACTGGTTATCTGACATCTTGATCCTTATAATATAGGGCGGAAAATGTGGCCCAGAGAGGGTAAACCACTTGCTTAAAGTTGTTCAGCCAGGCAAGGCATGGGGGGAGGGAGGGGGAGGAAGGGGCCAGGGGGGGAGGCGTCTCTCTTATCATGGCCTTGCTGTGTGCCCTCAGTGTCATCAGTTTACCTCTCTGAGCCTTGGTTTGCCAACATGAGGGATCCTTATGAAAGGTAGTTATTAAGCCCATGGCATTTTACCTTAAAAGCCACCACACTGAGACCTAAAAACGACACGCATGAGTGTGTCTTTACAGTCATCAGCGGAGGGAAGGGCTGACGATGACGTCAGGCTACAAGACGGAAGCTGTTTGCCCCAGATGGTTCTGGTAATTACGAGGCTGGGTGGTTTACCTGACTCCCAACAGCGCTACGATGGTGATGATCATTATCGGCATTCCCATTCTAGAAATCTAGGAACTGAGGCTTGAAGAGGTGAGGGCACAGGGCTGGGGGCACACGGCAGGGAGAGAACGGAGCCGGGATGACAACTCCAGGCATCGAGGATTCCAGAGCGACACCACCCCATCCAAGTGGACGGAGAGGGGATGGGGAAGACAAAGGGGAAACTGAGGCACGGGAGGAAGGGACGGGAAGCCAGGGAGCGGGCTGACACCAGCGGAGAATGGCCTTGGGCCTCACAACTCACGGTAGCCAGCGTTGTTGACCACACAATCCAGGCGGCCAAATCGGCGGATGGTCTCAGAAATGAGGACCTGAGGACAAAGACGTCTTGTGAGGGAGCAGCACTGGCACCCAGGCTTGACAAGCCCGGACTCCCAAAGGCAAGGTGGGGAGGGGGAAGCTGGAGTCACAGCCGAGGGGACAGGAAGTGGGGGACTCCCCCACGTCACTAAAGATGACAGGAGAAGAGGAGACAGGAAGCCAGGGATGCCAGGGAGCAGAGGGCTGGGTCTATTCACACTGTCGTCCATGACTCCAGAGACCCGGGGGAGGGGTGTTGGGACGGGGGTGGGGGTTGGCGGTGGGGACATCCGAGAGACACTGACTAAAGGGAAGGGATAGAGGGGCTCCTGGGCGGCTCAGGCGGTTACGCGTCTGACTCTCATGGCTCAGGTCACGATCTCTCCGTTCTCGGGTTCGAGCCCCACGTCAGTGCAGAGCCTGCTTGGGATCCTCCCTCCTTCTCTCTCTGCCCCTCCCGTGCCCGTGCTCTCGCCCTCTCTCAAAATAAGTAAGTCGACTTAAAAACCGCAGAGGCAGAAGGGAAAAACTCTCACAGCTGGAGATCCACCGGGAGGGATGTTTTTGTTCTGATCAGGATGTTTTGTTCTGACTGGTGTGACGGGAGCCTTGAAGAAGGAAGATACAAAGGAGAACCTTCCCAGGAGACCCAGAACATGGCCAGCAGAATCAGGGAAAGCCTTGATAGGAGGCTGAGCCAAACCTTTGTGACCAGGCAGGGACAAGAACAGCTCACCCTCATATCTTCCTCCTGAGTCACATCACATCGAAGAAAGAGAGTTCCAGCAAGCTCTTGCTCCAGGGCCCGGCCCCCAGACTCTGCAGGGAGAGAAAGGCTGGGGTCCTGACTCCTGGGTCTGAGGGAGGAGGGGCCGGGGGACAGGACTCCTGGGTCTGAGGGAGGAGGGGCTGGGGGCCTGGACTCCTGGGTCTGAGGGAGGAGGGGCCGGGGGTCAGGACTTCAGGGTCTGAGGGAGGAGGAGGCTGGGGGCAGGACTCCTGGGTCTGCGGGAGGAGGGGCTGGGGGGTGAGGACTCCTGGGTCTGAGGGAGGAGGGGCTGGGGGCTGGACTTCTGGGTCTGAGGGAGGAGGGGCTGGGGGTCAGGACTCCTGGGTCTGAGGGAGGAGGAGGCTGGGGGCTGGACTCCTGGGTCTGAGGGAGGAGGGGCTGGGGGCCTGGACTCCTGGGTCTGAGGGAGGAGGGGCTGGGGGTCAGGACTTCAGGGTCTGAGGGAGGAGGGGGCTGGGGACAGGACTCCTGGGTCTGCGGGAGGAGGGGCTGGGGGTCAGGACTCCTGGGTCTGAGGGAGGAGGGGCTGGGGGCCTGGACTCCTGGGTCTGAGGGAGGAGGGTCTGGGGGCAGGACTCCTGGGTCTGAGGGAGGAGGGGCCGGGGGTCAGGACTCCTGGGTCTGAGGGAGGAGGGGCCGGGGGTCAGGACTCCTGGGTCTGAGGGAGGAGGGGGCTGGGAGCAGGACTCCTGAGTCTGAGGGAGGAGGGGCTGGGGCTGGACTCCTGGGTCTGAGGGAGGAGGAGGCTGGGGGCTGGACTCCTGGGTCTGCGGGAGGAGGGGCTGGGGGGTGAGGACTCCTGGGTCTGAGGGAGGAGGGGCTGGGGGCTGGACTTCTGGGTCTGAGGGAGGAGGGGCTGGGGGTCAGGACTCCTGGGTCTGAGGGAGGAGGGGCCGGGGGACAGGACTCCTGGGTCTGAGGGAGGAGGGGCTGGGGGCCTGGACTCCTGGGTCTGAGGGAGGAGGGGCTGGGGGCAGGACTTCAGGGTCTGAGGGAGGAGGGGGCTGGGGCAGGACTCCTGGGTCTGAGGGAGGAGGGGCTGGGGGGTGAGGACTCCTGGGTCTGAGGGAGGAGGGGCCGGGGGTCAGGACTCCTGGGTCTGAGGGAGGAGGGGCTGGGGGCTGGACTCCTGGGTCTGAGGGAGGAGGGGCTGGGGCCTGGACTCTGGGTCTGAGGGAGGAGGGGCTGGGGTCAGGACTCCTGGGTCTGAGGGAGGAGGGGCTGGGGGTCTGGACGCCTGGGTCTGAGGGAGGAGGGGCTGGGGGCCTGGACTCCTGGGTCTGAGGGAGGAGGGGCTGGGGGTCAGGACTCCTGGGTCTGAGGGAGGAGGGGCTGGGGGCTGGACTCTGGGTCTGAGGGAGGAGGGGCTGGGGGTCAGGACTCCTGGGTCTGAGGGAGGAGGGGCTGGGGGCTGGACTCCTGGGTCTGAGGGAGGAGGGGCTGGGGGCAGGACTCCTGGGTCTGAGGGAGGAGGGGCCGGGGGTCAGGACTCTCGGTCTGAGGGAGGAGGGGCTGGGGGTCAGGACTCCTGGGTCTGAGGGAGGAGGGGCTGGGGTCAGGACTTCAGGGTCTGAGGGAGGAGGGGCTGGGGGTCAGGACTCCTGGGTCTGAGGGAGGAGGGGCTGGGGGTCAGGACTCCTGGGTCTGAGGGAGGAGGGGCTGGGGGCCTGGACTCTTGGGTCTGAGGGAGGAGGGGCTGGGGTCAGGACTTCAGGGTCTGAGGGAGGAGGGGCTGGGGGCCTGGACTCCTGGGTCTGAGGGAGGAGGGTCTGGGGGCAGGACTCCTGGGTCTGAGGGAGGAGGGGCCGGGGGTGAGGACTTCAGGGTCTGAGGGAGGAGGGGCCGGGGGTGAGGACTCCTGGGTCTGAGGGAGGAGGGGCTGGGGGTGAGGACTCCTGGGTCTGAGGGAGGAGGGGCTGGGGGCTGGACTTCTGGGTCTGAGGGAGGAGGGGCTGGGGGTCAGGACTCCTGGGTCTGAGGGAGGAGGGGCTGGGGGCCTGGACTCCTGGGTCTGAGGGAGGAGGGGCCGGGGGTCAGGACTTCAGGGTCTGAGGGAGGAGGGGCTGGGGGCCTGGACTCCTGGGTCTGAGGGAGGAGGGGTTGGGGGCAGGACTCCTGGGTCTGAGGGAGGAGGGGGCTGGGGCAGGACTCCTGGGTCTGAGGGAGGAGGGGCTGGGGGGTGAGGACTCCTGGGTCTGAGGGAGGAGGGGCCGGGGGTCAGGACTCCTGGGTCTGAGGGAGGAGGGGCTGGGGGCCTGGACTCCTGGGTCTGAGGGTGGAGGGGCTGGGGCCTGGACTCTGGGTCTGAGGGAGGAGGGGCTGGGGCTGGACTCCTGGGTCTGAGGGAGGAGGGGCTGGGGGTCAAGACTCCTGGGTCTGAGGGAGGAGGGGCTGGGGGCCTGGACTCCTGGGTCTGAGGGAGGAGGGGCTGGGGGTCAAGACTCCTGGGTCTGAGGGAGGAGGGGCTGGGGCCTGGACTCTGGGTCTGAGGGAGGAGGGGCTGGGGGTCAGGACTCCTGGGTCTGAGGGAGGAGGGGCTGGGGCCTGGACTCCTGGGTCTGAGGGAGGAGGGTCTGGGGGCAGGACTCCTGGGTCTGAGGGAGGAGGGGCCGGGGGTCAGGACTTCAGTCTGAGGGAGGAGGGGCCGGGGGTCAGGACTCCTGGGTCTGAGGGAGGAGGGGCCAGGGGTCAGGACTTCAGGGTCTGAGGGAGGAGGGGCCGGGGAACAGGACTCCTGGGTCTGAGGGAGGAGGGGCTGGGGGTCAAGACTCCTGGGTCGGAGGGAGGAGGGGCTGGGGGCCTGGACTCTTGGGTCTGAGGGAGGAGGGGCTGGGGGTCAGGACTTCAGGGTCTGAGGGAGGAGGGGCTGGGGGCCTGGACTCCTGGGTCTGAGGGAGGAGGGTCTGGGGGCAGGACTCCTGGGTCTGAGGGAGGAGGGGCCGGGGGTGAGGACTTCAGGGTCTGAGGGAGGAGGGGCCGGGGGTGAGGACTCCTGGGTCTGAGGGAGGAGGGGCTGGGGGGTGAGGACTCCTGGGTCTGAGGGAGGAGGGGCTGGGGGCTGGACTTCTGGGTCTGAGGGAGGAGGGGCTGGGGTCAGGACTCCTGGGTCTGAGGGAGGAGGGGCCGGGGGACAGGACTCCTGGGTCTGAGGGAGGAGGGGCTGGGGGCCTGGACTCCTGGGTCTGAGGGAGGAGGGGCCGGGGGTCAGGACTTCAGGGTCTGAGGGAGGAGGAGGCTGGGGCTGGACTCCTGGGTCTGCGGGAGGAGGGGCTGGGGGTGAGGACTCCTGGGTCTGAGGGAGGAGGGGCTGGGGGCTGGACTTCTGGGTCTGAGGGAGGAGGGGCTGGGGGTCAGGACTCCTGGGTCTGAGGGAGGAGGGGCCGGGGGACAGGACTCCTGGGTCTGAGGGAGGAGGGGCTGGGGGCCTGGACTCCTGGGTCTGAGGGAGGAGGGGCTGGGGGTCAGGACTTCAGGGTCTGAGGGAGGAGGGGCTGGGGGCCTGGACTCCTGGGTCTGAGGGAGGAGGGTCTGGGGGCAGGACTCCTGGGTCTGAGGGAGGAGGGGCCGGGGGTCAGGACTTCAGGGTCTGAGGGAGGAGGGGCCGGGGGTCAGGACTCCTGGGTCTGAGGGAGGAGGGGGCTGGGAGCAGGACTCCTGAGTCTGAGGGAGGAGGGGCTGGGGCTGGACTCCTGGGTCTGAGGGAGGAGGAGGCTGGGGGCTGGACTCCTGGGTCTGCGGGAGGAGGGGCTGGAGGGTGAGGACTCCTGGGTCTGAGGGAGGAGGGGCTGGGGGCTGGACTTCTGGGTCTGAGGGAGGAGGGGCTGGGGGTCAGGACTCCTGGGTCTGAGGGAGGAGGGGCCGGGGGACAGGACTCCTCGGTCTGAGGGAGGAGGGGCTGGGGGCCTGGACTCCTGGGTCTGAGGGAGGAGGGGCTGGGGGTCAGGACTTCAGGGTCTGAGGGAGGAGGGGGCTGGGGGTCAGGACTCCTGGGTCTGCGGGAGGAGGAGCTGGGGGTCTGGACTCCTGGGTCTTAGGGAGGAGGGGCTGGGGGCCTAGACTCCTGGGTCTGAGGGAGGAGGTGAGGACTGAGGGAAGCTCACTCACCATCTTTGTCACAGATGACCACTTGAGCCCCGCTTTGCACTGAGAATAGGAGAACAGGTTACTCCAGCACGGACCTGGCAAAGGACTCTGCTGCCCCCTGGTGGCCACTTGGAGTGGGGGGCCTATCCTATCTTCCCAACGGTTCCCCCTCGTGACCCCAAAGTCTCATGACGATCCTCTAGAGCAAAGGGCAGAAGACTTGACCCATATTCTCCCTGGCCACTCCAGGTGCCTGCTGGGGTTCCTGAGCCCCCAACCCTGGGTTCCAGAATAAACCCCAAACCTGCAAGCGACCTTCCCCACCCACCGACTTCGTAGTTACAGTCATTGAGACCCAGAGAAGGGGACTAACCAGTTTTGGAGACCTTCCAAAAGCTCAGGCCCCAGGCTAACACTGCCTACTCCTTCATTAGCATTGCAAAATGAGTTTTTATAGGATCCAAATCTCCACTCCAGTACTGAAGGTCCCCACCCCCACTCGTTCCCAGGGTCTCTCCTCTCCCAGATTCCAGTGTTCCCGCAGTCAGACCCCCTACTCACCGAAGGCTCTCACGATCCCGGCTCCGATGCCGCGCCCGCCCCCTGTCACGACCACCACCTTCCCGGCATAGCGCGTTCCCGTGGCCATTCTGCTTCTGTCCCTCTCTCCCTGTCACTCGCTAGGTGCCTCTTTCCACCTCCAGAGTCAGGGTTGAGGCCGTGGAGTCAGCCCATAAATAGGGGTTGGATCCTGGAAGCCCGGCCCTGGGGGGGCGTTGCCAGGAAGGGCAGAAGCCTGGAAGTTTGGCCCCAGACCCCTCCTCCCTCAGACCCAGAAAGTCAGGCTGCAGCTGCCTCCTTTTCTAGACCAACAGGTTCGAGGCCCCTGCTCTCTTCACTCCTCGGGACGCTGGAGTCCACGACTCCAGCTCTGCCTCTAAGAGACCCCAGTGTCACAACCCCAAACAGACAGAGAGAAAGCTATTGACTAAAAGTTCAAAGTTTTAATCCGCATTTGGACAAGTATTGGGAAAAATCAAACTTTGGCGATATACACTCCTCCTCTGGCCACCAAGGAGACCAGACCACGCCCCCACTGCGCCCTGAGTGGCTCCAGATCTCCGGGCGGTACCTCGAGGCCACGCCCTCACGTTCCGATTGGCTGCGGCGCTCGCGTGGGGCAGGTCAGAAGCTGGACTGCAGCAGAGTGACCCGCAGAGGCCACGCCCCCTCTTCTTGGGTCAGGGCGGGAGGGGCGGTCCCCGATTCCCACGTGGGCTCCCAAGAGGCGGGGCCTGCGCCACGCCCACTACCCCGGTGGGAGCACCCAGCCGAGCTGGAATTACTGGAATTAGCCACTGGAGACCTCGGGGGTGAGGTCACCTGGGGGGTGGGATCTGACAGAGGCGGTGGCGCGGGGGGAAGAGGGTCTCCTCGAGAGTCCAAATGTCCACCTGCACAGCACGATTGGGGGGATGAGAATGGCAAACTTTGGGACACAGGAGTCCAGACCACCAGGCCTTTCCTCTCAGACCCAGGAGTCCAGTCCCCACCCTCTCCTCCCTCAGACCCACAGGTCTGGCCCCAACCCCCTCCTCCCCCAGACCCAGGAGTCCTGAAACCCTGTCCCCTCCTTCCTGGGATCTGGAACTTCGGAGCCCTCAAGGGCACTTTCCTCATCAAGACAAAGGATTTCCAGCAGCTCTCAGACCCCTCCCGACCTGCACCAAGGATTCCAGGCTCTGTCTGGCTCCCTCTTCCCTAAAACCCAGGAGTCCAAGATCCCCAGCCCCTCCTCACCTGTCATCATTCTGTGCCACTGCGACGCCTCAGTGGCCAGAGCTTGAGAGAGGCTGAGGACTCTCTCCCGGTGACCTTCGGATGTTGGCAAATAAGGGGTGGTGGTCCTCGGACTAGAAAAAAAGAGATATGGGGGGGGCGTCTACAATTAGCCAGTACCACAGGGCCATGCATGTCCTCCCAGGAGTTGTAGTCCCTAGCACATGTCTCTAAAGGACTTTAAACAGAGCTTGCATTATGGGATTCATAGTCTATTCCTTGTTAAATTTCACCCGCTTTCCTAACAAAGAAAAGGAGTTTCATATCAATCCAGTTCTGCAGTTTGGGAAACTCCAGTTCTCACTGCGGATCCTGGCCTTTCTGGTGGCCCAGGAATTCAAGCATCTCTAGAAGCTTCTGCAGTCTGTATGTCTTAGTACTCAAGAGACAGCAAGCAGCCTTTGGCAAATTGATTTTCTGCTTCCTGCCTCACTTTCCACTTCCTTACCTGCTCCAGGATCCAGAGCTTCTGAGCCATTTGGGGGCTCCTGAGTGTCCCTGGACAGGCTGCAAAGGAATCGGGGCATTAAAATTCCTCACCTGGAAGTCCTCATGGTCTGATTTTGAGGGTGAAATGAAGGGGGCTCAGAGAGGGAATGAAATTGCCCCGGAGACACTGACAATGTTTAACTTTACATGCATTCCTGGAAAACAGCAAGGGTTAAGAAAGTACCCCCCCCCCCGCCCCCAGCCATTTGCATTCGGGGAAATGGCTTACTGCAAAGCACCCTTCTCCATATGACCTACATAAGACTGACAAATGACCACCCTCTTGTTCACCTATGACAAGACAAGGCCAGAAACAGACCCTCCAAATTCACAATTTACGCCTCATAATGGAGTAGCTGAGCTGTTGGTCCCCTCTAACCCCCTCTAACACCCCTGAGCTGTTGGTGTCTGGCTGAGACACCTTCTGATTACAAAAACAATCCCAGCTGCAAAATGACCCACCTAGGACTTGTCTAATTCCTCCTAGAAAAGTCTCACACACATCGTGCTGATCGTATCTTCAGCGCTGGAATGCTCTCCCCATTGCAACAGTATGAATATAATCATCTCCTTACTTGCTCACTTCCCTCCCCAACCCCCGCCTCCCCCCCCCACCCCGGCTTTGATCACGCAGAGGAACTAAAAAAGAAAAGCTGGGCCCACAGTCCAGACCTGTGACCCCCATTCTGAAGGAAGAACAACACTGGTGAAGCGACACTGTCTCTGCCTCCCCTGCCGCACCACCACCCCACTAGGGGAGCCATCACATGGGCACACAGATCAGGGGTGAGTCTGAAAACCCAGTTCTGGGTAAAGCGGGAGAGAAATCCCCATTTTACAGAGAAGGAAACTGAGCCTGAAACTTGAAGGAGAGGATCCGTTACCACCCCACCGTGCGCCCTCTGTTCTTCCCCTCACCCTTTGTTCTCTGTCAGGCTGGCGTCTGGCTGGGGACAGTGTTCTCCCCAGAGTGAGGTGCCGGGGGGAAGCAGGGCGAGGGAGAGGCCGTCCAAACTCCTGGTTTCTGCGTATTCTCTCCATCTGCTCTTGGGCACTCATCCGAGGCCGGGCGAGGGGGGCCTGGGGAGACGAGGAACGCTTGAGGCCCCAACCTTGGTGCTCCCCTTAATCTCTTCCCTGAACCTCTCTCGGCCTCCAGTCTTGCCCTCTCCCGTTAAGGTCCCCACCAGATTCAGGGCGATCTTTCTGCGCCGAGAGCAGACTTTGTCCTCCCGTGGCTCCGAGCACCCTCAGGATGTTTAAGGCCCAACTGGCCTCTCTGGCCTCAGTTCCATCAGCTGCCCTGTTTGAATCCAAACCCCCAGCCCAACAAGCACCCACACTTCCTGGACATATCCAGCTTCTCTGCATGAGTAGTCAAGATTCTGGGCTTTTTTGTTTTTACTCTTTGTTTGTTTGTTTATTTATCTATTTATTATTTTTTTTAGTGTTTATTTATTTTTGAGAGAGAGAGTGACAGAGTCCAAGCTGGGGAGGGGCAGAGAGAGAGGGAGACACAGAATCCGAAGCAGGCTCCAGGCTCTGAGCTGTCAGCACAGAGCCTGACGTGGGGCTCGAACTCACGAACTGCAAGTTTACGACCTGAGCTGAAGTCAGACGCTTAACCAGCTGAGCCACCCAGGCGCCCCAGGAAACAACTCTTGAGTCAACTTAGACACAACAAAAGGAAGAATGAGATGTATTTTTTAAAAAATAATTTTTTTTAATGCTTATTTACTTTGAGAGAGAGAGTGAACAAGTTGGGAGAGGGCCAGAGAGAGGAGAAAGAGAATCCCAAGTGGGTTCTGTGCTGTCAGTGCAGAGCCCAATGTGGGGCTCGATCCCATGAACCATGAGATCATGACCTGAGCCGAAACCTAGAGTCAGACGCTCAACCGACTGAACCACCCAGGCGCCCCAAGAAGGAGATGCATTAACTAAATTGTCAAGAGGATCGACTTGGGTTGGCCTTTGAAAGGATTTGGGGAGCTCTCTCTGGCCGTCAAAACCAGATGAACAACACACACAGGGAAAATGCCGCGTATAACTGGAGTCGGCCCCCACAAGCCAAGGAACCAGCAGAAGCTAGGACAGGGGCCTCAAACAGATCCTGGCACCTTCAGAGGGAACACAGCCCTGTTCACACCTTGATCATGGGCTTCTAGCCTGAAGAGCTTAAAACGCAAGAGGACAGGGGCGCCTGGGTGGCTCAGCCGGTTAAGCGTCCGACTTCGGCTCAGGTCGTGATCCCGCGGTCTGTGAGTTCGAGCCCCGCGTCGGGCTCTGTGCTGACAGTTCAGAGCCTGGAGCCTGCTTCGGATTCTGTGTCTCCCTCTCTCTCTCTGCCCCTCCCCCACTCATGCGCTGTCTCAAAAATAAATAAAATCATTAAAAAATAATTAAAAAAAAAAAACGCAAGAGGACAGAGCTAAATCAAAGCCGGGGGGGGGGGGGGGGAGAAAAGTGTGCTAAAAAGAAACCAGAAGTCTGGAGAGAACCCCAAGGGTGTGGCCAGACAACCCGTTTGCTAAGAGATTAGGCATGTGACATGGGGATCCAGGAAATCATCTCAGCAGGAACACTGCCAGCTTGAACCGGAGGGGACAGAGAGGGACTGAGATGCAGGAAGGCTGTCGGGACTTGTCAGCTGCTCCGGGCAGGAGACAGGCAGACGGGGCTCTCCAGCCGCAGACATGTGTCCTTAAGGAAAGGGGGCCGTGTGGACACAGACACATACAGGGAGCCAGCCACAGATAAGACACAACAAAGCTGCAGCTATAAGACCCCAAGCAGAGCTCTCTGACCCGGAGACATACCATCCGAGCTTCTGGGCCATGACCTCCAGGCAGTGACCTCTGGAGTGTCCCACGCTGTGAGGGACTTCTCCCACAGGAGATGTTCGTAGCTCTGAATTGGACCACCCTGCAGTTGGCGGATGGGGTTCTGGAGGCCAGAGTTCTGGGCTCCTGAGCGGCCCTGTACAGATGTATGTGTTGCTCACTGCCCAAGGGCTGAGCCCTCCACCTACCAAGTCATGCTCTGCCCTCCCAGAGGGGGTGCCTGCCTGTCTCCGAACTCACAAAAAGGCTTCCTGTAGGCTAGCAGAGATGCTGGCTTTAGAAACATTTGCACCAGCTGTTTCCCTAGTAAATTCCCCTTTGGTAAATTCTAACCTATTCTTGAAGGTCTCTCTACCTCCAGGAAACTGTCCCACAACACGCCTAGGCTGAGTCTGGGAGCTGCCCGCTGGTGTCCCCCAGAGCCCCTGAGCTATTGCCATTGCACCACGCACACGCCTCCCTCTCTTCTCATCGTGATCCCGTCTGAGGCTCCCCAAAGCCTGAGATGTGGCCTGATTCAGCTCAGCAATCACAGCGTCCAGCGAAACCCAGTACACACGAGCCCAGGGCCTACAACAGCCCCGGTGACTTGAACAATCTCAAACTTGAAGTTCGGAATTAATCAGCATATTCAAACCTGGATTCCTCACCTTCCCTCCACTATCCCCTGCATGGTAACTGCACTGCCCCAGAGGCCCAGGCCAAGGACCCAATCGTCACTCCCCGACTCCTCATACCCTACCTGTAATGTGCCAAGAAATCTTACTGGCTCCACCTTCCAGATCAGTTCCAAAAATCTCCTATACGCAATTCTACATCCCCTCTCCCTCCCCTGTCACTGCAAACACACAAACAAACAAACAAAACCTAAAAACGGACACGTTTTCTTAAACTTGGTGCCGATATCCACCTGGTATTATGACGTACAGCATCGTCACCTGAGTCTCAGCACATCCTCTGTCATGCGGGCCCCTGCCATCCGTGGCTACTTTCTTGCTTTTTGTTATTTATGACTTTTGGTTTAAACTGATCTCCAAGATAAACGAAGGAGCCCAAGACGGCCCCGTGGGTTACGGTGAAAAGAAGCAACAGGAATATTGGTAACGGGCACCTGGGTGGCTCAGTCGGTCGAGCGACCGACGATTTTGGCTCAGATCATGACCTCACAGTTAGTGAGATTGAGCCCCGTGTCAGACTCTGTCCTGGGTGTGGAGCCTGCTTGGGATTCTCTCTCTCTCTCCCTCTCTCTGTCCCTCCCCCGCTCGCGCTCCTGCTCTCTCTCTCTCTCTCTCAAAATAAATGGATAAACTTACGAAGAAAAGAAAAGTAAAGAAAAAAAGAAATATCTGTGACTTCTAAGAGCTCTGAAGAAAAATCCAAGCACAGATTTAGGGCTCCGAGAATGTTTCAAATGGCCCTGCAGGGGGCGCCCTGGCTGGTGAATTCAGTCCAAAGACCGGGCAACTCTGATCTCAAGATGGTGAGTTCGAGCCCCAAGTTGGGGGTGGAGAAAAAGACGAAATACATGGTCAGTTCTCAGGGGCAAGAATCCCCAGCCCCTTCAAGCGTCCGTCCAGCCGGACCAAGAATCAAATTCACACAAGACAGATTAAGCGGAGAAATCCAAATGTAACAGCGGACGCACGGGGAGTCCGCACGGACGTGGAGATTCCAGAGGCTGTCAGGCAAAATGAGGTATGCATATCATTCCGAACCAAGGACAAGGGGGTAGGGGCCTGGGACTCTAGAGGAAGGGACGCACTTCACAGAGAGACGAGAAGAGGAGGAGATATTTGGTAATGAGATGGCTGTCCTGCCATACAGATGGGCCACTCAGATAAAATTTATCTCAGCCAATAACCCTATTCTGGGAAAGAGCTCCGATTTCGATTTTTCTATGTAGTTAAGGGAGGCACCAATGTTTCTCTTGGGCCCCCAGGGTCTTGATTGCCTTTAGCTCAGAATAATCTTCATGCTAAAGTGGCCCATCTTGGGGAGGCCTGCCCTCAGCCCTTACACAGTTCATTGCTGACCTTCAACAGTGTGGATTTATTAAGTGACCAAGAGATCCCAACCGATTTGCTCAATTAAAATGAGACACCCCAGGGGCGCCTGGGAGGCTCAGTCGGTTAAGTGGCCAACTTCGGCTCAGGTCATGATCTTGTGGTTTGTAGGTTCAAGCCCCGCGTCGGGCTCAGTGCTGACAGCTCAGAGCCTGAAGCCTGCTTTGGATTTTGTGTCTCCCTCTCTCTCTGCTCCTCCCCCACTCATAGTCTGTCTCTCTCTCTCTCTCAAAAATAAATAAACGTTTGGGGCCCCTAGGCGGCTTAGTCGGTTAAGCGACAGACTTTGGCTCAGGTCATGATCTCACGGTTTGTGAGTTCGAGCCCCATGTCGGGCTCTGCGCTGACGGCTCAGAGCCTGGAGCCTGCTTCGGAGTCTGTGTCTCCCTCTCTCTCTGCCCCTCCCCCGCTCATGCTCTGTCTCTCTGTCCCTCTCTGTCAAAAATAAATAAAACATTAAAAAAATTTTTTAAAAAGTGCCTGGTATTTATAATCAATTTTTAAAAATTTTTTCAATGTTTATTCATTTTTGAGAGAGAGAGAGACAGAACGGGAGCCCGGGAGGGGCAGAGAGAGAGGGAGCCACGGAATGTGAAGCAGGCTCCAGGCTCCGAGCTGTCGGCACAGAGCCCGACGCGGGGCTCGAACCACAGACTGTGAGATCAGGACCTGAGCCGAAGCCGGATGCTCAACCGACTGAGCCACCCAGGGGCCCCTATAATCAATTTTTATTCCACGGAACTCAATCGATCATTTGGTTGTTTGTTGCTATATTTTTAAAAACTTGACATTTAAATTCAGACGTTATTTATAAACCAAATCCCGTTTAAGTATGAACATTCATACATTTTGCTAGAGAAATGTAACGTGTTTGATTAAGGGTGGCGCTGTGGGGGGGGAGATTATAGAATACACAGTATACGCATATTACCAGCCTGGAGTCTGCAAATGTTTGCGTTTTGAATTACATCTGGTCCCGAGAGTGTTGGATAAAGTTTGCAGACCGGCGTAACAAGAATCTGCCTCCCTCTCAACATCTCCACTCCTTCTAACCTAGTGGAAATGACCGTTATCTCCTGCCTGGACTGTCCTCACTGGGTCCCGGCCTCAGCGCTCGCCCTGCGGCTTGTTCCCCGCACGGCCCTCAGAGGGCGCCGGTTCCCGCTTCGGGCAGCTCAGAACGCTCCAGGGCTCCAGGCTCACCTAGGGCCACAGGACCACGCATGCGCGATCCACGCCCTTGACCCATGTCTCCTGCCCTCTACCCCTCTCCCCCTCGCTGGCTTACTCGGTCCCAGACACACTGACTTTCTACCTGCTTCCGCAACACCGCAGGCCCAGTCCTGCCCCAGAGCCTCTGCAAAGGCTGTTCCCCTTGCCTGTAACGCTTTTCCACCAGATATCCCCAAGGCTCGCTCCCTCACCTCCTTCAGGTAGCTGCACAAGTGTCACCTTTGCATGAGGCTTACCCTAGACCAAGCCATTTACAATTGTACCCCTTCTTCCGGCATTCCAGACCTTCTGCTTTTACCTCTTCAGCACTTATCACGTATAAAATAATGTACAGTAAATTATAATCTGCCTCTTCCCACTAGAATGTCAGACTCCTGAGGGAAGGATTTTTTTTTTCCTCGTTCTGTTCACGTTTGTGCCCTCAGCGCCTGAACAGCTCTGTGCAATAGAACTTTCTGTGATGGTGGCAATGTTTTGTATCTGCCCTGTCCAACAGGGTAGCCTCTGGCCAAGTGTGGCTCCTAAGAATTTGAAATGCAGTGAGTGCAAGTGAATTTTTTCATTTTACTTCATTTTAGTGCATTTTTTTAAAGATTTTATTTTTAAGTAATCTCTACACCCACCATGGGGCTCGACCTCACAACCCCGAGATCAAGAGTCACACGCTCTACTGCCTAAGCCAGCTGAGCCAGCCCCTCGTTTTAATTCATTGATTTCTTTTTTTTTTTTTAAGTTTTATTTTTGAGACAGAGAGTGACAGAGCATGAATGGGGGAGGGGCAGACAGAGAGGGAGACACAGAACCGGAAGCAGGCTCCAGGCTCTGAACCATCAGCCCAGAGCCCGACGCGGGGCTTGAACTCACGGTCTGTGAGACTGTGACCTGAGCTGAAGTCGGACGTTTAACCGACTGAGCCACCCAGGCGCCCCAATTCATTGATTTCTTTTTAAGTGTTTACTTATTTACTTTTGAGAGACAGAGGAGGAGGAGGGGCAGAGAGAGAAGGAGAGAGAATCCCAAGCAGGCTCCGTGCGGTCAATGCAAAGCCTGATGCAGGGCTGGAACTCACGCACCGTGAGATCATGACCTGGGCCGAAATCAAGAGTCGGATGCTTAACAGAGTTCAGCCACCCAGGTGCCCCAAATTATAATTCATTTAGGCTTAAATAATCACGTGTGGCGACTGGCTACCTTATTGGACAGCCAAAGGGATATTTAATAAATATTTGTTGAATGAATGAATGAGATGCTACATCTAGGCACTATTTTCAACCTAGTGGGCATTCACTTAGTTTGAATACTCACATCAGCTCTAGGCTGTAGGTACTCCTGTTAGCTCCGTTTTGCAGATGAGAACATAGAGGCAGAGAGGTTTAATAACTGACCCAAAGTCACACAGCTTAGAAGCAGCAGAGACAGAATTCAATCCCAACACTCAACCAGTCTCTCTCTCTGCTCTGGGGTGTGGCCCTAGAACTCCTTTCTCGCAGCTGTCTCCCCAGAGTGGGGGGTGCTCAGATTAAAGGGTTACAAGATGGACCCGAGGAGGCTGGGTGGGCTGCCTACCTTGGTTCCTGGCGGTGGGGAAACAGGACGACGACTCTCAGGGCTGGAGGCCCGGGAGACCCTCGGAGATCCAAGACCTGGGAGGACAGAACGGGACTTGGTGAGGACAGGAAATGCCAAGCAAGTCCCACCCGGGCCAGGACACTCACCTGAGCGAGGGCTGGGGAGGTCTCTGTCACCCCCGGGCGGCCGCCCCCAGTCAGCCTCAGGGGACCGGGATGAGCTCAGCTCCAAGGACTCAGGCAGGCTCTGGCACGGTCGGGAAAGGAGAATAATGCTTATCATTGTCATTTTTCGGGCACTCGGCCATCAAGACACAGCATGAGTAGGAGTTAAGACTGAAAACCAGGAGCCAGACATCCTAGTTTCACATCTCAGCTCTGCCACCTAGGGGCTGTGCAACCTTCTTCAAGTTACTTTCCCTCTCTGGGCCATATTTCACCTTTGAATCCATGTCTGAAGATTGAATCCATGCACGTAAGGCACTTAGAACAGTGCCTGGCACATAGCAAGGCATTTTAAGTGCAAGGTTTTATACTGATTATGCATCTGGCGCCGTGATAAGCACTTTATTCGCATTATCTCATTGAATCCCCTCCTGCAAGGTGGCAATTATTATCCCTATTCAACATAAGGGGAGGGGTGCTTGGGTGGCTCAGTAGGTTAAGGGTCTGACTTGGGCTCAGGTCATGATCTCACGGTTCATGAGTTCGAGCCCCATGTAGGGCTCTCTGCTGATCAGCACAGTATCCTAGATACTTCCAGAGCCTAGGATACTTGCCTGGGGTTGCTTAGCTGAGAGAAAGAAAGGGAGAGAGAAAAAGGGGAGTGGGTGATGAGTTGGGCCAGGGCAGATGGGACAGGGAGCTGGGGGTGGGGAAAGAGGCTTGTGCGTCTCACCTCCCTCTCTGAGGACTCCTCGCCTTGGAGTGCAGGGGATGGGGAGTCGGGTTCAGCGTTGGGGGGTGGTTTCTGGGGGCCCCCCAGACCTGCCAGCGTGTCTTCCACCATCCATAGTTGCTGCTGAGCAGATGCTCTGTCCTGGGGGGGAGGAGAGAAATCCGCTACTCAAAAGGTGGGAAAATGCCAGGAGGGTTAAAGATGGGTCTGAAATCAGCGAGGCTGTATTTATGGAGTCATAAACGCATGATGTGTACATGTGGAGGCTCTATTTGTGGATATCCATTTCCATACAGATATCCCTTTGACCCATCACAATTTATCACAAACACTGGCTTTTCTTTTCTTTTCTTTTTTTTTAACTTTTTTATGTTTATTTATTTTTGAGAGAGTGGGAGAGAACGGGGCAATGGGTGGGGACACAGATTTCTGCACAGAGTGAGGTTACGCGGATAATTTTATCCTACTCTTTTAAAAAAAATTTTTTTTAATGTTTATTTTTGAGAAAGAGAGAAAGAGGGCAACCAGGGGAGGGGAAGAGAGAGAAAGAGGCAGAATCTGAAGCAGGCGCCAGGCTCTGAAATGTCAGCACAGAGCCCGATGCAGGGCTTGCATTCATGAACTGTGCATTCGTGACCTGAGCCGAAGTCAGATGCTTAAGCAACTCAGCCATCCAGGCGCGCCAACACTGTCTTTTCTATACTGCTCTGCAGTTATCTCCATTATAAGTTTGAGAGCATATAAATATATGTGAATCTGCTCTTGAATATCCTATTCTATCCCTTTTGTCTATTTGTCTAAACTTGTGACATTAGTACACTGTCTTATTAACTGTAGCTTTGCAGACAGACATGACATTCACTTGCCTTAGTCCTCCAGCTTTGTTTTTGGAGGTTGCCTTGGCTACTTTTAGTCTTTTGCCCTGATGGATACAATTTAGAGTCATTTTGTCAATCTCTACACAGAAACCTCCCAGATTTGTACTGGGATTGTAAATCCCCACTGGGGAAATCAATCTGGAGAGACTACATCTTTATATTATGGTATCTTTCCTATCCATGAACATGGTATATCTCTCCATTTATAAAAGTCTTCTTTAATTTCTCTCAGTGATGTTTTATGGAGTGCCGAATAGATGCCTTGCATATCTTTCATTAGATTTCATCCTGGATATTTTGCTTGTTTATGTCAATTACAAACACTATTGTTTATAAATATTCTCTATTCATTTGGTACTAACATACAGGAAGACCATTGATTTATGCGTATTATCCTCGCATTCAGTGACCTTGATGAATTTGTTTATTCTACTAGCTTATCCAGAGATTATTTTGGATTTTCTACATATATACAATCATGTCATCTATAAATGAAAATAAGTTTACTTCTTTTTCTCTGCTCCTCATACCTTTATTTGCTAGACTTGAGATGAAGCCTTTTCTCCTTTTTACAAAAATACATGGACTGATTTTCAAGTGTTAAAGTAACCTTGAATTCCTGTAATAAACCTAATTTGGTTCTTTGCATATACTGCTGGTGCCAAGTGATTTTTAACACCAGTGGGGAGGGGGGTTAGCAGTGAGAGTGGATTTTAGGAAGAAGGGGGAGGGATTTAACATGCAGAGAGCAGCGCTTAAATCTGAGTATGCATTTAATACTAGAAGTCAACGTTTTCAACTAAAGATATATGATCTAGAAACTTGATTATTAGGTTTAGAATGAAGAAGTAGGGTAGGGGGTGAGCCTGTCTGGCTCAGTTGGAGGAGCATGTGACTCTTGATCTCAGGGTTGTGAGTTCAAGCCCCATGTTGGATGTAGCGATTACTTAAAAATAAAATCTTTAGGGGCACCTGGGTGGCTCAGTTAAGCATCTGACTCTTAATTTCAGCTCAGGTCGTGATCTTGTGGTTCGTGAGATCCAGCCCCAAGTGGGGCTTTGCACTAACAGTTCGGAGCCTGCTTGGGATTCTCTCCCTCCCTCTCTCTGTCCTTCCCCTGCTTGTGCTCTCTGTCTCTCTCAAAATAAATAAACATTTAAGAAAATAGGGCACCTGGGGGGCTCAGTCGGGTGAGCCTCCGACTTCAGCTCAGGTCATGATCTCATGATTCGTGGGTTCAAGCTCCACATCATGCTCTGTGCTGGCAGCTCAGAGTCTGGAGCCTGCTTCCGGATTCTGTGTCTCCCTCTCTCTCTGCCCGTTCCCCCCCCCGCCCCTTCAAAAATAAATAAATATTAAAAAAAAAAAAAAGTAGTGAAACTTGAACCAAGTGATTGGATTTGGAACTAGAAATTCCAGAGGATAAATGAAACAGCAAAAGTCAGGACACAGGATGTGGCAGGGCTGAGGGGTGAAATTTTGAACCAGAGGACAGGGCTTCAAAATTAGAGGAGAGATTTAGAACCAGAAGAGAGAGTGATTCCAAACAGGTGTGTCTTAAAACGAAGGGCAAGGTCTTAACTACAATAAAGGGTTCAAAATGTAAGGAAAGGATGTAAGGGGAGGAGTTTGAAACGAAGTGGGAGGGGCTTAAATGCCAAAAGGGTTTCAATGGCGGACAAGGAGCCGAGGGTGGAGTGTGGGGTCTTGGGGCAGGGGTATGTATACCTGGGGGGAACCAAGGTGCAGCAGGTACTCCAGAGTCTCTCTCAGGCTGCCCAGTTCCTGTTCCAGGCTGTTGTATGTGTCCCAAACCCGCTCTCGCTCCTCAGGTGCCCAAAACAGGGAAACACAGGGTTAGTACGCCCACCCACCAGATCTTTCCCCACTCCATTTTTTCCCAGCCCGAGGAGGAGGAAGGAAGGCCTGGTTCCCAGTGCCCGGATTGGGGGGGTGGGGGTGGGGGTGGGGGTGGGGAGAGGACACATATGGACTACAATTCCCAAGAGCCCCTTTGCTCAGACTACTAGGATTCCCCAGAGTCTATAAGGAACCTGCCATTCCAATGAGCTGCTAGTGTAGACAAATACCTCTGATTACCTCTGAACTCCGCTAGGGTGGAAGAGTCTACAGATCTAATAAATTCTTGGGACAGTCAAGACAGAGAGAGAGAGACCCCCAGGGTCTCTAAGCACCCCCAAGGAAGAATCATTATCATCACAGCTAATACTTATTAGGTGCTTACCGTGTACTAGGCACCACACTTAGCTCTCATTTATTTAATTCTTGTGAGGTAGGTATTATCAATGTCCCCATTTTACAGATAACAATAATTACAGCGAACATTTAAATATTTCTTACCATCTACCAGGTACCTAACTTTTACATATTCACAAATATATGATATATACATGATATATATAGAAAATATATTACATAATATATAAGTGTTAAATAATCACTCATTTATATATGTATATTATAGATTATATATGTTTAAATATGTATGTATTTAAGAAATTTTTACAATGACTGTATGTACTAAATACTATTTTTATCATTTCAAGTTCATAGAAGAGGCATCTGAGGGGGCAACTGGGTGGCTCAGCCGGTTGAGCGTCTGACTCTTGATTTAGGTTCGGGTCATGATCTCACTGTTTGTGAAATGAAGCCCCGGGTCAGGCTGTGCACTGGCTGTCGAACCTGCTTAAGATTCTCTCTCTCCTTCTCTGTCTACTCGTCTTCTCTCTCTCTCTCAAAAAAAAAAAAAAAAAAAAGAGAGAGAGAGAGAAAGAGAGAGAGAGGCATCTAAGGCCCAGAGCGGTCAAGTAACTTTTCTAAGGTCACACAGCAGGAGCTGAGATTCAAAACCAGGAAGCCCATGTCAAATTCACCCTCTCAAACCACTAAATTAAGTCTGCTGTTTGTTGGCTGTTTGCCCCTCACTCTCTAAGACCGTCAAGATGACTGGTTTAAAACCTGGAAAGAGGGGAATGCTCAAGAACCACCTTCCCATAAGCCTCTGCTGGCAGGTCCCCTTCACTGACAACTTGTAGCGTCCTCAGGCCTCCTGGGAGGGCATGCTCCTTCCTAGACGCTCACCTGAGTCAGGTGACAGAGAGTGGCCCTCACACTGACCAGTCGGTCCTGCAGGAGGCGCTGGCGCCCCCAGGCCCTCCCTGGAGCCGCGGCCTCCCTGGTTGTTTGGCTCAGCTGCTGCCTGGTCAACTCCAAGGCTGCTTCTAGCTGCTCCTGCACCGAGACGGAAGGTGGTTCAACTTCTGAATCCACGTACAGCCCCAGAGAGAGAGAGACGGTGTCCTCCCAAATCCTGGGGCACGCTGGGGCTCAGGAAGGGAGAGATGGGTGGAGAGGCCAAGAGTCCTCCCCCGTTTCAGAGCCTCATACCTTCTCCTCTTGTCTCTGGTCTATCTCCTCCTGTAGCCTCCTCAGGAGCCGGTCCTGCCCACACAACTTGGTCAACAGAGTCTGGAAAGAGGAGGACAGGAGCTATTTATGGACCAGATCTGGCTCTTCCCCTGTCCTCTCTGCGGCCACGGCCACCACCACCGCCACCATCTAAAGTGTTCTCTTCCCGCCTCTGAGAACTCGGCAGGGGTTGGGCCAGGGAGGACTTACATCTGTCTCCAAGCTTTGGTGAAAAGCTGAGTCTAGGGGGGGACCCGGCTGAGGAGAAAGAGAAAAGCCAGGGGTCACATGGACAGACAGGTCTTTGTTGTAGCTCAGTGCTGAATCAAGCCCTGTTTCTAATGACAGACACCTTTCTCCTTATTAGCTTTGTTCCAAGCTTTAGCAAACCTCAGTAGACCAACCGCCAGATTCTTGGCTTTAGGGAGATCCAATGGGCTCTGTTACCAAACAGCTATAGCCATGTTATGACTCGGGGAGAAAATTCAGACATTCCTTTTTTATTTATTTTTTTTTATTTAAAAACTTTTTTTTTAAAACGTTTATTTACTTTTGAGAGAGAGAGAGACAGAGCACGAGCAGGGAAGGGGCAGAGAGACAGAGGGAGACACAGAATCCAAGGCAGGCTCCAGGCTCCAAGCCATCAGCACAGAGCCCGATGCGGGGCTGGAACTCACAGACCGTGAGATCATGACCTGAGCCGAAGTCGGACGTTCAACCGACGGAGCCACCCAGGCACCACACAGACATTTCTTTTACAAGAGAAAATAAAATAAGGATGCTCACTACTACTGTTACAGTTTCACACAGTAGTAGAGATCTTGACCGATGCTATTGGAAAAGAAAAAGAAAACAAAACGAAGTGTAAGGATAGGAAAGGGAAAAGTAAAACCACTATTATTTACAGATGATATGCTCACCTACCCAGAGAAACCAACAAAATCAAAGAGTGATCAGAATAAGAGAATTCAGGAGCACCTGGCTGGCTCAATCAGTGGAGAGCATGTGACTCTTGGTCTTGGGGTTTGTGAGTTCAAGCCCCACGATGGGTGTAGACATTACTTAAAAATATATAAAATAAAAAATAAAAAATTAAATAAATAAATAAATAAATAAAAAATAAGAGAATTCAGAAAGGATCCCAGAGGAAAGATGACATTCCAAACATCAATCATATATCTCTATACCATCCATAGCTAGAAAACAATTAAAAAAAAAAAAAAAAAAAAAGGCGGCGGGGGGCACCTGGGTGGCTCAGTTGGTTAAGCGTCCAACTTCAGCTCAGGTCATGATCTCACGGTCCGTGAGTTTGAGTCCCACGTTGGGCTCTGTGCTGCCAGTTCAGAGCCTGGAGCCCGCTTTGCATTCTGTGTCTCCCTTTCTCTCTGCCCCTCCCCCCCTCATGCTCTGTCTCTCTATCAAAAAATGAATAAATGTTAAAAAAAAAAAAAAAGAAAAAGATACCATTCAAATAGCTATAAAAACTATCAGGAATTTAGGAATTACCTTAACTAAGAGCACACAAGATCCCTGCGGAAAAAAACTTAAAACTCAAATATATACCCGGAAGATGATATGAATGAATGGAGAGATATTCTATATGCATGCCACCCAGTTTGCAACAGTCTTGGGAAACTAACAGAAGAGTCTGCCAAGGGACCTGGAAATACCCAGTCTTCTCTAGGCACACAAGTCCCGGAGATGACATTCTCCATAGCAAAGAAAGCAAGGAAGGGGGCTCTGGCAGATTCAAGGCGCTCCAGGACACCTACCAATAAAACCATGGAAGCCCGGGTCCCGGGAGCTCTCGGGGGGAGCTGGAGATACGTGGAGCCAGAGGGGGCCTGGGAGGAATATCGAAACAGAGATGGTTAGAAATTGGCATGTTTTAGTAACAAATATTAGAGTGGATGTGTCCAGAATTGATGTGACTCAGGAGACTCACTGAGGTTCAGAACTGAGCCCCACAACTTTCTCAACTACCTGTCCTCCAGCTATGTGCCACCGTGGGGACACATAGGATGATACTAATGGGACAAGCCTGGCAAAACAGCCCCAGGGACCAAAGGAAGTTGTAATCTACTCTCACTCTCACATCTTTGGTGAACTGTAGATATTCTGGGCTACAATCCCATGATGCTCAGAGAAAAACAGCAAGTGAACATCTTGGAAACAAACTGGAGACACAAGACAGATGTAATCCACACTGCTTCTCCCAGCATGGTCTTGCAGGACAGTATTTTGGACTACAATCCCCATAATACTTAAGGGGTAATGGCCAGAGACCAGCCCGAAAAGACAGCCCTGAGGACTGATGGGAAATGAAGTTCACTTTCCCTCACATCTGAACCCAGCAGTGATTATGCTGAACCACAATCCCCATGATGCTCAAGGGGCCATGGCCCGCAGACCAGCCTGGAAAGACAGCCCGTAGCCATATGGGAAATGTAGTCCCCCTCCCCATTACCTCTCTGCTGACCTGTGTTCTGGCCTCCTGACTCCAGTGCTGGGGACTCCTGGGGGGTCTTCCTCCCCCAGCCTCAGAGGAAGGTCCTCTCCGGGGAGTGGGGGGCCTAGAGAGTGTCTGGCGCTGGGGGCCCCAATCCAGGGCAGGCCGGACATCGATGCGACTCAGAGGGGTATGGGGTCTGGCAAGAGGTGCTATGTCACCCGAGGTCGGAGGGGGTCTGCGCGCAGGAGCAGAACGGGGCCGGGGGAGGCTCAGAGGGGATGGAGGGCGAGAGAGGGGTGTGAACAGGCTGTTGGGAAGAGAGAATAGGGGAACTAGGTCAACTCGAGCCCCTTCACCCCACTACCCACCCAGTCATCATGTGTGCGTCTCCTTCCAATGTGTCTGACGGTCCCTCTGGAGTAGAACTCCCCTCTATTAGCCAGAGCATGAATATTTTCCCCCTTTGTGGCATCTCCTCCTTAGGACTTGTCCCCTATGGGTTCTGACCCCATAAGAACTCCAGCAACTCCCACCTACTCAAGAAAGAAAGCTCTAAGCCTTACGGGAAGCAGTCCCAGTCCCTGCCCTCCTCTTAGGCCACGCCCCCAACTTTTTTCTTTTTCTTTTTTTCCCTTTTCTTTCCCCCCCCCCCCACCCCCCACCCCCTTCTTCTTCCCCTCCGATGCTCGATGCTCGGCCCTGTAAAACCTTCTTGTCCCAGACTCCGTCAACTCACTCGGGGCTCCTAGTCCTCCGGATCCGAGGTCCAGACTGGAGGTCGGCTGTGGGGCTGGGAGTGAGCAGCCCAGGTCGTCCGCGACCTCTGGACAGCCGAGCCACCTCCGGTGATTCTAAGCTGTGCCTCTCTTCCCCTCTGCTCACCTCCGGGGGGCCACCGGGGCCGCCAGGGCCCTCTCCCGGCTGGGGAAGTGCAGGTGACCTGGGTCGCCCGCTAACAAGTGGGTACAGAAAAAGACAACACTCCTTTGTGCCTCATAACAACCCTTATTCCCACTTCACGGATGAGCACACACGGGAACATACACAGAATAAAGCGAAGGTGGTGCAGTATAAATCATTGTTCCCATTTTGCAGATGGGAAAAATGAGGCCCAGAGTGTGGCAGTGACTAGTGGGGGGGAGGGGGGAGTGTAACAAGATCCATCCGGGTCTCTGGACCCAATGTCCCAGACTATGAGTCTCCAGCCTGAAACGTGGGTCAGGCTCGGGCAGTGACGGTCTTTCTATATTTGACATTCTTTAAGTGGCATCCTTAGGGATGGAGACTTCCGAGGGAGCCAACCAGGGAGGGTGGAATATTGATGGGCGGGGGCTGGACAAAGTGGTGGGTGGAGGCTAGAAGAGAAAGACTTTGCTGATTGGAGGAGATGAATTTCCCTGGGGGTGGGACTTGAAGGGCGGAGTCTCCTGAGCTACAAGACAAGTGATTGGACATTGACGAGGCAGCGCCTAAAGGGGAGGGGCTGGGGATTAGGTGGACCCAGATTGGACGTCAGGGCCACCGCCAGGACCTATACTCACCAATCGTCCCCCTCTGCGCGAGAGGCCTGGCCCAGCGCCCTCAGCCAGCCCCGCAGGTCCTCCAGCGTGTCAGCGGCCAGAACATAGGTCCTCATGCCTGGGTGCTCAGCCTGCGGGGAAAGACAGTTGGGGACGCGGACGCCCGCGACCTCTAGAAAGGAGGATGCCACGGACCCTGGTCAAGACTTTTTATCTCCAATAATGGATGCCCCAATGACTGCCCCCATTGCCTAGTGCCTTAGTGACCCCAGGGACGGACTCACGGTGAAGGTGAAGCGCCGCCCTCGGGGGGCTCCTGGCCCATCTGGCCTGATACTGTAGCTTGGCAGCAGGACGCTGCCCAGGACGCTCTCCTCGCGGCTGTCTGCAAAAGAGGGGCTGGGCTCAGGGATCACACAGGGATCTGGAGGCCAAGAGGCCAGAGGAAACGGAGGCGGTGGAGGGGGGGGACCCATCCACCCCACACAGGTCAGGGCACTGACCCTTGTAATAGAAGAGGCAATGGCCGGAGAGGACGAACCAGCGGCGTTTCCAGAGGCGCAGCCCGGAGCTGTCCTGGGGAAACAGAGCAGGAGGGGAGGCCTGAGGAGACGGGAAGTAGGGAGAGGAAATGTGGGAACGGAGACAGTGACACCTGGGGACGGGGACCCATAGAGAGAGCGCAACAGAAACGCGTTTGATGCAATGGATGGAATTGGAGAGCTGGAAGCCAGAGCGTCGTGGTCGAGCGACCATAGATTCTGGACAGTCAGACCTGCGTTTGGTTCCCAGCTCCACCCCTCTCAAACTATGCCATCAGACTAGTCATTTCCTGGCTAGGCCACTTGTGTCTTCTCATCTGTCAACTGGGGATTGAGAAGTTCCTGGAAGGCTGGAACAAGATACTATACAACACGTGGGCAGGCACGTTACATACCTCAACTCGGTCTGATTACGCTGGAGTCTGAGGCACAGAGAGGCCAGGAAGGTGGCTTGAGCCACAACCCTAATCCTGTATTTCCCCATCTCCTCTGCCAGAACTACTCTCTCCAACCTCCTGCCCCTCTTCTCTTCTTCAATCTCTTCCCGCAGAAGCCAGCATGATCCTTTGAAATTAGAAGCCAGATTGGGGGAGTCCCCTGCTCAAAACAGAGCTTACAGTCACACCTAGAATAAATCTCAAATTATTTACCCTCTCTCTCTCTCTCTCTCTCTTTTTAATGTAGGCTTCACACCCAGTGCACAGCCCGACTTGGTGCTTGAACTCACAACCCTGAGATCAAGACTTGAGCTGAGATCAAAAGCTGGACGCTTGGGGCGCCTGGGTGCCTCAGTCGGTTAAGCGTCCGGCTCCTGGTTTCGGCTCAGGTCACGATCTCACAGTTCGTGAGTTCGAGCCCTGCATCGGGCTCTGCGCTGACAGTGCAGAGCCTGCTTGGGATTCTCTCTCTCCCTCTCTCTCTCTGCCCTTCCCCCGCTCACACACTCTCCCTCTCTAAATAAGTAAGTAAATAAATAAATAAAATTACCTAAAAAATACATTTAAATAAAAGAGTCGCTTAACTGACTGAACCACCTAAGCGCCCCTCCTTACTCTCTTTTACAGGCTGGCAGGGAATCTCTCACACTTGGTCCTGCATCAGAATCACCAGGAGGGCTTGTTACATTACAGCTTCCTGGGTCCCATGCCCACAGTTCCTGAGTCAGTAGATCTAGGGTGGGTGGGAGCTGACCGTGCCATTTCCAGCAAGTTCCCTGATGATGCTGAGGATACTGGCCAGGGACCACTTTGAGAACCACTGCTCTGCCACTCCTGTCTCAACCCTTGGCTGGCTCCAAACACCAATCTTTGGCCTGCTGCAGGGCCTTTGGCTTTCGGATTCCCTTGGCCCCCAGATCTTAACACGATCGGCCTCATTCATGTCACGATATGATGAAGTGATTCATGCCACTTAGGCCTCAACTCAAATGTCATCTCAGAGATGCCTTCCCTGACCAAGAGTCAAATGGTACTCTGCCACTTTTATTTATTTTTAAGTTTTTAAATGTTTATTTTTTGAGAGAGAGAGAGAGAGAGAGAGAGAGAGAGGCAGAGCACAAGTCGGGGAGGAACAGAGAGGGAGACAGAATCTGAAGCAGGCTCCAGGCTCTGAGCTGTCAGCACAGAGCCGGACGTGGGGCTCGAACTCACACACTGCGAGATCATGACCCAAGATGAAGTCAGTGCTTAACCGACTGAGCCACCCAGGGCCCTGGTTTTTATTTATTTTAGAGAGAGAGAGAGAGAGGGACCAAGACTTGGGGAGGGGCAGAGAGAGGGGGGGACAGAGGATCCACAGCAGGCTCTGTACTGACACCAGAGAGCCCGATGCAGGGCTCCAACTCACCAACTGTGAGATCAGGACCTAAGCCTAAGCTGAAGGCTTAACAGACTGAGCCACCCAGGCGCCCCCCTCTGTCACTTTTCAGTACATCCTCCTGTGTTACTTCTTCAAAGCAATTCCTACAGTCTGAAACAAGCTAACGTATTATCCGTCTCTGCCCTGCCCCATCCTGAATATACTATACTTGTTTGTCTTATCTGGGCTTGGCACCTTGTAAATATTCAGGAAGCGGTTGCTGAATGAACGGGTGCATAGAACAATGACAGAAAAAGGGGGGAAGGATTGTTAGAAAAAAACGAGGGGTGGGGTGCCTGGGTGGCTCAGTCTTCAGCTCAGGTCATGATTCCACAGTTCATGAGTTCGAGCCCCTCATCGGGCTCGCTGCGGTCAGTACAGAGCCCGCTTTGGATCCTCTGTCCCCCTCTCCCTCTGCCTCTCCCCCACTTGTGCTCTCTCTCTCAAAACTAAATAAATATCTATTTTTTTAATAAAAGAAAAACAAAACACATTTGGAGACTTGGAAGAAGAGAAACAGGGGACAGCCAGGGGGACAGCCTCTAGCATCACTCGGTGTCCTTTCCCTTCACCCGCTCACCCCACCTGCTTATGAAGCCAGCCTCGGATGTGCACCGGGAGGTTGGGGTCCCTTCTGAGTGCATTGCCTCTCTTCCCGAAGGCGTGCACCTTGCTTACTGCCCGGGTAGGCTTCTGAGGAGAGAAGGAGGACAGATGTGAATGGGGCCTTGGATGGGCTTGGGGGAGGCAGTGCATTGGGAGTCAGGCAACCCAAGACCCAACCTCAGCCGCCCTCAGAAACCACCCAAGGAGGGGACTGAATTCTGAGATCAGAATTGGATGTGTGCGTTACAGAGCTAACGGACACTTTTAATGGGCGGACGGAGCTGTTTGGGGGAAAGGAAGAGACTACTGGCTGACGAGGAAGGAATTTGGGGATCAAGGGTCTAACTGAGCCAGAGATGTAGTGCAGTCTTTGGGATCTGAATTGGAGATCTTGCCTGGGAGGTCCCCATAATCAAGAAAGATCTCCATGCAGAGTCCCTGGTGATGGGTCAGCTGAATGGAAGGATGTTTCAGTGCCAGGGAGTGACATCCCTGAGCAACCACGACCAGAGACAGATGGTTCCAAATCCTTCCCTCCCAATAGGAGAGGAGCCCCTTCTCCTGTCCACCCAGGCATCTCCAGCATCCATAGCTAGGGTCCCCCAGGATGCCCTGCCCTGGGGATGGCACTGAGTTGGGATTGAATCTCTAGATTCTGAGCTTGGTAAAGTCTAAATGAGTGAAGAGAATGGCAGAGGACAAGGAAATGAGTGTCACTGAACTTGGGGCTGGGGCAATGACTTGGGAGGCAACTATCTCAGCCCTCTTGAGAAAGGTCTTTTCCTTCTCGGGTTTCAGAACTGGGTAGATTGGATGCCTGGAGCTGGGACAGGGAGTTTTCAGTCCCAGTCAAGGGTAGTCACCGCCTGTGAATTCCTGGGGAGAGCCTCATGGCTGGGGAGTAGCCTTAACTTAGCAACCAAGTCAAGCGAGATTGTGACTCTGGCTTTGAATTGGGAAAACAGGAGGGGTGGAGACAGCTGGGAGCGTCTCTAAATTCCTAGCTGGGGCTAGTGGGCAACTGGGGACCTTACTAGGTGTGGCAGATCCCATCGCTAAGGATCCTGGCTCCTAACAACAGAATCCCTTGAGCTGGCACGGAACCAGGACTGGGAAAAAAGAGGATGGGGCAGCCCAGAGCCCCGCCTACCTCCCCGGCCCTTCCAAGAAGCTCAAACCTTGGTGCTCAGGCTGCCCAGGGAGGAGATGGTGGAGACGCTGCTGGCCAGGCTGAGGCTGCTCCGGGGTCTGCCCTCCTCCATCAAGGGCTTGGGGAGAGAAAGAAAGGGGCTGTGTGCGTGTCTCTGCAGCTGACCCGGCTGGGGACAGAGACGGGGTCAGGGGCTCGCAGGTCGGAGGAGGCTGAGGAGAAAGAGCCTGTTGTCTGGGGACTGGGGGGCTGGGGGAGGCCCTGGCCCGGGACTGCATACCAAGAGCGATGCCAAGAGAGGTGGGCGGCATTGGCAGCTGCGGGGAGGGGGGCAGCTGTCTGCCGCCCAAGACAGGGAATAGGGGCTCCTTTATTCTTGCCCCCTGCACTCTCGCCAGGAATTTGACCCTCTCTGTGCTTAGGGAGCCCCATTCCCTGCCTCTTCGCGGCTGCCCCCAGCTACCTGTCTCCAGCCCTCCCACACGCACCCCTAGGCCATCCCTGCCAAGCCCGGACGCCAGGAATGCACACCCAGGCAGTCCCTCCCAGGCCAGCCAGGGAACTTACCAGCTCTGGGGTCCCAAGGATGGGGGTAAGAGGGCCGTGCGGGCGCTGGGGCACCCAGCTGCAGTCTCCCTCCTTTTCTGGCTCTTGGGTGCTGCCTCTCAGACCTGTCTGCCTTCTCACCTGCTCACTCGCACACTTCTTGCTTTGTGTCACTTCTGGTCCCTCTTGCCTTTAGGCTCCTAACACCTTGTCTCTGGCCCCAGCTTGTCTATTTGTCTCTAATCTGTCTCTTCCAGTCTCTCTCTGGCTCATTCTCTCCCCTGCCCGCACCCCCTCTCCCCCCCCCCCACCAGCACTTTCTCTTCCAGTCTTTCTGTTTCTCTTCCAGATCTTTTCTTCTCTGACTCACAGAGTCTCTTTTCCTTAGATCTCCATCTCGTTCTCTCCCCCTCTCTCTCCCTCACACTCAAGCTCTTCCTCTTTCTCTTTCTCCGTCCCCACCGCCGCTGTTTCCTTCTCTCCCTCAGATTCCCCTTCTTTCTTCCTCCCTCTCCGTTTCTCTTTCCTCTCTGCTGGTCCGCCAGCCGCCCACGCTGCTGTCTCCCCTTCCAATCCCGGCTGACCCCGCCCCTTTTCCACCCCCCCCCACCCCCCCACCCCCGCCAGCCTGACCCCTGGCTCAGCTGCCCCCACCGCGAAGGGGAGGGGCTGCCCCCACCCCACCCCGCCCCTGACTCCTGGGTCCCTGCTGGGCCGGATTCCTAACAGTTTGGAGAGGAGGAGCTGTGGCCTGGACTCCAGGGCCCGGGTCATTCATTGGCACCCTGAAGGGAGCTGGGATCCTGGAACTAGAGGGGGCTCAGACTTCTGGGTACCTGAAAAGGTGTGAGCCTGGAGTCAGGACTCCTGAGTTGTTCATGGAGCCGGGGATCCCGGAAGTGTGTTTTTGAGTGGACGGGTCCAGGTTTTCCAGGGAGGAGGGAGTGACCCTGGATTCTTGGGTAGTGGCTAGGGCAGGGTCAAGCGGCCACGGTCAAACATCTACCCCAGATCCAGGTGAGAATTGTGTTCTAGACTGAGGATGCCCCCCTCGGGAGGGAGACGTGGTTCCTGGGCAGATTTGGAGGAGCAAAATTCTGGGACCAGGTAGGGGGGAGGGGCCAAGGAACTGGGACGGCGTCCCTGGGCCTGGAACTTGTGGCAGGAGACCCCATTCCCATGAGGTCCAGTTGATGGTACCCAGCCGGAATTCCAGTCTGTGTATGAGTTTTGTATGAGTTTTAAGTGGGTGAAATCCAGGTGTGGAGCCTTGTGCTTGAGACCAGGAAGGAGTCTGAATTTGGGGGTTAGAATCTACTCACCAGGGGCGCTTGGGTGGCTCAGTCGGCTAAGCCTCGGACTCTTGATTTCAGCCCAGGTCCGTGATCTCATGGTTCGTGGGTTCGAGCCCTGCTTGGGGCACCTCGATATTGGAATTCTCTCCTCTCATGCCACTCCCTCTGCTCCCAGGTGCACACTCTCTCTCGAAGTAAATAAACTTTTAAAAAACTAAAAAAAAAAAAAAAAAGAATCCACTCACTAGATATTTGTTGAGTACCTACTCTGTGCCAGGCACTGAGGAAAAAAAGCAGTGAGCAAAGTCAAATGCCTGACTTCAGGGTGCTTACATGCTTGTTTTCATTCACAATCAAGTCTAGGCTCTGCCATGACCGTTTTGGGCAAGCGACTTCGTTCCCCAGCCTCAGTTTCTCATTTGTGAAATGGAACCGATGCTCTCCCTCACCGGGAAGGAAACGGACCGGCTGCGAAGGTGGAAGACTCTAGACTGGGGCCTGCTGGTTAAATTGGGAAGGGGTAGGAAGGCGTCTTGCCACCCCGACAGGAGTTGGGAGAGCGGCCCGGCTGCTTACACCGTCGCCGCGTTTGATTGACAGCTCGCCTGTTTCGGGGCGTGGTCACGCTGGGAAACGTCCCCGTGTCGTCACAGAACCCGGAATCTCCGCGAGAATTCCAACTTTCCTTTACCCACCCCTTACGTCTAGATTTCGAAACCCCGCCTCTCCGTGACGTCTGCACGCCCGGTCGCGTCGGACTATAAAAGCCTTGCGGGCTGCGTCAGTTCTCAGAAGCTTAGCTGTGGATCACACTCATGTACCTGCCGGACGCCAGATCTCCTTTGCAGCGACAGCGATTGCAGTAGCCGGTGACAACGTGAGTCCCAGAGCCCGACACCGGAGGGCGAGATGAACGCGCTGGCTTCCCGAGCCATCCAGATCCACGATCGCTTGTGGCAGCCCGAGCCGGCCCTCCTGCCCCCAGGGTGACGCGCAGCCCGGAGTCGGTGAGTGAGGGGTCGGAACGCCAGGGCCCTGAGGGGTTGAGGGCTGGGAATCAGACTCCGGGTCAGTAATGAAGAGGGAGTTTGGACTTCTACGTACGTAGACGGGAGGGTTCGAGGCCGGGACTCGTGAGTTCCGAGGAAGGGTGGCCTGGGAGCCTGAACGCTTGCGTCTGGGAACAGGTGCGGCCAGGACGGACTCCAGGGCTCGGACTTAGGAAGGAGAAAGGATTGGGAGCCTGGAGCCTTGAGCCTGGCGGGAGGAGGGCTCTGGAAGCCAGACTCCTGGATCCCCAGTGATGGAACCATGCAGGGGGTCGGAACGTTTTGAGTCTCAGAGGGAGGAAGGTCTTGAGGGCCCGATATGTCAGTCCTCAGGATGGATAAGAGAAGCAGGGGCTAGGACCTTGTCCCCAAGGGAAGCAAGTAGAGACCCTGTATTCTCAGTTCTGGAAACTGAGCCTTCTTAGTCTGAGAGAAGAGGCTGGGGGGGCTTGGACTCTTGGGCCTAAGAAAGATGAGAGAAGTGGGGACTCAGACTCCTGCGTATTGAGAGAACGGAGGTGGGGAGGAGGTGGGAACCATCTACCTCTGCTGGAGAAGGGAGTGGCAGGGCTCAGAAAGGAATGTGGGGGAGGGACTCTCACGTTGCTGTTTGTGTCACTATTTCCATGGCCGTGACTCACAGTCATCCCATGATGCTCTCCCCTAAATGGCTTCTGAGCTTTGTTTCCTTTTGTCCCAGCACAGACCGATGGCCCCAGGCCAAGCGCCCCATCAGTCTGCCCCCTGGAGGGGTACCCACCCCTTTTTCCTCCTGTCCCCGCTGATGGGCCTTCTCAGCAGGGCCTGGAGCCACCTGAGGGGCCCAGGACCTCCAGAACCCTGGCTGTTGGAACCAGTAGCCAGAGCCGATCAAGGAGAAGCTGGTCTGGAGGGAGCGGCTCAGACTTTTGTGGGCATCCACTGTGCCCCGGAGGGCAGGCACTTTCCAGGGGAGACTGGAGACGGTGGAGCAGTTGAGGACGATGGAGACGCATTCCGGGGGGCCTGCCACGATCTAAAAGCCAGTAGTTCTCTCCTTGAAGCCTGGGGACTTTCAGATGATGGTGATGAAGAGGATGGTGGGGAGCAAACAACCAGTGTCCCTCAAGAGCAAGCAAGTGACTTTGTAGGTGGCCAGCCTGCTCCCCTCTCCCCTACCCTTCCAGTAAGAGCCCTGCAGGACCCTCCTGGAGAAGAGAAGTCTGAGGAAGGAGGAGCTGCTGAAACTGAAATGGTCACGTTTTTCTCTTTTCCTCCATCACCCTGGGAGTGTTGTCCAGGGGAGGAGGAAGAGGAAGGAGGAGCTATAAAGAAAGAAGCTGCCAGAGCACCTGCTTTTCCTTTGTCTCCAGGATCCAAGCCTAAAGCTCGGGGGTATCGTGCTGGGGAGGAAGAGGGTCAAGCGACAGAGGAAAGAAGAACAGAAAATAAAGAAGCCACAAAGAGCTCCATTTTCCCCTCATCTTCAGGCTTTCACGCTAGGGCCTGGGAGCGTGGTTCAGGAGAGGAGTCTGAGGAGGAAGAAGATGAATTCAGTGACTCAGGAGCAGCTGAGGAGGAGGGAGAGGCTGAGGGTCCCTCTTCCATCCCATCCACAAATGCCTTCGTCAGGGCCTGGGTGTACCGGCCAGGAGAGGACACGGAGGACGAGGAGGAGGAGGAAGATGAATTCAGTGACTTGGGAGCAGCTGAGGAGGGGGGAGAAGCTGAGGGTCCCTCTTCCATCCCATCCACAAATACTTTCTTCAGGGGTTGGGTGTACCGGCCAGGAGAGGACACGGAGGAGGAGGAGGAGGAAGATGAATCCAGTGACTCGGGAGCAGCTGAGGAGGAGGGAGAAGCTGAGGGTCCCTCTTCTATCCCATCCACAAATCCTTTCATCAGGGGTTGGGTGTATCGGCCAGGAGAGGACACGGAGGATGAGGAGGAAGAGGAGTTCAGTGACTCAGGAGCAGCTGAGGAGGAGGGAGAAGCTGAGGCTTCTTCTTCTGTCCCCCCAACAGGTACCTTCTTAAGGGCCTGGGTTTATCGGCCAGGAGAGGACACAGAAGAGGAAGATGAGAATGAGGAGGATGATGACTCAGAAGCCACTGACTCGGCGCTGAGTCCCTCCCTTCAGGCTCAGAGCGCCCTCCTCAGGGGCTGGATGTATCAGCCGGGAGAGGACACAGAAGGAAGGGAAGTTGCTAAGCAGCAGGGAGAAGCTGAGCCCCACCCCTTCCGAGTGGCCATCTATTTACCTGGAGAAAGGCCACCACCTCCCTGGGCTCCCCCTCGGCTACCCGTCCGACTGCAGAGGCGACTTAAGTCCACGGAAACCCCCACCCGGCATCCTGACCCTGAGCCTCCCGTGAAGGCCAGAAAGGTGGGTGCTGAGGGCTCAAGTTCTCCAGTCTTAGGGAGGAGCTGGAACTCTTATCTTCCTTCCTGGAGCTCCTGGGCTGGAGCGGGGGAGGGGCTGAACGCCCCAACTTCTGGGTCCCCTGTGTGTTGCAGAGGGTTGCATGTGAACTCCACTGGGAGGGCTGTGTTCACGGTAACGCAATCCTTTGCAAGAGGCTGGGCCCCTGTGAGGAGAGGGGGCAGCTGTGGTTCATTGTCAGCATCAGGGAACCAATTGCCTCCATCTGCAGGGGGCCGGATCTGGTGGGTGAATGGCTAGCAGGTGACTAACCAGATCACAAGCATTCTTGTGTAACTAATTTTTGTTTGGTTCTCTCTCTCTTTTCCCGGTCCCTTCCCCCCGCCCCTCTCCCTGTGGACATGTGCGTCTTGTGTCTGTGCTGGTCCCCCTTCAGGTACGCTTCTCTGAGAAGGTCTCTGTCCATCTCTTGGCTGTCTGGGCAGGACCAGCCCGGGCCGCCCGCCGGGGACCCTGGGAGCAGCTAGCCCGAGATCGAAGTCGCTTCGCCCGTCGCATTGCTCAGGCCCAGGAGCAGCTGGGCCCCTGTCTCACTCCTGCTGCCCGGGCCAGGGCCTGGGCACGCTTTGGGAACCCTACGCCTCCTCTGGCCGCCACCCCTGCTCCTACCCAGATCTTACCATTGTCCTCCGTCCAGGCCACAGCCTTGAGCCCTGTTACGGCATCTCCCTTCGCCCCTCTGTCCCTGTCTCCCGGCTTGGACCTCAGTGGGAGGCGTGGCTAAGATCATGTAGTTTCATGTTTATATTAATTATTTATTTTTTGTATATTGTTTTATATAAGAAATAAAACTTTGTGATTTGTGGCAAGCAATGTCCCTGCCACTGTGTTTGTCTGAACTGACAATCTCCACTACCCTCGGGATAAAGGGGAGTACTCAATAGAGAATAAACTGTATTTCCCATCATCACTCAAATTTGCTTCTTGTCCTGAGGCTTTTGAACTAAGGGCTGGTGGGTCTTGTTAATTTTTCTTTGGCCTCTGCCTAAATTTTATTAAACTTGGGACAGGGGCGCCTGGGTGGCTCAGCAAGGTAAGTCTGATTTCAGCTCAGGTCATGATCTCCCTGTTGGTGAGTTCAAGCCCCGCATCGGGCTCTCTGGTGTTGGCATGGAGCCTGCTTCGGATCTTCTGTCCCCTCTCTCTGCCTTTACCCCATCCGTTCTCTCTCTCTCTCAAATAAACTTGGGACAGTTATCTCCCCAAGGGGGGCTAGGAGCTGGACTCAGTAATCTCAAAAAAACAAGGGTTCAGGGGCACCTGGGTGGCTCAGTGGGTAAAGCATCTGACTTTGGCTCAGGTCACGATCTCACGGTTTGTGAGTTCAAGCCCCGTGTCAGGCTCTGTACTGATGGCTCGGAGCCAGGAGCCTGTTTTGGATTCTGTCTCCCTCTCTCTCTGCCTCTCTCCCGTTCACGCTCTCTCTCAAAAATAAACAAACGTTCAAAAAAATGGGGGGGGGGGTTCATTTCTAGTCCTCCATGCCTCCCTGGAATATACCCATCCTCCTATTGGCCATTTAAATGGTGAATTGCTTGAGGCTCCCAGCTGTCCAATTTCATATTTATAAGCCCTGTTCCAGAGATTGTGACTAACAGTAGCACATATGTTACAGGATTGTAAGGCCCCAAAGGAGTTCCTGAGTGATTTTAAGTAATTCCTGCACCCAATGTGTGCCTTGAACTCAACCTTGAGATCAAGAGTCATACCCTCTCATGACTGAGCCAGCCAGACACCCCAAGACATTCATATGTAAAACAATCCTTGCCAGGGGTGCCTGGCTGACTCGGTTAAGCAAATGACTCAGCTCAGGTCATGATCTCATGGTTCAGAAGACTGAGCCCCATGTTGGGCTCTGTGCTGGCAATGGAGCCTGCTTGGGATTCTCTCCCTCCCACTCTGCCCCTCCTCTGCTTGTGCTCTCTCTCAAAACAATAGATAAACTTAAAACATAAGTAAATAAAAATTGGGGCGCCTGGGTGGCTCAGCTGCTTAAGCATCTGACCTCGCTCGTCATGATCTCACGTTTTGTGGTTCGAGCCCCGCATCGGGCTGTTTCCTTTGGGTGCAGGGTCGGCTTTGGATCCTTTTTCTCCCTCTCTCTGCCCCTCCCCTGCTCACACGTGTTCTCTCTCAAATAAACATTAAAAAAGTAAAAAATAAATTGAAAAAAAAACTGGCAAAAATAATCCTTGCCAAATAAATTTTTTTTTTGAGCTTTATTTATTTATTTTTTAACGTTTATTTATTTTTGAGACAGAGATAGAGCACGAACGGGGGAGGGTCAGAGAGAGAGAGGGACACACAGAATCTGATACAGGCTCCAAGGCTCTGAGCTGTCAGCACAGAGCCCGACGCGGGGCTTGAACCCACAAACCATGAGATCATGACCTGAGCTGAAGTCGGAGGCTTAACCGACTGAGCCACCCAGGCGCCCCCAAATAACAAATGTTATACAGGTGTTAGCCAGTATTGTAATTACTCTCTCACCCATGCATGTCTTGAATTCAAGTTTGCCTCCAACTCAGAAGTCTTTTCTGACCTCAGATCTGTTCAGCAGTTCAAAGAAGAATGGCCCAAACATCCTGTCCTTTGTCCAGCCTCGGGCCCTGGCCCCTCTCCATTGCTTCCCCAGGCTTTCATATTCCCAAGCCAATCAAGTCTCTTTCCACTTTAAGACCTTTGTATAAGCTATGCCTACCCGCCTGATGTTCCACCCCCGACCCCCTCTGGCGATTCCAGAATCGGTCCTCGCGATTCTTAAGATGCGTTTTGATTTTTTGTTGTTTAAGACCCATCTCCCACGACTCTGAGTCCCGGGAAAGCAGGTGCTGCTGAAAAGCCCACTCCCTGAATCACACGACTGGGCACCCAGGCAGCGTACGAGGTGTTAATAGTAAGGTGGTGAAAAGAAGGCGCACTGGGGCCTTTCCCCCAATGAGCAGGCAACAGAAGCTGACGAGGGTATGGTATTTCATTGGATTACTCACACGCCAGCTTTCCATCGAAACTGGACAAGCAGATGGCAAAGGCTTGGAGGGGGCAAAGCGGGAAGCAGAAGTCCATGGTGAACGTGTCTGGGGCCACGCGGCCGAACTGGAGCACGAGGGCATCGGCTGAGGAGGAAGTCAGGATCTAAGCCCAGCCCCACCCCTCAATTCCCTTCCGAGGTCCTCTGAGCTTCCAGAACTACACCAAGGCTGGGCGGCGCACCTGCTAAGCCCAGAAACCGAGGGCCGTTTAAAAAACTACATTTCCCAACAGGCTTTGCAACAGCATGGACTCGGCCCAGCCTAGACAAACGCTCAAATGCTGATGGGAGACGTAGTTCTTGTCGGCTCATGCCACCCTCCAACCTCCCCTTACCCCCCCGCCCAGGTAAAACGGTTCTTAGGAGCTCACTGTCATCCGGATGCACGATCTGGAAGTTCTTGACCGAGGCCCGAGTGACTCGACCGTGAAAATTGAGTACGTAGGCGCCGCTCCTGTAGCTCCACCAAGGGGCTTTGTTTTGTAGCAGGACCAGTCCCTGGCTAGCTCCCCGTTGGAGGCGACACAGTAGTGACTCCTGCTCCTAGAAGATAAAGTAGGGGGGGTGTTTAACCTACCACCAATGGGCCTTTTTCCTCCGGATGCAGATTTTTGAGTCTCTAGTCTCTCTTCTCTGGGAAACATAGAAGTCTAACAAAGTCCTTCTGGCTTCACATATGACCTTCTGCAAGCCATGGGCCCCCTTCTCCCTTAGGACCTATGGCCAGTCACCCAGACCTTCCTCTCCCACTGACCCAGACAGTCTCAGCCTTAGCCAACTCACATTTTGTGGCTGGACGCGGAGTCTCTGGTTCTGGTCATCGATTCCCGGAATGATCACAGTCATTTTCCGGGGCCCTCGGAATCCCAAGATGTTGGTCTCCTGTGGGAATTATGCTCCAGTTGGCCTGGCTCTTTCTCCTCCCCACCGCCCTGCTTCATTCTCTCTTGTCTCCAGGAAACTCACATAGCACACAGCCCCCAGCTCCTCTCTGATCCGAGTGGTCTCCGGGACAAAATTCTTCCTTTCAGGGTTCACTCCATTGTCAAAGATGGTGAACTTGGTGCCCAGGACATTAGATCTGCTCCAGGAGGGGGGTGGTCAGAGCAAAAATAATAATTACTGTTTTGCTGTACTTTGAATGCTTTCCCAGGTCATGAACTCTTCCCGTTAACCCTCTGCTTGAGATTTAAGTTTTGTGTTCCATGTATCCACAGCCCCAGCCCCTTTGTTTCTTTGATAAGCCATGACTTTTAGCCTCCTGCCTTGGCCTTCTGGAGCCTTCTTCCCCCAAAGATTCAAGAATGCACGCATTACATTACATCCATACATTACAGCCCTCTCCCACAGGAACTTAGGAGTCCCACCCCCCCTTGCCTCTCCAGAAGTCAAAAAAAAATTTTTTTTTAAGTTTACTTATTTATTTTGAGAGAGAGAATCCCAAGCAGGCTTCACACTGTCAGCACAGAGCCTGACTCAGCGCTAGATCTCACCAACCACGGGATCATGACCTGAGCCGAAATCAAGAGTCCAGGGCCTAACAGACTGAGCCACCCAGGCAGCCCCAGAACTTGTCCTAAATGTCAACCTCTGCTCCAAAGCCCTTAGTTCTCCTATTCCCAACCACCCTGGGGCTACCACGTGAAGAAATAACAGAAGCCATCAGTCGAAGACAAAAGGTCCTTGAACAGGTGGAGCTTGTGCTCTGTGGCCTTCTGGGAAATGTAGTTCACTTGCCCTTCTCCCCTGACGCCGCCCCTCCCCCGCCCCCGTTTTTCACACATATCAGGGCTCTGCCCACCTGACTTTGCCCACAAAGTTGTCCCCATCCCGAGACAGGTCTGTGGGGTCCAGGGAAATGAGGTAGTTAGAGGTTTTGCTCCTTTTTCTCTTGCGTCCAGCCAGGAGGAAGTGCTGTGGATAGGAAAAACAGCCCATCGGGATTGATTTCTGGTATCCGGCTAGGGGCAGGGGTCTAAGACAAGAGAATAGGGAAGAGCCTCAAGTGGAACACTGCAGGACTTTGGTAGGCATTTCACCGGGGAAGAGCAAGTCTGGCACTACCGAGAAGGGAAATAGCCTCTTTTGGGGAGAGTACTTTGAAGAGAGACCACCACGCTGAGGGGGACCTGGCCAGCTTGAGAGGGACATGGTCTGGCTCTGGGGGAGGGGCTTGGTTCCTGAGGGGCCGGGTTTATCCCAGGCATGGGTGGGGCCTGATAGATAAGAAGGCTCTTTGAGGGGCCAAACACAATGGGGCCAATACCTTGAGAGGGTATGTAAGGGGTGGAGTTTTGGAGGCTGAGACTTTGAGACTCAAAGAGACTTTGAGACTTTGAGACCAAGGCTGAGACTTTGAGAAAGGCAGGCTTATCTCAAGAGGGGACGAAGCCTAGTAATGAGCTTGGTTAAGGCCACTGAGAAAGGAGCCTTTCACAGAAAGTTCTGTGAAGGGCGGGGCTTGGCGTTGGAGTTCACAAGTCCTAGCTCAAAGACAAGCAAGGCCTGGAATCGTTTAAGTCTCGACAAGGCTCAGAAAGGGGCGGGGCTTGTCCCTGGCAGGTGGAGCTCGTTCCAGAGGCTGTCAGACCGCACCTTCCGCCCGTCGGCCGCCTCCAGGTAGAGATGGTAGAAAGGGAACATGCCCTTGTCTACGCCGCGCTTGTCGCGGCTGATGCGGCACTGCACTATGCGGCCGCGCAGCGCTGGCCGCAGGACATACGCTTCCATGTCTTCTCCCAGTCGAGGGCCTAGGGCGCGGGGTGGCGAGCAGGACAAGCTTCCTACATCACTGCTGTCTGCGTCTTTCTCGCCTTCCGGGTCCTCCGACACCTCCTCTTCGGCAGCTCCTGGGGAGTTCACTGTAGACTCCGACTCCTCTTTCTTCTCTTCCGGGTGCTTGCCCTAGCCCACACGCCAAATTCAAGTTAGGGGACAGAGCTGAGACCCGCCCCCACCCCAGGCTTGTCAACTACTGATTGGCCACGCCAGCTCAGGGTTACGCCCTCCCTTAACCATGTCTTCTGCCTATTGGCCAAACATCCCGGTCACCTGCTGATTGGCCAGTACCTCCAAGGGGCCCACCCAGCCAAGTCCTCATTGGTTACCACTAACCACTAATAACGTCCCGCTGAAGCCACGCCCACTCCACCTACCGCTTGGAGAATCCCTTTGAAAGCACCGTCCCTTCAACTAAAACCAGTGTTGATTCGGTCTAGATAACATAATATGGCCCAGAGCGACCCACTTGAAACTATTTAACTTACTTTCATCAATACCAGAGCGAGTGCCAACTAGTTTTTCCCTATCACTGTTTCACCCTTTCTCTCCAAAGCTCGCTACTTTTTGGTGGGCTGGATTTTAATGTATGTGCTTACATAAATTTAAATCCTCTAGATTGATTTCATAAATGGTACACACAGACAGAAACTACTAGACCAATCATAACAGGTTCCGCCCACCAGTAAAAAGGGCCTCTGGGCTGCAGAGTTTTACACCCACCCACTCTAGAGTCCCAGGTTAGCCCTCCTGCTAACAAGTCTCCATGTCCCCCGTCACCATTCATTCCAGGGTTTGGTCCTGGACTGGGTACCTCATATTCGTCTCCAACATCCTGGAATTTGCTCTCTTCCTGTGCATTGGCCCCTAAGGGGTGGAAGAAGCCAGAAGAAGGCTGGCTCAGGACACCCGGGTCCCAGGAACTTGGGACAAGGTCACCTGGAAAAGGCCAGATATCCTGGGTTTCTGGCCTCTTTGTATGACTCCTCACACTTGCCAGATCTTCCTTCTCCTCCATGTACATGGGTACCTACACTGACTGAGAAGTCTCTAGATCCCTGGATCTAAGAATAGAGAGGGGTTAAAGTCCTCCATTTCCCTTCTCCCAAAGACACCAGAGAGACTAGGAGCTAAAATGGAGCGGAGGAATGAAGTTTGGGACGATAATTAAAAGTTCTGTTATTGGGGCGCCTGGGTGGCTCAGTCAGTGAAGCCTCCGACTTCGGCTCAGGTCATGATCTCGAGGTTCATGGGTTGGAGCCCTGCGTTGGACTCTGCTGACAGCTCAGAGCCTGGAGACTGCTTCAGATTCTGTGCCTCCCTCTTTCTCTGCCCCTTCCCTGCTCTCTCTGTCTCTCTCAAAATAAGTAAACAAACATTAAAATTTTTTTCAAAAGGAGTCCTGTTGTTGAATCATTGGTCATACGAATCAATTGGTCATATTGAATCATTGGTCTATAAGAATAGAAGGAATTGTCATACGATATCATCAAGAAATAAAAAGTAATGACGTACTGATAATGCTACAACAAAAGTGAACATTAAAAACATGCTAAGTAAAAGAAGCCACAGTTCATATACTATATTATTCTATTTAAATGAAACGTCCAGAATAGGAAGATCTAAAGAGATAGCAGATTAGTGTTTGCCTAGGGCTGGAGAAATGAGGTGTGTGTGTTGGGGAGGAGGGTGTCACTGCTAAAAGGTACAGGGTTTCTTTTGGGACAATGATAATGTTCTACAATTGAATGTGGTGATGGCTGCTCATCTCTGTAAATATACTAAAAACCATGGAATGGTAAACTTTAAATGCATGAATTGTATGGTATGTGAAATGTATTTCAATAATGCTGTTACAAAAAAGGGAAGAGGATTTCACCCAGTGTCCCTGAAATTACCAGGTCGTTGGAGGGCTGGCCAACCCCTGCGTCGAATCCCGGGAGGCTCTTTGTAAGGAGGTGGAGAAACAGGAATATCCTCCATGGACACTTCCTCCAACTCCAGATCAGAACTATCTGGAAGCCAGGAGAAGGAGAAGGACTAGAGGCAAGGATGGCTGGGCTGGGCAGGGGAGGGGGCCTGTAGATTCAGATTCCTGAGTGTTGGAGAAGGAGTTTCAGGACTTAGACTCCTTGCTGTGAGGAATGACAGAGCCCAGAGTGGACTGGACTCCTGGCTCCTTTGGAGAGAAAGGCTCCAGAGTCCTGAATTCTGAGGGAGTGTAGTTCTAGGATATAGGCAGGTCCAAGGACTCGAGATTACCTGCTTTTGTCGGCGAAACCAGTGGGTCACACTCGCCGCTGCCATCTCCACTGCAGATCGTGAAGCCCAGGGCACTGTGGAGGCCAGAGCACAGATGTGCCTCTGGCATGTTCTCCTGGAGGAAAGGGTTCCCAAGGCCTGGGAGAAGGTGCAGCGGATCCCATTGACACGATGTACAAACTTCCGTCCTCTGCGCAGGGCTGCTTCCTCACAGACTCCCAGGCACTGTCTCTGATTGACCACCCAAACCCCTGAGACCCATTCAGAACGCTAACTCCGTCCTAAGGCTCAAGCAAGCACAGCTCTACGGCTAAATTGTTGCGGACTCAGCGCGGGCACACAATCCCACAGGGGGCTCTCAGTCTCTCCAGGACGTGTGTCTAAATTATCCAGGCCCCGCCCCCCAGGCTCTGTTAATTCCAGCCTTCAGGCGCTCCCGAATCAAGTCCCTAGGGCTTTTCCAGGGCCCGCCCCCGCAGCTCCCTCAAGCCCCGCCCCAGAGCTCCAAGAAGCCCAATCAAAGGATTCTCTCCGGCCCCACCCTCCAGTTGTACCCGGCCCTGCCCCGCGCTCTGGCTAACCCGCCGCTGAGCTCACACGGGTCCTGCTCCTGGGCCCCCAAGGGGCCTGCACTGGGCTCTTCTGGACTCCATTCCGCCCCTCCACCCTGAGCTCTTTAGGCCCCGTCCCAAATTCCCGCAGACCCCTCCCTCTAGGCCTAGGCTCCTGCCCGACACTGGGAACTTTTCCTCACCGCGGTCCCCTGCGAGGCGCTCCTTCCGCCTCCATGGTCGCCGGGGTCGCAGGGAAGCGTCGGGATTGGCCTGAACCATGAGGGGCTCTTGGCGCTTCCGCCGCTGCTTCTTCTCAAAAAGCCGCCGCTGCAGGAGTGGGAAAAGGGGGTGAGGGGGTGGCGACCAGGCACCAGACCGGAAGACGGGGTGAAAGAGGGCCCGGGGCAAGGGGAGGCATGCAAGGGAGGGAGAGTCCAGGCTCTCAGTCCCTCCTTCCTCAGATCCAGCAGTCATGCCCTCCAGAACCTTAGTTCTTTAGAAATTTTGGACCCTCATCACCAAGGTTTGCTTCTTTAGAAGCCCAACTTCCTATTTTCTCATTTCCCGATTGCAGACTTGAGGCTTGGAGGGAGACAAAGGGGGCCAGGAGTCCCAGAGCAAGTCCTGGGGGTGGTGTTCCTGGAAGCTGTGGAAGACGAAGAGGGGCTGGCAGGACTCCCGCGCATAGTACCTGCTGTTCCAGCTTCTGCAGCCTCATGGCGGTCAGCTCATCCCCCAGCAACCTGAGAGAGGTGCAGGCTCATGGTGACAACATGCAGGGCAACACCTCCCCCCACTTTTCCCCTCCCCGCCCCCCAACTGCCCAAGAGCCTCTCCTTCCCTTCCGTCTCCAGGCCCAACTTAGGGTGCTGAGCACTCTGTGAGGTCACAGAAGAGTTCTGAAACTCTTTTTTCCCAGCACTGGCCTGTCTGGAATCCAGGAGTCAGAGACCCCGAGCCCTTCCTTGTCAGGACTCAGGAGTCCAGGCCCCCTGCCCCTTACTGCTAGGCTGATGGTGCCGGACCCACCAACAAGGTTAAGAAGCCAGAGTTAAATGGGTGTGGGCATTATCAAACTCTGAGTTCCTCCTGAGCCCCCATTTCCATCCCTGCTCTCCCCATCCTGTTCTCCCCACTCACTCTTTCGTCCATGTGTCATTCTCCTGAGACATCCTGGAGAAGCAAGAGTGAGGCGTCAGGACACAGATCCAACATCCCAGTGGATGTTCTGCCCTCCAACACCTGATCTTATGCTTTAAATTTTCTCCTGGACCCAGACAGCCGGAATTCCAGGGACCCAGCAGCCTGTTTCCAGCTTTCGTTACTTTCAGGGGCACAGGAATCTGGTTTTCTCTCCCCCAAATAGCTAACTCTTCTATACCCAGGCATGGGAACTTAGGACCCTGGACCCCCAACACTCGACCCTCAGTGACCCCAGGCCTCCGGCACCCACCTGCCTGGAATCCTGGAAATTCCTCTCTTCCTGCCTGCAGAGAAGCTTTTCACATTCACGCCTCCATACCTTGCCTCTCCGGCCAATTTCTAAACATACCTGACCCTCTTTTTAGCTGGGGACCTACTCTCTGGGTCTCTGGGAAGTAAGCAGGCAAAGAAAGAGGGCTCAGAGTGAGGGACGGGGATTCCCACTGGGACCTGTCCTAATCCCCTCCCTCCTGGCCCACCACACTCCACTTCCAACAAAGCAATGAACCCTGGCCTCCAGCTGCAGCCGGGCAACCCTGCTCCAGGGGTTCTGAATTGGAAGGGCATGCAGGTGCTCCTTAAAGGGACCCTAGACAGCATCGCAGGGTCCCTCCCTCTCTCTCTCTCTCTCTCTCTCTCTCTCTCTCTCTCTCTCTCTCTCTCTCTCTCTCTCTCTCTCTCGGCTTATATGCTAAAACTTAGAATATGACCTGTGCCAACAGCTACCGACCTATCTGTAACTCGCAGCCACTTCCTGGGGGAAAAATAAATGGGAAAACTACAACAGCCATGAGGCGAAGGGGCCGAGAGGCCCGCGGAAGTGGCCTCATTTTCCTCCTGCCTGCAGGGAATTGTAGTTCTCTTTGAAATGTAGTTCTCTTTGAAATCCTCCGCTTTCCTTTCGCCTAAAAGGCAGGAAATGCGGGGTCAAGAGGTAAGAGCTTCCGAGAAAGGAGGAGAGCTTTTCGAGAACAGGCTAGCGACTTCCACAAGGGGCGGGCCCCTAGACAGGGACCAAGGGGACTGAAGCCAGCGCGGACCAATCAGGCCGCCGAGGGCGGGTCCTCTGCGGGAAAGTGGGCGTGGTCTAGGGGGGAAATCACCCGAACGCACCGGAGGTCCGAGCCCGGGAAAACGCCCTCTGCGGTGAGGGAAAGGTGAGGGGCTGGGGCGTCCCAGATGGGGTCCTGGGAGGAGCGGTAGGAAGGGGCCCAGAGGGCTGGAAAACTGGGTTTCGGGAAGGATGGACTGGGCACCAGTATTTGTAGATCCTGGCAGAAGAGGAGGCTTCGGGGGGGGGCGGGGGTTGGTTCTGAACCTTCGGTTCTGGCGAAGGGGACTGAGATCCCGGATTCCTGAGTCTGAGCGAAGAGGCTGGGTGCTGGGAGCCAGGACTCCTGGGTCTAAGGAAGGAGGAACTGGAGGTTCGGAATCCTGTGTCTCGGGAAACGAGACGCTTTGAGTCTTGACTCTTAGATGGCGGGGGGATGCTGGGGGCCCAGACTCCTGGGTCCAGGGGAGTAGGCGACTTGGGACAGACATCCACCCCTCTGCCCCCCACAGGCCACGTCGTCATGCCTTCCTCCGGGCCCCGCGCAGTCCTTCTCCTGCTACCGCTGCTGCTGCTGCGCGCTGTTCTGGCGGTGCCCCTGGAGCGGGGGACGCCCCAGCAGGAGAGCCCTGCGACCGAGAGCCCCGTGAGTGGCCCTGCCCTCCTCTCCAGCCAGGTGTTTGCAAGTGGTACTACAATTCCCGCGGATCCCCGTCGCCCCTGGGTGGATACTTCCCCCAGGGACGCAGCTTGAAGTTTGCCTGACATTCTTTGCAGTCGCCTGGGCTTTGACGTGGTGAAAAACTTGGGGGGGGGGGGGGCGGGACTGCATATTTCTAAGTCCCTGGCCCTGAGGTGTGGGAAATCAGGTCAGATTTTAAGTGGCAAATCTGCATTACCCCCTACCTACACCTCTGTTGTTTTAAGCTCCCCTGCTCTCAAGCAGGAATGGAGGGAAAAAAAGAACTACATTTCCCAGTAGCACCTGGGGCAGGTGATGTTAGCCCACTGAGGTGTTCTCAGTTCATGGAGCTCCTGGGAAGGGACCGGTAAACCGCCCATGTGTTAATTCCAACATGTGTTTGTCAAATGCTAGGAAACCTTCTCTCTTAGGGAATTTGGAACTTTAAAGATCCTCAAGGCCAGTGCCCTGATTTGTGGCCTGAATCCTCACATAGCACCTATCAGTAAAGAGCACGTTACTGTCTCTGGGACATATCATCCCGTGCTCCTGTGTGGCAGTCCAGACCTTGTGAGTTAGGCTTCTGCTTGGTGAAATCTTTGCAGGCCCAGAAGGGCACCTTTGACTTCCCTTTCCCTTCATTCATTGCACACGTTTCTTGAGCACCTCTTGTGGGCCAGACACAGTGCTAACACAAGCCCTGGGCCATCACAGACCAGGAAGACATTGGGCCTCCCTGAGAATGGACATCAGTGTGATAGTCAAGGAGGAAGGGTCACGAGCTGAAATCTGAAGTGCAGGGAACAACATTCCAGGCAGAGGGAACAGCCTGAGCAAAGGCTGTGTGGTGGGGAGAGCAGAGCAAGTAGAAGGGCATGGAGGTGGCCAGTGTGACCCGAGCAGAGCGAGCCTGGGGGTAGATTATTCAGAGCCTCGGTTCATTTTATTTATTATTCTTAATGTTTATTTATTTTTGAGAGCGAGACAGAGCGCCAGTAGGGGAGGGGCAGAGAGAGAGGGAGACAGAATCCCAAGCAGGCTCCAGGCTCTGAGCTATCAGCACAGAGCCAGATGTGGGGCTCAAACCCGTGAACGGCAACACCATGACCTGAGCCGAAGTCAGAGGCTTAACCGAGTGAGCCACCCAGGCACCCCAATGTTTACGTATTTTCAAGAGAGAAAGAGAGCGTACGTGTGAGTAGGGGAGTGGTCGTGGGGGGGAGACGATCTGAAATGGGCTCTGCGCTGACAGCAGAGAGCCTGGTGTGGGGCTTGATCTCGCAAACGGTGAGATCATGACCTGAGCCGAAATCAAGTGTCAGGGGGCTCAACCGACTGAGTCACTCAGATGCCCCAATTTATTGCCTGTTTTTAAAAAATGTTTATTCATTTATTTTGAGATGGGGGAGGGAGGGGCAGAGAGAGAGAATCCCAAGCAGGCTCCATGGTGTTAGCACAGAGCCCAACCTGGGATCGATCCCACAAACTGTGGGATCATGACCTGAGCCGAAATCAAAAACCGGATGCTTAACCAACTGAGCCACCCAGTCACCCCGCCTAATTTTTTTTAATGTTTATTTATTTTTGAGAGAGCGAGAGCATGCAAGCGGGAGAGAGGCAGAGAGAGAGGGGGACAGAGGATCTGAAGCAGGCTCTGTGCTCGCATCAGAGAGCCCCATGCCAGGCTCAGATTTACAAACCACGAGATCATGACCTGAGCCAAAGACAGAAGCTTAACCGACTGAGCCACCCAGGTGCCCCTTATTGCCTATTTTAAAACGGAAGAGTGAGGCCCAGGGAGAAGAGCGTGCTGGCCATCTACACGGGGCAGGTCTGGGTCCAGGAGCCTAGCGGTTTTTGTCTGTGTTGTTCAGTTGTTCAGTTATATCCCCTGTACCAGTGCCTGGCACGCGGTAGGGGCTCGGTGAGCGCTTGATGAATGATGAATGAGAGTATATTTCACTTGCGAACAAATACTGGTGTGTCCACTCTAAGTACCCACTCCGTGCTCGGTGTTGGGGCTGGGTATCTACCCACGTGATTTTCACTTCGTCTCCACTGCAGGCCTGGGAAGAGAGGAGAGCTGTGGCCCCGAAGATCGGGCCGATTGCCTGGGGTTACAGAGCAGATGGGGATTGGAACTGGGGTCGGCTGGCCCCAGAGCCTCTGTGCCACGGCGCAGGCCTGCCCCTTGCTCCAAGCAGGGTGTCTCTGGGTCCTTCAGCAGGTGCCCAGGGGAGCGGGGCCTGGGTCCTACCTGCAGGGAGGAGCCGGAGAAGGGTGAAGGCTGGGCTGCTATGTTCGTCCTTGTTGCCTTAGGACACAGGCCTCTACTACCATCGGTATCTCCAGGAAGTCATCAATGTGCTGGAGACAGATGGGCATTTCCGCGAGAAGCTGCAGGCTGCCAACGCCGAGGATATCAAGGTGCGGCTCGGCGTGAGCCAGGTTGGGCGGGGAAGAGGAGGAAGGGTGCACGCTCGGAGGACCGAGTCCAGGAACGGACTGGATTCTCTCAAGGGGCCACAGAACGTGTGGTTAAGCATAGTTGCAGAGGGCGCAGGCTCCGTTACACGCTGTGTGACCGCCCCTCGCGGTGCCTCGGTTTTCCCATCTGTAAAACCGAGGGTTATAACTAGAACCTGCATGACAGGGCTTGGGTTAGGATCATCCAAGGGTAAGACGCACAAAGCGCTGAGGCATGAGGGGTAGCGGTCCTCGGACCTGCCGTGTGAGTGCTGGTTCCCCGGAATGTTCAGTGTCGTGCGTTCTGCTCGGGAAGAATTCAAACCCTGGACATGTTGGGGGCACTAGCTAGCACCACCTCTAGCTCGCGGAAGGCCTCCCGAGGAACTGAGGTAATCCTCATTTTTTTTTTTTTAAGTTTATTTATTTTAAGAGAGTCAGAGAGTGCACGAGCTGGGGAGGGGCAGAGAGAGAGAGGGAGACGGAATCCCAGGCAGGCTCCATGGGGTCCGCGCAGAGCCGAACGTGGGGCGCAAATTCACGAAACCGTGAGATCATGACCTGAGTCGACGCCAAGAGTCGGACGCGTGACCCGACTGAGCCACCCAGGCACCTCTCCGTTCCAGTGTTGAGGTCCAGAGCAGGAAAAGGATGTGGGGAGACATGATCTGGTACCAGTCGCTGTTTGAGGGCCCTGGGACAAGTGGTGTCTCCGCCCGGGCCTCAGTTTACCCAGCTGTAAAATGAGGTTGTAGGCAGGATTAGGGGACAGACTCAGGGAGTCCAGCACAGGGCTTGACCCATAGTAGATGCTTCACTGGCTGAGGTTAATATGACTGTCACTGCTGCCTCTCGAGGGCCACGCCCCAGGAGGGCTGGAGAGACCGTGTGAGTCTCGAGTGACTGAGAAAGCGGGCTGAGCAATGACAGATCGTAGAGGGTGCTGGGGAGGCCTCAGGGAGGGCCAAGGCCAGTCTGACAAGTGAGAGAGGGTTTCTAGAAAATGGATGCCCCCAAGTGAGGTATAAAGTCTCAGTGGGAAGGTCTGTGGTGTAGAGTTGCGGTGGGGGGGGTGGGGCGGTGGCATTTCAGACAGTGGGAACTGTGTGTACAAATGAAGTAGTCGGGGACGCCCGGGTGGCTCAGTCGGTGAAGCGTCCGACGTCAGCTCAAGTCACGATCTCAGGATTTGTGGGTCCGTACCTCGCGTCGAGCTCTGTGCTGACAGCTCGGAGCCTGCGTGGGATTCTGGGTCTCCCTCCCTCTCTGCCAGTTGCACTCTGTCTCTCTCAATAAATTGAGATTTTATTGAGACAGGGATTCTGTCTTGTGGGCACTGGGGAGGCTTGGGGGCCTTGAGCGGAGAGGGGTGGGGTTGACTCTGGGAAACAGACTTAATCTGCAGTGACAGTCAAGGGGGCTCAGGGAAGGCACCCTATTCAGGGGTGTGTGTGTTGGGGGACAGGGAGTTAGTGGGGGGGGTTCTTTCCAAGGGAGGTGCCATCTGTTTTGAGGGTTTTTGTTTGTTTGTTTTTAAGTTTATTTATTTATTTATTTGAGAGAGACAGAGACAGCATGCGTGGGGGAGGGGCAGAGAGAGAGGGCATAGAATCCGAAGCAGGCTCCAGGCCCTGAGCTGTCAGCACAGAGCCCGACGGGGGGCTCGAACTCACGAGTCATGAGTTCATAACCTGAGCTGAAGTCGGACGCTTCACCGACTGAGCCACCCAGGCGCCCCCCGCCCTTTGAATTGTGAAGAGCAGTGAGGATCTGCTTAGACTTGAAAAGTGGTGGCAGAAGAGAATCCTAGGCAGAGGGACCAACCAGCGTGTGCAAAGGCCAAGAGGTGGGAAGGAGCCTTGAGTGTAGGTGCCGATGCCCCGTTAGTGTTGCCGGAAGCAAGTGCGATTTGATGGATGACGGGAGATGGGGCTACAGAGGTGGGCATGGCCTCAAATGCCAGGCTGAGGGGTTGGGATTTTATGTCGGAGGCTCTGGGGGCAGGTATGGGTCTATAAGCTTTCCAGGCATCCAAAAGCTGGTAGAAGGTTCCAGAGAAGGCAGAGAAAGGATGAGGCCGCACAGTGTGCCCCCTCCCAGGCTCCCAGCCTGACCAGTGTCTCGTCCCTGTTCGGGCAGAGTGGAAAGCTGAGCCGGGAGCTGGACTTTGTCAGCCATCATGTCCGCACCAAGCTGGACGAGCTGAAGCGGCAAGAGGTGTCCCGGCTGCGGATGCTCCTCAAGGCCAAGATGGACGCCGAGCAGGAGCCCAGTAAGCAGGGGCAGGTAGGGTGGGATGGCCTCCCTGCCCCATAATACACATAGAAAAGGGATCGAGTTTTCTTTCTAGAACATTCTACCGCTAACATAACTGCTTGGTGGGTTTATTTAGTTTTTTGTTTTTTTAATTTTTTTTTTTTTTTTAATGTTTTGTTTTTGGAGAGACAGAGAGACACAGAGCATGAGCAGGGGAGTGGCAGAGAGAGAGGGAGACACAGAATCCAAAGCAGGCTCCTGGCTCTGAGCTGTCGATGCGGGGCTCAAACCCATGCATGCGCGATCATGACCTGAGGCGAAGTCGGACACTCAACCGACTGAGCCACCCGGGTTTTTTGGTTTTTTGTTTTCAGTCTTTTGGGTTTTTTTTAAATTTTTATTTTAAAAAACCATGGTCATTCAAAATTTTGATGTAACTTCAAACTTCCAGAAAAAAAGTTGCAAGCATAGTGCGCAAAGTCCCTGAATACCCTTGACCTGGATTCTCCAGTTATTAGCTTTTGTTCTATTTGCCTTTCAGTGACATTCACCAGTTCCTTGCAGACTGTATCTCTTTCTCCCCCCTTTTTCAGTGTGGTTTTCCTCTGAACGGCCACATGGTCCTGCATAACCACAATGCAGTGATCAAAGTCGGGAAGTTTCAAAGGGTGCACTGTATTTTTCCTTGCTCTGTTATTCTCTATCTCCCCAGCTGGCGTGATTCTAATTTGTAGGGATTTGTATCTGAGACTATATTTTATAGTCTAATGATTTGGTTGGAAAAAAGAAAGAAAAAAAAAACGTACCTGGAGGAGAGAGGCAGTTTTAGATTCCAAGATCCCACCCAATTTCTTTTTTTTTTTTTAATGTTTATTTATTTATTTTTGAGAGAGAGTAAGTGCACAAGCAGGGTGGAGCAGAGAGAGAGAGGGACACACAGAATCTGAAGCAGGCTCCAGGCTCTAAGCTGTCAGCACAGAACCTGACGTGGGGCTCGAACTCACAAACCCTGAGATCGTGACCTAAGCCAAAATCAGATGCTTAACCAACAGCCACCCAGGCACCCCCCCCACACACACTGTTTCTTTTAATAGCTTTATTGAAATATAACTCATATGTCGTATAGTTTACCCAGTTAATAGATACAATTCATGGGCTTTTAGTATATTCACAGGTATATACAACCATCACCCAAGTCAATTTTGGGACGTTGTAATCGCCCCCAAGAAGAAACCCCGAACTCCTCAGCTATCACCCCCCACCCAGCCCCTGCAACCAGTAACCTACTTCCTGTCTCTCTGGATTCGCCTATTCCTGGACATTTCATATAAATGGAATCATGCCATCTGTGACCTTTTGTGCCTGGCTTCTTTCACTTAGCATAATGTTTTCAAGTTCAGCCGAAACGTAGCATGTATCGGCCCTTTGTTCCTTTTTAGGGCCAAGTAATATTCCACGGTGTGCATAGACCACACCGGGGTTTCTCCATTCATCAGTTGATGGGCTCCTTGGTGGTTGCCTGCTTTGGCCATGACGGGCCGTGGTGTTATACTTCCCGTAGCTTTGTGGTGTTCTGGTGCCGCTCGGACAGCTTCCCGCCTGTCGCTAAGTGTAAGAACGTGGCCCTTTTACTGAGATTCACCCACGCCCCTCCTTTCGTTTCCTGACACCCCCTGAGGCTCCCATGTTACGGACGGGGATGGCGGGCATTGGCGGATGGTGTGGATGGCGTTGAGGGTCAACGGGACAACTGAACTTTGTTTTCATTTCTGTCTGCCTCCATTTATCCATCCTCCAAACATGCCTTGAGTCCTACCGTGTGCTGGGTACCAGGCGGGTCCCAGATCTCGAAGGTGACCCGACAGCCTCCTCCACACTATGCACCCACGCCTTCTCCGTCCTTCGGTTTTATTTGTGTATTTTATTTGCTACTTAATGTAATTAATTTCTTTATTTTGAGAGGCAGAGAGAGAGAGGGAGAGGGAGGGAAAGAGAGAGAATCTCAAGCAGGCCCTGTCGGCACAGAGCCCAACGCAGGGCTGAAACTCATGAACCGTGCAATCATGGCCTGAGTCGAAGTCAGATGTTTAACAACTGAGCCACCCAGGCGCCCCTGTCGTGCTGTTTTAATTAGTATAGTTTCAGAGTCCGATTTGCTCTCCAGGAAACCAGACGTCCCCTCGTCACTAATGGGAAAAAATCCCGCCTGTGAATTGGTGGCTTGTTGTGTCCCTCGCACTACGCCACGCGCTTCGACTCTTGTCCCTTCACCAGCTCAGGGCATCTCCAGAATCTGACCGCTTCTCACGTTCGTTGCCGCCCCTCGGGCCCTGCCTGGAGCCCCGTGGTCGCCTCCTCCCTGGGCCCCCTGCCGCCGCGCTGGCTTTTTGTTCTGTTTCCCGCACGGCAGCCAGTGGGGTGCTGCTAACACCCGTGTTGGTCTCCCGTGGCCACCGTAGCAGATTAGCACAACGAGTGGCTTCAAACGACACACACGGGTTTGGAGATCAGACTAAAATCAGTGTCACGGGGCGAAAATCGAGGCATCTGCAGGGCTGCGCTGCTTCCAGAGGCTCTAGGGGAGGGCCTGCTGCCTTGCTTTGTCCAGCTTCTCCCGCGGCCTTCCTTGGCGGGTGGCCTCCTCTTCTGTCTTCAGAGCCAGCCAGCCGTGTCGCATTTGTGTTCAGTCTCGCGGTCTTCTCCTGTGGTCGGGTCTGCCTCTGCCTCCCACGTATACGGACCCTTATGATGCCATTGGGTCCCCTGGGCAGTTAGGGGTGGTCTCCCCATCCCAAGATCCTTGATTTAATCCCGGCTGCAAAGTCCCTTTTGCCATGTGATGTGCTCACAGGTTCTGGGATTAGGGCGTGGGCATTGTGGGGGCTGTTACCCAGCCCACCACAGCACCTAACCCAAGTCCTGTCCCTCCTGCTTAGAACCCACTATGGCTCCCCAGTGCTTGTAGGACCAAGCCCACAGCCATCCCTGCTCCTCTGCCCCTCCCTTCACAGGCGCCCTCTCCCCCATCCTCTCATGTCAGTGTTTTTTAGTTTTAACAACACACCCCAGGCACCTCTGGACCTTGGCTCCATGCATTTCCCTGTGCCGGAACATTGTTTCTCCGGGCTCTTTTTTTTTTTTTTTTTTTATGTTTATTTTTGAGAGAGAGAAAGAGAGAAAACATGGGAGGGGCAGAGAGCGAGGGAGAGAGAGAATCTCAAGCAGGCAGAGCACAGTCAGCGCAGAGCCTGATGCAGGGCTTGAACTCGCAAACCGTGAGATCGTGACCTGAGCCGAAATCAAGGGTCAGGACGCCCAACCGACTGAGCCACCCAGGCGCCCCGATATGTGTTAGTTATTATTATGGTTATTGTTATTTTAAGCTGACTTCCTTTAGAGCACATCTAGCCCAGGGTAGGGATTTTAAAAGCCAGAACGTTCCATGAGGTGTTCTTTTTGAGTTTTTGTCGTTGTTGTTTTGTTTTTTTAATACCTCTCCCTCATCCAGATGTACAGTTGGATCACTTGAGCCTCCTGAAGCAGTTTGAACACCTGGACCCTCAGAATCAGCACACATTCGAGGCTCGGGACCTAGAGCTGCTGATCCAGACGGTAGCCGTGAAGGGGCCGGCAGGCAGAGGACTGAAGGAGGCTTTGTGGAAGGGGAGCAGGGAAGGGAGCCTGGGACGTGAGCCCGCTCACCCCTGCTTGGTGTTCTGTGAGGCCGGTGGCTGCAGAGGGCCGGGTGGTGCCCAAAAGGCCTCCCCAGATTCTCTCTGGGAAAACAGATGCAGGCAGGTGGGCTTGGCTCCATTCAGACCCGGATTCAAATCCCTCCTTGGCTCGTCCTTCCCCTATGACTTGTGAGGGTGGGGGGCGTGGGGCTGTCTCCTCTGTGTCCTTGTGGGAGGCAGAACAATGCCCCCCCCCCCCCCCGCACCAAAGACGTCACACCCTACACATCCTTTTTCTTTTTTTTCTTTTTTCTTTTTTTTAATGTTTCTTTATTTTTGAAAGAGAGAGAGAGCGTGAACAGGGGAGGGACAGAGAGTGAAGGAGACACACAATCCAAAGCAGGCTCCAGGCTCCGAGCTGTCAGCACAGAGCCTGACATGGGGCTCGAACCCACAAACTGTGGGGTCATGACCCGAGCTGAAGTCACCCCACTGAGTCACCAGGTGCCCCTATTGTTCTTTCTTCCTTCCTTTCTTTCTTCTCCACACCCAGTGTGGGGCTTGAACTCACAGCCTTGAAATCAAAAGTCCTCCACTTTACCGGCGGAGCCAGCCAGGTACCCCTAAATGTGTATTGTTTTAAGGCTCCAAATTTATGATAATTTGCTACAGCAGGCACAGAAGTAATAGAGACCTTATCTGAGAAATGGGATCTCGAGCCCAGCCTCATGAGGAAGGCCAAGGGCCACGGGGTTGGGGAGTGGAAGGGGATGCCCAGACCTGCCCCTGCCTCTCCCCTCCTCCTCTTTCTTCTGCAAGTCCCCAACATCCCCAGCGCAAAGCCCCCACCCTCCTCCTGGCCTGAGCCCCGTTTTTCTGGCCTACTGGAGCTCCATCTAGTGGCCGTGAAGATAATAGCAGCAGCCGTTTGAGTCCATGCAGCATTGGACTCCGTCCCTGAGGGATGTTTTTGCCACATATTTCTAGAACATTCCAGAAACTGTCCATTTTCTCCAGGCCCCCAGTCATCTCCTAGTTTTAATTCCCATCATTTCTCATCGCCAGTTCCTCACTGGGCTCCTTGCTTCTGCCTTCCAAGTTCACCAGCCAGACTTTTCAACCTAGCACTCTTGACATTTGGGGCTGGATAATTTTTGTTGTGGGAGAAGTCTTGTGCATTGTATGATGTTAACAAAAAAATTTTTTAATGCTTATATTTATTTTTGAGACAGAGAGAGAGAGAGAGAGAGAGAGAGACAGAGTGCAAGCAGGGGAGGGGCAGAGAGAGAGGGAGACACAGAATCTGAAGCAGGCTCCAGGCTCCAAGCTGTCAGCACTGAGCCCGATGCAGGGCTCAGACCCATGAACTGCGAGATCATGACCTGAGCCAAACTTGGACCCTCAACTGACTGAGCCACCTAGGCGCCCCCGTTGTATGATGTTTGGCTGCATCCCTGTTCTCTACCTACTAGGCACCTCTAGACCTACCCCTGTTGTGGCATCCAAAAATGCCCTCAGCCTTTGCAGTGGTGTCCTGTGGGCCAGTCTCCCCGGGTTGAGAACCCTGCAGTGCTCTGTTCCCCCACATAACAGCTGTGTTAGTTTCCTGTGCTGCCCACGAATAAATTACCGCAAACTTAGTAGCTGAAAACAACTTGAAATTATCATCTTATAGTATAGATCAGAAGCCAGGAAGGACCTTATCGGGTGTGTTAGTTTGCTGTGGCTGTCATAACAAATTGCCACAGACTCTGTGGCTTAAAGCAGCAGAAATGTAGGGCACCTGGCTGGCTCAGTCCTTAGAACATGCGACTCTTGATCTGGGAGTTGTGAGTTCTCGAGTCCTATGTTGGGTGTAGAGATGACTTAAAATTTTTTTTTAAATTAAAAAACAACAAAGATGTATCCTCTCTCAGTTCTGGAGGTCAGAAGTCCAAAATCAGTATCCCTGAGCTAAAACCTTGTTTTTGGCGGAGCTATTCTCTTTAAAGGCTCTAGGGGGAAACCTATTCCTTGCCTCTTCCAGCTGTTGGAAGCTACCAGCACTCTTCAGCTTGTAGACAAATCATTCCAGCCTCTGTCTCCATTGTCACATGGCATTCTCCCTGTGTCTCTGCATCTTCTCTGTGCCCTTCTTATAAAGACACCAATAATTTGGATTTAGAGCCGACACCTGTCTGGTAGGACCTCATTGTAACTAATTACATCTACAAAGTCCTATTTCCAAATAAGTTCACATTCCGACATTCTGGGTAGACATGAATTTGGGGGGTGGGGGGATACTATTCAACCCAGTGTGGTATCGCTATCTCCATCTTACAGAGGAGGAAACAGGCGCAGAGAGGCTAAGTAACTTGCCCAAGATCACACAGCCTAGTGGAATTTGTTCACACACCAGAGCCTGGATTTGAACCCTGGGCAAAACAATTGGAGACCCAGGGTTCTTTACCATTTAGCTGTGCTGCTCTCCATAGTCTGCCTCGTATGTTGTTCCTTATTGCTTATTCCTCCAAGATCTTTCTTTTCTTTTCCTTTTTTAATGTCTATTTATTTTTGAGAGGGAAGGGCAGAGAGAGAGAGGGAGACCCAGAATCCGAAGCAGGCTCCAGGCTCCGAGCTGTCAACACAGAGCCCAATGCGGGGCTTGAACCCATGACCCGTGAGATCGATCATGACCTGAGCCGAAGTCAGACACTCAACTGACTGAGCTACCCAGGCGCCCCTTTCTTTATTTTATTTTTAAGTGCTCTCTATACCCAATATGGGGCTTGAACTCACAACCCCCAGGTCAAGAGTCACGCGCTCCACCTATGGAGCCAGCCAGGTGCCCTGTTCCTCCGAGATCTTGAGATTGTGGAGGACTTGAAAGAGGTGGGTTAAAGTTATTATTGTGTAGGAGTGCTTGGCTGTCTCAATCAGAAGAGTGTGTGACTCTTGATCTTGGGGTCGTGAGTTCGAGCCCTGTGCTGGGTGTAGAGATTACTTAAATAAACTTAAAAAAACAATCATTCTTGTGTAACCATCCTAATCTCTTTTGCACAAATAGAGGTGGCTATGTTATGAGGCAAGAGTGGGTCATAGAGATCAAGAACTGAGCTCAGGACATGGAACTCAGGACTGGATGGAGGTTGGGGCGGCCCTTGCCCAGGTTCAAGGCTGAGGGCTTGGAATTTGGAGGTTGAAATTTAGGGCCTGTGTACGGCAGTGAGATGAGAATGACCGTCTGCCTTTCCCCAGGCTACCCGAGACCTTGCCCAGTATGATGCAGCCCATCACGAAGAGTTCAAACGCTACGAGATGCTCAAGGAACATGAGAGACGCCGTTATCTGGAGTCACTGGGAGAGGAACAGCGAAAGGAGGCAGAGAGGAAGCTGGAAGAGCAACAGCGCCGGCACCGAGAGCATCCCAAAGTCAATGTACCTGTAAGGACCCCCTTTTGTGCCCACCCCACAGCCGAGTTCAACTCTCCAAGCACCATAAGATGAACAAGTAGCTAAAGAACTACAACTCCCAGCAGGCCCCGAGGCCAAAAGCCCGTTTAAATATGCCCAGTCACTCCAGGGGCTGCTGGGCGTTGTAGTTGTAGGGAGTTTTTTTTTTTTTTTTTGGCTTGCTTGCTTGAAGAAAATTACATTTGAGGGATGGGGGGGGGGACCCAGACTTCTTGCTCATGAGCCCCTGGCTCTCCCTTCCACAGGGCAGCCAAGCCCAGTTGAAGGAGGTGTGGGAGGAGCTGGATGGATTGGACCCCAACAGGTTTAACCCCAAGACCTTCTTCATATTGCATGGTAAGGTGGGGAGGGAGCCCCAAGACCCAGGCTGAACCCTGAGCCTCTGGCCTTTCTGGGGTCTGAATACTAAGGAGGCAGCTCCGACACTGGGGCTTAGGCAGGCCAAAGAGACCTGAGCCCATCTCTCCTGCTGGTCTAGAAGGCTGCACCCCTCCCCATTGCTAGGATCTTCCATAGAAGAGCTAGGCCTCTTTTCTGGGATACACCAGACTTCTCCGTCCTCAGGACTGGCTGATGTCCACCAAGTAAGCAATTCAGGCTTGGCTAGGCCTGGGTCCCCCCTTCCCACAGCAGCCCAGAAGCCCCAGTCCCCGCCAGGAGCCCTATTGCCAACAGTGGGCCGTTCCCTAATTAAACAGGCCTCCGGGGACCTGGGAAGCACCTTCCCCATGGTGGTTTAGAGGCACTTTCCCCTTCATTCTCTTCCCATCTAGAAACATAGCTTGGGGTTGCCAGGCCATCTCAGATGTGCCTAGGACCCTGTCCCAGAGGCTGCAGGTGGTCAGCAGGGCTTAACAGGGCACGGCTGATTCATTCGGCAGACGTTTACTAAGCTCCCTCTAAAGACCCAGCTTCACAGAGACCCCATGGATACTACTGCGAACAAAACAAAGGTCCCCCCTCTCACAGAGCCGGTGATCAGGCAAATAGATCACGCCGTATTCCAGTGAATCTGAGAAACCAGGGAGTGTGAGATACTCTAGAATTTGTACATAAGCTGCCCATTAAAGGGCCTGGAGCGTGTAGTGCCCCATCTGGCTACCGAGCTGTTGCAGTGACCGAGGCTGAATTTCTCATTGTATGTGATTGTTATTCATTTAAATTTCACGTGTCCCAGTGGCTACTCTATTGGGCGGTGCAGCTCCAGAGAGTTGACGTTTGAACTTAGACTTCAGTGAAGTGAGGTTGAGCCTTGCAGACATTTGGGGGGGGAGAGTGTTCTAGGTGGCGGGAACAGCAGACACCCAGGGAAGAGTGAACGTGGGTCTCCAAGGTAACAGCCAGCTTGCTCCAAGCCTTCCAGCTGGGTTAAGGAATCTGGAGTTTATCCTCTCTGAGATCGGACACCGCAAAAGGGTGTTGAGCAGAGGACTGACACCATCTGCCTTAAGGGTTGACAGAGTCCAGCTGCCGGGGTCAGGGCCAAAGCCAGGAGAAGGCTGGAGATGCTGGTGGCTGCATCATGGGGAGTAGGGAAGAATGGTTGGAGTCTGGATTTATCTGGAAGGTCAAGCTGGTGGGATTCACAGATGGACTGGTTGAGGAGTATGAGTGAGCAAAAGAGTCAAGGGTGACTCCAAGGTATTTGGCCCTAGCAACTGGAAGGATAGGTGGGGAAGAGCAAGCATATTTGGCAGGGGAAGTTGGGAACCGTGTCCGTTCAGGTCAAATTGGAGATGTCGGTTGGACAGTCACGTGGAGATGAGAGTTGGGAGTCAGATATTCAGGTGTGGAAGCAGCTCGTGGATGGCACTGGAAGCCCAGGGATTGGAGGAACCCATCTAAAGAAGCGCTGGCCAATCAAACTATTTTTGTAACGATGGAGAATGTCCCGTCCCATCCAATATGGCAGCCACCAGCTACGTGTGGCTACTGAATGCTTGACATGTAACAAGTGGGACTGATAAACTGAAATTTTTTTATCTCAATTTAAATTCACGGGCGCCTTGGGTGGCTCAGTCGGTTGAGCGTCTGACTCTTGATCTCAGCTCAGGTCTTGATCTCAGGGTCGTGAGTTCAAGCCCTGCATTGGACTCCATGCTGGGCATGAAGCCTACTTTTGGACTTGAAGCTTAGTTAGACAAGAGGTCCCAGGACTGAGCCCTGGGGTGCACCAATATGTAGCATTCAGGAGGAGGACGGAGCCAATGAAGGAGAACGAGGGGCATCTGGAGAAAAGCGTTTGATGTTCTAGAGGCCAAGGGCAGAAAGTCCAGTAAAATGTGAGTTAAAAATTGACCATTGGCGAGGCACCTGGCTGGCTCAGTCGGTGGAGCGTGCAACTCTTGATCTCAGGGTTTAAGCTTGAGCCCCACGTTGGGTGTAAAGATTGCTTAAAAATAAAATCTTTTAAAAAAATTAAGCGCTGGATTTGCAAGGTCAGGGTTCTTGGCCATCTCTGAAGGACCAGGGTGGGTGCTGATCTGAGTAAGCAGAGGAGGGGAGACAGTGAACATGGCCCACGTGGCTGAGAAGCCGGGAGCCCTGTAGCTGTACACGCGGAGAGGCAGGTAGGGGTTCCTCTGGCCTGGTTCTCTGGGAGGCAGAGGCCTCTGACACCCTGGATCCTGGGCAAGGGGGTTGATCCTGTGCCCAGATCACCAGGCGTTAGGGATCAAGTTGTCTTGTGTGACAACTGCCCCGAGAACAGTCCTGGTGAAGCCCACATTCATTTACTCCATTCCTGGGACCCTGGTTGGTAGGGAACTGGCTGACCAAGCAATGATCCAATGGGGTGCTGAAGCTGGAAGGATATCACTCTGTCGTTGGGGACCCAGGGACACCTGACCTCTGAACACAGAGCCCACACCAACCCCAAATTCCTTCTCTAGCCCCACCTGTACCCACCCTGTACGCAGTCCCCCAAGATACTTTGTTGTCTCCCCCTCAGATATCAACAGTGATGGTGTCCTGGATGAGCAGGAGCTGGAGGCCCTCTTCACCAAGGAGGTGAGCATCTTGGAAGCCATGGGTGCAGAAGATGCCCAGTCAGCCTTGCGTCCCCTTGGGTCCCCCTGGAGGTGAATTCAGGGGAAACGACAACTCCCAGCAGCCCCCACGGCAAAAAGAGGCTGCCGCGCGTGGCCAGGTGCCCCGAGGGCTGCTGGAAGTTGAAGTTGCCTGTCTGTGTGAGTGAGGAGGTGGAGTAGCCAAGGGAAGAGGTTGTCCTGGACCCCTCAGTATGTCCTGCCTGTCACTTGACCCTGCAGCTGGAGAAGGTGTATGACCCAAAGAATGAAGAAGATGACATGAGGGAAATGGAGGAGGAGCGGCTTCGCATGAGGGAGCACGTGATGAAGAACGTGAGAGGAGGGGGCCGGGGCCATGGATGGAGCGGGAGGGGGCAGGGCCGGAGGGAGGCCCAGCTCTGTCACCCTGGTTCCGTAGGTGGACACCAACCAGGACCGCCTCGTGACCCTGGAGGAGTTCCTCGCATCCACCCAGAGGAAGGAATTCGGGGACACTGGGGAAGGCTGGGAGGTGAGGACCTGAGGAACTCTCTGGGTCCTGAATACCTCTGGCCCCCTGCCCTGACCCTTCTCTGGCCACTTCTCTTACTGTCTGGGCCTCTGCTCGCCTACCATGGGTCTCTGCCTCCTTCTGCCTCTGGGTTGTCTCAGTGCCCTCTCTAGGTCTCTGTTCCCCCAACTTCTCTGGGTCTTTATCCCCCTCTCTGGCTTGCACTCAGTCTCCTCCATCCACACGCGTGGCCCAGGCCTCCCAGCCTTGCCCAAACCTCCTGTTAGTGGCGCCGTCTCGAACGTGAGTGGGCCAAGGCCGGCATGGCCCTGCTGATGGCCCCTGTCCCCTCTCCGGCAGACAGTGGAGATGCACCCTGCCTACACAGAGGAGGAACTAAGGCGTTTTGAGGAGGAGCTGGCCGCCCGGGAGGCAGAGCTAAATGCCAAGGCTCAGCGCCTCAGCCAGGAGACAGAGGCTCTAGGGCGCTCCCAGGGCCGCCTGGAGGCCCAGAAGAGAGAGCTGCAGCAGGTGACCGGCCAGGGAGGCTGGGCCATCCTCTGAGTCTGGTGGCCTTTATCCGTATGTGTTCAGAGGCTGGGAAGGCCTGTGGCTCCCGTGTTGATCACTGGTAGAGCCTCAGGTGGTGACCGCCATCTTGAGTAAGGGCAGACGTTGTCCCCATCCCTGACAGCTCTGTGGCTGCCATATTGGATAAGGGCAGTGGGGCTGTAAGCAGGAAGGGAGGAGGAAGAGGCCAAGAACAGAGGAGGAGGTTAGACTCAGCCAGGGTTCAGGGAAGGCTTCCCTGTCCCAGCGTCTGACCCGAGCCCTGCCAGAGGAGGGAGAACTGGGTCTTTTTAACTGTTATGAAGCTCAACTCTCAGTGAGAGGAAAAAAAAAAAAAGATGCCCATAGAGAAGGGGCTGGTTCACCACTTAGCAAGCTGCCGCCTTACCCTCTAGCCTGTGCGATCTCCCCCACCCCTTGCAGGCCGTTCTGCAAATGGAACAAAGGAAACAGCAGCAGCAAAGCCAGAACGGCCCAGCCCCTGGCCCTGAGGGACAGCTCAAGTTCAGCCAGGACACAGGTGCTCTGGTGGGCCCTGGGGCGCATGGGGCGGGAGCCAGTCCGTGTCCGCGGGAGAAAGACACTGGGATGTCTATCACCACCATTTCGTCCCTCCATTTCCAGATGATGCGCCTGTCCCAGCGCCGGCCGGTGACCAGAAGGATGTAGACCCTTCAGAAAAGAAGGTTCCCGATCAGCCCCCCGAGCTGCCCCGGTTGGATACCCAGCACCTGTGATCCTCCTGGGACTCCTCCCCACCCCCCCACCCCACCCCGCAAGACACTCTGGGTTCCTACTGAGGCAGCTGATGCGAGGGAGATGAGGAGTCTCAGTCCACCCCCTCTGGGGGCCAGCAATATGCCGGTGGCCTACTGGGGTAGGGGAGGGGAGGGTGGCATGTGACACGATGCTTCCTGAGCCCGCGTCTCGCAGCGTGTTTCACTTCCTCCTTCACAGCCTCCCAGTCTGCGGCCCCTTCTTGCCCATCCCCTCCAAGGACCTACCTTCTCAGCTCTGCCCGGGGCCCTCACTGGGTCACCCCAACTTAGAGAAGCCCCCTCCCTCCCGGGAAGGGTCTGCTTCATGCCTGCCTCCCTAGATGGTAAGGCCCAGGTTGTGGCCACTCTGGCTGGCACCCTGCATCCCCACAGCTGCTGGAATTCTGCCTGCCGCCCAGTTTGGGTGGTCCCTCGAGAGATTTCCCTCCTTTCTGTGGGACCACCAATGCCTCAAAGGCGGGGTCTTCCCCTGGGCTGGGTGTGAAGGCCAGCAGAGTCCTAAGCAGGGCTGATTAGCTCTGATAACTAGCAACCCTGGCTTCCAGCCACCTCCACCTCCACCCTGACTGCTTGGCTCCTCGCCCCTTCCCCCCACAGCCCCAGAAGGGCCCTGGAGCCAACTCTGCCCCAGGATCAGGTTCCAGCCCCTCCCCTCGGCCTCATGTGGGAGGCCTCGCCCCCCCCCCCCCCCCTTTTCTGGCCTTATCTCCTACAGCTCCCAGTTCTGCTCTATCCTCCGGTTCCATCCAAATACACTTTCTGGAACAATGTATGCCTCTGTGTCTTTGCATATACTGTTCCCTCTGAAGCCCCATCCCCAATTCACCTGCTAAAGTCCTCCTCATTCTTTTTTTTTAAGTCGTTTTATTTTACTTTTTAACTTTTTTTTTAAACGTTTATTTATTATTGAGAGGTAGAGACAGAGCACGAGCAGGGGAGGGGCAGAGAAAGAGGGAGACACAGAATCCGAAGCGGGCTCCAGGCTCCGAGCTGTCGGCACAGAGTCCGACACAGGGCTCAAACTCGCAAACCGCGAGGTCATGACCTGAGCCGAAGTCGGACGCTTAACCGACTAAGCCACCCGGACGCCCCTGTTTTATTTTATTTTTAAAGTTCATTTATTTTTAAGAGACAGCACAAGGCAGGGAGGGGCAGAGAGAGAGGAGGCAGAGAATCCCAAGCAGGCTCCCTGCGGTCAGTGCAGAGCCCGATGTGGGGCTCGAACTCCCAAACCGTGACATCATGACCCGAGCGGAAACCGAGAGTCAGATGCTTAACCCGCTAAGCCACGCAGGCGCCTCAAGTCTTCCTCATTCTTTAAAATTCAATTCAAGCATAATATCTGAGCGGCCACATCCTGGCATCTTTTTGTCCTCTCCTGATGTGTCCAGTGTGAACACACACACACACACACACACACACACACACACCTTTCAGCAGGATCTCAGCCACAAGGACTGCAAAGCTTAGAAAAGGGGCGCCTGGATGGCACAGTCCGTTAAGCGTCTGACTCTTGGTCTTGGTTCAGGTCATGATCTCACCATTTGTGAGTTCGAGCCCCACATCGGGCTCTGCACTGAGCCTAGGGAAAGTATTATCTCCCAACACAAGACGTCCCAAGGTAGGGTGGCTCCGGGGCCTGCAGGGAACCACGTTCTCCCAATGTCCTAGTTCCGCTGTAGTAGATGTGGGGCTCCACTCCTCTTGCGCAGAATCCGAAGACGCAGAATCCAAAGGAGGCTCTGGGCTGCGGCCTCCGAGCTGCCAGGGCAGCGCCTCAGGCCGGGCTCGAACCCACAAGCGGTGAGCTCATGACCTGAGCCAAAACCAAGAGTCAGACGCTTAACCATCCGAGCCCCCCGGGAGCCCCCGTTATAAATAGCAGTTCATTTCCTCTTCGTAAAAACCCTGCGAGGTAATTACCCTCATCAACCCGATTCTACAGATGAAGCTAATAAGAGAAAGCCAAGTGGCTTGCCTGGGATCCCACAGGCTGGTCAGTGGCAGGGCTGGGATTGGAACGCTGGCAGGTTGGATCCAAAGTTCATGTTCTGAAGTGTCATGTTAAGTTCTCTTGGGCACTGAATCTGTGCTTAAAAAAAAAAAAAATCTGGTGAATAAGTGAGTTAATGAGGGGTGTCTGGCTGGCTCAATCAGAGCATGGAACTCTTGATCTCAGGATCGTGAGTTCAAGCCCCATGTTGGGCACAGAGATTACTTTAAAAAAAATTTTTTTTTTTAATGAGTTAATGAATAGGGGCGCCTGGGTGGCTCAGTTGGTTAAGCGTCTGACTTTGGCTCAGGTGATGATCTCACGGTTCATGGGTTTGAGCCCAACGTCGGGCTCTGGACTGACAGCTCGGAGCCTGGAGCCTGCTTCGGATTCTGTGACTCCCTCTCTCTCTGCCCCTACCCTGCTCACGCTCTGTCTCTCTCTCTCAAAAAATAAATAAATAAATAAATAAATAAAATATTAAAAAAATTTTTGGGGCGCCTGGGTGGCTCAGTGGGTTGAGCGGCCGACTTCAGCTCAGGTCATGATCTCACGTCCGTGAGTTCGAGCCCCGCATCGGGCTCTGGGCTGACAGCTCGGAGCCTGGAGCCTGCTTCGGATTCTGTGACTCCCTCTCTCTCTGCCCCTACCCTGCTCACGCTCTGTCTCTCTCTCTCAAAAAATAAATAAATAAATAAAATATTTAAAAATTTTTTTAAATAAATGAGTTAATGAATAAATGCTCTGCTCTCTGCCTGGCATGGTGTCCACCCGTCTGTTATGTGGTTGACAGTTTCTGTGTGACCTTTGATTTCATCGGTGTTTTTTTTTTTAACACTTAAGTAAGACCCTATTCCTCACCTCCTTTGCTCTCACCTTCACACTCCATCGCCTGCGAGCTCCTGACCCTTCCCAAATGGCCCAGGTGACCCCTCCAGGTTTATCTTTCACTCATTTTACCCACTCCCATCCTGGGTTCCAGACTCTCACTTACTTTATTTTTTTTAAGTAAGCTCTGCTTAAAAGAGCTTCAGCTCAATGACCCCAAGATCAAGAGTCGTCGCGGGCTCTACCTAATGTGCCGGCCAGGCGCCCCCAGGCTCTCACTTCTGAATGATCCAGCTTTCTCTTGCCGGCAAGAGTTGTTTCTTCTGGAATGCCATCTCTCCTATTCCTTCTAAACCTCCACCAAAATCTTTCAAAATGCAGGGACACCCGGGTGGCTCAGTTAAGTGTCTCTTGATCTCAGGGTCATGGGTTCAAGCCCGGTGTTGGGCTCTCCATGCTGCGCATGAATACTACTTAAAAAAAAAAAAATCAGTTTGGGGGACGCCTAGGTGGCTCGGTTGATTAAGTGTCTGACTTCAGCTCAGGTCATGATCTCACGGCTCGTGAGTTCGAGCTCTGCACCAGGCGAGGTGCTAACAGCATGGAGCCTGGAGCCTGCTTCAGATTCTGGGGGTCTGGGGGGGTCTCTCTGCCCCCTCCCCTGCTCGCTCTCTGTCTCTGTCTCCGTCTTTTTCTCAAATATAAAATAAAACATAAAAAAATCATAATAAAAAAATTAAAAATCAGTTTGGGCATCAATCTGCCCAGCCTTCCCTGGTCCCCAGCTTGAGCTAAGGGTAGCCCCACTCCCCCCACCCGCCTCTACACTGCCTAGTGTTTCCACCATATGGCAGGTGTCCAGGATTGTGTATTCGTTACAAGGTCTGGAGCTGTGTATTAGTTTCCTATTGCCGCTACAACAAAGTAACACAAACTTCATGGCTTAAAGCAGGAATGTATCATCTCGCAGTTCTGGAGGTCAGAAGTATAAAATGCGTCTTCCTTAGTTAAGATCAAGATGTCTGCCGGGCTACATTCCTTCTGGAAGTTCTAGGGGAGAATCTGTTTCCTTGTTTTTCCAGCTTCTGGAGGCGCCTGCATTCCTTGGCTGATGGCCGCTTCCTCCAGCTTCAAAGCCAGCAGCACAGCTTTTTCAAAGATTTTAAAAATATTTATTTATATTTGAGAGAGAGAGAGAGAGAGAGAGAGAGAGAGAGAGAGAGATCATGAGCGGGGGAAGGGCAGAGAGAGAGGGAAACAGCATCCCAAGCAGCCTCACAAACCGAGAGATCATGACCTCAACCGACATCAAAAGTCCCTCAACCGACATCAAAAGTCGGACGCTTAACACCGACTCCCCGCGCCCCCCCCCCCCCCCCCGCCCCCAGCCACCCAGGTGCCCCATCAAATCCCTTACTCTCTTTTGTTGTCACATCTTCCCTGATTGAGTTCCCTGCCAGGACCTTTGTGATTACAGTGAGCCCACCACAAAAGCCGGGATAATCTCCCCATCCCCAGAGCCTTAACGGTCACAACTGCCAAATCTCTTTTACCACCTAAGGTCACGTTATTCACAAGTTCTGGTGATCAGAGCGTGAACATCTTTGTGCGGGGGCTTAGGGGGTGGGCGTTACTGTGCCCAGCACAGGTTGTGTCTCTTTCCCCGACTGGAGGGCAGCAGGAAGTGGAGTGAGGCTCATCCCTGGGTACCCACCATCAACCAGCACAGGGCCAAGTCAAAAGTAAAAAATGTTTGCTGAATGAATATGGGAGTCAGGCCAGTGGTACGTGCTGAAACAAGAAAGCTGCCCACATTAGATCTTTGCCCCTGCTCCTGCTGAAAGCCCTCTCGTGTCCTCTCCAAGCCCTTCGTGACTCCGCCCCTGCCTGCGTCCCTAGTCCTGTTTTCCATCCCACTTGCCCACCGTCTTTTTTCTTCAACCACACTGGCCCATTTTCAGTTCTTGGAACACAACCGGCTCTTTTCCACCTTAGAGCTCTTGGTCATGCTGTTCCCCACACTATCAATTCCACCGGACTGAGAGCTGAGTGAAGACCGAGAGTGTCTCATTTCTGATGTGTCCTCAGGACCCAGAACAAATTAGATGCTCAACAAATATTTGTGTTCTGTCGGGAGGACTGTCTGTGGAACGATCCTGGAGGCTGTCTCTGGAATTCCTGGCTATGAGCTGACTGGGACAGGATCACGACTTCAACTTCCTCCAAGGTCTATACGTGATGTTTCCAGCAAGTCCTGGAAAGTGCTGGTGCCCAAGCTTGGACTGCATTTGCCACACTTCCAACACCACTGTTTCTCTTGACTCTATAAAGAGAGTAAGAGAGCTAGGAGGTGGGTGTCTTTCTAAGATTACAGCCCCCACAGTGTGGCAGCCTGAGCCCAGCCAAGCAGCCCTTGTCAGTAGACATCAAGAGAATGGGCTCGTGGTGCCAGGACAGCTCAGTAGGTCAAGCCTCCTACTCTTGGTTTCAGCTTAGGTAGTGATCTCATGGTTCATGAGATCGAGCCCAGCATTGGGTTCTGCTCTGACAGTGGAGAGCCTGCTTAGGATTCTCTCTCTCTCTCTCTCTCTCTGTTCCTCCCACTCTCTCTCCCTCAAAATAAAGAAATAAACATAAAAAAAAGGGAGAGAGAATGAACTTCTTTTTATTTACTGATGCTCTGCCTCTATTTCGTTTGTTTATTTATTTTAATGTTCTGCTTTAAATCTCACTTTGTCTTACGCCCTTTGTTAATCTCCTGGCTCTCGCTCTGGGTCCCAGAAATGCAGTCATGTGCTTAACACTCATGGCCTGCCTCCCAGGAATAGAAGGTGCCTGACCTGCTGAGCACCAGGTTCCCGTCCCAGGTTGGTGATTTTTCCAAACTCAATTATGAATTAAGTTAAACACAGCCGACACGGTTCAGTGCGTGTGCTATATCTCTGTGATGTCCCTTGATTTTTTTTTTTCAGTGAAGTTTAAGTTCTTGAGATTTCTTGCGATGAGATTTCTTTCTGTTGTTAAATTTCCCACCATTTATTCATACGTTTTTCTACTGATGGCCGTTCCCGGTTTTGAGCTGTCACACTCGATGTTGCAGTAAATGTGCTTACATCTCAAGCGCAAGTTTGACAGTTTCTCGCGGGTATGTATCTTCCACCCACAATAGAGATCACTGGACCATGAAGATACCCTTATTTTTTTCTTGACCAGGTGTCGCAAAAATGATTCCTCTGGGCACGCGAACTCACTGCCAACAATTTTAAGTCATAACATCTTATTCTGAAACTGTTTAAGAACTTACAGAAATAGTACAGAGAGTCCCTTCGTACCCTACACCTAGCTTGCCCTCAAACCCCACCATGTGGATGATATCTTAGGTAAATACAGTGCATTGTGGAAGCCAGAAATTGACATGGCTACATTGTTTAATCAGGTACAGATCTGATTTGGATTTTTCCAGCATTTCTTTGGGTTTACATGCACTTTAAAAATGTCTGGTATACAGTTCTATGAGACTTTATCAAATGTGAATATTCCAGTATCCATTCCTACAATCAGGATACAGAAATGTTTCATCCCTACAAGGGACACTCCCTCCTGTTACCCGCTACTAACAGCACGCTTCCCCAAACTTTAACCCCTTGACACCGCTGGTCTGTTCTCTCTCACCATTGTTACCAGATAGAGAATAGGTTCCAAACTCAGGTTCGGCCGCTCGCTGCTGCAAAACCAATACTCGATACACAAGTGATGGTGGGAAAGGGAAGTTTTTTATTCAGGAAGCAGGCAACCTGGGGAGCTGGTGGACTAATGTCTCAAAGACCATCTTCCCCGTATTTTTTTCTTTTTCATCACAGCAGTGATCTCGCGTACTCAGTGCAATCCATTAATATTTTTATTCAGCAGTTTGTGTGTACTTGGAACCTCTGAGTCTGTGGAAGTCAGATTTTAATTGAATGTCTACAAGGCAAGAGAAGTGGACGGATTTGCTGTGGGTAAAGTTGGCCAGTCTCTGCCAGTTGGCTTGAAGAATATAATTTACTACAGTTTGCAGCAGGTAGATGCCATTGAGGCTCCAAGAGGGAAAGCAATTGTACAAAGCAATACAGTCAGGCAGTGGCAAGAAGGGGCTGGGAACCCATCAGCCTGGCTCCAGGGTTCCTAAGAAGCAGTATATCCTGGTTTCTAAAACTATAGTCTTGGGGCGCCTGGGTGGCTCAGTTGGTTGGGCGTCCAATTTTGGCTCAGGTCATGATCTTGCGGTTCGTGAGTTCGAGCCCCACATTGGGCTCTCTGCTGTCAGCTTGGAGCTCACTTCGGGTTCTCTTTCTCTCTGCCCCTCTCCCATGCGTTCTCTCTCTCTCTCTCTCTCAAAAATAAGCTATGATCTTTGGAAGCAGCCAATTTGCAAGCCCTCATATCCCATGGCTCTCTGGGGCTTCTTCTCCCTCTGTAAACAGGGAGCAGTAGAATGTAGTTTGCAGACCTGTTGAGAAATTAGAAATGAAGTAAGGGGCACCTGGGTGGCTCAGTCGGTTGAGCATCTGACTCTTGATTTGGGCTCAGGTCTTAATTTCCGACTTTGTGAAATCCAAACCTGCTTCCGGCTCTGCACTGACAGCGTGGAGCCTGCTTGGGATTCTCTCTCTCCCTCTCTGCTCCTACCCAGCTCGCTTACCCTATCTCTCTCTAAATAAATAAATTAACTTTTTTTTTTTTTTTTTTTTATGACGAAAGTAAAGCGTGGAGCTGGGGGCCTGGACCACGACATGTGTTCTAGAAACATTAGTGGTTCTTATCTTTTCTATTACTATCTTGTCCGTCCCTCTGAACAATTCCTAAGGGTGGGCAGCTTTCTGAGCAAAAGAGTTGGGAGAAGGAGGAATAGGGACAGCCCCTAAGGGTGGAAGGTTGACAAGAAAAAAAGCCCTCCTTGGGGCTCTTGGCTGTCCCAGTCCATAGATCATGAGATTCTTGATCCCTGGGCCCTATATCTGGTATAGAGTTTACACAAGCAAAAAGAAAAAAAGCACTTTCCGTTATGTCAGGTGGTGAGAAGTCGCCCTCCGCGAGGTATGAAGCATTTCTGATCCCACCCCCTGCAAGGCGGAGCCAACGGTGCGCTCTTCCAATGGGGATGCTACATTTAAAAGACCTCCTCCTTTGCATTGGGACTGGAGGGGCGCGTAGGCCTAGTGGCCAATGAGAAGTGGCGTAGGGGCAACGGGGGAGGAGAAATGACCACGCCCCCCTGTGGGCGGGGTGTCAGGCTTTCAATTTGCAACAAGAGGCGGCTGGACTTTGGGACTCAGCATTTTTGCGATGGCGCTGCGCTGGGGCATCGTGTCAGTCGGCCTTATCTCCAGCGACTTCACGACGGCGCTGCGGACGCTGCCTCGCTCCGAGCACCAGGTCCACACTCCCTCCGGAATCCTGTGGAAGAGCAGGCCGGGGAGCCGAGGCTCCTGGGTCTGAGGGAGGAGGGAGTTAGGGTTCCCTAGTCTTTTCTCCACTTCTGTCCGAAACTGGAGTTTCGTCCAGTTTGGGAGGGTTTTGTTCTGAGCTACTGTGAAGAGAAGAAATTTAGGTACTAAGGGGTCAAATAGTCGCTTGTCCCAGATCTCTCTTTCCCAGGACCCGTGTCCAGCCCCCCTCACCTCCTTCCCCAGGACCGTACCTCCCCGCCTCCGCCCTGGGGGATATAGTTTTTCTTACCCGGGGCCTTCTCCATCACCTCTCTCCCAGCCACCTGTCCCACGCCTGCGCCTTCCCCAGTCCCACTAGTCTGACCCTAGCGCCCCTCCAGGTGGTGGCGGTAGCAGCCCGCGACCTGAGCCGGGCGAAGGAATTTGCGCGGAAACATGACATCCCCAAGGCCTATGGGTCCTATGAGGAGCTGGCCAAAGACCCGAATGTGGGTGAGTGACAAGGGCCTCCGAGGACCCCGCGGCGCTGCCTCTAGCTAGGCTGCTCCGTAGGATAAGCAAGGCTCTGCGGGATGGGCCAATCCCTGTGTGCTTCTGGAAGGATCTGGGGCTGGCAGGCAGAACTGTAAGAACGGGCTTGGTCTGGGATTAGCGGTCTGGTATGAAATTGCATTTAGGGACCAGTCCAGGAGGGGCTTGAGTTTCTAAGAGAGCCCTTTCAGGCTTTAAGTAAGCTCTGGGGCCAGGGCTGCTGTGTTCTGGAATGGCCTGGATGGAAAGGCAAGACAGTGTAGTTGCACAGCAGCCTGACCGGAGTTAAGCTGCCTCAGCTGGCATTGTCCTCTCCTGCTTGCCCTTCTCAGTTTCCTCATCTGTAAAACGGGCAAAATAATGGTATCTACCTCTTGGCGTAGAACTTTGCCCAAGGTCTTAGGATGTTAGGGGCAGGAGCACTACGTTGGGGGCGGGTCCCGGAAGTCCGGGGTGGGCAGGGCTTCTGATCTCTTGACTTTCTCCCTTCCAACTAGAGGTGGCCTACATTGGCACTCAGCATCCCCAGCACAAGGCCGCGGTGTTACTATGCCTGGCAGCGGGCAAGGCCGTCCTGTGTGAGAAGCCCATGGGCGTGAACGCTGCGGAAGTTCGAGAAATGGTTGCCGAAGCCCGGTCCCGAGGTCTCTTCCTTATGGAGGTGAGGGTGCGACCTTCCAACCTCCAATGTAGCGCTTGTCGCCATTACTAAACATGGTTGCCAGTGGACGTTTTTGGAAGAACACAAAGGCAGGGTTTGTCAAGAATTAAGTTGTCCACAAAGTGCACTGGGGTTGGTGTGTTTTCCCGGACGTGGCTGAGCGATGCCATGAAACCTACTAGCAACATCTATGAGGAGTGAGAGCCATTGCTTTTGGCCGTTAGCAAACATGGCAGCCTGAAAGATCTTTGCTCAGCTTTTCAAAGAGAGATGCCAGCCGTGAAAATGGCACAGAAGAGCAATGGGCTTACTTTCGGTGGATTTCCAAGGATAGCGGGCAGAAGGCCGAGGGCACACCTACCAACTCTCAAGGTCAAACTTTGCCTTTGTTTTCGCCCTTATCAGACACGGCTAGTTACAGGGGCCATTTGACAGCTTGCAGAATGCCAGTAACTAAGATGGCTGCCAAATGGCAATGGATAGCGCCAGCAGTTAAGATGGCCGCCAAATGACCTCTAGAAGCTATTTTCATGTTAAGGAGTCTCTTGGTTCTTAAAGGCTACCTCGCTGTAGGTTCTGCCAGTAGTAGCAACGGCTGCCTCTTACCTCCCCAGGTTCTATCTAGCTGCCCTGTCCCCAATATTGCTCCTAGTCTGCGAAGTTCCCTATGCCTCAGAAATAGACGGTCAAGATTTGATAGGGTTACTCAGTGCTTCTGGTTCTCACTGTGCCTGGACAGTGCTAAGGTTCTGAATTTATTGCTTCCTCATTTTTATTAGCACCTAATACATTTCAGATTCAACCCTAGGAGCCGGGGTTCATTAGGTGTGAGATACAGGCTCAGAATTCCACGAGCTGCAGATCTGCTACGGTCACAGAAGTGGGCTCTCCCAATGCCCAGTTGCACGGACTTTCGTGGATACAGCACCGGGCGGTTGACACAGCACGGGGGCACCAGCCCAGTGTAGGGGATAGTCAAGGAAGTTTCGTGCAGGTAGGGGCTGACCTGAGCCTTAAAGGAAAAGTAAATTGCACAGGGAAATGGGCCAGAGAGGAAAAGCAGAGTTAAGACTTAAAGAGGACAAGAATGGGCAGATTTCACCTATTTAGTGTGAACTTGACCTTGGACAGACTTTGGAGTCAGAGGACTCTAGACTTCTCACCAGTTCCTAGCTCTGTGATCTTGGGCAAGTAATTTGACCCAACCGGGCCTCAGTTTTCTTGCTATAAAAGGGACATATGATAGCTACCTGGCAGGGAGATTGGGAGGAATCATTATGCAAAGTATGTGTCTTGCCCCTAATACATACTCTGTAAATGGGAATTGATATTAGGCATTGGGGAGCCATGGGCAGGGGTGGGACAGGGGCAACTCTAGTAGAAGGAAAGATGCCTCTGGGGCCAGGTCGGGGGTGGTCCGAACCAGGGGGGAGTCTGTATGTTATCAGTTTGCCATTACAATGTACCACCACAGACTGGGTGGCTTAAACAACAGAGATTTATTTCCTCCTACTTCTGGAGGCTAGAAGTCTAGAAGAAGTCAGAGGCTAGAAGATATCAGCACAGTTGGTTTTTCCTGAAGCCTCTCTCCTTGGCTCGTTGATGGCCGTCTTCTCCTTGTGTCTAAATGTGGCCTTCCCCATGTGTGTCGCCGTCCTAACCTCTTCCTGTTGGATTAGGGCCCACCGTGATGACCTCATTCCAACTTAATTACTTCTTTAAAACCTGGTCTCTGGATACATTCACCTTGGGAGGTCCTGGGGGGTTAGGACCTCAACATGAATTGGGCGGGGGGCACAGTTGAGTCTATAACATTGGGGGACTGGAGTAATGGTCCAGATGAGAAAAGATAAGGCTAGAGCTGCTCCTATGGGAATGGAGAGGCGAGGTGGAGCCAGGGAGAGTTAGGGGCACAACCTGGGGACTGATGGGTTGTGCAAGGAAGGGGGAGGGGTCTTGTTTGGATAGTGGGGAGGAGCGGGGACCCTCTCAAGATTGGGCTGCAGAAGGGAGAGGAACTGGTTGGTTAATTCCTGGGTCCTGACGCCCTTCCTTTCTTTTCAGTGCTCTTGCTCTCTCCCTCTGTGGTGTGTAGGCCATCTGGACCCGCTTCTTTCCTGCTACCGAAGCTCTGAGGTCCACTCTGTCTCAGGGAACTCTGGGGGAACTCCGGGTGGCTCGGGCAGAATTCGGGAAGGACCTCACCCACATCACCCGGGCTTTAGACTGGGCCCAGGCTGGCGGTGGCCTACTGGACATTGGCATCTACTGTATCCAGTTCATCTCTATGGTCTTTGGTGGGCAGAAGCCAGAGAAGATTGTAGCCATGGGAAGGCGCCATGAAACAGGTACCGTCTATCCCGAACTATACAATGGTGGTAAGAGTCATCCTCTCTCGCTGGGAGCCCTGAGCCGGGAATAAGTCTCCTGGCCCATGAAAATCAGGTTAGACAGCTGGAGGAACTTTCTTCCTGACGTCAAAGAGGATCAGAGTTGAGAGTGTGGGCAGGCTCTGCACTGGTAATTGCTGTGCGATCTTAGCCAAGGGACTCAATGGCTCTGAGTCCTGGTTACTGGTCAAATGTCGACAATAGGGTGGTTGTAGGGGCGCCCGGCTGGCTCAGTCGGTAGAGCATGCAACTCTTGATCTCGAGGTCTTGGGCTTGAGACTCGTGTTGGGAGTGGAGAAGGAAGGAAGGGAGGAAGGAAGATAATACTAGGGTTGTCATAAAGAGTTCATTAACGAAGTCTTTTCAGCTAGCTGGTTCGGCCTCGTGCACGCTGTCGGTGCAACAAACAGAAGGCAGGGCGCAGCATGCAAGCATTTTTCAAACTTTCGTTTTGTCCCTTGTTTGCTACTGTTCCATGGCCCAACGTCACCTGATTTCAGAGGTGAGCCAGTAGACTATACCTCCTGATGGAAGGAGCTACAAAGTCCTACTGCAGAGGGGCCCTCACAGGGTAAGGAGAGGAATTCTGTGGCCATCTTTGCAAACAGTACCCCAGGAGGCAATGACTACCCAGGAAAATATATATGGGTGAAGGTCACACCCTAGAAAACCTTCTCAGGCTAGTATCTGGCCAACTTTTAGACTAACTAGTAGCTCTAAAAACAGATTCTATTTATCAGGGCGCCTGGGTGGCTCAGTCAGTTAAGCGTCCAACTCTTGGTTTTGGCTCGGGTCACGATCTCACCGTTCGCGCGTTCAAACCCCATGTGGGGCTCTGTGCTGACAGTGTGAAGCTGCTTGGGATTCTCTCTCTCCCTTTCTCTCCACCCCTCCCCTGCTCAGGCTCTCTGTCTCTCTCAAAATAAATAAATAAAGTTAAACACAATAATTTAAAAATAAGGGTGCTTGGGTGGCTCCGTTGGTGAAGCATCCGACTTCAGCTCAGGTCATGATCTCACAGTCTGTGAGTTCGAGCCCCACGTCAGGCTCTGTGCTGACAGCTCAGAGCCTGGAGCCTGCTTCGGATTCTGCCTCTGTCTCTCTCTCTGCCCCTCCCATGCTCGAGCACTCTCTCTCTCTCTCTTTCAAATATAAACATTAAAAAAATTTTTTTATAGAATTTATAAATAAATAAATGACAGATTCCATTTATCAAGTGCGTCTTCTGCATTAGGGTTATTATAAGGATGATCCCCCTGAGATAGATATATTATAGTTGCCCCCATTTTACAGATGAGGACACTTGAGTTGCAGACAGGGACAGTGACTTATCCAGGCTCACAGAGTCGATCCAGCATAAGGACTTGGGCTTATCTGGAACCAAAGAGAATTAGGTCAGTAGGTTCTTCCGTCTATGGCGTGCATGATGTGTTCCCGAACCAGGCTGCTACTCCACAAGCTGTATTTAATTCTCAACTAATGCTTTTGTAGCACTTACTGTAATCTAAATAGCATTCTAAGTGCTTTGTGCATTTTACGTCATTTAATGTAATAGTTGTAATAACTTGGATGGGACAGTTTCAATTATCCCCATTTTATTTAAAAAAATTTTGGGGTGCCTGGATGGCTCAGTTAAGCATCCGACTTCAGCTCAGGTCATGATCTCACAGTCTGTGAGTTCGAGCCCCACGTCAGGCTCTGTGCTGACAGCTCGGAGCCTGGAGCCTGCTTCAGATTCTGTGTCTCCCTCTCTCTCTGCCCCTCCCCTGCTCATGCTCTGTTTCTCTCTGTCTCAAAAATAAATAAAAACTTTAAAAAATAAATTTTTTTATTTTTTTAAAGTTTATTTATTTATTTTGAGACAGCGAGTAAGTGGGGGAGGGGCAGAGAGAGAGGGAGAGAGAGAGAGTCCCCAGCAGGCTCCACGCTGACGGTGTGGAGGCTCAAACTCACAATCCGTGAGATCATGACCTGAGCCAAAATCAAGAGTTGGACGCTTAACCAACTGAGCTACCCAGGTGCCCCCTCTATTATCCCCATTTTATTTTATTTTTAAATATTTTTAAGTGTTTATTTTTGAGAGAGAGAGCACGCATGCACATTGGTCGGGGAGGGGCAGAGAAAGAGAGAGTCAGAGAATCCAGACTCCACGCTGTCAGTGCAAAGCCCTATGTGGGGCTTGAACCCACGAACTGTGACGTCATGACCTGAGCCGAAGTCCCACGCTCAACCAGCTGAGCCCCCCATGCGCCCCAATTATCCCCATTTTAGAGCCGAAGAAACGGATTCTCCCAAACCTATACAACGGGTATTTGCAGAGGATGATGTCGAGGCTCTGATACATTAAGTCTCCGTCCCTCTCTTTTTCTTTTATTTTGGTAACAGCTTTCCTGAGATAGAATTCGCACACCGTATAATTTATCCATTCCAAATGTAGAATTCCATGGCGTTAGCATATCCACAGAGTTGTGCAGTTAACAGGATCCATTTTAGAATATTCTCATCACTCCAAAAAAAAAAAAAAAAAAAACACACCCAAAAACCTATCCCCACAGCCAGTCCTCCCATGGCCCTGAGCCCTAAGCGGGCACTGATCTCCTCCCTGTCTCGGGGTCCGCCCAATCTTGCACACTTCACACAAGTGGAGCCCGACAGTAGGCCGACTTTTATGTCTGGCTTCTGTCACTTCGCCTGGTGCTTTTTCACGGCTGCGTTAGAGATGAGACCTCTTGCCCAGGGCGCCCTAGGCAGGCTCTGAGGCCAGGCCTTCTCCCGTGCTGTGCCTTCCGCAGGTGTGGACGACACTGTCACTGTGCTCCTCCAGTACCCAGGAGGGGTCCACAGCAGCTTTACCTGCAGCATCACTGCTGAGCTCTCCAATGTGAACTCTGTGAGCGGTACCAAGGGCATGGCCCAGGTGAGGCGGGACTGGCCAAGCCAGTGGGACTGGTCCCAAGTGCTGGGAACTGGGAACCGGGAACCGTGGCCCCTGGCAACAGGAGTGGGCCCGCTCTGGTTGCTGGAGCTGGCTGTGGGCCTTTTCCCCCAGCACTGCTGAGGAATCCATCCCTGACCACTAGGCTTGGGGATGGGTTTGGCTCTCCGGGCTCCTTCCTGACCGTGAGCTTAGTATGTCAGAAACCCTTAGGCCTGAGGAGAAACCGTTATCGACCGTGCTTAGAGGGCAGCTGTGGCCTTTGGGATTGCTTCCAGGACGGGATCTGCGCCTGACCAAAGAGCGGCTTCATTGGGCTTCGTGGGGCCCTGTCGTTAGAAAGAAATCCTGTTCTTAGCAGAAGAGTTTGGGCCTTGCCCCAGACTTGAACTGCAAAATTTGGACCTTGCCCTGGCCACATCTCTATTTCCAGTTTGGCCTAGACTTGGGTATGGAAATAATGGAGGCTTCCCAGGGCTCTGGGGCCAAAAACTCAAGTCACCTAGGAGATAAGAAGATGATGGATTATCTAAGTCTCCTCCTCGAAAAGGGGATTCACACACAGATAAGCTGTCTTCACTGGGCCTAAGCATCAGGTGAGAGAGGGGTTTGCCCCGGTGGGGGGGATGAACAGACAGGCTTCTAGTGGGACAGTCATGCTGTTGAACAAATCCCCCAGTGAGGGGGTAGGGGGGCAGGCCCTCCTGAGGTTGGAGGGTAACCAACCTCTAGCCGCCAGGTGTGAGAGGGAGGCCCCTAAGCATCATTAGGCTGGAGCCCCCCAGGCAGCCACCTCTTATCTGTCCCCAGATCCTCAGCCCCTGCTGGTGCCCAACAGAGCTGGTGGTGAAGGGAGAGCATAAGGAGTTTGCGCTGCCCCCAGCCCCAGGCAAGGAGTTCAACTTTACACATGGAGTGGGCATGACTTATGAGGCCAAGCATGTCCGGGAGTGCCTACGAAAGGGTAAGGATGTGGAGGAGGGGTGAGAGGGTGGCAGGGCGGAGAGAGGCAAGCCTGGTAGGGGAGTGGGCCACTCCTCACCCCTTGGCCACTCTCAATAGCGGTCTGGAACTACAACTCCCAGGATCCCCTGGGGGCATCCATCTGCACAACCCATGTATTACTTTTGTGCCTCATGGGATTCTGGGGATGGTAGTTCTTTCGATCTTTGAAGCGTGCATAGGAGGGGTCCCTAACTGTACTCTCCCCCAGGCCTGAAGGAGAGTCCTGTGATTCCCCTGGCGGAAAGTGAACTCCTGGCTGACATCCTTGAGGAAGCGAGGAAGGCCATTGGGGTCACCTTCCCCCAAGACAAATGCTGATGCATGCCCTGAATAAATAAAGGCATGGTTGCCACAGAAATCTTAGCAATGGTGGTTTGGTGGGAGCTGGAGCAAGCCGACCCATCAAAGGGGTCACTAGTGAGTACACTTGGTAGAAGGATGTGGGGAAGGGGAGGAAGGCAGAGTCAGGACCACATTTCTCACAAGTTTTTGGAGCAGACACCTGTGGGCAGATCCTTGGTTTGCCTAGCATAGACTCTGTGACCTTGGGCAAGGAAGAGTGGGTGGGTAGGAGGTGTCCCCAACTGCACTCTGCCGCAGCTCCTCCCTGCCCCCGTCTTCTCATCATCGGTAAAGAAGAGACATACTACCAACCACACTCTGGGGAGGAATAAATGCGATAGTATATGAACAGCCTCCAGCATCCAGTAGGTTCTCAAAAAATGTTAACTGATGGGGGCGCCCGAGTGGCTCAAGCAGTTGGGCGTCTGACTTCGGCTCAGGTCATGATCTCACAGCTGGTGGGTTCGAGCCCCGCGTCGGGCCCTGTGCTGACAGCTCAGAGCCTGGAGCCTGTTTCGGATTCTGTGTCTCCCTCTTTCTCTGCCCCTCCCCCGCTCATGCTTTGTCTCTCTCTCTCTCTCTCTCTCAATAATGAATAAACGTTAAAAAAAAAAAAAAAGCCCTAACACATAAACAACATACATAACCTCGTGAAATTCATTGGCAACAACTAGTCACGTGACCTTGGTGAGTCACAGAGAGTCCAGGAAGTTCAATTCTGCCAGGTTCTAGAAGACTGAGATGGATACGTTGGGTTTGCACGAATAATTCTCACTGTGGGCAAACGAGAGGGACTAGATGTCAATCAAATGCGTTTTCTATTCCAAGTCTCTTTACACATCATTCAGGTATCACTACATTGGCTTCAGCCCTCTGTTTGCTTGGTTTCAGTCTTTTGTGTGGCAAACACTGCTAGATGTCCCTTCAATCATGTACGATAGGAAAGTTTTCACTGGACATATGGCTGCCCAGCTAAAGACCACATTTCCCAGGCTCCCTTGCAACTAGGTCTTACCACGTGAATGGGTTCTGGCCAACGGGATGTGTGCAGCATCTGAGTTATGGCCTTTTTTAGGCAAAGAGGATGGCCTCCCTTTCAACCTCTCCCTTCTTGGGACTGGAGTAGAGCTGTGTCGGGCATTGGCGTGTCCTCTTCCCCCACGAGATGGAAACCACGTGTTGCAGATGGTGGACCCACAAGCTAGAAGGCTAGAAGAAAAACACAATTATGGAGGTAGGCAGGCCTTGAGATCCGCAGGGCAAGTTGGTGAACTGGAGACCCAGGAAGGCCGATGTTTCGTTCCAGTCCGAGTCCAAAGGCCTGAGTACCAGGACAGTTGATGGTGTAGGTCTCATCAGAAGGCGGGCAGCTGGAAATGCAGGAAGGGCTGATGTTTCAGTGTGAGTCTGGATGCAAGAAAAAAAGCCCATGTCCCAGGTCGAAGGCAATCAGGCAGAAAGAATTCTTTCTCCCTCTGAGGAGGATGGGCCTTTCATCTCATTGGATGGGCTCGCTCACAGCAGGGAGCCTAGTCTGCTTTACCAAGTCACCAATTTAAATGTTAATCGCACCCGAAACACCCGGAGAATGTTCGACCAGACATCTGGGCGCCCTGTGGCCCAGTCAAGTTGACAAAGAAAATTAAGCAGGCAGTCCCTGACACCGGAAATTCACTCCCTGTTAATGTCACCGGGGATTGCATACTCTCTCGGACTGTTACACAAGAGGTCAATCAACTTCACTGTTATTTAAGCCACTTTTACATTAGCCATTGCTAGAGCAGCTGAATTGGTGTGCCACTTCCCAGTTTCCAAAGATATGTCCTGTCCCTGCTTACTTCCCCCGTTAATTTCCACAATACCCTACTGGCCACACTGGTTAGCCCTATTCAGTGTGGGAGGGCCCTACACAGGGGCATGAATATACCTGGGGACTAAAGTCATTGGGAACCATCTTGGAAGAGGGTTTCACAGTTCCAAAGTAGCATCCTTGTTATTATAAACAGTTTTGACTTCAGAACTAGCGAAAAAGTTTTCCGGGCCCCTGGGTGGCTCAGTTAGTTAAGCATCCCAACTCTTGATTTTGGCTCCGGTCAGGATTGCCAAGTCGTGGGATCAAGCCCTTCATGGAGCCTGCTTGAGATTCTCTCCCTCTCCCTCTGCCCCTCCGCCACTCGTGCTCTCACCTTCTTAAAAAAATAAAATAAAAAGTTTTCTCCCTCCTGCTCAAAGGCTGCTCTGTTGCGAGGTGGGCATCAAAAAGCCCTTTCTTCTTTTCTCTGTAATTAAGGCAAAGGGAGGGCTCATTCATTGGGCGGAAATAACAGGCAAAGATAAAGCTCCCTTCAAAGTTAACAGGAAACACTTTCCCCCAAGGACATGCTTTCTTACAGAGAAACTTTGTTCCCTAGAATCCCTTCCCTCAGTAAAAATGAAACATCCCACTCTTGCCTGTAGGCAGTTGAAACAGAGTAGCAGCCTCAATTTCCAATCCTGGTGCAGAGCCTCACACAACGGGTTTGGGACCACTCCATATCTAGATTCACCTTGTAGTTTCCAAGGACACGAGCACCCGGTTCCTCTTCACAGTCTGCACCTGGTGTTTCCCTGCCCTTCCTGCAGATCCTGTGAGAACTCGACCTTTTCCTTCGTCAAAATGCTCCATGGTTTCTCTCTTGTGTGGTCTCCATCATCTCAATGGGTCAATAAACTTGACTTTGTCACACTATGTTCCTGGTGGTGTTGGGCTGATGTACTAGGGCTCCTATAATCTTCTATTCCTATGGCTCCCAGCCACCCTTGGGACAGAGGTCCCTTCTCTTGTATGCTCCCCCGACTTCATTATCTGACCCCGACCTATTTTCTAATCCGAATTCTCTTGTCCTCTTCTTTTAAGAGGAAATATCATTTCTACGCAGTAAAGTGCACATTGCATACGCACAGTTCCATGAATTTTTCAACATGTGTATCCCCGAGTAATCATCATCTCGATCAAGATACAGCATCTTCCAGGCACCCCGGGTGCCTGTCTTGGGGCCCCTCCCTGCTCATACCCTGCCAATCTGCTACCACAGGTTAGTTTTGCCATTTTTTGAACTTCATATTCCTTGTCACAAAAACAGCTCACAGACTCTAATCGTCTAAAACGCCCTGCCTCAGTGAGTGAGATTTTTGGCCTCCGATGTTGCTTCTGCCCTGGGAAGGTCTTAAAGTCACCTGAAACTTCCAAAAATACTGCATGAATGAATGAATGAATGAATGAATGAAAGTTACAGCTGCCATTGAATGAGTGGCGGGTGGAAGGGCGCCACGATGGGTTCTTACCTGTAGGTGCAGATTAGATAGTCACGTGATAGGGGCCCGGCCTCCCCAAGCAGGTGCGGCAGGTGCCGTCACGTGACCCAACAGCCCTGCGGGGCGACAGCCTGCGGGCCGCCATTTTGCGGGGCGGTCACGTGAGAGCACGCACGTTCAGCGGGGCGCTCACGTGACCAGGGGCGTGCTGCGGCCGCCCGGGCGGACCCGGCGAGAGGCGGCGGCGGGAGCGGCGGTGATGGACGGGTCCGGGGAGCAGCCCAGAGGCGGGGGTGAGGCGGGAGGCAGACGGGCGGGAGGAGGGCGAGCCCCCTCGCCGGCCGGCCCCACGATCCCTCCTGCCGGTCTTGGGGCCGTGCGATCTCCAAGCACTCCGAGGCAGAAACTCCCGGATCGGGCGCTGCCTGCTTCCAGCCCCCTCCCTCCCCGGGGGTTCCCGGCTCTCTGGCCTCCGCGTCCCGATGCCTTTCTGCCTGGTGCTCTCGGACCCCCGAGAAGCTGGAGACCCCAGAATCCCAAGCCCCGGGGCAGGCCCGGGCTTGTCGCCGGCACCACTTCCTGGTGGGAGGGGCGGGTCTCTCCTCTGCCCCCTCAGGCCAGGGGTCTGGATGCATGAAGTGTTCCCTCAGCCTCCTCCGCCGGAAGAACGCAGGATACTGGCCGAGGCTCCCTGCCTTTATCTCCACCAGGGACTCAGCTGCCCGGGCCCCTAGGCACTGTATCTACCAGGGACCTAGAAATGCAGGACCCCCTAGTGTTGTCCTCCCTCAGAGATCATGAGACACCCTAGTTCCCTGAATCCCCTAGGACCCAAGAGTCCAGGCACGTCTTCCCTCCTTTCTCCTCTAGGGCCCACCAGCTCTGAGCAGATCATGAAGACAGGGGCCCTTTTGCTTCAGGGGTGAGTCTGAGGTGTGATTATTGCCGAGCGGATCGGAGGAGTGATGCCCCATTCTGATTCTGCACCCTCCACACTCCATTCCCACTCTAGTTTCATCCAAGATCGAGCAGGGCGAATGGGGGGAGAGACACCCGAGCTGGCCCTGGAGCAGGTACCCCAGGATGCGTCCACCAAGAAGCTGAGCGAGTGTCTCAAGCGCATCGGAGATGAACTGGACAGTAACATGGAATTGCAGAGGTGTGGCCCCTGGGCCCCAGGAATCCAGCCACTGGCCCCCTTCTCCCTCACATCCCCAGAGCCCCGGCTCTCAGGCCCCTCTTCCCCTGGGCCTGGAGTTCGGACCCACAGTCTGCTACTCCCTCAGACCCAGGCGTCCAGGGCCCCACCACTCTACCCAGCTCCCTGGCTGAGAAGCCCGCCCTTCCTCTAGGATACTGAAACCCTCCCTCAGGGAGTCATTTTCCCCACTTTCCTGAATGTCCATCTCGTCCCTTTCCCCCATGTTGGCCCGTTCTTTTTCATGACAGCCTAACTTGGGCCTCGGCATCCTTGTCTTTGGTGTGAGGTGAATCCCAGAGTCTCCCCCACGCCCTGCCTGGTCTTCCCTCGGCAGCACTGGCTTTCCTCTTTCCTGCAGGATGATCGCAGCTGTGGACACAGACTCCCCCCGCGAGGTCTTTTTCCGAGTGGCAGCGGAGATGTTTTCCGATGGCAACTTCAACTGGGGCCGGGTCGTGGCCCTCTTCTACTTTGCCAGCAAACTGGTGCTCAAGGTGGGCGGCTGCCGGGCAGTGAGCCCCCAGGGATGCTCCGCTCAGACCTAGGAGGACCTGGGAGTCGTGAGGTCAACCCCTGTGGCAGCCCACTAAGCGCAAAGGGAATGGAGAGGGCTACGGGCTGGTTCGTTGGCTCCTTCAGTTACTTGTGCAGCAGACATTTATTGGGCCTACTGTGTGCCCGACCCAAGAAGCGGCACCCAACAAAGCAGGCTAAGTCCCTGCTCTCGTGGAGCCCACGATGTCTGATGAGTTTGGTGATGTAATTGTGCAAAGTGGTCGGGAAAGACTTCTGAGAGGGGATGACCTCAAAGCCAAAGTTGCAGCGATCTGTGAAGACTGGGGAAAAGGCATCTGTTAACGGCCCCGGCAAGTGCAAAGGCCCTGAGGCAGGACCAAGGCTGATGCATTGAGGGCAGGGAGGAGGGGGAATGGGTGGGAAATGAGGGCAGATTGTGAGGGGTCCGCTGGGCCACTGCAAGGATGTTAGCTTTGCTCTGAGTGAGATGCGAGTGACTGGGTGGTTAGAAACAGGAGAGTGGGGTGACCTGACTTCTAAATCTAAAGGACTGTTCTAGCAAGCAAAATGTTAATTGTACAATCTAGGCTCCAGGTATGTGGCTATGCACTGTAAAATTCTTTTAACTTTTCTATCACAAGTTTGTCACGATAAAATATGGGGGAAGCAGAAGCCCGACAATTTTTTTCTGGCCATTGTGGGTAGAAAAGAAAGATTATGGGGCAAAACCTGGGAAATGTGGGAAGGGGGCACCTATAATAGTCCTGCTGAATGATGACTAACCCGGACTCTGGTGGTCGCAGTGGAGGTGGGGGGGCGGGTGGGGAGCAGATTTCTTAATGTGTTTGCCAGATTAATGATGGGGCTTGAATGTTGGATATGAGGTGGACAACAGGGAAGAGATAGCCAGATAGAGGGTGGGAAAGGGAAGTTCAGATTGTTGGAGAGTCATGGGCGGGGGGGATGGCTAGTCCTACCTAGTGTGAAGGTCAGAAAACCCCTCTCTGGAGAATTACATCAGACCTGACATTAGAGCTTTGAGGGAGGAGTAAAAATTTGCTTGGTTAAAGCCTGTTTAGGTAGAAGAATCAGCATGTGCAAAGGTCCTGAGGCAGGGAAGAGTTGGTGGGAATGAAGATGTGGAAGAAGGTAAATGAGACACAGAAAAGAAGTGGAAAAATGGAATGCGATCAAGTCAGAGCCTTCATACAGGGCCTTGTGGGCTGAGCTATGCCTTTTGGTCTTTACCACCTGGGGAGCCATGGAAGGTATGTGAGCAGGGCAGTTGACAGTAAAAAGACCCAGTTAACAATTTACGAAGCTTGTTCTGATTATGAGTGGAAAAGAGACTGCAGTGGGGCAGGAGGGGAGGCAGAGTTGAGAAAGGCGTCGGGCCACTGTCCCGACAGTGAGGACAAGGCTCAATCCCTAAGGCCTATTCCACTCCCTGCAGGCCCTGTGTACCAAGGTGCCCGAGCTGATCCGGACCATCATGGGCTGGACACTGGACTTCCTTCGAGAGCGGCTGCTGGGCTGGATCCAGGACCAGGGTGGTTGGGTGAGGCCCCTAACCTCCCCCCACCCCTACTACTCTGAGACCCCTGAGTCCTCCTGAGCCCAACACAGTGTTGTCCTCCCTGACTCTGGATCATCAGATGGGGTCTATAATGCATTTCCTCACACGTCTGATCAATTCCTGACTCACCTGGTCGCCCCTGACCTCTCGGTGACCCCATGACCTCTCGGTGACCCCTGACCTCTCGGTGACCCCTGACCTAACTAGTATCTCCTCTTCTCCCTGGTGCCTCCACTTCCCCTGGAATCCATCAAGTTTTTTGATAACCCTACGACCCCAACTCTTTAGTATCCATTAATCTTAGGCTTTTACCCCCACTCATGCCCTTTGACCTCTCCCAGGCCCCTCTCCCTCCCTGATTCCTCACATGCTGGCGCAGGGGCTCCCCCTTGGCCCAGCTGCTGAAGTGACTCATGTACCTGTCTGCAGGACGGCCTCCTCTCCTACTTTGGGACACCCACGTGGCAGACAGTGACCATCTTTGTGGCCGGAGTGCTGACTGCGTCACTCACCATCTGGAAAAAGATGGGTTGAGGCCACCAGCTGCCTTGGACTGTGTCTTTTCTGCATAAATTATGGCATTTTTCCGGGAGGGGTGGGAATTGGGGGCCATGGGCATTTTTCTTACTTTTGTAATTATTGGGGGGGGGATGTAGGGGAGGAGAGGTCTGGTGGGGGGCAATAAACCTCTTTCAGGCCACACTTCGGAGTCTGAGTCACTGAGCCCTCTCCCTGGCTGTCACAGGAGACCAGACTTCATGTGCCGGCAAATCTTTTGAGGGAGCCCAGTGCCCTCTGGGTTAGTGAGGGATTAGGTCCCCGCTCTGCCCTCCAAAAGCCCACAATTGGGAGGGGACCGAAGATCACTTGCGTTGAGGTCTGTGGTGGTGCTGTGTTCCAGGCAGCAGTGGGCAAGACCTCAGACAGGCAGGGGAGTCCAGGCTGTAGGGCAGGGCAGCAGGCCCTGGGGAACTAGGCCTCGGAAGCTTCCACCATATGGGACCAGAGGAAGTCGCACACTTAGGTGGAGAATGGGGCGGGGCGGGGGGGAGGTGGCAGGACTCAGTGGACCAGGAGAGGGCTCTAGAGCCCTGTGGGGAAGCTACCCGAGGTCAGAAGGCTGGGCCCAGAAGATCCAAGGGAGAGGTCAAGGCCTGAGCTTGTGCTGAGTGGCCGGAGAGGAGGGGACAAGGCTGGATGGGCTGGGGGGAGGGCCCGCAGAACAGGCCCGGGTGCAGATACTGCAACATGGCCTAGTAGATTGGACACAGAAGAGGAAATCAGAGACTGAAATCACTTAGTCACAGCGTCTGTTGTCCCTTCTCTCTGGGTCTTTCTGTCCTCTTGTCTCTGGGCCTCTTCCCCCATCCCCTGTCTGCCCCTCACCCCCAAGATCTGGGTCCTTCTTCAGATCATCTTTGCCTCCCCCCTTCCTCTCCCTCTACCTGTGAGCATTTCCAAAGTCACCCCTCTCTGCAGGTGGGGCCTGGTGGAGGCTAAAGGTCTTTAGGCTGAGGTTTGAAATTTGGTGAATGAGTAACTCAGGCCCCATTGTGACTGTGTGCCTGGAGCACCTGCCCCTCCCCCATAGACTCTCCCCAGAGACATCAAGTCAGGGGAGAGCTGTCAGACAAGATAGTGAAGGGAGACTGAGTCACCGCCCAGAGAGGAGACAATATGGCCACAGGCCGGAGGAACTCGAAAAGACCGTAAGATGCAGAGACAAAGCACACTCAAGGTGGCACCCTGGGGGGAGGGGGCCAGACTTGGATCCCAGCCAGGCCTAGCTCCCGGGGTCCCCGCCAGTCAGCAGTCTGGCAGGACGTGAGGTCAGTCAGTGGCCCCACCCCGCCTCTCTGCCTGAGACCCTTACCGCTGAGTTCAGCATGACTCAGCACCGCTGCTCTCCTGGCCGCTGGCCCAGGGGCCCCTTGAGGACCCCAGATACCAGCCTGGTCCAGCGTCCCCTTGGTCAGAGGACACCTTGCCTGGGCTGCTTGGAGCGGGCCCCCTCTGCAAAGCAGGCCTCAGTAGCTTTAGCTCCCCTGCTCAGCCTACCTGCTACCTCCATTAGGGCGCTGCAATAGGTTCAAGTTCCTGTCTTTGTTCCCGTTTCCCCCCCCCCCCCCCCCCCCCCCCCGCCAATCAACTAGGACGGGGAGCTCCTTGAGGGCAGGTCCTGGTTGAGCCAATCTGCTTCCAGACACCAGCCTGGAACTGACACACTTAAAAAAACGTCCATTGGTCAAAGACACATCCCATCCACAGGTCCCCAGACCCTCCTTGGGTCCCTAGGATGCAGGGCTTCTCTTTGTGACTTTGAAGAAGTGCGTGTGAGGCAAGACAGGGACAAGAGAGACTGCTTCAGAGCCAAAGGGAATTTCAAGTCTGGCTGCCCTCAGAATAGTCTCCAGGAAATGCAGCCTCAGAGAGACCCAAAGTTTGAGTGTCATTTCCCCAAGATATTCCAAGTGGCCCAATCTTTCAAAGGCTCCAAAGGGCTCTCCCAAGTCCTCCTACCTCTTAGAAAAGCCCCTACTAGGCTTCCAGAAATATCCCTCTCCCCTGTTACAGGGGGGATTAAAGGGGGAGGATCCCAAGAACAACTGTCCTTTTCATCTTGAAGATCACTTCATGAGCCTAAAGACCCCCAACTCTCTTAGGGGAAGATTCCAGAAAATATGAACTTCCATTGTCAGCTCTAGGGCTACAGAAATTCCCAATCTTTTAGTGAACTCCAGGACTCCAGGTCCCTCTCTCAACCCATCTATCAGAGAGATACCCCAAGATTCCAGAAGCATCTCACCGCACCGACTTCCAAACTTCGTAATGATCCAGAGACCTCTTATCTTCCAGAGCAACCCCCAGTCATCTGGAGGTATCCACACCTCTGAGGAACCTCCAGGGCGCCAGAAAGATCCATGCTCTAAGACAACCCCAGAATCCAATCTACTTTCCTGAGACACTCCCAAGACCCCAGAATCATAATTTTCCAGGGCTCCCAGTGTCCCCATTAATCTTCCACCCACCAGAGAGACCCCCGCCCACACACACACACAATCCCCTGACTGTCCAGAACCAGCCCCAGGACCCTTGCACCCCGTAACCTCCCCACCCCCACTTCCCCATTTCACAACAGCCTCGCGCACTGGCTCGTGACTTCCCCACCTCTGGGCGGGGGTCTGGGACTCCTATCAACTCGGATTGGTCAAGGGCGGGCTTCAAGCCCCGCCTCCCGACACCGCAGATTGGCCGACCGCTGTCCCTGAGCGCCCCACCTCCGCGGCCCCGCGCGCTATAAAAGAAGCCGCCCTGGCCACGGCCTTTAGCAGTGCGCCCGGCGGTCCTGCGGCTCTGTGTCTTGCTTCAACAGTGTTTGGACGGAACAGACCCAGGGACGCCCCTTCTACCTGCCTCCGACTACCCTCCAACCTTTTTTCCAGTCGCCACCTTCGGAGCCATCTTCTTGCCCATCCTCTGCCTCCGGGACCAGCCAACACCCGATTTTGAACTTAGCTCCTCGTTACCAACCAACCATGAGCTCCCAGATTCGTCAGAATTATTCCACCGAGGTGGAGGCCGCCGTCAACCGCCTGGTCAACATGCATCTGCGGGCCTCCTACACCTACCTCTCTCTGGTGAGGGTCCCCAGGACGCCCCCAGCCCAAGTTTCCCCCAAGTGCGCACCTCTGGCCCTCTGCGCACGCGCTGGCTTTCTTTGTCCCGTTGGGTAGTCGGGGGGCGGAGTCGGGGCGCCTGGCCGGCCTTTCTGCCCTGTAACCCGTGTTCGCGCCATCTCTTCCCGCAGGGCTTCTATTTCGACCGTGACGATGTGGCTCTGGAGGGCGTGGGCCACTTCTTCCGCGAGTTGGCTGAGGAGAAGCGGGAGGGCGCCGAGCGCCTCTTGAAGATGCAAAACCAGCGCGGCGGCCGCGCCCTCTTCCTGGACGTGCAGGTAAATAGTGCGCGGGCGGCGGACTACATATCCCAGCAGCCCGCGCGCGCGCGGAGCGGTTTAGGCACCGCGTGGGCTTCTGGGCGATTGTGTTCGCTTTTGTGCTGCTCGAAATGGAGGCGCCCCCGGGTTCCCAAAGCCGTAGCTGTCCACGCCGCAACGTGGTGTCGTCGCATGGGTGGTTGTAGGAGACTGGGGGTGATAAGATGCGAGATCTTAGACGGCTTTGCCACGTATGTAGCGAGTCCTGAGCCCTCTGTCATCTGTACAGAAGCCGTCCCAAGATGAGTGGGGTAAAACCCTGGACGCCATGGAAGCCGCCCTGCTTCTGGAGAAGAACTTGAACCAGGGCCTTTTGGATCTGCATGCCCTGGGTTCTGCCCGCGCAGACCCCCATGTGAGTACCCCCTTCATCCACACGTAATTAGGCAAATTTCCTTTTGAGCCTCGTTTCCCCCTCCGTCGCACCGTTAATGTGTAACTGACCATATTTTCTCCTGTCCTGTCCCTCAGCTCTGTGACTTCCTGGAGAATCACTTTCTAGATGAGGAGGTGAAACTCATTAAGAAGATGGGCGACCATCTGACTAATCTCCGCAGGCTGTCCGGCCCCCAGGCCGAGCTGGGCGAGTATCTCTTCGAAAGACTCACCCTCAAGCACGACTAGAAGTCTCTGGAGCCCAGCAGCCTTCCAGAGGGTCCCTCTGGCATTCCCCCCAGATGTCAGGGCTTGTGCCTGAGTCTCTCCTTGCAGCCACTAGGCAGCTTTTTAACCAGCCTGGAGCCTTCGCCCAAGCCGTGGACCAAATGAAAACAATAAAGCTTTTTTGCAGCAACTACTGGTGGTTTTGGGTGTGTGTGATATGAGGTGGTACCGATTTTCGCAAGGCTTCTAGCTGTTCCGCCCCCGCAGGGAGTGCTGTTGGCCCCCCAGATCTTCCCCAGGGGGTGGGGTGGGGTAGCAGGTTCTCTGCTTTGCTGGGCTGTCAACTGCCCCTCCTACAGGGGAGAGCCCAGACTCCCAAGGAATCTAGCAAGACCTACTGTTAGTAGTTGGAAGGAGGCATTTAGAGACGATAAACAGTAACCAGAAACGGGCTCTGATGACTAATGTCCAGCAGCGGGAGCACAGAGTGTGCAAGAGGTGCTGAGCTGGGGGTGTGGGGCTCAGCACAGAAATGGGATGTGAAACTTAGGGCTAAATTCTCCAAACGGGGACTGAACAAGCTTGAGGAGGATTAGCAGGTTAGCTACTGGGTCCAAGCTACAACACTATGACCCCCTTGACCCTTCCGTTTCTGGTAGAATCTTAACAGGAAGTGGCTCCTGGACTTCTGTTCTGACACCACACCTGTTGTCTCCCAACTTCGGTGGCCACTCGTGATTCTGGCAGGGGAAAGGGGTTTCTGCGTCCATCACAAACACCGTGGCTAACGGGAAGGATGGTCACACATGCGAATCTAGTTTTCTACTCCCCCAAAATGTGATTAGCTTGGAGATGCACTGTAGTGAAGACGAGAAGTGAAAAAAACCGTTTTCCCGGAAATAGAGCCATCCAGGGGGGCAGTTGGACTAAAGTCCAGAGGCCAGTGCCCTGGGAACACGCTCTAAGCTAGTTCTGTCCAACAGAACTTTTCGCAGTGATGGAAATATTTTATCTGCAGTGAAGTGAGGGTATCAGAGACCCAGTAGTGCGGCAGCGGGAGGGGAAGAGGAGGGAAAGAAGCCAAGAGGAGGGAGGGGCCGGCAGCCAGGCCCAGCAAGCCCTCAGAGTGGACCAAACCTCAGATTCTTAAATATAGATGTATTTTTTTCATCTCTGGACACACATCAATCACACCTCTTCTGCTCTCCCAGCTTGCAAAGCAAGTGCGTCAGACACAGCACAGCACGCGTGAAGGGCCCCTCCCTTTCACCAAAGCTGGGGGGCAGGACACAGCTTAAGGATGGAAGAGCCTCGAGGTAAATATGAAAGTTCTAGAACCAAGTGGGTTCCATTCTAGACCGGGGAAAGGGACCAGGAAGCAGCACAGTGGTGAGGTTCCAGATTCGGCAGCCGGGACCTAGCACCCAGTGGTTTTACGGTGGGCCTAGGGGTCTGAGGTTGTGGCAGGGGAAGACGGCCCCTTCAGTCCTCAGCAAGGGGATTCCCTGGAGGGCACGGGAATCTCAAGATAGGGGGGAGAGCTCAGACTCTCCGGGAAGGAGGTACAGGGTCTGGTTCAAAAAAGGCCAGAAAGGCATCTAGACCAAGACTGCATGTTCTCCAATAGGAATGAGAAGTCAAGTGGTTCTGTACCACCCCCCACCTCCCATTGGCCAAAATATGGAGAAAAAGGAGAGCAGTAGTGGGGGGGCCCTCCAGGCAGAGCCAGACACCCCAACAAGGGCTAAGATCAGAGTAAGGACGCGAATGCCCTGGTCTGGAGCCCGAGTTTTGGAGTTGAAATGGAGGACCTTCTGGATTCAGTTAAGTCCCTGAAAGTGCCCCAGCTGTGGACTTGATTGCCCCATTAACAGGGACACCACATGGTTTCCAGAGCTTGGTGGCCCCCAGGCCACAGCCGAGCATGGCATCTTCGGCGTGCTGGAAAATCAGCAAGCCACAAGGGCTCCAGGAGCCTCCTGCCTGTATGACAACAGACCAGGTTTCCTAAAACCCCTGGCACCATGGCAGGGTAACGGCAGGTGCCCGGCCCTCCCGGGGAGGGAGGAGGCCCAGGCCAGGCCCGAAGGGCTCCGGGGCACAGTGTATGCATTCTGGAACCCAGGAAAGGCACGGCGTTGTGATTCCGGAGTGTCGGGGATTCCCAGAGAGGAGCTAGAAGGGCTGGAGTGTACGGCGGAGGGGACGGGGCTGTGGACCCCAAGGCGGGTTCGGGATGTGGAGTGGGGTTTCGGAACAGTGCCATTCTGCGTCCGCCCTCTGGACGAGGGAGGCAGGATGGGCGGGGAGTGTGGGGCGGCGGGACTTAGTTGCGCTCCTCGCCCAGGGAGCTGGCGGGGCTGAGGGGCTCGCTGGGAGTGCTGATTGAGCTGGAGGGCGCTGTGTCCACGGAGCCGCGCTTGCTCCCGCTGGTGGAAGAGGCACAGGAGGCGCGGCGCGGCCACTCGGGGGCGCGGATGTTGCGCCGGTCCTTGGCGGCCTCCTCTTCCTCATCGTAGCGCTCCCCGTCTACGTCGGGCGGCCCGTCCCGTGGCTCCTCCTCGTCCTCGCTCTGGTGAGGGCTTGAGTGTCGCGACAGCGAGGGCGATGGCGGCACGGAGGCCGGCCGAGGGTAGCGGTAGCCCTGGGTCTGCGTTACAGGGGTGTGGGCACAAACCCGGAGTGAGCAGGTGGGGTGTGGGAGGGCCCGACAGCTTGCCCCGGGGCCTTCCCACTCCTGGAAGGACACGCACCCACCCCAGCCCTCTTAGCTCCGGACCCATCAGAGAGATCGGGGTCCACTCACCGCGTCAGCCTCGTGGGGCTCATAGGTGAAGTGTTCTGGAAAGGCCTTGGCCAGCGCCATGTGGCGCGCGGACATATAGTACTTGGGGAAAAGAAAGGGGGGGAGCGTCAGCAGAAGGGAACCAGACACCGCCCCCAGCAGAGGTAGAAGGTGGCGAACCCTAGCCCACACTCTTTAGGCAGAGGAGCACCTTCTGGCACCTTCCAGTCGGCCCCTATACCAATTATCTTTCTGGCTCCACCCCTGAAGCAGATAAGCAGAGCTGTGAATGGACAGTCTCTGAGCCACGCCCCCATTCACAGGGGCAGAGGTCTTAGGTCAGGTACCTCTTTGGCCACGCACTTCATGCAAGTAAGGTAACGCTGGCCAATGCGGTCTACCAGCAAAAGATGGTTAATTTCTTAAAGGGAGCGCAACTGTTTCGCGTAGGGGACCCCTGGCCCCCTGCGCCAGCCTTGGAAGCTGAGAAATCGGAGACCGGAAGAAGGCAGTTATACCCGGCCTAGGTATTTCCAGTCTAGAAGGTCTGAGAGGCGCTCCGTGCGGTTTCTCTGGATGATGCGCTGCCGCCGGCTCTGCTGGCAGAAGCTGTAGAGGAAGGAGGTGAGCTGCGAGCAGGAATCATCCAGGCTGCGGAACCGCCGGTCCAGAATGTAGATGCCTGTGGGGGCCAGGACGGGGCAGGGCTCAGAAATCAGACTAAGGAAACCTTCATTCTCCCGGGGACTCTGTGGCACCAGGACCCCTCTCCCCATCCCGGGGCCCAGGAGCCCTTCCCTTCCCCCACCCGGGATCCAAGAGTCTCGGCTCTCGGTCTGGGCGCTGACCGTAAGCTGAGGGGTCTGCAATGTGTTCCTCCATGAAGCAGCCGAAGCCGGAGAGGTTGGTGGAGATACTGGGGATGCCCATAACCGTGCACTCAGCTGCGGGAAGGAGTGAGAAAGGTCTACTTAAGCGTTCCCCTTTTGCGCTTTGAAATCGCAATAGAAGCCCCAACAGCGCCATCTACTGACAACTTGAGCAAATCACTGAGCCCACAAAACCAGAACGTGAGTGCCTTTGATCATAGTCTGTTTCTCAGAGGGGAAGCGAAGAGGCTCAGAAAAGGGAATTCACTCGTCCCAGGGCTTCAGAATGAGGACAAATCTAGAGCTAGGTGATAGGATGTAAATTACTAACTAAGTATGTACTCGTTGCCAATGTGTACCATTTTACTCCATCCTCACAACCTGTAAGATACTTTCTTGTGCCAGACGTAGTTTTGACAGGAAACAAGAAAAATTCTCATCACTGCCTCACTGAATACCTTAAACAAGCCTGAAAAATGGTTCACGTAGTTTATTACAATTCTCAGGTAGGGGCGCCTGGGTGGCTCAGTCCGCTGAGCGTCCGACTTCGGCTCAGGTCATAATCTGGCGTTCGTGGGTTCGAGCCCTGTGACGGGCTCTGTGCTGACAGCTCAGAGCCTGCAGCCTGCTTTCGATTCTGTATCTTTCTCTCTCTGCCCCTCCTCCACTTGCACTCTGCCTCTCTCTCTCTCTCTCAAAAATAAACATGAAAAAATTAAAAAAAAATAATTCTCACGTGTTTCGAAAAACCTCCATAACCTGCAAACACAGGCACCAAATCTAACAGGGCTTCATGAGAAAAAGAGGGTTGGGGCCAAGCACACAAAACCTATGCATCACTGTAACCATGGCCGAAATGAAACTGGCAAAATCATTACCCCAATTATTATGCAAGCACAGTTTAAAAGGTTTGTTAAATTGCTCATAAATTAAGAAATACTATGGGGGTGCCTGGGTGGCTGAGTCGGTTAAGCATCCGACTCTTGAGTTCGGCTCAGGTCACGATCTCATCGTTCCTGGGATTGAGCCCTGTGTCAGGCTCTGCTCTGACAGCATGGAGCCTGCTTGGGATTCTCTCCCTCCCTCTCTCTGCCCCTCCCCTGCTCACACTCTCTCTCTCTTCCTCAAAATAAATAAACTTAAAAAAAAATAAGAAAGAAATACTACAGCAACTGTGATATTTACTTAGCCTCAAAACCAATCTTGATTGAAGAGTGTGAGGAAGGGTTGAGTTTGGGGCCACGGCAAAATGTCCCCAAATGAGGGACAAGTGCAAATAAGCCCCAACCCGGAGCCTGTGTCTAAAGGGAGTCAACGCCAGGGTACGTGGGTGGCTCAGTTGGTTAAGCATCCAACTCTTGGTTTCAGCTCAGGTCATGATCTCACAGTTTTGTGAGTTTGAGTCCCGTATCGAATCCCCGCTCAGGACTTTCTCTCTCTCTCTCTCTCTCTCTCTCTCTCTCTCTCCCTCCCTCCCTCCCACACTCATGCTGTCTCTGTCTCTCTCAAAATAAATAAATGTAAAAAATATAATAATAATAAAGGGAGCCAACGCCTTCGTAAAAGAGGACGGCAGAGCGAATGGGCGCTGGGGACACCTCTGAGAGACTTGGCCCCATTCAGTCGTGTTGGTGAACTACGTATTCAGCTGTTGATATCGGGGAGGGGGGGCAATCAGCAGCAAACTGGGGGAAATCACGTGTGACCTGTGACCTCAGCCCTCTAGTTACACATCACACGAGCGACCGTGTCACAAAAACACATGCTGAAGGCCAACAGACTGTGGCCATCGTCCCGGTTTTGCAAAGGAGAGCCTGGGGCACAGAGTGGGCAAGTGCCATGCCCGGGGTTGGTGCCCTATCTGACCAGGAGCCGACCACCATGCTGCACTCACCCGGCGTGTAGCCCCAAGGCTCATAGTAGGAGGGGAAGACCCCCAGGTGGCAGCCACGGACAAATTCCTCATAATCCACGGGGAGCAGGGGGCTCGTGGAGGAGAGGAACTCTGGGTGGAAAATCACCTAGCAGTGAAAAAGAAGAGCTCAGCCCAAACTCCCTGGGATCCCAGAGGGGCCCAGAGAGGGCGAGAAGCCTGTCTAAAGTCACGCAAGTCAGCGGTAGGACAAAGCATTGAATCCAAGTCTGTCCGCTTAAAGTGCTAAGGTCCTTTCTAAACATAGCGATCCCTTAATAAGCCAGGGGAGACGGGGGACATGAGGCCCAGCTCCCCCTACCTCCACCCCACCCCTCCATGCTTGACCCAGCCTGGCCATTGCCCTCACCTTGACCCTGTCAGCACTACTATTGAAGAGTCCGATTCGACGGATGGTGGTCAGGATAGGATCCGAGGAGTCGTCCAGCATATTGTGGGTGCACACAGGGGGGAAAGACTGTCGCTGCAGGGGCCACAAGAGGGATGGGGGTCAGAGAAGGGACAGAGGGCTCCCTCATTCCCTGTGAGCCACGCTGACCCGGGAGGAGGTCACAATTCCCACCAGGTTGTGGGGACACAAGCCCAAGAGAGTAGAAGCTGTAGATATCTGGGGCACCTGGGGGGCTCAGTAGGTGGAATGGCCGACTCTTGATTTCGGCTCCGGTCATGATCTCACAGTTGGTTCGTGAGTTTGAGCCCCGAGTTGGGTCTCCACTGTCAGTGCAGAGCCTGCTTGGGATTCTCTCTCTCTGGCCCTCCCTTGCTTGCGCTCTCACTCTCTCTCTCAAAATAAATAAATAAACTTAAAAAAAAAAAAAAAAAAGAGGAGTCATAGATATCCTCCTTGGCTCTCTCTGTAAAGGCTCACTTTTCTCTTTGAACACCATGAGGTGAGGGGCACCTGGGTGACTCAGTCGGTTAGGTGTCCGACTTTGGCTCAGGTCATGATCTCACGGTTCATGGGTTCGAGCCCCATATCGGGTTCTGGGCTGACAGCCAGACAGCCCTCCCTCTCTCTCAAAAATAAATAAACATAAAAAATAACCAACTAAACAAAAAAACACCATGAGCTGAAAAGAAACTACAATTCCCATTTGTCTTTGAGGCAAAGCCAGCATTAACCTGCCTCCCCTGACTACTGGGAGTTGTAGTTATTGGGTTCTGTACTCTGGGCTCCATCATCAAAGAAACCCAAAGGAACTAAAATTCCCCCAAGTCAATGGGGGGCAGAGACTTTGTCAATATGGCAACAAGCTTCAGGGGCTGCTGGAAGTTGTAGTTTTCTTATGAAAAGCCTGTCTTGCCTTCTTTCCAAGTTCCCTTTACTCTCCATCCTGTAATTCCCTCCACTTCTGCTCCCACCCAAGGCCCAGAGAAACCACAATTCCCAAGAGTGACTGGAGGGGCGAGAGTTAGGAAATCCCATGGGCTGCTGGGATATGTAGTTATTTGTAACTCTTCCATCTCATTAAAAGTTCTACTCGCCTTCAGTCAGCTCCAGGGGCTCAAGAAACTACAACTCCCAGCAGCCCCGTGGCAATGCACACACATCCTCAGTGAGGCTGACTGCCTTAGGGACTATTAGAAATTGTAATCTGGGGTCACAGCATGGCTCAGTCAGTTAAGCATCTCTTTATTTTGGCTCTTTATTATGATCTCACGGCTTCTGGGTTCGAGCCCCGTGTCAGGCCCCGCGCAAGAAGCGCGGGGCCTGCTTGGGATCCCCTCTCTCCCTCTCTCTCTGCCCCTCCCCTACACTCTCTCTCTCTCTCAAAATGAATACATAAACTTAAAAAAAGAAAAAAAGGAAATTGTAGTTTGGCCCAAAGCACATCACACCTCATTTGTGCAGCGTGGGTACCTAGGTTTCCATTCGCCGGGAAGTGGCTCACCCACCCTGACCACAGGTACCAAAGATTCCTGACCCCAGAGAATCAAAGAACTCTCCCTCCCAGGAGCCTCTGGGGCAAGGGAAGCATGCCTGAAGCAGGGGCTGCTGGGACTTGTAGTCCTCATTTTGTTATTGCCACATTCTTCTAAGGTTTCCCATCCACCGAATTCCATTGACCTCCGGAATCTAAAGAAGCTACAACTCCCAGGAATGTTTGGGGACTAAGACACACAGCCTGTGGGATAAGAAAAACAGCGGTTGCTGAGAGTTTTCAATGCTCTTCAGGTAACGGCTAGTGTTTTAGCTAAAACCTTCTGGCTCTAATGAGTATGAAACTAGTCAGCAGCAAGACCCAGGGACAGCGGGGACTTGTAATACTCCTTCTGTGGGCTTTGTTGACTTCCTAAAGTTCTCTTTCATCTTTTGACCCCGGTGGCTCAACGAAATTACAAATTAAAAAAAAAAAAAGTACAACTCCTAGCAGCCCCTGTAGCAGAATAAGCCACTGGGGGGCGCCTCGGTGGCGGGGGGGGGGGGGGGCTCAGTCCGTTAAGCATCCAACTTCAGCTCAGGTCACGATCTTACAGCTGGTGGGTTCGAGCCCAGTGTAGTCGGGCTCTGGGCTGACAGCTCAGAGCCTGGAGCCTGCTTTGGATTCTGTCTCCCTCTCTCTCTGCCCCTCCCCCTCCCCCGCTCTGTCTCTCTCTCTCTCTCTCTCTCTCTCTCTCTCTCCCTCCCTCAAAAATAAATAAGCCTTAAAAAAAATCAACTGATTCCCTGATAAGGGTGCCGGTAACGCAGAGCCCCCAGCAATCTCTGGGGTCAGAGCTAACACGGCAAGCTGCCCCCGGGGCGGGTGCTGGGCATCGCCATGTCTCTGTTTCGGGGGCCCAGACCATACCTGCGTGGCAAAGATAGCTCTCTTCATCATAGTGAAGTCCTCCTTGTCCAGCATCTTGTTCATGTCCGGGAGGCTCCCCCTGCAAGGTGACAGGGTATGCATCTGGGAATGGGTGATCAGTGGAGTCAGGGCCCAGGAGGATGCGGGGCTGGGGGTGGGACACTCACACCAGCAAGGACTCGTAAAGCTTCCTTCCGAACTTCTCTTTCACGGTGTTGGCTGTATCCCTAGAAGGGGCAGAGACACAGCATCACATATATGCCACCTGCCATTTATTGTCAGCTGCTACACCGAGGTCTGAGCGGAGAGGCCCTGGGGATTTGGAGCTGGAGGACGGGGACCTGGGAAACAGGCCCTGAAAGGCTCAAATCCCCTGTGCCCCTCATCAGCTGTGTGGCGGGGGACAGGTGGCCTTCCCTCTCTGACTTTGGTGACTCATCTCTCAGACGGGGATAAAAATAGAACCAACCTCAGAGGTCTGCAGGGAAAACTTGATGAAGTCACGACAAACAACGCACAGTGCCTGGCACACAGCAAACCTTCCAGAAATGTCAGCTATTATTAGGACGTGCACTAGTCCTGGTGGTGGCCATGCTAAGCCCCATGTTATAAAAAGGGAAAACGATGTTCCGAGAGAGGAAATTTTATGTGCACAAGTGAAGCTAGCAACTAGTGACACCCTGCAGCCTCGATGACATTCCTCTAATCCTAACCTTCTCATAGCTCTGGCCTCATTTTCTACCCCATCTCCCTTAAGCGCCCTGCTCCAGCCGCACTGGTCTCCCTGTGGTTTCTCAGACATACCTCAGGGCCTTTGCATCTGTGTTCCTCTGCCTGAAATGCTATTCCTCAGATACACACAGGGCTCCCTCCCTCATTTCTTCTACTGGTCTCTACCCAATGGCAACTTTCTCAGTGTGGCCTGTCCTGACCATTCCATGTCCTGTCTCGCATTCCAGTCCTGCTTTATTTTCTTGTCAGAGCACTTTCTTTTTGTTGTTGTTGTTGTTTTAAAGAGTCTATTTTTAAGTGGTCATCTCTACACCCAACACGGGGCTCGAACTTACAACCCCAAGACCAAGAGCCACATGCTGTACCAACTGAGCCAACCAGGCACCCCAGAGCACTTTCTATAGAACTCTCTAGAATGTGAGCTCGGTGAGGGCAGGGATTTTATCGTCCTCATTTACAGCTGTGTCCCCAGGGCCTAGAACGGCACCTGGTCCACGGTAGGTGCTCAGTGACTATCTGATGGCTAATGAGTGGCTCTTGCAGATGAGGAAATTATCACAAAGCCACCAAGGGTCAGTGGCCCAAGTGGGACCTCGCCAGTTTGATGTCAGGGCCCTGGTTGTTCGGTCACACTTGTCCTGTGTGCAACTCCTTACTGCCCCTGAGCTAGAGACGTCTTAAGCGAGTGACTTCACTACGAGTTTTTGGGGGGCAAACTGCTCATGTTCCAGATAACAAAACTGAGCCTCCCAAAGCACATGGCTGGGAGTGGGAATGGCAGGGATCCTGGGCCGAGGGCTGCTGACCAAAGCTGCTTGCGCACAGCCTGGCCTTTGAGGGTTTCCACGTTGAAATTGTTGGTCCGAGCCGGCATGATGAAGAAGGCGACCACTGTCTGCTCACTGCCGTTCACCTGGGCAGAGGAAAAGGCATGGGGTGGGGGGAGGGGGTCAGGATCACCCGAGAGAAGGCTGAAGCCACCTACCCTTTTCCACCCATCAAGACCACTATGGCCCTGCCATGCTCCTTCCCGTCAAGGAGAATTAGAGTTATCATCCCCACTGGGACTCTGGTCTTCTTTCTGGGTCTCTACACTTTCCCTTCACACACGGGGTTTCCCTACTTCCCGCCCCCACCCTCCCCAGTTATGTGCTGATTTCCTTTTCCTCTTTTTGTCTTCTCAAAGCCCAGGCCTTACTCTGAGTAGATAGTTGAGCCGGGCCAAGGCCTCTAGGAAGACATCGGCCCCCTTGTTAGAGAACTCGTAGCGGCCGGCGATAAAGAAATACAAGGTCTTGTCCAAGTTGAAGTCCAGGTGCCTAAAAAAGCCATAAGGCATGGTGGTGAAGCCACCTTGGTGAAGCCAAGGGTGGGGACCCGCTAGCCCTGGCCTTGAAACTACAAACCCCAGAAGCTACAGGGGCAAAGAGCATCTTAGGCAGTACAGAGGCATCATGGGAGCTCCTGGGAGTTGAAGTTCTTTTCTCCCTAGATGGGGATCAATACTTGAATACTCCACCATTGTTCTGGCGCTCAGGAATGGAAGAGGCTGAGCCCCCAGCTATCCCATCTCTTACACTCATGAGATGGGTTCCCAACCCCTTCCTCTCCCAAGACCTAGGTACCTGGTCCACGTACCCATAAAAATGGCCCCGCACAAACTCCTGGATTCGAGCCTTGCTCTGAGCATGGAGGTTCTGGAACTCATGCATGGCAGAGAACTTCTTCACATTCAGTCCATTGGGGGTCACGATATCTGGGATTTGTGGGGAGAAGGTCCATGTTTCATACCTTCATCTATTCATACCCGCCAGTGTGGTTGAATGAATAAACAAAGGAAAGACTCCTTTCCTTTCACAATCTCTTGGTTTTAGAAGCTCCTTTGGTGGCCCCGCTACCCTGCCACTCAGACGCCTTCTTGCGCAAAGTCACTTGCTTACGTTCACAAGCACGACCACAACTCCCAGCAGCCCCTGCAAATGGCTAACCACACAGGGAAATGAACTACCTTGGGGCTTCTGGGAGTTGTAGTTATTTTGTTTCCCCTATCCCACCCTATACTGGGGATGATTTAAACATCCCCATCCTGCTTCTCCCAGAATATACCCTCAACCTTCAAGCCTCTTTTAGGGTCCCGATCATTTCCTATCCTCCTTGAAATTAAAATACATCAATGAAAAAGTATAACCACCATCAGCTCCAGGAGTAGAAGGAGCTGGCTAGCCAAAGGCCTCCTGGGAATTGTAGTTCTCACAATACACCCATTGAGAATGGGTGCTCTAACCCGAAAAGAATAACTGATTCCAGGGGTGCCTAAGTGGCTCAGTCGGTTGAGCATCCAACTTGGTTTGGGCTCATGTCATGATCTCACGGTTCATGGGATCGAGCCCCGTGTCCAGCTCTGCTTGGGATTCTCTCTCTCTCTCTGTCCCTCCCCCTGTTCATGCTCCCTCACTCTCTTTCTCTCTCAAAATAAATAAGTAAACTTAAAAAAAAAAAAAAAAGAATAGCGGATTCCAACACCACTCTTCTCAAAATCAAAACCCAGTGAAACTCCATTCCCTTTCAGAAGACCAATAACTACATTAGCCGATAAGGTAACTTTACCATTTTGAAATGAATGTCAAAGGAACTACACCTCCCATTAGCCTCTAGGGCGTATAACCAGGCAGCTCCCTATTCAGGTCATCAACTTAGGGCCGGCTGGGGGGTGTAGTTCTTTGCTCTCTACAGTTAAAAAAAACCAGCTAAGTATCGGCCTGAGCACAGACTGCCTCATTCATGTCTAGGGACCCCAGCCTATTCCCTACCTGGTTTCCTCTTGAGCAGGTGCTGAGCCTCGATGGCAGTAATCTGGGACACAGTAGTAAAGATATGAGCGCAGTGGGCCGCTGCCCGCTCCATGCAGTAGCGGTGATAGATTTGCCTCTCCCCTGCTTCCTTGTCCACATTGAACTGGGTGGGAAGGGAGGGCAGTCAGGTTAGAAGAACTGGGGAGAAGACTTTGGCAGTCCAGACTCCAGGGTCCCGGAGGTGGTTGGGGTTGGAAGCTGAACTCCTTTGTCAGAGGGAGGAGGGGGTGGAGGACTTGGACCCCTGGGTCACGGGAGAAGAGGAAGCTTGATTCCCCCGCCCCTGGGCTTCCCGGACAGCTTTGGGCTGTCCGGAACCACTCACAGCCCCCATCTGCCACACGTTCCCGGCTCACATTCTCCAGGTTGTTATAGAAGTCCACGGCACCGGCACACAGGTAGCGTCCCAGCAGTGTGGCGTGGGTGGTGAAGATTGTGGCCACGGGCAGCCGCCGGGCCCGGCACAGGCAGAGGCCAATGCCCGCCAACCACTCGTGGAAGTGTGCAACCACGTGTGGCTTCTCCTCGTTCTGGGCCAGGAACTATGGGGCAACAGGAAGAGGGCCACTGTGTCTCCACGTGTGTTGTGCAGACAACCAACAATCCCCAAGGTGGACAGGGAAGCAGGGGAGAGGTAAATCTATCGTCATTCTTGCACAGAGTGGATGGTAGCCCACTGCAATTCCCCTAGAACAAGGAACTGTAAATCTCTGGGACGCCAGGCCAGCTGACCCCATCCTTCAAGGCTGATGGGAGCCGGGGGCGGTGGAGAGGTTGGCCCCACCTTCTAAGTGCCAGCAGGGCTGAAGTGGATGGTCTGAAGTTGTAGTGTCTCCAAGTCCTGGACGCAATTCCTGGAGAGCCTTTTGTCTCAATCAAGAGTGGAGCTGCATCCAATACTGACTAAAGGACTACAACTCCCAGAATGCCCTAGGACTGGCCCATTCATAAACTGGTTTCCCTGGGGCAGGAGATGTGAAGTTTCTTCAGCCTTTTAAAACCTAAAACGGGGTCAGAACCAGGATCCCTGGTTCTCATATAGGCTGGAGACCCCCAACCGTCCAGGGCCCCCTCTGAGAGCTAAGTCCAGCCACTATCAGACTACAGAACTACAACTCCCAGAATGTCCTGGTGCAAGCCCTCTAGCCCGGCCAGCACCCCCCAAAGCTAACAGTTCAAAATTTCTATCCTGAGAAAATTAGAATGAATGAAGCTGCAGTTGGGAGTTTGAGCCTCTGGGCCCCTGGGTGTCTGTGTTCCCAAAGGTCAGAGCTAGGGCTTGGAAAAGGACTTACAATCCCAGAATGCCTTGGGAGAAGCCAGCTACCCCAAGGCCCCCCCCCCCCCCTTCCTACCCCACCCCCTCTGGCAGGGACTAATGGCCATAGTAGGTTGGGGCCCAGGTCAGGAGTGACATGGCGACCAGCAATGGGGCCTACCTCACCCAGGAACCAGGTGGTGAGGAAGCCAAAAAGGACGGCGTCGTTGGCCTCACGGTCGTACCAAGGCACCCCGATGTTGCAGGTGTCCCAGAGCTCCCCCTTCCAGCGCTCCAGGGCCCAGGCTGAGGCCCCCACGTCCAGGAGCACCACCAGGGGGCCCCCCTCGATCAGCCAGCGTCCGAAATACACCTGGGGGGCCCACAGGAAGACTCAGGCTTTTGGCCACACCTCCCTGGGCTCAGCCTCGGTGGCTCGCCCACCCGCAGGCAGCAGTCGGGGCTTAAAGCCTCAGTTCTTCCACCCTGTTTCGGTACCTGCGGCTAATTTCTCCCCCGCTGCCTTATTTCTCTACGTGCTGCTAGTTATTCCCACCACACTCTTTGTCCATCGCTGTTACATTTTCCCTGTGCCTCGCTTCCTTTCGAGCTTTGCGCAGTGGCGGTATCGTAGCCAATGAGGTTTATTAGAGGAGCGATTACTGCTAACTGAAAACCTTGTTTCCTTTCTATAACCGCTACCCTGGTTCCCAGCCCACTGCCTCCTTTCTCTTGCCTATAACCATGAATGTCACACGGTCCTGTCTCTGTGCCCCCCACTGCCTTGCTTTTCCGCCCTTAGCATTTCTCCAACGTGCTGCCTTGTTTCTGTGTTTCCTGCCACTTCCGTCCTGCCAACCCGCCTGTTGCCTTCTCCCGTTATTTCTTCCTTCTGCTGCTAATTCCTCCCACTGGATGCTTCTTTTACTGTTCCCATTGCCACATTCTTCCGCGCCCGCTGCCTTGCTTCCGACGCTTTCACTATAAATTTGTCACCTGCTGTCTCCTTCCTCTACCCTTAGGCCCATCTTTGGACTCTGCAGCTACCTTTCTGACACCAGCTGCTGTCTGCCCCACTGCCATGTTTCTAAACCTTGCTGCCACATTTCTCCGGGTGGCTGCTTTCCTCCTGAGATGATGGCCTAGGTTCTGGGCCAGCTGCCACAGCCCTGTGCGGGCGGCAAGCAGTCCTGCGCCTCCCGGACCTGGTTTTGCCCAGCCTGGGGAGCCTGACTCTGATACCCCTCCCCCTCCCAGCTGTCGTCTGCCCTTTTGCTGGGGGGGGTGGGGTGCTATTCTTAGGCCCCCAGCACGTGGGGAGCAGCTGCCATGGGGGAGGGCTGGGCTGTCCTAGGGTTCCTTAGGGACATGGTCCCCGGCCTCTCTGGACTCCAGACCCCACCCCAGACTAGAGGCTGTGAATGAATGAAGGAACCACTGTATTTCTTCCTCCCAGACCTGTCTGTCCTTCCACCCTGCTACATCATGGCCTTTTCTGCCAGAGGCAGCCGCCTCTCAGTGCTCATCCGTCAGTCCTCAGCAGGGGCTCTGGGACTCTCCCTTCCTATCTTTAAGTCCCGGGTCTGCTCCTCTGAAACTCTGCCCCCTGTCTCTCTTCTCTCCATCGGTACTCTATCTTCCTCTCCCTTCTAGTTCCTTCTCCTGGAAATGTCAGGCTGCCTCTCTCGCTATTGCTGTAGCCCCTGGGGCGATCGCCACCTTTTGGAACATTCAATCTCTCTCCATCCATCTCTCTCCCTTGGTCGGCCTGTCCACCTCACTGCCGGCTTGGCTGTTTATGATAACGATGATGATGATGGCCGTGGTCACAAGAGCTCATACACAGTACTAATTGAGGCCAGGAACCGGGCTGAGGACTTTATTAACTAACAATTAATTAATCCTTTCCCCCAAAACGAACAAGGTAGATGCTATTAGTAGGTTTATTAGCCAAGGTCACACAGGCAGGAAGTGGAGAAGGTGATTTTGAACTTCAGGCTCCAGAACCCCCACGCTGGCACTCCTGCCTCACCCCAAGCCCATCTCCCCCCGGGTTCCACCTGGCTGTCTGTCTTTCCGTCTCGCTCTTTTTCTCTCTGTGGGTCTGAGGATCTTGGCCTCTGGGAGCCATCTCTCAGTCTGTCTTATGCACCTGCTGTCGGTCTGTCCGTTCACCAATGTCTTCAGCTTGGGGTTCACCCACCCACTTCATGGGGTCCTGCGTCTGTCTGTCTGTCAATCTTACCTCCTCTGTGTCTATCTGGGAAAGTTCTGGCTCATCCCATGTTTCTGTCCATGCCTCCCTCTCCCCGTGGGGCTACCCACCCTCTCCCCGCTGTCCCTTCTCCAGTGCCGCTCCCACCCTGACTCTGGGCACCCACCTCCCCTCCCCTCGGCCAGGCCATGTCCCACCTTGCAGCCCTTGCTGTTCATGGAGTCCAACGTCCTCTTCAGGGCTGGGGTTGGGGGCTCGAGCAGTTCCACCTGGGTCCTCACGCCCTGCTCCGTGTACGGTCCCACCAGGTAGTAGTTGTCACCCCATTCATCCCCTGTCACTTTCGCCTTCGTCTGTAGCACCGTGTAGATGCCGCCCACTGTGGGCCCAAGTGCGTGAGGGCAGGCCCCAGCCGAGGTCCGCGGGTCTGGGACCTGGGGCAGGGTAGGGGGCCATGGGAGGTACTGGGGCCCCACACCTCTGGCTTAGAAGGAGGAGGGGGCTGAGAGCCCACCCTTCTGAGTCAGAGAGATGATGGGATAGGAGTTCAAGGGCAGTACTCCTGGGTCTAAGGGAGAATGGGGCTGGGGTTGGGACTCAGGGGGAGAAAGGGGCTCAGGCTAAACTTCGGAGTCTGAGACATGAAAGGGCTAGGGACTCGGGCTCCTGGGTCTGAGGGAATTAGGGGCCGGGGTCCCAAGGATGACAGAAGCTGGCAAGGATCAGCAGGACTCAGGTCCCTGAGTTCCCAGCTTCTGGGAGCTGGGTTTATAATCTCAGTCAGGCTCTAGGTCACGGTAGGGGAGAATCTCTCTCCATGGCCCGATTCAGCTTCCCACAGCTGCCCAAGAGAAGCCTGAATTGTCATTCCTTGCCCCCAGGGACTCTGCTGACCTGTCCCCCAGTGTCCTCTCCCCAACTGAGAACACACGTGCAGGGCCCCGCTCTGCCCATAACTCCACTCCAGACCCAGAAGTCTGGGCTCTCAGCCTCCTCACCTACTGGAGCCTGGGCCCTGGGGGTACATGGCTCCCAGTTCGAGGGCTGCTTGCCATGGGGTGAGACTCAGCCCCATTCTCTCCCAAGACTCAGCAAAGCAAAACCCCAGCTGGTTTTCCAAACCCAGAACTTTAGGACCTTCAGAGCCTGGGACGCAGAAATCTCGGTCCCCAGCCACTCCCATCCTAGGGCCCAGCCCCTGACCAACTTAGGACTTCCCAGCCTTCCCTCATTCCAGTACGCATGTGTCTGAGGCCGCAGGCTTCTGTACTCCTAGAAACAGAGCTCACACCCTCGGCTCCTTCAGAGTCTAGGCATTCAGACCAACTCTCTCCCACCCTAAGATCTAAGAATTAGAGGCTGCGGCCCTTCCCATCTTTACTCGCAAGTGGCCAGCCCCCAAATTCTGCCACCACGACTCATGCATCCTATCTCCCTGTTGGCTCTCTCCCAGATCCAGAGTTTATATCCCCAGACTCTTCCCTGAGGGCCACAGGTCTGAAACCCAGCCACTTCCCTAGTTTTGCACTAGAAAGTGCCAACCCCCATCTCCTTCCCGGTTCAGGACCCAGGTCTCTGGTCTCTGGGAAGCCTCCCTCCGGGACCTAGGAATCATTCATTTTGGCCCCCTCTTCCCTAGGACCCAGCAATTGGACTTCCAGCTTCCTTTCATCTTCACAGTCAGGCGACCCATCCCCACCCCGCCAGGGTACAGGAGACTTACCCCGGCCCTCCCCAAGGACACAGGAGTCATAGGTTCCTTGCCCAGAATCCAAGAGTATCATGCCAAGTAACTCCGTCCTCTAGGACTCGAGAGTATCGCGCCCCCATCCCCGACTGCCCTCCTGGTCCAGGACCCATCGCCTGGCGTGCTCACCCTTGTTGGCCACCTCCCAGGCCACCTCGAAGAGCACTGTATTCTCCAGGTCGAATTCATCCTCCCAATCCTCCAGTCCTGGCAGTGAGGACATGGACAAAGTGCGGCTTAGAGGCATGGCCGACGCGTGAAGGGGGCTCCAGGGTCCACAGGTGGGGGCTCCCGAGGTGTCTGGGGAATGCAAAGGGCAGGGCGCGGGGCCAGGTAGCTGGTGCCCGACGGGAAGCTTGCAACGCCCTCGGCTTCCTATTGCACGACCGCACCCCCGCCCCAGAGCTCTGGGCCGTAGGCTGGAGGCGGCCGCAGCGTCACTGAGGCCGGCGGGGCCCCTGCAGTGAAATCTTGCGGCCGCCAGGCGGCGGGGCCCGCCCCCCGGCCAGAGCCATTGGTCCGTGCCCGGGGGAGGGAGCGCCCGCGTCTTCTCATTGGTGGACAAGGTAGGGTTTGCTCTGCTCCGCCCCCCCCCAGCGGCCAATGAGAGCCTCAGGGGGCGCGGCTTGTCGCTGTGCTAGCGGATTGGCCCTCAGCTCTGTCAATCCTAAACTTGAGGCTCCAGCGTTAGCGGAGAGAGGAGAGGGTGGAATAAGGAGGAAAGGGAGCGTGGGGGACGTGTGGTTGCCCAAAGAAGTCTTAAGAATTTTGCAATCAGTCTCGGCAAGGAGGCCTGGGTAAAGGGAGGGGTCAGGAGGCGTTGGGAACCGACCCAGGAGTTCCGGGCACCCATTTACCAGCTCAGCCTCGGCGGAAGAGCGGGTCCTGAAACGTGACGCCACGCCCACACAAGGAGAGTTTGCATATTTATGAGGGAACGCCGAGATCTTTGGAGGACCTTAGCCGTCTAGAGGGACCAGAACGCCTCGTTTCTAGCGCTTTTCCGTTTCCGCTAGGATATTGGCGGTTGGTGAGCATCATGGCAACCGTGGTAAGTGCGGCGTGCGGAGAGCGGAGGGGAAAACCCACACTCCCGAGTCGGAGCGGGAAGGGGACTGAGGACCTGGATCCTTGGATCTAAGGGAGGAGGGGCCTGGGGGTCCGGACCCCTAGATCTGAGGGAGGAAGGTGCTAGGGGCCCGGACTTCTGAGTCTAAGGGAGGAGGGGGCTGGAGACTGGACTCCTGGATCTAAGGGAGGAGGGTGTTGGGTGCCCGGACCCCTGGATCTGAGGGAAAAAGGTGCTGGGGGCCCGGACTCCTGAGGCTGAGGGAGGAGGGGCTGGGGACTGGACTCTTATTATCCTGGATTCAAGTGGACATTCAAGGGCTCAGTGATCAGATCTGACTACATCGTGTTATGGGAACTCCACCTTCCCATCTTCTGAGTGCAGTCAGCAGCCAGTTCTCCAGTCTTTTGCCCTGAAGTCTAATGAGGGTTGTATAAATGGCACCTGACTATAGGAGAAAGCCCAGGTGGGGACCTGTCTGTGTGCTTGAGAGCGTGAAGTTGCTTAGCCTTGAGCCACAAGAGTGTTGAGAACCTGGAGGGTGTCCGTGGGGATGGGGTTCCAGAGCTGTGGGATCTCGTCATGGAATTGTTTTGGCCATTTTCCTGTTGCAGCACCTCCTACTCCGTGTGGATGCTCAGTAAGTTATCACTTGAATGTTTGAATGAATGAGTGCATGTGAGCTCTGTAAAGGAGAGGCCAGCGGCACTGGCCCAGGCACCAAGTGCCCGCCCAAGAAACATCTGGAAGAAGAAAGGATGTGGCCTTAGCTTGGGGGTTGAACTGGGTTTCCAGCTACTTGGGTTCCCATAGCGACCCGGAGGGATGGGGGCGGGACTTGAGTCTGTGGCTGCTGCCATGGCAAAAGGGGGTGGGTAGGGAAGAAGAGGAAAGATAATGGCCACACTCCTGAGACCCAGTTCCCAGGAACATGGATGAACTGTTGGAAGTTTGAAAGGGATGGTGGGTGCTGAGTTTTAAAATGACCTCTGCTTAGGGCGCCGGGTGGCTCAGTCCGTTAAGCGTCAGACTCTTGGTCTCCGCTCAGGTCATGATCTCACGATTGGTGAGTTTGAGTTCAAGCCCTGCATTGGGCTCTCTGCTGACGGTGCTGACAGTGTGGAGCTTGCTTGGGATTTTCCCTCTTTCTCTGCCCCTCCCCCACTCACTCTCTCTGTTTCTCTCGAAATGAATAAATAAACCCAAAAAGCTTTTTAAATGATCTCTACTTCCATGGGGTCAGTGGACAGCGCAGCGTAGGAGAGGCTTCTCGTGAAACGGAAGGCCTTGTAGGACGCAAGTCTATTTGTGGTTGGGATCGTTAAGGGTTGGGATTTCTGGGGGCGCCTGGGTGGCTCAGTCGGTTGAGCGTCTGACTTCAGTTCAGGTCATGATCTCACAGCTTGTGAGTTCGAACCCCGCCTCGGGCTCTGTGCTGACAGCTCGGAGCCTGGAGCCTGCTTCGGATTCTGTGTCTCCCTCTTCTCTGCCCCTCCCTGGCTTGTGCTCTGTTTCTATCAAAAATAAATAAGCATTAATAATAATAAGAAGAAGAAATGCTAAAAAAAAGAAGGGGGGGGTTGGGATTTCTGAATCCACGTCCATTTATTGCCTCAAGTGGGGTCTGATGGGCTGTGTGGAGATGTGTGGGGGTCTAAACTCAGTTCCGGAGACTGAAGGCTCCACTAGGTTGGATGCCTCAGTCTCCTCTCCTGGTGGAAGAAGAGAGACCTGTAGGAGGGAAGAGGTGTTGGAGGCAGGTGACCGAGGCACTGGATCAACAGGTTGGCTTCTTAGGCTTTTCTTTCCTTATTAGAAATTGTGAGGGGCGTGTGCCTGGCGCAGTCAACGGAGCGGCAACGCTTGATCTCGGGGTCTTGAGTTCGAGCCCCACGTTGAGTGTAGAGATTACTTAAATAAGGTTTAAAAAAAAAAAGAAAGGAAAGAAGTTGTGAGACACTCCACTGTCTGCAAATAATACAGCCTAAGACCCGCCGCCCAGATTTTTTTTTAACAGCCTTATTGCAATATCATCCCCCTCCTGTACAAGTTGCCCGTTTTTTTTTTTTAACGTTTATTTATTTTTGAGACAGAGAGAGACAGAGCATGAACGGGGGAGGGGCAGAGAGAGAGGGAGACACAGAACTGGAAGCAGGCTCCAGGCTCTGAGCCATCAGCCCAGAGCCTGACGCGGGGCTCGAACTCACGGACCGCGAGATCGTGACCTGGCTGAAGTCGGACGCTTAACCGACTGCGCCACCCAGGCGCCCCAAGTTGCCCTTTTTAAAGGTATAGGTCAGTGTCTCTGGTGCGTTCACAGTTGTGCAATCATCACCTCCATCAGTTTCAGGACATTTTTCATCCTCCCCAGAAGGAAACCCTGTACCTCTTGGCCACGATCCCCCAGCCCTCCCGTACCCTCTGGCCCTAGGCCTCTAGGCCACCACTAATGTGCTTCCTGCCTCTGTGGGTTTGCTCATCCTGGACATTTCAGGCCAAGGATGGCACACCATCTGTGACCTTTTGTGTCTAGCTTCTTTCACTTAGCATGATGTTTTCATTTTTTTTAAGATTATTCATTTTGAGAGAGAGAGAGAGAAAGAGCAGGGGAGGGACACAGAGCGAGAGAGTCCCAAGCAGGCTCCATGCTGCCAGCACAGAGCCCGACGTGGGGCTTGAAATCACGAACCGTGAGATCATGACCTAGGCCAACATCAAGAGTCAGAGGCTCCACTGACTGATCCACCCAGGCACCCCAGAACTTTCTTTTTATGGCTGAATGCTATTCCAAGCGTGGACGTACCACGTTTTGTTTATCCATGCATCTGTTGACGGACATTTTGGGTTTTCCCAAGTAAATAAGTAAGCTTTACAAAAGCGTATGTGGCTCTTGTGGATAAGGCTGCCGTGGACACTTGTGTGAATCTTCTGGGCGTTCTCGAATTGTCCCGGAGAGGTATCTACACCTCTCTCTCCGCTATAGGACAAGAGATGGTGGCCGGCTCCTCTTTTCGGAGAGATGGCGATCCCAGAGGACTTGGTACTTGCTTGTTCAATGAGCTCAGCATTTCCGTACAGCACATCATTCACCCACCCCGCAAACACTGCACCCCAAGTGAACAAGCTAGATGTGGGCTGTACCCTTCGTGGGAGTCCCATCTATTGGAGCCGAGAACATTGATCTGACAGTCTCCCTCCTATGTGTGAGATCGCACAGGGAGATAGCAGGCTCCCAGAGGAGACCTTTTGTTCTGTCCGGACATCCGGAGACCCCAGAACTAGTCGGGCCTGGGCAAAGGACTCTGGGATGTGCACGTGCAAAGGCCTAGTGACACGATCCAGGCAGCGTAGCACAGGGGGCTGGGCAGTCGGGGGCCAGGCCACGTCCAGCTTGCTATTCCGCGTTCGTGTCTGTTATCAGGGTTGTGGGAGAGCGAGGGGGGCTTTCTTAACCACATAGTTCCTGGGCACCCAACAATGGGCTGAGGCCCCGGGGACAGAGGTGTGAACGAGACAGACACGGTCCTTGTCTTTCTGGAACTCGGTGTACTGTGGTCAGTCAACCAGCATTTAGTTGGTGACCAACGAGAAGGATGAGAGTGACAGGTGTGTGGGCTCTTGGCCTGCCCACGGGGAAGAGGCACGAAAAGGACTTCCTCCCAGGCGGTGGGCGGGAGGGACAGAGGAGCTGGCGAAAACGGGGACCGCGAGCACGCTTCTGATGTGTCTTCCTCCGCTCCCAGACAGCCACAACCAAGGTCCCAGAGATCCGAGACGTGACGAGGATTGAACGTATCGGTGAGTGAGCGTGGGTCACGAACAGGGACCTAGACCCTGCCTGCCTTCAACAGAGCCCTGCCCAGGAACCCTGAGAGGGGGGTGGCCTGCCTCCCACCCTGTCCCCCTGTCTGATGATGCAGAGAATCCCGAGTTGCAGAGTGGGCTCAGCAAGGCACGTGGGGGCCTAGCCCGGTTAGGCTCCTGGGCGTACCAACGTTTTGCTAGGAAATCGTAAAAGCGGGTGTTTGCTGAGCGCTTGCTGGGGTCGGCCCGTGCACCCCTCCCACGCTGTGCCATTAGTTCCGCGAGGGCAGGGACCAGCTCTGGCTCGTTTCTGGCTGTGTCCCCAGCAGCGGCCTCGGCAGAGTGGGCGCTCCACAGCTAACCAGCGCACGCGTGAGTTCCTGCCGAATTCTCTCGCTATCCCCGGAGAGGGTGTGTGGCGACCCTTATCCCATTTTTAGCTGAGGAAACCGAGACTCAGAGCAGCCAAGCCACTGGTCCTGGCTCGCGCACCGAGGAAGCTGTGAAGGCAGGAGCACGAAGCTGGGGTGCGGTGGGGCCCGCAGGGTGCAGCCACCAAAAAGTGCTTTACCTGCACGGAGGAGGCTGTACTCATTCTTTTAACTTGTATTTATTTTGGCGGGGGGAGGGGCAGAGAGAGAGGGAGACGCAGAATCCGAAGCAGGCTCCAGGCTCTGAGCTGTCAGTACAGAGCTGGATGCGGGGCTCGAACTCATGAACTGTGAGATCACGACCTGAGCCGAAGCTGGATGCTTAACCGACTGAGCCACCCAGGCGCCCCAAGACTATTCTCATTCTTTCATGTCCATTCACTCAGTGCCTACAAGAGAGGCCCTAGAAGCAAAGGCCCTCGTGGCCATGAACGTGGGTTCTGGAGGCCCGCTGCTGGGACCACTTCCGTTGCAAGAGGCTAGTTGCTCTTTGCCTCAGTGTCCTTATCTGCAAAATGGAGCAAAGGTAGTTAACCTCATCACTCAATAAAAGATTCCACGAGCACATGCATGTAACGTGCAGGTGCTGACACTGTGTTCAGCGTCCAAGTCCCAGGCGCTATTAGAGCTGAGGACCCAGTCGACACAAGCTGCCCTCAAGGTGCTTACGGTCTAGTGCTGGGGTCAACAAATCTTTTCTTAAAGGGCCAGACAGTAAATCTCTTCCCTGGGGAAAATATTCAGTTCTTCTGTTGCGAAGCAGTCACAGGCAGTATGTAAGTGAATGGGCGTGGCCATGTTCCAATGAAACTTTTTTTTTTTTTAATTTTTTTGAGACAGAGAGAGCATGAACAGGGGAGGGGCAGAGAGAGAGGGAGACACAGAATCCGAAACAGGCTCCAGGCTCTGAGCGGTCAGCACAGAGCCCAATGCAGGGCTCAAACTCATGGACAGTGAGATCATGACCTGAGCTGAAGTCGGACGCTCAACCGACTGAGCCACCCAGGCGCCCCCAATGAAACTTGATTTACAAAAACAAGTGACTGACCTCCAGGCTGTAGTTTCCCAGCCGGGGTCTGGTGTGCACCATTGAAATCCCACGTCTTTACCTCTTACTGGCCGTGTGATCTCGGGCAAGGAGTTTAATGTCTCTGGGTTCCCTCAAGTTCATGTTGAGGGCCTGAGGCGGTGACTGAACCCCAGAGGCACTCCGGGGTGATAATCACTGGGACTCACTGTTTCTCAGGGTTACACGGAACGAAATAAGAACCCTGTGAGGCCATTAGGCTATAAACACAAAATAATTGTGACCGCTTGCTGTCACGGGTAGTTCCTGATCTGATGATGTAGTTAGCCAGGTCTCGGTGATTCTGGTCCTGCTGTGCCGTATCCTAAGGGCAGCTCCAGTTTATTGAGCATTTACCACCACCAGCCATCCTCCCAGTGAGGGGGGAGACTCGGGCCCCCCATTTGACCAAGGAGGAAATCAGGGCTGAGGGAAGGAGCCCTTTTCCTCAGGCCACATGTCACCACGAGCCGGCTGGTAACCGTGTCTTCTGGTTCTTTCCCCCAACGCAGGCGCGCACTCCCACATCCGGGGGCTGGGGCTGGACGACGCCTTGGAGCCACGGCAGGTAGGGTTGGGGGCAGTGGGATGGGAAAGCTGATCCGTGGAGGCCTCAGGCGGGGAGGGCCACCTAGGCCCCTGGGGTGACTTAGGAGCTCCCGGAACTTTGGCTACTTACTGATAAAATTCAGCCACACGTAGAGATTTTTTTTTATTTATTTATTTTTTATCTTAATGTTTATTTATTTGTGGTGGGAGGGGCAGAGGGCAGAGACAGTGGGAGACAGAGAATCCCAAGCAGGCTCCATGCTGTCAACACAGAGCCGGGCACAGGGCTTGAACTCAAGAACCGTGAGATCATAACCTGAGCCGAAACCAAGAGTCAGACGCTTAACCGACGGAGCCACGCAGGTGCCCCTAGCGTCTGAATTGTCTGAAGATATTGGGGCGGAAAAGGCTTTCTTCCCTTTTCCCCAAGTCCTAGCTAACACCGTGCCCTTTCATGTCACTAGGCAGGAGGGGCCGGAAAAGGGGTTGCAGCCAATAGGAGGTAACCTGGTGTATTCTCGCCTCCCCCCCTGCAGGCTTCCCAGGGCATGGTGGGGCAGCTCGCAGCCCGGCGGGCAGCTGGGGTTGTGCTGGAGATGATCCGGGAAGGGAAGATCGCCGGGCGGGCGGTCCTCATCGCTGGCCAGCCGGGCACGGGGAAGACAGCCATCGCCATGGGTGAGAGGCCTCTCGGGGCAGGAGCTTTTCTGGTCTCTTACACAGGAAGATAATCCTTCCTGTGTAAATCAAGCTTGGGTTCAGCCACATTTAACCGACAACCCAAAATGGCGGGGTCTTAAACTCTCTGGTTCGTTCTCTCACATAGAAGAGTCTGAATGTAGGCCATTTAGGCACTCGCTGCCATGTCAGGGTCACCTCATGTTCCAAGAGGGTTGCCTAAGCTCCAGCCTTCGTGCCCATGCTCCCATGTAGGAGAAAGGGGACCTGCAGTGAGGGTGTACTTCCCTCCCTTTAAACGTCACTCCCTTTAAGCGGCTGCCTTTGGGCTCCCACACACTTTTGCTTCTGTCTTATTGACTAGAGCTTAATCGTCTGGTCACAACACGTCTCCACTGCAACACGCTGAGACATTAAAACATTTCTTGTGTTTGAATGTGAGCCATTGCTTCCTTAATAAAATGGGGGTCCAGGCCCTGGGCCAGACACTGAGGACACTTAGATGAGTAAGACCGAAGCCTTGACTTTTCGGGAGTTTCCATTCTGGGGACACAGTGTGCTGTGATGGACAGAAGAGACTCCTGGCCCTAAGGAGGGAGCAGGGGAGACTTTCCAGATGAATCAGGAGCACAGCTAAGACTTGCAGGATGCCGCGGAGTCCCTGGGACAGACAATAGGGAACAGGCTGTCCAGGCACCAAGCGTGGCCCACGAAAAAGGGACCAAGAAGGGTTCCCGCCTCCCATTGGTCAGAAAGGTTCAGTGACTTCCTGTCTGTGAGACGTGGCTCGGTGCTTGAAGTGGCTGTAAGAACAGCCCCACTGTCCTCCAGCCGGAGAGGAGACCCATCCTCGTGGTGGTTCCCGTGCCTCATGGTGGAGCCAGGACTCGAACCCGGGTCTGGCTTGAGCCCCCACCCTTAACTACCCTTTCAGCCCTCTTTTGGCCTCTACTCTTGCTCATTACCCCTGAGCCTGGAGGCTAAACAGATCCTGGAGATTGGGAGAGGGGCTTGGCCAGATTATAGGGTCAGGAGGTTGGCCCCCTGGGCAGCGCGACGGCTCTAAGTCGTCACTGGCTTCCTCTGCGTCTCCCTGACCACCCCCAGCGCCGAGCCCACCTCAACTACGCTCCTTCCCGAGGAGCGAGAAGAGCTGGGTTGACCCGAGTAGGTTTTGGGGACCTGGTGCCAGGCTGCCCCCACCTAACCAGGCCACCTCTTCCCCAGGCATGGCACAAGCCCTGGGCCCTGACACCCCATTCACAGCCATCGCGGGCAGCGAGATCTTCTCCCTGGAGATGAGCAAGACAGAGGCACTGACGCAGGCCTTCCGGCGGTCTATCGGGGTTCGCATCAAGTAAGCCTAGGACCCGGTGCAGGGCAAGAAGCCAGCTCCCGGTGGCCTCGGATGACCCTTGCCTTCTTCGGCTTGTCCTGTGCCCAAGGGCTCATGGGAGTTAGCGATTCCTGAGGGCCCGAGCGTTGGGCTCTCTTGATCACGCCCTTTCTCTGCCAGGGAGGAGACCGAGATCATTGAAGGCGAGGTGGTGGAGATCCAGATCGATCGGCCAGCGACAGGGACGGTGAGTCCGCTGAAGGGTCGGGTGGCGGCCGGTCCTGGCTGAGGTCAGCATCCATGGAATGTTCTTGAGCTGCGGGTTGGACCCCTCTGCGTGCCTACGGTAGGGGGTCAGTTGAGTTGACGGTTTATCCCATCTGTGAGCGACACCGTGAGCAGTTAAACCAAGTGGTGTCATGACAGAATCTCTGGAAGTTTCTCACCATGAATCCTTAATGGTTCAACCTAAGAACCTGTTCTGTGGCATCTGTACAGCTTAGAGCAAAAAGTTTTCCTATCCAGCTTACGTAGTTGTGATTCGCTGCCTTTTTTTTTCTTAAATTTTTTTTTTTTTTTTTTGAGAGAGAGAGAGAGAGAGCACACAAGCGTGTGTGCACAAGTGGCGGAGGGGGAGCCAGAGAGAGAAAGACAGAGGATCCGAAGCAGGTTCTGAGCTGACCGTACAGAGCCTGATGCGGGGGCTCGAACCCACCAAACCAAGAGATCATGACGTGAGTCAAAGTCGGACACTTAGCCAACTGAGCCCCCCGGGTGCCCCGTCATCCGTAGTCGCTCCCTTTTTATGAAGCTAAGAATTTTAACACTTTTGTCGTAAAAGAAAACGGATATAAAGAACCACGTAAAATAAGTGTGTAGTCTGGTAAGTTCTTCTAAGGCAAATACCCTTAAAACCACCATGAAGGGGCTCCTGGGTGGCTCAGTTGGTGAAGCATCGGACTCGTGATTTCGGCTCAGGATATGATCTCAAGGTTTGTGGGATCAAGCCCCACATCGGGCTCTGCTGATGGCACAGGACCTGCTTGGGATTTTCTCTGTCCCTCCCCCCCCCCCCCCTCTCTCTCTCTCTTTTTATCAAAAGTAAAATTTTTTTTTTATAAGTGGAGTCCTGCAGCATAAGTGACTTTTCGTGGCTGGCTTCTTTCACATGGCACAGTGTTTTTGAGTTTGTCGTTTTCTCTGGTTTGTCGTTCTCTTTTACGCGTTTAAGTGACAGTTTCTAGAAACATGCTAAACAAAAGGATACTTAGACATGCCTCAAGCCTGTTGACCTCACACAGAGTCACCTTCTGTCTCTGTGTCTTATACTGTGGACACTGTCTCTTGGTTGCTCATCGTTTTCAGGGGAAATAGATTTAAGATGTATAATTACATTGACTTGCACTTTTTAATTTTTTTTTTAATCTTAATTTTTTTTTGAGAGAGAGAGAGAGAGACAGGGTGCAAGCAGGGGAGGAACAGAATGAGAGGGAGACACAGAATCCGAAGCAGGCTCCAGGCTCTGCGCTGTCAGCACAGGGCCCGACGCGGGGCTCGAACTCACGAACCGCAAGACCATGACCTGAGCCGAAGTCCGACGTTTAACCGAGCCGCCCGGGAGCCCCAGTTGACTTGCACTTTTAACACCTGTCTGCAGTCTTCTAAATTAGTCCCATCCATTGGCAATTACATTTTGAATTTAAGAAATATGGTAGGAGGGTATGTGAATATAGAGAAAACTAGTCCCAAGATAGTTCTTTTTGTTTTGTTTTGTTTTAAAGTAAATTCTACCCCCAACATGGGACTGAAATGCACAACCCTAAGATTAGTCTCCATCGACTGAGCCAGCCAGGGGTCCTGCCCCCAAGATGGTTCTTTATAATTCAGTTTTTATTGGGTGGCTCAGTTGGTTAAGCATCCGACCCCGGCTCAGGTCATGATCTCACAGTTCACGTCGGGCTCTGTGCTGACAGCTCAGGGCCTGGAACCTGCTTCGAATTCTGTGTCTCCTCTCTCTCTCTCTCTCTGCCCCTCCCCTGCTTGTGCTCGCTCTCTGTCTCTCTCAAAAATAAACAAACATTAAAAGAAAAATGAAAAAAAATTCAATTTTTATTACAGAAGAAATACATGAATACATCCTCTCCTTAAACGTTTACAACAGTGGGGGGGGGGGGGCGCCTGGGTGGCTCAGTCGGTTAAGCACCTCTTTTTTGGTTTCAACTCAGGTCATGATCTCATGGTTTGTGGGTTCGAGCCCTGCATCGGCCTCTGCACTGGTAGCACTGAGCCTGCTCAGAGAGTAAGTGGGGGAGGGGCAGAGAGAGAGAGAGGGAGGCACAGAATCCAAGGCGGGCTCCAGGCTCCAGGCTGTCAGCACAGAGCCTGACACGGGGCTTGAACTCACGTACCGTGAGACCATGACCTGAGCCAAAGTCAGATGCTCAACCGACTGAAACCACTGAGGCGCCCCAATAAATAAATCTTTAAAAATAAAAATAAAGGCATAAAACCGAAATCACCTTTATCTCCCTCCTTAATCCCAACTCTTTTATCCTGCCACCTGTCCCTGCAGAAAGAACAAACTGGAAAGAAGAGACAGGTGGATCTGCTGGAAAAGCCTTAAAGACGTTGACTGTGTTATCTTGTGGGGAGGGAGTGTGGCGTTTTTGTTACCTTAGCTGTGTTTAGCTTAGCTCTGTTTTCTGGGTTTGTGATCAATAAAAAAAAAAAAACAAAAAAACAAAAACACCTGTTATTTGGATATGAAACAAAGAATGGGAGAGTGTGACCCCCATGTCGTGGGACCCCTAGTCCGTGTTGTTTTTATGGATTTGATCTTTTAGGTAGGTTGTTGGGTGTTTGCTTCCTGGGATTTTAGTCATCGGTTTCCTGAGGTGCAATTGACTTACAAAAGCTGCACACATCGAAAGTTTGCAGGGTGTTAGGACGGGGCGCCTGGGTGGCTCAGTTGGTTACGCGTCCGACTTCGGCTCAGGTCACGATCTCACGGTGCATGAGTTCGAGCCCCGCATTGGCCTCTGTGCTGACAGCTGGGAGCCTGGAACTTGCTTTGGATTCTGTGTCTCCCTCTCTCTCTGCCCCTCCCCTGCTCACGCTCTGTCTCTGTCTCTCAAAAATAAATAAATGTTAAAAGCAAATAAAAAATAATAATAAAGTTTGCAGGGTATTAAGTTTTGGCATACGTGTGTACTCACGAGGCCATCACCACGGTCATGACCGTGACTATATCCACCACCCCCAGAAGCATCCCTGCGTCGTGCCCATTTTGAGGCTGTGTTGGGGAGACATTGGGCCCCCTCTGAAACTCCTTGCCTGGCATGTCCCCCCTCTCAGGGCTCTAAGGTAGGGAAGCTGACCCTTAAGACCACGGAGATGGAGACCATATACGACCTGGGCACCAAGATGATCGAGTCCCTGACCAAGGACAAGGTCCAGGCCGGGTGAGCGGCGGGGGCTACGCTGGGTGGCTGGGGTAGGGGAGCTTGGGCCCTTTCCTGTCCTCACTCCTGCCCTTCCACCCCTCCACAGGGATGTGATCACCATCGACAAGGCCACGGGCAAGATCTCCAAGCTGGGCCGCTCCTTCACACGCGCTCGCGACTATGACGCCATGGGTTCCCAGGTAGGCCAGGGCTCTGGGGATCCCCTCGCTCCAGGCTCTGGGATGTTTGCATCTCCTCCCTCACCCCCGTGGCCCAGTACCACATGTCCCCGGCACTCCTGGTTCTTCCCTGTACCCTCTGGGACAGCCAGGGCCCTTCAGCGTAGCAGTTTGCTCGTGAAGGCCGAGGTCCTCCACATACCCCGGTCCTTCAGTGCTCTCGGATGCCCTAGCCGCGACTACCTCTTGGACCTGGGGTTTCTGGATCCTCAGCTCCATTTCAGGGATCCGGTCTCCCCGCCCCCCACCACCCCACCCCCAGACAGCCCCTCCGGGTCCCCCTTTCATGCTCTTCTCTGCCCTTGTCTCTCCCACCCCTCCCGGCCCCACAGACCAAGTTTGTGCAGTGTCCAGACGGGGAGCTCCAGAAACGCAAGGAGGTGGTGCACACGGTGTCCCTGCATGAGATCGACGTCATCAACTCCCGCACCCAGGGCTTCCTGGCTCTCTTCTCAGGTGGGGCCCCTTAGGGTTGCCCAATGGGGGGCACGCGTGTCCTGCCTTCACTTCTCCCTGGGGTCTCTGTCTCTGGTTCTCCTCCCCTCTGGGACGTTTCCCGGCCCTCCTGCCGCTTTGCCACTCCGGTCTTGGTCTCTCTTCCCTCTGTCCCTGGCGTCCCGTCTTTATCTTTGGCCGCCCTCCGGCCCTGGATCCCTGTCCCCTGACACTCCCGCTTCCCACAGGCGACACCGGGGAGATCAAGTCAGAAGTCCGAGAGCAGATCAACGCCAAGGTGGCTGAGTGGCGTGAGGAGGGCAAGGCGGAGATCATCCCTGGAGTGAGCACTGGGGGAGGGCAGGTGGCTTGCGGGCGGGGGAGGCGGGAGCAGAGAGGCCTGGGCGGTGGGTTTGACCCTCAGTGGCTCCCAGGTGCTGTTCATCGACGAGGTGCACATGCTGGACATTGAGAGCTTCTCCTTCCTCAATCGGGCCCTGGAAAGTGACATGGCGCCGGTCCTCATCATGGCCACCAACCGAGGCATCACCCGGTGAGCCCTCTCAAAGGCCCCCGGGGAAGCGGGATGCCCCGGGCGGTGGGTGTAGCCACAGGGCAAACAGGACCTGTTTGTTGAGCTCCCTGCCGGGACCTTGAACAAGGTAGGCAGGCAACTCCTGTTCCACGAGGAAGTCGAGGGACCCTGTTCTTTCTGTCTTTCTGTTTCTGTACCCTTTGCGGCTACGGTTCCCAAGCTGTGTGCCGGGGCATCCCCAGGACGCTGCAGAAAACGCACAAGTGCTGCGGGATGTTTTAAGTTTTTGAGGGAAGCACGGTGACCCGTGTTGGACACTGCATAAATCACTCCAGTTAGGTCACTTAGACCAAACTGCGTAATAGAACTTAATATTTCTTTGGGCCCTAAGGACACCACGGAAAAATTCTGGACGCACAAAGTGCCCCAGGTTCTGGTAAAGCTTGGAATGTCTGCCCTCGGGTGTTGCCACTACCCCTGGCCCTGGTGCTCTCTTGTCTGCCTTGTCTGCACGGGACGCCTTCTGAGACAGGCAGCAAACCCACTTGCTCCTCGTTATTTGCACGTGACCTATTTGGGAGCCTGCGTACTCTCCCTGAAATTTACTTGTAACTCCCGAGTCAGGATTCGTGGCACTGTTGTGCTCCTGTGCAGACGCGCGCAGGGTGGCAAAAAATTTGAGTCCCCTGATGTGGACGCCCCAGACTCAGGTCCGACAAGGTGACATTCTGCCTTCTAGTCTCAGCTCTCATGCTGCAAACGCGTGTTCTTTTTGTGATCTATTTATTGCCACGTTGTCACACTATATGCTCTTTGTTGGTGATGGCGTGTTTGTTTAAGTTTATTTTAGAGAGCGAGAGTGAGCAGGGCAGGGGCAGAGAGAGACAGAGAGAGGGAGACAGAGAGAATCCCAAGCAGGGTTTTCACCGTCAGCACACAGCCAGACGCCAGGCTTGAACTCATGAACCATGAGATCGTGACCCAAGAGGAAGTCAAGCGTTGGATGCTTAACCGACTGAGCCACCCAGGTTCCCCAAATAAGATGTCTTTAAACAGGAATTCGGCGGTGCCTGGGTGGCTCAGTTGATTAAACATCTGACTCCGGCTCAGGTCACGATGGCACAGTTTGTGGGTTCGAGCCCCACATCGGGCTCTGTGCTGACAGCTCAGACCCTGGAGCCCGCTTCGGATGCTGTGTCTCCTCTCTCTGCCCCTCCCCGCTTTGTGCTCTGTCCCTTGTCTTTTAAAAATAAATAAACATTAAAAAAAATGCGGGAACACATAGAACCAGGTTATATGTTGGTCGACAAAAGTATCGTGACCACATAGGCCCACAAGAACCTGACTGGATTTCCCCTAGAAGCAGGAGTTCATCGTTTGCTAATGAGCGTTTGCCCCACTATTCAGAACGTAACTGTCACGAATAACGAGGCCCCGCTCAGTTCCCTGGCACCTGCCATGTACCGGGCTTGTGCTGGGCCAGGTACAGCAGGGAACAGGACCGGTGCAGTCCCTCCCCCTGTGGAGCTGGGCGTCCCGCAGGGGAGTAGGACCTTGATCCAGTAATCCTGGACATAGACACGTAGCTAAAGCCACCCCAGCTCTACAGGGGCGGTGACGCAGTCGAGGGACGGCTGCCTGGTGGGTGGTGCAGCCGTGAGCTGAAGGTTAAGTGGTATTTGCCCAGTGAGTGGGCTGTGGTGGAGGGGAGGGGGTGGGGTATTCCAAGTAGAGGGCACAGAGCGCTGGGTTCTGGGTGCATCGTCCTGACAGCCCTCCCTTCCCCCTCCTCCCCAGGATCCGGGGTACCAGCTACCAGAGCCCCCACGGCATCCCCATCGACCTCCTGGACCGACTGCTCATCGTCTCCACCTCGCCCTACAGTGAGAAGGACACGAAACAGATCCTCCGCATCCGGTATGCACAGGGCCGCCTGGCGTCCTGGGGCGGGACTGGGCCGTGGGCCTGGGCGGCAGGGCCGACGTCCACCCTGTCTGGCAAGTGGGGGCAGCGAGGTCTGAGGAGGGGAGGCCTCTGGGCCTGCAAGCGGCTAGGCTGGGCTGGGCATCCAAGCAGTGGCCTCTGATCTGGGGGCTGGAGGGGGGGCCACAGTAGAGAAGGGAGGGCACGAGCCAGTGGCTGACCCTGCGGGGTAGGACCCTGGACGGGGAGGGTCTGGAGGCCAAGGACCTAGATTCCACGTGACCCCAGGACGCCCAGCAGAGCCCAGGGCGGGGGCAGGGGGAGCGGGGGGGGGCAGCCCCGGCTCACCCCTGCTCCCGCCCCGCCTGCCGGCAGGTGCGAGGAGGAAGACGTAGAGATGAGTGAGGACGCCTACACGGTGCTGACCCGCATCGGGCTGGAGACGTCGCTGCGCTACGCCATCCAGCTCATCACGGCCGCCAGCCTGGTGTGCCGGAAGCGCAAGGTCAGCCCGCCGAGTAAGCACGCGGGGGCCAGCCTGAGCGAGTGAACGGCGCGCTCACTGCTCCAAGGGCTGAGAGTGGGTCGTTGCCTTTAGTCCTAGAACATGCATTTGCAAAGGCGGGGCGGGGGGGGGGGGGGGGGGACTGTCGTCTGTCGAGTTTATACCTGTATCTCCCGGCCTGACACGTGGCAGGTGCCTAGTAAATGTCTGGCAGCTAGAAGTTAATGCCGTTCAGTCCATTTTACAGATGAAGAGACTGAGGACCGGAGGGGTTGGGCCCACAGCGGGGAGGTGGCCGAGGAGGGATGCGTGCTAACCCCATCCCCCCCGTTCCCACCGTGACCTACCAATCCGGTGGGGGGGGGGGGGGTGGGCGGGGGGGCACTGAGGTCTTGTCATCCCCTCTCAGGGCACGGAAGTCCAGGTAGATGACATCAAGCGGGTCTACTCGCTCTTTCTGGACGAGTCGCGCTCTACACAGTACATGAAGGAGTACCAGGATGCCTTTCTCTTCAATGAGCTCAGTGAGTGTCCCCTGCTGCCCCTGCCCCTGCCTGCCCCCCCCCCCCGCCCCCAGTCCCAGAGGGCTCAGTCCCAGCCCCCTGACCGCATGGCCTTCCTTCTCCTCACAGAAGGCGAAACCATGGACACCTCCTGAGCTGATGTGACCCTCGCCCTCCCTGCCCCCCCCCCCCCCCCGCTCTGTTTTCTATTGGAGTTCTGACACTGTGACTTTGTATAAAATGGTTCTGATATCGGACCCATACTGAGCCTGTGTGTGTGTGTGTGTGTGTACATACTCATACGCGTACCCTAAGCCTGACAAAAGACCATCAGAGTGCAGTTTGAGAAGCTTTTATTGGGAGGGGTAGAAAAGAGCGGCTGCTGGCTCCAGGCATTGGGGTGAGGGGTCCTTAGAGGAACAGGAGGCCCGGGAGTGGGGGGCGGTCACAGGCCAAGGGTTGGGCCCTGGGACCCCCACAGTCGGAGCTGCTGAGGCGGCAGGGCCCGCAGCGACAGCTGAGGGCCACGGGGAAGGAGACCACGGGGTCCACACCAGGCGGGCATCCGGGGAGCCGGACGGAGGCAAAGCGCAGTTCACGGTAGGTGCACACGGGCTGGGGCACAGGGGGCAGGGCCGCGGGCAGCACTCGCATCTGGAGGCCAGGGCCCAGATGCGCGGATGAGGGGGGCGTGGTCAGGCCCTCCCCCGAGCTCCGCCCGCTGTGCCCACCCCCCCCCCACCCCCGCCCCCCACAGATCCGGCATTGCAGCCGACCCTCCGCGCTCCTCCTCCCTCCCACGTGCCCAGCCCCTGCGGGAGGTGGGGGCAGGCCACCCTTCTGTCCAGGCTGCCATTTCCCATTTTCTGTGGGCCTGGTCCTCAGTGATCCACTCTGGAGCCGAGGTGGCAGCACCCATTCCAGGCCCCCAGCCGTCCATCCCCACCCCCGCAGCTCACCATGCTGGGGCAGTAGCCGGCACAGATGGTGGTGGTGAAGGTGACACAGACGGGGCAGGCCTCGTTCTCAGCAGCCAGGGTGGCGTTGATGGGCCGGCACAGCGGCCGCAGCGGCCCCCTGGATGTCCACACCCCACCCACATTCAGCAGCAGCCACAGCAGCAGCAGCCCCTGGGACAAGGCCAGCGTCTCAGGGCCTGCCAGACACCAATACCCTGGGCCCTTACCCTCCCATCCCTCACACGAACCCGTTCAGGGGCCCAGCTCCCCTGCCTGACGTCATCCATTCAGGGCCCATTCATCCCACTTGGATCCCCTGCCCCGATACTCAGGAGCCCCAGATCGTCCCAACCCCGCAGATTCCCACCCTCAGGCCCTGTTCCACCTGCTTCCTCCTGGCCGGAAGCCTGCTGGCTGTCCACACCCTTCCAGAAAGAAGCCGCCTCCATCAAGTCACAGGACTCTCCCTCTGTGCCAGCTGTGACCTGGATGGAGTTGCAAAGGGCCTCGGGGACCCCACAGCCTTACCTGGAGCATCTCCATTCTGGGTGCCTCCCCTATGATGTTTACCTGGTCTTATACTTGCAGGCTGTGGGGGCGGCAAGGCCACTGGGGGTGGCGGCATGATGGGGTAACCTGGACACTAATCCTTCCGGGGGCGAGAAACGGAAAAGGTCAGGGAAGTGTGCGGGAGTGGCTCAGTGGAGTGGCCCCTGCCCCCACGCCCCGAGAGGCTCCTGCTTCTCGGTGCGCCCAAGGTGAAGCTGACTTCACTGACTCAGTCGTCAGATGCTATGTCAGGTGCCAGCGAAGTCCTGTTGGGGTCATAGGAAGTAGGCTATGGGGAGACCCTGGCCTTGCCCCCGATGGCGTAGCCCCGCCTCCGCCCCTCAGAGTGGGAGCCAGGGGAAGGCTGGAGCTGTCCCTCCAAGGACCCTCGAATGGTGATCGGCTCAGACCTCAACCCCACTCCATCTGCCACACACTGAAAGCCATTCCTGTGCCACAGTCTAACCCCGGAGGGGGCGTGGCTTCAATACTGGATTCTGTGCTCAGGGGCGGAGTCCCACGTGTACGTAGACGTGCCTTCCCTCCACGAGGGGTAGAGCGGGAGCCCCATCTCCCGCACACTCGGGCCCCCGGAGCCGAACCCAGCAATGAGCACGGTTAAGGCTATTTTAACTCTGTCGTTGACTAAGGTAAACTCGCCCGCTGTGTCGTAGAGGGCGTGTCCCGCCCGCGAGCCCACAGCCCCAAAGTATATTCTCCAGGCTCAGCATCCATCCTCGTCCCCGACCCGGTCACCCTAGTCAGTCTCCGGTGGGATTCGTCCGGCTCACGTCTAGTGGGCGGGTCCTGGCCCCTGTCTCCCTCCCACGTGATGGGCGGGCTTCCCGACCATGGCCCCGCCCAGTGTGCCCTCCAGCCGGGGTCTTCCAGACTCGGCTCCGCCCCCGCCCGGGGGCGTGTTCTGGGCGGGGCCGGCGCTGCCGGCTCAGATCCCGGTCAGCTTCAAGCTGCCGTAGCTGGAGTTCTCAGTGCGGTAGGCTTGTGGCACGCTGTAGATGCCCGACACCGGCTTCCAGTGGGGGCCGCCCCAGGGCAGCTCCAGAGGGCAGACACGATCGAGCCGGAGGAGCGGGTGCAGCGGGGGTCTGTAGGACTCCTGAGCCAGAGACAACGCCCCACGGTGCGGCACGGCTAGCGTCGCCGGGCGGACGTGGGGCACGCGGATCCCTGGCGGCCGAGAGGAGCGCGGACGGGGCGGCCGCTGTGGGTCCCGTCCCCAGACCTGAGGCGTCTTCTGAAAGCTCCAGCAGGTCAGCGAGTCCTTGCGGGGATATCCAGACAACTCCTTCCTGTTGGTGGGGAAGGCAGGAGAGGGAAGGCACCGTTGGATCCTGGGGACAAGGCTGAGGTTCAGACCTCGGCTCCTGAGGAGCCTGTAGACGCGAACTCTGCGTTCCGAGGCGAGGACACCCTTGCAGGACTCGGGGACCCCTTATGAAGGATGGGAGTCGGGGATGCCTAGCCTCGATTCCTGGGCCCTCGAGGTCCTTAAGGGCCGGGAATCTAGAATTTTCGAATCCTTGGGAAAAAGTATCTGGGAACCAAAGCAGGTCCCGCCCGAGACCCTTGGAGCCCCGCCCCCGGTCCAGAACCGCATGTAGGACGAGCCGCAGGTCTCATATTCCTGAGAGCTGACACTAGGAATACCTGGGCGCTGAAAGAGGTAGGGGCTGGGGTCTGCACCTCTGGTTCTCGAGCGTGCTGGAACTGAAGACTGAGGTTACTGAGTCGGACAGGGGGAGCCGACGCCGGGGTTAGGTGTGCTGGCGGCGGTGCCGAGAGAGGACCCAGACTCACTTCGGATAGGCCCGGAAGTCCTTGGCCGAGGTGGTCAGATAGAGCTGATGGCGGTCCAGGACGCCCTGGTCAGATACCGTGAAAGGCTGGCCGGACAGCTCGGGGTTCTTTGTCCAAGGGATTAAAGCCTGCGGAGGGAGGATCGGGGGGAGGAGGGATGAAGCAAGGTTTCATACCCATCCCAAGCCCGGGGTCCCAGGCTCAGGATCCCTCTTCCTTGGATGAATCCGAATCCTTCCTGACCAGTCGCAAGCCAGAACGCTTTATCTTCGCTCCCCCAAATCAGAGCCCTTATGAGGGTTACTCCAAAATCCAAACACTTGAGGGTCGTCGAACATAAGGCCCAGCCCCCCCCCCCACCGCCCCCCAAAACTTTCCCAGCTCCGCCCCCAGACTCAGCTTCCACGTCCCGCCCCTGGAATTCAGTCGCAGGTAGGACAAACGTACCTCTTCGCTTCATCCTCTCTCTAAGGAAGCCTAGCGCCGCCTCCCGACCCGATCTGGTCTCAGAATATTCAAGGCCCGCCCCCACGCACCTTCCGCTCCGACCCCCGCCTCAGAACGCCCCTCCCTGCCCCGCCCCGGGATTTACTGGTCGCGGCCCCGGCTTCCGAGCTGAGATTTCGGTCTCAGTCCCCTCCTCCTTCTGGCCCCACCTCAAGACGTCCAAGCTCCACCCCCAGGCTCTGTAACCTGATTCCATTCCAGACCATTTAACCCCGACCCCAGACTCAGAATTCCCCGCCCCAGGCTCTCCTAGTCTGGTCCCAAGCCTCAAAGCCCCTCCGGCCCCTCCTCAGGCGCTACAGGCTCTGCCCCAAGGTGGCAGCGGGTCTTCTCCGCTACCTGGGAAGGGCCTCCGCGGTGGTGGTCCGCAAGCTCCAGGGGCTGGGGCCCGACGTAGAAGGTGGGGCTCCGGTCCGGGCCCGGCCGGCCGGTGTACTGAGCCCTCGTCTCACTGCACTGGTGCTCTGTGACCAGCGGGAGGCGCCAGCCGCGGCGTCTGAGCTGCGGGAAGGCGACGCGGGGACCCAACGTGAGGGTGCCTCGTGCTCCAGCGCGATACCCCCCCCGCCCTCCCCTCCCCCCACCCCCCGCGGACCTCTGCATCCCTGCACCTCACCTTTTCTCCTAAATCCTTGATCCCCACAGTCCGCGTGGGGTCCGAAGGCTCTGGGGCCCTGGGCTGTGCGTAGGGCCCGCCGTGGGTCTTGGGCACGGAAACCGAGCCATAGGTGGTCTCCCATCTGCTGATGACCTCGTCAAAATCCCAGATGTGTAAATCCTGCTTTGCGGCCGGGGGCAGGGGCTCCGCGACCGTGGACTGGGGACAAGGACGTCGGCTAAAAGGATTCAAGTCTGGCCCGCGAGCCCTGATCTCTCCCCGGCAGTCCTCAACCCTTTCCTCCCAGGCGTCCACGTTCGCTGGCCCCTCCTCTCTCAGACCCAGGACTCTGGGACCCTCCCTCCTCCTTCAGTCAGAGAGGAGCCCGAGCGCCCTATCCGCTTTTCTCTCAGCAGGTGTCTGGATCCCCAGGCCTCTCCTTCAGACACAGGAGTCTGGGCTCCCAGTCTCCTCCTGGCCAGGAACCTAGGGTCCTCTTACCTGCACAGTGGGCGGGGGAAAGGGAACAGATGGGATACTGTGGTGGGCGACACCACTGCTGGTGAGATGCCAGCTGGGCCAGGATCCAGGCACCTCGGTCCCAGAGATTGGGGACCATGGCAGACCATAGCGCACAGCCAGGGTCGGACCAGCCATGGTCCCACCCCTGTGGGGTAGCCCAGCAGGAGCAGGCTTGTTGTCGCTGTTGCCCCAGGTGACAGGACCCGCCCACCCTGAACCCAGCCAATGGAGGGCCTGCAGGTGTGTGGATGGTTGGATAGAATGAGAAAGAGACCCAGGCAACAAGTGACAGGGACTTGGAGAGAGGGGGCACAGAAACGCAAGAGAAGTGGAGGACAAGAGTCCCAGAGAGAGAAGGATGGCCAGAAAAGGGGGCGGAGGGGAAGGGGAAATAGATCAGAGTTTTAGGGAATCTTAGAGACACAGAGACCCTAGGTTGGAGGAGACAGAGGCCACCCACTGCCTCAGGGAACCCAGGAGAAACACCCCCCCCTCCCTTTCCTACAGGGTCCCAGCTCACTCAGCCCCCTCCTCCCTCTGCCAGGCCTGCCTACCTCAGGGGTAACGATTTCCAGACTTCCCCAGGGCTCTCCCTCCCTCCCCGCGTCTGCTGAAGGACTCAGCCTGGGCTTTGGCTTCGTGCGTCCTGCCTGCCTTTGATTTGGTTGAAAACTTCCACCTGGATATGGGGGTGGGTGAAGAGGGAGAGACCCACAGGCAAATACACAGGGAAATACTTAGCAAAAAAGGGAAGGGAGGCGATGTGGAGAGAGCTTTGAGGAGAAAGAAAAATGCACTCAAGAATGGGTGAGAGGCACTGAATGAGAAACAGAGGTAGAGAGCTACTGACCCAGAGACGAGAGACAGGAAGAGAGAGGTGGCAAAAAAAAAAAAAAAAAAAAAAAAGAGGGTGGGGAACCACAGATCTAGAAACACGGAGATGTAGAAACAGAGGCAGCCAGTCCCTGCCTGGCCCTGCCACCCCTACCCTTCCCAGGGGCCCAGTCTGGGTTGGTGGGGGATGGGAAAATTGATTCTAAAAGAATGTGTGTGTGTGTGTGTGTGTGTGTGTGTGTGTGTGTGTGTGTGTTAAGTCTTAAGATATGGACTGGTGATATATGAAGGGTTACCCCTGACTTCCCTTGGTACTTCCTCACTTTACAGGCCATTTCGTCAAGGCCTCTGCCTCCTCGGTCCCATTCTTTCAACCCCACTGACCCATTGTTCAGATGGGGAAAAGTGAGGCTACCTTCTGCAGCCTGGCACAGGGTCCCACTGACCCCCTCATTCAGGCTTCTGGGGCCACTTCTCCTTTTGGATTTTCCTGGCCCATTCACTGTCCACATGACCCCTGATTCCAGCCAGGAGTCAGGTCAATTGGTCAGAACCTCATGCCACACTCAAGCTGGACACTTCTAAGGTCTATTTCTTTCCCGATATGGGTACAAGTTGGGACAGAAAAGGGAGTAGAAACCTGACTCCAGCTTCCCAGTAGGGCCAAATTCTCCAGTCTCCTGACCTCCGGTCAGTCAACCCTGCTTTTGCTCCTTCTGTGACGGGTGGCTCACTACCTCAAAAGAGAACGTTCGAAGCCAACACTTGCCCCATGTGACCAAGTAAGATTTCTCATTCAAACCCGACCTCCCAGCTACTTGCCTATGTGTTCCAGTTTTTATGCTCCCCCACCCACTTCTTGACAGATCACTTCCTCGTCACTCTCTCCAGGGTGAGCAAGATGTCTTCTGAGATCAAGTGGTTAGCAACTGAGAAGCCAAGGGCCTCTGATGGTCGAATCCACTAGAGTTGATCTGACAAATTGTGTATTAGCGCTGATAAACAGTAGACACTCGGCAAAATTGGGCTATTATTATCATCATCATTACCCTCAAGTTCATCCAGGAGAACTCCTACTCATCCTTCAAAACCCCATTTGGTTCCACCACCTGTCTGGCATGGATTGAGCTCTCAGAGTCAGAAAGCTGTGATTGTGTGACCATTTCACAAGTTCCCAAACTGAGGCCCGGAGCGGTCAGGCCACCCCTGAGGTCCCTCGGGATCCAGCCGTCTTCTTCCTCTGCCTGCCCAGTTCCTGGGCATGGGACTCAGGCCCGACCAGTCCGGCTGAGGAGCGTGCAGACGCAGGCAGTGTCAATTCGAATCCATCGCCAGCCTACACGGCCCTGGGCATCAGCGGTCAGTGCCCGCACGTAGGACTGCTTGGCTTTGCACTCAGATACCCAGTGCCTCCGGTCCACACCCCGGCAGCCCCCTCCTCCCCCACCGGGGCCACCTTCCTCGGTGCTGTCAGCCTTGCAGCGGGTCTCGAAGAAGTACTGGCGGAGGGGACTGCCACCAGCCGCGGGAACCTCGCCCAGCACCTCCACCTCACGCCCACGCAGGTCCACGGCCGTCCGGCGGTCTGTCACCCAGCCGCTGACCGCATCGCACACAGCCAGCTCTCCCCGGCGATTTGCGGGTGCTGTCTCGCTCGCCCCTCGCCGGCTGCGGTTGGCAGGGCGGCCTGCTGGCTCCCCAAAAGCCCCGGCCTCCAGCAGGAAGAGCAGAGGGGGCCCGGCGGGGGTGCCCCTGGACAGGACTACTCGGGGGGACAGGAGGTCCCACTCAGGGGCTAGAAAGGGGGGCAGTGGTAAGGGTGGGGGGTGGGGCTCCATTGGAACGCTGGGGAGGAGGAAAAGGAGGAGGATGGGGAGGGAGCAGGAAGGGCTGAGGAGCATCTCGCTGAGCACCTGAGGACGGAGGGGAGAGCCAGCATTAGAGATGGGGTAAAAACTGAGTAGGGGACGGGGGACAGCAGTTGGGAGCTCCAGGCGGACCTGGATGCCAGAACGAGGGGGAGGCCCTTGTTCTAGAACCTTAGGAGGGGGACCTTATACTCTAGGACTTAGATACTGCCCAGCTTCTAGATTAATCATAATTGTTCTACTACTATTGCTAATAATAGCCAACAAATCAACGAACGGAGAAACACAGGCTGAGAAGTGAGTGACTTATACCAGGCCACACAGCCAGCAAATACCAGAGGTAGGACTTGGGCCCCGTCGGAACAACTCCATTCTGCCTCTTACCTCTACACCCCCGAAGAACCCTAAGTCCGGCAGCCTAGAGGAGGTTGGAGGTCTCAAAATGCTGAGACAGGCCATGTTCTGGAATCCTAGCAAGACCCAAGTTCAGCTCAAAACTGCCACTGAGAAGGCGAGACATTTCCTCTGCTACGCGGGGCCTCAGTTTCCCTGTCCCAGAAATCGGCCAGGGGCTGGGAGATAGCGGTGAGGGCGTGGATGCTTCAGTTTTTCTGCAATATTCTGGAAGTCTCTGGTTCTGGGAAAGAGTGGTGTGGAGGGGACTGGGAAGCAGCAGGTGGTTACCAGACCTGTCAGCACCTCCTCCACCTCCAGGCTCCAGGGCTGGGGGCCCCCAGGCTCTGGGGGGCCCCGGTGGGGGACACAGGTGGTCCCCTCCTTCCTGACATCTCAGGAGAGGGTAGGGGCAGCCACCTAGGGGAAGAAGGGAACAGGCAAGTTATATGGGCAAGTGGGGGGAGGGGACGCGAACACTCCCCTTCTCTGTGTTCCTCTTAAAGTGTAGGGTACCCAGGAGTCAAGGCCGCGCCCCCTTCCCTGGGGCCCCTTCCCTGACCAGGTGATGGCTCCTGGCTGGGATGGGAAGCAGATGGGGGAGGTGTGGGGAGGGGCGAGGAGGGCGGTGGGGGAGGGGTGGGAGGGGTAGGGGAGGCTGGAAAAGATTACATCCTCCACGGCCCATTCATCTCCCAGACAGGGCGGGGGCGGTGCTCGTCTGGACACCCGGGTCCCTGAGGGCCCACGCTCAAGAAGCCCTGGGTCCCTGAGGCTGCTTCCTGGAATGTTCTATCCTCACAGGACAGGCCAGGGCCCGTCCGACACTTCTATTGCACATACCTGGAGTGGCTGCCTGCTTTGGCTCGGAGATGGGGAAATGGAAAAAGGGGTGTGAAGGGACCCGACCACGCTGATCCAACCTGGACCCGGAGTGTAGATCCCCAGCTACCTCCTCCCTCAGACCAGAAAGTCCTAGCTCCCAGCTCCCACCTCCCCTGATCAGACCCTAGAGCTCTGGTTCCCAGCTGCCTCCCCTTTTTCACGAGTCCATGATCCCCAGCTCCCTCTCTCACATGCAGGGGTCCGGGAGCCCCGCGCCCTCCTCCCTCGGACCAAGGAGTCCAGACCCCCCCCGCCCCCCAGCGCCCTCCTCCCTCGGACCCGGGAGTTCTGGAGTTTAGGACCCTCCTCCCCAGGGACCCCCGAATACGTACTCCCAGGCCCCTCCTCCCAAAGAAGATTTAGGCCGGGGGGTCTGGTCTCCCGAGACCCTGACGGGGGCGAGCGGCTGCATGGCTGGAGCACTTCGCTCCTGCCTCAGTTTCCTCCGCCAAGCCCCGCCCCCGCAGGCCCCGCCCCCGTCCCTCCCTACCCGGGGGCAGGGCGACCCGGACGCCGGAATCCCGGGGGAGGAGGCGCCGAGGCTCTCACCTGGGGCGCCCTCTTCGGCTCCTCGGCTGCCCCTGGCGCGGCGCGGCTCCTCCTCCCGCTCGCTGGCTGCGGGGACGCCCGCTCGCCCGCCGGCTCCTCGCTGCACACGCTCCGGAGGGCCCGGGCGGGGGCGGGGGCGGGGCGGCGCCCGACGGCGGAGGAGGGGCCGGGGGATCCCGCCTTCCACACGCGTGCCGAGACCTCGGGAGCCCGGCCTGGCTCGCTCAGCTCTTGGCCCGCCTCAGCCCCGGGAGGCCAGGCGCCAGCCCCCTTCTCCCTCAGCCCCGGCAGCCGGGACCTCCCCCCCCCCCAGCCCCCTCCTCCCTCAGACCCAGGAGTCCCGGCCCCCAGCCCCCTCCTCCCGCAGAGCCAGGAGCCCTGACCCCCAGCCGCCTCTCCGTCAGACCGGGGATTCAGGTCCCCAGCCCCTCCTCCCTCAGGCCCAGGAGTCGGGACGCCCAAGGCGGTCCTCCCTCAGACCCAGGAGTCCTCACCCCCAGCCCCCTCCCTCCGCAGACCCAAGGCTCCTGACCAGCAGCTCCCTCCTTCCTTAGAGCCAGGAGTCTGGGCCTGAGATTCCCTTGCCTTGTGCTGCCAATTAAGTGTCAATCCCTGGGCAGATTCCCCCCCTCTGCTCTCATCCCCACTTTCCCAGGAGCTCCAGGCTAGACATTAACCAGCTGGACTTGGGCAGCGATAAGGCCCGAGGCCCAGGGAGACAGTGGATATGGGGGAGCTCTCCCACAGAGTCCTGTCTGCTGGAATTTCCTGGGTGGGGACTGGGGAGAGGGTCTGTCCTGAGCTCAGATAAGAGAAATTCAAGGTATTCTAGGGCACAGAGACAGCCAAGGGTATGACTTGGGAACACGATGACCTCTGCCCAGAGAAAGAAAATGAATAGTGAGGGACAAAGGGAGACATGGGAAGGGCACATAAACAGAGAGAAAGGAGGGACAGAAACCCAGAGAGAGAAGACCCAGAGAGAGAAGGGGACAGAATCCCAGAAGGGGGACGGAGACCCGTTGAAAAGAGAGAGACCCTAAGACAGACTGAGGTCAGACAGAGTCCTGGGACCAGCAGAGCCCTTCACCCCTCCCCGGGAGCTATTTCAGGAGGAAAGCTGATGCCCATCTGGGGGGGGGGGGTCATCCCATACCCCTCCCTCGGCCTAAATATAACATGGCAAGGTGGCAGGAAGGGTGTCCCCGGATTAGGGTGTTCCCTCCTTTTCCCCAGCCTAGCCAAGGCAACATAGAAGGCGCCTACAGTTGTTTATTGGGGGGGGGGGGAGGGGCACTTTCCAGCCTTCGAGTGTCCCCTCGGGTCACCTCCATGACCTCTCCTGGCTTCTCCACCTCTTCCTTAAGCACCCAACACATCCCACCCCCTACCAGAGAGACTCTAAGTAACTTCCAGCCTCTGATGGAGTAATACAGGTGAGTTTTCAAAGAAAAGTAAAACACTCTCTGTGCCCCTCCCTCTGGATATCTGGCCCTTCCTCCGTGGTTGCCTTCCAGCTTCTGTGGATCCCTTCCCTCCACCCCCCCCCCCACCGACACACACACACACACACACACACACACACACACACACACACACACACCGGCCTCTGACCCCCTCCCAGGTCACTGCCCTCCTTCCACCTGCTCTCCCTCCTTCCCCTGGGTGTCCTCTCTCCAAGTCTTGGCTCCTCTCTGCATGGGCTTTCTCCTCTTTGGGTCTCTGTCCTGGGTCCTGGACTCTGCCCTGCGTCTGTCACTGTGAGGAGGTCTGTTCTCCAGTTCTGTCTCCAAACGTGTCTTTCTCTCCATCTCAGAGAGAAGTGACTAAACATTCTATTATTTTCTATCTTTATCAAACCCTGCCCACAATAATCTGTACTTTCTTCCATCGCTCTGTATAAAAAGGTGGTTGGGTTAAATCGGGGGTTTCCAAACTGATTTTTTTTTCTCCCTCTCTCAGAGAGGGAGAGTGTGCACACAGGTGCAGGGGAGGGGGGGGCAGAGGGAGGAAAAGAGAGTGAGAGCATCTTAAGCAGGCTCCACACTGAGTGTGGGGCTCAATCCCACAACCCTGGGATCACGACCTGAGCTGAAATCAAAAGTTGGATGCTCAATAGACTGAGCCACCCAGGTGGCCCTCCCCCCGACCCACGCTGAATTTCTTAGCTGCATTCTGAGTTGCCAAGAGGGACCCCATAGAGGTGTGTGTCCCTCAGACCAGATCCCCTCGGATGCCTCACATTGAATCTAGGTAATTTGCAAGTTGGGGGGGGGTGGCAATAGCTAAAAATAACAACAACAACAACATTCTGTAAACCACTGGTTTTAATAAATTAATACAAGTAAAGTACTTTGAATGATGCTTGGCACATAGGAAGCCCTATATGTGTTAGCGATTGAAGCATCCTGCGTCCTCCTCCTCCAAATGCCCTTTGAGTACCGAAAGTCCTCTGAAAATGTTTGACTTCGTGACCTAGGGTAACACCTTCCCCTCTGAGCCTCAGTTACTTTGTGAGAAACGAGGCTGTAGGATCCAAGGAGGACCCGTGCCTTCCAGCAGGCTGATGTGGCCGTGGGGTCAGGCAGCCTGCCCCCAGTCCTGGACCCTGGGGATGTGCCACGAGACCTTGGGAAGCCACCCCCATGATCTAAGACTCTGGTTTCTCCCCTGGAAAATAGAGTGTCAGTTTGTCTGACAGCCTTCCTCAGCTGTGGGAGGATGGGGTGGTGCGCCCTGATTTGAGATCTTTGTGATTCTGTGGAAGACAGACTGTGTATATCTCTTGGGTTCAGAGGCGCTGACTTTTTCTGCCTTTTTCTTTCTTGGTTACCTTTCTCTTGGGGGCACTCCGGTCTGTTTCTAAGTCTGATGTCTGTCCCTCTCTGGGTGCCTGACACTCCCCCCCCCCATCTCTGTCTCCCACTCTTGATCTCTGTCTCCCTCTCCCTTTGGATTTTCTGCCCCCCCCCCCTCCTCTGAGTCTCTGTCGTTCCCTCTCTCTGGGTCTTTGTCTCCTTCTCCCTAAATCTCTCTTCCTCTCTCTTCGGGTCTTTGTTCCCTCTTCTCTGGATTTCTATCTCTTTCTTTCTCTGAGTCTCCATTACCTCCCAGGTCTCTGTCCCCTCATTTGTGTTTCTGTCCCCCTAACATGTCTATACACAGTACATACAGTTTGTCCCCTTCCCCTTTTCTCTCCCCTTGTGGCTCTGATCTCCGTGTTTGGAAGCAAAGCTATAGGAGAGGACAGACAGATGGAGAGGGTTTGAATGGCAAAACGATGCAGGTGTAGGGTAAATGGAAGGAGCATCTGCATCTCCCTAGCTCCCCCAGAGGCCCTCTGCGTGAACAACTGAGTCCATTGCTCCAGAACCCAGCCCTGCCCCTTATGGTAAGTGACACCAGGCATGTCAGTTCAGTTCGTCTCTCAGACTCCATAACCCCACACTTGCTCCCTGATACATGATTCCCCCCCGCCAAGTGCTCTTATTCTTGGGTCCTGGTGCTACCAGTAAATGCAGAACAAACCAACATGGCCCTATGGAGCCCATACACACAGTCCAGCTCAACCTAACATTCCTACAGGACTCACAATGACACAGCTTGGTGTAACTCAACTCAGCACGGCCCTACAAGACTCACGTGGTTATACAATTCAATACGGTTCACCTCAGTGTAGCCCCCTAAATTTCCAGCTATGTAACTTTACACAATTCAACCCAACAGAACCCTGAAAGATTCCCACAGTCATACATTACAACCCAACTTAACGTGACCTGGAAAGCTCACATTCGACCACTTGACTCTTTGGATTTCTACATGACTCACAAGTTCACAGAATCTAAAATAACATAGCCCTACAAGAGTCACAAAGCCACACAACTTCCAACGTGTCTCAACTCAACTCCACAACACCATGCATGAACATGCAGTCAGTCCCAACGATGCCGTGGATGACCACCTCAGTTGACCCAAAATGGCCCCAGGGGACTCATAAAACAACAGAATCCTGCACAATGCAGTTGGACAAGATTCACCTAGACTCAACAACACAGCCCAACCCAGTGAGGACCTAAAAAACACAACCATGGGATCAAATCTATGTCAACACTTACCACAAAAGGCTCCGTAAGTCTTGCACAACCCAAAGCAATTTAAACCAATGGAGTCTCTCCATCAACTCAGTATAACTCGTTGCCATTCACGGTCACTTAAGGAAGTACCCATAGGAGCTACCAAACCACAACTCAAGACCCAACAAGACTCAGTGTTCCCCAACTCGTTACCACTTAACCTAGTTCTTCCTCTACCCAACCCCCTCCCCCTAACCTTCCCTTCTCCCCCTCCCTCCCTCCCTCCAAGGAAACATGAGGTCCTGCTGACCTCCACAGTCCCTCACACTTCGGTGACCATGTGTTTCCCAGGGGGGGCCCAGAGTGGAGGTGGTAGCTCAGGCATCTCTCCGTCCACCAACCCCCCATTGACCTTGCCCTCCAGTGGGCCACAGGGCTGCGTGTCCACATGGCTGTACATTCCGGCCTCTTCGCCCTCTGTCTCCCGGTGGTAAAAGTAGCTGAAGTTGGAGACAATGACCGGCACAGGCAGGGAAATGGTCAGCACACCAGCGATGGCGCACAGAGAGCCCACTATCTTGCCACCCACAGTGACGGGTGCCATGTCTCCATAGCCGACTGTGGTCATGGTGACCACCGCCCACCAAAAGGACTCAGGGATGCTGGTGAAATGGGAATCTTCCCGGTCGGCCTCCGCAAAGTAGACCGCGCTGGAGAAGAGAACCACACCGATGAAGAGGAAGAAGATGAGGAGACCCAGCTCACGCATGGAGGCCCGTAGTGTCTGGCCCAAGATCTGCAGGCCCTTTGAGTGCCGGGACAGCTTGAAGATTCGGAAGACGCGCACCAGTCGGATAACTCGTAGTATGGCCAGTGACATGGCCGGCTGGCCCACGCCCCGTTGCCTGGCTAGCTCGGTGCCTAGCGCCACAAAGTAGGGGAGGATGGCCACAAAATCGATGAGGTTCATCACGTTCTTGAAAAAGGCCGCCTTGCTTGGGCAGGTCGCCAGGCGCACCAGTAGCTCAAAGGAGAACCAACAGATGCACAACGTCTCCACCATAAAGAACGGGTCATCGAAGGGCATGCGAGACAGGGTTCCAGGCACTGGGCTGGAGCCATTCAGCCGAGCAGGGAACTGCAGGGAGGAAGGGGGTCAGAGAGGACCACACCAAGACTGGAACACACTAGAACGGCCACATTTATGGCTTAAATGTCCAACTGCTTCTGTGCAAACTGGTCAGTGGTCACTGCTCCCAGGCCTCCAGTGCCCCAGCTGTCCTAGACTCCTTTCCAGAACCCTGGGGATCATCCCTGCGTGGCTGACTGTATGGTCCCTGATCCTTCACTGGTGGGGCCTCCTAGAATGGTGCCTGAGTGAGACTCAGTCTCTTCCTTCCCAAAGTCCCATCGCAGCACTGATTTTCCAGATGGGGAGTGTCGCCACCCTGGTCCCACTTCCTCGTGCTCTGCCCTCCCTACCCCCAGCCCAGACTCTAATGGTTAAAGGCCTTCTCTGAACACCAAACCCTGCCCTCATGGCCCTCAGCCTGACTTTTTTTTGTGCTGGGTTGCTCCTACCTCAGCCTTCAGGCCTCACTCTTCTGTCTCCAGCTCCCTCCAGCCCATCCTTCTCTTGCTTACAGCCAGCCGCACGGACCCCTGATTCTTCAGTCTCTCCTCCCTTGCTTCATTTCTTAACGTACCTGTCTTCCCGCCCTCCCGCCCTCGGCCAGCCCGTTTCTCACCTGCCTCAACCCCACCCAGTGATAGGAAGGTCCTCCTATTCATATCCTCAGGCCCCGCCTCCTTTAAGCTATCCCTTCCCGGCCCCCAGCCCAGCTTTTAAAGGTAAATTCCCCTGGTCAGGCCCGGTCCCTGGGTTGCCCACCTCGCAAGCCTCTTGCCCCACCTGTGATTGGCCACTCCCCCAACAAGCCCCCCCCCAATGCCCCGCCCGCCCGTAGCCAGGCCCCACCTTCCCGAGAGGCCCCGCCTCCCAGTGCCCCTCACCCCCGCCTTGTAATTGGCCAGATCCCTGTGGACCCCGCTCAGCTCCTCCCAAGCCCCGCCCCTCTCCACCCAGGACACGCCCCCTCACCGGGCCCGCAGCCGCCACCGCAGCGAGCCCCGGGTTGTCGCGGTCGTTGCGGAAGTCGGGCAGCGTCTCGAGGCAGAAGACGACGATGGAGACGAGGATGACGAGCACGGAGACGACGGCGAGCACGCGCGCGGCCTGCGAACTCTCGGGGAACTCGAAGAGCAGCCAGAGCTGCCGCGCGAAGGCGCTGCGGGGCAGGGGGCGCTCGGGCGGCAAGGGGCAGCCCTCGTCCTCGCGCAGGCGCGCCAGCGCCGCCGCGCCCAGCCCGTAAAAGGCCACCTCCTCCAGGAAGACGTCGAGCGGCACGTGCGCCGGCCGCCGCAGCCGCCCGCCGGACTGGTAGTAGTAGAGCACGGCGTCGAAGCTGGGCCGGTGCCGGTCAAAGAAGTACTCGCGGCGCGCGCAGTCGTAGAAGCGGCCCCGGCGCGCCGGGTCGCCTAGCAGCGTGTCCGGGAAGCGGCCCAGCGTCCGCGCCCGCGTCTCGAAGCGCAGCCCGGCCACGTTGAGCACCAGCCGCTCGCAGCAGCCGCACGGCGGCGGGCACCGCGGCTCCATGGCGCGCGCAGCCCCGGCGACCCGCGGACGGACGTGTGGCCCCGACGCCCGACCCGGCCCGGCCCCGCCTCGGCCGCCGCCGCCGCCGCCGCCGCCCCAGGCTGGTGTCCGGTGTCCACGCGTAAAAATAGCCCGGCCGTCCGGCCAGGGCGCGGGGGAGGGGGTGCCTGACCCTGGAGGGGCAGAGGGCGGCCGCGCGCCCTCTGCCGGGGCGCCCGCCCTCCCCCCGCAGCCGCCGCCGCGCTGAGCTTGCGTTCTCAGCGCGCATCCGCTTTCGGGTCCCCGTTCCCTGGGTTTCGCTCTCGCCCGGGACCTCTATCCCTCGTCTCTCCGGGTTTCCGTGTGTGTCTCTCGTCTCTTTTTGTGAATTGCCCAGCCCCTGTGCTGGGGTCACAAACCTCCACGTCTTTTTTTCTGTTACCTTCTACATCTCTGCGTCTGGCTATGTCTTCATTTTGGGTGTCTGTCGAGGGGTGTATCTCTGAGTATCTCAGTGGGTCAGTTATCTCTGAGTTTTGCAATTCTAGAAGACTCAGTGCTTGGGGGTCTCTGTCAGTAATCTGTATCTTGGTCTGTCTGGATCTCCGTCTTTGACGCTTGTATCTTAGGGGTGTGTCTGTCTATCGCTGTCTCCCTTGCTATCTGTCTCCCCCCTCCGTCGGAGTCTCTTCTCATGATCTCTTAGGACTCTGTGTCTCTCTGTCCCTGGGTTTCCGGGGGGGGGGGCTCCCCTTTGGGTCTGTTTCCCTGTGTTTCGGAGTTATGGCGAGTTTCTGTCTCAGGGCCTCTGGAGGACTCCGAGTCTCTGGAGTCCTCTCTCTGAATCTCTTTCTGACTAAAACTGTAGATCGGCTCTGCCACCGGCCTGGTGGTTGCCCCGTCCTGGAGACGCTCCAGCAACTGCAAACCGTGAGCCTGTGCGCCCCACACTCGGTTCCCTCGCCGAGGTCTCCCCCTGTCTTCTGGGTCAGACACCCCGAGACCCAGGGAAGCCTGAGCTGTAACCCTGGATAGTGGAAACAGAGGCCGAGCCTGCCAGGAACAGGTGGGGGGTGGGCTGGGGAGATGCCGCAGGGTCACTCGAAGGGACCAAAGGACAGACAGACGATGGCCTTCCAGCCACCGGTATCCTATGACACCGCGTAAAAATAGGCTTGGGGGGAAGTGGTGGGGATAGGTTACCCGGACTCCAGGGAATGGGGTCCCGCGCGCCCTCTGCTGGGCAAGTGCAGAGAAGCACTAAGGTTACTCCCTCCGAATGTAGGCCCTCTTCCGTGTGTAATTTCTGGGAAGCTATGTCACCATCCTTCTGGATTTCTGTGTCCCTCTTTCTGGGTCTCTGTCTTACCTCTCTCTGCGTCTATGTCTCTGTCATTCTCAGAGACCCACAAGGAGACTCCTTTCTGTGGGTCTCTGAACTCTGTGAACTGAACCCTTCTCCCTGCAGCCATGCCTTACACCCTCATACCTTACACCCTCCTTAACGCACAGGTGCTCCGCCTTGCCGTTTCTAGACCGTTCTTCCTCCCTCTGACTTTTAATTTTTTTTTTTTTTGAGTAAGCTCTACGCCCACCATGGGGTTTGAACTCACAACCCCAAGATCAAGGGGCTCGTGCTCTACCCGGCCAGCCAGCCACCCCGTCCCTCAGCTCTTTTGAAGCTTAAGCTATCCACGGACACTTCCCATCCTTCCCTACTGAACTCACCCCTTCCCTTCTGGCCACTCCTACTCTTTCATGGAAGATTTGAGAACCTGGCTTCCTATCCCTCCTAAAACTATCATAGGGGCGCCTGGGTGGCTCAGTCGGTTAAGCCTCCGACTTCAGCTCAGCTCATGATCTCGTGGTTCTGAGTTCGAGCCCCGCATCTGGCTCTGTGCTGACAGCTCAGAGCCTAGAGCCTGCTTCGGATTCAATGTCTCCCTCTCTCTCTGCCCCTCCCCTGCTTGCACTCTGTCTGTCTGTCTCTCTCTCAAAAGTAAATCAACATTAAAAAAAAAAAAAAGGCAACTTTTAGCCCCACTCTTTTCCTTGGGACACCTGCCCAGGCCAGGCCAGATGGTGAGGTCCACGTGGAGAGGACCCTGGGTTCCTGGCTCCCGGCCGAGGCTAAACTCACAGTTGATAATAAATCAGGCTTGTGAGTGAGCCATCTGAAGGGCCACGTTCTCCTGCCCCGCTGATGCTCCGGGAGCAGAGGTAAGACCTCCCTCAGCCCCCCGCCCTCCCCACCCCCCTCCAAACCCTGCCCTGATCGCAGACCTGGGACTGTAATAAATGATCTTTGTTGTTTTCAACCACACAGGCTTTGGGTGGTTTGTCAGACACGCTGTAGCAATAGATAACAGAATCATGGCCTCTCGGTACACAGAGCCCATCATGTCACCCATCGTGCTCTCTCGCCTACCCCAAGCCATCTACGCTCTTTTTTTTTTTTTCTGGAAGTTTTATGAAGCCGCAATTCACATACCATAAAATTCACCCATTTCACCTGTGTGACGCTGGGTTTTTTGCGTATTCCTAAGAGTTGCACATCCCTCCAATCCACTTGAGAACATTTTTGGTAACCCGCAAAGAAACTCTGCATCCCTTATCTGTCACCCTCTAAACGTGCCACCCGCGTTCATGGTCATATGCTCGTCCTTGTCATTGCCGGTAACGACATACCCTCCAAACAAACTGTTTTTATCATCCCGTGCTCTCTTTTTTCCCGTCAACTGAATTGAGAAACTTTTGAGCCTGCCAGCACATCACAGTACATTGACCCTGTTATCTTTTCTTTTCCTTTTTTCAATTTTTTTTTTTAACGCTTATTCATTTTTGAAAGAGACAGAGCGTGAGTGGGGGAGGGCAGAGAGAGGGAGACACAGAATCCGAAGCAGGCTCCAGGCTCTGAACTGTCAGCACAGAGCCCGACTTGGGGCTCGAACCGATGAACTGTGAGATCATGACCTGAGCTGAAGTCGGACACTCAACCGACTGAGCCACCCAGGCGCCCCGACCCTGTTGCCTTTTCATTATCTCTAGCTCCCCCACCTTGTCCTCACTTCCCTCTTTCTCCTGCTTCCACTGTTCATGGGCCACCGATAAAATCCCTCACTTTCCTATGTCTTAAACTCCCTTGCCCTATGACCCCCTCCAAGGCACTGTTGTAGCCGAACCCCAAATCCTTCTGGTAAATCCTTCTCTCATCTACTCTGTGCCTGGCCCTGGGGGGCCTTGACGGGGGCTGGACCTTACATCCCAAGCCCTGCCTGCGACCCTGGTACGTTTCCCTCATCAGTATACCCTCTGCCTCCCCAGGATGGCTGTTACCCATCTGTGTTCTTAAATCCCCCATAGCACCCTGGCCCTCCTCACCCTCAGTAAGCTGATCACCTCACTCATTCTACTGAAAACACAGAAGTTACCAGAACCCCTAAAGATGTCTACCTCCTAATCCCAGGGACCTTTGAATCTGTGACCTTATATGGCAAAAGTGGGACTTTGTGGATGCGATTAAATCAAGGCTCTTGAGTTGGGGAGATTCCCCGGATGATCTGGATGGGCCCAATTAAATCAAGGGTTTTTATAAGAGGAGGGTGGGAAGGTCAGATTCATAGAAGATGTGAGGATAGGAGTCAAGGTCAGATGGAAAGGATGCTACAATGCCAGCTTTAAAGAGGGAGGAAAGGGGGCACTTGGGTGGCTCAGCCGGTTAAGCATCCAACTCTTGATTTCCAGCTCAGGTCATGATCTCATGGCTCATGAGTTCATTCGTGAGTTGGAGCCCTTCTTTGGGCTCCATGCGGACAGCATGAAACCTACTTCGAATTCTCTCTCTCCCTCTCTCTCTGCCCCTCCCCTGCTCTCTCTCTCTCTCTCTCTCTCTCTCTCTCTCTCTCTCAAATAAAAATAAATATTCTTAAAAAAAAAAAGAGGAGGGGAAAGGCATCTGACTCGCTCAGTCAGTGGAACGTGTGACTCTTGATCTCAGGGTTGTGAGTTCGAGCCCTAAACTGGGTGTGGAGATTATTTAAAAATAAAATATTTTTTTAATGTTCTTTAACATTTATTTTTGAGAGAGAGAGAGAGAGAGAGAGGGCATGAGCAGGGGAGGGGCAGAGAGAGAGGGAGACACATAATCCGAAGCAGGCTCCAGGCTCTGAGCTGTCAGCACAGAGGCTGACATGGGGCTTGAACTCACAAACCGTGAGGTCATGACCTGAGCCGAAGTCGGAGGCTTAGCCGACTGGGCCACCCAGGCACCCCTAAAAATAAAATCTTTGAGGGGCGCCTGGGTGGCTCAGTTGGTTGGGTGTCCGTCCAGCTTCGGCTCAGGTTATGATCTCACAGTTTGTGGGTTCACGCCCCGCATTGGGCTCTGTGCTGACAGCTCAGAGCCTGGACCCTGCTTCGGATTCTGTGTCTCCCTCTCTCTCTCTGTCCCTCCTCCACTCTACCCTGACTGTATGTGTGTCTCTCTCTCAAAAAATAAACATTTAAAAAAAATTTTAAAAATAAATTTTGAAATATTTTTAGACTTACAGAAGAGTTGTAAAGATAGCACAAGAGTTCGTAAATACCCTTCACCCAGTTTCGTCTAATATTGGCATCTTACTATCTTTCCTAATGACCTCAACATTTTTTTTGTTAATATTTATTTATTTATTTTGAGGGAGGGCGACAGAGAGAGCATCCCAGGCAGGCTCTGGCTGTCAGCCCTGAGCCCTACCTCACCAACTGTGAGATCATGACCCGAGCGGAAATCAAGAGACGGATGCTTAACTGACTGAACCACCCAGGTGCCCCACGAACTCAACATTTTTTAAAGAATACTGGTCATTTAGGGGCGCCTGGGTGGCTCAGTCGGTTAAGCGTCCAACTTCAGCTCAGGTCATGATCTTGCGGTCCGTGGGTTCGAGCCCCGCGTCGGGCTCTGTGCTGACAGCTCGGAGCCCGGAGCCTGCTTCGGATTCTGTGCCTCCCTCTCTGCCCTCTCCAGCTCATGCTCTGTCTCCGTCTCTCTCTCTCTCTCTCAAAAGTAAATGAACATTAAAAACAAAAAGTGTGAGAATACTCGTCATTGACACCGTAGATTGTTCCTCAATTTGTTTACCTGGTGGTTTATCTTGACTAGATAATGATTATGGAGGGTTTTTCTCGACGGGGACAGAGGTGCAATTCCCTTCTCCTCATATGGTGTAGACACAGGCTACGTCTTACTGCAGGTGACATGAATTTGGATCACTTGGTTACGGTAGTATCTGCTGGGTTTCTCCACTATCATTATTTTTTTCCATCTGTAATTAATGAATGGGGGAGCCTTTTTGTTGTTGTTGTTGTTGTTGTTGTTGTTCAGTCAGGCTTAGTGAGGTGGACTTGACATACAATAAAAATTACCCTTCAGAGTGTATGCTTGTGAGTTCCGGCCAACGTATACAGTCGTGTCATTGCCAGTACAAAGCAAAATATAGAATCGTTCTCTCACTCCTCGAAGGCTGTGCTTTGCCCTTCCTAGTCAACCGGTCCCCAACGTCCGGCTCCTGGAAACCACTGCGCTGTTTTCCCTCCCTCCGTCCCTGCAGCACTGTCTTTTCTAGAATGTCAAATACGACGTGTAGCCTTGTGAATCAGGCTTCCTTCGCTTGGCAAAATGCATTGAAGACCCATTCCTCTTGTGTCTGTGACTGTAGTGTTCCAAGACACGGACGGATGCTCATTTGTCTACTTAGCCACAGTATAGACATTTGAGTTCCATTTCGGTTTTTGGTGATTATGAATAAAGCCGCAACAGAAATCCATGTATAGGGGCGCCTGGGTGACTCGGTTGAGCATCCAACTGCGGCTCAGGTCGTGATCTCACAGTCCATGAGTTCCAGCCCCGCATCGGGCTCTGTGTTGACAGCTCAGAGCCTGGAGCCTGCTTCACATTCTGTGTCTCCCTCTCTCTCTGTCCCTCCCCTACTTGCACTCTGTCTCTCTCCGTCAAAAATAAATAAATATTAAAAAAAAAAAAACTAGAAAAAAAAAAGGATAGGCTTGCTGGGGTTGTATGATGAGTGGACGCTTAACTTTTTTTTTTTTTTTTTTTGCCATCAGGAGACAATCGCATCATAAGACTTTTATTTTTTGCATCGCAAGTCTTTCTTTTTTTTTTAATTTTTTTCAACGTTTTTTATTTATTTTTGGGACAGAGAGAGACAGAGCATGAACGGGGAAGGGGCAGAGAGAGAGGGAGAACAGAATCGGAAACAGGCTCCAGGCTCCGAGCCACCAGCCCAGAGCCGACGCGGGGCTCGAACTCACGAACCGCGAGATCGTGACCTGGCTGAAGTCGGACGCTTAACCGACTGCGCCACCCAGGCGCCCCCGCAAGTCTTTCTTAATGTCTTTTTTTTTTTTTTTTTTGTAGGCTCCACACCCAACGTAGGGCTTGAACTCATGACCCTGAGATTAAGGGTCATGTGCTCTGTGGACTGAGCCAGCCAGGCACCCCTCTTTTCTATTTTTTTTTAAAAACAAAATCTTCCTTGACTTCACCTCCCTCCTCTGGTATTACTGTCTCTCTCTGCTCCTGTTGCCACAAAACCTCTCTAAAGACTTTTCCCCCACCAAAGGTCTTCTTTGGATTTCCCACTGCCTTGTTAAGGTCTCCCACAGTTGCCAAACTTCAGCCGGGATCTTTTGCATTTCCCAGCAGCACTGGACTCGAACCCTGCCTCCTTGAAGCCCTTGCCCTCTTGGCTTCCTGGACACCTGAGTCTCCCAGTTTTTTTCTTACATGAGAATTTTTTATTTTTTATTTATTTTTTATTTTTTTTAAACGTTTATTTATTTTTGAGAGAGAGAGACAGAGCATGAACGGGGGAGGGGCAGAGAGAGAGGGAGACACAGAAGCTGAAACAGGCTCCAGGCTCTGAGCTGTCAGCACAGAGCCCGACGCGGGGCTCGAACTCACGGACCGTGAGATCATGACCTGAGCTGAAGTCGGATGCTTAACCGACCAAGCCACCCAGGCGCCCCAAGAATTTTTTATTTTTTAACAAAAAATTTTTTAAATTAAATAAATTGGTTTAAGTTTATTTACTTTGAGAGAGACAGAGAGAGTGAGCAGGGGAGGGGCCGAGAGAGAGAGGGAGAGAGAGAATCCCAAGCAGGTTCTGCACTGTCAGTGCCAAGCCCCTGTGGGGCTCGAACTCAGGAACTGTGAGATCATGACCTGAGCTGAAACCAAGAATCAGACGCTTAACCGACTAAGCTACCCAGGGGCCCTTCTTACTTTTTTTTTTTTAATCAGTTTTTTTTTAAGTTTATTCATTTTGAGAGAGTGCGAATGGGGGAGGGGCAAAGAGGGAGAGGGAGAGAGAGAATCCCCTGCAGGCTCCGCACTGTGAGCCCCGACGTGGAGCTCAGATCCATCAACTGTGAGACCATGACCTGAGCTGAAGTCAGATGATTAACTGACTGAGGCCACCCAGGCAACATTTTCTTCCTACACTTGCAATCACTCCTGCTTGGGCCCCTTTGCTGGGTCTTCCCCATATTAGCTTCCCTTGTCTCCCAGGTGAGTTCATTCAGCCTCATGGCTCCAGATACCATCTCTAACCCAAAGATTCCCAGATCTAGGGTTCCAGCCCCAGACTTCTCCGTGACTGCCATATATTCCAATGCCACAACGGCACCTGAGTGTCAGACATCTTTGCAATGTCCAAACCCAGAGCCATGTGATCAACAAGTGAGTCTTCCTCAATAACCCCCTCCACCCACATCTCCCCTCTCTAAAGCAACAGCACCGGGGCCCCTGGGTGGCTCGGTTGGTTAAGCGTCAGACTTCGGCTCAGGTCATGATCTCATGGTCTGTGGGTTCAAGCCCAGCATTGGGCTCTGTGCTGACAGCTCAGAGCCTGGAACCTGCTTCCAATTCTGTGTCTTCCTCTCTGTCTGCCCCTCCCCTGCTTGTGCTCTGTCTCTCTCTCAAAAATAAAATAAAAACATAAAAGTAAATAAATAGCACCATCAATCACCCACTTGCTCAGTCTACAGATCGAGGAATAAAGGTTATTACTATTTTTAAAAAATATTTATTTTGGGGAGAGTACGAGGGGAGGAGGGGCGGGTGGGGGGGTGGGCAGAGGATCCGAAGTGGGCTCTGCACTGACAGGCTGACAAGCAGAGAGCCTGATGTGGGGCTCGATCTCTCAAAACTGTGAGATCTTGACCTTAGCGGAAGTCAGAAGCTCAACAGACTGAGCCGCCCAGGTGCCCTAGGATTATTACTATTTTTTTTTTTAATTTTCATGTTTATTTTTGAGACAGACACACACATACACAGAGTGGGGGCGGGGGGGGGTAGCTGAAAGAGAGGGAAACACAGAATCTGAATCAGCCTCCGGGCTCTGTGCTGTTAGCACAGCCATATGCGGGGCGAACTCACAAATCCGAGATCATGACCTGAGCGGATGCTTAATGGACTGAGCCACCCAGGCACCCCTGCCCTATTTTTCTTTATTGTGTTGGCCACAACCCCCAATTTATTCTTTTTAAATGCCTTTATCATCTCCCCAGTACAACGTAAGCTCCAAGAAGAAAAAGACTTTCTCTTAGTCACGTGCTATATATCTTCAGAGCCCAAGCAACGCCTAGCATTACACTAGGCGCTGAATGAACAGTTATGATTTAACAGGTTAGACATCAACGTAACACCATTCACGTACGGACTCTTTGCCTCTTTGCCAGGCGGCGGAGGGGTATTTAGTTGTACACACAACATTCGCATGCGTACAAGATCCGGGAAGTGTGTTAGGGAAAGGGGCGGAGCATCGAGGAGTCTCGCGCATGGAGGCGGTTGGAGCCGAAAGCGAAAGGTGGTGGGGGCTGGGGTTTGGTGCGGTACCCGCGTGCGCACTACGGCCTGCAGCCAGCCGCGGCAAAGGAGTTTAAGGTGCCCGTGGGCGGGGAAGTGACCTTGCGCGTGCGCAGTCCCCGCGGCGCCGCCAGGTCCCTGTGTGTGGGTCGTTCTGGATCGCGCCGCGCGTGCGCAGCGCGGCCGGCGGAGGGATTTGAGGCTGGCTCCACCCCTTGCCCCTGTCGCGAGCCGAGGCCGCGCGGGCTCGTGAGCAGCGGCCTGGTGCGCGCGCTGGGCGGGCGACTGAGGGAGACCGACGCGGGCGCCGCCGTAGTCGAAGCGAGAGCGGGAGTCCCTGCTGCTGAGGGGCCGCCACAACCGCCGCGAGCCCCCGGACCGTCTCCAGGCCGAGGAGGGCGCCGCGCGGCGGGTGAGTGAGACTGAGTGGCCTTACCGGGTGCGGAGCCGCTACCCACAAACCCCTGCGGTGGGCCCTAGCCTTTTCCCCGCGGCCGGGCCCCCTTCCCGCGCCACCGCCGCAGGACCTTTCTGGACCCCTTACCCAGACTCCTCTGGGCACCGAGGCCCTCTTCCCACAGCTCTCCCGCGGCCCCTTACCCACAGGCCCTTGCGGTGTGTTGCTTTTTTTTCTTCCTCGTCTCCGCGGCGCCCTGGACCCTTACCCATAATTCCTTTCGCCTTTGGGGGCCTGCATTTATTACCCACAAGCCCCCAGCTCGAGGGGCTTGTTGCTTACCAGATTCTTCCCTTGATCGGAGACTTCCTGTGATTCTCGCCCCCATAACCTGTTCTCCAAGGTGTGGGACCACCAGCCGCCATTGGTTTGGACCTCCCTCGTAAGGATCGTTGAGCCCCCCCACACGCTCGCAGGGAACCTCCCAGCCCCACGGCTCCTTGCTCGGGACCCTGAGACTTTAAGTCCTCGTAAACTCTTTTTCAGTCATTGCTGCCCTTACCAGCCTTGCCTCGCCCTCTCACAGCCTTCCCCCGTGAACTTTATATTTCTCATTCAGATTTAGTTCTTTGCCGTGAGCCATACGATCATTCCGTGTTCTTCCAGGACCTGCTTTAATACTGAGATCTTACTCCTTCTTTTTCTTCTTGGGAGTCCCGGGATTATAGGGGCTTCGACTCTCCCGGTCACCCTAACCTAAGGCCGTCCTTCCTCCCTCAGACTTGGCAAGATGACCCAGTTCCTGCCACCCAACCTTTTGGCCCTCTTTGCTCCCCGTGACCCTATCCCATACCTGCCACCCTTGGAGAAACTGCCACATGAGAAACACCACAATCGACCTTACTGTGGCATTGCGCCCTACATCCGAGAGTTTGAGGTGAGTTCGCTGAGCAGACTCTTAGTGGTTTGGGTTCTGAGGCCGGGGAGCTGGATTTGAGGGTCCAGCTTCTGGACACTTTCTGTGTGATTTAGGCGGGGGACTTAACTCTTTCTGATTCTCAGTTTCTCTGTCTTAAATGGGGTTGATAATGCTTCCTTGTAGGGTTTTTGTGAAAATTCAGTAAGTAGCAGCTGAGGATTCAGGTTCTGGGGTCAGGCAGTCCTTGGCACACCATTTATCAGCCATGTGACCTTGGGCAAATGGTGTGTTCTCTTACTTGATTTCTGCATTTTTTGCCAGGGGATAGTAGTATTTTCCTTATAGTGTTGGTGGGGAATTAACTGCAACACTTGTTACAGGGCTGGGCACCAACCAGTCAGCAAAACGTCGGTGTTACTGCGTTGACCAGTTTTGTTGTTAATAGGATGCTGTTCATGTGGGCTTGAGGATGTCGGCTATGCAACTGCAGGGAAAACACAAATACGTAACTTGGGCCTCTGTTTTTGTCGTTGGTAAAACTGGCCTGACAACATCCACCTTCTAAGGTGCATCAGAACACACCTGAGAAATGCTGGCACACAGCCAGAAGTCAGAAGCGGGAAGTTCTGGCCTCAAGTAAGAAAGGGCCGTGAAGGTGGAGGAAGCTGCAGGGCAGAAGTTAGTGGAGAGATAACAGGAGGTTGGCTCTTTAGTAGGATTTGCCACCCTCGGTGAACCGGTACTGGGAAGTGTTATTAGCTAATTAAACTAATTTAATGGCTACAGGCCAGTGGCGTCCTTGATGATGTGGTCATGTGGCAGTTACCGTTTAATGAGTGGCTGGGGAGATCTTCAGGAACTGCCCTGGCCCTCAGGAGGGGTCCAGTCATTGCTTCTGAACTGCACCGTCCTCTTCTTGGGCATCAGCCCTGGTCCCGATCTCTGTCTATGGTAACGGACAAATCTTTTGCAGATTGGGGTTTTTGGTAAACATGAAGGGATCGTTCTGATTTTTCTCGTATCTTTAAAGAAAGACCACAGAATAAAAGATCAAGTTTTTATTTGTTTATCTTTTAAATGTATTTATTTTTGAGAGGAGAGAGCACGCACACACAAGCAGGGAAGGGACAGAGAGACAGGGAGACACAAAGTCTGAAGCAGACTCCATGCTCTGAGGTGTCAGCACAGAGCCCAGTGTGGGGCTAGAACTCATGAACCATGAGATCATGACCTAAGCCGAAGTCGGATGCTCAACCGACTGAGCCATCCAGACGCCCCAAGATCGAGTTGTTTGTTTTTGTTTTTGTTTTCAGGTTTTTTTTTTTTTAATGTCTATTTATTTTTGACAGAGAGAGAGAGAGAGAGAGAGAGAGAGAGAGACAGAGCATGAGCGGGGGAGGGGCAGAGAGAGAGTCCCAGGCAGGCTCTACACTGTCAGGCGCAGAGCCCGACACAGGGCTCGAACTCACAGACTGTGAGATCATGACCTGAGCCGAAGTCAGGTGCTCAACCGACTGAGCCACCCAGGCGCCCCAAGATCGAGTTTTTGTTAATTTCAGCAGGCATAAAACTGCTCTATCAGGTTGCTATAGAAGTTTCTGAATTCTTCTGATTTGTCTACTTTTCTGGTCACAGACTGGGAACAGTTTGTGGGTAGCACTGGTCTGTGGACCAGGTTTTGATGCCACTCCCCACCTCCACTGGCCTGGGAACTGTCTGTGTTTGCTTGTTTGTGTGTGAGTGGCTGAGGCACGTGTTGTTTTCTGGATGGGTGTCCCTTGCAATTTCCCCCTGTCCCTCCCACCCTGTCACCTGTCTTCTTATTTCCAGGACCCTCGAGATGCCCCTCCCCCAACTCGAGCAGAAACCCGGGAGGAACGCATGGAAAGGAAGGTATGTAATTTTCATCTCTTAGCCACATGTCGTTTTGCCATTTTCTCTCCAGGATGTTCCCTGACATCAGGGCACTTCTTTCCTCATTCAGTTGTCCACCTTTTTCCCGACAGAGACGGGAAAAAATTGAGCGGCGACAGCAGGAAGTGGAGACAGAGCTAAAAATGTGTAAGTCTCTCTTCTCTTCCCATCTCTTTTTCTTCAAACCTTCTTGCATTTCTCTCCGGCTAATCCAACCCAGGACTCTAATTTGGGAAGGTGGGGGTTTTAGGCCACAAAGTTGGCCAAGCACTGTGTTTGGTTGAGGATTTAGAAGTACAGCGTGGGGTCAGGGTTGGTGGGAAGGGAGGCCTGGTACCTCGGGCTGCACACTGTACGGGGGAGTGCACTCAGGGAGACTCCCACAACCAGCTGGGTGACCTGGGCTGCAGGACAGATCCGTTATAGTCGTAGTCATTAACCAGACTCACAGAGGGTCACGTCGGTCTCAAGTGGCCCTTTCTTGTTGGAGTAAGGATGTTGTAGTTGGAAGACTCGGTCTTTCTTTCAGCTCTTGTGAGGCTGGTGAATCGTGTCATTTTGGACCTTATTCCCTGGAGCGGCATGTTTCCTCAGGGCTCTTATGCAGATGCCAAGCATCTAAAGGCCTGATACCAGCCGAGAGCTCTCTGAGCAATGACTCACCAGAGCTGCCTTCCTGTCCTTTCTCAGACCTTGTGTTCAAACCGCATTCAGAATTTCCTCTTCCCACCTGGTCTCCTTGGATGTTTTCTTCCCTGGAACATGGCCATGTAGCCTTGCTAGTCATGCTCTCTGTTGTTGCCACCCAGTTTGTTTTTAACACTTTCTTTACTCCTTTCTCCGGTTCGTCACCACCACCTGTCCTGTTACTCTCTGAATGTCCCAGATCTGACCCTTCGCTCCATATGTGTCACCACTCAGGTTTTCTCTTGCTTGGACACACAGTAACCGTCTGATTACCTGCGTGCCTGTCTCCACCAAGTTCTTTGGGTCTTTTTAAAGTACAACTTTGTATCATTTTCTGCTAACAGCTTCCTTTTGCTCTCAAAGATGAAAGTCTCTTTCCTGCCGCTGTTTCAAACTTGTTGTGCACTGTGCTTCCTTCCCTCTCGAGCTACAGCAGCCTCTTCTCATGCCTCGTTCTTGTTGGAACGTCCCTTGGCATTGGGCTTTTGCCCAGGCTGTTCCCCCAGTCTCTGATGACACCTTGGTTTATGTGTAACAGCTCTTTGTATCCCTGTTCAGCTGTCACTTCTCAAGGAAGCCTTTCGTGACTTCCTTGCTCGGGTCAAGTCACCTTGTGCGCTGAAAGCCCCGAGTCCTGCTACAGGTTGGTCGCTTTGGTCTGCAGGGGAGATTTGAAGATCATCTCCATCTCTACGCTGTGGGTTCATAGCTGCTCTAAGAGAGCAGTGTTTGGATGCGATTTGCTCACCACCATGGCCCCAGCTGCTATAGGGCTCGGCACACAGAATTGTCGGCAGTTAATTTGGGGAGTCTTGGTTGCATTGTAGGGCACAGGCCTTGCAGTCTGACCCTTGTGCGTTGTAACCCCGATCCTGCTGCTAAACTGCCAGGTGGCCTTGGATAAATCTTTTCTCCCCTTAGAAGTTATTTTCCACACTTTTAAGAATGGGATCTTGGTAGGTTAAACGACATCATAAAGATGTAGTTGGTCGAATTCAGGATGTGGGAAAGGGTATAAAACAAAGTTGTAACTCAGTTTCTTTAACAAATAAACGACAAGGAGAAAAAGGGCAGGGAGTGGACCAAAAACGATTAAAGAATCAAAAGATCGGTCAAGCAAGTGATGTGTATGCTTGTTTGGATCCTGATTTAAATGAGGTAACTGCATTGGGGCGCCTGGATGGCTCAGTCAGTTAAATGTGCAACTTTGGCTCAGGTCTTGATATCATGGTTTGTGGGTACAGAGTCCTGCATCAGGCTCTGTTCCGTCAGCTTCAGATCTATGTCCCCCCTGCCCCGTTCTTTTTAAATAAGCGTTAAAAAAAAAAAAAAAAAAAAAAAACTAACTTTAAAAGTCCAGTTTGGAAATAGCGGAGTACATTTGAACCCTGGGTTTCGGGTTAAGGAGCTGACCTTAACCTTTTAAGGTCTAGTAAGAGTACAGTGGTGATGATTTCTTTAAAACTCTTTGTTAGAGGCTGCAATGCTATGTCTGGTGTTTGATTTAAAATACTTTGGTGGGATGGGGGTACAGATGAAGCAAACATGGCCATGTGCTGATAATTGAAGCTGGTTCATAGGGCTTCATTATATTCTTCTCTGCTTCCCTTAGTGTTTGAACTTCTGCATAACTGGAAAGATAAAAAAAAAAAACGGGTCAAGTACGTTAGGGTTTTCATGGCCCTAAGAGCCTCCATCTCCAACTACAGAAGTTGGCTCTGCCTTGTCACCCGTAGCAGCTACCATTCGAGGGGACCTTGTCCCTTGTTAAGCAATTGGTGTACTTCATACCATTGACTTCTCCCAGCTTCCAAGTGTGGCGGCGGGTTATTACTCCCATTTTTAAGATCAGGAAACCCGGGGCTCGTTGAGGGCAGTATACTTCCCAAGAGCCGAGAGTTTCAAAATACTTTTCCTACCATCTGAAAGCCTAAACAGGCTTCCCGGCTCCATAGGGCGTTTCTTCAGGCTCCTGCTCGGGGTTGCTACCTAGATAATCCCTTTAACCAGGGGTTTTGCAAGGGCAGAGGTGCCAGCACGGGAGTTCCCTGAGTTTGTGCGCACAAGTGCACCAACTGATGAGCTGCTGACTGGCTTCAGTTCTCTGCTGCCCTCTTCCTGCTGACGTCTTCTTTTTGCAGACACATGGGTGTTCTCGGCTCGGCTGCACTAGTTTTTGCCTTTGGCCACACTCAAGGGCAACTCCTCGAGTAAGCAAGAACCGCAGAGAGTTCTGCGGTGTCCCTTGGATGCTGCCGGGCACCTCCACGGCACGTCAGGAAGTTTCAGGTCTCTGCTGTTTGGCCTTGGTCCTCTCCCCCATCCCCTGCAACCATTGTAGCCTTAGCATTCCTACCCCGCCTGTTAGGCCACCTGCTGCCTAGGGTTGGCAGATGCGTTTCCTGTTGCAGCTGTGATGGTTTCAGGTCTTCAGTCAGATGTTCTCATCCTGGTGAGGCCTTTCCTGACCTGCCCATTACAACTCTTCACCCTGGGTCTGTCACTGTGTGATGGAACCAGATGACTTCCTCACCGAGTTTGCTGTCGGCCTCCCCGCATGAGTATCTGAGCTTCGAGAGGACGGGGCTGTGGTTTGTCTTGTGCGCCACTGAATCCCTGGCTCCGTACGACGGTTCCGGGAACTCGCCAGCACTGCACAGATACCTGTTGGACGAACGGACGAGAGCGGTCGGTGTAGATCGAGATACCGGGGCACAGAAAACTACGACACAGAAGGATGAGGGATGGTGAGGAACTGAAGGGGGTAGGCGCAAAGATGGCGTTGTCTTCAAAGGCCACCGTCACTTTCCAGGTAGTTAGGCTCAGTTCTCTGGTTTGTAATACATTCCCTGAAGTCATCTTGAGTTTCGCTTGTGTTTGCAGCCTAGCCTCCTCAGATCTGCAGCTTTATTTCTCTGGCTTCTTGCAGCACCCAGGCTGTCATCCTGAGAAGCTGGTGTGTAGGTGTTCAGTATGGAGCTTGGTAGTTAGAACACCGGGGCTGTGAGGTTGGGCGGGACGTAAAGCCGGGCTTGGCCTCTTTGCTGCTCTGACACTTTTCCTCTTCCATGCTTCGGGCGTTGACTTAGTTTCCGTTTGCAGAATGAGGATTCATTTTCAGCATGCGGCAGTGTCTGGGCCTAATTATGTGTTCAATAAGTTATTAACGTTCATTTTTTTACATTCTCCTGGGATACGGCGTGTCATTCTACGGGTTGTGCTGTGTCGTGTCACATGGAAGAACCGCCTTTGCTCTGAAGTGGTCGGGGTGCCTTTGGGACCCTGGCAGGAGTCGAGGACCGCTGTGTGTGCTTGGGCCTCTATGGTTGGTGAAAAGGACTTCTTCCCAGGCCTGACCCACCAGAATCCCCCCTGGAATTGGTTTTGTAATAGGTTTTGGCTCCTTTCTGTGGAGATGGTTGTTCCTCAGTGGCCTCGTGGTAGGAGGGTTGGGAGTAAGCGCCTGTTGAGCATTTCGTGCGCTCCAGCACCAGGCCTGGGTTTCTCCCTGGGGCACAGAGGTCATGGGGCAGAAAGTAGGTGGACACTGCTAGGCTCTCTCCCAGCCTTTGAGCTCCGGTTTTCCTGAGGGCTGTAGGTGCAAGCCGTGTCGTTGGGTGGCAGCGTGGCCCCGCAGCTGAGGGAGGGAGCCTGGCACCTGGAGTGGTCAGGCTGCCTCTGGATGCCCAGCCTTCACCTGGAAGGGGCTGGGGCTTTAACATATGTAGGTCTGAAATGGTGGTCAGACCCCCATCCAGTGTCAGCTTGAGGTCAGCCTGTCCCCTTCCCCCATCAGCCTAAACTGGTTACTGAGATAAAGGCTGCTGTGCCCCAGGGAAACTGGAAAACGGAGCGTGTCCGAGGTCTCCAGGTCACCAGCAATTTTATTTAACGGGTCTCTGTCCGTCCGTCTTTCTTGCTGAGTGTGACTGTTGATATTTTCTACGTACACATTCTTTTCTTCTGCACAGGGGACCCTCACAATGATCCCAATGCTCAGGGTGATGCCTTCAAGACTCTCTTTGTGGCTAGAGTGGTGAGTCCCCAGCTCCTCAGCCCTGGAGCCCCAGAGAAGCCAAAACCCTGGGCTGCTGAGAGCTTGGGTGTGGGACAAAGGACAGTAGGCTAGGTCCTGGAATGTTCTGAGGGCTTGGGGATGGTTAATTTCTCCCACTTAACTTTGTGTCTGTCTGTCTCCTGGTAGAACTATGACACAACAGAATCCAAGCTCCGGAGAGAGTTTGAGGTGTACGGACCCATCAAAAGAGTGAGTGGACTGGGACGGGGGGTTATTTGAATTGGAAAGGGATTTGGTGGCGGGGTGTGGAGGGAGAAGGCTGGTTCCTGGCCCCAAGGATGCATCCCATCATTTCAGGGCTTCAGAGTCCATGGGCTGCCTTTCCCTTCTGACTGTACTTCCTCGCAGGGGATTTTGGGTAGCAGGAGTAAAATTAAGAAGTGGTAACTAGCCAAGCCCGTTTGTTTACCGTTGTCTGCGGCTCCCGTTGCTGTGAGGCAGAGGCGGGTAGTCGGGACAGAGACTGTCAGGTCCGTGGAACCGGAAGTATCTGCCGTCTGGCCCTTTAGGGAAGATGTAGAAGCGTGTGCCAATTGCTGTTGTGGAGCAAGGCTCTGTGTTTAACTGGCGGGCCTCGATTTCATCGAAAAGTCCCCTGAGCGCTCTGAGCAGTAGTGAGGGCTTGAGATCAGTGTGCGCGTCCACTGCTGAGCCCGGTGCTGGGAGGGCATTAGTCACCTAGGGCTCTCAGGGACAGGGACAGGGACGGGGACAGGGTGTGAGGCATCTGTCGCTGGCGTAGGCCGCCTCTGTGGTTGAAAGGGTGGGATTTCCTTGTCTGAGAACTAATCTCTGCGCCGCCCCCCGCCGGCTGCCTCCCTCAGATACACATGGTCTACAGCAAGCGGTCAGGAAAGCCCCGTGGCTATGCCTTCATCGAGTACGAACATGAGCGAGACATGCACTGTGAGTACCTCTGGCCTGAGCCCTGCCCTCTGACCCTCTCTCTTCTCTGCTGCCCAGCCCCTTCCTGTCGTCTGTCCCCGACCCCTGCCCTGCCAAACCTGACATTAGCGATGTCTCTTCTCCTCCTCCCTCTGTTTCTGATATATCTTTTTTTTTTTTATATACGTGTTTTTTAAAAAACAAAAACCAAAATCCCCCACAACGTGTGTGTGTGTGTGAACCCGGGGAGGTAAGTGTCACACGTTGAACCTCAGGGGTAAGGAGGGAACTGGGTGGGAGCTGGGGCCAGCTGGACGTGGGGGGGAGGGGTCGGGTGTTCGGGGAGCCTCTCCCCATTCCCCCCACCAGAAGTGGGGGTGGCTAGGTCAGAATGAGGACTGGCCTTTGAACCTGCCCTCTCTTCCCCCCAGCAGAACTGGGGCTGGGCCACCCGACCCTCCGCCTCCCCACCCCTGGCCCCCCACCCTGTTCCTCAGCGGGCAGTGGGCCTGTAGGCGTGTTCGGCGCCTGCCCCCACATCTCCAAAGCCCCCTTTGAGGCCGCGGCGGCGTCCACATGGGCAGGGATGGGTGGGCGGGGGCGGGCAGGGCTGCGGCGTGTCCAGGGGCCGCCGTATTAATTGACTGTTCTTATTGTCACTGCAGCCACCACGCAGCTGGCTTGCAGCTGATGCTTACGCTCCCCTTACAACACCTCAGTGTATGGTTGGTATAAGGGTTTGTATCATGGGTAAGATCACTCAGCACCGCACACTAGCCCAGCTTAGCCAGGCAGTGCAGGAGCAGTGAGGCCTCCCTCCTCCCATCCCCAGTCGCCCCCTCAGCCTCCCCGCACCTGGAACCCTTTCCTTGTTTGGGTGCCCTTTGTCCTTCCTGCCACCCCTGCCCCCAGTCCACAGGCTCTCTGGTAATCTTGTCGGTCCCAGGAAGGGAAGGACGGACCCTGATTGGAAAGGCGTCTGGCCTCTCCAGTTGGGCTCCACCCAGCCCCTGACTTAACCTGGCTTCATGGCGTCAGTGGGAAGGTTACAGGAATGCCGAAGACAGGACGCACTGGGGGGAGGGCTCCGCATGGAACCCTTCAATCCTTTGCTCCCTGCCCCCGTGCTTCTGTGGGGCTGTCACTGTGGTGGCCCTGGAGAATCTTTCTGGTTGCTAGATTCAGGGTGCTGTGCCCCTTTGCTGTCTGCCTTCTCCTGGTCGAGGCCTACCTAAGGGCCGTGGTGCCCAGCGGCTCTGCAGAGTGCACGGAATTGGGGATTGGAGTGTGGGAGGGACCAAGTGACAGGCTGCCAGGGGCTGAAGGTGTCGTAGATTCTACTTAAAACCCTTCCGCTGTCTATAGAGACCTAAGAGAGGGAGAGAAAGACGAGCCTAGAAGCACACATGTCACGTGGTTTCTTTGCTGGTACTCCTGGGTTGGGCTTCTTCCGGGGTTTGGGACACTGAACCAGAGCAGGGTTCCTTTGCCTGACTGTGTTCCCGGTCCTTCACTCCCGTCCCCCCACTACCCTCCTCTGGGTTCGGGGGCCGAGCGGCCCCTCCTCCTCAGATCCTGGGCTGCACGCCATCTCCTGGACCCCTTGAGGCTGCCCCTTTGGGTGCCAGCCTTTGACCTGCAGGTGGCGGGAGGGAGTGTGGAACTCGAGTTGGAAAAGTCCTTCTATGTGCTGCGAGGGGGCGGGGCGTGTGCCTAGTTTAGCGTGGAATTTACCGGGAAAGGTGAGGGCGCACAGGTTCTCTGAGGCCTCCCCAGCCGCCTTCTTAAATGCAATAAGATAGTCCCGGGACTTTACCAGCTCCTAGACTTGATGTTAATCCTTGTCTCCCCCTCTTTCAAGGCCTCCATGAGGTTTCTTTGGGGTCCGCCACTTCCTCTGCCTGCCTCCAGGTGGTGCAGGAGACGTGGTTCCTCTCCCTCTCCACTGGCTCCCTAGAACCCCCCCACTTCCCTCCCTGTAGCTTTAGCTGACCCCATGGTGGTGGGTGTGGGGTCTGTGCGCGTGCTCAGGTAAGCTTGGGGGCTCCAGGTAAGCGGTCCCGTGTCCCCCCCCGGGAAGCCCGCCTCCTCGCCAGGCCCCCAGGAGTTGCCGAGCCCCCCCCATCCCGCTCGGTTTGGACACCCGCAAGGCCGGCATCGGTAAATGGCACCTTTTTCTCTTCCTCTGGTTGTTATTTGGGGGGGAGCGGGCTGGGGCGGGGCAGGGTATTGTGGTTGGTTGAGGACAACTCCCTAGGCCAGGGCTGGGGGTGGGAAACGGACTTTTTTGGCCTTCCCGACGCCCGTGTGAGACAGGCCCTGGGTTGGGCCTGCCCATTGCTGTGCCCTGCCCAAGAGCAGGAATATGCCTCACCCCGAATCTCCCCCTCTACTCCTCGCTCTGCCCGGCAGGCTCAGGCTGGGGTTGGCCTCCCAGCGTGTGTTGAGCAGGGGCTGTGGAGGGAGAGATGGGACGGGGGCTGGGATTGGGTGGCAGTCAGTCGGCTCAGGTAAGGCAGGAGTTGTGAGGAGCACCGCACGCCTCCCATGCCTCCCTCCACTTTCCCTCTCCCCCACCTGCTGTAGGGGGCCCCTCCAGGCCCCCTGGGAGCACCGTAACCCCACCCTTCTGCTCCCTGCCATCTCCTGAAGATTTCTCCCACCCTTTTCTGGTTCATTTTCTGTTCTGACGTCTGTTCCCCCCACACTCACCTCCGTCCCCCAAAACACAAAAAAATAAAAAAACGGTGTGAACTGGGGTGCAGCGCGGCCCAGCTGGGCCTCCTCCCCCAGCATGATGTTTTAGGGTGCATGCCTGGGGTTGTGGAGGAGCCCTCCCCCACAGCAGAGTCCAACCTTAAGTTAACCTTCAGTTTCTTTGCAGCGACTTTGGCCGCCTGGACAGGAGGGGGCTGCTCTGTCGGGTGGGAGTAGGCAGGGCTTGGCAGCCCAGGTGGGTGGGTGGTGGTTGGGGTGGTCCTGCTCCCCCCAGTAGCAATTGGGGGGTGATGAAAAGTTCCGAGATGGAGCAGGCCCCTCCTGGTTTGGGAGAGGGTCAGTCTGGCTGTCAGTTGCCTGGCTGTCTGGTGGGCGTGTGCTTGCGTGCGTGTGTGCGCGCGCGCGCGCGCGCGCGTGTGTGTGTGTGTGCGTGCGTGCGCCTGCGCACAGAGTGCCTTGAAGGGGACATGGGGGTGGGGATGCCACAGAGCCGGGCCCTGTCCTGACTAGAGGACCCTCTGGGGACTCTTTCCCCCTCCCCCCCCCCCCCCCACGTCTGTTGCAGCCGCTTACAAGCACGCAGATGGCAAGAAGATTGACGGCAGGAGGGTCCTTGTGGACGTGGAGAGGGGCCGAACCGTGAAGGGCTGGCGGCCCCGGCGGCTAGGTGAGCGCTCCCTGTGTGGGCTGGGCCCCGGCAGGCCTGCATCCCTTCTGCATTCCCTGCCACTTTCTGCCTGCCTGGCTGCTCACGTCTTTCCTTCCTCTCTCCAGCTTGTCTCTCGTCACCGTCATCATTCCTGAGGGCTGTCTTCCTGTTCTGGGTTACTCTCTAGTTGGTGGACTTCCTCTCTTTGTGCCTCATTCTCCTTATCCTGGAAAGTGGGGGTCACCTCAGAGTTCACCAAGCTCAGCATACCAGATGCCCAGCTTGGCAAGGAGCCCCTGGTAGGGTTGTAAATGTCACCCTCTCATCCACTGACTCTTTGCTCTTGCTTGTCTGTTGATACGTTGGTTCAGCAAATGCCTGTTTACCATATTTTTCCTTTTTTTAAAATCTTTTTATTTTTGACAGAGAGAGAGGGAGGGAGAGAGAGAGAATACCAGCAGGGGAGGGACAGAGAGAGAGGGAGACACAGAATCCAAAGCATCTCTGGGCTCTGAGCTGTCAGCACAGAGCCCGACATGGGGCTCAAACTCAAGAACTATGAGATCATAACCTGAGCCAAAGTCAGATGCTTAACCGACTGAGCCACCCAGGCGCCCCCCATGTTTTTACTCTAATTTTTTTTAATGTTTATTTCTTTTGAGAGGGAGAGAGAGCCATGTGCATGGGGCGGGGGGTGGGGGGGCTGAGGGAAGGAGAGAATCCCAAGCAGGCTGCATGTTGTCAGCACCCAGCCAGACACGGGGCTCAGTCCCACGAACCATAAGATCGTGACCTGAACTGAGATCAGGAGTTGGATGTTTAACTGACTGAGCCACCCAGGCGCCTTTACCATGTGTTTTAGTCAAGAGCAAGGCATACATATATGACGGTCTTTGTCTGTTTCTAATTGTCATTCACAGTGTCAGTCAAGGTCAGTTTGGTTGCAGGTATCAGAAATACATTTGAGGATCTTAAAGCACAAAGGAGCCTTGTTGATTGAGAATCCCACGGATCCTTTGGAGCCCAAAGATGTGTGATGCCAGTTGGCCTGAAGGGGACCTGGTAGCCAGACCTTAAAGTTGCCAGGAGCCACCTCTGGTGTCACTGCAGCTTGCTTCTGTCTTGCCTGCTATCTGTGCAGACTGATCTCTTCTGTGTTTCCCTACACTGGCCCAGTGTGTGTCCTGCTTTATACCCAGTCTTGACTGAGTCTCTGCGTTTTGGGGTGGGTGGATCTCAGTGGCTCAGCCTTGGGCCTGGACCTGGGTCTGAGGTCTTGCCATCCAAACATGCCTGTTAAGGACCTACTTCTTTGAGGGTGAGTGACAGTTGTCCAAGAAGATGGTCCTCTTTGGGTAGACCTGTCAGATGGATCAGTACTCTGCTCTTAATCCTGCCTTCCCGCCCACTCTTCTCACCCTGAACTTGCCTGTGTGACAGAGACCACACATTCAACTGCTGGGTCTCTGAACAACAGATCGGTTTTTATCTTGCCCTCATTTCTCTGGGGTGGAGTGAGTTCTTCAGAGTGCTGTTTCCTGTTCTGGTAGAATCCCGGAATCCCAGAATCTTCTAGGTCAGTTGGCATTCAAATTTTGCAATTGCAGTACCTAGTACTTCCTGACCCAGCATGTATACATGCAAAATTATAACCCAAACAAAAGTTTTATGAACAGAAATTGCTTTTTTTTTTAATGTTTATTTTTGAGAGAGCGAGTATGGAGGAGGGACAGAGAGTCACAGGCAGACTCCACACTATCTGCGCAGAGCCGGATGTGGGGCCCGAATTCACGAACCACAAGACTGTGACCTGAGCTGAAATCAAAAGCTGGATGCTTAACTAAGGCACCCAGGCTCCCCCAGAAATACCTTTTTTACAGACAGTCTATACTAGTATTTTATATTCTGTTGCTTTACTTTGTTTTTTGTTTATTATTATTATTACTATTACTATTATTTTTTTAACGTTTATTTCTGAGACAGAGCATGAGTGGGGGAGGGGCAGAGAGAGAGGGAGACACAAAATCCGAAGCAGGCTCCAGGCTCTGAGCTGTCAGCACAGAGCCCGACGTGGGGCTTGAACTCACAAACTGTGAGATCATGACCTGAGCCGAAGTCGGTCGCTCGACCGACTGAGCCACCCAGGCGCCCCTGTTTTTTGTTTATTAAAAAAATTTTTTTATAATGTTTATTTTTGACCAGGAGAGAGTAAGTGGGGGAGGGGCAGAGAGAGGGAGACACAGGATCTGAAGCAGACTCCGGGCTCTGAGTTGTCAGCACAGAGCCCAACGAGGGGCTCCAACCCACAGAATGCAACCCACAGAATACCTGAGCTCAAGTCGGATGCTTTACCGACTAAGCCATCCAGGCGCCTTTTATTTTTTTTAATGTGTTTCGGTTGCAACCCATCTAATTGGTGATGTGATCCATTGCTGGGTTGTGACCTGACAGTTGAAGACACAAGTCTGTTCTGCATCATACCTGTGACGTTCCAGATGCCCGGTCAGTTGCCTGTGCCTGTTAGAATGTTTGCTCTCCGAGCATCCTTTGCCTGTTTTCACCCGGCACTGCTGGAAGTCCTTTCCTTTCGTGGAACTCCGGCCCGCCTCACTGAAGCTTGCTTCCGGTCGGTGTGGTGTGGAACGGTGCACGAGAGGGCAGCTTCTGGAGTCGGCCAGGAGTCCTGTCCCAGTTCTGCACCTTCGTGGCCAAGTCCCCGTGTGGGCAAGTGACTCTCTGGGTTTGTTTTGCCATCCGAAGAAGGCGCCGTTGCTCCTTAGTTGTCCTTTGACTACTGTGCGTAGACACTTATGTTACATGCTGGTGACAGCAAATCCAGAACTTAGTCCTGACTTTCACGGTGCGTAACAGTCTGGAGAGGCAGGAGTTCCCTGCTCACAGGGGCGTGTGCACTGTGAAGCGCCACCTGAAGTTTTAGGAAAGAAATGTATTCAGTCCGTGAGTAAATGGTGGGGAACCGGGCAGTGGGGTAGGTTCGGGAAGGCTTGCGGTGGAAATGGTGTTCAGGAGGACCCGTAAAGGGGGAGTAAGTTAACCGGACAGGGAAGAGCAGACCCCAAGGAGAGCAGTGAATGATCCCCCGAAGTGGGGCAGAAAGGAGACGGAGACAGAGAGTGTGAGGGGGTTGAAAAGCGCCCCGAAAATGAAGAACCAGCGGCCAGCTTCTGGAGGCCGCTTGATGGAGATTTTGGAGTAAAGGCAGTGGGAAACTGTTGGAGGATTTGAGGCCGACCACGTTTTTTAGTTAGGTTTCTAGCTTGGCGTCGTGTCAGGAGGCAGCTGAGCAGAAGGGGTTTGGGAGGCTGTGTGGACTTGGAGGTTAAGGGTGTGCTTTGGAGTCTGAGTACAGGTGTTGACCAGCTGGCGCTTGGGGAAAGGCCTCAAGTGTGTGAACACAGCTGTCTTGTTAAAGCGCACCCGCCACTGGCGGTTGCAGGCCTGCCTTTTGCTCTTTGATGCGCCTCGTCTCCCTTCCCTGAGTGCCCTGTTTGGACTGACCCTTTCTCCGCCCGCCCCCGCCCCAGGAGGTGGCCTCGGTGGTACCAGAAGAGGCGGGGCCGACGTGAACATCCGGCATTCGGGCCGGGATGATACTTCCCGCTACGATGAGAGGTAAGATTGGGCAGCTGGTTTCCTGGGATGCGGGCGGTCACGTGGGGGAGCCCCGCCACAAACCTCTGCCCACCTCATCCAGGCCCGGCCCCTCCCCGCTTCCCCACAGGGACCGGGACCGGGACCGTGAGCGGGAGCGCAGGGAACGAAGCCGCGAGAGAGACAAGGAGCGAGAACGGCGACGCTCCCGCTCTCGGGACCGGCGGCGGCGCTCACGGAGTCGCGACAAGGAGGAGCGGAGGCGATCCAGGGAGCGTAGCAAGGACAAGGACCGGGAACGGAAGCGGCGAAGTAGCCGGAGCCGGGAGCGCGCACGACGCGAGCGGGAGCGCAAGGAGGAGCTACGTGGTGGCGGAGGCGGTGGCGACATGGCGGAGCCCTCTGAGGCTGGTGATGCGCCGCCTGATGACGGGCCTCCTGGGGAGCTGGGTCCTGACGGCCCTGACGGTCCAGAGGAGAAGGGCCGGGATCGAGACCGGGAACGACGTCGGAGCCACCGGAGCGAACGGGAGCGGCGCCGGGACCGCGACCGAGACCGGGATCGCGAGCACAAGCGGGGGGAGCGGGGTGGTGAACGGGGCAGGGATGAGGCCCGAGGTGGGGGTGGTGGCGGCCAGGACAACGGGCTGGAGGGTCTGGGCAACGAAAGCCGAGACATGTACATGGAGCCTGAAGGAGGTGATGGGTATCTTGCTCCAGAGAACGGGTATTTGATGGAGGCTGCGCCAGAGTGAAGAGGGCTTCTTCCTCTCCCCACCCCCCCCTCCCATTTTGTTTGGACGCGTTCCTACCCGTCCCTTTGCTGTCGTCCTCTTCCCAACCTTCTTGGCCACCACCTAAGTTTGCCAGCCAAGGGTAGGAGTCTCCTTATTTGTTGTGGCCCCTTGGATTTAAAATAAAATTAATTTCCTGTTGATAACAAGCACCTTGGTTTCTTCGCTGCTTTTAATGTCTTCCCAGAAGGTTGTGCTCTTTCCAGCAGCCCTACTCTGGTCTGTGTCCCAGGGCATGCCAAAAACTTGGGCTTTTTTGACCTGGGGCTGGGGCTACCCCCACTACCCCAGAGCCATTTAAACTGGGATAAGGAGGTGCTCTGAAAGGGTTCCCTCTGTTAGGGTCTTAGATGTCTTTGTGGTTTCCTTTCCTTTTCTTTTTTTCTTTTTTTTTTTTTCTTTTTCCTTTCTCTTCATTTAACATCTTTCTCAGGGCTCTTATGGGGCCGTCTCTCTGTAACCCTTGTCTTGGTGAAGGTGGGGCTCTAAGATGAGGTTACTCTGTGGAAGCTGTGATTTTGGAAGGGGAGCTGTTGTTGAGGCTGGAGAGCTGGGAAGGGTGGGGAGATGAAATGGGAGCACAAGCTGGGGGAGGAGGAGCTGAGCCACCCAGGTCCCCCTCTTCTTTTAAATGTTTATTTTTGAGAATGCACATGTGAGAGTGGGGGAGAGGCAGGGAGAAGGACAGATCTGAGGCCGGCTCTGTGCCGACAGCAGAGAGCCTGATGTAGGGCTTGAATTCAGGAACCATGAGATCATGACCTGAGTTGAAGTTGGATGCTTCACAGAGCAAGCCTCCCAGCCACCCGCACCATGAGTATTTTTACTTCACACACGGCTCTGACAGTGGAGGATTAACAGGAAAGGGGAGGTCCCATCAGCAGTTGAGATTCCAGCTGTTTCTGGACAGAGAAGATCACATCAGGTGACGGTGAGGACACTTCAGTCTGGTGACCGCTTGAGAAGGAAGCCAGTTAGCCTTGCAGAACCTTGGAGCGGCTCCAGACCACAGCTACAAGTGCAGCGAGGGTAGCGGACTCCAGAATCTGTACGCGGAACAGTCGCCCTCCATTTCAGCACTCGATGCTAGGGAGCTGGGTGGGCGTTTCCTGCCCAGGCAAATACAGGAGCTACTTTGGTGTTTGAAAAGTTTCTCTGTCTAAAGGCAAACTTGGCTTGATAACCCAGAGGCAGCCTATTAAATCTGTCTGACACACATGGATTATGCTATTTTTTTTTTTAGAGTTTATTTTTGAGAGTGCACATGGGGGAGGAGCAGAGAGAGAGGATCTGAAGCAGGTTCTGCACGGACAGCACAGAGCCCAATGTGGAGCTCAAACTCACCAATCATGAGATCAAGACCTGAGCCAAAGTCAGATGCTTGATCGACTGAGCCACCCAGGCGCCCCTCTAGAAAGAATAGCACTTGCATTGCTGAAAACCAAGCACATGGATTATGCTTCTAACTGCTTCAGTCGTCCTAAGCATCCAAGGGTGACAGGCGTTTGAGAAAATCCTGCAACAGGAGACCACGAGGTTAAGTGGAAAAACTGGCCCTGGAAGGAAGACTTCAGAGAATAAAAGAGAGCTCAGTGTTTCTAATTAGCATATTCTCAAAGATCTCCCAGATGCTGCAACTACACTTCTGGAATTGGCTACAAAGAACAGTGTTCTGGACTAGCGTGGCACATGCCGGTTATGTTACATAAAGACCAGTCACGGTTTGTAAAAGAACTTGTGAAAGGCACTGGGGACCTGGGCTCGAGGGAGTCTGATGCCTAAGAGAAGGAAAGCCAACACCCTCCCTTTTTCTTTGAGGACATTTGCCAATTTGGTTTGGGGGAACAGATTCAAAGTGGCAGTCCACTGGGCTGAGTTCACAGAGGTCACACCATGCAGGTGGGGCTTGAGGGCAAAATTACGCTGAGCCAGATGGGGCACTGAGCCCCCAGATCTACACGCAGTCCCCACTCAAGGCGTTTGCCAACTGCTAAGCTGCTTGCTGTCAGTGCAAGAAACTCCCCACCCCCACCCCCAAAAGGGCTCATGGGAAAGAACTAGCTGGAGGCTACAGGGCTGAGCAGAAGTGGCAGCGGCCTTGCGGGTCTGGGGGAGACAGGTTGGGGGTCCCACCCTGCAGGGAGCAATGGCCATGCTGGAGATCCCCAGAGCGGCCACCATATTGGAGGAAGCCACAAGTGAAACAGCAGACATGAAGAAACCCGAAAGTGAACCTCATCAGGATTTAGGTGATCTGCCTGCCAGGAGAGAACTTAGCCCTTTGGAGGAAGGTCTCATTCAGAGCCTCTGTGATTTTTAGTACACAATACTCAGCATCTACTCAAACATCCTTAGGCACTTTAGAAAGACAAGGACTTGCATTGCTGAAAACCAAGGAAAGAACAGCCAACAGACCCAGGCATTCTGACCTGGGCATTCTAATGTTGTTCTATATGTTGACAAAACAAGGAAAGGGAGATGGAGGGAGAGGGAGAGAAGGAATCCAAAGCAGGGCCCGTGAGGTCAGTGCAGAGCCTGACCTCAAACCATGAGATCATGACCTGAGCTGAAATCAAGAGCCAGATGCTTAACCTCCTGAGCCACCCAGGCGCCCCCAGGATGGAGAACTTTAACTGAGAGCTGCAGTCTTTAAAAGAAAAAAGTCAAATGGAAACTTTAGAGCTGAAAACATTAACAAGTTAAGAGTTGAGATGCATTCTGTAATCAGATACTTCGTGACCTGAAATGTTCTGTTACAAACATTACAAGTACTAGGGGAGAAAAAGAATTAGACAAACGTTCTTGAAAGTAAAAGAAATCTCACGACCTTTTAAGGAAGTTAACAGGATATACATCACCAAAACAAGGGATTTGAAAGAGGAAACTATGGGGCGCCTGAGTGGCTTGGTCGGTTAAGTGTCCAACTTCGGCTCAGGTCATGATTTCACGGTTCGTGGGTTTGAGCCCCGCATCGGGCTCTGTGCTGACCTCTTGCTCAGAGCCTGGAGCCTGCTTCAGATTCTGTGTCTCCTTCTCTCTCTGCCCCTCCTCCACTTGCACTCTGTCTCAGTCTGTCTTTCAAAAATAAATAAATGTAAAAATAAAAATAAATGAGAGGAAACTAGATCTGATTCAGAGCAATGGAGGAAAGTCCCAGTTTGGCAGTTTCTAGAGAGCACTTCCAACCCTTTTGGGGTCAGAGGATTCAAGTTTCCAAGGAGTTTTCAGGTTAAAAAGAAGGTTCAGTAGCTGAACCAATGGCACTAATCATTTCACAATATACATAAATCAAACCATCATGCTGTTTGTCTGCCTTAAACTTCTACAGTGCTGCATTGTCAATTATTTTTCAGTGAACCTGACTAAAAAAGAATCCGTAAAATTCCTTGTGATGGAAAGCTTGAAAAATTGAGAAGGTGATGGAAGAAAAGCACATAGAAATCCCAGGAAAGCAAAAACAAAACCAGAAGCTGTCCAGGAAAGGAAATGGAAGCACAGAACACTACTTGGGCTCGGCAGGAAATAGTAAGTACTCAGACATACCATGAGCACTTGATGGATGGCCCGAAAATCTGGTAGGAGGAAACTACCATGGGAAGAGAGCAGAAAGGTTGTAAGAGCAGCAAATCAATACGTAATCTATTACTAACATCTAACATTGCTACATTGAGACATAGCATGTTACTTAGATACAGAAGCAACTAGAAGATTGAACAGCCATAAGCTGCCTCTTGCAGTGGGGAGAGTTAGGGCGGGGGTAGGGGCAGGTTCTTTTCAGTATCAGCCTTTCTGTATTCTTGGATTTTGCTTTCAACTGTAAACATGTTTTGTACTCTGAGGGAGAGAGGGAGAGACAAACTTGATCTAGCTCTCTCCCTTTGCCAAAGCCCTTTTCTGGCTTCCTCATCCCCATCCAGCTAATGGTGCGGGCAGGCAACAATCAGTCTTCTCCACAGTCTTGTCTACATTTCCTATATTCCTTTGGCCTCTTTAGAATATCCGATACCACTGCCCGCTTCTCCTTTTAAAAGCACCCTTTTGGGGTGCCTGGGTGGTTCAGTCGGTTAAGCGTCTGACTAAAGCTCAGATCATGATTTCACCGTTTGTGGGCTCAAGTGCATCGGGCTCTGTGCTGACAGCTCAGAGCCTGGAGCCTGCTTCAGATTCTGTGTCTCCCTCTCAATCAATCAGTCTCTCTCTCTCAAAAATAAATAAATGTTAAAAAAATAAATAAAAGCACTTTCTTAACAGTTTCTCCCACCTGGTTTCCCTACTACTTTCCTGCCCCCCCCCTTTTTTTTTTGGAAAATAAAATTTTAATGTTTGTTTATTTTTGAGAGAGAGAGAGAGACAGAGAGACAGAATCCGAAGCAGGCTCCAGGCTCTGAGCTGTCAGCACAGAACCTGATGCGGGGCTCGAACCCACGGACCATGAGATCGCGACCTGAGTCCAAGTCCCACACTTAACCAACTGAGCCACCCAGGCACCCCCCCCCCTTTTTAAATCTTCTTTCTAACTTTGAAATGTTAGCAGTCCTAGGTCCTCTTCGTCCTATATTACCCTGTACCCAGCGTTCTTGTCCACTCCTATGGTCTTATCCACCCTTTGCCCAAATGTTCAGTACTGCTTTCAGACTTGGGTGCTGCACGGGCTCCTCAGATTGAAAATATATCCGATAATCCTTCTCCAGCATAGACCATCTTAACAAGAGGCCCCACCAGCACCTTAGTATCATACGCAGCAAATTACCAGGACACGTCCCGACGTTTCAAAATCTGTCCACCTATCCTCCCTGCCTCTGTCCTGGTCCAAGCCATCATGGGATTGCTGGGAGAGCCTCCTGCTTCCACTGTGGCTACCATCCAATCCAGTCCGCACACGGTGGCTGCACGGATCTTAAAATACACATTGGAATATCACGGTACTCTTAGGAGTTACCATGAAGTCCAAAATCCTCATCATGTGTATGCCAACACACAAGGCCATGCATAACCTGTATGCTGCCTACCTTTTCACCGTCATGAACCACTCTTAATGTTTACCCCGTGGGCTCCTTTCTGCCTGGAAAATGATCCATGCCCCACCTCCTGATGAACTTCCCTCCAAGGACTCTACGTCAGTGTCCCTCCTAGATCATCACCTCCTTACTTGCAATTTGTCACAGTCGCAGCTGGTTGCCTACTTCCCTTCCCCCATAGACTAAGTTCCTTGAGGGCTGTGGGTCTGTCCTGCTCACCGGAGTGTGCGGATGGTTAACATAACGTTTGTCCTACAAACGTGGAAAAAAGAGAAAGGGGAGAGACAGATGTGGCGGGCAGGGCAGACCGAAACGGAAGGAGTGTAAACAGAAGCTGCAAGACGAGGGGTCGCAAACCGGACAGACCTTCGGCAGCCGCGGGTAGGGCAGCCAGACAGGCGGGGCGGCAGGTGGGGCGGCCGCGACGCCGGGAGCCGAGCGCACGTCGGGCCGCGCCCCCGCAGGGGGGCGCCCGCCGCCCGGGGCGTGGCCTCGCGCGGCCCCGCCCTCCTCGCCGGAGACCGGGCAGGCGGGCAGCTGGCGGCGGCGGCGCCGACATGGCTGCTCTGGTGGAGCCGCTGGGGCTGGAGCGGGGTAAGCGCGCCAGGGGGCCCTGCCCACCGGCCGCGGCCCGCGTCCGGGACCCCGGTCCCCGCCCCTCCCGGCCAGGCCCCGGCGGGTGGGCGGGCAAATCGAGCGGGGGTGGGCGGGGCGGGGCGCCGCGAGTCGGCCGTTCGTGGGTGTGGGAGGGTCCGTGGGCTAGCGGGCCCAGGAGGGGCGCCCACCGCACAGCCCTGCCTGCGTGCGTATGGGGATTCTGGGGCGCAGGGCGCCTGGCTGGCCGCAGTCTCCCTTGCCACCGGCAACTCTGCGGGTGTCCGACTGAGACTCGGCTGTCTTTCCCGGGATCTGTCTGCGTTCGCCCTTACTGGTTTCTGGCCGCATCTCACCGAGCTTCTCCGTGTCTCTGACTCTGTGTCTATGCGCCCCGCCCCCGCCCCGCAGACGTGTCCCGGGCGGTGGAGCTCCTCGAGAGGCTCCAGCGCAGCGGGGAGCTGCCCCCGCAGAAGCTGCAGGCCCTCCAGCGAGTCTTGCAGAGCCGCTTCTGTTCTGCCATCCGGGAGGTGAGAGCAGCGCGGCGCCGGGACACAGGCGGGCGGCCGCCCGTCCTGATCGTCGCCCCGAGCTCAGGGACTACGCCTCCCAGCAGCGCCGGGGGGGGGGGGGGGGCGGCCCGCCTTGGGGTGCCAGCGCTTCAGCTCCGGGTTTCTTCGGGAGTTGTAGTTTCCTCGGGCTCCAGGTCGCGGGGGCGGGGCGGATCCTTGGGTGGGAGGGTCTGCGGGCCTGGACTCCGGCGTTGAAGGGAGGAGGGGGCTGGTGGCTCGCTGATGCTGCTGCGTCCTCACCAGGTGTATGAGCAGCTCTATGACACGCTGGACATCACCGGCAGTGCTGAAATCCGGGCCCACGCCACGGCCAAGGTTGGTGTCCCCCACCCCATCACCCACGCTATCCGCTGAACTGCATGGTCTGGTTTAGTATCTTCCTAAAATCAACTGTGCCCGTTTCCTCCTTCATGATTTTTGTCGAATCTATGTACCAGCGTTATTGTCATTTACTGATCTTTTCAATAATCTCACGTTTTACTTAAATGTCATATAAAGGCATCTGTAGCAACCGCCAGTGGAAGCTAGTACCGCATACCTGACAAGAGGATACCCTTTAACACCTATACAACGAAATAGCATTAAACACTGAAATCTTAGTAAACTATAGTTGTATGCTATTTCTTGCCGCCCCCTGGAGGCTCTCAGTTCCTTCCAGGCCTTGTTTTTCTCTGTTAAAAATCGAGATTGGCAAGTGGTGAGTATTTAAGAGGCACTCATACCAAAATGGAGACATTCTCTTTGATGTCTGAAGCATTGAGAGGGAACTAAAAGGGACTCATAACAGTGTGAGCTTGTGTTGAACGGCGGCAGGTGCCCCGTGAGTGGGGAAAGTGATCTGGCCTAAATTGCTCTCCCTGGCCCAGATCCTCCCCCCTCGTCCGTACACCCACCAGGGAGGGGCCCTCACCTCCCCACACTTTTTCTCTCCTAGGCCACGGTGGCTGCCTTCACAGCCAGTGAGGGCCATGCACATCCCAGGGTAGTGGAGCTGCCCAAGACAGATGAGGGCCTGGGCTTCAACATCATGGGGGGCAAGGAGCAGAACTCCCCCATCTATATCTCCCGTGTCATCCCTGGAGGCGTGGCTGACCGCCACGGAGGCCTCAAGCGCGGCGACCAGCTGCTGTCCGTGAATGGCGTGGTGAGTGGGGACTGAGGCTGGGCTCCCGGTCTGTTCAAGGTTAGCACAGTCCCTGCTTTTGACATTCATTCAACATGCACCGCTTGAGTACTGCCTCTTTGTCCAGCCCTGTGCTGGGCACCACTAGAGACACTGAAAGAGGTTTGCCTCAGCTCCCGTATTCAAGGACTCCTTTTTGGTGAGAGAGATAGACTCTGACTGAAATAATCTTGATCCAGGGAGATAATAATGAGGAAGCACAAAGCATTATGAGAGCCCAAATGGGACACCAGACCAGCATAGGTGAGGGAAGTTTTTTGCAGAGGAAGGAACATTTGAGTTGGGTTTTGAAGGATGCAGAGGAGTTCTCCAGGCAAATAGGGTAGAGAAGAGTATTACTAGCTGAGGATGTTGTAGGTCGGGGCTGTGACTCTACACTCCTCTGAGCTGAACAGAAAGGGCTTGAGGCCGGCCATGCAGGGCCCAAGTGTCAACCTGGGAAGCTGGGACTTCATCTCAAGGGTTCTGGGGAGCCTTGGGAAGGCTGTGAACAGCGGAGGGATAGGCTCAGCTTGGAGGGGTCGAAGGACCCCTTTGGAACTCTGTAGGGGATGGACTGAAGGTAGAGACTGGAGGCCAGAAGTTCTAGGGAGGAGGCTAGGTGAAAGTCCCTGGGGAGAAGATGAGGCCTGAACTGGGGCCAGGGTGGCAGGGACAAAGTAGGGAGTCAGAGCAGGAGGGATGGGGCCGGGGAACAGCAGGCTTTGGGGAGGGAGGGGATAAAGGTGGACTTGGAGGTCCGGCTTGGTGACTGAGGGCTTTGAGGGCTTGTCCCTGACATGAGGAACTTGGCAGGTTTGGGGGGAGGAGGACGCTGAGCCAAGAGTGAATGTGCTTCTCCCAGAAGGACACAAGGCCCTGGCAGCCCGGGCTGGTACCAGGCTCACCCACAGTAGGGTCGGGGCTGGGTGTGGGTGGGAGGCCCCAGGCCCAGGTGTCTGTACACCGCCCTGCAGAGTGTTGAGGGTGAGCAGCACGAGAAGGCAGTGGAGCTGCTGAAGGCAGCCCAGGGCTCGGTGAAGCTGGTGGTGCGTTACACGCCTCGCGTGCTGGAGGAGATGGAGGCCCGCTTCGAGAAGATGCGCTCTGCTCGCCGGCGCCAGCAGCACCAGAGCTACTCGTGAGCCCTTTGCCACCACACCCCTGCGGCCTCCACCGCCTCCTTTATCCCCAGAGTCCCAGACCAGACCAGTGACTTCTGGGACCTTGATGGCCACCACCCCCAGCCCCGGCTCCTCTCTCTGGGGTTCTGACCCTTGACCCCTGACCCAGGCTCTCACAAGCTATCCTGGCTAAATCCTTTGGGGGGTCTCCTAGGCTCACTTTCATCCCAAGGTCTGCAGCCGACTCTCCAGAATCCCTCAGTCCACTGCCCTGGGCCCAGGCCCGGCTCTCTCCCATGCCTCCCCAGGTCCCCTTCCCTGAGCTTGACTCCCCTCTCTTCCCCCTCTTTGCAGGTCCTTGGAGTCTCGAGGCTGAAACCACAGATCTGGACCCTCACCCTCACCCCCTCCCCTGTACAGTATTTATTGTCACTGGCTCCTTATTTAAAGATCTTTGACCCTCATTGAGTGTCTGTGTATCTGTCCTGCATCCTGGGGCTAGAGTGTCTTGAGATGTTGGGGGTGGGTGGTGAGAAGCTGAAGTCCAGAGACTGCTTTTCAGAGCCTGAGAGCAGAGGCAGAACTTTCCCCCAAGGTCTGAAGGCGGTGGTTGGCCGGCTTCCTAGGCTTAAGTCCAAGGCGGAGGCTGGGACCTGGTCTGGGTCCGAGTGCGGGGTCAGAGCCGAAGACAACGTCCCCTGCCCTTAAGAGAGACTGAGGGCGAAGGCCAAACCCCTTCTGTAGTTGGTCTGACGGAGGAGTCCCGAGAAGCTGCGGAGCCGGTGGGCAGCCTCTGTGTGGGCGGGGTGGAACGAACCATTAGCTTCGTTCGCCAGGGGAGGCCTGCAGGCCGTACTATCATCAGCGTGGGGGGTGAGGGTGCCGCGTGCAGTTCCCAAGGTGGGCGCAGGGGGTGCAGAGTAAGGTGCACTCGCCGACCGGCCATTCATCCCACCTTCCAACCTGTGCGCGTGTCTCCGGGAGCCGCCCCCGCCTTAAAATCCAACCTTTAGTCCCACCTCACCGCCGGTCCAGCCCTGCTGTCCAGTGGGGCACTAGGGCTAGCGCGCGCCACCTCCGGGATCCGGGGTCGCGACTCGCATTCCACGCCGCGCGCCACTAGCTCCAGGTGACATCATCCCCCTGCCGGGCTCCGCCCCCCGCCCCAGCCGCCGCACGCCGCGAGCTTATTGGCCGGCGCTCCTTGAGCCCCGCCTTCCGCTCTCCGCCCGCGCGACCCCTCCCAGTCCGTGCGGAGGCGGGGTTTAGCCACCGGCCGGCTCCGACGACGCCTTCCATTGGCCATTCAGGGCCGTCTGTCAGTCTCCTGTTAAAGGGGCCACGACCGCACGGGAGCTGTGGGGGGGAGGGAGGAGGAATTTTTTTGGGGGGGAGGTGGGATTTTGGGGGCGCTGGTGGGCACCCCTGGATCTGGCGGCTTCGGCCTCGCGGGGGGGAGGCTGAACGGTGATAGGGGCAGGGGGCTATTTTAGGGGGTAGAGGTCTGTGAGACTGTGAGGGGGAGGGGGGTCCCCAGCGCCCAAGCCGGAGCCAGAGACGCGGAGCCCGCGCGAGCGGCGGAGACAGGGCTCCGGAGCCACAGATCCGGGCCCCGGCCGCCGCCAGGGGCCCCGCCCGGTCCCCCCACCCCACCCCACGTCCCTCCTGCAGCCCAGCTCCGCCCGCAGCCGCCGCGGACCAGGTAGGTGAGAGCCCGGCCCAGCCCGCTTGGCAGCGCCCACCCCGGGGACCCCTCGCCGAGCCTCCCTCGCCTTGCCGAGATCCTGGACTCCCTTCTTTATACCCGGGGGCCCTGGAGCCCAGATTCCACAGCCCAACCCCAGACACTCAGGCGTGCCCCTCCCGGTTCTCAGAGTCCCCAACCGAACCCTAGAATTCCAGGCGTACTGCCGCCTTGCGCCTCGTCCAGGGCCCAGGAGCCTGGATTTCTCAGCTCAGCCCCGGGAGCCTCCTCTGGACCTACATTCTCTTCCTCGGCCCAGTCCCGGGAGCTCCAGACACCTGCTGTGGCTGTGTCAGATCTCCCAGCTAGGGCCAGCTGCCCCCCGTCGCGTCTGCATAGTCCCCTATTCGTGCACGGGGTCTGCCCATCTCCAGCCCTCCGGCTTGAACAGCCAGCCCGGTCCCTCAGTCCAGGCCGGCTCGGCGGCCGCCCTGGACACAGGCCCGCTCTGGAGCTGTCCATGGTCAGCTCACTCGGCAGCCTCACCTCCCCCACCTCCTGCTGTTGCTGCCGCCGGGGAGGGGGCGCCTGCGGCGCCGGGATCCCCCCAGCCGCGCCTTTGACCCGGAGATACCCGGGCCCTCTCTGACCCGGGCGCCTGGGCCTCAGGGCTCCTCTGGCCAGCCTCTCAGCCGCGTCCTCAGTACCCCAGGTTTCTGGGACCCCAGCTGCTTCTCGAGGAGTCAGGGCTTCTGAATGTTCCTGCCTAGTCCACCTCAGGGACCTTGGCACCCAGGGATTCAGCTCCCATCTGACTCTGGGAACCCTGTCAGTGTACACTCCGTCTGCCTAAAGGCTCTAGCTGGTAGCCCCCAGCCCCTCAGGACCTGGGAATCCAGTTTCCCAGCTCTTGCCCCCTTTAGAAACCCAGTTCAGCAGCCCCTGTGCCCCTCAGGCAATTATACCCAGATTCCTGGCACCCCAGAGGCTGCCTGATTAGGGATTCAGGCACCATGACTCTCTCCCTTTCAGGGGCTTGGAATGCAATTCTTAATGCAATTCTCTGCCTTCTGCCCACCTTCCCCCCTTGGAGACCTAGATGCTTTGTCCCAGGTTCTGTATCCCCTTCAGGGACCCAGGGGTTCAGACCCCAGCTTCTGTACTGCTCACCGAAGCCACCTGCCACAGCCCTCCTTCCCAGCAAGGACTTGGGCTCCGAGCTTCCATCCCCTGTCTTTTATCTCCAGGAGTCCAGGCCTCCACCAAGTATCTAGACCCTTAGCTCTAACTCTTAGGAACCCAGGTTCCCACAGCCTCACAAACCCCATCTACCTGACATCTCCCTTGGCCTTAACAAACCCCTGCCTCATCTCCATATCATCTCAGGTGCTGGGGGCTCTCTACTCTCTTCCCTGAGACCCAGCTTCCTGAGATGTTTCCAACACCCCATCAAGATGTTCCTATGTTATGATGTCTCATCCTCCGAGTACACCTTCTCAGGCTGATGAGCCAAACATACACCCCTTCCTCTAGATGTGTTCTGTGACCTAGGTTCATCAGATGATCTAGAACCTACCCGCTATCTTCCATATTTCCGGTTTAACTGTGCTCTTGCAATGCTCTAGATTCATTCTAAATCTGAGAACACTCTCAGTCAATATCTCTGTTCCGTTTTCACCCAAGGTATATTCTAAATTCTAGATTAGGCGATCAATTCTAGGCATGTGTTTCCCTAAGGAATTCAAATATCTTGGTAGTGCCCCCAAGCTAAATGCTGATCCCACCTTCTCCTCACACGTGTTCCAAATCTTTCGAAACCAGAACTTGCCTATTCTCTGTGAAAATTTTATTTTAGGTGTGTTCTAGGCTCAGCCACATCCTTGGCACTGTTCTAGATTCCTTTCTCTCCCCGGGGACATTCTACATTCTAGAACATGTGTGTTCCAGATATGGGCTCTAGCTTTTTTCCAAATTGGGCTATCAATGTTAAAAGGCACTTTCCTGTTTTAGGTTCCAGTCCAATTCTGCGGTCTTAAATCTAAAGGATCCCCACTGAAATGTTGTACGTCTTCCCCCTTTTGCAGGTACTGGGTTCTAGGCCCATCCATTCCCACCTTTTCTGTCCATCTTTTCCCTAATGTGACCTTTGTGTAGAACTTATCTCCTGGCGGATCGTGGGCTTCCTCCTCCATCTGCTACTTTAGCATTCTTAGCAGGCTCTAGGCTCATCTCCTCTTTTTGGAGTCTTCAGCTAGAAATGTCCTCATTTCCAGAACATCTCTCCCCCCTTCCTTTGCCAGCTCAGTCCTTATGCCAGTAAATTCCCAATTCCCAGCATGCTTCTGCATCTTCCCCCAGGCACTTCTAAGTTCCAGGCAGACTCCTTGCTACTTTCTAGGGTTTTTTCCCACCTCCAGGGCCTGCGCTCAATTCTGAAGCATATCTTCTCCCTTGTGTCTATCATGTAGACACATGATAAAGCTAAGAGTGTGGCTCCTGATTTGTTCTTTGTTGTACCTGCATCCCTGATAGGTGTCACTTTCTAGATTATTTCTCCTGACTGGGTTCGTTATGCATTGCATTAGGTATGTTCTTAGATAGCATTCTGCACCCCTTTGTGTTCAGGGTTCTTGGGTGACCCAGATACTCTTTAACATATTGGATTGCTTTTGGCTGGTTCAAGATTCTAGGTCTGGGTTCTAGAATGTGCCCCTCCCTCTCCTTAGCCCTATGTGAGGATTTTACTGTACATTTTCTGCCCTCTGTGCTGTATTCACGCCAGTGGCTTTCTAGATTCTACATCCAGCCTTGCTAAATCTCATTTCCTTCTCAGTGCATTTGAAGTTCTGGAGCGGCTTCTCTAAAACATCCTGTTTGTATCTCCTGAGTAGGTTCTGGGTTTTAGACACGATGTTGGTCTTGACCGGTCTCCTTATAAACATTGTCATGAGTTTGGCCTCTGAGTGCTGGCATGCCGGTGTCTAGATTCCCAGGTGTACCTCTTCAAAGACCAAGGCGACTGTCTGCCTCCTCTCCCAGGTTCCAGGGCCCTCCAGCCCCTCCTCTTCTCACTGGAGTCCAAGACCCCAGTTCCAGGTTTTGGACATAGTCTGCACATTGGGTGGGGCTGGGAACTATCCACTCTCAGAACCGGTTATGCTGCTGCCTGAAGGGACAGAAGGAAAGGAGGGAACAGAGCGAAAGTCACTTCTGCTTTCCACCGGGCCAGCTGGACCCGTCTGACCTGATGTGTGTGGAGGGAGCGGCTCAGGAGACCTCCCTTTATCTCCGCCCACAGCTCATGCACCCAGATTCCTGAGACCTGGGGGCCTGGACTCCTAGGTTCTGGGGGAAGAGGGGTCTGAAGGCTGGGATTTCTGGGTCTGAGGTTGGAGACTGAAAGCTCAGATTCTTGTGTCCCTGTCTGACCCCCAGGATTGGGGAAGAAGCGGCTGGAGGCTCAGACTCCTGGGTTTAGGGGAAAGAAGGGAATTGGGGACCTAGCCTCCTGTGACCTGAGGTAGGAGGGAGCTGGATCTTGGACTCCTAGGCTGTGGGAGATGGCTAGCAAATGGAGTGGTTTTTAGATTCTTCTGGAGCTGGGATCCAGATATCTGGAAAATTGAGGGCAGGATTTGGGCTGTATAGGTCACATCCCTGTGACCTTATACGGTGCCACTGACCTAATTCTGTGACCCCAGTTCCTTGGCCTCCTGAATGCATGGTTCTCGTTTGAGCTTCCGGTTTCTCACTCATGCAGTGGGTTAATGCCGGCCCCCAGCAGGGTCAGAACAGGGAGAGACTGATTTTCCCATATTGACTCAGGCAATGGGTCACCTGGCTTTGGTTTCTCTGACTAGACTGGTCCTAGATTTGCTGCCAGTGCCTGATGGCGTCTGGCCTCGGTTTCCCCAGATGCTCTCACCTAGGTAGCTGGGCCTGATTTCGTGAGAGCAATGGGTTTCAGTTTATCCTGTGCCATGATCAGAATGGATGGACCTCAGTTTCTTCAGTACAAAGCCTGGGTTGCCCCGCCTCAGTTTCCACCATGTAGTATCCGAATGGCCGTGCCTCAGTTTCTCGACGAGGCCGGTCTCTGTTCCCTGCCCCCTCCCCACTCCCGCAGGCCAGCACCGCCGCCATGATGTGCGAGGTGATGCCCACCATCAGCGAGGATGGCCGGCGGGGCTCGGCGCTGGGCCCGGACGAGGCGGGCGGCGAGTTGGAGCGCCTTATGGTCACGATGCTCACGGAGCGCGAGCGCCTGCTGGAGACCCTGCGCGAGGCGCAGGACGGGCTGGCTACGGCACAGTTGCGGCTGCGCGAGCTGGGCCACGAGAAGGACTCGCTGCAGCGCCAGCTCAGCATCGCTCTGCCCCAGGTCTGGGCGGCACCGGGGCGGGGCTTGCGGGAGGCGGGACCTCGACCACTGAAGGCGCGGAGGGGGCGGTCCGGAAGGGGCGGGACTTGGCGCCTAGAAAGGAGGGGGGGAGACCTTGCCGGTGATGGGCGGGGCCTGAGCCGCGGAAAGGGGCGGGGATTTAGCAGGGAGGGGCGGGGCCTTCAAACTTCCAGTCCTATGTAATGAGGGACATGGGGAAAGGATTGATCTAATTGTCCGGTTCCTGCCCACATCTGGACAGGAGTTTGCGGCTCTGACGAAAGAGCTGAACTTATGTCGGGAGCAGCTGCTGGAGCGGGAGGAAGAGATTGCAGAGCTGAAGGCGGAGCGGAACAACACGCGGGTGAGGGGGAGGGGTGTGGGGGCGGGGCCTAAGCGGGGCGGGCGGGGCCACGGGGGTTTGCAGCCTGACCCATCTTTTCTTTACCCATCTTGCCTCCCTACTACCACTGCCTGGCTGTCTCCTCTGGTCCCCTCCTTGCTTCATATTTTCTCCCCTATCTCCGTAATGGCTCTCTCTTCCTGCACTACTCCTTCCTTGACCATGCCCCGACCTTTCATATCCTTCTCTCTTTTCCCGACCTCTCTCCTTTACCCCTATGCTTGGCTCCACCCCTTCCTCCGTGTGTCCGTCCCACCTGTCTGAACCACCCTTGTCCTGACTCTGCCTCTCTTCCCTTGCCTCTTTTCCTTGGCCCGGTGACCTAACCCTGTAGCTTCTCCTTGAACACCTGGAATGCCTGGTGTCCAGGCACGAGAGGTCACTGCGCATGACCGTGGTAAAGCGCCAGGCCCAGTCCCCGGGTGGGGTCTCTTCCGAGGTGGAGGTGCTCAAGGCTCTAAAATCCCTCTTCGAGCATCACAAGGCCCTGGATGAGAAGGTATGAAAATAGGATGCAGAACGAAAGGCTGTGGTTGGCTGGGGCTTCCCTGGATAGGACAGATTCTGGCTGTGATTGATTGGGGATGTCCTAAATGGGAGGAATGTTGCCTGAGATTGATTGGGACATGCCACTTCAGATTGGGACTTGACTGATAACAGAAAAATTAATTTGGGGGGGGGCTACCAGTGGGTGGGGCTGCCTTGGTAACTGGCTGGAGCTGCACACACACCATAGATAGAGTAATGCTCGTGTTGCCCCATCAGGCCGTGCCAGGGGTTTTCTGCCTGCCCTAGATTGGGTCTGATCTCCACCTCACTCTGTCCTGTTCCCATCCCCAGGTCCGGGAGCGGCTGCGGATGGCGCTGGAGCGGGTGGCGGTGCTGGAGGAGGAGTTGGAGCTAAGCAATCAGGAGGTGGGGGCGTGGCCAAGAAGGAGGAGGGACTAAGGGGTTACCAATGGGGCGAAGTTGATTGGGTGGGTTCGGGGCTAAGGGCAAGAACTGACTGCGGAGGAAATAGTTGGACGGGGAAAGTTAAGACTGTAGAGGACAGGGCCACAAGGAGGCTAGGGGGATGAGTAAGGGTGGACTCCATGCTGGGCGGCCAAGGAGAGACACAAGGATAGACTGGGAGTTGGGATGGCCTCAGCAGGACCAGAGCCAGTGAGAAGTAGAATTGGGGGCTCTAGGACTCCCTTTATCCTGATCTCCCTTTCCCGTTCCCAGACCCTGAGCCTTCGAGAGCAGCTGTCTAGGCGCCGGTCGGGGCTGGAGGAGCCCGGCAAGGAGGGGGATGGGCAGGTGAGAGATGCAAGTACCTCGCTCCCCTTGCTTTTCAAGGATCCCCATCCCCGTGACCTCCACTCAGCCCCCTGACTTTGTGATGGTCCATTTAATGTTTGATGCGATCCTCAATGTCTCTATGACATCTGAAGTCCTAAGAGCCTTTCTGGCCTTTGACCTCTGATTCAAGTCATCTAGCTAACTTCTGTGACCTCCAGGACCTTTACTGGTCTTTGATTCCCCTGCCCTCCGTCAACTTTCTCCTTATATCCTCTCTCTATCTCTGTGTCCCCCACTCTGGGTTCTGTCCCTTTTTCTCTCACTGTCCCTACTCCAGCCCCTTGCCAACGGCCTTGGTCCTGGCGGGGATTCGAACCGGCGCACAGCGGAGCTGGAGGAGGCCCTGGAGAGGCAGCGTGCGGAGGTGTGCCAGCTGCGGGAGCGCCTGGCGGTGTTGTGCCGCCAGATGAGCCAGCTGGAGGAGGAGCTGGGCACCGCCCACCGCGAGCTGGGTAAGGCCGAGGAAGCTAACGCCAAGCTCCAGCGCGACCTCAAGGAGGTGAGGCCGGAGCCCCTGCTGGGCTGCCCTCTGTCCCTCCCTCCCCCTAACCCTCCCCGTCCCCCTTCGCCCAAAGTCACAGAGCTCAGGAATGGTGCAGCCTGGATTCAGTCCACAAGCTGTGTGGACTCTCCTCCTCTCTGAGCCTCAGTTTCCTCACCTGTACGATGAGATTTATGACCCTTGCCAGAGGGTTGGAACATGACACATACATGGTAGGCGCTCAATGACTGGTCGTAGTTAGGTTATCGTTGGAAAATTCTCTGTGCTTCTAAGTTGAATTCCTTTGTCTGCATTTCACCCCATCCTGGCTGAGGCCCCTTGAGCCTAAGTCCTATGCCCCTGGGACTGCTGGGAAGTGTAGGGTATGGATTCTGGAAGTCATCTGATGAGAAACGAGAGTGAGCCTTTTTCTTCATCATTGGGACTTTCACCTCCGATTTTGAACCTCGGTGGCACTGGGACCTGTTGGAAAGTGTGGTCCCGCCTCACGGGCTCCCAGACGGAAGTTCATCTCCCATGAGACCCTGGGGCACCGTCTTGGGTTTTCTAAGCATGTGTGACCCTGGGGCTCTTGGGAGATGCTGCCTCCTACATGGAAGGGACTTTTGTTTTTTATGAGACCCTAGGGCACTTGCTCTGTGGTCCTAAGCCTCGGCTGTGCTAGAAGTTGCTGAAAACCTAAGGCCTGGATTTTTTTTAAGTAGTTTATTATTTTTTAAGTAGGCTCTGACCCCAGTGTGGGGCTTGAACTCATGACCACCAGATGGAGGGTTGCATGCTCTACTGACCGAACCAGCCAGGCGCCCTAAGGCCTGGATTTTTGAGGGAAGTGGGCCAAGAAGAGTGAAGACTTCCCTTCCATGGACCTTAGGTCATCCATAGGGGGAGGGTCTCAGACAGTACTGCCCTAGAAGCTCATGGAAAGCGTGGTACCACCATTTCAACCCTCCGGTGGTCGGTTGGGGTCTTAACGTCGGCTATTCCTGGGAGTTCTTGGCAGGTGTGGTTCCATCATTCTGACGCCCCGATACGGGAGACTTCATTTCCCAGGATGCCCTGGGGTGTCTGATCCGGGGTTCTAAGCCTACACTCCCCCCCACCCCCCCGGGGCTTTCTGGGAGCTGTGGTCCACGTGAACTTTTGCCCCCTCCGCAGGCGCTTGCGCAGCGGGAGGATATGGAGGAGCGGATCACGACGCTGGAGAAACGCTACCTGAGTGCCCAGCGTGAGGCCACGTCGCTGCACGACGCCAATGACAAGCTGGAGAACGAGCTGGCCAGCAAGGAGTCGCTGTACCGGCAGGTGAGGGCGTGGCCAGGGAGGTGCTGTGGGGGCGAGGCCGTGGCCCGTGTGACCTAGCTCCTCCCGCTCTCCCCGTCCCCCATCCCTGTCCTCCCCCAGAGTGAAGAGAAGAGCCGTCAGCTAGCCGAGTGGCTGGACGACGCCAAGCAGAAGCTTCAGCAGACGCTGCAAAAGGCCGAGACCTTGCCTGAGATAGAGGCCCAGCTGGCCCAGCGTGTGGCTGCGCTCAACAAAGTGAGGAGAGGCCAGGGGCGGGAGTGTGGGGTGTGGCGTCTGGGGATGAGACGGGGTCTTCCGTCTAGTAGGGTAGGAGACTTGCTTCTGGGATTCTGGGGAAAGGGGCAGCGCCCGGGGTCCAGGAAAGTGAGGGAGCTTGGAATGCAGGCAGGGCCTGGAGGTTTGGTGGGGGGTGTTTTCTAGTCTGTACTGAAAGGATGGCTCTGAACGCAAAAGACACAGAACAGATCCTGAGGAAAAGACGGGGCCTGAACCCTCGTGCGGAGTCTGTAGCCCTTCGAAGGAGGAGCCTGGAGCGCGGGGGGCGGGGCCTGGCATCCAGCCTTGGGGGAGGCGGGACCTTGAGCCCAACCGAGTCCTCGCGGAGCAAAGTCAGATGCCTTGGGGTTCCGTCCACTAGGCCGAGGAACGTCATGGGAATTTCGAGGAGCGGCTTCGGCAGCTGGAGGCCCAGTTGGAGGAAAAGAACCAGGAGCTGCAACGGGTGAGCCGGCGGAAGACGGGAGAGGGTGGGGCTTTGAAGCGGCGGGGGGGGGGGGGGGGGGCGGGCGGGAGGGGGCAGGGGGAGGAGCTGAGGTGAGGGGGCAGAGTCGGGGGCGGGAGCTGAGAGCAGGGGCGGTGCTCTGGGCCGGGTGGGCTTGATCACCCCCTTCCGGCGACTTTTGGGCAGGCCCGGCAGCGGGAGAAGATGAACGATGACCACAACAAGCGGCTGTCAGAGACAGTGGACAAATTGCTGAGCGAGTCCAATGAACGGTTACAGCTGCACCTCAAGGAGCGCATGGGGGCGCTGGAGGAGAAGGTGTGCCCCGACCCGACCCAGGACTCCAGTAACCTGGAATCCTGGACCGCCTCTTGCCCGAATCCCGGGGCCCCAGACCTTTCCCCGTAATGTTAGTTGAGATCCCAAACCTGGGCATTGCGAGTTCGAATCCAACAGACTTCTCTGGTCTGGCTGGTACCATTCTTTCACCTGGTCTAAACACCCCGAGGGCTGAATTCTGGGGCACCCAGAGCCTGAGTTCTTGGCTTTTCCCCAAGCCTCTGATCCTTGGCACCCTCAAACTTTGAATCTTCATGATGCAGGATGCCAAATTCTGGGGCTCCCAGGGATTCCCCTCCCCAAATGCATCTTTGGCCCCACAACCCCCATGCCCTCCAGCTCACTAGTCATGCCCACCTCATTCCCCTGAGGTTGCCTTCGGCCAGTCCCTGGACACTTACAGCCCCCAGGACATGCCTGTTTCAGGCTCCACCCCTCACTGCACCCGTGTCCTCCACAGAATTCACTGAGTGAGGAGATCGCCAACATGAAGAAGCTTCAGGACGAATTGCTGCTCAACAAGGTAAGGAGGGGCCTGGAAGACCCCGGGGGTGGGGGGGATGCCTGGGACCAGGGACACGGAGCGGGCATTGCTGGGAGGGGAAGGCTGTTTCTCGGGGGATGGGGCAGATTCTGACGCGGTGCTTCCAACTTTCTCCCACCAGGAGCAGCTCTTGGCAGAGATGGAGCGGATGCAGATGGAGATCGACCAGCTGCGGGGCAGGCCACCATCCTCCTACTCCAGGTGACAACAGTCCTTCTGCCCACAGGAGCCCCCTTGGCCAAGCGCAACCTTTCTGATGGCCGGGTCTTCCCCACCCCCCACTCCCTGTCCTCCCGAAGCTTCCGCTGACTCCTGTTATTTTTGACGCCTGGCTTCATGACTTCTGACCTTTCCTGACCTCTGACTTCAGATCCCTCTCCCCGTCCCCTGACCCCAGGCCGTTTCCCATGACTCCTGACCTCTCTTCCCTTTTCCTGACCCCTTGGTCTCTGACTGCCGTCTCCGTGCCCACAGGTCTCTCCCCGGTAGTGCCCTGGAACTTCGTTACTCCCAGGCACCCACATTACCTTCTGGTGCCCACCTGGACCCCTATGGGGCCGGCAGTGGCCGGGCAGGCAAGAGGGGCCGCTGGTCAGGGGTCAAGGATGAGTCCTCCAAGGTCAGCAGCCACTTCTGGGGCCTGGACTGAGCAGGGGGTGGCGTCCAATGGCTCTGGAAGGGGGCTGGGCTGAGAAACAGGGTCTCCTGGACCCATGCTGTCTTTTTTTTTCTCCCACAACTCCATCATCCCCACTTGCCCGAACATCTGTTCACGTGGATATCCTGCTACCTGGTGAGAACTTTACAGGAATGATGAGGTGGGGAGAGGGGTGGGGTCTGGGGGATGGGCAGGGTATAGAATCCTACAGTGGGGGTGTAGGTGAAGAAAGGAAGGGGGCTGGGTCGAGGGAAATGGTGGAATCAGGAGACGGGATAGAGTCATGGTTGGTTGAGGCAAGGGACCTGTCAAGAGACAAAGTCGGGTGGGATCACATGGTGTGGCCAGTCATTTTCAGGGGACATGGGCAGGGTCATGGAGGGTGGACAAGATCAGTACAGGGGAGGGAAGACCCAGCACCTACTTTGGCCACCACCCACCTGGCATCCTTCTGTCCCCACACAGAGACAGGAGTGGGAGCGGTCTGCCCCTGCGGGGTCCATGCCACCCCCGTTCCCTGGGGAGCTGGATGGCTCAGACGAAGAGGAGGCTGAGGGGATGTTTGGAGCTGAGCTACTTTCCCCCAGCGGACAGGCCGACGTGCAGACGCTGGCCATCATGCTTCAAGAGCAGCTGGAAGCCATTAACAAGGAGATCAAGTGAGCACTGGCCCAGTTTTTCTCTGCCCTGCCTGAACTGACCCCATAGCCCCTCTGGCTCTGGAGACTGATCTGAAGGTCTGAGCGTATCTCCTGTCCTACTATCTTCAAGGAACTCCCCCAGCCCAACGCTCCCTCCAGTAACGAGGATACCCCAGGAAACACCCAGAAGTCTCCTATGTTATGTGCTTCTTATCTATCTATCTATCTATCTATCTGTCTATTGTTTTATCTATCCATCTATCTATCTGTGTATCCATCTATCATCTTTCTACCTATTCCCCATCCAGTATTCACAATTGCCCAATACACCAAAGACTGCATCCTAAAACGCCAAAGTTCTTAAGCCACTACACCAAGAGTCCTCTGATACACCATGGAGGTCATGGCTTCACACAACTAATGCCCAGAGTCCCCCAGTATCCCAAGAATCTCAACACAACACAAGGTCTCCAATCTAAAACACCAAGAATCTCATCCTAATACTTCAAGAACCTCAACTCAAGATACCAAGAATTTTTACCTAATATAACAAGAATCCTCAATTTATTATAAATCCTCCACTGCCATAAAGTCTACCCTCATTTCCCAGAAATTGCCCTATTTGGCATTTTTTTTTTAATTTTTTTAACGTTTTTTTTTTTTTTAATTTTTTATTTATTTTTGAGACAGAGAGAGACAGAGCATGAACAGGGGAGGGTCAGCAAGAGGGAGACACAGAATCTGAAACAGGCTCCAGGCTCTGAGCTGTCAGCACAGAGCCCGACGCGGGGCTTGAACTCACAGACCGCGAGATCATGACCTGAGCCGGAGTCGGCCGCTTAACCGACTGAGCCACCCAGGCGCCCCTTGGCAATTTTCTAACAACAACTCTTCGCGGGTCTCAGCAGATATATCAACATGACCACCACTTTCCATCCAAAGTCATTCATTCTGAGTTGAGGCATTGATTCACATACCAAATGACTCCGTGAACTTCCACATCCTAGGTGGACCTCAGAGTCTTTGATCTTATTCTGATCTTATTATGATCTTGCTCTTTTTCTCTCCTCCTTGGAATTTGACCTCCCGCTCTGTAATCTTTACGATTTTACAGAACCATGAGCTTATCATCCTGGTAGCCTTGATGCAGACCCTAATCATCCTGTTGTCCCCCATTCCTCCATGATCTCTGGAACTATGATGATCCCTTGACTCCCATTGAACCCATGAGGCCATGATGAATACCCCAAGACCCTCTGACCTCATTGTGCTTTCCCCAGAAATTCTTTGTGCCCCATCAAGCCTTCCTGGTCCTTTGGGATCCCCAGACTCTGTCCCCCATTGCCTGCCTCTGTCCTCTCATGCACTCTCCCCCCATTCCCTCCTCAGGCTCATCCAAGAGGAGAAGGAGACAACAGAACAAAGGGCTGAGGAGCTGGAGAGCCGGGTGTCTGGCTCTGGCCTGGACTCACTGGGCCGCTACCGCAGTAGCTGCTCACTGCCCCCCTCCCTCACTACCTCTACCCTTGCCAGCCCCTCCCCTCCCAGCTCTGGCCACTCAACACCCCGTCTGGCACCTCCTAGCCCTGCCCGCGAGGGCACCGACAAAGCTGTGAGTGTTCTGAAATCCTTCATTTGGTGGGGTGGCCAGGGGAAGTCAGATACAGGGCTCCCCAACAAACAGCAACAATAGCCCCTCACACCAGTGATTTTCAAAAGTAACCTTAGCTCTTCCTAAAAGTTCCAGCTTAAAGGGCATAAAGCCTGAGCTACTGAGTTTATGAACCTTAACTTGAACTTTAGTCAAATCTGGCCTGCTTTTACCTGTTTTATGCATTAAGTTTCTACAAGGTTTTTTTTTGTGACTAAACATACATTTGAGAACTACCATTAGATCATCAGAATTGACCTTTGGGGAGGAATAAGGTATATTAGGCTTATTTTACTGCCTTAAACCCAGTTTCCCAGCTTCCAGAATGAGTAACTTATTAGCTTTCCTTGAGTCTGAGCAGATCCCACTTCTGACACCAGAAGCTAGGATACATGAACACTGGTCAAGCTCCAGTGGGACTCATTGCTGTTATATTTCTGCAACTCACCCCTACTTGATCCAGGCTACCTTCAGAAATGGTACCCAGAACCAAGGCCATTCCAGACACTCCCTAGTAGACATCCCAACTAATGAAGAGCCCCCAACATGACCCCTCCAATTCATTTCAGGATCTCTGCTTTTCTGTCCCTAGAATCATGTCCCCAAGGAGGAAGCTGGTGCTCCACGAGGGGAGGGACCAGCCATCCCAGGAGACACCCCACCTCCCACTCCCCGCTCTGCCCGTCTTGAGAGAATGACGCAGGCCTTGGCACTGCAAGCAGGATCCCTGGAAGATGGGGGGCCTTCACGGGGAAGGTCAGCAGGGACAAAGGATGGGATGGGGAGGGGCTTGCTTGGGAGGATGTATCAGGGGGATGGACAAGGACTTGGGAGAAGAGGAGACATCCTAGATGGAGTCGGCCCTTACTCTGTCCTGCTCACCCAGTGAAGGCACCCCAGATTCCCTGCACAAAGCCCCCAAGAAGAAGAGCATCAAGTCATCCATAGGCCGTCTCTTTGGCAAGAAGGAGAAGGGACGAATGGGACCACCAGGCCGGGACAGCTCTTCTCTGGGTGAGTACTCTGATGCCAACCCTGTTTTCCTTTCTCTCTCCCTTTCTCCCTTTTGCCCTTTCTCCCTTTCTTCCTTTCTTTATTCCTTCCTTCCTTCCTTCCTTCCTTCCTTCTTTCCTTCCTTCCTCCCTCCCTCCCCTCTTTCCTACCTTCCTTTGTTCCTCCCTTCCATCTTCTTTTTCACAAATTCACTTGACATTCATGTGAGTCTAGGATGTGAAAGGGGTCAGACTTAGCAGAGGTAGCAAGAAGGAGGAAGGACAAGGAGAAGGTACTCTGAGCCCTGCCTGTGTGACTTGGTGGGGAGAAGGCTAAACAAATTTATTTCATTTACCTCTTTTTAAAAATGGTTATTTCTTTTGAGAGAAAGCGTGCAGGAGCAGGGAGAGGGGCAGAGAGAGGGAGGGAGAGAATCCCAAGCAGGTCCCACACCATCAGTGCAGAGTCTGATGTGGGGCTCGAACTCATGAACCGTCAAGATCATGACCCACGCTGAAATCAAGAGTTGGGCACTCAGTTGACTGGGTCACCCATGCACCCCAGCCTATTCTTTAGTAGAGAAGGAGAGAGGACCGCTTAAAGGCAAGGCACATGGTGTGCTGAAGCCTGCTCGTACTGGCTTGTGAAAGCCAACTTGCTTGACATTACCTTGGTAGCTTGAAATTTGTGGGATTCTTTCCGCCATGGAAACCGACAACTACTACAAATCGGGGAATACCCGCTCCCTCCCTGGAGAGCTAGTTGTTAAACATTTACCACCTTACCAAGGCCAGCCCCGGGAAGACATCCCTATTTTGGGGATGTCCCCAATTCACCGCCTGGGAGGTGCAATTGGTTCCTGCTTGGCTCTGTCATTCCCTCTCTGTGGCCTCATTTACGACTCCCTCGGGACCTCTGCTTCCCTGGCATCCTTCTCAGCATCCCCCAACATCAAAGAATCTCCTTCCCACTTGAGACTCTCCAAACTCTGGCCCCTCCCTGCCTCCAGCAGGAACACCCTCAGACGAGACACTGGCCACGGATCCTCTGGGGCTAGCCAAGCTGACAGGCCCAGGAGACAAGGACCGAAGGAACAAGAGGAAGTGAGTGCATACGTGGGGGGGGGGGGGGGGAGGGGGGAGGGGAGGGCTGGTGGTCATATGCGAGAAGAAAATGCTGGAAGGGGATTTGCTTGCCTGAGAACTTGGGAACCCCCAAGTTTTTATCATTTTTTTTCCTCTTCTTTCTTGATTGGACTGGGGGAGACCACTTACAGAGATTCACTTTTTTTTTTTTTTTCTTAAAACCTCCTTCCAAATTTTCTACTTTCATAAAAAGTGCTTTGGATGCTCACTTTGGCAACGCATATACTAACACTGGAACGATGCAGAGAAGATAGCTTGGCCCCTGTGCAAGGATGACAAGCAAATTCACGAAGCGTTCCATTAAATAACAAAAAAGGGCTGGGGGGGGGGATTTGTGGTAAAGGAGCCCATCCTGGAGGGCTGGGGGTCTCTACTCCTGAGAGCTCCTGCCCTAAGCCTCTGTCCCCCAGGCACGAACTTCTGGAAGAGGCCTGCCGCCAGGGCCTGCCCTTCGCCGCTTGGGATGGGCCCACCGTGGTCTCCTGGCTGGAGGTACTGGGGCCCAGAAATGCCCTGATCTTGATCCCCAACTCCTGTGACTGTGACAGCCCTGCCATTGAGTGCTGCCCAGCGCCACCCCGCATCCTTCTCGTAGCCCGAAGGGCGGGGGGGGACGGAGGCCAGAGGGGGATGAGGCCCCGGGAGAGGTCAGCCTCGCTGTTGATCTAAACAGCTTCCTCCTTCTTCTCCCCCCATCCCCTGCCCCTTTGGCCATGCCCACCTCGGCCCTACGCTCCTGTGGTCTCTCTCTTTCTCTCTCTGTGTCTCCCCATGTCTCTGACTGCATGGGATTCTCTGTGTCTTCTCTTCTGTCTCGCTCTCCATCTGTGTTTTTGTCATTCCCCACATTTCTTCCCATGTCTCCCTCCCAATGTCATTGGCTTCTTTCTCTCCCCATCTCTGTCTCATCTCTGTATGTCTCTCCTCATCTCTGTCTCTCCCCGTCCCTCTTTCCCCTGTGACTCTGGGGGTTACCCTCTGACTCTCCCCCTTTTTCCCCCTGCTGTGTCTCCCCCTGACGCCCTCTTGTCTGCTTGCCTTGCCCCGTCTCTGTTGCTTCTCACCACTAACTTTCCCACCTCTCTGTCTCCCCCCTCTCCTTTTCTTTCTGTTTCTCTCCTGTGTCTCCCGTTTCTCCTCCCATATTGTCTCTGTCTCCATGCGCTGTCTCTTCATTCCCTCCCCGCCCCACCCCTCCTCCGGCCCAGCTGTGGGTAGGCATGCCTGCATGGTATGTGGCCGCCTGCCGGGCCAACGTCAAGAGCGGTGCCATCATGGCCAACCTGTCGGACACGGAGATCCAGCGGGAGATTGGCATCAGCAACCCCCTGCACCGGCTCAAGCTGCGCCTCGCCATCCAGGAAATGGTCTCCCTCACCTCGCCCTCAGCGCCTGCCTCCTCCCGCACGGTGAGTGTTCGGAGGCCAATCCCAGCCCTTGCCGCCTCAGGGCCCCGCCTCTTGTCCTCAGACTAGCCAATACTGGGCTCGCTAACTCCAGCCTGGTCTCTCAGACTCTCTCCCCTTGATCCCTGGGGTCGAGGGGTGGGGTGGGGTGGAGGGTGGGGGAGGTGTTCCTCCTCAGGTCTCCCTGCCTTCCCTGTACCCCCACACCTCAGTCTGTCTTATACACAGTGGACCCCATCCTGGAGAAAAAGCCGAATTCATGTGGTTCCTTATAAACCCCTTGATGAGCACCCCCCTCCCCCCCCCCCCCCCCCCCCGGCTTAGCACATGCTGCTCCTTTTCCTGGAGCACCACCCCCCGCGCCCCCCACCCTCCACCCCGTCCTGTTTCTCCTTCTTATCCTTGAGGCCTCACCTCAAATGTCACCACTTCCAAGAGGCCTTCCTAACCCAGCAACCGAACTGGTCACCCGCCCCATCACCCCAACACATTAACACCTAATTTTCCTCCCTAGTGTTTATTGCCTTCTAATATTTATCCTTTGATCCGTGAAGAAACTAATTCAGCAATTGTTAACTCCTTGCCCTGCTTGCTGTGTGTGTGTGCGCACGCGCGCGTGTTTATCTAAAGCCCTTGAATGTAATTTGCGGACGTCATTACTGGTTAGCTTGAAAAATGACTTCTGCAGGGCACCTGCTAACAATAAGAACATTCGCCTACGTAGCCACCGTGCCCTCATATCCAAGGACGTTACCATTATCATCAAAGTCATCTATTCAGTCTATTTTCAAATTTCCCCTCGTGCATCCCAGACCCTACCAACTGTGCACTCGTGAGGAGCTACATAAATGTTTTTGAATCAGTGTATGAATTCCTAACCCGTGGGGTTGCTGGGTGCAGGTGGCCAATAAATGTGACTACGCATCCCCATATCACCCCCCCCCCCCGCTCCAAACTTTTGTCCCATTGCTGTATCTGCCACCTCATTGTGAACCCATCTGTGTGAGGTCAGAGAGGTGACGCTGTGCCCAGGACCACACAGCAAAATACCAGCAATTTACCTAAATTTGTCGGACCCCGGAGCCTTTCTTCTTCCTCTTCTCCTGCTTCTGCTTCTTCTTCTTCTTCTTCTTCTTCTTCATGTTTATTTATTGTTTTTGAGAGAGACAGAGAGACAGCACAAGCGGGTAAGCGGCAGAGAGAGAGGCAGGTGGACAGAGATCCGAAGCAGGCTCTGTGCTGGCAGCAGAGAGCCCGATGCGGGGCTCGAACTCAAAACCCGCGAGATCGTGACCTGCAACAAAGTCAGGCGCTTAAGGGACTGAGCCACCCAGGCGCCCCCAAAGCCCATGTTCTTTTGCCTGGTACACAGTAGGTGCTCAATAAATGATCAATTGTTTTCTCCTCCGCTGCCTGACCCAGAGCAATGACTGTCCTTTCTGAGGCAGAAAGCAGCATGTATATAAATGGATCTGGCCTGGGCCTCTAGGAATACTACCCCGTTCCCCTCCCCTATCCACGAGCCCTCTCTCAACCTCCGTAACACCCCTTGTCCCTCAGTCCACAGGAAACGTGTGGATGACACACGAGGAGATGGAGTCCCTTACGGCAACGACCAAGCCTGTGAGTGCCCCCTGCCGGCGACCTTGGGGGTGGCACTAACTGTCCCTGGGGAGGGGTGGGGGGGGGCGAATCTCTGTCCCTTCGTCTGTCTGTTCGTCCCTCCCTCCCTCCGCCGTCCGCCTGCCCCTTAACCCACCCCTTCTCTCCCCTCTTCCCACTAACGGGTCAGGAGACCAAGGAGATCAGCTGGGAGCAGGTAGGGGGCGTGGGGCGGGACGTGGACGCATGAACAGGCTGTGCACGCTGCATGCACACCCCTCTTTTCCCAAGCCCCACCCCCACCCTGGCCGCAGCGTTCCATCACCACCGCGGGGGGGCGCTGCACTGAGCTGGGCTTTGGACCGTCTACTTGTGGCTTGTTGGGGGTCGGTGTAAGAGTCTGGACTTTTCCATTGTTAGCGTGGGGCATGGGCCATTCCATTATCGTGAGTTGCGGGGGTCCAGGGCTGTTCCACTGCTGTAACTAGAGGGAGACATCGAGCAGTCCGTGTTCTCTATGGCTGGGAGGGAGTGGGACCGGTCCGTGTACTGGGGCAAAAGGGAAAGCATTTTGGGGAGGCGGCAGGTCAGGCCTCAAGTTGGGGAGGAGGAGGAGGAGCTACACTTGGTTCTCAAGAAGGGGAAGGCTTGAACTCCCCTGACCTAGGTTAGACTGGGGTCTTTGCCTCCAGTCAGGGGGAGGTATTGATTGTTTCCTTATGCTACAGGGAGTGCAGGACTTTGGGCTGATTCAGAATATTGTCCTGGGCCAGATATAGCATTAATATTTTTGGACAGTGCCAGAGTGATGGATAGATCCATTATTGTTTGTTGTGGGAAGAATCCGTGGTCCTGACTTGGGGGGAGTAGTGATGTTGGACTAATCCATTGTTCTAAGCTGGGACAGTGCTAGCCTAGTGCTTCGCACACCGTGCTGTTCAGGTGCCCGAGGATCTTGTGAGAATGCAGATTCTGATTCAGTAGCCTTGGGGTGGGGTCTGAGATTCTCCAGTTCCAGAAAGTGCACAGGTGATGGTGATGCTGCGGGTCCACGGCCCCTACTCTTGAGTAGGCAAGGGTCTATTCTGTCATTCCGAAGGAGTAAGAGACAACTGGATTGGTCCATTGTCCTGAGCAGAGAATGACCATTGTCCTCATGTGGGGTGGAAAAAGAACAACCTTGGGTCGGGGGCTGGGGTGCACCCTTTCATACACACATGGGAAGGAGTCAGAGGGCCTGACTCCTCCCCCACCTGCCCATGGCCCCAGATCCTGGCATATGGTGACATGAACCACGAGTGGGTGGGCAACGACTGGCTGCCCAGCCTGGGCCTGCCCCAATACCGAAGCTACTTCATGGAGTCGCTGGTGGATGCCCGCATGTTGGATCATCTTAACAAGAAGGAGCTCCGGGGTCAACTCAAGATGGTGGACAGCTTCCACAGGTGGGGGCTGCCCGGCCAATGGGGACAGCCCAGGGGGGAGCCTCACTCCCAGAGTCTTTGGCCAATGGGACTGGTGAAGGGACGTTCCTTGGACTATCCTTGGCCCTTTAGCCTGGGTTCTCAGGAAATCCTGACTTCCGTGCCCTTTCCACAAATAAGATAGTTCACTAGGAAAAGTCCACGTCCTGGAAAAGCTTAGTTAGCTAGTTGACCCCATACCCTGCCCAGGGGAACCAATAGGCCCTGCCTGTTGGAAACACCCCAACTCCTGGGAAGGTCAGCAATCCATAAAACTGACCCTGTGGAACAACTCCCCAGCCTTTCCCAGAAGACCGCAGCCAATGGGGAGGGAAGAAACAGCAGCCATTGGGGTTGTCCAGGCTCATCTGTGACCCCACTTTCCCTATTGCTCAGGGTGAGTCTGCATTATGGGATCATGTGCCTGAAACGGCTCAATTACGACCGGAAGGACTTGGAGCGGAGGCGGGAAGAGAGTCAGACCCAGATCCGAGGTGAGTAGGAGTGTAAAGGTCTCCCTGGCAGCCAGGTGGAGGATTTGGGAACGGGTAAGGGAGGAGGTATGATTAGGGGAGGCGGGGGACTGGGAAGGCAGGAGCAGAGGCCTTTGGTGAGGGGGTGGAGCCAGCATGGGGGCGTGGCCAGGATGAGGAAATGGGGGTAATTGGACCAGCTAGCAGCTGACAGTCCCTTCTGTCCCAGACGTGATGGTGTGGTCCAATGAGCGGGTCATGGGTTGGGTGTCCGGACTGGGACTGAAGGAATTCGCCACGAACCTCACGGAGAGCGGGGTGCACGGGGCGCTTCTCGCCCTGGACGAGACCTTCGACTACTCCGACCTGGCCTTGCTCCTGCAGATCCCCACGCAGAATGCGCAGGTGAGCTACCGCTCGGGCCACCCTGGGCCACACTGGGCATCCCCACCTCGCAGACTGCACGCTGCAACCCTCCCTTCACCTCTCGTCCGCAGGCCCGGCAGCTCCTGGAGAAGGAATTCAGCAACCTCATCTCCTTGGGCACAGACAGGCGGCTGGACGAGGTGGGCGCGGCGGCCGCCGAGGGGTCTCAGCTCCTAGCGGCACCTCTGGGGTCTGAGCCGAAGGGGTGGGGCTTGACTTTGCGGCGGGACGCGGTTGGAGGCGGGACTAGGGCAGGGGCGGGGTTAAAGGAGAGATGAAATCCGAGAGGTCTGGCGTCAAAGGAAGCGGCTGACTCAGACCCCGGCTCTCGTCCCTCACCCTCTGTCTGGCCCCTATACCTAGGACAGCGCCAAGTCCTTCAGCCGCTCCCCATCCTGGCGGAAGATGTTCCGAGAGAAGGACCTCCGAGGCGTAACCCCCGATTCAGCTGAGATGTTGCCCCCCAACTTTCGTTCGGCCGCAGCTGGGGCCTTGGGATCTCCGGGGCTCCCTCTCCGCAAGCTGCAGCCGGAAGGTGGGCGGCTCCCAAATGCGGCAGCCCCTCCTCCCTTCCCCTTTCTCTCTCGGGGTGGGAAGAGGACCAACTCTACATTCCAGAAGCCTCCCTCCGGGTTCCGAAATGGCCTAGTCCCTTCTCCCCCATCCAAGAAAAATGGGTTGCTCAGTATGCCACACCTCGGGGTGTGGAATGGATTACTCCCGCACCCCCTTTCCAGAGTGGGAAATGAATTCGCCCGCTGTCACCCGGGGCACCCTAGATGAATCCAAGGCTGCGGGGGGCGGGGTGGGGGGGGTGGCGCTGGGGGAGAGGGAGGGAAACCGGCGTGGAGCCAGGCGTTCGTTGTTATTTCGGGAGGGGAAAATCCAAGAGAGGACGCTTGAGTTTGAGGATCAGAGAAACCCTGCTCTGTGCGTGCGTGCGTCTGTGTTTGTGTGTGTGGTTGACACGCGCACCAGACTGAACACACCGCCTGCTCTCCTTCCAGGCCAGACTTCTGGGAGTTCCCGGGCAGACGGCGTTTCGGTCCGGACCTATTCCTGCTAGTGTAGGCCTCCAGGTGAGGACTGTACAGGGCGATCTTGGGGGTCCGGGGCGGCACAATGGATCTTCACTGCTCCACGTACTGCCCCGGCGTCAATGCAGGTGACCTCCCTCGGACGGAAGAATCTTCCAGAGGCTGGGCTGTTCCCCCTCCTGCCCAGAGTATGGTCTCGCCGGGGAGAGCGGGCGGGGGAGCTCGCGCCGCGGACCGGACCATCTGTACAGACAAGCGGGGAGTGCGCGTCCCCGCCTCTCAAAAGGACTGGGCCTGGACCAAACCACACGAACTGGACTGAGAGGGGGGAAAGAAGAGGGCGGGAAGAAATCCCGCCCCAAACTTCCGCCTCCCTTTTCTCTACTTTGTAATTTATTGATCAGTTTCCGATGGGAGATGGGGGCCCTTTCCCCGCGGGAAGGGAGCGGGGCTTCCCTCCCGGGCCGCATGCTAGGAGAGGCTGCCCGCCCCCCTTTTTCCTCCCCCGTCGCGGGGCCCAAGTCTTCCTTCTTCGTCCGAAAGGAGGGGAGGGGGGACTCGCTGCTACAAGCCTCGCCCCACGTGCCACTCATCCCCGCCCCGCCGGGTCAGGTCGCCGGTGCCTGGGGTCAGCTGCGGGCGGAGTCCCCTCTTCCTCCCCAGTGTCTCGTGTCCCCGGGGCCTCTCCGCCCCCCCGTGCTGTGGCCGTGTCCGTGCCCCGGGGGTAGGGGGTGCAGAACTGCGCTCCCGGTTCCCCTCCGGCTCCGGGGTTTGCATGGGAGAATCCTCTTTCCACGATGCCACTGGGCGACGTGGCGTGGGGGGAGGGAGGAAGGTGGGGGAGCCCTCGCCCGAGACTCTTGGTCGGCCTCCCTGCCCCAGGCGTCACTCAGTGATCACGGGTAAAGAGAACTGTTTCAAAAAGCTCCCGTGTTGACTGATTTATTTGCCAGGACCTTAGGGAACCAACCTCCTCAAGAACCCAGGAGGCCACAGGGAGTGGCCTCAGACTCCCTCAGACTCCTCAGTCCCCAGTGCCCCCCCCCGCGCGCTCCCTGGTGCCCTGAGAATCCAGACCCCACGCCTGACAATGAGGTTTCGGGGAACATGTTTATTCATATTCAGTTCAATAAATATGGCTCGTGGGCAGGGGTTGGAGGGCGAGGGAGGTGCGTCTGCGCCGCAGCCGCGCCGCCGGGTCAGGGTTCCGGAGTTTCCAGCATGTCCGCCAGGGCTCTGGCGAGGGGGGTGCAGGGGTTAGACAGCCGAAGTGTTCAAAGCTCACCCCAGGCACTTAGCTAGAGATCGCTAATCTGCCCATTTTACCGACAGGGAAATGGAGTCCCAGGGTAGTCCATAACTCAGGGGTCAGTGCCTTTCTAAACAGGGCCCTTAAATTGCCCCCCCCCCCCCCACTTACTGGTACAGGGAGGAGGAGAAATAGTCGACGTAGCTTCCTGCGGGAGAAAAGAGAAGAGGCTTGAGGGGTACCCCACGGGTGAAATTAGGGGGCCACTTATTCACCGAATCCGGAATCACGACTAGCTCCTCCCCCTTTTCCCTAATTCCTTCCCTCAATTGAATTCCTTCTATTGGGACTCCTTTCAAGGTCCCGCTCCTTCCTCCTTGCTCTGGGCGTTCCCATTCTCCAGGAGCCCGGGTCCTTCCAAGTCTACCTGCTTTGGCCCCGCCCATTCGTTTCTAGGCCCACCCTTGAAGCCTCTACCCCTTCCCTACTGGGCCTCAGCATCAGTCCCAAACCCTCCCTCGGCCCAGGTCCCGCCCCTCCGCGCGCTCCCCGCTCCACCCGTAGACTTCCAGCCTTGGCCGCGCCTCCGCGCCTGGCCCCGCCCCAAACCTCCCGAGCCCGCCTGCGGGGTTTGGCTCCGCCCCCACGGAGTTTGCCACGCTGGGCTTCGCCCGCGCTCACCTGGAGTGCAGACCGTTTCGCAAACCAGCGGGCAGAGGTAGCAGAACTGGCAGTGCTGGGGGCCGGGATGGGGAGAGAGAAGTTTAAGACGAGATCGGGGGCGGAGCCAGGTTGGGGGCGGGTGCCGTACAGGGGTCTGAGGCAGAGGTTAAGGTCAGAGGCGGAATGGAGTGTGGCGTTGAGGCGGCATCAGGGATAGGGGGTTGGGTCAGTTTGAGGACAGAGGCTAGGGTTTGGGACTGTGGGTGCCCAGGGGGTTCCCGGGCATCCTGGGACTTGGTGGAACCTGGGTCCGGGGAAAGTGTCACCTGGCACTGGTCGCAGTGCTCTCCCATGTTCTCCTCGTCACAGTGACAATTCTCACATTCGGTACATCTCTGGGGACGGGAGGGTTCTGGTTTAGAAGGAAACCCTAACCCCTTTTGGGAGCCACCCGCCAGTCCTCCACCCTGCCCCCTGGACAGGTCCCCAACTCCTGACGGTTCATTACCTCTGCCCCCGCCCCCCTGCCCCCCTCCCCCGCTCAGCATCTTCCCTCCAACCCACTTTCCTTCCCCCTTGCTTCCCCTGTTGCAGGGCGACACCACAGCCCTCTGTCGCTGTGGGCTGGACGTGCGGGGGTTTTCTTCGTCCCTACTCCCTATTCTCCTTACAGCCTGCCAGTCCCCAGCCCCATTCCACCTGCCCCTTCCACCCTATGGACCCTCCCCTCTGTCCCCATATCTGCAGGTACAGCTCAGACCTCACTCTCTTTTTCCTAGACCAATGCCCCAGCCTCCTCCCCAGCTCCTGGCCTCCAGTCTGTCCCCTACATGGCCCCAGAAGTGTCTTGGTCTGGCACTGCCCCTGCCCCTGCCCCTCCTTGGCTCAGAGCAGTCCCAAGGCACCACCTTAGAGCCCAGGGATGAATTCCAGGGACAGCCTGGATTGGGCCTGGGCTGGGGACGACTCACATTGCAGAAAGAGCAGTAGCCACACAGAGACCCCGGCTGGTAGTTCCCGTACTCCTGGTCACCCTGCAGGCCTGTGGGGACAGGAGAGCAGCGGTGAAGCCAGCTGACCCTGTTCCTCCCTGCCCCCACCTGGCCAGATCACTTACCAGTGTCCTCACCACTTTCCTCCTCACTGGAGCCACCTCCAGCCACCTCCCTCCTGGCCAGTGGGTTAGGGATGATGGTGAAGGGGAGCTCATCTTCCTCCAGTGCCTCCTCCTCCTCTGCCTCCTCTTGGTGGTCTTGGCTCAGAGGGGCCTGAACCTCAGCCTTCCCTTCCCTCCTCTCCTCCTCCTCCTCCTGACTCAGGCTGAGGCCGTGACCTTCCTCCTCATCTTCTTCATCCTTCTGGTCCAGGCTGCCATGCCGGGTGTGCTCCTCTCCCTGTTCTGAACTTTCATCATCTTCTTCATGGGAGCTGGGGCCCTCTTCCTTCTCCTCTTCCTCCTTAGAATCTCTCTCCCTCAAATGGCTTCTATCCTTGATCCCCATGTGTTCTGGGGGCTGGGGGCTAATCTCATCTTTGATGGATCCTCTATGGCCAGTTCCTTCATCTTGGTGGCCTTGTTGCCTGTGGCTGGGAGCCTGGTGGCCAAGCTTGTCAGAGACGTCCGCATCTTCCTCCTTGGGGACCTCATGGTGGTGATGGTCTGGGACCGCTGATTTATATTCATCTGGAAAATCCTCTTCCTCAGTGCTCTTGTGGCCTTGGGGTTGGGAGCTTGCAACGTGGTGGCTGAACTTGACTGTGATCTCCTCTTCCTCCTCCTCCTCCTCCTCCTCTTCTCCAAGGCTGTGAGTATGTCTGGGACTCTGGTGCCAGTGTTCAGTGGACACATCCTCTTCCTCATCTTCTTTGTCTCCATGGCCTCGGTGCCTGTGGGCCTGGTGTCCATACTCAGTGGACATATCCTCTTCCTCATCTTCTTCTCTGTGGCCTCGGTGTCTGTGGCTGGGGATATGATGATGGTGTTCATCTGAGACGTCTTCATCCTCTTCTTTCCCATGGCTGTGATGCCTGTGGGTGTGGTGTCCGTACTCAGTGGAGATGACATCTTCATCATCTTCATCAACATCGTCGTCATCTTCTTCTCCGTGGCCTTGGTGTCCGTGGCTGGGGACATCATGGGGATGTTCTTCTGAGACGTCTTCATCCTCTTCCTTCCCGTTGCTGTGATGCCTGTGGGTGTGGTGTTCGTACTCAGTGGAGATGACATCTTCATCATCATCATCAACATCGTCGTCATCTTCTTCTCCGTGGCCTCGGTGTCCATGGCTGGAGACATGATGGGGATGTTCTTCTGAGACGTCTTCATCCTCTTCCTTACCGTGGCTGTGATGCCTGTGGGTGTGGTGTTCGTACTCAGTGGAGATGACATCATCATCATCTTCATCGACATCATCGTCATCTTCTTCTCTGTGGCCTCGGTGTCTGTGGCTGGAGACATGATGGGGATGTTCTTCTGAGATACCTTCATCCTCTTCCTTCCCATGGTTGTGATGCCTGTGGGTGTGGTGTCCGTACTCAGTGGAGACGACATCATCATCATCATCATCATCATCATCATCATCGTCATTTTCTTCTCCGTGGCCTCGGTGTCCATGGCTGGGGACATGATGGGGATGTTCTTCTGAGACGTCTTCATCCTCTTCTTTCCCGTGGCTTTGGTGCCTGTGGGTGTGGTGTCCATACTCGGTGGAGACGACATCATCATCATCATCAACATCGTCGTCATCTTCTTCTCCGTGGCCTCGGCGTCCATGGTGGCTGGGGACGTGATGGGGATGCTCATCTGAAGCATCCTCATCCTCTTCCTTCCCGTGGCCCCTGTGCCTGTGGGCCTGGTGTCCGTACTCCGTGGAGACAACCCCTTCCTCCTCGTCTTCATCCTCCTCCTCTCCGTGGCCTCCATGTACATGCCTGATGATATGATGGTGATGCTTGCTGGACACAACTTCACCCTCGTCCTCATCCTCATGGCTGTGGCTTCTGTGGCTGGGGAAGTGGTGCCCATGCTCGGCTGAATCGTCCACATCTTCATTCTCATGACCTCTGTGCCCACGGGCTTGCCGAGCATGCTTTGTGAAGACTCCCTCATCAGGGACATCCTCCTCTCTGACCTCCTGGTCTCGGTACCTGTGGTCTCGGAGTCCGTGACTGTATTCCCCGGAGACATCTTCGTTCTCTTCTCCGTGGCCTCTGTGGCTCCGGAATTGATACTCTCTCTCTGTAGAAACATCCTCCTTCTCATCTCCATGGCCTCCGTGGCTGTGGATGGGGTGGCCAAACTCACCTGACACGTCCTCCGAGGGCCCCACGACTCCTGCATTGTTGTTCCAGTTGCTGGGGCCTGGCCCAGCCCCTCTCAGCTGCTGGGTCATGGCAGGGGGGAGGAGCAGGCTGGCCAGGGCGGCCCAGAGGAGAGAAGTGTGCACCCGTGGCCCACGTTGGCCCATGGGGACAGACAGGCAGCAGAGCTTTGCCCAGGGCTGGCTCCAGCTGCTGCTGTGGCTTTGTGGATGAGTTCTGGTGTCCTTGTCCCTTTTGGGGTCCTTCTCGTTCTTTCTGTCTGTGTCTTTCCTTCGCTGTGTCTCTCTCCGTCTCTGCCTTCCTCCGGCCCTCACTGCTGGACACCCCTCTGAGGCAGTCTCAGGAGCCCCCTAACCCCCCTCTCGGGCCCTCCCTCCCTAGTTCCAGCCAATAGGGTCTCTCTCCTCCCCTCTCTGTGGCTAAATTTACTTTCGGCCCTGAGTTATTCTGGGTCAGTCCCCGCCTGCCCCTCCCCTCCTGTTCTTCCTCCCAGCTGGGGAAGGGGTGGGTGAAGGGGTCTCTCCTTGGCCAGGAATGGGGGCCAAGGACTTGACTTTGGACTGCCAACAAGTTCACGTTTGGCAGCTGCAAAGGTAATGGATAGAATTTTAGTGGGCCAAGTTGGGGGAGCCTGAGGCATGGGGGAGGAGGGCAGAAGGGACGCATCTGAGAGGAGAGACCCCTCCCGTGGAAGACCGGGGGGAGCTTCTGGCCAGAATGGGATCCTCTGTTGAGAGAATGGATGACAACATGGAGGCCCTGGACACGGGTGGAGACAATTGGCCCCAACACACGCACCTGTGACCTCCTGTCCCTGGAACTGAGAGCCAAGGGCAGGAGGCCAGGCCAGGCCAGGGCTATAAATACAGCAAGGGGGTGGGGGTTCAGGTTACCCAGCTAGGCCGCAGCTGTCCCTGTCAGAGCCGGCAGGGGACACGTGGCCCTGCTTATCTATGTGTCATTATCTCCTGTTCCTCACCCTGCCACTACTGCCCTGGCTTTTGGGTCCCCATCCCTCCTTATGGGTCACCCGCTCTCATTCCGGTCATTTAGTTTCTGAGGGTCCCCGCTCCCCGACCCCCAGGATTCTGTCTTCCTGTCACTCTGAACCTCTGCTCTCCACCCAACTCTCGGTCTCTCTCTCTGTCTCTCCCTGAGTCAGTGTACCCGCCCCCCCATCTCTGTTCACCCCCTTTCTGATTCTCTTCCTCCCACCTAAATGTCAGTGCCCTCCTTCTCTGGATCTTTGCCCCCTCTCTCTGGTCTCTGGTCCCCTGTCTCTGTTCTCTGGCTCCTTCCCCCTACTCTGGGTTTTTGTTCTCCCCTTCTCTGAATTTCTGTCCCCCTCTCTCCCGAGCCTCTGTCCCCCTGTGCGTCTCTGGTCGGCCCGTCAGGCCCTTTGCCCCGCCTCTCGTTCTACACGTCCACAAGACTTCCCGCCCCCCAGATCCTGCACCGCCCCCCAGATCCTGCAACGCCCCGGGCTGAGCTGGGAAGTGGCGGATCCGGTTGGTCCTGGGCGGGTCTGGAGTCAGGGTTGGCCCGGACGGAATGTAGGGAGCCGGATAGGTTGCGGCGGCTGCGGCAGCATGGTGGGTCCGGAGAAGGAGCAGGTACAGCGGCCGGACTCCCGGGTCTGAATGAACAGGGAGCTGGAGGCTTAGCCTCCTGGTTCCCGGAGAGGAGGGCGCTGCTGGAGACCCAGATTCTTGGGTCAGACAAAGGAGAGGGTCGTGGGGGTCGCTGGGGGGGGGGGGGGGCTCCGGACTCCTGGGTCCTTGGGGACAAATACGAGGGAGGCTGGGGGAGGAAAGCGCTGGGGTCCCGGACTGCTGGGTCCCCGGGTAGGGTGCGGGGTGGTGGACGACTCCGGGTCCTATAGGACTGAACTGGAGCCCTCCCACCTCTTGTTCCTGTCCCTAGGGCTGGATCCCCAAGATCTTCAAGAAGAAGACATGCACGGCATTCATCGTTGACCCCACAGACTCGGGGTGAGGAACTCGCCCCAGGGACCGAGCCCAGAGCATCCCCGGAGCGTCCCCGGAGCGTCCCGGCCCACCGACCCCACTCACCTACCCCCCCCCACCCCCTTGTGTCATTGTGGACACTCCCAAGGGCGTTCCCGGTGGCGCTCTCCCTCGGGGGAGGGTTTGGGTCCCTGTGGACGCTTCCAATTTCCCTTGCCTGGTCAGAGTCAGTGGTAAAGCCCCAGGGCTTGGTTCTGTTTCTTTCCTTCCCTGTGTCTCCTCTTTGTGTCTCCTTGCCTCACTTTCTCCTTTGGCTGTTTCTGTTTCATTCATTCATTCATTCATTCATCCGTCCGTCCATCCAAGAAGCCTTCATTCAGTGCTCCCAAGGGAGCACAATTATCGGGAGCACGGGCCCTGCCGGGGTTCAAATGTCACCTGGGATTGGTGCTGTGTGGCTTTGGGTAAATCATTTCACCTCTCTGGGCCTCATCTGTCACCTGGACAGACAGACAGGCTGCCTCCTGAGTGGAGCATGTATTGTGAGGATTTAAACAAGTAAATGCTTGTGATGTTTCTGGAACAGCGCCCAGCACATGGTTTGCGCTGGAGAAGGCCTGCCATCCCCCCTGGAAGATAGCAGTTACCACCGTGCGCGGGCCCCGTGCGCGGGCTCGGTGCCCGGGGCCACTTGCGTGAGTCCCGTGGGGTGTTTGCCTCCCTCGAGGAGCTCCCGGCTTTCAGTGACGGTCTCTCCAGTGGATTCTGGCCTTGTGGTTGTTTTCAAGACAATCTCTGGGGCGTGGGAAATGTCAGCATTCCTAACGTTGAGTGTGCTGTGAACACATTAGCACAGTGTGGCTTGCGATTATGTATAAATGAACAGATCTACATTACTGGGGGGTGAGTGCTCTAAACCTTTCTGCTGATGGGGAGTGTGGCCAAGGCAGTTTCGGAACCTCTGGGCTGGCGGGAAGAGGACCAGAAGGCACGGAGACAGGAACTCGGCACGACTGCAGCTGGCCCTGCGGGAGCCCCGAGGAGAGTCTGGCTAAGGCTGGGGAGGGGACACAGGGTGTCACTGGTGGCTAGTGGAGGAGGAGGAGCCAAGGAAGTGGCATTTGAAGGATGAGTTGGAGTTTGACAGTTGAAGGCAGTATAGAGAGAAGAGGTGGGGTGGGGGGTGGGGGGTGAAGGTGGTTCCAGGTATGGGATGTGCAGCATGTGCGGTGTGGCTGGAGAATGGAGCGAAGTTCAAGGTGCAGGAGGGCTCTGTGGCGGAGGGTGGGGCCGGACGGCTCTGGGCCTCACCGGCACGGACCTTGGCCTGGGGGTGCTGGGGTGCGGTGGGAGGGCGGGGTCAGCTCTGGGTGTGGAAAGACCCGCCGGGACTTGTGTCAGGTTGAATAGGAGTTCTGGAAGGCCTGGAAGAGGCTGGGCTAGGGTCTGGGTGGGACCAGAAGAGGCCTGAGCCAGGCCAGAGCTGTGGGGACACAGGGCTGGGACAGGGGCAGGAGCTGGGGGACGGATGGATTTCAGGAGTAAGAGGGGAGTGAGAAGGGGGACGATGGCTCCTGGACCTCTCGTCTGGGACCTGGGAGACAGTCGGATTGTCCCTGAGATGGAGAATCCAGGAGGAGGAGGGGCTGTGCTGGTAATTCTAAGACTTGGGTTTTTTTGTTCGTTTTTGGTTTTTTTTTCACGGAAGAGTATTTTTATTTTTAGAGAGAAAGAGTGGGAGAGGGGCAGAGAGAGAGGGAGACAGAGAATCCCAAACAGGCTCGGAGCCTGACAGGGGGCTCGAACCCACGAATTGTGAGATCATGACCTGAGCCAAAATCAAGAGTCGCACGCTTAACCGCCTGAGCCCCCCAGGTGCCCCGCGTGGAAGAGTATTTTTGAAAACCTGTCTCTGAACACCTGAAAACAAACATGCCACCTCAGGCCACCCCAGTTGCTAGCACATCCACAGGTTTTCCACCTCCTGCTTCTTTCCCTTGCGTTCCTTGCTTGGCCTCTGGGGGCATCGAGTTTGAGACCCAAGTTGGGAAACCATGTGGCCCAGGGTTCTGGGAGGCGCAGAGAGAGAGAGAGAGAGAGAGAGAGAGCGCGCGAAGGCCACGAATGATGCGGCGACAAGGCAGCTAGGGAAGGAGGGGTTCCCTGCCAAGGAAAGGAAAGGGTTTTTTAGACTCAGAGCCTTTTAGCAGTGACCAGTGCTATTTAATGATAGTCACCTGAGACCTGAATAGGGGCCATTGTATTTGGGGACGTGTCGGTAATTGCTGATGTTATCAGGAACAGTTTCAGCTCTGGTGACTTCACAGAGGAAGAAAGGTAGGAGGTGAAAAGTGCAGAGAGGGAGTCCGCCAGTTCTGCTCACCAGAACTTTCTGCAATGGGGGCAGTGTTCCGAATCCATATCCGATATGGCAGCCACTGGCCACATGTGGTTCCTGAGCCCTTGAAACGTGGCCAGAGCTGAATTTTTAATTGCATTTAATTTTAATTTATTTATTTTATTTATTTATTTATTTTTTAATTTTTTTTAACGTTTATTTATTTTTGAGACAGAGAGAGACAGAGCATGAACGGGGGAGGAGCAGAGAGAGAGGGAGACACAGAATCGGAAACAGGCTCCAGGCTCTGAGCGGTCAGCACAGAGCCCGACGCGGGGCTCGAACTCACGGACCGCGAGATCGTGACCTGAGCCGAAGTCGGACGCTTAACCGACTGAGCCACCCAGGCGCCCCTTAATTTATTTAAATGTAAAGAGCCACCAGTCGGTTAAGTGTAGGACTGCTGATCTCGGTTCAGGTCATAATCACAGCTCGTGAGTTCAAGCCCCATGTCCGGCCCTGCACTGATAATACAGGTCCTGCTTGGGATTCTCTGTCTCCCTCTCTCTCTGCCCCTGCCCCACTTGTGCTGTCTCCCCCCACTCCAAAAATATATACAAATAAATAAACTTAAAAAAATAATTTTAAAAAGGTGTAAAGAGCCACATGCGGCTATGGTCTACTGTATTAGACGGCTGAGGTTCTGGAACATTCCATGAAGGAGTTTTGCCTACAGGGCTAGTGGGAAGTAGATGGACGGTAATGAGGGGGTCCAGGGGTGGGGTTGAAACAGGTGAAAGGATCAAGAGGGTAAACTGAGGCATGCCGGGTCCCTGAAGGTAGACTCAGAAATGAAGAAGGATGTGTCCTTCACTGTAGTTCTCTGTGCCAGGAGTTGGGCTGAGTGTATTCTGTTCATCCTGTGTGGATTGATGGCCATTCTTTTATGTGTGGATTGGTCCTTAAGTCGAGGCTGGCTCCACTTAGGTAAATGCAGGCCTCTTCTGGAGTCAGGGACCGAAGACATTTAGATACATTTTCTTTTAATTTTTTTTGTTTATTTAGTTTTGAGAGATAGAGCACGAGCAGAGGAGGGGCAGAGAGAGAGGGAGACACAGAATCTAATGCAGGTTCCAGGCTCTGAGCTGTCAGCACAGAGCCGGACATGGGGCTTGAACTCACGGACCGCGAGATTGGGACCTGAGCCGAAGTTGGACGCTCAACCGACTGAGCTACTCAGGCGCCCCTAGATACATTTTCAAGTAAATCCCTCATTCGCCAAACCCATGTCGCTTGCTCTTTAAAAGGCAGGTGCCAATCACTTGCACATTTGAAGCAAAAAGCTTCATCCATGATTACCATAAATGGAAAAACTTCCATTTGCCACAAAGAGAAAGAAACAAGCAGGAAGAGACGATTACAATGAAAAAGCAAAAAAAAAAAAAAAAAGTATTTACCTTTTAACTGGATACTGTTGCCAGCCCAATTTTTGGAGCCAGAGGCCGGCTTCTCTGTTAAGAAAAAACAAACAAACAAAAAAAAAGAGTAATGGGTCACAGCCAATAAACACCAGAGTGAGTTCAAAAAAATACATATAAAGGGGGAAAAAAAGAGTAATGGGGTGCCTGGCTGGGTCAGTTGGTGGAACGTGGGGCTCTTGATCTCCCCGTGGTGAGTTCGACCTCCACGCTGGGTGTAGAGATCACTTAAATAAATAAATAAGCTTAAAAAAAAAAAAGTGTAACAAAGGGTTAGGCGTTAAAGATCTTCTAGCGCCCAGCTTAAGCCTCTCTCCTCGACGGGAATCAGGAGCACTGGAAAAGAAAGGACTTTCTCGCTGTGTCATTCGAGGTTATTTAAAGCTCTGTGTGGCGTGTCCCGTGGAGCGGTTTCTCCGCCTGAGTCTGGTAGGCAGCCCTCGTTTCAGAAAACGCTGTGTTGTTTCCCTGACGCCTCATAATTCCACGGAGGAGGCTGTTACCGTTGTCTTTTGATTTGAGGAGGAAACGTGGGCTCAGAGAGGTGAAGCCCAAGGCCACGCAGCTGCCCACCCCCGCCAAGTGCTCTCTGGATCGCTCTGAATTTTCCTTGTACTGATGGCCGCTGGCCCTTCTCCCTGCAGGTAGCTGTGAGGGTGGGACCCTGTTCTTGAACCACTGCGGCTTCTGTCTGGTGGGCAAGTGGCTCTGGCTGTTCTTCCGCCTCAGGGTCAGCATGGGCCGTGGGGCTCTTCTGCAGGAAACTTTAATAAGAGTCCCGGGGGACACCCCTGGGGTTCATGGTCCCCCATCCCCCTCCTCCCCAGAGGAAACTTGTGCCAGTGCGGGCGTCCCCGGAGTGTCCACCCGTCAGTGGCCGTGGAGGATGCATTTGGGGCAGCCGTGGTGACCGTGTGGGACAGTGACTTGCACACCACAGAGAAGCCGACGGATGCCTACGGGGACCTAGATTTCCTGGGCGCCGGCCGCAAGGCCAGCAATGTGAGGCTTGCCTGTCTGGGTGGGGCTGGGGTCCGGGAGCGGAAGCTGCATGCCTCCGGGGTTCTCAGAGTTAGAGTCTGGGGGTGCCGCAGCTGAACGCTGTGTCTCCCCATTTCCCATCCCTGTCTTCGCTTCTGCCTGGATCTCTCTCCCTCCACCCCTGTCTGTCTTTTCTAAATCATCCTCCCTCTCTCTGGGTCTCTGTCCCTCTCCCCCTACCCCCACCCCCCATCTCTGTTCTCTGGGTCTCTGTCCCTTTCTCTGTTTCTGTGCCTTTCTCTCTGGGTTTCTGTCCCCTCCTCTGTCTCTGCCCCTTTCCCCGTGTCCCCTCCTCCTGTGTGTCCGCAGTTCCTCCGGCTCTCTGACCGCACGGATCCAGCTACAGTTTACAATCTGGTCACGCGCACGTGGGGCTTCCGGGCCCCGAACCTGGTGGTGTCAGTGTTGGGGGGGTCAAGGGGCCGCGTCCTCCAGACCTGGCTGCAGGACCTGCTGCGACGCGGGCTGGTGCGGGCTGCCCAGAGCACAGGTGACTGAGGCTGGGTGGCCGCTGCCCATCCCCCCCGCATCGCTGGCATGCGGTCTCCCCGCGGCTCTGCATGGGTTTTTGTCTCACTCTCTCTGTCTCTCCACACCTGTGTCTCTGGACCTCACCATCACTCTCCGTGTCTCCCTGTAGGGGCCTGGATTGTCACCGGGGGGCTGCACAGGGGCATTGGCCGGCACGTTGGTGTGGCTGTTCGAGACCACCAGACAGCCAGCACTGGGGGCACCAAGGTGGTGGCCATGGGCGTGGCCCCCTGGGGTGTGGTTCGGAATAGAGAGCTCCTCACCAACCCCAAGGTGGGACCCAGAGTCTTGGAAGAGGAGGGGGCTGGGAATCCTGGGTCTGAGGGAGGAGGGGCTGGTGTCTGTCCTCCTGGTCCTGATGGGAGAAACGCTCTTGTCTGGCCCCTCGCCCCCCGCCACCCCCCCCCCCACTCCCTCCCACCCCCCCACCCCACCCCCAGGGCTCATTCCCTGCGAGGTATCCGTGGCGCGGTGAGCCGGACGACGGGGTCCAATTTCCGCTCGATTACAACTACTCAGCCTTCTTTTTGGTGGATGACGGCACCCATGGCCGCCTGGGCGGGGAGAACCACTTCCGCTTGCGTTTCGAGTCCTATGTCGCCCAGCAGAAGACGGGCGTGGGAGGTGAGTGGCTGTTTCCACTCGGGACAGCCGCCCGAGGCTCCCGATCCCAGTGGTCCAGTCTCGTTGAGGTTTGGGGATTGAGGGACCGAGGAATTACCTCTGGTCAAGCGTCTTGTCCCATTATTTGCTCTGTTTTGAAAAATCTTTATCTCGAAATGTAAGCTACACAAGAGTGGATGGCTCGAGGGAGGTTTTACACTGACCCCGCATGGGCAGCCCACACCCAGATCAAGAAATTACTGGCCCCCAGAAGCCATCTCCCTCCTGCACCCGAGGGTCACCCCGGTCCTGCCCTTAGGGCGTGGAATGGTTCTGACCCTGTTTATGCTTCCTGTGAATAGATTCCACCATCTGTACGTTTTGGAGTCTGGCTTGTGATAATATTATTTCTATGAGATTCATCCATATCATTGCAGGAGTTGTAGTCTGTAAATAACCCATGGGTCAAAGAAGCCAGGAAATATTTTCAACTGCATGATAAAAAACATATCACATATCAGCACTTTGGGGATGCAGCTAAAGCAGTATCTAGAGGGAAATTTGTAGCTTTAAATGCATAAATTGAAAAAAGAAGAGGGGCACCTGGGTGGCTCAGTTGGTTAAGCATCCAACTCTTGGTTTCAGCTCAGGTCATGATCTCATGGTTTGTGGGTTCGGGCCCCACATTGGGCTCTGTGCTGATGGCACAGAGCTTGCTTGGGATTCTGTCTCCCTCTCTCTGCTCCCCTGCTTGCTCTCTATCTCTCTCTCTCTCAAAAATAAATAAACATTAAAAAAGTTTTTTTTAAAAAAAGAAGAAACACTGAATATCAAGAGTTTAAGGATCCAATTGAGAAAAACAAACACACAAAACTTAGAGGGGCCCCGGCTGGCTCAGTCAGTAGAACCTTGGGCTCCTGATTTCCAGGTTGTGAGTTTGAACCCCACGTTGGGTGTAGAGATTACTTAAAAGTGAAATCTTTCAAAAAAATTAAATGAACAAACCCCTAGAACCAGAATAGCAAATCAAACCTGGGAAAAGTAGAAGCAAGGAAATAATAAAGACAAGGGCGGAAATCAATAAAATAGGGAAAGGGACACCTGGGCGGCTCACTCAGTTAAGTGTGGGACTCTTGATTTTGGCTCAGGTCACGATCTTATGGTTTGTGAGATGGAGCCCCGCGTCGGTCTCGCATTGACAGTGCACAGCTTGCCTGGGATTCTCTCTCCTTCTCTCTCTCTGCCTCTCCCCTGCATTTGCACCATCTGTAAATAAACAAATAAGTAAGTAAGTAAATAAATAAATAAAATAGGAACAAATATGCGTGGAGAAAATCAACTAAACCAAAAGCTGTTTCTTTGTAAACATTTTTTTAAAAAAAGTATCCACGGAATTCTTGGCTGGCTCAGTTGGTGGAGCAGAAGGCTCTTGATCTCCGGGTTGTGGCCATTACTTAAGAACAAAATTAATCTTTTTTTTTTTTAATGTTTATTTTTGAGAGAGAGAGAGACAGAGCATGAGAGGGGAGGGGCAGAGAGAGAGGGAGACACAGAATCGGAGGCAGGCTCCAGGCTCTGAGCTGTCAGCACAGAACCTGACGCAGGGCTGGAACCCATGACCCACGAGATCATGACATGAGCCGAAGTCTGACGCTTAACCGACCGAGCCACCCGGGCGCCCCGATTTATCTTTTTTTTTTTTTTTTAACTTCTCTCTCAAAATAAATAAATAAACATTAAAAAAAGAAATAATTTCTTAAAACAATATTTGTTTATTTTCAGTGGAGTTTCCAGTTTTCTGAGAGTATAAACCATGTTTTCTTCCAGTAGATCCCTTTGTCTTTTCCAGCTCGAAAAAATACGAGTTTGTACTACAGTTTTTCTTTCTTGCGTTATTACATTGGCTCAATACTCATGTGTGAGTGTGAATAGGAGTAATGTTGTCTTGTTCGTTATTTTAATGGGAATAGAGTTAGTAGTAAACTATCCGAGATGATTTTGCTGTTGGGCTTTGGGAAAGGTCTTTATTGTATTTAGGTAGTCCTTTCTTGGGCACCTGGGTGGCTCAGTTGGTCGAGTGTACAACTTCCGCTCAGGTCATGATCTCAAGGTTTGTGAGCTTGAGCCCCGCACGGAGCTCAAGGCTGTCAGCTCGGAGCCTATTTTGGATCCTCCCTCTCTGTGCACCTCCCCCGCTTACGCTCTCTCTCAAAAAGAAATAAAAACATTTAGATAGTCCTCTCTTTCTTTTCTTTTTTTTTTTTAACGTTTATTTGTTGTTGAGAGACAGAGAGACACAAAACGTGAGCAGGGGAGGGGTAGAGAGAGGGGGAGACATAGAATCTGAAGTAGGCTCCAGGCTCTGAGCTGTCAGCACAGAGCCCAACGCGGGGCTCGAACTCACAAAACTGTGAGATCATGACCTGAGCCAAAGTTGGATGCTTAACCGACTGAGCCATCCAGACGCCCCTAAAGATTTTACTTTTAAGTAATGTCTACACTCAACATGGGGGTCAAACTCAGAACCCTGAGATCAAGAGCCTCTTGCTCTACTGACTGAGCCAACCAGGTGTCCCTATATAGGCCTTTCTGCTCCTTATTTCCTTCGTCTTTTGTTTGAACTTCACCCTTTCCTGGCTCCTGGGCCATTAACCAATTATAGGAGTGACTCATACCGTAAATACCTGCCTCAGTCAGGAGTCCAGGAGTCCAGGCCACCAGCCCCTACTCCCCTGGCAAGCCGAAAGGGACTGCCCCTCCCAACGTGCTCAAGGATATGACAATTCCCGTGAGCCTCAGGACACAGGATTACACAGAAGCCATGTTTGTCCTGGGGACTCATGGGAAACGTAGTTCTTTCCCATCCCTGGCAAAGGCTGATAGGAGTTGACCAAGCTTCCGGCTTTCTCTCTCCTCAGGGACTGGAATTGACATCCCTGTCCTCCTCCTCCTGATCGATGGTGATGAGAAGATGCTAAAGGTATAGGGGCGCGTGGGGGCCCTGGGGGCCTCAGTCGGTTGAGCAGCCGACTCTTGATTTTGGCTCAGGTCACAATCTCACGGTCATGAGATCGAGCCCTGCATCAGGCTCTGTGCTGAGCACTGGAGCCTACTTGAGATTCTTCCTCTCTCTCTCTCTCTCTCCGGCTTGCACTCTCTTGCTCTAAATCAATAAATCAATAATACAGGTGTGGGGGCCCAGACACCTGGGTCTAAGTGGGGGCCCTGGCTCCTGGCTCCTGAGACTTGGGGGGGGAGGAGGCTGGGGATCTGGACTCTGGGTGGGGCGAACACCTGCCTTCCCACACCTGACTGCCCCCCTTTGTCTATCCTGTAGCGGATAGAGAATGCCACCCAGGCTCAGCTCCCCTGCCTGCTGGTGGCTGGGTCTGGGGGAGCTGCAGACTGCCTGGCGGAGATTCTGGAAGACACTCTGGCTCCAGGGAGAGGGGGGAGCAGGCCAGCTGAAGTCCAAGATCGGATTAGGCGTTTCTTCCCCAAAGGGGACCCTGAGGTCCTGCAGGCCCAGGTATGATACTGGGGGTCCAACTCTGGATCCTGAGATGGGAGGGAGCTCCTGGGTCTTGAGAAATGAGAATGCTGAGGACTTGGAGCCCTGGATTTCAGGGAAGAGGGGAATGGAGGCCCAGACTCATGGATTTGGGGAGGAGAGGCCTGGGGGCCTAGCCTCCCAGGTTCTGGGGGGTGAAGGGTGCTGGCACCTAGACTACCAGGCCCTGGAGGGGAACGGTCTCCTGTGACCGTGGACAGGGCCCAGGTGGAGTTGGGCTGGGAGTTACAGAAGGTGGTATTCCGCAGGTGGAGAGGATCATGACCCGGAAGGAGCTGCTGACAGTCTATTCATCTGAGGATGGCCCTGAGGAATTTGAGACCATTGTTTTGAGGGCCCTTGTCAAAGGTGAGCCTTGGACCCCCAAACTCTTCCCTTCTCTCCGCTCGACTTTGGACCCCTTTCCCGCCCAGGGCACTTTATCCATGTCTCTAATCTACATTGGGCTCCTTTTGATCTCTTTCCTTTTATTATTCCCCTTGGCCGTGTTTCTTGGGGCTTTGCCTGGGGTCATTTGGACAGTTTTCCCAAGAGACTTTCGTTATGTGCCAACATTGGTTTCTTTCTGTTGGATCCACGAGTGCCCGCGTCCATCTATCTTTCATCCGTCCAACCATCCGTCCATCCGCCCATCCATTCTCCCACTCTCCTTTTCTTCCTTTCCTACATGGCTCCTCTGTTTCAAGCAGCGAGGGGTAGGGGAGTCAGAGAGGAACCAGAACGCTGCTTCCTGCTGAGAAATTCCCAGTATTTCACTATTAGAATGAATGGCGAAAACCGAGGGTGGGAGCATAATGGCTACCTGGTAGAGGCTGGGCTGGGGATCATTTATTCACTCAGCAAACACCACCTTAGGGTCCAGAGATCAAAGCAGATCCATTTCCTGCTCTCAAGGACCCCAGATCCTACGAGGGTTGTCCCGACACAACCTTAAGTAAAATTTAAGACCCAAGTGTAGGGGAGGAACCACTGTCAATAAAGAGACAAGGAGGAGGTATTTAAGCGGGCCTTGAAGGGCTCGTAGAATCTGGACTTAGTAAGATGAGGAAGTGGGATAAATAAATGGTAAGGAGTAGGGGCGACTGGGTGGCTCAGTCGGTTGAGCGTCTGACTTCTGCTCAGGTTATGATCCCGTGGCTTGTGAGTGCGAGTCCCACGTCGGGCTCTCTGCTGTCCACGCAGAGCCTACTTCGGATCCTCTGTTCCTCTCTTGCCCTGCCCCTCCCCAGCTTACGCTCTCTCAAAAAGAAACATTAAAAAAAAAATGGTAGAGTGGGGAGGGTCGTTTTTGGTGTCAGAAATGTTATTGGGGAAACACTCCCATAGATAAAAACTCCCGAGAGGCATAGCGTCAATTTATAATTCGTTCTCAGCCCCAGGCCCCCACCCCAGGTGTATCTGTCATGTTCTGGGATGTGACAGAAAGAGCAGTTACTCTTTTTAAAAAATATATATATATTTTTGAGAGACAGAGAGGAGCAGAGAGAGAGGGAGACAGAATCCCAAGCAAGCTCTGCACGGTCAGGGGTGAGCTCGATGCGGGGCTCATCACAAACCCTGAGATCATGACCTGAGCTGAAATCAAGAGTCGGATGCTTAACCGACACGAGCAGTTACTTTTGACTTTGGAGTCAGATAAAGCTGAGTTGGAATACCAGTTTGGCCCCTGCCTTTCTGTGTGACCTTGAGAAAGAGACTACCCTCCTCTGAGCCTCAGTTTCTCTCTCTCTGAAAAATGGAGAGAATACCTTGCAGGAGTGTTGTGAGCCCCAGGGACAGCTCATGAACAATGCCTGGTTCCCACGGGCGGGCCAATAAATGGGAGCTCTTCTTCTCCTTCTTCTTTTAATTTTTTTAATGTTTATTTATTTTTGAGAGAGAGACATAGTGCGAGTGGGGGAGGGGCAAAGAGGGAGACACAGAATCCGAAACAGGCTCCGGGCTCTGAGCTGTCAGCACAGAGCCCGACGCGGGGCTCGGACCCACGAACTGTGAGGTCATGGCCTGAGCCCAAGTTGGACGCTTAACCGACTGAGCCACCCAGGCACCCCTCGTGGGGACACATTCTTACATGGAGAATGGAATCAGCGAGCAAATCTGATTCACTTCACAGAAGTTGACTCCCAGCCTCCTGGGAGAAAAGAGAGCGGCTCTGTGCAAGAGGTGCTTTGCCGGGGACAGTGTTGACAGTGTTGGCTGAAGGGGTGCAAGTGATCCCCCTCTGCTGGGGAAATTGGAGATGGCCGGGCGGACTGGGTCATAGCAGATGGATGGGGTTTCAGCGGGTGTGGAAGGAAGCATGTTCCTTAAAGAGCGTGGGATGAGCCTGGGCTGAGCAGTTAGCATACATTTTGCCCGTGATCCTCCATTCTTGCCCGCAGGGGGTGGGGTGGGGCTAGGGCCAGAGGGTCAGGGGGCTAGAGAGGTGGGGCTTGGGGACGTGAACGGAAGGGGGGGGCAGGCACAGCGAATCGGGGTGGGAGGGGGTCTGCTTCATCCACTGGGTGGACAAAGGGGGGCCCTCCCTGAGATGCCGGACCCAGGGAAGGTCGGTTCTGGGGAAAGAGGCTGAGCTCCACAGGGGGTCATGATGAACCTGAAGGGCTGTGGGTGGGGGGAGGTCCAGGTGATCACTAGGGAGACGTGATTAGGCAGAATATAAAGCGAGATATTACAAATCTTTTTTTTTTTTTTTCCTTCTCTGGAAACTGTGAGGAAAGTAGGGGAAGTTTATTTATTTTTAATTCAAAAATTTTAACTGTATTTATTTTGAGAGAGCGCGCGAGCGAGCAGGGAAGGAGCAGAGAGGGGAGGAGAGAGAGGATCCCAAGCAGGCTCTGAGCGGTCAGCGGTGAGCCAGAGGCAGGGCTGGAACTCACAAACTGTGAGATCATGACCTGAGCCGAAGTCAGGGGCTTAACCGACTGAGCCACCCAGGCGTTCCCAAAGCGGGGAACCATTGTCATTCCCATTTTATAGATGAGGAAACTGAGGCTACCAAGGTCCAGTGGCTTTCCTGAGGAGACACTCAGTTGGTGCCGGCAGAGCTGGGATCGGATCCCAGGTCCGCCTGCTTCGGCCCATTGCTCATCGGCCCCCCCCACTAGATTACACCCCCTCCTTCCGTCATACCCACTTTGGGAACCACCAAAATGTGATGAAAGTCCCTCCTTTGTTTTGGAAATCGACGTGGAGCAAGCAGAGGGAGAAGGAAAAACGGACTCCATGGCACAGGGGCTCTGAGGCCCAGCCGTGTCTACACTTGCCTGACTTCTTGGCACCACTGGCTGCCTCACCTTTCAGGCTCTCATTGACCACATCTGTTTGGATCCATGAATTGTTGGATCCAAGTTTTGCTCTTCCTCGTCCCCCACCCCCACCCCAGTGATCTCCAGGGTCTCCCAGAGCCCTTTTCATGTTTGGATATTTTTTCCAATCTCATTTTCTGCTACTCATTTTTCTTCTCTGTCTTCTCACAAATACCCTTAAGTTTCAGGAAATCAGAGTGACTCACTTTTGCCATGATATCCTGTGTTTTCCTGCACCCAGACCTTTGCTTGGGCTGCTCCCTGCTGCCTTGAAGTTTCTTTCCTCATCTGAGACGCACACCTCCGAATCCTGCCTGTCTTTCAAAAGCCCTACCTCAGTGCCCCTCCTCTAGGAGGCCCCCTTGGATCCCCCTCACCCCTCCGTGAGCGTAGCCTCCCCCCCCCTCACCATTCCCTTTGAGGGTAGTTTTGTGGTTCCTGGACACATGTCTCTGGAATGATCTCCTTCAAGGCAGAGGCTGTATGGGGTTTCTCTCTCTATCCCACCCACTGCCTGGTCCATAACCTACCTCAATAAATGTTAAATGGATAAATGATTTCCTTTCCTTCTTCTTGAGGACTCTAGACCACTGGTCTGCGCATGACCTCATGCTTGCAATAGCCTGACTTCTTAAAGACCCCAGGCTGTACCCGACAACATCCCCTTTTTATGGGGTTTAAATGTCAGGTATCCCCCACAGAAGCAAAACAGACATTCATCTGAAGTCCCCCCCCCCCCCATTTCTTGCCCCCTCCCTCTTTCAGCCTGTGGGAGCTCTGAAGCTTCAGCTTACCTGGACGAATTGCGTTTGGCTGTGGCTTGGAACCGCGTGGACATTGCCCAGAGTGAACTCTTCCGAGGGGACATTGAATGGCGGGTGAGGGGGCGGAGCGGGGGTGGTGGTGGCGGCGGCGGCGGCTGTGGATCCTGACAAGGAGGATGCACTCTCCTGCCTCCCTGACTTCTTCCACATCTGACTCGCCCTTGCATTATGGCCTGTCCAGGCTTCTCTTAATTGTCCATCTGTTCCCGTCTTGTTTCCACTATCCCCATCCATCCATCCACCCACCCACCCACCCACCCACCTACCCATCCGTGGTGCACTCCTGGCTCTGTACCCCATCTCTTGTCCTTAACGTCTGCCCTCCGCGGGCCTTCTGTCTTCTGTGCGCTTTTCTTACCCCATCAATCCTCGCCCTGCCAGTCCTTCCACCTGGAAGCCTCCCTCATGGACGCCCTCCTGAACGACCGGCCCGAGTTCGTGCGCTTGCTCATCTCCCACGGCCTTAGCGTGGGCCACTTCCTGACCCCGACGCGCCTGACCCAGCTTTACAGCGCCGCGCCCGCCAACTCGCTCATCCGCAGCCTTCTGGAGCAGGTGTCCCACGGCGCAGGCTCCAAAACCCCAGCCCTTACACCCTCTGGGGAGCCCCGACCCCCTGACGTGGGGCAGGTGCTGCGGCTGCTGCTGGGGGAGACGTGCGCGCCGAGGTACAGCGCCGGGGGCGTCGTGGATCCCCACCCCGGCCAAGGCTGCCAGGAGAGCGTAAGGACCCAGCGAGGCCAGGCTGCGCGGGGAGGAGGTGCCGAAGGACCTGGGGGCGGGGCCGGGGAGGGGTGTGCGCCTGGACGGGGGTGGAGCTGATGGCTGGGGGCGGGGTCAGGGAGGGCCAGTCCTCACCACGCCTCCCTCGCCTGCAGAAGTGCCTGCTGAAGGACAGGGCCCCGTCGGAACTCACGCTGGACGCCGTCCTCGGGCAGGCCCCCTGGAGTGACCTGCTCCTCTGGGCGCTGCTCCTGAACAGGGCTCAGATGGCCCTGTACTTCTGGGAGATGGTGAGTGCTGACGTGATCTCCGATCCTACTTTTCTCTGTGTCCCGCCCTGTCCTTTATTTCTACTGGACCCCAGTGCCTGGCCCCTGACGTCACGCCCACCCCCACCCCCACCCCCGGTCGCCATTCCTGATAGATGACGCCATCCCCTGCTTCTCCCCCCGCCCCACCCCCAATATCACGCCTTTCTCCTGACTTGTCGTTTCCACCAGCAATATATATTGGGCGGTTTCCCTTGTCCATACACGGGACTCCGCCTCATTCTCTCGGAATGGTTACCTCCAAGGGGAAGTTAGAAGGTTATCTGGTAGCCGAGGGGGAGTCATTTAAACATAGTTACACCTGGAAAATCGAGATGCATCGTGGTAGTGGCCATGTCGAAGGGGACAAAACCCGTGGCAAGGACACCAGCTAAGAAGGTAAATCTGGAGGCCTCCAGGCAGCCACGATGAGGGCCTGGACTAAAACAGGTGCGATGGAGGTGTTGGGACCCATTGGAGAAGCTTGAGAAGTTTTTAAAAAGAAAGAAAGAAAAAAAGAGTCATAGGGTTTGAGTAGGATCTAAGATTGAGCCTATTTTTATAGCACAGAAATATCTTAACAGGACTTCTTCAGCCTTGGGTTGTTTTCAGCCCATCAGGCCATGGCTTAAATATAGAATTAAAAAAATATATATGTTTTTTAATGTTTGTGTTTGAGAGAGAAACAGACAGCACAAGCAGGGGAGGGGCAGAGAGAGGGAGAGAGAGGGAGACACAGAATCCGAAGCAGGCTCCAGGCCCTGAGCTGACAGTGCAGAGCCCGAGGCAGGGCTTGAACCCACCACTGGTGAGATCATGACCTGAGCCAAAGTCGGACACTTAGCCGACTGAGCTACCCAGGGGTCCCCCCCCCCCATTTTTAATATTTATTTTTGAGAGAGAGCACAAGTGGGGGGCAGAGAGGGGCAGAGAGAGAGAGAGAGAGAGAGAGAGAGAGAGAGAATCCGAAGCAGGCTCCAGGCTCTGAGCTGTCAGCACAGAGCCTGACTCAGGGCTCAGACTCACAAACCATGAGATCATGACTTGAGCTGAAGTCGGACGCTCAACCGACTGAGCCACCCAGGGGCCCTTAGATTTCTTTTTTCATCGAGATCAAATTCATCTAATATAAAATTCACCATTGGAACCACTTAAAACTGCATAATTCAGTAGCCTTTAGTAGGCTCACAGTGTTGGTTCAACCTCTAGTTCCAGGACGGTTTCATCATCCCAGAAGGAAACCCCAAACCCATTTAACACTCGCTCCCCATTCCCTCCTCCCCCAGCCCCTGGCAATGACTAATCTGCTCCCGGTCTCTATGGACCTGCCCATTCTGGATACTTTATAGAAATGGAATCATCTCAGATGTGGCTTTTTTGCACTTGACTTCTTACGCTTAGTATAGTGTTTTTGTGGGTCATCCCGGGTTGTAGGTATAGGCGTGCTTCCTTCTATTTTGCATCTGAATAATATGCCCTTGTATGGATAAGCCGCGTTTTGTTTATCCATTCATCTCTTGCTGGTCGCATGGGTTGTTTTGACTTTTTTGGCTATTGTGAATAATAATAGTGCTGTGAACACTGGTGTGGAAATACCTGCTCGGGTCCCTCCTTCCCGTTGTTTTGAGTATATACTGAGGACTCCAATTGCTGGATCATATAGTAATTCTGGGTTAAATTTTTTGAGGTACTGCCGTTCTATTTTCCATAGTGGCCGCACCATTTTACATTCCCGCCAGCAGTGTGCAGGGGTTCCAATTTCTCCACATCTCCACCACCCCTGTTATTTTCTGTTTGTTTGTTTGTTTGTTTGTTTGTTTTTTATAATTGCCATCCTAATGTGGTTTCGATTTGTGTTTCCTTAATGATTAATGACACGGAGCATCTTTTCATGGGCTTATTGACCATCCGTTTATCCTTGGAGAAATGTCTATTCAAGTCCTTTGTCCATTTTATAAATTGGTTTGTTTATCTTGTTGTTGTTGTTGTTGAATTGTACGAGTTCTTTATATGCTCTGGATATCAATCCCGTATCAGGCATATGACTTGCAGATGTTTTCTCTCTTGCTGTGGGTTGTCTTTTCATTCTGTTGACAGTGTTCTTTGATTCACAAAAGTTTTAAATTTTGACCAAGTCCAACTTGTCTGTCTTTTTTCTTTGTTTTTGCTTTTGGTGTCATATCTAAGTAACTATCGCTAAATCCAAGGTCACGAAGTTTTATCCCTGTGTTCTCTTCGGAGGGTTTTATGGTTTTGTAATTATATGAACTATAACTATTTAATCCTACATGTTAGTCTTACTGAGATTCCCCATGTGTGATCAGTCATTTCTCCTTTGCGGATCTTACGAGTCTCTGGTTTTGGCTTTTGACAATTTGATTAAAATGTTTTTCAGCGTGAACCTCTTTGAATTTATCCTACTTCGAGTTCCTTGCTCTTGCACGTACAGATTCATGTCTTTCATCAAAATTTGGGGAGTTTTCCTCCATTATATCTTGAAATGTTCTTTCTAGCCATTTCTCACGGTCCTCTCCCTTTGGGACTCCAATTATACATATATTGGTGTGGTTGATAGTGTTCCACAGGTCTTTTAGGTTCTGTTCATTTGTCTTCATTCTTGTTTCTCTCTGCACCCCAAACCGGATCGTCTCAACTGATCTGTCTTCAAGCTCATGCATTCTTTCTTCTGTCTCCTCAAAGCTGCTGTTGAGCCCCTCTAGTGAATTTTTCATTTCAGTTACTGCACTTTCTAGCTCCAGAATTATTACGTTTGTTTTTGTTTTTTGTTTTCTGGTAATTTCTGTCTTTTTATTCCTATTCTCTAGTAAGACATCCTTCTCCTGGCTTTCTGGAGTTTTTGTCCATGATTTCCTTTAGCTCTTTGAGCACATTTCAGGCAATTAATTTAAAGCCTTTGTCTAGTAAGTCTGGTGTCTTAGCTTCTGCAGGGACGGTTTCTGTTTCTGTTTTTTCCCTGATACTGTGCCATACTTTCTTGTTTCTTTGCCTGCCTCATCGTTTTGTTTTGTTTTAACTGGGCATTTTGAATAATATAGTGTGGCCGCTCTGGAAGTCAGCTCACCCCCTTCCTTCAGGGTGCGTTGTGATTTGTTGTGTTGACGGTGGTGGTGTTTGTTCAGTGACTTTTCTAAGCTCTTTTGTAAAGTCTTTATTCTTTGTCATGTGTGGCCCCTGAAGTCCCTGTTCTGTTAGGTTAGTGGCCAGCTAGTGACTTGACAGAGAAATCCTTAAACGCCCAGGGCCTGGGAGGGGGGGAGGGGGAGGGGCCCGACACTCCTGGTTTGCAGATTGGCTCTGTGTCAGAGCTGTCTTTCTTTTTCTTTTAAAAATTTTTAATGTTTATTTTTGAGAGAGAAAGAAAGAGCACAGGGGAGGGGCAGAGAAAGAGGGAGAGAGAGAGATTCCCAAGCAGGCCCTGCGCCATCGGCACAGAGCCCGATGTGGGGCTCGAACTCACAAACCCCGAGATCGTGACCTGAGCCGAAACCAAGAGTCAGACACTCAACTGGCTGAGCCACGCAGACACCCCTGGAGCTGTCTTTCGACACTCAGGCAGGCTGTTTGCCATTTTGCCTTAGCCTTCACTTCCTGCTTTTGCTGACACAAAAGGTCAGCAAGACGTGAAAAGTTAGGGTTTTCTCGAATCTCTTCTGAGCCTGCACCATCTCAGTCATGCATGTAGCCTTCTAGATTCCCTGATACACGTAGGAACTCCTCAAACCCTTATTCCTTCAACTCTCCTCTCCCCCGGCCGCTTCCCTCCCCAGCTGCTGAGTATATTTATCTTTTGTTCGCCTTGACTGTTATTTTTTGCCTCAGGCGGCTGAGGCTAATCTATTTGTCCTTAAATGCTTTCTGACACCGGCCCCCGGGAAGCCATTTCTGGTTGGGGGAAGCCCCGAGAACCTTGAGACAAACGCAGGCCCTTGAGCTGTTCCTTCAGATAGCCACCAGCTAAATCCACACGCGCACACAACCACAATTATTTAAGGAGAAGATCTGAATCTCCCTCTGGTACCAACAGTTTGCACCAGGAACAGGCCGCCCTTCAGGCGGGGTGTTGACAGTGGTAGTTAAAATGTCACAGCGCTCTTTTGCCCAAACTTGGTGTTTTCTTTCTTCGTTGAACTTTCTCCTATTTGTTGTAAGTTTTATAGTCCGGTCTTGGACTCTGAGAAAGTTGGTTCTGACAGTTTTTGCCAGCTTATCTGTTGCTTTTTGGAGAGCCAGAGTTTTGAAATTCCGTACTCTGCCAGTTTAGGGGACATTTCTTCCAACTGCTGCTTGACCTGTCTGTAACCTCTGAGGTCATTCGAACTCTACCCCAGCCCCGCTCCCTGAACTATCTGACTTTTTTTTTTTTTTAAGTTTATTTATTTATTTTGAGAGAGAGCTCGCGTGCACGAACTGAGAGAAACAGGGAGAGAATCCCAAGCGGGCTCCGTGCTGTCAGCACAGAGCCTGATGTGAGGTTTGATCTCACGAAGTGTGAGATCATGACCTGAGCCTAAATCAAGATTCGGATGTTTAACCCACTGAGCCACCCAGGTGCCCCTGAACTTCCTGACTTTTGACATTTTCACCTGATGCCCAGATTCACCTACAAACATTGCTTCAATCTTGGCCTCTGATGACCCTGGTTAATTTCTCACTTCTGGCTCTGTCCTTTCCCTTGACCACAGGCTTCCCCCCCCCACCACCTTCCGTGAGCCTCTCTAAACTCTGACCCCATCTGGGGTGGCTCAGTCCGTTAAGAATCCGACTTCAGCTCAGGTCATGATCTCATGGTGTGTGAGTTCCCGCCCCGCCTCGGGCTCTGTGCTGACAGCTCAGAGCCCAGAGCCTGCTTCGGATTCTGTGTCTCCCTCTCTCTACCCGTCCCGCGCTCATGCTCTGTCTCTCTGTGTCTCAAAATTAATAAATAAAACATTGAAAAACAAATAAACTGTGACCCGTATCCATGACCCCTCTCTCTGTCTCTTCAGGGCTCCAACGCCGTGGCCTCGGCTCTCGGGGCCTGTTTGCTGCTCCGCGTGCTGGCACGCCTGGAGTCTGAGGCGGAGGAGGCGGCCCGGAGGAAGGACCTGGCGGCCAAGTTTGAGGGCCTGGGTGTTGGTGCGTCAGGCACGCGTGCGTGGGGGCGGGGACAGGGAGCTGCCTTGAGGGGTGTGCGCATCCCCCCCACTCCTCCTCGCACAGCCCTGCGCCTTCCCCTTCAGTCCCCTCGTCCTTCCCCGCACACCGCGCCCTCGCTCCTTCTCTTCCCTCATTTATGTCTCCCGCCCCCAGACCTTTTCGGGGAGTGCTACCGCAGCAGCGAGAAACGGGCCGCTCGCCTACTGCTCCGCCGCTGCCCGCTCTGGGGGGATGCCACCTGCCTGCAGCTTGCCATGCAGGCCGACGCCCGTGCCTTCTTTGCCCAGGATGGGGTCCAGGTGAGCCCCTGAGGTGCCGGCATCCTCAACAGTTCCCACCTGGACTTTGGGATGTATGGAGGATAAGCCCCTGCCACTGCGGGCAGCGAATGGACTTGACCGGCCTCCCTCTGGGAGACCACCCACCCTCCAGAAATTCTCAGCCTTCTCCCAGAAGGGCTGCTCTTCCCAGAAGAAGCCCCACCCCCTGCCACGGGAAAGCCAACCTTCCCACAGCAAAGCCCACCCTCCTAAAAAGCTCCCTCCGCGATAGGGAAATTCCTGGTGACTTTAGGAAGTCCCCTCTGGCACACAGGAAGTCCTTCCCACTCCCACGGGAAGTCTGACTCCTCCCAAAGGAAGCCCTGCCTCGTCCACAGGAAGGCCTTCCTGCTTCCTTTGAGAGGTCCTCAGTTCCAGGTCTCAGCAATTAGAATGACCTCTCTGGACAGTTACCTAGTGTTTTGGACAGAGATGAACTCTGGTTTAGGAATCCCACCCTTCCCCCCCCGGGAAATCCTCTCCTTTGGGAAGCCCTGCTTGGCTCACGGTCGCTCCCATCCTGACCATCCTGACGTTTTAAAACCTTTCCCAATATCAATGTAAAGCTGAACAGGGGTGGGGCACCTGGCTGCCTCAGTGACTCTTGATCTCAGGCTCAGGGTGGTAAGTTCAAGCCCCAACGTCGGGCATAAAGCTTACTTAGAAAAAACCCAAAAAACAAAAAACACCTGACAGGGGCTCAGAGAGTCCCACCCTCAGTACAGGAAGTCTGCCCACCCCAACCGGAAGTCCTGTCCTCCCCTGTCCGGAAGGATTTGTCTGGCATTTCAAGTAGTTACCCAGAGTCCTTTGCTTTGAATGGTGGTGACACTCGTGAGTTCCAGCTTGGGTCTCTTCCTTAACCTCTCCGTGCCCCATCTGTGCAAAGGGAGAAAATACTAGTCAGTACGTGTTCTCCTGGGGGGAGGGGGGTGGTGAGAGTTCAGTGATCTCATCTATGTAAAATGCTTCACCTGGTATCTAGCATATTGTAATAAATGTTGGTTTTGTAACTCTACCCGCTAAAACCTGGGACAGGTCCTCCTCACCTTTGACCCTCCCCCCCCCCCCAAAGTTACAGCCGCCATATTGGGCGCTTGCTCTGTGTGCTGCAGCTGTTGCCCAGTTCTTCCCTGGGGTCTTTGGAAAGGGGCTGTGGGGAGATTCAGGCTCTGAACCCTCCTCACACCCCACAGTCTCTGCTGACACAGAAGTGGTGGGGGGAGATGGACAGCACCACTCCCATCTGGGCCCTGGTTCTCGCCTTCTTTTGCCCCCCACTCATCTACACCAACCTCATCACCTTCAGGTCAGTCCCTGGGGTCCGACCGGCAGGAGGGGGGTGGTGCTCAGTTTGCCCTTCCTGCTCACATCTGGTTGCCTCCCCACTTGGTCTGTCCAGTGCTTCCCCTCCCCGTTCGCTCTCTTTCCCTCCCCAAGACTGGGGGCGTGTCTGGGAGGTGAGCTTCCGGGGTGGGTGGGGGGGGGGGGCCCTCTGCAGTGTCTCTGGGGAACGGTTCCTCTGCCCTCCGGCTGTGGCTCGGGGGGGGGGGAAGATCCCTTTGGGGTGAGTCTAGGAAAGTTCCTCGCTGTCTCCCTGCCAATGTCTCTGGGTGAAGAAGTTTGGGTCTGTGTCCGAAGAATTCCTCCTCCGCTTGCCCCGTCCCCGTTCCTCACCTTGCGTTTTCCTCCATGCCAGGAAGCCAGAGGAGGAGTCCACACAGAAGGACCTGGCCTTTGGCGTGGATCGGGGCGTCAACGGGGAAGGCCCCGCGGGGTGAGTGGAGCCCCAGCTCCGTGCGAGGGGGGGCCCCCTGGGCAGCTTCAGGAGCCCCAGGCGCTGAGAGCAAAGCCAGAGGGCAGAGGCGGAGCTTCTGGGGGTAATGGCTTCATGAAGCCGTTGACGATACGGAGGAAGTGTCCCAAATGCCACGCTCGGCTTGCGTCAAGCTTTGGTTCTGCCGCGAAGTTTGGAAGCCAGTTTGCCTCATGCCACACGTACTTCCGTCTCCGTGTAGCAAGTGGAATCAGCTGGATTTGGTTCATTCAGGGGATCCTTCGTCGTTTTTTGTTTGTTTGCTTTTCTTCTGACTCCAGGGCCATTGCCCTGAAGCTCTGTGCTGTGGTACCCAGGCCTAAGCAAACGGTCTACCAAACTTGTGATGATGCCACAGAGTGGAGGTGCTGAGGGACTTGGCGGTGGGTCAAGCAGACCTGGGTTCAAACCTTGACTTTGACCTTGGAAGTGACTTCACCCCGAGCCCCAGGTTTCTTTTCTGTTAAATGAAGGTGCATGGAAGGTTGTACCCATGTCAGCTTAGGTTGGGCAGTGCTGCGTAAGAAAACATCCCAGGGGCGCCTGGGTGGCTCAGTTGGTTAAGCGGCTGACTCCGGATTTCGGCTCAGGTCACGATCTCACGGTTTGTGAGATCGAGCCCCGGGTTGGGCTCTGTGCCGACAGCGTGGAGCCTGCTTAGAATTCTCTCTCTCTCTCTGTCCCTCCCTCGCGCGCACGCTCGCGTGCATGCTCTCTCTCTCTCTCGAAATAAATAAGTAAACTTAAAAAAAAAAAAAAAAAAGAATGTTCCGGTCTTTAAAAGACAAAAAAGAAAACACCCTAAACTCTCAGCGACTGGCCACAACCAACGCTCACTCCTCACGCTCCTTTTCTGGGTTGTCTGTGTCCTGCCTCCAATATGGCTTCCGCCTGGGGGGGGCGAGTGAGCAGCTCCCAGCTGGGATGTTGCTGGTCTCAGGGCAGAGACAAAAGGGAAATGGGGAGCGAGGTACTGGCTCTTAAAGCCGCCACGTGGAAGAGACATTTGTCCCTGGTGCCCACATTTTACTGGCAAAAAGGAGGCGTATGGTAACTCCTCAGCCCCCGATTCTCCCACTGAGAGGGAAGCAGAATGTTTGGCGCGGAACGGCGAGGCGTGTTACAGTGGGGGCCTCACGGGGATAACGTGTCAAGTGCATCACACCGTCTGGCACACAGTAAGCGCTCAATTAACGGGGATCGTTCATTGCTACTGTGGTTATTAACCCATTTATCACTTATTTCGTTGAACGACGTGTGTAGGCATAAGGGTCTCAACCTCTGGTAACAGAGACACGGAGAAAACGAGGCCCACACTTATATGCATCTTCGTACCCTCTGTCTCTACTTAAAAAAAATTTTTTTTAGTGTTTATTTATTTTTGAGAGAGAGAGAGAGAGAGAGAACAGGGGAGGGGCAGAGACAGAAAGGGAGACACAGAATCCGAAGCAGGCTCTGGGCTCTGAGCTGGAGCCCAACGCTGGGCTCGAACTCACCAGCCGTGAGATCATGACTTGAGCTGAAGTCGGACGCCCGACCGACTGAGCCACCCATGCGCCACCCCCCCTTTTTTTAGTGTTTATTTATTTATTTTTTCAACATTTATTTATTTTTGGGACAGAGAGAGACAGAGCATGAACGGGGGAGGGGCAGAGAGAGAGGGAGACACAGAATTGGAAACAGGCTCCAGGCTCTGAGCCATCAGCCCAGAGCCTGACGCGGGGCTCGAACTCACAGACCGCGAGATCGTGACCTGGCTGAAGTCGGATGCTTAACCGACTGCGCCACCCCGGCGCCCTAGTGTTTATTTATTTTTGAGAGAGAGAGAGACAGAGTCTGAGGGGGGGGCAGGGCAGAGAGAGACAGAGACACAGCCTCTGTCTCTACTTTAGGCAGTAAGGTGAGAAGAGGGAGGGACCCTGGCCCCCAGTATCCCAGAAGAAAAAATGTTTCTGGTAAGTGTTAGAAACATGACCGGTCTCTAAAATCCACTACCTACCTCGAGGAGCAAATTTAAATGTATATATGTAGACACACACATATTTTTCCGAGATAACGCACAACGAATACGAAATATTTGTCAAGATGGAAGAGAAAGCTAAGGAAAAAATTGGGACCGCTGAGAAAAGTCCCCAGTGTCAGGATCAGTAACGATGTGCTCACCCAGTGAGCTCCCGACTTTTGCACCATGGTGATGGTGACAGTGACAGCGACCATAGCTGATGTCCTGGAACACTCGCAGTGGGCAGCCAGGGTGCTAAGTCCTTTTGAAAATCAGTTTCATTCCCTCAACAGCCCTATGCCGTAGAGTCTGTTATTTGAGCATGAAATGACTGAGGGACTAAGTCACTCGCCTCAGCTCATGTGACCGGTAGATGGTGGAGCTGGGATTTGAACCAGCTTCTTGCTCCTGAAGCCGTCCGTGCTCTTAGCCACTGTGGAGAGCCACCTCCATGGAGAGCTTTGTAGAAAGACAGAGTCCCGGATGCCTCCTCAGGGAGGCTCGGGATGCGCCCAGGAAACTGTGTGGCCCGGCTGTGCCTGATTCAAGATGGCGGACGGCAGGGAGCCTTCTGATCCACCACGCGGTCTTGGGTCCCAGGGCCCCACGGAGGGTGAAATGCCAGATAACAGGTCTCTTTTCCTTTGACCCTAGGGAACTTTCTGTCCTCTCTGCATCTCACTCGCTTTAGCTTTTACAGTTCTTTCCTCTTGTTTTCTTGAGACCAGCTTTTGCTGAGATAAAATTCACATTCAGTCCACCCATTGAAGGGGTTACGATTCAGTGGTTTTTAGTATGTTCACAGAATTGTGCCGTTGTCACCACAATGAACCTGAAAACACTGTCGCTGCCACAAGAAACCCCGTACCCGTTAAGGGTCACTCCTCATTCCTCCCTCCCCCCAGCCCTGGGGGGCCAATAATTGGTTTTCTGTGTCTACGAATTTCCCTATTCCTGACGTTTTGTATAAATGGGGCCATACACTATGTGGTCTTTTATGATTGGCTTCATTAACTTATCATCACGTTTTCAAGATTTATCCATGTTGTAACACGTGTCAGTCAGTGCTCCATCCCTTTATATCGCTAAATAATATTCTGGTGTGTGGCCACACCATATTTTACTTATCCATGGATAAGCAGGTGGACCTTTGGGTTGTTTCCACTCTGGGGCTATTATCTTTCTTCTTGGTTTATATATACACTTTTTTTTTTTTTTTTTTTAATGTTCATTTTTGAGAGAGAGAGAGAGACAGACAGCATGACTGGGGAAGGGGCAGAGAGAGAGGGAGACAGAACGTGAAGCAGGCTCCAGGCTCTGAGCTGTCAGCACAGAGCCTGACGTGGGGCTCAGACCCATGAACTATGACATCATGACCTGAGCTGAAGTCAGACACTCAACCGACTGAGCCACCCAGGTGCCCCTTCTGCTTGGTTTATAAAAAGAAGACGCCTTTCCAAGCCAATTTAATTTTCCTGTTAGCTTTCTGAGTTTACTATTAATTTGCATTATTCATGTTGGCTTTTTAAAAAATAAAGTTTATTCATTTATTTTTAGAGAGAGGGAGGGAGAGAATCCCAAGCAGGCTCCCCAAGTTGTCAGCACAGAACCCAATGCTGGGCTTGAACTCACAAACCATGAGATCATGACCTGAGCCGAAATCTAGAGCTGGAAGCTTAACCAACGGAGCCACCCTGACGCTCCTATTTTGGCGTTTTTGATCTGAGGTCGGAATTAAGAGTCAGGCTGAAATTGGGACAGAGGATCAGAACTTGGAGGAGAAGGGTCAGAGACAGGAGTGGACCGAGGAGGTCAGAATCTAGAAGCCAAATACGGCTGTGTGGTCCGAGGTCAGATCCGGAGAACACCGGGCCGGACAGCCTGACGTCAGAATTTGTGGGTCAGAAGTTAATGTTCAGGGACAGCGCTGTCTAACCTGGGGAGCCGAGATCATGGAAGTGAGGGGGGTCAGAGGTCAGGGGGATGGTCCAAAGTCGGAGAGTCAGAGGCTATGAAGGTGAAGGAAGAGGGAGTCGGCAGTCAGACGCGGGTCAGAGGCCAGAGGGTGGAGAAAGTCAGAGGTAGAAAGTCAGCAGTCTTGATGGTAGGAGATTTCAGAGGTCAGGGGTTAGATACACGGGTCAGAAGTCAAGGCGATGGCAGGCAGCCGACTTGGTTTCAGGTCCGGCAGGGTTAGAAGTCAGATGGGAAAGGTGAGAGGTCTTGATGATGGGGAAGAGGGGCTCAGAGGTCAGGCTGAGCCCTCCTCCCCCCTCTCCCCTCCACACCCCCTCCCCCCCCCCCCCCCCCCCAGGCTGGCAGAGCCCCCTGAGCAGACCCCCGTGGGGACGCTGACGCGGCCTGGACGCAGGGGCTGCTGTGGGAAGTGCCCCCCACGCCTGCGCCGCTGGCCCCAGTTCTGGGGGGCGCCGGTGACCGCCTTCATGGGCAACGTGGTCAGTTACCTCCTCTTCCTGCTGCTCTTCGCCCACGTGCTGCTCGTCGACTTCCGGCCCGAGCCGCCCGCCGCCCCGGAGCTGCTGCTCTACTTCTGGGCCTTCACCCTGCTCTGCGAGGAGTTCCGCCAGGGCCTGGGCGGCGGCTGGGGCAGCCTGGCCACCGGGGGGCCCGGCCCGGGGCCCCGCCGGGCCCCGCTGCGCCACCGGCTGCACCTCTACCTCGCGGACGCCTGGAACCAGTGCGACCTGGTGGCCCTCACCTGCTTCCTCCTCGGCGTGGGCTGCCGGTGAGTGTCCCCGTGACCTTGGGCCGCGGGCCCTCCCCGCTGGGCTGGAGCCAGCTCCGCTTTTTCTTGAAAAGCAGGCAACCCCTTCTTGCTGGAAGGCACCCACCGCGGAACCGCGGGCCCCCAGCAGTTTGCTCGCTCGCGTGCGGCAATCCGGCTTGAGGGACGTGGGGATCGGGGCAAGAACCGCACTGTGGTTGTTGCTGTTCTAGATCTGCAGGCTCTCGGGCTTTTCTCTAGTCCTCGAACCTGGCCCCACAGCTGCAGCACCAGCTGGTGGACCGGAGTCCTCCCCCCAGACACCCGGCCGGGCGCGGACACCACCCTGGCCTTCTCCCCTCCTCTGTCCTCATGCCCGCCCCCCCCCAGTCGGGTCCCCTCTCCCTCCCGCCCCCTTGCCCCAGCCTCCTGGACGCCCCTCTTCCCTCCAGTCCATCTCCCGTGGGGCCCGCAAGGGTCTTTCTACTCCCAGAACTGACCCGTGGCTGCCCAGCACCCCTGCACTTGGCACTGGGAGCCCTGGACGGTCCTGGCGCGCCCATCTCCCCAGCCTGTGCCCCCATTTCTTTCTCTTTTCTTCATCTGGGCTCCGGCCCCTCCAAGCAGCTCTCAGTTCCTTCCTCACAGCCACAGGGGCTTTGACCTTGATCCTAAATATTTTCAATCTGTGCAATTACAAAATTGGAATCAGAATTTGACCAGGACAGATGAGTTCTTATCAAGGAAGTGTTTTCCAGTTTCTTCAAACTTCCTCGGTCAGTTTTATATGCAGGGCAGTTAAACTAATTAATTTTCTTTTTCTTCTTTTCTTTTTCTTTTCTTTTTTTTTCTTCTTTCTTTCTTTCTTTCTTTCTTTGTTTCTTTTTTTTTTAATGTTTATTTATTTTTGAGAGAGGGAGAGAGAGAGCACACACAAGCAGGGGAGGGAGACACAGAATCTGAAACGGGCTCCAGGCTCCAAGCTGTCAGCACAGAGCCAGAGGTGAGGCTTGAACTCAGGAACCCTGAGATCATGGCCTGAGCTGAAGTCGAGGCTTCACCGACCGAGCCACCCAAGCACCCCATATTGTTATTTTTATTTTCAGTTTCTGAAATTACTTCAACTTCGTGAATTATTATTTGGGTTAAGTCGTACCACAAATATTGGGCTCATCATTTGTGTTATTGTCTGTATCGAATTTTGCCCAAACCTAGGTTCTGGGTTTGTGAATTTTACTTTGTGGCTTTGATTCATTCGTGTCCAGTTTTCCTGGGTCAAATTTTATAGATTCACATTTATATTTAAGTTTTTTAAATTAAAAAAAAATTATTTTAGAGAGAGAGAGAGAGAGAGGGGGCAAGTGCAAGAGTGGGGGAGGGGCAGAGAAAGAGAGAATCTTAAGTAGGCTCCTCGCTCAGTGCAGAGCCTGACTGGGGGTTTGATTCCATCACCCTTGTGAGTTCAAGCCCCGCATCGGACTCTCTGCTGTCAGTGTAGTGCCCGCTTCGGATCCTCTGTCCCCTTTTCTCTCTCTGTCCCTCCCCGCCCCCCCAAAAATGTATAAACATTAAAAGAAAAAAAAATTGTCAGGAATTCACCTCAAATATTTCTGCCACCAAGACTGGGCTGTGTAACGTTAGTTCATTTCTTCCATGGTTTCCAGATCATACTGTGTGGTGCCCAGGGAAAGGGCAGGGGCATGTCAACACATCCTTGGGGACAAATTGTCGTGTCTTTGAGTCTCGCTGTTCCCCTTTCTCGAAACACTTTTCCCTCTTCTCCTTGGCCAAGCCAATGCCTCCGCTTCCTTTAGGCCTCAGTTTTGCTGCCTCCGTCTCTGGAAGGCTTCCTTTATCCTTGCCAGACTCCGGGTCCCTCCCGTGTGCCTCCCTCCTGTCCTGAGGTCACCCCAAATGGTGCTCTCAGTATGGCTTGTGCTGTCTTTCTCCTCACACAAGATTATAAACGCGACACCATCTCCCAGCAACTTAAAATGTCTTTGAAATACAGTCTCTTATCAAAGAAATGCAGAAAGTTGTCCTCAGTGAACAGGATTAAACAAAAGAAAGGCACAGAACAGAAACTGACATTATTCTTCAGTCTTTCCGAGAGTCCTCACTCTTCCATCCACGGTTGCCATCAAGAGTTTGGTGCACGTTCTGCCTGGTCTTTCTTTTGTTTTAATGTTGATTTATTTATTTTTGAGAGAGAGGAAGAGGGAGACAGAATCCCAAGCAGGCTCTGTGCTGTCAGCGCAGAGCCCAATGTGGGGCTCGAACTCACGACCCCTGAGATATGACCTGAGCCGAAATCAAGAGTCGGACGCTTAACCGGCCGAGCCACCCAGGCGCCCCACATTCTGCCTGTTCTTTTTCTGTGCTTTTACGTGGACAGAGACACATACGTTTACACACAAATGACATTATATTTGCGGTATTTTTCGCCAACTTTTTTTTTCCCTCTTCAGTATGTCCTGCCATCCTTTCCATGACCGTGTTTGCAGATATACCTTGCTCTTTGAACATGTGTCATCCGGTTCCAGAAGAAGGGGGTTTCAGCCGCCGTTGGCTACAGATTAGACAAGACCGACTTCTCCTGGCCAGAATGTATTGAATGAATGAGTTCTTTTTATAAGGCAGGGAGACTGAATTTCTAAACTGGAAGAGGTAGAAATCTGGCCAAAAGTCTTGCCACAAAGTCTCTTTCATTTTCTACTCAAGATAACAGGAAGTTCTAATCAGGTATTAGCTGATGAGGTTTCTTTTTTTTTTTTTTTTTTTTTTTTAAATAAAGTCCCAGGGGCGCCTGGGTGGCTCAGTTGGTTAAGCGACCGACTTCGGCTCAGGTCATGATCTCACTGTTCGTGGGTTCGAACCCCACGTCAGGCTCTGTGCTGACAGCTCAGGGTCTGGAGCCTGCTTCCGATTCTGTGTCTCCCTCTCTCTCTGCCCCTCCCCCACTTGTGCTCTGTCTCTGTCTCTCTCTCTTTCAAAAATAAACATTAAAAAAAATACATGTCCGTTTATGTTTGTTGATCTTTTACATATGTGTATGGGTAGGTGCTCTCTGAACCCTTGTTACTGTTTTTCTTTTTAAGTTTATTTACTTTATTTATTTGTTTATTTTGAGAGAGAGAGTGTGGGAGGGGCAGAGAGAGAGAGAGAATCCCAAGGAGGCTCTACACCGTCAGCCGACTTGAACTCAGGATCCATGAGATCGCCACCTGAGCCAAAGCCAAGAGTCAGATGCTTAACCAACTAAGCCACTCAGGTGACCCTGTTTTTTTTTTTTTAAGGTTTTTTTTTTTTTTTAATGTTTGTTTATTTTTGAAGGAGAGAGAGACAGAGTATGAGTGGGAGAGGGGCAGAGAGAGAAGGAGACACGGAATCCGAAGCAGGCTCCAGGCTCTGAGCTGTCAGCACAGAGCCCGACGTGGGGCTTGAACTCACAAACTGTGAGATCATGACCTGAGCTGAAGTCAGTCACTCAACTGACTGAGCTACCCAGGCACCCCTAAAGAATTTTTTTTAATCATTTATTTTTGAGAGAGAGAGTGGGGGAGGGGCAGAGAGAGAGGGGCGGGGAGACACAGAATCTGAAGAAGGCTCCAAGCTCCAGGCTGTCAGCACAGAGCCTAATGGGGGGCCCAAACCTACGAACCATGAGATCGTGACCTGAGCCCAAGTCGGATGCTTAACTGACTAAGCCACCCAGGTGCCCCTAAAGATTTTAAGTGATCACATCCGATAAGGGGCTCAAACTCACAACCCCAAGATCAAGAGTCCTATGCTCTACTGACTGAGCCAGCCAGGCACCACGAACTCTTGGATTTGTTCTCAATATCTTCCCACGGTCTGTAGCTTGTCTTTTCACTTTTGTATATTATTATTATTTTTATTTTATTTTATTTTATTTTTTAAAGTAGGCTCCATACCCAACGTGGGGCTGGAATTTATGACCGTGAGATCAGAAGTCGGATGCCCTTATCGACTCAGCCAGCCAGGCACCTCGCTTTTGTATATTATCCTTTTTTTTTTTTTTTGTCATCATTATCTGTAAATTGCTTCCTTTCTCTGAATAGTTTCGCATTTTATTTATTTGTTTGTTTGTTCATTTGTTTGTTTATTGGCGCAAGTGAGCGAGGGGCAGAGAGGAGAGAATCCCAGGAAGGGCAGAGGGAGAGAAAGAGAGAGAGGGAAGCAGCGTTCGTATTTTTACCCGAATTGGGGCTCCAGCTCGCCCAAAGTGGAGCTCGAGCTCCCTCGATGTGGGACTTGAACTCACGAACCGTGAGATCATGACGTGAGCCAAAGTCAGATGCCGAACAACTGAGCCACCCTGGCGCCCCTTGTATATTATCCTAAACATTTTTTTACTCTTTAAGTTTTCATGTTGAAATACCCCGAGACTTACAACAAATGCTGCAGCAACAGTACAGAGAATTCCTCCACACCTTTCACCGGGATCCCCAAGTGTTAACATCTTGCATTACCCAAACCAGGAAATTCTTACTCAAATCCCTCTGTTGTCCCACTGATGTCCTTTTTCTGCTCCAGGAGCCAATCCAGTTCGCCAGTCCTTTGGCTCTTATGATCTTAACACCCTTGGACAGTCCAGACCAGTTACTGTGTACGATTTGGCTCTATTTGAGTTAGTCTCGGGTTCCCTCCTGAGCAAATGTAGGTGATGCGTTTTTGGCAAACAGCGTTGCCCTTCAGTGTCGGTCGTATTTATGTTACCTTTTGCTGCAAGGAAGTTTCACGTGTCCAGGTTGTCAAATTAATCTGTCTTTTCCTTTAGTGTGATCTTATATATATCACTTGCATAAAAGGCTTCGCTTGTTATGTGAGAGCTCATCCTCTGAAGCCCAGGAAGGAATTCTTCTATAGTTTTGTCAGATTTTATTTTATTAAAAAAAAATTTTTTTTAATGTTTTATTTATTTTTGAGACCGAGAGAGACAGAGCATGAGCAGGGGAGGGGCAGAGAGAGAGGGAGACACAGAATCCGAAGCAGGCTCCAAGCTGTCGTACAGAGCCGGACGCGGAGCTCGAACTCAGGACTGTGAGATCATGACCTGAGGTGAAGTCGGACGCTCAACCGACTGAGCCACCCAGGCGCCCCAGTTTTGTCAGATTTTAATGTGCTGCCTTTTACCCCGTTTTTAATCCATTCAGAGTTCAAGTACGTGATGCTGCAAAATAGGGATGTGATTCTTTATTTCCCCCATAGGATTGCTAAGGTTACTGGCCTTTGACCTTCCTCTGTGAATTGTGTGTTCTCTTTAACCACTCTCCCGTTAGGTCGTTTGTCTTCTGCTTACTGGTCTGCTGGAACTCTCTAGTGGGCCTCTTATAGGTTGGACAGGTATTCCGGCGGTTTTCCCAACTTGATTGTTACAGGGACCTCCCAAATTCTTGCCAAGGCCGTGGATTACGAAGCCGTTTTTAAGGGTGTGCGGGCGCCCCGCGCGGCTCAGCTTGGCCCTGTGAAACCTGGGTGAACCCCCGGGGAATCGGAGGGTCCCGGCTGCGGCCCCTCCCGAAGCCTGGTGTTGGTGACCCTTGCGTCTCCTCGCATCCAGGCTGACCCCCGGCCTGTATGACCTGGGCCGCACTGTCCTGTGCCTCGACTTCATGGTCTTCACGCTGCGGCTGCTGCACATCTTCACGGTCAACAAACAACTGGGGCCCAAGATCGTCATCGTGAACAAGATGGTGAGGGGGGCGGGGCCCGGGGGCGGGTCCAGAGGAGGGAAGGGGCGGGGCAGGGAGGCTGGGAACACGTGCACGGAACAGGGTGGGGGTGGAGCTTCAGTCGCAGGGGGCGGGGCCAGACTTCGTCTCGTTTCCCGCCCCCCCCCCCCCCCCCCCCCCCCCCCCCCGCACAGATGAAGGACGTGTTCTTCTTCCTCTTCTTCCTCGGTGTGTGGCTGGTTGCCTACGGGGTGGCCACGGAGGGGCTCCTTAGGCCCCGGGATCGTGACCTCCCGAATATCCTGCGCCGTGTTTTCTACCGGCCCTACCTGCAGATCTTTGGGCAGATCCCCCAGGAGGACATGGATGGTATGGAGGATGAGAGGGCTTGACACCCTCCCTCGGGGCTCCCTACCAGTCCCCCTGTCTCTGGGTCTCTATACCCCTCTCTTTAAGTCTCTGCCTCGCTCTCCCTAGGTCTCTGAGTGGCCCCGTGCCCCCCGCTCCATCTCTATGGGATTCTGTCTCCCTCTCTCAGGGTCTCTGCTCCCCCACGCCCCCCTGAATTTCTGTTTTTCTTCGGTCTCTGTCTCCCTGGCCCCACCTCTGAGTGTCTCCCTTTACAGTGGCCCTCATGGAGCATGTCAACTGCTCGTCGGAGCAGGGCTTCTGGGCACGCCCGTTGGGGGCCCAGGCAGGCTCCTGCGTCTCGCTTTATGCCAACTGGCTGGTGATTCTCCTCCTCATCATTTTCCTGCTCGTGGCCAACATCCTGCTGCTGAATTTGCTCATTGCCATGTTCAGGTGAGGCCTGACTGTTCTCTGATCTGACCTGACCCTTGACCGCAGCGTGACCCTCAATCCCAGCTTGACCATGTCCCCAGCATGATTGGTGATTCCAGCCTAAGCAATTCTGTCTTTAGTCCTTGAATTCTGACTCGGATCTAATGCTGGCTTGGGGGGCACCTGGGTGGCTCAGTCAGTTAAGCGTCTCTTGATTTGGGTTCAGGTCTCCCGGTTCATGAGTTGGAGCCTCTCATCGGGCTCTGTGCTGATAGAGAGGAGCCTGCTTGGGATTCTCTCTCTCCCTCTCTCTTTGCCCCTTCCCCCCCGACTCTCTCTCTCAAAGTAAATGAATAACCTTAAAAAAAACAACAGTGAAATACCAGTTCATATCGTACCAACTAACTCGGATGGCTATAATTTTGTTTTTAAGTTTATTTTGAGAGAGAGAGAGCACAAGCAGGGGAGGGGAAGAGAGAGGGAGAGAGGGAAGCCCAAGTAGGCTCTGCTCTGTCAGCTTGGAACCATGTGATCATGACCTGGGCTGAAACCAAGAGTCAGATGCTGAACCGACTGAGCCACCCAGGCGCCCCTCACTCTGGTTTTGGTTTGCGTTGCCCTAATGACCAATGATGGTTAGCATCTTTCCATGTGCTTATTGTCCATTACACTTCTTCTTTGGAGAAATGTCTGTTCAGGTCTTTTGCCTGTTTATAAACTGGGTTGTCTTTTTGTTGTTGAGTTGTAGCAATTCTTTATATATTTTGGATGTAAACTCCTATCAGATATGTGATATGTAAATAATTTCTCCTTTTCTGTTGGTTGTCTTTTCCTGTTCTTGACAATCCCGTTGAATGCACAAAAGCTTTACATTTTATTAATTGTACTATTGGTGTCATATCTAAGGACTCATCAGTAAATCCAAGGTCATAAAGATTTACTCCTATGTTTTATAGTTTTAGCTCTTCTATTCAGGTTGTTGGTCTGTTTCAACTCGATTTTTGTACATGGTATGAGCTAGGGGTCCAACTTCATGCTTTTTGGCTTGCAGAAATCCAGTACTTACAGGTCTGTGTTCAAGAGACTGTTTTTTCCCCATTGAGTGGACTTGTCACCCTTGTTAAAAATCATTTGGCCGGGGCGCCTGGGTGGCTCAGTCGGTTGAGCTTCCGACTTCGGCTCAGGTCATGACACAGAATCGGAAGCAGGCTCCAGGCTCTGAGCTGTCAGCACAGAGCCCCATGCGGGGCTCAAACCCACTAACTGCGAGATCACGACCTGAGCCAAAGTCGGACGCCCGACCGACTGAGACACCCAGGCGCCCCTCAACATACCTCTTTTGAGGGGGAAGGGGACACAATTCAACTCCTAATGCTCATAGATGTATAGGTTTATTTCTGGACCCTTATTTCTGTTCCATTGGTTGATATGTCTGTCTTATGCCAGTACAACCACACTGTTTTGATTGTGTAGGAAATTTTGAAATTAGGAAGTGTGAGTCCTTCAACTTTGTTCTTTTTCAAGATTGTTTTGGCTACTCAGGGTCTCTTGCAATTCCCTATTCATTTGTGGATCGGCTTTTACTTTTCTGCAGAAAAGGCTGTTGGAATTTTTGTATGAATTGTGTTGAATCTGTAGATTGCTGTGGATAGTATTGCGATGTTAACAATAGTAAGTTTTTGTATTCACGAACACAGGTTGTCTTTCCATGTGTTTAGATGTTCTTTTAAATATCTTTTAGTATTGTTTTGTAATTTTCAGTGTAGAAGTCTTTTGCCTTGGTTAAATTTATTCCTAGGTGTTTTATTCTTTTAGATTCTATTATAAATGGAATTGTTTTCTAAATTTCCTTTTTGGATTGTTCATTGCAGGTGTATGGAAACACAGTTGATTTTTGGTTGGTGATCTGGTACCCTGCAACTTTGCTGAATTTGTTTGTTATTGTGATTCTTTGAGATTTTTTAGAAAATATTTTATTTTATTTTATTTTATTTTTGAGAGAGGGCAAGTGGGGGAGGGGCAGAGAGAGGAGGACAGAGGATCTGAAGCAGGCTTTGTGCTGGCCGCAGAGAGCCTGATGTGGGGCTCCAGCTCACGAACTGCGAGATCCTGTCTTGACCCAAAGTCTGACGCTAAACCAACTGAGCCAACTAGGTGCCCCTCTGAGATTTTTGATATATAGGATCATGTCATCTGTGACTAGAAATAGTTTTACTTCATTTCCAATTTGGATGCGTTTTATTTCTTTTTCTTGTTTAATTGCTCTGGCTGGCACTTTTAGTACAATGATGAATAGCATGGTGAGACTGGGCATCCTTGTCTTATTCCTTATTTTAGCAGGAAGTTTTCAGTCTTTCTTCATTGAATATTTTGTAGGCTTTAGGTTTTTCATAATTATCCTTTACTATGTTGAGGAATTTTCCTTTCAGTCCTGTTCTAAGTCAAAAGGAAAAAAAAATTTTTTTTTTATCACAAAAGGGTGTTGGATTTTGTCCTACGCCTTTTCTGTGTCTCTATGTCAGTTGAGATGATCATGTGAGATAATCATGGTTTTTTTTTGTTTTTTTTTTGCTCTATGAAGGCGGTGTGTTGTATTGATATTTGTATGTTGAACCACCTTTGTATTACTGGGATAAATCACTTGGCCATGGTGTACAATCCTTTTAATATGCTGCTGAATTCGGTTTGCTAGTATTTTGTTGAGGGTATTTGCATGTATATTCATAAAAAATATTTATCTGTAATTTTGTTTTCTTGTGATCTCTTTATCTGGGTAACCTCATTGGCCTCATAGAATGAGTCAGGAACTGTTCTTTCTTAATTTTTTTGGAGAATTTGAGAAGAATTGGTGTTAATGCTTGCTTTCTTTCTTTCTTTCTTTCTTTTTTTCTTTTTTTTGACTATTTGGTAAAATTCACCCGTGAAAACACCTGGGCCTGGGCTTTGTTGTTGTTGGGACATTTTTTGGTGAGTGATTCAATCTCTTTACTTATTATAGGTCTTTTGAGGTTTTCTGTTTCTTCTTGAGTCAGTTTTGGTGATTTGTGTGTTTCTAGGAATTTGTCCCATTTATTTCATTTAGGTTATCTAATTTGTTGGCATACAATTGTGACAGTGTTCTCTTATAATCCTTTTTATTTCTGTAAGGTCGGTAGTAATGCCCTCATTTTCATTCTGATTATAGCTATTTGTGTTCAGCTGACTTTTTTTTTTTTTTTTTTTTTTTATGAGAGAGAGAGGAAGAGGGAGAGAGAGGGAGAGGGAGAGAGAAGCAGGCTGAGAGAATCCCAGGCAGGCTCCACGCTCAGTATGGAGCCTGACACAGGGTTTGATCTCACGACTGTGAGCCCCTGTGAGCCGAAATCAAGAGTTGGATTGCTAATTCATGACACCATCCCAACTTGACTCCTGACATCTGACCCTTGGCCCTCCTCACCCAGCTTCTAAGTGCATCCTGTAATACCTCTGACTTTATTGATTCCAATATCTGCCTGGTGCCTTGGACTTCAAACATAGTGTTCAACATCTAACGTTGGTCTCTTGCTGGCTTTGACCTCTGGTGACCCTTGACCTCTCATCCCCATAGCTACACCTTCGGCAAAGTACAGGGAAACAGCGACCTCTATTGGAAGGCGCAGCGCTACAGTCTCATCCGGGAATATCACTCTAGGCCCGCACTGGCCCCGCCCCTTATTGTCATCTCGCACGTGCGCCTCCTCATCCGGCGACTACGCAGGCGCAGGGCCAGCTTGCCGTCCTCCCCGATCTTCGAACATTTTCGTGAGAGCGGGATTTGGTGAAAAACACAGGGGACGGGACCTGATGAGAAAGAAGAGCATAGACAGGCGGGGGAAGGATACCCAGGTTCACTAGTGGGGCGGGTGTGCAATATTAGGGGGCGTGGCCTGGGAGGGCTCCCTCGGGATGCTTTGGGTAGGGAGGCGAGGTCGAGGACTCCATCCTTACTCCGCCCTCCAGGAGTCTACCTTTCGAAGGAAGCAGAGCGGAAGCTGTTGACATGGGAGTCGGTGCAGAAGGAGAATTTCCTGCTGGCACGCGCCCGGGACAAGCGCGAGAGCGACTCAGAGCGTCTGAAGCGCACTTCGCAAAAGTGAGGGCGGGGCGGGCCTGGGACTGGGTTTCCTGCTTCGGGGGCGGATCTTGTGACTTGGGTTGAGTGGAACCCGGGGCTGGGCTAAAGAGCGGTGCTCCAGGTGGAGCCTGCGCGGGACAGGGTCCTGGAACTTTGGGGAGGAAGGCGGGCCTGGGGGGGGGGCGGGGCTTCCCGAGGGCAGGGCTGGTGGGCTGGTGGTACTGGCCTGATGCCCTAGGTTGCCCCGGGTTGCAGGGTGGACACGGCGTTGAAGCAGTTGAGACAGATCCGCGAGTATGAGCAGCGTCTCAAAGGGTTGGAACGGGAGGTGAGGACTTCCGGACCGGGCTGGGGGAGTATGGTCGGGGTGTGGGGTTTTGGTCTCGTTCCTTTACGTCCCTCCTGCTCCCAAGGTCCAGCACTGCAGCCGTGTCCTGGGCTGGGTGGCGGAAGCCCTGAGCCGCTCGGCATTGCTGCCCCCAGGGGGGCCACCGCCTCCAACCCCACCTGGGCCCAAAGGTCAGTGTTGTAGGGTCCACCTGTGTCTATCCCTAGCCTCTGTCACCACCACCGTGCTTTCTGGGGCCTCTGTTCCTCGATGCCTGAGTGTTTTTCTCACTTTGCCGCCCTTCCTTTGGCCCTGGGTCATTCTCTCAGTCTCCTTTGGGCTTTTCGTCCTTCTTGCTCCTTTTTTTTTTTTTTTTTGCCACTTTTCCATTTTTTTTCTGTCCTCTCCATCCCATCTGTTCTCTCTTCTCTCTCTCCCCCAGACTGACCCCTGCTGGCAGACTTCAAGGAGTAAGCCCATAGGGCGTTTTTATTCCCGGAGTAAGTCCTAGCTGGTCTTTGACCCTTGCACCTCCTGGCCTTGTCCTCGAGGTGGGCTCCATGCTCATGGAGGACCACCTGGGCTGCTGTCAGGATCACCTCAGGGAGTGTCATCCCTTGGGACCACGGCAGGCCTGGTTCCCCACAGAACCAGTCCCAATCTAGAAGGATCGGTCTTTGGAACCCAGGCATTGACCTTCTGAAGGTCCTGCCACAGCCCACTGGGCAGAAGGCTGCAGGGTCCTTGGGATGCAGGGACCACAGATCCTACTTGTAGCTCCCCACACTGGGGAAATAAAGCCATTTGAGAGGAGTAGAGTCTGCTGCTTGATTCTTGGGGAAATGATGAGTGTGTACCATTTGCTGGGCCAGGGCCAGGGCCAGGTTTGCGGTCATTGAAAAGTTTGTTGCTGTATTTTAGATAATTCCGGGTCTGTTCCCCCATCCCAGGTCCACTGTTGCTGTCTGATTTAGGCCCAGCATCTCTCTCTCTCTCTTTTTTTAATGTTTATTTTTGAGAGAGAAAGAATGCAAGCGGGGGAGAGGCAGATAGAGGATCTGAAGCGGGCTCTGTGCTGACAGCAGAGAGCCCATTGTGGGGTTTGAACTCACAAACCGTGAGGTCATGACCTGAGCCGAAATCGGACACTTAGCTGACTGAACCACCCAGGTGCCCCCAGGCCCAGCACATCTTGGCACTATTTTGTTGGTTTTCACTTTGGTGGGACAAAAACCCCCAACCATCTGCACCCCCTTGGTTTTTCCTTTCCAGTGGAAAAAGAACTCAGTGATAATAAGCAAATTATTTCCTGGAGAGGGGGTGGGTGGGTGCTGCGTACATCTGCTTTGGCAAGAGGGGAACAGATGATGCAAATTTGAGAAGCTCACTGCAGAAACGTCTTTAAAGAGTCTAATTAGTGGGAAATTGCAGGCCACGCACACATGGAATTGAGGCAAATATGCGTCATTATACATGCAGTTTAACTAAACAACCCATAACAACCTAAACTGGTAATGACAAGACTGAACTGACAGCAGTTATTAAATAGCAAGAAAACCACCAACAACCATCGCATCCAAAAATCAAAACCAAAACATCCTTCCTCCAAATTGGAAGAATTCCAACTATCTGCCACCTTCGGGTGCAGAATAGCTTTGAAATATTGCCAAGTGTTGTGTGGCAACCAGATTTCTCCGGAAGATGCTGAATTCTCACTAGCCCAAGTAGTAATAATACAAACGATGGTGGCAATATTAATACAGCACTGTTTGAAATTTTTAAATTTTCTAATTGCTTATTGCTGGTCTGCAGAAATACTGCTGATTTATTTTGTTCATTGATGTATTCTATGACTTTGCTAAATTCACTTAGTATAATTTTCGCAGGTTCTTTGGGATTTTCTTTTTTTCTTAATTTGTAAAAAAATTTAATTTTTTTAATGTTTATTTTAGAAAGGAAGAGAGAGAAAAAGCGAGTGAGCAGGGGAGGGGCAGAGAGAGAGGGAGACACAGAATCCGAAGCAGGCTCCAGGCTCTGAGCTGTCAGCACAGAGCCCGATGGATGTGGGGCTCAAACTCACAAACCGGGAGATTATGACCTGAGTCGAAGTCAGACACTTAAATGACTGAGCCACCAGACGTCCCCTATCCCCCCAAATTTTTTATTAGAGAGTGAACACGAGCAGGGGAAGGGCACAGAGATTTTTTTTCCAGTTTATTATTTATCCAGTTCCAGAAGTGTTCACTCCAAACAGGAACCTTGTACCCATGAAGAACTCACCGCTCATTCTTTTCCCCAGCCACCGGCAACCACCATTCTGCTATCGCTTAGATTTGCCTACCCTGGATATTTCATACACATTGAATCAGAACATATGAGGTCCCCTGTGTTTGACTTGTTTCACTTAGCACAGTGTTTTCTAGGTTCATCGGTGTTGTATCAGGATTTCGTGCCTTCCTGTGACTGAATAACATCCATGGTGTGGACTTAACCACTTTTGTCCATTCATCCGTTGATGGACATTTGGATGGTTTCTACTTTTTGACGATTGTGAATAATACTGCTATGAACGTTCACGTACAAGGTTTTGTTTTTGTTTTGTTTTTTGAACAGTGTCTTCAGTTCCTTTGGGTGTGTGCCTAGAGTGGAATTGCTGATATTTCCATGTTTAACTTTTTGGGGAACTGCCAAGCTGATTTTCACGGTGGCTGCAACATTTCACATTCCCACCAGCCATGCCTGAGGTTCCGATTTCTTCAGATCCACACTGACACTTGGGACTTTCCATTTTCTTTGGTTATGGATAGTCTGGTGGGTGTGAAGTGGTATCTCATTGTAGGCTTGATTTGCGTTCCCCTGGTGATTAATGACGCTGACCTTCTTCACCTGCGCTTGTCGGCCCTTGGTGCATCTTTGGAAGGAATGACTGTTAGCAATGAGCTCCACCACTTTCGTTGTGTTGCCTGCCACCCAATCACAGTTAACTAGGAATAGGTGGGTTTTAAATGAAGACAAAAAGAAGGCCCCGTGACCCAAGTCATCACCTGAGGACTATGTGGGCTCAGACATTTCGTAGTTTAGGAAAGACGAGTGGTTGGTCCTCAAGCCTCCAACAAGGATCAGCCTTTTGCGGCTCTTGTATAGCTCACAGGTGGAGATTTTGCTGAAGCTCCTTGGTCCATGTTCCCCAAGGAGAAAAACCTGAATTCAACTGATGAGGCACACTGGGGGAAAGTAAGCTGAAGTGACTGTTGGGTAGGGGCCCTGGGGGCCAGTTCAACGTGCTGTTAGGGCTTCTACTAGTACATGTTTCTCCGGTCCGTACTGTGAATGTCCTGTTGTCAGGGGATTCTCCCGTCCAGAGACTGGAGCACGTGCGGTCGTCTCCAGGGCGGTCTACAGAAATCGCAGGAATCCCAAAAGGAGAAAGGGGAATCCCGGTTTTCCTGTCCTCACGCCTGCCGCGGCCCTCAGGGAGGCCATTTCCCAGCACAACAGCGCCACCTGCTGACACAACCTCCATGAACGCACCTTTTAGGAAAAGAAAGGCGGCTGTTCCCGCTTTGCTGTGAAACACTCCTTGAAAGAGGAGGCCCCGCCCCTGGAGGCGTTGTGACTCTCTAGCCTTACGTCTTGGTTTTGGGGTAGGTCAACTAACTGGTAGTATCCACTGGGGTGCGGCAGCCACCCAACCCCAAAGCCAACCCGGGAAGACAGACTGAAATTTATAGTTAAGGTACTGGATGAGACGTTCTCTTTTCCCTACCCTCCACAAGCATCTGGTATTATTGGAACGATTTCCTCAAAAATCAGTTCAGAATATATTTCGGACTACCTTCCTCGCCTTCTCCTGGTCCACACACCTTAGGTAGGCGGTTTGGTCCCTGAATGTGCGTGTTTCTGGAGAGGCTTCATCTCTCCCAGGCTGTCTCCTGGATAATGGCTGAGGCTGAAGGGGTGGGGGAGTTACAAAGACTTATTCTGAAAATTAAGGATTCTGGTTCCTGACCATTCTTGGGTCATCTTTCTGCTGGACAGCCTGGTGGTTCCAACCCTCTGGATGACAGCCTAGCCCAAAGCGGGCCAACTAGGGAGTTCAAACTAAATTCTGGTTTAGCCACCAGCATTTTCTTGTTGGCCTGACATGGCCCTAGATCAGAGGTTGGCAAACTACGGCCTGTTATCTCTGGCCCTTGAGCTAGGACTGATTTTTTTTTAACCTTTTTAAAAGTTATAAAAAAAAAAAACAAACAAATAACAAAGAATATACAATAGAGGCCATATGTCCTGCAAAGCCAAAAATATTTATTATCTGGTCCTTTATAGGAAAGGTTTGCCGACTCCCGTCTGAGCTGCAGCTACTTGCTGATGCCACGCATGTGGCTTAACTTAGCCAATGTATGGTCATCCAAATCCAGGTTAAAACAACCCCCCTCACCCCTGCTGCAAGACCTCTTCCACCACAGCCGTTGCAGAGGGGCCAGAGGCTCCCACTCCACTTTCACCAAGATCGCCAACCGCCGTGCCTCCCCCCGCAACCCCCGGCACACAGGTCACCTCAAATGTCCTCGTTTTCGCCTCCATGCTTGTGGAAGCACCCACCTCAGACTGGGGAATGTAGGTCAAGAAGTGGTTAACCTGGTATGGAAATGAAAAAGAAAAGGTTCCCAGACTAGAAACCCGAGGACCTCAATTCTATTTGCACCTGAGTCACTGGTTACTTGATCTCAGAGCAGCTGTTTCTCTTCTCTGAGCCTCCTGCAGTATCCACTCCCTGGAAGGAGAGGTGCGTGAAGGAGCCCAGCAAAGGGCCCGTCTGTTGCCTTGTCTAAGTGCTAACAGAGGCCTGGGGGCTTCTGAGGTCCCAGAGGACCTGGGACTGCGTCCTCCATGCCGGGGCAGGCCACAACCTCACACAAAAAAACACCTTCTTGCTAGAGCCCTACATGGGTTAAGATGCATCATCTACACTGGCTTTTATCTTACCCCGCCGGACTCTTGGCATACCTGGCCTGGGGTGGCCGGCCCTGGCTCGGAGAGGGGAAGAGACTCGGAGAGGGTGAGAGAGGGTACGGGGACCAGGCCCTCTCCACCCAGCTCGTTTCCTGAGCCATGTCATCCCAGACCCAGGGTCCCTAGAGAGCAAGGGAGGAGGCAGGAAGGCCGGAGGGGTGAGTCTTAGACACAAGGAAGGGCCTGTGAGCTTCTGCCTCTGCCTTTTCCGGGGCTCTTCAAATCAGGTTGTAGAAGCCATTTACACTGGAGATGCAGGAGGAAAAATTTAGGTTTCTTTCAACCAAAATAAGGAAGACAAAGCTTTGCCAATATTAAGTATGCAGAATGACAGCAGGTCACAAGTAGATTTCTTACATATGTTGGGAATATTTTCTCAAAAGGTTGTCATGGATAGGGGAGTGTGATAAAGAATGTTTAGAGGCCTCTGAGGTAAATAGAAGGTATGAATGGGCAGGCAGGCACTTGGGAGGTGATTGGGAACCAGAGAGGGTGGTGATGGGACCTTGATGCCCAAGGTCATGACCTCTGGGGATGGGGAGTTACCCAGGAAGTCCCTAAGAGGTGTGGCTTCTAGAAGGTGCCTCCCCCCACCCCCCAGGTGCCTTCACTCCATCTGATATTCAAAGAGGTAGGGTGGTGCCACTTATCCCCGCAGACAAACCTAGTAAGCTCTAAGTTCTTTCTTAAGACTTCCTGGGTCCTGAGCCCACAGAATCCAGGTGACCTCCCTCCCAGCACCCAAGTGGGTGACCGACCACCCCACGTAAGAACAAAGCATGATAGCTAGAGAGGACCTACCTGCCAGGTGCTGTTCTAGGCATGCTACCCTCTTAATAGATGATAATTATAAGACATTTAGTATGGTCACCCAACTACCAAGTTAGGTTTAAGGGTTAACACACTTTCTAGATTGAGTGATACTGATTGCTGCAAAGTTCCCCAATGGTTTGGCTCAACTCCAGAACAAGGAGGAGTCTAGAAACTCAGTATCTGTGTCCCAAAGGGAGTGGGAGATTGGAATCACCAGATTGGACACTCGGTTCACCAGAGGTTGGAGATCTGGACGATATGTGTGTAGAAGGAGGCTGATGGAAAGAACAGTGTGCCCACAGCCTGTGCACGGGGTCTCAGTGGATCAATTTATTGACTCAGCTTTGTTATCCCAGCCCCATTCTGAGAGAGCAGCCCTGGAGGCGTTAGCTACCCCAGTGTTCCAGGTTGGTGGTGGAGTTTGGGGTTTGGAGAGAACACTGTCTGTCTCCATGATAACTGGGAGGGCTGGATCCCGGCAAGTGCCTCGAGGCCCATCTCCATCATGCCAACATGATGCTCCCTCCTCACAGGGAGAAAGGAGGCCCTAGGTGCAGCCCTGTGAATGGCCGAGTTGATTTCTTCTGAATTCTCCAACCCCAGATCAGAGTGTTCCACTTAGCAGAATCGGTATTATTCCAGGAGAGGAAGGCGCTCCTGAGTTGTCCGTTTCCTCCCAAGGCCAACTGAGTGATGTCAGTGGTTGCTAGGCAAAATTTCCATGTGTCCCTCTCCCTACTTCCCGACAGGACCGATTATTTCTGTAGCAAGATGGACACTAATGCCAGATTTGGAAAAATGGGTGGTGTCACCAGTTATTGAACAGAGTCCTAATTTTCTTCCTGGGTCTCCCTGCTCTTGTCACTGTTGTCTATGGTTACTGAGGCCGGGCTCACCTGCCTTGAAACGGGAGTGCTGGCATTCCTCATGGACAGCGCAGATGTCAGGGATGAAATGACAGGCAGGCTGAACCAGGAAGAGCTCTGGTTGTACTCACTCAAGGGCAGGCTGAACCTCCATAAGGAGCTCAGGTTCAGCCTCCTAATCAAGGGTGGGTTGACTTTTCTAGATGAGCATTCAGTGTCTGTCTTCTGGGATGTCACCAATTGGTGTTTGGGGTACTGTAACGACTTGGGGGGCACCAAGGGCATCTTTTTGGACTGTAGCTTTTCAAAGGGATCAAAAGCAATGTGGTCCTCGAGGTGCCACCAGTGGTGGAGTGGCTGCACTGGGATTGGCAGAAAGGTGAGGATGCTGAGGAAGGTGACCCAGCTCAGGGTGCTCTGCAGGTAGGGCTGTTTTACTTCCTGGCTCTGGAGGCCGAAAGAAGGGAGCAGGGTGGGAGGAAGGGGGGGGGGGGTTCAGTCCCTGCGATGCTGGGGATTCCACTCCCCAGGGACTGGGAAGCTGGCTAAAGGTTCCCTGGGAATGGAAGGAGCCCAGACCTCGGGTCTCCGTGGAGTGGGAGATGAGATGAACGGGGCCCGGAGTGGTGGTGAGAGGCCAGGGTAGGGGGACCTCACCATACTGCTGTTCCAGGCGATGTAGTAGGACGGTACCCTCCAGTGGAGCTGCGTGAGGCAGATGGTGAAGAGGGCCAGCAGCCCAGGCAGGGTCACGTAGCGCCACAGGAAAGTGAAGAAGGACCACAGCAGGCGGCCCAGTTTACTGAACATTTCTTCCCTGAACCTGGGGAGGGAACAACAGGACAGGCGTAGATGTCTGGGTAGGAGCCCTCCTCTGGCAGCCGGGACCCGAGCGCTTGGGAGTGGTTCTCTCACTGGCTGCCAAGTCCTGCTGGGCCCTCGCTGAGGACGGGAACCTGCATGCGTGTAGTGCTCCAGCCCTCTGCCTTCAGACTGTCCCCTATAGCCCCTGGTTCCTGACTGCTCCTTGTGCCTGTACCCCGCCAGCTGCTGGCTGGGCCCCCCTGCTGTGGGATGGACAAAGGGAGCAGAGACCTGGGGTGGGTCCCTGGCTGGATGGGCCCCCGGGGCTTGGACGTCACCTCCTGGCTCCATAGATCCAGGCCAGGGCCACATTCTGGAAGGCCACAATGACGATGAGGGTGAGCGGGACCAGGCAGTCATCAAACAAGGACATTATGTAGCTGCCAGCATGACTGGTGAAGACGAGGCTGCCCAGAAAACCTCCCAAGCAGATGAGCACTGTGACAAAGGCAGGTTTGGCCACACTGAGGTCTATGCGCAGGGCTGGGCTAGGGGTCAAAGTGAGCTCTAGAGATTGGGGTGGCCTGGGGAGAGGGGGCAGCAGGGCAGGGTCTTTGCTAGGCCGAGAACCCACAGTACCTGACAGCAGCTTGGGATACCTCCTGAAGAGGGAGAAGGAGGTCTGGAGGGGACAGACAATGCCTTCCAAGATGCTCATCAAGGTGCTCAGCCCCATGATGACCAGGGCCAAGAAGAAGAGGATGGCCCAGAGAGAGGCGCCAGGGAACAGCGAGATGGCTTGGGAGAAAGCTGCGAATGCCAGGCCAGGTCCCTCCATGAACTGTGGGGGAGAAGGGCTCTCAGGCAGTGGTGGGTCTGGATTGGGGGGGGGGGGGGGGGAATGGTGCAGTGATCAATTAGCAATGTCTGTCTCGGACAGAGGAAAGAGGCAGAGAGTGGTGGGCAGCTGGCAGAAGGCTGAGTGTTTGCCCTGCTTGCTTTCCTGAGCTGTGTGAGCTTCACCTCTTGAAGCCGCAGTTTCCTCCTCTAACAAACTGGGCTCCTAGGGTTGATGTGAGGATTAAAGTCAAGTGACCACTTAGTGAAGACCCTAGTGCACAGGTAACAGTGGTGGAAACTTGATTATAACTGCCACCTTCCTCTGAAGATGCGTGGGTGGCCCATGAGGCTCCTGGGAAATGCATTTCCCAGTGTCCTGTGGGGCCTCTGGGAAGCACCCTCCCACCCCCACAAACACACCTTATCCTTCTGGGTCATGATGCTGCAGGATGGGGAGAAGCGGATGACCGGGTACTGGAGGTGTTGAGGGAGATTGCTGATCCAGTCTAGGTAGTCCAGGGCGGGCAGGAGGAGGATGTCTTCGGGGGGCTTGGCATCCTGAGGCAGCACCCCCTTTTTTATCAGGCTTATCAATTTTGAGACACTCCTGAACGGGAAAAGCAAAGGAAGTGTGGTGAGCAGTCTGGCCCCTCTGCTGCCTGAGAGGAAAGTGAGTTGTGCAAGAGGAGTTCAGCCGAGTCACAAGGGCAAATAGACAGGGGCTGGAAGTGAATCAGGTGGACTTGGCAGGGGAGTTGCGCTGGGGAGTCCCCGAAGGGGCAGAAGACTCTAGATTTGTTGTAGCTAGGACTCCTCAGTGTTATGGGTTGAAGTGTGCCCCCACTAAATTCATATGTTCAAGTCCTAAGGCCCACTACCTCAGAATGTGACCTTGTTTGGAAAGAGCGTTGTTACAGAAGTAATTGAAGATGAGGTCATACTGGCCCCTAATCCAGTAGGACTGGGGTCCTAATAAAAAGGGGGATATTTGGGGGCACCTAGGTGGTTCAGTTGGTTAAGCATTGGACTTTGGCTCAGGTCATGATCTTGTGGTTCATGAGTTCAAGCCCCACATGACATTCTGTGCTGACAGCTCAGAGCCTGCAGCCTGCTTCAGATTCTGTGTCTCCCTCTGTCTCTGCCCCTCTCCTGCTCATGCTCTCTCTCTCTCTCAAAAATAAACATTAAAAAATATTAATAGGGGCGCCTGGGTGGCTCAGTTGGTTGGGCGTCTGACTTCGGCTCAGATCGTGATCTCGCGGTTCATGGGTTTGGACCCCATGTCGGTCTCTGTGCTGACAGCTCAGAGCCTGGAGCCTGTTTCAGGTTCTGTGTCTCCCTCTTTCTCTGCCCCTCCCCCACTCATGCTCTGTCTCCGTCTCAAAAATAAACATTAAAAAATATACATTAATAAACCCAGTTCATTCATTTTAATTGGCAGATAGTATTCCATTCATTGAATGACTATACTAAGATTTGTTATCTACTCACCTCCTAGCAGACATTTGGATTGTTTGCAGTTTCAGCCATTATACCTCTCCTCCCACAACTCCAAATAGACATAGATTAATCTTGGGGCGCCTGGGTGGCTCGGTTGGTTAAGTGTCCAACTGGATTTTGGCTCAGGTCATCTCATGGTTCATGAGATTGAGCCCTTCATCGGGCTCTGCACTGACAGCACGGAGCCTGCTTGGGATTCTGTCTCTCTCTCTTTCTGCCCCTCCCCTGCTTGCTCTCTCTTTCAGAACAAATAAAAAATAAACTAACCCTCCCCCCAACATATATTAGTCCTATAGGTCACTGAAGGTCTTCTTCAGTTTTTCGTTCTTTTTTTTCCTCTTTGTGTTTCACTTTGTAGAACTTCTATTTACCTGTCCTCAAATTAACTGATCCTTTATTCTGCTGGATGAATACTAAATACATCCAGTGAAACTTTGTTTTCATCGACTTTTTGAGTTCTGTAATTTCCATGTGGTCCTTTGTTAGATTTTCCATATCTTTCCTAAAATACCTCCATTGCTTCCATTTTATTAATCTTTTCTATGCAATCCCTTAACATATTTATAATCGGTGTTTTAAAGGTCTTGTCTGCTGATTCTAATGTCTTGATGATCTTTGGGTCTTCTTTTTTTTTTCTCTTGGCTATGGATTCTATTTTCCTGGGTTTCGGAATGTCTCGAGAGTGTTCAATTCCACGTGGGGCGTTGTAGATAGAACAACAAAGAAGGAAGGTCTGTGATCTGTTTTATTTTGCGAAATCTCGATAAATTTAAGACTTTTATTCCAACAGGCAGCTAAGAGTTAGGGCTATTTAGTTAGTTTTCGGAGCGTTGAGGCGAGCTGGGGTGGGTGACAGTTTTCATTAGTTTTTTCTCTGCCTTCAAATGGGATTAAGGAGGGCTCACGTTGCCCTCGGGCCATGCCCCCAACTTCCTGCACACTGCCCTTCCCCCCCACCATGAGGACTAATATCTTTGATGTTGTCATTATTTGGGTTGAAGTGGGCTGGATAGTAGCTGTAGATGTTTTGGGTTTGTCTTCGCACACAGCTCCAGTGGGGCCACGGGTCCTGAAACCACAAGACTAGGCGGAGCTCCTCTGCTTGCTCCCTTGTCTCCCTTGCACTTCTGCCTCTTCTCCAAAAACCTTTCCTGGGAATAGAGAGGCAAACCGTTCGGTCCAGTGGTGTATTTCCTCCTTGGGGGCTCGTTGCGATTCCAACACCTGCTGGCAGCCCATACTGTTATTAAATGCTTGCACGGTTTCTCCTTGTCAGTGCAAAGTCTCTCCATCCGTGACAGGCCTGTGCCTCCAGCCACCTGCACCCGAGGAGCCACTTACCCCCAGATATGAAGGCATTCGTGGCTCTTTGCTCATGTACGATGAACTCATTACTCTCCAGGCTTTATTTAGTTCATGAGGGCTCCTTTGTGTCTACTGCTCTTCAGTAACATTATAGGAAAGTATTATTTTTATTTTATCCATTTTTAAAATTGCTGGTACCAAGGAAGCATGGACTTTTGCATCCTTCAACATCCTAACTGGAAGAAAAATCCCACCTTGGAGATTTTTTTTTTTTTTACATTTATTTATTTTTGAGAAACAGAGTGAGACAAAGCGTGAGTGGGGAGAGGCAGAGAGAGGAGACACAGAATCTGAAGCAGGCTCCAGGCTCTGAGCAAGCAGTCAGCACAGAGCCTGATGCGGGGCTCGAACCCATAAACTGTGAGATCATGACCTGATCCGAAGTCGGACGCTCAACCGACTGAGCCACCCAGGCGCCCCGGAGATTTTTTTTTTTTTATAAAATTTTTTTAATGTTTGTTTATTTTTGAGAGAGAGAGGGAGAGAGAGAGCAGGGGAGGGGCAGAGACACAGAATCCAAGACAGGCTCCAGGCTCTGAGCTACCAGCACAGAGCCCAATGTGGGGCTCGAACTCATGAACCGTGAGATCATGACTTGAGCTGAAGTCAGATGCTTAACCTATGAGCCACCCGGGCATCCCCCACCTTGGACATTTAAAAAAAAAAAAAAATCCCAATGCCTGAAGGCATCCCAGACCAAGTAAATCAGAATTGCTGGAAGTGAGACTCAGGTGTAAGTGTTTTCTAAGGTTCCCCAAATGATTCCAATATGTAGCCTAGGCCAGTAACCTTTGATTGTGGCCCAGGATGCTGTACAACCTCTGCAAGTTAAAGAATTGATTTTGAAGTCTTCTTTACACCAACTACAATTTATGGAAACCTTTGGACAGTCCTGTCTCTGGGCCTATTTTCTTATCTATAAAGTGGTGGATATTAGAACAGTATCATTTGGGGGCACCCGGGTGGTTCAGTTGGTGGAGCGTCCGATGCTTGGTTTCAGCTTCGGTCATGATCTCACAGTTTGTGGGACTGAGTCCCACTTCAGGCTCAGTGCTAACAGCACAGACCCTGCTTGGGATTCTCCTTCCCTCTCTCTGTGTCCCTTCCCCCCACCCCCACCCCCAAATAAATAAACATTAAAAAAAGTTTTTAGAATATTATCATTTGGCAGCTTTTTCTGAGAATGTGATATTATGATGACTATGATAACTATTGCTGTTATTGTTATTATTATTGGAGAGGCCAGAGCGTGAAGGCCCATGAGGCTGGGGGATTGCCAAAGCGGAGGGAGGGACTTCCTGTTGGACCTGCAAGGCTGTAATTACTCACTTCTCAACACAGGTGTGGCCGCTGGTGGTGGCCCAGAACTCCAGCACTATAAAGACGATGGATGTGAGCAGCAATGAGGTCACCAGGTTGACCAGGGCCACCAAAGAGGCCACCTGGATGTAGCTGTTGCCTCCAGCCTTGGAGGAGAAGTTGATGGTGGTGCCCAGGCCCAGGCCTAAGGAATAAACCACATGGCCTCCTGCCTGACGCCAGAGGTCCAGCGAGGCCCAGGATGAGAGCTGTGGATGGGGTTGGGAGAGAGAGACGTTTGGGGGTGAGCCTGAGGGTAGACCCGTCGGTGAGCTGGAAGAAGGGCAAGCTGGGCTGGGGAGCAGAGGGATGAGGGGCAGGCTGGGGGCCTTAGGAAAGGTGTCTGAGAAGAAGAGTCAGAGAAGGCCTGGGGAGCTGTGGGAGGGAGGAGGTGTGGAGTCCCCAGCCTCACCTCTGTGGTCACCATACGTCTGAGGCTGGCAACTGCACCTTCCAAGAAGAGACTTCGGATGAGGAAGCAGAGGAGGAGGATGTAGAGGAGGAATACCGAAAAAATCAGGATCTGGCCAGGTGGGTCAAGACAGAAACCAGAAGTCAGGAGAAGGGGGGAGGAGGGGCAGGTGGAGGCAAGCATTACAGGGAGCACAGGTCGGCAGGCCTAGAGAGAGGGAGATAAGCTGGGCTGGCCGGGTGAAGGTGGCCTGGCTGTGACATGAGGGAGCTGTCGGAGGATTATCCTTAGGAGACGGTGATGTTGTTTTGGGGGAAGAATCTACCAATAAGCTGCTCAGAGGTGAGGGGTGAGACACCAAGTAGAGATGGCTTTTATGTGGTAGGGCAGCTGGACATAATCATCTGCCTGGGTTTTATGGTCTTGGGGTGAGTTAACCGCATGGGACAATGTCACCGGTGAAGACAGAGGAAAAGCAACCGAGGAGAGACTTTGGGAGAGAGTAACACGGTCAGTGGGAATTTTGAAGTATTTCTGGTTCTTTCCGCTCTGGGAGAGGAAGGCAGGCCCCCTCCCTCCATGTGCCCCTACTGAGCCTTTAGTAAAATCTGCTTTATCTCGAAGGCTGTGGAGAGATGGCTCCAGGGACACATGGGGTGGAAACCGACTGCATGAACTGTTTTGGGGGCCAGAAGCTGCGGGTAAGGTTAACTGAAGTGACCTAATAAACACACCAGAATAAATTTTCCACGTAAGGAGAAGATGATCCAGGTGGCAGGGGTGTGGACTGGAAGTATGGGTTGGAATAAAATAAAATGGAAGACTCTGGAAAGGAACTGGTAGCCAACTGGCTCCTTCAGGGATTAACAGGCCCTGTCAATGTGCGGGCAGGCACAGGGTGCAAGGTTCAAGGGGCGAGGCTGTGGTCTGCTCTAGAAGGTCTCCACTGCTGTGACCTGGGGGTGAGGCATGGGGAAGAGTGGGTACCAGGCGCTCCTTCCTGCAGTGGATGGGACAGGGGCAGTTCTTTGTGACAGGAGGGGTTGACGCTGCTGCCTTGGGGAGCCCTGGATGGCAGAGCCTGTCCTCTGGGAGTGGGGGAGGGTCTTGGGGATTAGAGAAGAGAGGTCAGCAGGAAGGAGTGGGATGGTGTCCGGCCGGATTGTGGCGGGGTCGGTGGGGGGGTAGGGGTGGTGGCTTACCTGCATTGAAATCTTCAGCCCTGTGATCATGGTTAAGAAGAGGAGGAACCAGGCTGCGAAGATGCCCAGTGTGAGGTGCAGGACGAGGGCGTCGACCCCTTCCTCAATGTGGCCTGAGGCGCTCAGGGTGGTGTGGTACCAGAAGTACTGGTGGGACACAGTCCGAAGGCAAGAGAGGTCTGGGGGCGGGGGGACCCAGGTGCTTAGGCACCACCTCACTAGGTGCCGGTCCCCGGCTCTTCACTTCCTCCCCCGTGGCTCTCACTGCCTCTCTCCTGCTCCTTGGTGCCCTTGCCTCCCTTGGCCCTGCCGGCCTCCTCTCTCCGTCTCCTCACCAGTGACATTGGTGGTCTTCACCAGTGGGCACTGGTTCCAGGGCAGGGAGTTATCAAAGGAGTTGGCCAGGTAGGAGAGGCTCCAGGTGATGATGACGCTATTATACAAGCTCATCAAGATGCACACCTAGGGGTGGACACAGTGGGCCTGAGGGACAGGATGGACAGAGACGGGGGCCTGGAGACCACAGGGGGTGACTTGGGGATGCCTCTTGCCCGGGCCCCTCATTCACCAATATGCTAGCGTATCCTATGCCGCCCAGCCAGGGGACGAGCTGCTTCCAGACCCGGATGTTGTCCACACGCAGCCAATGCCCCACGATCATCTCCATGTACAGGAGGGGAATCCCAAACGAGAGGAGCATGAAGAAGTACATCAGGATAAAGCTGCCTGGAGAAGGGAGCCAGGCGCTGTGCTCAGGCAGCCAGGAGTCCCGGCCCCCCTCCGCTTTATCCCCTAGAAGTCTGGGTGAACCTCCAGGTGTCTCCTCCCCCAGGACCCGGGAGTCTGGGCTTCAAGCCTTAAAACTCCTTCCCCAAACTCAAGACCCAGGTCCTTGGCCTTACCTCCTCCGTTCCGCTGACACAGGTAAGGGAAACGCCATATGCTACCCAGCCCAATGGAGAAAGCGACCTGCATTAAGATATCCTCGGTTCTTTTAGTCTCAGCAAAGTAGTTTTGGGTCTTGGTGGCCAGAATCTCCTTGGCTGTGAGCTTCCCGGACAGGAAGGAGGAAGTTCTGGGTCCTTTGGGAGCCTCTTCCTCTGATATTTCTTCAAGGGACTCCATGACTTTCTTCTTTCAGGCCAACTAACTCCTGACGGAATCTTGGGGTCATCAAAAATAGCAGACTTTACGGGCTATGTCTCAGACACTGAAACTTCATGCCGGCAGGGTTTCAGGGCAACAAAGGGCCACAATTTACCTCTTGGCCCTTCTCACTAGTGGACTTTGGGCAAATAATTTCATCGCCTTGAGACTCGGTTGTTGTTGTTTTTTTCTCTCTCATCTTACAAGCTAGATGAATTTCAAAATATTTAGTAATGTTATGGTGTGAGCACCAATCAGAATGAACCAGCCATAGCCCGTGGAATGTCAGCTGAACATTAGCCCCATCTGGGGGCACCTGGGTGGCTCAGTCGCTTAAAAGCGTCTAACTCTTCATTTTGGCTCAGGTCATGATCTCACAGTTTGTGAGTTCAAACCCCACATGGCTCCACGCTGACAATGTGGAGCCTGCTTGGAATTGTCTCTCTCCCCCCTCTCTACCCTTTCCCTGCTCAAGCTCATGCTCTGTCTCTCAAAATAAATAAATAAAGTTTAAAAAACTTAGTTAAAAAAAAAATCAGCCCCATCTGAAAGGATTAAAAATGACATAGTGGATATTGAGTGCCAAGGACACAGTAAAGACTCAAGAAACTCAGGTTTCTTTCTTTTCTCCTTCTAGTCTACTTGGCCCAGCTAATGCATGCGGGCTTCTAGGCCAGTGGTTCTCAAACCTGTGTATCCCAACCATTTGAGGAGCTCTCAAAAACCTCCAGACTCCTGCCTTTCATTCTCCAAGCCTCACTCTTCCAGATTCTGATTCAAGAGACCTAAGGTGGGGTATAGAGATTGGGTAAAGAGCTTCCTTGGGGTTCTATTTCTGGAAAGGCAGCAAGATGGGGGGGGGGGGAGCAGTGAGTTTCTGTGGACCCATCCCCTAGTGAAACAAATACAGCCTGTGAACATTACCAAGAAAGAAAACATTCAAGGACTCTGGAAAATGTCTTCAGGGCACACAGCAAACGTTTAGTCAGGAAAATCTACTAAAACTCACCATGAACAGGGAGAGTCTGTGGCATGTGACCCACAGCCTGCTTCCCTCCCTCCTCACTCCCGGCCCGGTGCTGTGGAAACTGCACATGGTTCCCTCTCTCCCCAGTTCCCACTCAGAGGCTACAGGCACCTTCCCAGGAGGGGCAGATCACCAGCATTTGTCATTCCTTTTTGGTGACATGTGGCAGAGACGAAATTCCAGGAAAGTGTGTGGTATAAAGGTCCGGAGCCCCTTTCTTCCACTCCGCCCTCATTTGTGGCCCGACAAGTGGAGAATACTGGGGGCCCTAGTCACCCCCTTGCCCCAGCTCATTGGTGAGGTGGAGGTTATATGTCAGGAGGGGCAACTCAGTAAGACCAGAGGTTAATGCTCCACGTGGCACCCTGCTCCAAAAGCACTCAGAGAGAAGCAGGCCTCTGTTCCCATCCACCTCTGAAGATCTTGTCCTGGGAGAGAGACAGGCCTTCAGAACAAATGGGCCCAGAAGCTCTTCCCAAAGGAACTGACTTTATTTGAAACAGGGTGTGAAGTTGTTTAAGCCTGAGGGCACACTCAAAATCAGTAAATTTAGGCCAGGAATACACTAGAGAGAGCGGGGGAAAGAGACAGCTAAGAAGATCCCTCCTGGCGTCAGAACAAACGTCAAACACTGAGTTCAAAAACTTACTGCCGTAAAAAAGCCTGAATTTAACTGGATTAGATTGTGGAACAATTTATGCATCAGCCACTGTCAAAAGCAATACAGCAACCAGCTGGGAATTAGTGGATCCCCGACTTATTTCAAGAATGAAGATGGTAGAAAGACAAAACTTCAGAGAGTGCTCTCACCAGAAGCCCTCAACTCCAGGAAATAAGACGGAGGGTTCTTCCATAAGAGGGAAAGTTATCTTTTAAAAAAAATGTTTATTTCTGAGAGCGGGGGACGGGCAGAGAGCGAGGGGGATAGAGAATCCAAAGTGGGCTCTGGGCTGTGAGCACAGAGCCCGATGCAGGGTTCAAACCCACAAACTGTGAGCCAAAGAGGGACACTCAACCGATTGAGCCACCCAGGCGCCCCAAGAGAGGAAATTATCCTCGATGGAAGGTCAGACACGCAGAAAGGAATCAGGAGTAATGGAAATGCAAATATGGGGATGGAACTGAGACTGCACAAAAAGTAATGGTAACATCTTGTTTGGTTTTAATTAAGCAAAGAGTAAGAATTGCACCACAGTGAAGATAAGGAGGGTGGTTAGTGGAATTTAATTGTTGTAAGTACTTTTTATTGTCTGGGAAGAGGATAAAAGTCCTGAGACCAGCGATGCAAGCCCCCTCCTAGACCCCACAATTTAGACATGGGGCTCTCAGCTGCTTCTGACCAGAGTCACGTAGCCCTTAGCTACTGTTAAAGAAACTGCCTCAGGAAATGAGTTGCCTCCTGAAAAGTCTGTGGGATGCTGTTCTGCCGGAGGTAACAAGTCTAAGGTGCCGCGTTTGCAAGAAAACATAATAATTTGCGGCTTAGTAGTCACAGGATGTGGAACTTCTGCCTCTGTACTCTAGAGATGACATCACTAATGCAGTCTGCTCAGAATGGTTTATCGGTTCAGGCCCCTAAAGCAGAGCGATGGCCCTGCTCCAGTCACACCCAAACCGGTCAGGAACTTGCCAGAAGGTCAAGATGGTCAAGAAAGGAAATATAGTTGAGCGAATCCTTAATTAATCAACATGATCTGGGGCGCCTGGGTGGCTCAGTCGGTTAAGCCTCCAACTGTGGCTCAGGTCATGATCTCACAGTTTGTGAGTTCAAGCCCTGTATCGGGCTGTGTGCTGACAGCTCAGAGCCTGGAGCTGCTTCGGATTCTGTGTCTCCCTCTCTCTCTCTGCCCCTCCCCTGCTTGTGTGCTGTCTCTCTCTCTCTCTCAAAAATAAACAAACAAAAAATCAGAGTGATCCAAGACCCTGAGACCCTCACCCTGAATTTTCACCCTTTAAACTACCCTCCAACTCCACTCCCCCACCCCCACTTGGAAGTCATCAGGGAGTTTGGGACTTTTCAGCATTAGCTCCTGGTTCCCCTGGGTGGTGGCCACCCAGTAAATCTTTCTTCACTGCGAAAGCTTGGTGCCGGTTTTTATTTGCTTGCTTAGCATCAGGTGGACGAACTCTCGTTTGGTTCGCTTAGGGTACTGATAAATATTATTTGATAAAATGCATGCATATTTAATATGCATGCATTAAAAGAACAGCAAAGAAATGGAACTTCTAAGCTATAAGAGGGAAAAAATAGACTAATAAAAACAAACCATGCACAAAGAATGCAAGAAGAGAAAAAGTAATCTAGAGTAGATAGGGCAGGTACAAAACACCTAATTAAATGGGAGATTTAAAGTTAAACATTTCAGTATTTGTATTAAATGTAAATGGACTGAATGCTCCACTTACAGATGAAGTTTTCAGACTTAATAAAAACCTGAAATCAGACTAAATGCTGTTAACAAGAGACACCTAAAATGTAAGAATTTGGAATAATTAAAAGTAAAAAGCATGGAAAATAGTATTTCATGAAAACTCTACCCAAAAGAAAGCTTGTATAGCTTTACTAATATATTAATATATAATTTTTACACATTATAGTATTAATGTTTATATGTACTTAATATTTATATATTAAGATGTATTTATTTTATTTTATTAAAAAAATTTTTTTTAATGTTTATTTATTTTTGAGACAGAGAGAGACAGAGCATGAACGGGGGAGGGTCAGAGAGAGAGGGAGACACAGAATCCGAAACAGGCTCCAGGTTCCGAGCTGTCAGCACAGAGCCCGACGCGGGGCTCGAACCCATGGACCATGAGATCATGACCTGAGCCGAAGTCGGACGCCTAACCGACTGAGCCACCCAGGCTCCCCTATTAAGATGTATTTAATATTTAAAGTAAAGCCTCCAGAGATAAAGAGGGAAATTAAAAATTTTTTTAATGTTTATTTATTTTTGAGAGAGAGATTGAGTGTGAATGGGGGAGGGGCAGAGAGAGAGGGAGACACAGAAGCAAGCTCCAGGCTCTGAGCTGTCAGCACAGAGTCCGACTTGAGGCTCAAACTCACAAACCAGGAGATCATGGCCTGAGCTGAAGTCAGACACCCAAAGGACTGAGCCACCCAGGCACCCCAAGAGGGAAATTTAATAATGATAAAAAGTTCCCTTTCACTGGGAAGACATATGAATCCTAAAATGTTATGCATTTTTTTTTTTTTGAGAGAGAAAGAGAGATTGTGAGTAGGGGGAGGGGCAGAGAGAGAGGGAGAGAGAGAATCCAAAGCAGGCTCTGTGCTGTCAGGGACGTGGGGCTCGATCCCACGAACCATGAAATCATGACCTGAGCTGAAATCAAGAATTGGACATTCAACTGACTGAGCCACTCCAGTGCCTCTAAAATGTTATACATTCCTTAATGTGGCCTCAAAATGTAGGAAATTGATAGAATCTACTTATCTTAGGCATAAAAGATAAAGAGCAAAAATTCATTAAGGATATAGAAGACCTGAACAACTTAATTAGCACATTTGACCTAATGAATATATATTTATATGTACACACACACACACACACATTATATTCAACACCTGCAGATTACATACTTTTAAAGAACATGATAAACAATTACACAAAAAAATCAACCATATTTTCTGTAAAACAAATCTCAACAAATTCCAAAGTATCACAGTCACACAGAGTACACTTCTGACCACACGCAATTAAGCTAGAAATTAACAAAAATTAGTTTAAAGATCCCTATGTTTGGATATTAAGAACTACATTTAAAAATAACCAGTGGTTAAAGAATTGATTATAACGGACATCAGAAAATATTTTGAACAGAATGATAATGAAAATACTACATATCAGGGCACCTGGGTGGCTCAGTCGGTTGAGCATCTGACTTCCACTTAGATCATGATCTCATGGTATGTGAATTCTAACCCACACTGGGCTCTCTGCTGACAGTGTGGAGCCTGCTTGGGATTCTTTCTCTCTCTCTCTGCTGCTACCCAACTCGTGCTCTGTCTCAAAATAAATAAACTAAAACATACACACACACACGCACACAATATAACTTCACAACTGTATTGAGTTTATTCCAGTAATACAGGGAAGTTTGGAAGTAAAATGTCAGAGACCCCTGGGTGGTGAGATTGAGCCCTGCACTAGGCTCTGTGCTGATAGTGTGGAGCCTGCTTGGGATTCTCTCTCTCTGCCCCTCCCCTGCTCATGTGCTCTCTCTCTCTCTCTCTCCCTCAAAAATAAACATTTAAAAAAAGAAGTAAAAAATCAATGATAACATAAAAAGGATAAAAATGATACAATCATTTCAATATTTGTGTAAATATTCTACAAAACCCAACAACCATTCCTTTATAACAAACAAGCAAACTGGGGCGCCTGGGTGGTTCAGTTGGTTAAGCATCAGACTCTGGCTCAGGTCATGATCTCATGGTTTGTAGGTTCGAACCCCACATCAGGCTCTGTGCTGACAGCTCAGAGCCTGGAGCCTGCTTCGGATTCTGTGTCTCCCTCTCTCTCTGCCCCTCCCCTGCTCATGCTCTGTCTCTCTCTTATCTCTCAAAAATGAATAAACATTAAAAAAAAAAAAACAACTTTAGGAAACTAGAAGTAGAAAGGAACATCTGTAATTTCATAGAGGTTATTTACAAAAAAAGCTACAGCAAATACTGTACTTAATGATAAAATGTTGAAAGCTTTCCCTTGGAGTTTGGGAATAAGACAAAGATGCCCACCACAGTCCCTTCTAGTCAAACTGGATTTAAAGTCTGAGCTGATTGACAGCACTCATGGTTCTAAGTCTTCAGTTTGTCCTATATCCACTCCCTTTGCAATGTGATTCTGCAGTTCCTCTCACTAACGAGGCCATAATCTACTTTCCTACCCCTTGCATTGGGGCTGGTGTGCCCATTCAGAGCCTTGCTGAAAAAGGCCTTCCTTGTTGCTTCTTGTTCTCTTCATTTTTTTTTTAATTTTTACTTATTTTTGAGGGGGAGGGCAGAGAGAGAGGGAGAGAAAGAGAGAATCCCAAGCAGGCTCCATACTGCCAGCACGGAGCCCTATGTGGGGCTTGAACTCAGAACCGGGAGATCACGACCTGAGCTGAAACTAGTCAGACGCTTAACTGACGGAGCCACCCAGGTGCCCCACTTCTTGCTCTCTTACACTCTTGTCATCACCCTGAGGCCATATCTAGGCTAATTTGCTGGAAGACGAGACATGTAAATCTGAGCTGAGCTGAATCACTCCAGTGGTCCCAGCTCAAGCTAGTGTCGAACAGTCAATGGCCAGTCAACTAACGCCCTTACATATTAGTTGAGCCCACCCTCATGGATTATGAGGTATAATAATAAATTCTTGTCGTTTTAACTCACTGAATTTTGAAGTCATTTGTTCTGCAGCATTTGGGTGGCAATCGATAATTGGTACAAGGTGCCAGCAAACGCAACAAGATTTTTTAAAGTGTAAAGTTGGGATGAGAAGTAAAAAATGTCATGATTTACAGATACGATTATGTATGTAAAACATAAAACAGAATCTATAAACACATTATTAGGACCAGCAAGTGAGTCTAGCAAGGTGGCTGGATACAGGGTTAACAGAATACAATAAATAGCATTTCTAGATACCAGCAAGAAATAAATAGGTAATGAAAAAAATTAAAGATGGCATTAATAATAACATTAAGATATTTCAAGTGCTTAGGAATAAATCTAACAAAAGAAAGATGAGACTTCTATACCAAAACCTAAAACAGATTATTAAGAGAAGTAAAAATTTTAAATAAATGGAGAGAGATTTCATGTCAACCCAGAGTATCATGGAAATGACAGTATTAAATAATTAGGATGGGAAAATGTATATTCATATGGAAACAATGAAATTTGCCCATGAGATTAAAAATGAAAGGCAAATTCATAAAGCTTCTAAAGAAGTTAATAAGAGGGAGTATTTTCATGATCTGTAGGTTGAGAAAGATTTCAAAAACAGGACTTGGAAAGCACTAACCATAATGGAAACAATAAGTAACTTTGAGTTCATTAGAATTCAGAACATCTATTCGTCAAGAGGCAGCATTAAAAATGTTAAAAGCCACAGAGAAAAAATCTGCCACACGTGTAGCTGAGGGAGGTTTTTTTAAAAAAGTCCAGAATCTATAAAAAGCTCCTACAAATTAATAAGAAAAATATAAATAACCCAATAGAAAAATGTTCCAGGAAATGTGGAGACCTTTCACCAAAGTCATCCTCCAAATAAATGGGCAGTGAACAATATATCAGAGGGTTCAAACTATTTAAACAGAAGGGAAATGGTGATTAAAACCACACCGAGGGAGGGGTGCCTAGGTGACTCAGTCAGTTAAGCATCTGACTTCAGGTCAGGGCCCTCGTCAGGCTCTGGTGCTGACAGCTCAGAGCCTGGAGCCTGCTTCGGATTCTGTGTCTCCCTTTCTCTCTGTGTCCCTCCCTGCTCGTGCTTTGTCTCTCAAAAATAAGTAAACATTCAAAAAAAATTTTTTTTAATTAAAAAACACATTGAGGGGCCATTTCACACCAGTCAGACTGGTAGAATGGAAAGGCTAAGAACACCAAATATTGATGGATGAGGAGCCATGGGGAATATTATACACTGCTGGGGGGGAGGGGAATGGAAACTTACAAAATTAGTTTTAGAGATGGGTGGGCCAATACCTATTAAGATTGAAGGTATACAGGGGCGCCTGGGTGGTTCAATCAGTTAAACATCCGACTCTTGATTTAGGCTCAGGTCACGATCCTCACGGTTTGTGAGATCGAGCCCCGAGCGGGACTCTGTGCTGAACGTGGAGCCTGCTTCGGATTCTCTCTTTCCCTCTCTCTCTGCCCCTCTCCAGCTCACACTCCCTCTCCTCTCGCTCTCAAAATAAGCAAATAAACATTAAAAAAAAAAAGGAAGATATATATATCCCACGAACAGCAATTTCACTGTGTGCAACAGAGCACACATACAGGAATTTCCTTAACAGCACTGTTTGCAACAACCCCAACAGGAAACAATCAGGAAGTTCAACACAGTAGCGTGGAGATATATATATATATATATATATATATATATATATATATATATATATATATATATAGTGATATCGCCAGTACAAAAGAACACTACACAACAAAGAAAATGAACTACAGCCACACTTAACAATATGGATAAATCCCCAAAACTTCATATTCGGTGAAAGAAGCTACATCCTAAAGAATACATATCATATGACTCTGTTTATATCAAAGTCCAAAAACTAAAGTGTTTAGGCATGCACACTGAGGTGGTAAAACCATAAGTGAAAGAAAAGTAGTAATGGTCCTAAGGGTCAGAATGGTGAGTCCCACTGAGGGGCAGAAGGAGTTGGGGTTTGGGAGAGGCTCAAGGGAATATTTGGAGGATATAGGCAATGTTCTTTTTCTGACCAGGATGGTTGGGGTATTTGCTTGAGAATAGATCGTTGAGCTGAACATTTCAGTTTTGTGGACTTCCGTGAATATGTATAATATTTTATAATAAAAAAGAGGTATATGGTATGTAAAAACATAACAGAGTCTCCAAAACACACTTCTGGGTGAAAAGTCACAGAATATCAAATGTTTGATACCATTTATGTAAAAAGAGAATCCATATAAAGAAGACGTCACGTTTCTAAGTGTTCATACACACGCCTGTAAATGCACAGAGGACTCTTTCTCACATAACACCCTCCCTTCGGCCCCTTCCCATCCTCCCTCATCCAGATAACTTCAACTCATCACTGATGTCTCCTCTCAGATCTAACTTCCTCCAGGAAGCCAGCCTTGATCACCTTTGCCAGAGGTCTCTTGAGATTTTAATACACTTTACACCTAAACACCCTTTCTCGTGCCTAGTGCAATGCCCCCAGTAGCCGCTCTTGGGGATGTCCTGATTAAAATGCTTCCAACAGGGCTGGGTGGCTCAGTCGGTTAAGTGTCTGATTCTTGATATTGGCTCAGATCACGATCTCACGGTCGTAAGATGGAGCCCGACATCGGGACCTGCGCTAACAGCTTGGAGCCTGCTTGGGATTCTCTCTTTTTCCCTCTCTCTCTGCCCCTCCCCCACTCATGCTGTCTCTGTCTCTCTCAAAATAAATAAATAAACTTAAAAAAAATAACACAATTCTTCCACAAACTGTTGAAATCTGGAAATGTTGCTATTTTGGTAGTCGGATCGCATCTCCCAGGCTTTTCCTCTTATTAGAACAGCCCTTTGTCAGGTAACCAGTTTCCAGTTAGAGGTTGGAAAGTGTGTGGCCCCTCTCCCACCCCACCCATTCAAGAGCCCACTGCACAGACTCCAGCCTGAGGGGCAGCCAGTCACCCTGCCCTGCAAATGCCTCTCAGCTCCTCTGTGGGCAGTACTGGCACCAGCATTCGCTTCCAGTGCAGCACACAGTCTGGCTCAGTTCAACCTGTGACTTTAGAAGATGGCTTAGGGTTGTTGCTATTTGTAAGGCAGGCCATCTGCCTCTTCTTGCTTAAGTTTGAGGTTTTAGTTTAACTAGGTGCAACGTCTATACAGTCTTAAAAAATACCATGATTTAAAATGTTTGATGGGGCGCCTGGGTGGCGCAGTCGGTTGAGCGTCCGACTTCAGCCAGGTCACGATCTCGCGGTCCGTGAGTTCGAGCCCCGCGTCAGGCTCTGGGCTGATGGCTCAGAGCCTGGAGCCTGTTTCCGATTCTGTGTCTCCCTCTCTCTCTGCCCCTCCCCCGTTCATGCTCTGTCTCTCTCTGTCCCCCCCCCCCCCAAAAAAAAACCACAAAAAAAAAAAAAAAACGTTGAAAAAATAAATAAATAAAATGTTTGTTCCCGGGGCACCTGGGTGGCTCAGGCAGTTAAAGCATCCGACTTTGGCTCAGGTCATGATCTCACCGTTTGTTAAGTTCGAGCCGTATGTTGGGCTCTGTGCCGACAGCTCAGAGCCTGGAGCCTGCTTCAGATTCTGTGCCTCCCTCTCTCTCTACCCCTCCCCCCTTGTACTCTGTCTCCCTCTCTCTTTCAAAAATAAACAAACATTTAGAAATAAAATAAAATGTTTGCTCCCTTTAGTTCTTTCTTTCTTTCTTTTTCTTTTGGAGGCACTGCTGGGATTCCCTTTAGGTTTTAGAAGGAGGCCCAGCCAATTTTATAAATTGGGTATTATTATAGTATATGTATATATGAATATGTTATGCATGTGTATTTCTTACAAACTGGATATTATTATATATTATGTATTGGATAATGTCAAATGCAGCATATAGCACATAAATATATATTAATATATACTCTATGAATATGTGTATTACTTGCAAATTGGACATAGTATTGGAGATTATATATATATATCCACTTTATCAGGAGTGTTTTCCTATGTGATATTCTTTACGAATATGATTTTTAATGGGTACTTATTCCAGCATCATTATATAAACCTGACCAAATCTATCATTTGCTTAAATCTTCCTGAGGGGACTCAGTCCTGTTTAGGTCAGCACCCAGGGACCCTCCTGAATGGGCCGGTGCTTCCAGCTCCTCCCAGCCCCCACCCACAGCTGCAGCCACCACTGTCACCCCATCAAGGCTACCTGCAATTCACTCTGCTGCCAATGCTTCTTCTGCCTTCACACCCCCTCCCCCGCCAGAGGGGTCAGCCCAGGTAGCACTTGCCTGGGATAGTTGTCTTTGTCACCAGTCCAGCCCCTCCTGGATATGGGAACTCGTCTTTCTGGGCTTCCCCCTGCTCTGTCTACTCTCCGCCAGGCTCTCAGAGAATCAAAGGAGCGACAAGCAGTTTGAAGACCAGGCAGGAAACTCTTCGATCCAGATGGGAGAGTCCCGGGAGTCCACCTCAGAGCCGGTCAGTGAAGGATGTGCCTACAGCATCCCAACCCCACAGACTCAGCCCAGGTGACCTGCTGGGGAAAGTTGGTGTCCCCCATCGGTGACCTGAGGAGGGAGAGAGAGAAAGGGGGAGGGGAGGGGAGGTGGGATGGGGAGGGAAGAAGGGGCAAGACGTGCCACCAGACTTCCGCTCTACCTGCTGGCCTTTACTACTCTGCCTCTCGGTGTCTGGTGTCCAACCCTCCCCTCCCAGACTCAGGGCATCCTGGATCCCTAAATTCCTGGAGAGAAAGGGAGATTAGGAGGGGAGGCTGGGTGGTCTACATCCAGAGGCGGTGGGGGGTGGTGGCCGGGGAAACAAGATGGCTGGCGCCCCGAGAGGTTAGGAGCTGGGGGCTAGGGCCACTGCACCCCCCTTTACCCGCCACTGACGCGCGAGTCTGGAGAAGACCGGTCGCTTCTGTGGGCGTGGCGAGGCAGGGGGGCTGCCTGCGCGCGCGACAAAGGTCGGAGTTTCTGCGGGGAACCACCGCTATTGGGGCCAGCGGTGATTTTAATATTTCGCTGCAGCCATAAGGCGATTTAGGCAATTCACCCTGGAGATGCTCACAACTGAGCCCAGCCCCTAGGCGTGCCTGCCCCTGTTGACTCATTCTTCTGGGCTTCGGGTCCATAGCCCACATCCCATTGCCTGCGTCTGGGCCCCATCACTCTGCAGAGTGACGCCTGCCCCGCGGTTTCGCGGGCAGAAACCCGACGATCTGAGTCCTTAAGTGTGAAGCGAGAACCTGCGGTTCTCCCCACCCTACCTCCATCCCTTACTCCTTGGAGCATCATCTCTCCAAGCTTCTTCTTCGGGTTAGAGCCCAGGGGTCACCAGCTACCTGCCGGATTCGGCCTTGCAGTGGGCGGAGTGATGTCACCGGTTGCCAGGCAGATTTCGTCTGGCTGGTAGACTTCATGGTTAACACATTTTGCGGACGGAGGTAAGGGGAGAGCCAAGATAGGAACCGAGGGGGGCCTGTTTTAGAGTTCACGTTCTTAGCCACTGTGCCATAAAGATGCAACATTATGTAAAGCTTCAATATCTAAAAGAGGGGGGAGCAGGTTCGCAGTAACCTGATGGCGTAGACTACAAAGTGTAGACGAGGACCTGGGTACTGATGGAAATTAGGATGTGATAAAGTGGAATTTCAAATGGGTGGACAAAAACATGAATTATTCAGTGATTGGGTTGAAACAATTGGCACCTGGGAAAGATTATGCTCCTTACATCACAATACATTTCAGATGGGTCAAGGATCACACTATAAAAGATGAAAACATAATTCACTAGGAAGAAACATGGGCAGACATTTCTATAATCTTGGCACGGGGAAGGGCTTTCTAAGGATAACATAAAAACAAGAATCCATAAAGGAGAAATTTGGTAAGTTTGACCATATAAAAACGAAATCTCTGTAGGGAAAATAATAAGAAAAGGGATGGGCTAAATGTGTAAGGGGCATTAAGGAATCTACTCCTGAAATCATTGTTGCACCATATGCTAACTAACTTGGATGTAAACTAAAAAATAAATAATTAATTAAAAAAATAAGAAAATAAAACAAATTAAAAGGCATCAAACTCATAAAAGTTCATTTATAACAAAAAGCTTAATTTCCCTAATATACCAAGAATTTTTAATTTTTTAAAATATTTATTGATTTTTGAGACAGAAAGAGAGAGAGAGAGAGAGCAGGCTGGGGAGAGGCAGAGAGAGAGGGAGACACAGAATCTGAAGCAGGCTCCAGGCACTGAGCTGTCAGCACAGAGCCTGACTCGGGGCTTGAACTCATGAGCTATGATCATGACCTGAGCCGAAGTTAGAGGCTTAACTGACCGAGACCCCAGGTGCCCCTTCATTTGTTTCTTAAATTCCACATATGATTAATCTCATATTTTTAATACTATAGTTTCTCCATGCTACATTGATGGTAATTTATTTCCATATGTCTCTTTCTAGTTTTCTAATTGGTTATTTAACCCATCCATTGATGTTTTTAATCTTTGTGATTTTTCACTTCTTTTTGGTTCTTTTACAAATACCCTGATCATTTCTGAGTCTTTTGTATCTTGTTTTTAATTTCAACTCTTTTTGTCTTTAAATATACTAAGCATATTGAGTTTATATTATGTACCTGTTAATTCCAGTACATTAGGTTTTTGAAGGTCTAATTCTACTACTTTTTTTTTCTTCTAATCTTCCCTTAGGGTACCTTTTTCCTTGCATATTTTGTGATTTCTTTTTGTGACCTCATGTTCATGAAACGCTATGGGGCTTGGGAGAGGTTGTGTTTCCCCCAGAGATTATGTATATTTACTTATGACAGGTGCTGGAGGCAAGGTTGCTATCCACCGGCATCTTTTATATTAATCTCAACTGGGTTTTTCAGACTATGCATGTGTGAATCTGAACCAAAATTCCATGTGAGAGAAGGTTTCGGGTTACAAATTCTCAAAAAAAAAAAAAAAAAAAAAAGACATTATTTGCCTGCTATCAGAAACAGAAGCAATACATACATATTTTCTTGCTATCTAACCCTTTCATAGCTTTCTATGTGTGGGGATTTCCTTTTCTTCCATGAACCCAAGTTCTTCTTTAGTCTTCACCTAAACTTTAAACCCAAAATCTCTAGGTTCCTACACTGGCATTTACTAGCTTTAACCCTTGCTGAATTCAAGCTTAGGTTTAATTTTTTTTAAATGTTTATTTATTTTTGAGAGAGAGAGGGAGAGAGAACACGAGCAGGGGAGGGGCAGAGAGAGAGGGAGTCACAGAATCTGAAGCAGGCTCGGGCTCTGAGCTGTCAGCACAGAGCCCAATGTGGGGCTGGAACCCATGAACCATGAGATCATGACCTGAGTCGAAGTTGGAGGCTTAACCGACTGAGCCACCCAGGCGCCCCAAGCTTAGGTTTAATTTTTTTTTTTAAATTTTTTTTTAACGTTTATTTATTTTTGAGACAGATAGAGACAGAGCATGAACAGGGGAGGGTCAGAGAGAGAGGGAGACACAGAATCTGAAACGGGCTCCAGGCTCTGAGCTGTCAGCAACAGAGCCCGACGCGGGGCTTGAACTCACGGACCATGAGATCATGACCTGAGCCGAAGTCGGCCGCTTAACCGACTGAGCCACCCAGGCGCCCCTAATTTTTGAACCTCTTAAAGATTTCCCTTAATTTCTTCTAAGCTCATCTATGCATTTAAAGAGGATTGTTGGGGTGCCTGTGTGCCTCAGTCGGTCAAGCATCTGACTCTTGATTTCAGCTCAGGTCATAATCTCACAGTTCATGAGTTCGAGCCTCACCTCAGGCTCTGCACCGTTAGTGCTTGGGATCCTGTCTCTCCCCTGCATACTTACTCTCACTCTCACTCTCTCTCACCCAAACAAATAAACTTAAAAAATTTTAAAGAAATAAAGAGGATTGTTGAAATATACTTGATGTTACACTTTAGGCGTCTTAATCTATGGTGTGTCTTGTTTGTCTTATTTTGTTGTCATATTGCCTTCAATGAAGTCCTCCTTGAGTCTTCAAACTCTGAAGTTAACCTCTACTGTCTCCCTCATTCTCTGGCAAATATCCTTCCTTCAGGCTCCTAGACCACCTTAGGAAAAATATATAATGTTGGATAAAGGTTTAAGCTCCTTGGTAGACTTGGTAAATTGATCAGCTATTCCTGCTTAAGAGAGACAGGAGGAAGTCACCAATTAGCAGATAGTTAACCACTTTGCCATAATCGGTAACTCCACTGCTTTCTGAGACTATGGTCTCTTATCTGTTTCCTTACAGGAAGGGCCAGGCAGAGAGGGCCTGGGATTCTAGCATTTGAATTGAACAAAGTCAATGGAAGGCAAGAGTGGGAGTTGGGCATTTTTTTTTCATGACGAAAGCAAAGTTTCACGGGTACTAGCACCATTTTTACCTTAGTTTCGTAGGGATCAGACCTGACACGTACCACCAATTCCAAGAGGAAGGCAGCCTAGGAGAAGTAGGGGTCAGCCGTCACCATCAACCAAATACTGGAGGTCAAAGAACACTATTATTATGTGTCTGGTGAGGGCAAGTGTAGGAGATGCAGAGAATGACTGCTGTGTTAACCTCCATCTGGCCAGAAAAACTTTCCCAGTCCAGGAAAACAAAACATCTTTGAGTCCAGTTACATTAGCAATTGCTACTTTTACCTTTTCTAACGTCAAGTTGCCAGCCGGGGAGTTCCACTTTGAAAAAAAAAAGTGATGTTTTGCCAAATAAACCAAGTCTTTATTTCCAAGATGAATTACTCACATGGCAGAGAGGTTTTTCCCTGGTTATTTATCCATTTTATCAACCTTTTGACTTTGCATCACCTGAAGCTGTGGATGGGGCTTCAGCGAGTTCCCTTTAGCTTCAGGTTTGAAGATAACTGTGACCTCACTGTGAATCACAGAGACTGGAAAAGCCACATCAATGAGTGTGTACAGGAAGTAGGCAGGGATAGGCAAGATGGTAATGACGATGGAGATGATGAGCAAGACTTTAGCCCATGATGGGTAAGTTCGGATCACCTCATTTGACTGTGGAGAAAGGGAAGATTTAGAATACCCAGTTTCTCTGAAGAGGAAGGCTACAGAGGTTGGGGGTAGGGACATGAACCGAGACAAGAGACTAGATAACTGGGTCCCCAGGGAACCCGAGAATAAGGTGGCAGAGTCTTAGAGGCCAGAGAAGATCACAAAGTCCTCACCCGCTCCCTAAGGGGTTCTGGGGTCTGAGAGAGCGGCTCACAATGCTTGAGTCCCAGGCCAAGTAGGTGATGTTCTTCCGACACAGATGAATCAGGGTGTTTACAAACAGGACTAGCAGCACAAATGGAGACAGAAAGCACCACAGCCAACGAAAGATGGGGGAGATGGGGCGGCCCAACATGATAATCAGGTCTGCAAGGAACCTGGGAAGAAGGGCCACAAGGCTTTGGAGGGGCCTGTTCAGGCCTTTCCCAGCCTTGTGGAGGGGTCAATCCAAACCCAGCCTGGGAGACAGAGCTTCACGTTTCTTAAACGTTTCTGTTCACCTCCACAACCAGTTTTCTTCCCTCTAATTCATCTCGTTTCAGTCTGATTTCTGTCCCAGCCTCAGGATTAAAACAAAACAAAACAAAAAACAAAACAAAAACATTTCTCTCCTCCATCACCCTCAGGACAAAGGCTGAGTTCCTAATGTAGTTTCTTCAATCCCACTTATCCAGCTTTCTTTGGTGCACCTTCTTAACCCCAACATATATGTACATTGGGTTCCTTTTGCCTAGAATGCCCTCCTTTTTTCTTTCCCTTGACAAACTCCCCTTCATCTGTCTCGATTCTGTTCAAGCATCCCCTCCTTGCCTGACCCTTCAATCTTCTTGACATAACCATCTGTGTTCCCAGAGTACCCTCGGCTGCCTCTATCATAGGCTTACTACCCTGCCCCCCAAATCCGCTTACATACATCTCCTTTGGACTCCGAGAGCAGAAACGCGGTCTAATTTATCCCAGTATCCCCAGGGCTCACAAGGCCTGCCTGCCCCTTGGGCACACTCTGGGTAATATTTGAGAGTGAGTGTATGAATCAGCAACTGATGCCAAGAACCACTATCACCTAGAAATGCTGCCACATTTGGATTACACAATGCTTCTCAAATGCTAATGTGCAGACAATTTACTTGGGGTTCTTGTTAAAATTCAGATACAAAGGTCTGGGGTAGAGTCCAGGGTTTTATATTTTTAATAAACTCTCAGGCGATGCCAATGCTATTGGTCCAGAGCACATTTGAGAAGTGAGGGACTGTATGCCCACACTACCCTGGTTAAAAGTAGGGCTCAGGAGCTGCTAGGAGTTGATATAGTCTGTTCACTGCTTTTCCATTTTACGGCTATTTTCTCCAGGCATCAGCCCAGGCCTTCCTCCTTCCCACCCTCCTGGGGGCTCTCCATAAGCCCTGGGATCAGAGACCTGGCAGTGAGAGCAAGAGGGGCCGACACTCCCTAGAGACCCTAGCTGTGTGGGTGTATGGCTGGAGATCCTGGGCTTGGGACATCACCTCCTGGCTCCATAGATCCAGGCCATGGCCACATTCTCCAAGATGACAATGAGGAGGAGGGGCAGAGATGCCCAGTAATCATCCAGCAGGTTCACATAGTAGCTGCCAGAAGGTCTCACAAAAATGAGGCTGCCCAGGAACATAAGCACACAGATGCCCACTGAAGGAAAACATCAGATTTGTATCAAGGTCAGAATTCAGACTAGGTTATAAAAGAGTCCCAGTGGGGTTAAGCTAGACAATGGCCATAGGTGGGAGTGGGGTCATAGGTCCGAGTACCTGTAAGCAGTTTTGTCTGTTTCCTGAGGGAAGCGAAGGTATCCTGGAGAGGGGTAATAATGCCCTGCATGATCCCTATCATGGTGCTCAGCCCCAGGTTTGCCAGCAACACGAAGATGACGATGGCCCAGAGAGTGGATCCAGAAAACACAGAGATGGTATCAGTGATTGCCACAAAGGCCACACCAGGACCCTCCATAACCTGTGAGTGAAGGGAGGAATGGTAAGGGCTCTGAGCTCATTCTGTAGAACCCTAACTGCATTCTCCTCTCCTCCTCTAGGAAACGACCTGTAGCACTGTCGATGGACATTGTTAACCTCCTCTGGCCTTGAGGCATGAGGACTTCCTCCAACAACAGCTGCTAGTCTGGCAACTCTTTGGGGATGGGGTGAACAGGCTTAATATGAACTCTAGTGCTTGGTGCTCTGGAGGCTACACGTGCATTATCACAGAAGGATACTGTGAACCTTGGTCCTGGTTGTTCAGGATGCTGCTGAGAATTGCCTTTCTGAATTCTAGAGGCACCTAAGGAGAGCTGACGTTTCTGGTGTGCTGGGGGCTTTGAAGGGAACATTTGGACCCCATCCCCAACCCCTACCTACCTCCTTCAATTGTTCAGATAAGTTGCAATTGGACAAATGGGGAAGGATCATGCTTTTCATTTGTTCAGGAAGGTTCTTGAACCATTTGGGGTAGATGGAGCTTGGCTCATAATACAGACTGTCTGGGGGCTGGACCTCAGGAGGCAGCACCCCGGTAACTATCAGATTCATCACTGTCTTGGCATTCCTGGGGACAGGGGTAGAATCACATAAAACCATTTGGCCCTTTAAGATAACTTCTCTCTTATCTTTCACACAAGAAGGAAAACCACTAGTCTGGAGTTTTTGATCTGGTTAATGTGCAGCCTGCACTGAAACCTGGGTCTCCAGGGTCCTGGCCCTCACTGCCTGACACCTACTTTCATAATGTGTCTGCGGGAGGCCACAGAGTTTCTGCCTTAAGACCTGGAGGGGTCTTTGCTACAGTGTCATGGAGGGCTTTAGGACCTATACCTCCTACTAGACAATTTCAGGATGACGTTAAAGCTTCTCAGCTTCCTTGACCTGCTGGCCTCTCCAATCTCTTAATGTACAACTCTTCACCTTCTCTATTTTGGACATACTCAACCATTAAGCCTGCTTCCACTTGCCATGCTCCCCATTGCTCAGTATCTCTGGCACGTGGTGTTCTCTCTGCCTAGCACCACCCACTCTGATCCCAGTCTACCCAAATTCTACCACTATACCATTCTCCATATGCAAATTCCTACACATCCTTACTCAGCCCCCCAAACTCTGTTTACTGCCATGGAAAGCTATTCAAGATTTACTTCCATAAGGGCAAGTCAACAAGCTGCAGAAAAGTAGTATGGTGTGATCCGATCTTTTTAATGATATGTTTTTATATGTAGGTCTATGAATGGGAAACATTATGAAAGCATGTTAAGTGGTGGTTATTTGTCAGGAGACAGACTCAGCTTGGGATTGCCTCCACCGGAAGGTCTTCTCTGACTGCCCCAGGAAGTTAGTGGTTTGCTCTTCTGTGTCTCTTCATCATCCCTTACTACCAGTTATCATCTACTTTGTGATTATCTTTAGTATCTGCTTCCTCAAAAGACTGTGGTTTTCTTTAGGGCAGGGATGGTGGTCTGCCTCACCATTGGTTGTGTTTCCAGAACTCAACACAGGGTTGGCAGATAGGAGGTGTTTTATAAATGTTTCATGGATATTTTTTAGAATGAATCTTATAGGAGAAGAAAATCAGGAATGGGCTCTGGGGGCTCTGGTGGTACTGTGGGTCTTTTTTTTTTTTTTTGCCTCTTGTCTAATGATTCAGCTAAAGCTATTCTCCTAATTTCCCATGACAATCCCGTTAAGAATGGGGTGAACACACCATTGAAAACCTCTGAGTTTGGGGCTTTACTAGTTTAGAAAGGCAGCCCTAAAAGAGACAGAGTTGGAGCGATTCAGGTGTTTCTACAGTTTAGGATGCTCCCATTTGAGGGTCCCATACTGACTGAGCCTAGATGGGGGCCTAGGCTGGAATTCCACCAGCTATTTCTAAGACTGGTCTTTTTGATGATCTGCATATGAAATATTGGGCTCACTTTACGTAACATTTGTTGTTGTTCTTTGTGGCCAAGTGGCCCATTGTGGCAAATACAAACACCATGGCGGTCAGTGAGGCAACCAAGTTGAGGAGAGCCACAGCAAAGGCATCCATGACACAGTTGTTGGATCGAGGGATGTATGAGCTGATTGCGATGAAGCTGCCAAAGCCGTGGCCCATGGATAAAAAGATCTGGTTCCCTGTCCGGCGCCACACTTCCACAGAGTACAGAGCTGGCACCTGGGGAGAAGTACCATGCAAACTGGGATATAAAGTGAGGAGGGGTCTGTGATCTGATGGAAGATGAGGAGGGGGTGAAGGAGGGAACTAGGAGGACCTCTACCAGACTGACAACCATCCTGTCCCTGACAACCCCCCATGTGGGTAAGAGAATTCAAGGGCAGGGGACACCTCACCTGGGCAGCCAACAAACTGTCGAGACCAAATTTTGCACCCTCCAGCGTGAGACTCCGGATAAGGAGACAGAGAAGGATGAAGTAGGGAAGGATCACTGAGACATACAGCATCTGAGTGGGAAGTATGATTCAGAAACAGAGTTCAGCAAAGACAGATGCTGGGACAGTAGGATCAAAGGCTACTGAGTCAAAGGTCATATTAGTATGTGTTAGAAGGTAGAGGCCTACAGGCATCAGGTTAGGAGAATATTAGGGGGTCTCAGGTAGAAAGGAGTCCATCAGATTAGTAAGTTAGAGAGTGGCTCACCTTTCCAGAGGACTTGGGTCCTCTGATCATGGAGATGCAGATAATTAACCAGGTCACAAAGACAGAGACACTGAGATGCTTAACTGGTAGCCCACCCATTTCGATTTTGTCTGTGGCCTTCAATACATTCTGGTACCAAAAGTACGTAGTGGATGTTGTCCGCACACATTCAGGATCTGAGGTGAACTGGGCATGGAGGAAGCTGCAAGACCACGTGACTCCCCCTTCCAATTCCCCTCCACCTCCTCCTTCCAATCTCATTCAACATCTTCCTGCTCATCCCAATTTTCTCAACAATCTTCTTCCTTCTTCATTTCCCTATCCTTTTTTCAGCCCTCCCAATTGCCCTTTTCTTCCCTCTCTTCTCACCGTAAGTACTGGAGTTCCTCAGTAAGGGGCACACTGACCAAGGCAGTGGAGACTGGAAAGACTGAACTAAATAGAAGAGACTCCAGGCCATGAGCACACTGTAGTACAAGCCCACAATGCAGCACACCTAGGGACCAAGGAGAATTCTGGAGACAGGAGAAGAAAGGTAGGCCAGCAGAAAGCAGGGGATCTGACAGAGGACTGGGAACTGAAGAGACTTGACCTGTGGAAGTGAAGTCATGGGACCCATCCCAGGACAAGGGTCAGGGTGGGAATGGGGTGTAAAGGGCAGGCCGGGGCAGCCCAGGACTCCTCACCATGAAGCTGGTATACCCCACACCACCAATCCAGGGGCTGATGACCTTCCATACACCAATGCTGCCCTGACGCATTCTCTGACCAGCTGCCATCTCCAGGAATAGAAGAGGAACCCCGATCAAGAACAGCATGAGGATGTAGATGATGAGAAAACTGCCTGTGCAAGGGAGTCAGGAGGGCTCTGAGAACCACCTGGGTTTTCAGTGCCTAGACTTCTTTGGGGGCCAGGAAAACACATTCCTCCCGCCCCCCGTGACCTCCCTCAGGGCCACAGGCATCAGGGCTCAACTGTTTCCACATCCCTCATAGTCCCAGGTGTCCCTTCTCCCCCAATTTCTGGAAGACCCAGATGCTTAGTTTCCAGCCCACCCTGGACCCAGGCCTCCAGCTCCACCATCCTCATGAACCTAATGTTCAGCTACCCTGCTCCCACCCACCCAACATCCTAGGTGTTCAGGTACCTGCCTCCTGTCCTAGTCAGGATCCCAAATCCCGCCCCCCCCCCCCCCCCACATATCTCAGAGACCTCGGAGTAGCAAGGACAGTCCTTTGGCTCCTCACCCCCTTATGGGTCCATGATTCCTGGTCCCCAGGCTTACCACCTCCGTTGTGAAAACACAGGTAAGGAAAGCGCCAGATGGTGCTCAGCCCCACAGAGAAGCCCACCTGGGCCAGAAGGTATTCAATTTTATTGGCCCAGTATGGTCGATCAGGGGGGGCTTTATCCTTCAGTTCATCACTGTCTGTGGTCTCCAATATTTCATCATTATCTTCATCAGACCAAATGTTTGGTGACAGAGTGTCAAGCTTCTGTCCCTTCCCCATCAATTCCTCAGTAGGCAACTCAGACTTTAATAGCTGGGGAGTTGAGGAAGTAATAGTCAAGGATTTGGAGTCCGAAGGTCTAGATGTCTGGGATTTCTCATCTTGGCCCTCCATGTTTTCACTAACAGTTGTTATCCAGGGTGGACTCTAGTTCCTGCTTCTGCAGGGGTGAGGCCTCCTTCCTTGTTGACCTTAAGGACATCAAGAACTACAGACTTTAGATATATGAGCTAAGTAAAGACAAGACTAGTTGTACAAGAACCCCTGAGGCCTCCAAACCCTCTTATCCTTATGTGGATACGAACATGGAGTTCTCCACCCTTGAAAACATACCAAGGATATGCCTGCCTTTAGAAAATAATAATTTTAAAACAATACTATGTACAGTAATGCCAACAGACATAACATGTGTAACAATAATTTTAACAAAAGATGGGCAAGACCTTTACACACACACACACACATTATTGAGAGAAAATAAAATTAAGGGATATAGCATGTTTGTGAACTAGAAGTCTTAATAGTAAAACAATGTCAATTATCCCCAATTGATCTATAAATTCAATGCAGTTCTTATTGAAATCACACCAGGGTTTTTTGGGCAAATTGACAAGCTGATTCTAAAATGTACATGGAAGGGCTCCTGGGTGGCTCAGTCAGTTGAGCAACCGACTCTCAATTTCAGCTCCGGTCATGATCTCACGCTTCATGAGATCAAGTCCCGCATCAGGCTCTGTGCAGACAGCTTCAGATTCTCTCTCTCCCTCTCTCTCTCTGCCCCTCCTCCACTCATGCTCGCTCTTCCTCTCTCAATAAACAAACATTTTAAAACAAATAAATAAAGTGTACATGGAAAGCAAAAGGCTTAGAATGATTAATACAATCTTGATAGAGAAGAAGCAAATGTAAAGACTAATTATAAAGCTACAGTAATTAAGAGAGTATGGTATTGGCACAGGGATCTATGGCATAAATAGATCCATGGATCAATGTGCTGCAGTTTAATATGGTGCCTACAAGCCACATATGGCTGCTTAATTAAAATTAAGTAACATCAATGATTTATTTCCTCAGTCATACTAGCCATGTATCAAGTGCTCAGTAGCCATACGGCTACCATACTGGAAGGACAGATATCAAACATTTCCATTACCACAGGAAGTTCTGTGGATACCACTGGGAGATTTCAGAAACTCACACAAATATAGGTGCCTGATCTACAATAAAGACAGCACTGCAAAGCTGTAGAGAAAGGGCATTCTTATCAATGAATCATTGGTTGTTAGAGGAACTGGATATCTACACAGAAATAAGTGAACCCTGGCCTCCCCAACTTCACATATTAAACAATAATCTATTCAGAGAAGATTGAAGTTCTAAATGTGAACGATAAAACAATAACATCCCAGATGAAAAACCTAGGAGGGTATCGGCATGACTTGAGTGTAGGCACAGATTTCTTAAATGGGACACAAAAAGCACCAATCATAAAGGAAAAGTTTGACATATTGGATTAAATTAAAACTAGAAACTTCAATGGAAACAACAGTAATTGAATAAACAGACAAGCCCTAAGGCAGTGGAAGATATTTGCAACATACATGGTAGACAGAATAATGCCCTTCTCCAAGATATCCACATCCTAATCCCTAGAACCTATGAATATGTTACTTTACATGGAAAAAGTGACTTTTCAATATGGTTAAGTTATGGATCTTGAAAGGAGATTAGCTGGATTATCTATGATGGTCCCAATGTATTTATAGGATCCTTATATGGGAAAAGGAAGGTAGAAGAGTCAGAATCCAAGAAGAAAATGGGATCGCAGGAGCAGAAGTTGGAGTAATGCACCTTGAACGTGGAAGAAGGCGCCATGATTCAAGGAATGCTAGCTGGAAAACTCTAGGAAATGGATTCTTCCCTAGATCCTATGTAAGGAACACAGGAACACTGACACTTGCTTTTAGCCCAGCCAAATGGATTTCAGATTTCCAACCTCTAGAATGGTATGATAATACATTCATGTTGTTTTAAACCACTAAGTTTGTAGTTATTGTTAGAGTAACAGTAGGAAACTAACAAAATATATAACCCCAAAAGGGCCTGTTTCCCAAATGATATTTATAAAAGAAAGAAATATCTATAAATAAGAAAAAGTGGACAAGCTAAAAAGTGGAGGGAAGGGAAAAGAAAGTTTGAATAAGCTTACTAATAAAGGCTTGTAATATATACAAATCAATAGCCATAGGAAATGGTGGTCATTATTCAACTTCACTGGTCAACAAGAAAATGTAACTAAAACCACAATAAGAACAGATGGATATATATGTGATAAATTGCATAGAGTAAAATGTTAATTGTAGAACCGAGGTTGATGGTTATATGGATGGTCAGTGTATAAATATTCCAACTTTTCTGTATGCCTAAATATTTTTTCAAAATAAAATGTTGGGGGCGCCTGGGTGGCTCAGTCGGTTAAGCATCTGACTTTAGCTCAGGTCATGATCTCACACTCTGTGAGTTTGAGCCCCACGTCGGGCTCTGTGCTGACAGCTAGGAGCCTGGAGCCTGCTTCGGATTTTGTGTCTCCCTCTCGCGCTGCCCCTCCCCTGCTCATGCTCTGTCTCTGTCTCAAAAATAAATAAAAACATTTAAAAATAAATAAATAAATAAATAAATAAATAAATAAATAAAACAAAATAAGATGTTGGGAGGAAATCACATGAGATCACTACATACCCACTAGATGAGCTAGTATAAATGAAAAAGTCTGATTAAACCAAATGATGGCTTGTGTGGAAACTTTTGGAACTCACGTACACAGTTGGTAGAAGCAGAGATTGGTACAACTACTTCAGAAAACTAGTTGAGGGGTGCCTGGGTGGCTAAGTTGAGTGTCCGACTCTTGATTTAAGCTAGGTCATGATCTCACGGTCATGAGATAGAGAGTCCCATGTCTGGCTCCATGCTGGGTATGTGGCCTTCCTGGGATTCTCAATCTCTCTCTCTCTTTCTGACCCTCCTCCCTCAAAATAAATAAACATTAAAAAAAAAAAAAAAACTAAACTAGTTGAATGTACCTACATACTTTATTTTCACATTTTACAATCCATTCCAAAGTGACCATCTAACAAATGTGTACATGAGTACACCAAAAATCATGTTCAAGAATGCTAATAGTTGTACTATTCATAACTGCCAAAACCTGGAAACAACCCAAATCTCTTTCAATAGTAGAATGGATAAGTAATAGTATATTCATATAACGGGTATACAATAATAAAAAGAGTGAACTGCTGATATGCATAACAACCTGCATGAATCTCAGAAATATTACTTTGAGGGGCGCCTGGGTGGCTCAGTAGGTTGAGCATCTGACTTCGGCTCAGGTCATGATCTCGCAGTTCATGAGTTTGAGCCCCGCGTCGGGCTCTGTGCTGACAGCTCAGAGCCCGGAGCTGCTTCAAATTCTGTGTCCCTCTCTCTCTCTGCCCCACCCCTGCTTGTGCTCTGTCTCTGTCTTTCAAAAATGAATAAACATAAAAAAAGAATATTACTTTGAATGAAAGAAGCAAGGCCCAGAAAAGAACACAGTACATAATTCCATTTATATGAAGTTCAAGAAGAGGCAAAACAAATTCATGGTGTCAAAAGCCAGGGTAGTGTGCTTACATTGTGATAAGTTATAACTATGTGATAACTATAATTACGATTTGGACATACTTGAGATACTTTAAAAAAAATTTTTTTAAATGTTTATTTATTTTTGAGAGAGAGAGAGCACAAGTGGGGGAGAAGCAGAGAGAGAGGGAGACACAGAATCCAAAGCAGGCTTCAGGCTCTGTCAGCACAGAGCCTGATGCGGGGCTCAAATTCACAAACTGTGAGATCATGACCTGAGCTAAAGTCGGACACCTACCGACTGGGCCACCCAGGCGCCCCTGACTTGGGATACTTTAATGAAAGTTTATCTTAGGGGTACCTGGCTGGCTCAGCCAGTAAAGCATGCAATCTTGATCTCTGAGTTGTGAGTCTGAGCCCCTATGTTGGGCATAGAGCTTACTTAAAAAAAAAAAAAAAGGTTTATCTTAAAAATAAACATTGGAAAAATAACTAAAAACCCTGGATTTCTATAAAGCAATAATAAACAGAAAATATATTTTATTTGTTTTGTTTTATTTTAGAGAGAGAGAAAGCATGAGTGGGGAGGGGGCAGAGGGAGAGAGAGTCTCAAGCAAGTTAGTGTGGAGCCCAACGCAAGGCTCAAACCCACAAACCATGAGATCATGAGCTGAACCAAAATCAAGAGTCGGCTGCTCAAATGACTGAGCCACGCAGGTGCCCCAAAAAGTAGATTTTAAAATAGAAAGATGGCACTCACAACAGCAACAAAAACTATATGGCATCAAGAAATAAACCTAAACGTTAAACCAAGACCTTAAATATGCAGAAACATCTCATGTTTACGAATATAAATACTCAATACTGTAAGAATGGAATTTCTCCCCAAAATGATTTATAGATTGAAGGCAATTCCAACCAAAATCTCAACGTAACTTTTCATGAAAGCTAAAAAGATTTTACAATTTATATAGAAGAATAAAGTACCGAAAATAATGAAGAGACTGACACTAGTTCTTTGTTGCTGGCCAAGATGAAGTAAAGTAATGATACGCAGCCTCTCCCACTGATGACAGATAAAAATCTTAAATAGCATATAAGAAACAAGAGCCTGTGAACTTTGAAAAGTAAACTGAAAAAAAAAAAAAAAAGCAGACCAGGGATTTAAGTTAGAACTTGAATAATGACTTATAATGAGGGAGGGGTGAATTTCATATTTCTTTTCCCTCCTTTGTCTCCTGATCCAAGAATAAGCCAAACCATGTAACTGTGCAACAAGCACCAACAGCAGATACTCTAGGAGAAGCCTCCTATTTCCAAAGGATCAGGAAAAGAAACTCCTATGTATTAGAGAGTAAGGGGGTAGGGACATTACTAATTTTCCCTTTTCACCTCAGAGGCTCACCTCTGCACTACACAAGCAGGAAACAAATGTGAAGAAGAGCAACAAGGTTCTGAAAACTGAACAATGATATAAACCAATGCTCAAGTCACAGACCAACCCCAGGGCGGCACATGCTAATCCAAATAGCACAGCAAAGGCTTTAGAGATTGAACTAACGTTGTAACCAACACCCACAGAAGATGGGACAGAACCTGCCATCTGAACCTACCCAGGTTGATGGCCTGCTAAAACAAACAAGCCAACAAAATCCAACATTCTCCAAGGAATACTAACAGGATCCTGAGTTTGCAATATAATACTTAAAATTCCCAGGATACCGTCCAA